>NC_137424.1:70125528-71468028 GCF_964374335.1 Astatotilapia calliptera
CTTTCAAATATTTTATGTTCAACTGTTTTACAACGTTTGACATTGTAGACATCATTTCATGTGATTTTCTTTCTGTACAGTTGTTTTTCTCCTTTACCAGAAACTGTGTGACCTGTTGAGTTAGTAGATGCAGTTAGCATTTACCTGAATGTTTCTTCTCCATTCCATTTTTTTTCCTCTCTCCATATGTTTATATGTTGCTACTAAATGTAATTAAAATTCTCCCCTTTAGTATTTTGTTCTCTTTCTATTATTTCTATGATTTCCTGGCTTCACTATGCCAAGTCAATTTAACTGTTCGTCTATGTCTTACATCATGCTTTACTTTCATAGTCATTCCTTTTTGGGTCATGTTTTGGGTTTTACCCCTCCACCCGCGTGATTACGTTAGTTGTCTTGAGGTGTGTTCTCCACATTTTACATCTTCACTTGTTATCTTGTGTGTATATTACTTTTCTTGTTTGTCCTTTGCTAAGTGGTTGCCAGACAATGAGATGGTGACATCCAGAACTGAACACTTTTGGATATCAAACAAATGTTAATGTACTTTTATAAGGGTTATTTTTTTAATTCAGGTTTGAAACTTTCTTTTTGGCTAAAGCATATAGTAAGGGCTGGATCAGGTGACCCCCGAATCCTCCCTCATTTTTGCTTCAATAGGTGTAGACTGCTGAGGGATTCCCATGATGCATTGATTATTAATTCTTCAGTCACCTTTCTCACTCACTATGTGTTAATAGACCTCTCTGCATTGAATCATATTTCTGTTTTGGTGCCATTTATAAATATAGTGAACATAAATGCAGGAGGGCGCTGGGAAAAATTATGTCTTGCAAGAACTTTAGCAGAAATTCACAGACAAAGATTTCATATATAGAAAAGAAAATATATTATTATATAACTTAACTCCCACTCCACACCTTGAAAGCTACTGTCCTGCAGCTTTTATGCATCCTGGCACATCTGAGTCACATGAAAGGCTTGTTAAAGAGGTAGGAATGCAACTAAAAGCCACCAATGACTGGTAGAGGTAACTTTCCGTGGAAATTACCCAAACTTCTGCTGGTTGGTTTTAAAAAAAAAGACAGCCTTCCTGAATGGTCCAGCAAAGAGTGTTTGTTGTTGACACAACAGACTCATTGTCGTATCATGTTTTCTATTTAAAATGTAAACTGCTGGTTATGTACAGTAAAACACATTCATGAAATCAAAGAACTTGAAGCTCCACTTTTCTGTTGTTTCATGAATTTTATAGTTGTAAAGTGATTCTGGAATTAAAATCTTGACTTTAAACAATGAAGAAAAGCCAACACCATTTGTTTTAGTTAAATTTGCTTCACACTGTAAAGCAGTTTCATAATGAAGTTTTATCACATTTTCTTGTTATGCTCTTAATAAACACAGTTCTCCTGTCTTTCAATAACAAATTAAACAGATAAAAAATCCAGCATTTATTTCAAGTGTTGAACTTGCATTTTATAGATTTTTACTGTAGTCTTTATTATTAACCTATTTATAGATAGCAAAGAAGTTTACTGGTGGCCAGATTAGCATAGCATTGAAAAAAAAAACATGCAGATACATAAAGATTTCTGGAGAATTTAGATGTTTTCTGGGCTTTTGAGATTTGAAAGGTTTTGGCTGTCCAGTAGTTGTGTGAGAATAAATGCAAATGGGTTCAAAGTCCTAAATATTGTTACCACTGGGATTACATTCTGCTATGATGGCTCATCGCAGTCCAATCACTAAATGCATTAACTTCTCTCAATCAATCATGTTCAGTTCTTCCAAGTGATGACTTGAGCTATATATAGTGGTTATTTACAGTTCTTTTGACAAACACCTTTGTCTGACAATTCTAAGACAACAGTTCAATAATCTCACAGAGCATTGTTGCTGAAATAAAGCAGCATTTACTATACAATAAGCACATACATGCCACACAGAAGAACAAAGCTGGACTGAAAGACAGCACAGAGGCACTAATCATGGCAGCACAAGAACAAGCTCTGAGTACAAGATCCATAGAGGCTGGGGTCTATCACACCAGGCAAGACCCCAGGTGCAGGCTGTGTAAAGATGCCCCAGAGACAATCCAGCACATAACAGCAGGGTTATGTGCCTGCTAGCAAGATGCATACATTGAACGCCATAACCAAGTCCGGTATAGTATACAGAAACATCTGTGCTGAATGTGGTCTGGGGGTCCCATGGTCAAAATGGGAGACACCCCCAAGTAACATGAGATCCTTAAGAAATACCAAGGGGTCAAAGAAGAGCTCAAGAAAATGTGGAGGGTGAAGGGAGCAGTGGTCCCAGTGGTAATCAAAGCACTCATTACAGTGACCCCAAAGATAGGCAAGTGGCTCCAGCAGATCCCAGGAAAAACATCGGAGATCTCTGTCCAGAAGAGCGCAGTCCTGGGAACAGCTAAGATACTGCGCAGGACCCTCAAGCTCCCAGGCCTCTGGTAGAGGACCTGAGCCTGAAGGATAGACCGGCTGCAGGGGCGAGAGAGCGCTTTTAATTTTTTTTCTTTTGCTATCTTGCTAACATGCTAAATGGAGACTCGCTACTTTACCTCTGGATATGCACATGTTCAATGAAAAAAAGAAGTAAAATTTCATAAAATTTCAGTTTATGAGTAACCCAATCAGGAACTCCAAAAACATTAATGCCCACAATCTCTATAGTTTTAAAAAAACTGACAACATTTTATCAGGTTACAGCATAAAATGGAAAATGCAGTTTTTCTTATCAGTTACGTGATCTCTGCTACTTTGTTAGTCTTCTTTCTCATGAATGGTAGAATGATACTTCACGATAAAACTTGGAGCAGCATTTTGGCCCCTCCTTTTTGAGGATGGTCCTGTGCTAAACAACACATACGGATATTTCTGGGTAACTTCACACTTCCTAAGCAAAAACTATTTGAATATCAACTGAGTTCTTATTCACTTTATATTAGAACTATTGCACCTGAAGCTGATACTCAGCATTTTAATTTTCAATTTTTTTATTTTATTATAACATGAAAACATCACTGTTGATCTGCTTGTATCCATGTTAGTATGTAACGTTATCTCCCTCTAGTAGCCATATATAAAGCATGTGTGAGGATGGTGTTAATGTAAAATGTGAATCATAGTGTTCCAGTCAGTCATCAGTGTGTCTCTGCACAGCTGTAATTAAAATGTGTTCAGAGGGCCTCAGTGTCTGAATGGTTCCAGTTCAGCTCCATAACAGCAGCGTCCCTGGTTTGATTCCTGTGTTTCAGCTCATATCTGCCTCTCTCACTGAGGGGGACGTCCACTACATGGACATGGATTTTATTTTTTTGTGTGTATATGTGTGTCTGTCTGTATGTGTATTTGTACACACAGTGCTTCTCCTCACTGTGTTTGAACCAATAGAAAGCTGGTGCTCAGAGGAAGAGGGCGGGCTTTACTTTGGTGTCAGTGACAGAAATGAAAAAAGCTCAAATGAGTGAGAAGGATGATGAAGGAAACATCTGTGCTGTGTCTGCTCTGTAAGTAGAATCTCTGTGTTTGTTTGAATTCTTGTACTTTGACTGTCTGCTCTCCTGATAACTGATGATGGAGGAGAAGACATGAAAAACAAATCAGGCTGAATTCAAGTTCAAAACACCACGAGGACCAACTGCAGGTCTGAACTGACTCTTTATCTTTGCTCAGGAGTCGAGGAAACACAGCAGGCAGTGAAAAGATCAAATCATTCACTCATTATATCAACACAGCTGCACAGTGGACACATGACTTTGCATGGTTATTTTAAAGTTGTAGATTATTTTGGGAAATTTGGATTCATTTTTATACTCAAACTGTAGGTCCTCTGGGTTTAAATGTCTCAGCTGTTTGCGTCTTTAATAGCATTTATAAATACTCAGGCTGATATTAAACACTTCAGACAATAACATGCAGTTCTGTCACTTTCAATATCATTTGTGACATGCAATTAGGTTAATACATTTGTGGACAAAAACAAAACACAACATTATATGTATTTTTTCCTATGTAATTAACTGCTGTAGATATTTATTAAGAGAATAGGCTGACAAAGCAAAGTAAATCTGTTAGAGAAGTACCAAAAACCTCAGGAGTGACCAAATTAACAATCTGTTTCATTCTCAAATCAGTTAAGATCACTCTCAATTATATATCCACAGTCAAGGGATAAGTGATGAGTGGAAATACAATTACAACACAATTTACACCAAGGTATAACCACGGGTTACACTGAAGAGCAGGAATACCAGATTATGGCATTGGTCCATTTGTAAATTCGTTGGGCATCTTTCTTGGCCTTTGGACAATAATTCTGAAAAAGAACCAAATGGAACAGGCGGGGAAAAAAGAAAAAAAAGGAATGCCAGATAATGTTATATCAGAAGAACCCAGACTCTCTGCTGTTGTGTTGGTATGTGTCGGGCTCTGTGCTGGAATGCTAAAGCTAAAGCCAGCCGCATGTGTACAGCAACTGTGTGTCAAAAGTGGTCAATAAAGAGAAGCTGTAAAGTTCACGCAAACATCGTCGGGTCTGCTGTGATATGTTGACAATGGGACTTCTGCTCCTGAACCTTTGCGCACAGTGTCTGCAGACCGGTGCTGTACAAAGTCACTTTCATCTTTACACAGGACTGTAAGCTGTCGTCTGTGAGGCATGAGCGGGTTTTTTTTTTAATCGTAGTTCATGTTGGGGAATAGCTGCTTAAATATGTACGTGGATCCGAAGATCGACAATCCACAAATTAGGCATACTGGTTGGCCGCTCTCGTCAGAAGTAAATGCAAATAAATCTACCCAGGCATTATTAAATGTTTTATTTTCTTCAGATATTTTTCTGTTCTTACATTTCTCCATACTTGGCCCACCTGGGGTTGAAAGTCTCAATAAATGCTTGGCGTTTCGGCGGGTATACTGTCTTCCGCGAGTGTGACTCTTATTTTGAGCGACAAAAAATAATAAAATATCATTTTATTTTTATATTTCAAGATCATATCAAATGTAATGGTTTTTCAAATGACTTGGTATCATTTAAGTCATTACAGGTGTGTCAACCCTAATCCCAGGAATAGATATGCAACACCCTATACACACTGCCTTAAGCCCACAAACTTTATATGGCTCCTAATGCTACTTCATGGTACAAATTCATAATGACCCAAAGTATACTCCAAAAACAACCCAAGAGTTGTTACATTCTTCATTTTCAAGAACTAGCAGATCCTCAAGTACCTCTTCTATTTTCTCTAAATTGCTACATGTCCCCTCCAGCTTAATCTCTATTCCTTCCTATGACAGAAGTCATTTTCTCTTTCCTTAACATCCAGCCTCTCATACCATCACCATGCTTTGCTTTTGCTACCTCTCTCTTTGTTATACACCTAGCTTCCCAGTGCTTGTATCTACTTTCTTCATCTCTCTAACAATTCCATTTTTCCTTCGTCAAATTCTTGCTTTGAACTTTTCCAGTAGTTCTTAATTCCACCACCAAGTGTGGTTGTCTTCTTTCTTCTGTCTAGAGAATACACCAAATACCTTTTGGGGAGTATTCCAGCACTGTAGCTGTACATTTCCAGTCATCTGGTGACTCTACTACACCCAGAGACTGTCACAACCCCTCCCTTAAGTCTTGTTTCTTCTTCAGCTTTCACCACTTAATAACCAAACGTTTTGAAGTACAATTAGTCCTGCAGTTTGAGGAAACCCCCCACAATAGTTATATTATGACATGTGACTGTGTCTTTACTGTTTCACTAGCTTAGCTTAGCTTGTAGCAGACTCACTAGCAGCATGGCCTCTTCACCTGTCCGTCTTGCACTTTCCTGCTCATTGTTACTCCTCGGCCTCCTCTAGCAGTAATGATACTTGTAATAAATGTAGCCTATTTGCAGGTCTGGAGGCCAGGATTACTGAATTGGAGCCTCGGCTTCGCACCCTTGATACACCTGTAGCTACCCAGGCCTCTGTAGCTGGTGCACCCGAAGGTAGCATAGGCCCCACTAGCTGTCACCCTGCCCGAGCAGCTGGGGAAAGAGGATGGCTGGGTGACGGTGAGGAGGAACCATAGTCTTAACCATAGCAGTGGAGAGTAGACTTTATCACAGTAGATGTCTTTCTGAAAGCGCTGTAGCTAAGTTTAAGAATATAATCCACCCACTGTTATCATCTTCTATGCCCTGTACCAACATAGAGCAGAGCAGCTATCTGAACGCTACTTCAACAGAGGTTGATCATCTTGTTAATAATTTGACCTCTTCACTACATATGACACTGAATATTGTAGCTCCTGTGAAAAATAAGGCCTCAAATTTAGAAGATCATCATTTAGCCTGGAGAAATAGTTTGTTGCTTTATAAGGAAACCCTCTACAAAGTCAGAACATTTTATTATTCATCACAGATTGAAGAAAATAAGAACAACCCCAGGTTTCTCTTCATTACTGTAGCCAGGCTGACAAAAAGTCAGAGCACTGTTGAGCCAACCATCCCATTAACGTTAACTAGTAATGACTTTATGAACTTCTTCACAAATAAAATTTTAATCATTAGAGACAAAATTACCAATAATCATCTCCCAGATGTAATATTATCTACAGCTACTTTTAGTACCATTGATATTCATTTAGACTCTTTTTCTCTAATTGATCTTTCTGAGTTAACTTCAATAATTACTTCCTCCAAACCATCAACGTGTCTTTTAGACCCCATTCCTACAAAACTGCTCAATGAAGTCCTGCCATTAATTAATTCATCAATCTTAAATATGATCAACCTATCTCTAATAATCGGCTATGTACCACAGGCCTTCAAGCTAGCTGTAGTTAAACCTTTACTCAAAAAGCATCTCTAGACCCAGCAGTCTTAGCTAATTATAGGCCAATCTCCAACCTTCCTTTCATATCAAAAATCCTTGAAAGAGTAGTTGTCAAACAGCTAACAGATCATCTGCAGAGGAATGGCTTATTTGAAGAGTTTCAGTCAGGTTTCAGAGCTCATCACAGCACAGAAACAGCTTTAGTGAAGGTTACAAATGATCTTCTTATGGCCTCTGACAGTGGACTCATCTCTGTGCTTGTCCTGCTAGACCTTAGTGCAGCATTCGATACTGTTGACCATAATATCCTATTAGAGCGATTAGAACATGCTGCAGGTATTACAGGTACTGCACTGCAGTGGTTTGTATCATATCTATCTAATAGACTCCAATTTGTGCATGTAAATGGAGAGTCCTCTTCACACTCTAAGGTTCATTAAAGAGTTCCACAGGGTTCAGTGCTAGGACCAACTCCTAGCACTGTTCACGTTATACATGCTTCCCTTAGGCAGTATCATCAGAAGGCATAGCATAAATTTTCACTGCTGTGTAGATGACAACCAACTTTATCTATGCATGAAGCCAGATTACAAACACCAGTTAGTTAAACTGCAGGAATGTCTTAAAGACATAAAGACCTGGATGGCCGCTAACTTTCTGCCTCTTAATTCAGATAAAACTGAGGTTATTTTACTCGGCCCTGAAAATCTTAGAAATATGGTATCTAACCAGATACTTACTCTGGATAGAATAGAATAGAATAGAATAGAATTCAACTTTATTGTCATTGCACATGTCACAGGTACAAGGCAACGAAATGCAGTTTGCATCCATCCAGAAGTGCTTTAGCATTACCTTGGCCTCCAGTAACACTGTGAAGAACCTTGGAGTCATTTTTGACCAGGATATGTCCTTCAACGCACATATTAAACAAATATGTAGGACTGCTATCTCCCATTTGTGCAACATCTCTAAAATTAGAAATATCCTGTCTCAGAGTGACACTGAAAAACTAGTTCATGCATTTATTACTTCCAGGCTGGAAGCCTTCAACTAATCCAAAATGCTGCAGCAAGAGTCCTGACAGGGACTAGAAAGAGAGAGCAGATTTCTCAAAATCCTGCTCCTCACATACAAGGTCTTAAATAATCAGGCCCCATCTTATCTTAATGACCTTATAGTACCATATCACCCTATTAGAGCGCTTCGCTCTCGCTCTGCAGGCCTACTTGTTGTTCCTAGAGTATTTAAAAGCAGAATGGGAGGCAGAGCCTTCAGTTTTCAGGCCCCTCTTCTGTGGAACCAGCTTCCAGTTTGGATTCGGGAGACAGACACTATCTCTACTTTCAAGATTAGGCTTCAAACTTTCCTTTTTGCTAAAGCATATAGTTAGGGCTGGACCAGGTGACCCTGAATCCTCCCTTAGTTATGCTGCAATAGACGTAGGCTGCCGGGGGATTCCCATGATGCATTGAGTTTTTCCTTTCCAGTCACCTTTCTCACTCACTATGTATTAATAGACCTCTCTGCATTGAATCATATCTGTTATTAACCTCTGTCTCTCTTCCACAGCATGTCTTTATCATGTCTTCCTTTTCTCACTCCAAACCGGTCGCAGCAGATGGCCCCGCCCCTCCCTGAGCTTGGTTCTGCAGGAGGTTTCTTCCTGTTAAAAGGGAGTTTTTCCTTCCCACTGTCGCCAAAGTGCTTGCTCATAGGGGGTCATATGATTGTTGGGTTTTCTATGTATATATTATTGTAGGGTCTACCTTACAATATAAAGTGCCTTGAGGTAGAGTTGGATGTCTCGAGACCGGTCTTGGTCTTTACGTGGTCTTGGTCTCATCTTGGTCTCGACGGACTTTTGTCTTGGTCTTGTCTTGGTCTCGACGGACTTTTGTCTTGGTCTCAGTCTTGGTCTCGCTGTTTCGGTCCTGCGTTCTCAAATCGACATAGTGTTCGGGAGATTTGGAGTCAACCATCAGCGGAGCGGGGTGGCTTACTGGGCTTAAGCCCGGGTCATTTTTTCAGAAGCATGGGGTCTTTCGGAGTGTAATTTGTTAGTTAGATGCCTGATTGACAACTGTATAAAACAAAAACAACACACGAAGCACAGAGCGCACCGTCGTAAATTCCCCCTAATTTTGGTATGATCCGAGCTCAGGCACTAGGCGACTGAGCACAGCACCCATGTGAGCGAGGGGGGAGAAGCTGCTGCCTGCGAGTTTGCTGCAGACAGAGGAGAGCTTAAGTTTGACCAGGTACCAAAGCAAATCATTCGTACTGAACTAATAATGTAAATATGACGGTGTATCACAAAAGATTGATATCAAACTGATCACTTGGTTGCGTTACTTGCTCTTCGAGTGAATCAACAAATGGATAAATAAAAAGCCGAACAGCAATGCTGATTTTTTAGAGAGTCTTAGCTTACATTTCATATTTTCAGTTCTTACCCTCCACGGATAAACAAACTCTCTAAATCGGTTTCAATTGTGTACTGATGTACACAACAATGGACATAAGGAGCTTCTTTCAAAGAAAAAACTCAGGTACATGTTATTTTATATATTATGCTTCGGATGTTGTTCAGTATATCTATGCAAAACAAAAGGAATTTCAATACACAGCAGTATATTCACACTTGAAACCAGATATTTACATACACTTTATGGAGAAAACATAAAAACTTTTTTTTACTGTTAAACATCAATTTAGAGTAAACTTTTGTTTTAGATAAATAAATGTTGAAATATCTTTTGAATTAGTTAAAAGTCAGAATAAAAAGAGGGAGCTGTCTATTTTAATCACTTTCATCAAATTTAGGAGTACATATATACTAAGTTTATTGTTAATTAATAAGAAAACTCCAGACGATTCCATTCTGAGCTGAAGAAGCTTCTGATAGGTTAGTAGAGTCCATGTGAGTAAATTGGTGGCACACCTGTGGATGCATATAAGGCAAAACACAGAGCCTGTTTCTGTGACATGGGAAAATCAAGAGATGTCAACCAAAACACCAGAAAAAGGATTGTGGAGCTCCATAAGTGTGGCTCAATTTTGAATACAATTTGGTGCCATTTGCAATTAAGAAATACAGATAGTTTCTCTCTTTACTCTTAAAGTTAACAAATGTTTTTTATATTTATCAATCTAAAAAAATAACATTTAGTCTGATTTGATGTTACAATTAAAAAAGTGTTTTTATCTGAAGAATACATAAATATCTGGTTTCAACTGTATATTTGATGATGTTGGTGTTTGGCTTGATTGTCAGCACAAAGAGGGAGAGAGAGGAGCAGAGAGGGAGAGAGAGAATGAGGAAAGAACAGAGATGGAACAAGAGCAGGTGAGACACACATGTTAGTCAAATGGTTGTTTGCCAAAACTCATCAGAACATGTATCTCGTACCTAGTGTTTCTTTTTAGATACCATTTGTTACTTTTCAAATTCTATATTTATTAAGTTATGCAGGCTTGTTTGCACAACAAGGCTAAATAATTATATAAACTTTTCTCAATCTAAATATTGTACTTTGGTAGAATTAAAAAATAAGTGTAGTGCAGGTCTATGATGATTTTTAGTGCTACTATCATCTAGTTCTGATTCTGGTTCTGTCTTGGTTACTGTAGTAGTCCTGTTTTAATTCCGGATCAGTTCTGGGTCTGGTTGAATTGGGGTTTAGTCCTCGTGTCTTGATACAGGCCCGACTTTGTTCTGCCTTGCTGCTTAATTAAAAAACTAGTTTAAGGTGTCCTGCATATGTATATACAGGGAGTGCAGAATTATTAGGCAAGTTGTATTTTTGAGGAATAATTTTATTATTGAACAACAACCATGTTCTCAATGAACCCAAAAAACTCATTAATATCAAAGCTGAATGTTTTTGGAAGTAGTTTTTAGTTTGTTTTTAGTTTTAGCTATTTTAGGGGGATATCTGTGTGTGCAGGTGACTATTACTGTGCACAATTATTAGGCAACTTAACAAAAAACAAATATATACCCATTTCAATTATTTATTTTTACCAGTGAAACCAATATAACATCTCCACATTCACAAATATACATTTCTGACATTCAAAAACAAAACAAAAACAAATCAGCGACCAATATAGCCACCTTTCTTTGCAAGGACACTCAAAAGCCTGCCATCCATGGATTCTGTCAGTGTTTTGATCTGTTCACCATCAACATTGCGTGCAGCAGAAACCACAGCCTCCCAGACACTGTTCAGAGAGGTGTACTGTTTTCCCTCCTTGTAAATCTCACATTTGATGATGGACCCACAGGTTCTCAATGGGGATCAGATCAGGTGAACAAGGAGGCCATGTCATTAGTTTTTCTTCTTTTATACCCTTTCTTGCCAGCCACGCTGTGGAGTACTTGGACGTGTGTGATGGAGCATTGTCCTGCATGAAAATCATGTTTTTCTTGAAGGATGCAGACTTCTTCCTGTACCACTGCTTGAAGAAGGTGTCTTCCAGAAACTGGCAGTAGGACTGGGAGTTCAGCTTGACTCCATCCTCAACCCGAAAAGGCCCCACAAGCTCATCTTTGATGATACCAGCCCAAACCAGTACTCCACCTCCACCTTGCTGGCGTCTGAGTCGGACTGGAGCTCTCTGCCCTTTACCAATCCAGCCACGGGCCCATCCATCTGGTCCATCAAGACTCACTCTCATTTCATCAGTCCATAAAACCTTAGAAAAACCAGTCTTGAGATATTTCTTGGCCCAGTCTTGACGTTTCAGCTTGTGTGTCTTGTTCGACGTTCAACGCTTGATTGTTCGATGATCACGCTTCAGAAGCTTTGCAATTTTGAGACTGCTGCATCCCTCTGCAAGATATCTCACTATTTTTGACTTTTCTGAGCCTGTCAAGTCCTTCTTTTGACCCATTTTGCCAAAGGAAAGGACTTTGCCTAATAATTATGCACACCTGATATAGGGTGTTGATGTCATTAGACCACACCCCTTCTCATTACAGAGATGCACATCACCTAATATGCTTAATTGATAGTAGGCTTTCGAGCCTATACAGCTTGGAGTAAGACAACATGCATGAAGAGGATGATGTGGACAAAATACTCATTTGCCTAATAATTCTGCACTCCCTGTATATGTACACATATACACACACATATGTACACGTATATATATACATGTACATGTATACATGTATATATAGTTCTAGTCATTCCATACTGCAGCCATTGTCATCTGGCTGCAGTTTAAAGACTTTTTTTGTCTCGTCTCAACTTGGTCTTGGTCTTGTCTTGGTCTCGATACCCTCTGGTGTTGGTCTTGTCTTGGTCTTGGATTAGGCGGTCTTGACTACAAGTCTACCTTGAGGTGACTGTTGTTGTGATTTGGCGCTATATAAATAGAATTTAATTGAATTGATGGATTCTCTCTAAGACCCATGATAAAATGTCTCCCGAATTTTAGCTTAAAATCAGAAGCCTTTAACAGCCAAAACAACAGACTCCCCATAGAATACAGACTAGAGAACTGAAACATTTAAAACAAAGAGAATGATGCATTTTTTCAGCATTTTTTTTCCTTTTGGCAAAAAGTTCGGAAACATTAATTTAAATGAAACATTATCAGATATAATATAAGAGACGAGTTTGTGTGTTTGTCAGCTGTTTGTGTGGAGTTGTTCTTTATGTTCACCTCAAATCAACCTGAGTGTCATTTCTCTTTAGTTCTGATCTCACTGCTGAGCTGCACAACAAACCAAGGTCAGTAACCTTCTTCTGTCACAGTTTAAACCTGATTAATGCTCAATGATATGACCTGATTGGGTTCATGTTTCACAATGTAGCGCACATATAAAATGGATGAAATAAATGATAAGCACTGTTACGTTCCCCTAAAAGGGGTCCAGCCAATGAATGAAAGTAATGCAGGAACTCCAGCAACACTTGAGGGAAGATGAACAACTTTAATAAGTGACCAACGCGTTTCGGCTTGTGGCCTTCATCAGGGTCATAGTAAAACATGAAAAATGATGAATGAAAGTAACAAAAAGTGTCTAGGTCAGAAAAGGGAGATAGAGGCAAAATTGTTAAATTACGGTTTCTATTATAAAACTCAACTAAAAGAGACCGACAAGCTGCTATCACCATTTGAAGAAACAAACCAAAACTCAGACGTTGGTCAGTACTACTAAAAAGTCAAAGAAAAAAGGGTTAGTCACCAAATATGCTCCTCTCCCCAATCAGGAGCTAACAATCCCAAAACACAGCAACCACACTAGAAGCAAAAAACACACGCAGTTCACTAGCTGCAAGGTGGCACCTAAGGCAGGAGAGATGGTAGGACCTGCCAACACAGGCAACTTCAGGAGAGGCCCTGCTAGGGCCGTAACAAGCACAACACACTTTTACAATTGTGTCAAGTAATACAGATCATCAGTTTTTTTTATTTCAACCCTCACAGCTCGTCTGACTGTGAGTCCCAGCAGCTCTCAGTTCTTTGAAGGAGACTTTGTGTCTCTGAGCTGTGAGGAGGACGACAGCTCTGGTGGATGGACTCTGAGGAGAAACACAAGCAAACAACAGAGGAGTCAGTGTAGAGATGGGTGGGGAAAACCAGCTGGTTCTACTTGCAACATTAGTGGTGTTCTCCAATTGGACAGTGGGGTTTACTGGTGTGAGTCCAGAGAGGGTCCCATCAGTAACATGGTTAACCTGACAGTCACTGGTAAGCTGAGTGTGTGGAGTTAGTGTTGATGAAGCTGTGTGTAAATGGATGAAATGCTGTAGTTTGTCTCTGTGTTGAGGTGGATCAGTGATCCTGCAGAGTCCTGTCCTCCCTGTGATGGAGGGAGATGACGTCACTCTGCTCTGTAAAACAAAGACCACTCCCTCCAACCTCCCAGCTGCTTTCTATAAAGATGGCTCCCTCATCAGGAAGCAGCCTACAGGTCACATGACCATCCAGCATGTTTCCAGGTCTGATGAAGGCCTCTACAAGTGTGACATCAGCGGTCATGGAGAGTCTCCATCCAGCTGGATCACTGTCACAGGTGACACACTCACCTGTCTGTGTTTCTGCAGCTTTCAACATTCACAATGTGACGACAACTTAATGACTGTTTGCTTTATTTTAGGGGAACACACCACCACACCTCCACCTACATCCACACCTCCACCTGGTTCCACCTCCATCACTCTTCCTCCATCACTCTCTCCACCCGTTCTCTCTGTGTTGTCATGTGTTGGATCAGTGTGTGTTGTGGTTCTACTGGTGTTACTGGTTCTGCTGGTGAGACAATATGTTCACAGAAAACCTGAAGGTGAGACTCAGACTTGTTTTTTTTTTTTTATCTGAAATTTTTAAACTTGTTATAATTCAGTTTATTTTTTATCTTCCTTCACTGCATGTGAATGTTATCAATTGGTGTTCCTTTTCTAACAATGACCACTGTTTTTGGGTTAAAGGTCAGATACCTATTATATATTTTTTTCTTTGCTCATGAATTTTGGTCATTTTAGCTGAACGGGAGACAGCTTCAGAAGATAACATCACATATAGTGATGTCAAAATATCCAATTGCCAACAACAGATTCCCCAACAAAACAGAGGTAAGTTTTTTCTTCTTTTGTCTTTTTTTTCTTTGTAAAATAAGTTGGTTTATTTTTTACATTGTGGATATTTTTTATAAGTTGAGGTTAAATACAGAAGGGACACTTAGTCTGATACATCTTCAGGGCAGTAGAAAAGAGGTACACTCTTGTATATCCAAAATAAGTTGAATAAGGTGAGATCGCTTGATCATCAGAAGAAGTTAAACATGATTTATGATTCATATGTTCAATTATATATTGTATATTATATATACAGAATCAATGAATTTTGCGGTTAAACTCAGATGGCCCATCAAAGCAGAACAAAATCCCAGCAGTGATAAGGATTAGGGCAGGACCCCCAGGAGTCTAGATCCTGGTGGTGGAGATAAAGATGGAGGCTTAAATGGAGTCTGAGTGATGAGGGAAAGACAGCAATGGGGAGGAGGTTTGGTGCACAAAGGCGTCTGTAAGGAAGAATGACAGACACACAGTGAGATTTAAAATATGTTGTGTGATGGCTGATTGGCGTGAAGAAGACCAGCAGAAAGATGATTGGACTAGAGCAGTGATGTCAAAATCAGCTTGACAGCGTTGGAAAGTGGAAGTGATGTAAAGGTTAGATTACCTGCCATCACCCAGGAAACAGAAATTGGTGACTACAGATCTCCCATACTGAACTTAGCATAACCTTCATACATATTTCCGTCTGTGCAGTTTTTGTGGATAGGAAAATAACAGTACAGATCAAAAACAGTTTTTTGTAGCACGTGTGTTAATTTCTGTGCATTACAACTGGGAATCTCTGCAGACTGAAGTGGACATTAGAAGAATTGTAGTTATTAGTATTTCAGGTGTCATTCTCAGAGGATAAATGGCTTGTTCTTTGTTCTTGTCGGAGGACCCATTTGCACTGATCATGCCAGTACTCTTGCGTCAACCTTTAGTAAAGCTATACTGCTGTGTACCTTTGCAATATGTAGTAGAATTTTAATTTTTAATTTAATGAAGAACAAATAACTTTTTAAAACCTTATTTTTGTGTAAAGTCAGCAAACCTTTTAAACCATTTTATTATAAGATGATCAACACTGATTTTATATCCCATGATCTTAGAAATAAAAGTTATTTAGATGGTTACTGAGTGCTTATAATTGTTTGTCACGCACCTTTACAATCTGGTAACATTCGTGTATAATAGGAGTAAGGGTATATTTTAAACTAGAACATCCCTTATAAGCATAGTTTGAATTATCATGACATTTTTTGACCTTCATCTCCTCAAGAGTTTAAGACCTGGTTTAGTCTGATGCTATGTTTCTCTAAGGACATTATGGAGCATGTGAAGGATGATTAGAAGTGCGAAAACATTGCTGTAACACTAAAACAAGCAACTCAGAATTTTTGATACCACAGTTTAACTGTGAAATCAGTTTTTAGAGTTTCGTATTCTAGTTTAATCCTTCCTTGATGACCAAATATAGATTTATTTTGTTCAAAACAGCATTACACATCATGAAATTATCTCTCCGTAAAGTCTTACACCTAGTGAATCTTGTTTGATTGTTTTTGTGGTCTGCGGTTCACAGAAGCTGACAGCTCTAAGTCGTCTTGCTTCCAGCAACAATGCAAGCTGCAACCATTTTACCAATGAGCTGTTAATTACAAAAAAGAGGAAGGAACATGCATTCATTATTATTATCATCAATAATATTATTGAAAGGGAATATGCAGTTTTGACATGAGTCAACATGAGTATGATGTGCTACATGGAGAACATCCGCAACACACACATTTAAAAATAAATAAATGAATAAAACAGAAAAGCAAAATAAGTTTGTTTTTAAATTACGTTTTTCATATTATTCACATAAAACCAGAAAACATTACATTATAAATACAGGGCTGTAATAAATACACACATACTACATAAATACATTAATACACAAGACTGTGGAGAAAAAGTATGGAAATATAAAAGGAACATCAAATGTCATGTTTTCAGTTAATTAAATCTTTGCCTAATGTTTAATCATTATTATTTAAAAAATCAGATACTCAGAATAAATGAAAGTTTCACTGATCCATAGTATATACCCGTAGTACTCACTCAGAAGTCTTGTGCTACCTCTCATTTTGCTATATTTTGATAGAAAAATGGTAGCTAGGTGTAGTGACTTATGTATAATCATAAATGGAAAGTACAGTTTATAGGGGAAAAACTGAGTTTGTACAATTCTAGTGATCTTGAAAGTCCATTTTTGATATGACCACCTTTATTCTTCAGCACAGTCTCTCAGCCAAACTTTCTTGTCATTTCTTTTAAAAGTCTTCCAGACAAACTATCCTGGCTTCTTGAAGGACATCCAAAGCTCTTCTTTGGACTTTTTTCTGTTCTCTGTTAGGATATATTCAACACCGTGTCAATAATGTTGAGGTCCAAGCTCTGGGGAGGCTAATGTTTTTTTTTCTATCTAGACATGCTTTTACTGCATTTTCAGTGTGTTTGGGATCACCGCCATAGTAAAACAAATGTTACAAACCAGACACTTTCCAGATGATATAACATTGTGGTACTTTTCTGTGTTCATATTTCCATCAGTTTGGACAAGATCTCGAACACCAACGGTTAAAATGCAGCCTGAACAATGAAAGAGATGAGCTACAGATGGCTGTAGACACTCACTGTTGTATTTTTCTCCTGAACTCCTAGATACTAGATCCTAGAATGATGATTTTCTTGTGTAACATGACATACCTCAGCCTTTAGCTCTTGCTCTGCTTCCTTAAAAATTGTTCCTTGGCAACCATCAACTGAAGGGCCACACAACACTAGTTCATCATTTGAGTTATGTAGTTAGGTGCCTTTTTTATACTTGAATTAAAAAAATATATTCTGGAAATGGTCAGCTAAGAGGAGTGGATTGAAAAAGATGTGTAAAAATAGCAGCCATTGTCCAAAGAAAAAAACTGTAAGACCTTAAAAAGTCTGGAGAAATATTGTTCAAGAGCACTTGAAAACATTACATGAAAGTCTGACTTGTTGGAAGCAAAATAGGAAAAAATGACGGATGATTCAAGACATTTGCTGTAACTGTTTTGTTGTTGCTGTTGTTTGTATTTTTTGTGTGTGTGCAAAAAGAGTTCTGCTAGAGCAGCAGTTTAAATCAACTCTGCTATCACTTGTACTGCCTGCACTGACGTCCTCTGTGTGTTTCATTGTGCAGAGAGTGATCCGGCTGCAGTCTCTCCAGCAGAATACGTCACTTATGGGCAAATCATCATCAAAGACAAGAAAAAAAAGTCAGGTACAGCTGATCTTCATTGTCTTCATCATAGCCAGTTCAAACACTAAATTGTAAAATCGGAATGCTACAAGCTGCTTATCATGGTTCATAATATCCACCATCCTAGTCTGCTCACATATTGATTAACACCCGGCTTATGAAAACATTTGGAAAGTTTTGCTTGTCTTCGTATTGCCTGCTTTAGAAAGTCAGAATCTGTCACCAGGATCCTGGAAGTTATATTTCACTTGTCAAATTTCCTGTCAGCACAAGGAACTGAAATCACACGCGCGCGCACACACACACACGCACACACACACACACGCACACACACACACACGCACACGCACACACTTTGTTTTGCCATGTATATACACTACAGGTCAAAAGTTTTAGAACAATCCAGTTTTTCCAGATTTATTGAAAATTATCCAGGTTAATGTCTCATTGCACTCTGAAATGAAATGAAAGCATTTTACTAAAAGGCAACAAGAAATTATGGAATATAGGGGTCATCCTGACGGGTCATCCTGAGAAATCCAATGTAGGAATTAGTAGCACCAGCTTTCAAGGCTTTCAATTTAAAACTGTTCTGCAGCAATAGAGGTTGATCTCTATTGCTGCAGAACAGCTTTAAATTGTAAACCCATTTTGTGTTCCCTGAAACAAAGTCCTTTTACATAATACTGAAATTATTTTTCAGTTTGTATGGGTAACCTTACCTTACCCAAACCTTATGTCATAATCTTACATCTTTTTTTTCTAAAACAGCTGAATTATGGTTTCCAAAACAAACATAAAATAATGAAAATTCGATTTTTGCTGTGGCACCAGGACAGTGTGTGAGTCAAAACTGACGACAGACGACAGTGTATGTGATGAATGAGCATTGCACATGTAACTCATTATTCTTAGTGTCATGTTTGGCCTCAATTGACTCTCTTTACTCAGGTAGAGTGTGACTCCTTCAACTCAGGCACTTGTGTTTTGGGATTCTGGAGCCACATCTGGTCAATAGAACATTGGGTAGAATCATAACTGAGGCTTATGTGCCAAAGCATCTCAGATGACGCCTAGATAAGTTCGCTATCTAGGTTTGGTGAACACAGACTTTTGTTGATTATGTTACTGTAACTATGAGACATTCAAACTCTCCATTAAAGCAAAGAATTATTTTCTAACCTAGTCCTACATTTAAAACCACAGCAGCTTTTTCCTGTTATTGACTTTAGCTGGTGTGAAGCTCATAAAATTCTCATTGCTGTGTGTTCTGGTTGGCTAATAATAGTGATAGGTGAGAAGCTGTTGCTTCTCTGCCTTGCGGTGAATAGCATCAGTCTGTGCTAAAAAAAAGAAAGTAATATCATTGTGGTATTTGACCTTCCTTTTTCACAAAACACCCACCCAGTTCAATGTGGTCATTCTGTGTTTCCTTGCAGAGGTATTCAGATGAGATAACTGAAAAATTGTTGCAGTTATTAAATTTAACTGACACTTCTAAAATAAATAACCCCTCAGCCCTGTTTTGTATCTAAAATTATGGACAGAGGCTTGGTTTTTTTTTGTTGTTTTTTTTTAGTGATCATGTTTAGAAGAGCAGAACATGTTCATATCAGGCAGGGTCGATCAACCATAGCACACTACAAAATTATTACATTATAGTATAATATAATATATTATAAAATGTTTTAGCATTATTTGATACACATAGGTTCATAACTTTACAAAGTGCTCAATAACCCAGCGCAGGACCATCTGTGATGAACTGGCAGAGTCTGAACAGTGCCAGTGGCATTTATGTACAACCTCAGTGTGTCAGTACACTTTGAGTAATACACAAATAACAAATTGTGGTAATCACAAGTGGTAAAGCATACAGTTTGCTGCAATAATATAACAGTACTATTGCAGCTGCTCTACTTACAGAAATTTATATGTACTTTACTCTGCAGAGAGCGATTCAGCTGCAGTGTACTCAGGAGTGAGAACAGAAGACATCAATTACGGACAAATAGCCTTCAGACCAAAGAGGAAAAAAGGTAAAGCTGCTCTGCACCTTTGAACTCGTACTTATACATCGCTATTCATCTATACAATTTAAGGCAATAAATTAAGGTGATAAAAGATCTAAAGTCGCTTCAAAGTGAATTCAGTCTGAATTTGAACTCTAAAGACAGCAATGCTAACATCATGGTCTAAAAAACCTAAAGTAAGACTATCATGGACATAACATAAAAATACAAACAAAAAAATACTATTATGACCAAATGGCCTGATCAAGAGTCCAGTGCACTTTTAAAAAGAAGGACTGCATCGACCAGCCCAACAGCACCAAAAGACCTGAAGGACCACAGAAGACAATTAAGGTGCTCGTGTCAAATTTGGAGTTGCTGATTCTCAACACAGCTACTTCACACTGAGCTGCAAATCCCTCTAATGCACACTGGAGGTTACCAACAGATGAGGCCAGAAGAACCACATCATAATAGAAAGGTCATACCAAGGCCACCAAAGCAGAAACACTCCACCTCTTAGCTCCACCCAGAAATTGTATCCATAAATGTTAGGAACAGAATCAGTGGTGAAGTGCAGCCATGACAGATTCCAGTTGGAATTCACGAGGAATTAAAGATCTCGTGAATTGGGCCATCTGTCAGACACAACCAATACTTACCAGAGATTTGGGTGTGCCTGGTTTGTCCAGCATCCTCCCCACCACCTGATCTAACTTAGCATCAGGTAGTGATCACTTGACAGCTCTGGTCCTCTTTTACTTAAGTGGAGAGACTGTGGTCCAACAACAAAACACCCCTTGGGTTCAATCCTACCCTGGAAGCAGCCAAGGAGAGAGGTGCTCGTGGGGGAACTGGAGCTTAACCCATAGTGCCCAGCAACACATAGTCTGAAGGAAATACATGGGCCTGCCCTCCGCTGGGTCTATCACTCACATAAGGGGCAGAGGTCCTACCAGTCCAATCCCTGATTAATCTGGCTTTAAGAGCAGGGAAATACTGTGTAAATGTGTTTATGTTTCCAGTACCATCACTCTTCTTTGTATTTATGCCTGTTGACTCATGTTTCCTCAGCAGTGATTTTGTTTCTTTGCACAACAAACATACATTTGGTTTTATGTGTGTTTCACACGTGGTTACGTGATCACGTGGTGGAATTCACCAAAATATCAGATGCAAAGTTTGACTTGTTCTGGTTTGGTTGCGGCTAACATGTGTGCTTTCAGTCACAGTAATTTGAACATTTGATCTCCTTAACAGAGAATTGTTTGGGTTTTGGTTTTTTTTTTGACATTTTACAATTATGTTTAATTAGATTGTGTAGTCATAAAGAAAAATGGAGGGTTACTCATTAAAAGTTACTTATAAAAACTCCTCACTGTATAATTTCCCCCTTTCATTACAAATCACCACCCATATTGTACACTTAAATTCTGAAATTATCTTTGATAAAGGTAATGCTTTTGACATCTTGACAGGTTGACCACATACATTCATCTTGCTGATTATGATCATTAAATTTTATTTGATTGGGAAGATTGAGTTTAACGTTTTTCTGATACAGACCATGAGACTGATGAGCTGCACAGAAGTTAAAGCTGTTTGCTTATTTGCCAAACACTACACAGTTCTACCATACTCATTTAAATGAAACCAACACTGATAAAAGGCTAATAACCAAACATTTTTAAAATCATGAGTTCATTTAATATACAGGAAAAAAGCCGTCCAAGCCTAACTGGCCCTGTGAAAAAAATGCTGAATATATATTTTTAATTTCAGCCACACTGGAGGGTTTACCAGTATGTATGGTCTCTTCAACGTTATGCCAAAGCATCCTAAATATAATTAAATAAATTTTGACTAGGGCACCCCAAAAATATCTTTCTTTATTGTGTCTATTGAGAGATGGAATTGCTGCTGCGAGTTTGGATCATTGTCATGCTCCATAATCCAAGTGTGCTCGAGCTTCAGGACATCAACTGATGGTTTTCTCCTGCAAAATGTTCTGATAGAGACAATAATTCATTGTTCCACCAATTAAGCAGCAAAGCAGTCCCAGACCATCACACTAGCATCACCAAATCTGACTGCTGGTATGATGTTCTGCATTCACAGTGTGTTTAGTTGACATTGGACCATTATCAAAGATGATTTAATCTGGGAAATTAAATCTGGCAGCACTGGTTTCAGTCAGTTCCTCCTGTATTAGGTCAGTTTAAACACCAAGGAAGTGGGATTATGCTTGAAGCTAACTAGCGTTAGAAGGTTAGCAGTAGGTTTAACGTTCATCATGTTCACCATCTTCTCAGTATGCTAACATTTGATGATTTGGATGATGTTGAGGAAATGATGACGAGTTTCAAAGGTTTTTTCACTATAATCCTGGAGCTGTCACTATCAGACGTATGAAGACATGAACGGAAAAGTCTAGAGATCCTTAACTGAGTGCACCGAGCCTCTGAATCTGTCCTTTAATAGAATGAATCAACTTTTTTTTGTGAACATTTTTAAAGTTCTGCATGTAAAACCACAGTAGCTACTTCCTGTTTACCCCAGTTAGTCTGAAGCTGGTGAGAATTGTCTCTGCTGTGCGCTCTGGTTTAGCCAATAGCAGTGTTCATGCAGTGAGAACCTGCTTGCTTTGTGCTTTGTGGTGAAGTGCATCAGTCTGCATTGAAAGAAGATGGCAGCTTTGTGGTCGCCCACCTTCCTTTTCACAAAAATACCCCCCGGCTCTATCTGGTCATTTGTTGTTTTACAGTAGAGATGCTTTGAGAAGAGAGCTCTAAACATCTGCTGCGGTTTATGCAACCTGTCACTTCATCTAACCGAATGCTTAGATTAAGCTAATGCAATGATAAGAATAGATAAGTATAATTCACTTTAATTGACTGGTCAAAAAAAAAAATCCTTGACTCTGGGTAGTGCATAAAATGGCGGCGAAGACTTTTTTTTTTCATTTTCTTTTTTTAGTGCTGCTGTTTGTGATCTGCTCAGCCTGTTAATCTTAGGGTGGAGTGAGAAAGAAGAAGCTGGCTGTGTCTGAGCTGGTTCCCTTTGAAGTCTGAACTGGGACTGTGTGTGATGCAGAGAGGTGGAGACTGGAGGTCTTGATTGAACTACAAAGCTTGTAGGCTAATCATGTTTCCTGTTGTTTTGTTTGTTTGTTTATTTTTAATAACTGTGTGTGTTTGTGTTCAGACTGTAAACCAGAGCCAGATGTCGTCTACTCTTCACTGAAGTAGTCCACCAGTCCAACCATTGATGTCCAGCTGCTGGTCTCTAACTGGTCCCCCCAGCACCTCCACAGACACATCCATACGTTGAAAAGATTTCTTTTTGATGTTTTGTGTCTTTTATTTGACTTATTACATCCTCCTCCACTTACAAATTCAGGGTTGCAGTGGGACTGGAGCCTATCCCAGCTGCCGTAGGACAAGACTCAGGGTACAGCTTCAGCAGGTCCCCAGTCTTGCTAACACAGAGAGAATTCACACCTACGGCAATTTAGACTCATCAACTAACCAAACCCCACTAACTGCATGTTGTTGGGCTGTGAGAGGAAGCCAAAGTACCTGCAGAGACCCACACAAACACAAGGAGAATATGCAAACTTCAACATCAGCAATATTAATATAAATATTTTAATATATCTTATGTTGTCAGTAACTTTACTGTTATTTCCATTCTTGTTTGTTGGATCCAGCTCTTGTTCTCATGGCAGCGATCTGATTTCTTATTAAGCTTTTGTTCTCTTGTGTGTTTCTCACGTGGTTCTGTGGGTTTCATTGAGTTGTCAAGTGACAAATGTGAACAGTTCTGGTTTGGTTGTGGCTAACCGAAACACTCAGTGTTGCAGTCAGTACAGTCAGTTTGAAGAGAAGTTAACTTGAACATCGGTGTATAACCATAGACAGTTTTTCATTACATTACAACAGTTTTTCATCAAATGATATAGACGAGAACAAACACAGTGCTGTTAGTAGAAAATCATTAATTGACTGTTTATTGTTATTGTTATCAATTATTACTATTATTATTATTATTATTATTATTATTATTATTAGTAGTAGTAGTAGTAGTAGTAGTAGTAATATTGCTACTCCCGCTGGGAAAACATTCATCTGTCTCCATACTTTGAGATGAAAACAAAAGACTTTATTTTTTGTCTGATAAACTAATAATAAACTAATAATAAACTAATAATTCCTGAACGTGTGACTCAGGGTAATTACTGGAGCACATTTCCTGACCCAGCACAGAGCCCCTCCTCTTAAACCTGTCACTGAAGCTTGAAGTGGCCGTGCTGATTGTCTATTGTCATCTACTGTTAAAACTAGGTCACACAGCGGGGCAGCCTTTAAATTTATATTTATACCTTTTAAATAACATTAATGCCACTAACTGGAGAGATTTCTTTTCTCTTCTGACCTGGAAGCATCTCAGGATCACTTCACAGTAAATACATTTGGACAAAAGCCAAAGTAACAGTCTGTAAAATCCTAAAAACAAGTGACCTCATTTCATTTGTTAGCACTCAGTTTAAAGCAGCACACAGTCAGAGACCTGAAACAGCAACAGGAAATAAAATGAGAGCAGCACCACAAATACATAAAAAGACAGACAGCACGAAGTTTAACCAGTGACTTTGCCTCAATACCAAACAGAAAATCCCTCTTTGATTTAGTACAGATTAATTACTGAATTACAGGAAAGAAAAATAGAATTAAATAGATTCCATGACCCCAAATTATTGATTCATAATCATAATAATAATTATAATAACAATAATAGTAGTAGTAATAAACTTCTCAGATCAGTGTTACATTTAACCTGGTCACAAAGCCCAAACGCTCTGACGCTCACAGTGTTTATTTAATCTGATCATGAAAACATACTTAAGTGAAGATAGTTTTTTATCCACAGTTAATTAAAATAAAACTGTCACCTTATCAGGAAGTGCAAATCCCCACTGTTTTAAGTGTCCTGTGGAAGTGTCATTGGTTATTTGATAGTCAAACATCTCCCTCTAGTGGCCATAAATAAACAATGCACATTTACACCGCTAATTCATCAGGACAGCTAAAGACTCAACACTGTTCTTTCCAAGCTCCTTAGACTGTACAGAAAAAATACTTCTTCTACTGCGTGTCTTTCATATTAAAAGCTCTTTGTGAATGAATGGCTGTAAGGTTTTAATGTGAAAATATCAGAGCAAGTTTGAACAACCTTACCAATATAAACACTGCAAATAAACATAAGCTACAAGAAACTATAGACTCAGTGTCTGATTTGTGCTTTTGTATTAATGTAGTTTAAAAAACGGTCAAAGTGAATATTTTATATCAGCTTTTAATGGGTATAATAACGTTATGGTCCATAGGCAGGACTTTGTTTTTCATTTCATAGACTGAAATGTGGGCTCAACATGTTTAAAATGATAAAGATCTACAGAAGCAAATCCTAGACTCCAGTTTTTCATCATTCAGTGACGCAGTTTGTTTTTCACCTGGTGTTGCCAGCAGCAGAGTTCAGTTGGTGGATTTTGGGAACTGAATAATTAGATTTCCAGTTACATTAGACATGTACAAACATGATCATCAGCTGCAAACATCCTTAAATTTTACCTCTAGGGAAGATCAAGTTAGCATGAATCTGAGAAACAATGAAGCTCAACAAAAGTAAAAAAGGTTTTTTTTTTTAGATTAGTTTTATTTAGTTTGTAGTTATGTTTTTTTTGTCTCCTTGTCAGGCTTAAGCTGGCATTGTATTCACATTATTAAACTCTTGAGATCACAAACTCATGAGAAACGTTACTAAAATTAAACACTTCTTTCAAATTGTACAAATAAGGTGGACAACAAACTACAAATTGATTTTCAGTCAAATCTTCTCTGATGTCCGACTTTTACAACCAGACTTGATGTGACGCTGGCTGTCTCTTTATACCTGATATTAGCGTTCGTTAGATACATTAAAAATAAAAAAAAACAGCAGCTGTTGATTAAATTTATACCTGTGCATGATGCAAATATGTCTTTATACTTTTAACATGTTGCATTTTAATATTTCTGGATGTCTTTGCCTCCAGTAACACTGTGAGAAATCTTGGAGTCATGTTTGACCAGGATACGTCTTTCAATAAACATTTTAAACCAATACGTAGAGCTGCTTTCTGTCATTTCATTGGTATCTCTAAAATTACAAAAATCTATTTTCAAACTGACTCTTAGCTCAGATTAAAATTAGACTTACAACTTTCCTTTTTGATAATGCATCTAAGTTAATGCTGGATCAGGTCACCCTGACTCCTCCCTTAGTAACAAAAAAACAGGCTTTGGCCGCTCGGGGATTCCCGTGATGGTTTTAGTTTATTTTTCAGTCATTTTTTTCACTTCCCATCTGTTGACACACTCCTACAGGAAGTGTAACACACACAGATTCGAGGTCTGAACATCTGTCTCAGCTGTGGGAAAAATATGACAACCAATAAAATTGTAAATGGGAGGGAACAGCAGTTGTCCTCAACTCACCAGTCTGTTAGTAGGTCAGCAATCACCCCGGCCTCAGCAAGCCAATCCTCCCTTTAGGCTGTGGTATACAGTAGGCCCAGCCTGCACAGACACACAAAATATCAGCTCATCAGCATTTTAATAATGCAGAGAGCAGCAAACTGTTCACCATATACATTTATAATCTAAGCTATCTTGAGTCTGGCCATATGTCACACCTGCACACAGAGACACAATGTCACAGCAGTGTTTACAGTGCAGAGACTGTTATCTGCCAACATCCCTCACCACACAGCCTTGTGCTGTTGGAAGCTTCTTGCTGTTAAAGGGGGATTTTATTGTCATTACTAAATGTTTGCTCACAGTGTGAGAGGTGGGACTTTCTCTCTAACGGTTCAGTATAAAACACCTTGAAGGAATGTTGATTTGCTGATATTTGATTGATATTTGATAAACATTAACTGAAATGAACACAACTAACTTCCCCTCAGGGACTTCTGAGAAACTGACTCATCCATAAACCTGGATTTCAGTCGTGTAAAGACTTGTTTTTGTTTACTTTGGAATTTATTTTCCAGCTGCAGCTCTCACAGCTGCTCCATCAGAGTTGAACTACAAAGGAAAACTAACACATTGTACGGTACTTTAGATGAACTTGTCATCTTATAGTGAGATATTAGTCAGACTAATGTACAATGAATAATCTGCACTGAGACAATTTAAGATTGTTTAAGATTTGAGTCCAAGGCTGAAATCAAATAGTCAGAATATTCCCTGCTCCGTCTTTTCCTCACTCGGTGGACATCCATGGAAAACACGATGAGTTGAAGGAAAAGTTCCCACAGTGTTCCTTCATACAGGTCATGTAAACATGTATGAATATCTTTAACATTATTACCAGGGTTAAAAAATACACAGTGATATTTCTCATCCACTTGATCCTTTAAAATATGTTAGTCTTTTTATTTTTTACAAAGCCAAAGTTGCAAAGTGCGTCACCGAGGAAAGAACTTAATGTGAAGTAACATGTGTACAGGTTTCCGTCTGGACAGCGAGTGAAGAGGGGCTTTCACCCACCACAGACGTGCTCGTGTGTCACTGGAAGATGATGATCTATGAGCCTGTCAAAGGCTGATCGTTTAACAAGTGGTCCGGATTAAGGTAAGAAAGCAACACTGAATTGAACAGTTGAAAAGAAAAAACACGATAAAAAATATTTAAGAACACTGGATGAAAACACAGACAATGGCTGCTGTGGGAAATTTAGTTTAACACTCAGTTTCACTTCAGTCTTTGTGCTTCACTTTCAGATTGAAGGCTTACTTGTGGTTCCTAAAGTATTTAAAAGTTTAGTGGGACAGTGTCACCAAATGGTGGCTCTGATTGTTGCCGTTTTCTCTGCAATATTGTAATGTCCTTACTTTGCTTTATAAAGAACTTTGAGCCAACTGTTTGATTTGATGCTACATAAATAAAACTGAATTGAACTCAACTGAGTGACGGCCCAAAGACTGCACAAAAACAGTGGCACGGTCTGATGTACCACCAACCACGCATGCGTCCATGCAGGCGGCATCCTTCAAGTTGATTTCAAAGAAGTATAAAGTATAATTTATGGTCCACAAATGTGTAAAATAGTAAATAATCTAATTCTTGTAAAGTGTGTTTCTGCTCTCCTGCAGCACTCAAAGCACTTTATGCATTCATACAAGCACTTTTTTCTATAATAAGTGCTTTCTGTCAAATATTCATAAATTCATACTCCAGTGGATGCATCAGAGAGCAACTTGGTGTTAATATCTTGCCCAAAGATGTTTGACATGCAGACTGGGGCTCAGCCATCAACCTTCCAAATAGTAAGTGACCTGCTCTACCTCCTGAGCTACAGCCACCCCAAATGTACATCCTCACGCTTGTTTCCATTCGGACAGCAAGCAAAGGGGAGGGGCTGTTCTCTCCCACTGGATACTTGCTTCCTCACAGTCCTACAAAATACTGTCTCCTAACTTTGTGGAAGTAAATGCTGTATATGTCTGAGGGATGCTGGAATGGGGACAGTACCAGGATATGTGACCACTGTAGCCATTGTCTGTGTTTTAGTGTAAGAGTGGATTTCACTGCTGTGACAAAACACAGACAATAGCTGCAGTGAGCTTTTTACTTTGTTTTCAATTCTCTGGCCCTTTGTATGTTAGCACTTCCCCTTTCTCCATAAACACTAAAAAAACCCTCTCACTGCAACCCACACTGAACTGTAAACTCTCCCTAAAACCTCGATTACACTCATTAGACTCCAACATGGACGGCTGAAAACTATGGCAGAGCAATCCTTGCAGTCAACTTATAATACAAGTTGACTGCAGACGAGACACACCTAAAGTCAATTTATAATCATTATTTAATCCAACAGTTTACTGTTTTGTAGTAGAAAAACCCGTCAATCATGAAAACATCAGCTAAAAACCCTGTTTGACTCTTTATTCCTGCTGATTTGTAGAAGAGAAAAAGAGAAGAAAAGAAAAAAAGCAACAGAAAAGCAAAACATCCTTTCACTGTTTTGAAGACAGGAGGATCTCACATGTTCACACATGCTGTATGCAGTTCCTGTCTGGGCCTGTTACGCAGCAACAGAAGCGGTGCCGCTTGCTGTCTCACAGATAGAAACCATTAAAAGAACAGTACGTGTATCGAAAGAGTACAATTACTTCGTAGTGATGTGCATCTCACACTGCTGTTATTGACTCAGAAATTTAACACTCCTTCTTTCTCCTTCATTCGATTTTTTTCCAGACAAAAACAGGTGAACTCCACAGAACGGACACGGCTGCTGTGTGGAGTGACTCACACTCAAGTTTATTCCGAAAGTCCCTTGTTTTCAGTTTTCTTTATGAATCAGTTAAATTTCCCCTCTGAGATCAGGATCAAGCACTGATCCTTGTTAAGTCCTTGAGCATTTCCTCTTTATTTATTCTTATCTTTCATCAGTTCTGCTTTCCAACCAGTTCATGTAAAAGAGTCGTGCAAGTTTTTACCAAAGATAGCTCGTGTTCAAACATGAGCTCGAGCCAACATCAGGATAGGAATGATGAACCCATAACATTTTACAAATCAGGACATGTGTGTGTGGGTGGGGGCATATTTTTCCACTTCATGTTCTCATTCAAATGAAAACAGCTGGCTGAGGGATGTGCCTGTTCTTCAAGGTTTAAGGCTCTGCCCACTGTGAGCTCCTTTTTCTAAGATTTTGAAGGCTTCATGCATTCTCCGTGGTGATCGAGGATATAATTTTGGGGAAATTAGTCAAGAATTATTTTCTTTTAAATAATTTAAACCCAGCGAAATCGAAAGAGTTTGTGACATGTTTCATTGTGACTTTGGTCAAGCCTCGAATTTGATCTCACGCAGTCAAATTTGAACTCCGGTCCTGTTATTTACGGATTCACGCAGGATTTTTAAAAACAAAGATCATCAGACATGTCTGCAGGAATATGCATATTTCTTTGTTCGATTCTGCTGCTTGCTGGCGTCTTTGTGTCCGTGTGTGCAGGTGAGATAACTGTATGTAACATAAAGAAGAATAAAGAGTTTCAGAGTGGTTTACGTGTGTACAATATGATATAATACAAAGGTATTAGGTGCTTGTTAGACAGTGTATTTGTTTGAAACTGAATATGTGATATAATTGTTTAATAAATAAAGTTTGCTTTAAGCCGCCCATCATCAGGGCATGTTTCTGTGGAACCTGCAGGAAGTCAATTAAACATGTAAGCCCTAAACAATAAGAAGACAAAGGTCTGTGGAGTCTTTCCAAAATGATCTGGTGCTGATATTAAAACGTCTCTGAGAAAACCATCAGCTTCCATTTACCATGAGCTCCTTATTCAATCTAAACAGACTAGCTCTTATGTAGTACTTTTCTACCTGAGCAGTCAGATCACTTCATACATGTCTCAATCAGCAGTGCTTTATGTCATATTTATTCACACTCCTGCTCTACCTCCTGAGCCACAGCCACTCTAATCTACAACTGTCATCAGAGTTTTAGACAATTCAAGCAACAGGACTTTGACGTTAAACTGAGGTCAAAGTGCCCACAGATGATGAGAAGATATCTTTGTCCTATCAAAATCTGAGATTTTTGGCTTTTCAAACATGCCCCCTGATGTCTTGGCAATCAAGAAAAAAAAAACAGATGTACTTCATATCATAAAAATAAAAATAATTAACTCAAATGTCAAAGACAGTAAGCAGCATATTAGAAGTTAATTGTTATTTTTGTGATTCCACTGATGTGGCACACTTGGTAGTGTCCACTAAATACTTCTCAGGTGTGCTGGTTTCTGAGGCTCCTCTTTTGACCCACAGTGTCCTCAACATCAGTAGGAAAAAGTTTTTTGAGTGTCTTGACTGATCCTCACTCACTTTGCTCTGTGTTGTTTCCTCTTTCAGAGCACAAAAGCATCACAGTTCAGTCTGGACAGAACGTCATTCTACCATGTCAAGCTCCAAATGATAAGGGTTCCATCAGAGTGGTAAAGTGGACCAAACCTGACCTACAAAAGAAAATAGTACATTTGTATGTGGATCGGCGATTTGTTCTCGAGGATCAGAATCCATCTTTTAAGAACCGAGTGGATCTGCAGGACAGAGAAATGGAAAATGGAGACGTGTCTTTGATTCTGAACAATGTGACGATTAATGATGCAGGAACATACGAATGTAGTGTTACCCAGAAAAAAGACCTCAGCCCTTCCACCACCACCATAACTGTTGACCTGAGAGTTATTAATTCTAGAGGTGAGTTATGAGAGTTCAGTGTGTCAGTGATCAAAGTTGAATCTGCTTCCTGGTTGTTGGATTCTGTTCTGTTCTTCACTTATCACCTAGCTGACACCTCATACCTGTTTCTCACCTGCAGGTCAGACATTCCTACCAGTAGGACGAAGTGTAAGTGGCTCTGTTGGACTGGTCATTGGTCTGTATCTTCCCGTTGTGCTTCTCGTTGTTGCTTTTGTTTTTTAGCTACAGAAAATTTAAAGAAATCAGTGAGTGTTCAAACCAACCTCAGTTATTTTGTTAATGAAAACAAGAAAAGAAAAATGATCTGGGGTCAGACGGACATTAAAGATGGGGAACATTCAGCTGCAGATTTCAAACATCTAAAATTTTAATTTCTTTCACATCTGTTGGACTGATTGTTGGTCTGACAGTTTCTGGTCTGCTTCTTCTGGCAGTTGTTTTGTTTCATCCACAGAAGATATAAACAACAACAAAATCAGGGTCCATACCACCCTTCTGCTGGGAAGTAGTAGGTTGACATTTTTCCAGAGAAAGGAAGATGATAAGATGACAGACATTTTAATGCTTAACATCCAGCAGGCCATATCAAATGTTAAGTTCTTGATTTGATTTTACATTTTAAATGTTCAGTTTCTTGTGGTTCCATCTGTTGGACTGACAGTTGGTCTGTCTGTCTTCTTTTTACTTTTGAGGGGTTAAAAGAAATGAGTCAGAATCTGCACGAGCTCCTCTGAGCAGAGTAAAATGAGTTGGCTAAGTTAGTCATAAAAAGATCAACATTCTAAACCAACCACTTTGAAAACAGTTTATTTTGTTCCTGCTATACTTTTTTGTTTTACATTTCTAAATTATGATTATCTGACTGTCAAGAAGTCCTGCACTACAATCCACTAAAGTCTCATTTTCATTCTTCCTGTTTATAAAAAGCAGGAAAAATCCATAAATATGTTTAAACATTTATGCTCCAGTACTAAAACAGCCAGTGTTCAAACCAAGCTCAGTTTTAATGAAAACAAAGATGATCTGAGGACAGACAGACTTTAAAGATGTTGAACATTCAGCTGCACCTTTCAAATATCTAAAAATTTTAATGTTTTTCGCATTTCTCTCAAACATCATGTCAAGTCTGCCTGCAGCTTTATGACCTACAGTTTTTGTCCACCTTCAGTATTTTAATATGTTTTGCTCACACCAAGTTAAACTGTATTACGCAGGAACATTACTCTATGTTCTGCTGTATTAGAATCAGTGAGCCGAGTTTATATTCTTTTTAAAATATTGTTTATATTTCTGTCATGCTTTTGTGGAAAATTCACAAGTTCACTTTGACCCAAACCCATTGTACATATATGCATATTATGTTGTGTTTTTCTAATTAAATATCCAGTGTCGTGTATGTTGCAGTGTTGGAATCAGTGAGTGTTGGTTTTAGCTTCAGGTTCAGCAGCTGTTTGTGACATCTGGATGGGTTTGACTCATCATGTTCAGTGAGCATAAATACAGATGCTGACTAAACCAACTCACAACACAGACACAAAAGCATGTCACAGTGTGTGGAAAAATCACTGTGGATTATAGAAGGTGATAATATGACAGCCACAGGACTGGCCGCGCTTTCCTTGTCGGTTTTGTGTTTTCATCTGTGTAACATAAGTAAAGTTGCATATTTGGGAACACCTCATTGGTTTTGGTGTGATTGTTGGTTTAGTTAGTTCCCTTCACACACTTGGGCTGTGGTGTGTTAGTAAATCAAAAAAATTAACTGCCTGAACAATAATGTTCACTTGGATGGGTTTCAGTGAGTGATTCGAGGGACTGCTGTCCAAGGAAAATGAAACTGAAACTTATCAGTCCCAGTCTGGTATTTTGTGAAATCTAACTTCCCCTCAGGCGCTTCTGAGAAACAGACTCCTCCATAAACTTGGATTTCAGTCATGTAAAGGCTTTTTTTTAAATTCCAGCTGCAGCTCTCACTCTGATCACAGCTGCTCCATCAGAGTTGAAGGACAAAGAAAAACTAAAACATTGTAAAGTACTTTAGATGAACTTATCATCTTATAGTGAGAGATTAATCAGACTAATGTACAATTAATAATCTGCACTGAGACACTTTAAGATTGTTTAAGATTTGAGTCCAAGGCTGAAATTAAATAGTCAGAATATTCCCTGCTCCGTCATTTTCTCTCTAAGTGGACGTCCGTGTTGCTTTAGTGTTCTTTCATGCAGATAATATAAGCATGTATGAATATCTATAACATTAATACCAAGGTAAACAACTGCAGTCATATATCTCATCCTGTTTATCCACTTCATCCAAACTAGGTTAGACTACTACAACCCTCACTTTAATACATTTGAGTCTCTTTATCTTTCCAAAGCCAATGTTGCAACGTGCTTCACAGAGGAAACAACTTTACAGGGAGAAGGTTTTAATAAATAGAGTAACATGTGCACAGGTTTCTGTCCGGACAGCGAGTGAAGAGGGGCTTTCACCCACAGTCGTGCTCGTGTGTCACTGGAAGAAAATTACCTATGAACCTGTTGCATGCTGATTGTTTGACAAGTGGTCCGGATTAAGGTAAGAAAGCAACAGTGGATTCACCAGTGGAAAAGAAAAACCACAATAAAAATTTTAATTAAAAAAAAAAAACAGGATGAAAAACACAGACGGTGGCAGCAGTGGGGAATTTTAATTTATTTTAACACTCAGTTTCACTTCAGCTCTTTGTGTGTTACTGCGCTCTCAGACTGTGGGCCTAATTGTGGTTCCACGACTATTTCAAAGTTTAGTGGGACAGTATCACCAAATGGTGATTCTGACTGTTGGAGTTTTCTCTGCATTATTGTAAGGTCCTTACTTTACAATATGAAGCACTTGAGCCAAGTGTTCTGATTTGACACAATATAAATTAATCTGAATTGAGTGATGGCCCAAAGACTGCACAAGGAAGAATGACCCACAGTCTACTACACATGCATCCCTGCAGGCAGCATCCTTCAGGTGGATTTCAAAGAAGTATAACGTCTAATTTATGGTCCACAGATGTGTAAAATAGTAAATAATCTGATTCCTGTAATGTGTGTTTCCTGCAGCACTCAAAGCACTTCATGTAATATGCATCATTCACCCATTTATACAAGCAGTTTTGTCTATGCCTAAGTGCTTTCTGTCTAATATTCATAAATTCATACTCCAGTGCATGCATCAGATCCAACTTGAGGTTAATATCATGACCACAGATATTTGACATGCAGACTGGGGTTCAACCATCAATCTTCCAATCAGTAAGTGACGTGCTCTACCTCCTGAGCTACAGCCACCCCAAGTGAACATTTCTGTACTGCTGTTCCATTCGCACAGCAACTGAAGGGGTGCTATCATCCACTGCAGATAGGCTCCCTTGCAGTCTTACAAAATGCTAACTGCACGTCATTGAAAGTAAATACTGTATACAAAGTTGTGCCAAAGCACAGACACGGGCTGCACTGGGCTTTTTGCATTGTTTTCAACACTCTGGCTCTTCACATGTTAGCACTTTTCTCTTCTCCAGGCCACAGGGTGGTTGTGTCACATATTGCTGTCACTGCCTACATTGACACTAAAAAAAACTCTCCCACCGCCATCGTGTTACGCTGAGCTGTAAATTCTCCTTAACGCCTCGATTGCTCTCATTATAGACTGAGACTCATTATAGACTATAGCTGAAAACTCTACAGCAGAGCAGTCCTCGAGATCTGTTAGAAGTTTGAAGTAGCTCCGCCTCGGTCACAGGATGTTCTTGTAATGACTGTATGAACGACTGGAGATCCTATACAAACAGCAGAAACACTTCAGATTCCTCTGCTTCTTCAATCTCGTCCAGAGCACTTTCTGCCAGCCGAATCAGAGCATGTCGGGGCTGTCCTTTAAAACCCACCACTGTTGGTTCGCTGCACTTAAGACGCTGGCACACCTTTGTGAGTTCGGGTTTCCCAAGGGTCCACAATGCTGTTCTGATGTCATCTTGTAGTTGTTCCATCTTTGGAAGATGTTAATTCAACACGTTCTAGATTTTTGTCCAGCGCGGGAAATATACTCTTAGCTGGTGGCTCACCAGATGATGTTACACACTGAAGGAAGACAAGGTTCATTCAGGTGCACATTGAGGTTTGTTGCGCTCAGTAGTTCTGTGTTACTGACGGCTTCCATTACAATAACTGTCCTGCGTTACTTTTGTAAGGGATTACTTTGCCAGTCTCTCATTTTTCTGGGCCGCCACTGCCACCTACTGACAAAACTCAATATCACCCTGAGACCAAATCAGGTGGGAGCAAATGCGTTTTGCTCTGTGATACAAACTATTCACAACAAAAGCAAGAAAGAAAAGTGAGGGGGGGGGGGGGTCACAAACACTGCGGGCTGAGAGTTGTTGACAGTTCAAACATTCAGGGTACCACACCTACAGGCAATTCATTCTCTAATCCAGCATGTTATTGTTTTGTAGGAGAAAAACCCATGCAGGTACAAATATTAAAATATACCCTGTCTGACCGGACTTTTTCCTGTTGACTTATAGAACAGAAAACAAAAAGAAAAACAAACCTTCCTGTCACTCTTTGGCTAACAACAGAGCTCCAATATGTTCCTACATGCTGTGTACAGGATCGGTCAGACTGATTTTGTTTGTGCTTTCAAGACTTTTTAACTCCTTCACCGCCATCGAATTGAGGAAGCGAACAGTTTCCTCTTCATTAAGACTTCACAAAAAGTGGTGATGCATATTTGTAGAATTTAAATCGCTCCAAGAATTAGATAAACATTTTAAACATGGTAAAAAAACAGTTTCATGTTTTTGTGTTAGGTAGTTTTAGACCAGTTTTACACTCAGTAAACATGCCACATCATCCCTGCTAACAACAACACCGCATTCACGTGCATGTTAGGCAGTATTTGACTCATTTGCTGCTGTGCTTGTCTCACAGATAGACCACATAAAAGCACTGTATGATGCACTGAAAGAGTACAGTTACTTCAGCTCTCACTGATGTTATTGACTCAAAAATGTGCGACCCTAAAACATTAATGCTCTTTCTTTCTCCTTCATTGGATTTATTCCACACAAAAACAGGTGAACCACAGAGCAGGCTCAAGTCATTCGGAAAGTCCCTTATTTTCACTTTTTGTTACAAAACATCAAAGTCCCCTCTGAGATCAGAATGTAGTAGCACTGATACTCGCTAAGTCTCTGAGCATTTCCTCTTTATTTATTTTTATCTTTCATCAGTTCTGCCTTCTAACCACAGCTCATGTAAGAGTTGTGTAAGTTGTCTGAGAGTCTGCTCTGAGTCTTCTGTGTTTGTATTATATGCTGACTGAAGTTTCTAAACAAAGATAGGTCGTGTTGTGTTCTAACTTGAGACAATATTGGATTAGATCTGATAAAGTATGACATAAATCTAATATTTATTCTTTGACTTTAAGCCCAGAGTGAACGCTGTAGGTGTTTAGGCTGTTTTGTTTATGTTTTGGATCAATTTATATCTGGCATGTGATTATGGAGTATGTTGTGTTTTCTAGTGTAGCTCTCCTGTTTGGTGGCTTTTGGGAGGCTGTAGAGCAGGTTGTTAACCAACTGGATCCGTGTTTGATCTCCGGCTCCTGCAGTTTGCATATTTAAGGAAGGTAAGATGGTGAACGCTGAGTTGCTTCTGATGCATCGATCTGAAGTCTGAGTCTGTGTGAATGTTAGAGAAAGTGCTTGTGTGATGGGGTGTAGTTCTCAGTTAGAGTAAAAAATGTGCAACATAATAAGCAGTTCATTTGACCAAAGGGTGGTACACTTTTGCTGTAAACGTACCTATTCTGTCAAAAGCAGCACATAACTGAGGGATGATTAATGTGGTAACTAAAATAAAGTGTAAGAGCAGCTCTGATGTAATGTAAGCATTTCTCAGTAAGACAGTTCAGAGATATGAGAGGAGCTGAAGGAGAATAAATATGTGTATGTTTTCACCTTTAAACCTTGAAGCTGTATCTGAAAGGAACTTCACTTTAGTTCGATAAGAGGGAAATTAACAAAAGTCTTTCCTGTCTTTGCACAGTTTGTCATGTTCTCACTTCATGTTCTCGTTTACATGAAAAAAACTGGCAGGAAAAAAAAAACTGGGCGTGCTCTGGGTATTGTCTGCCCACTGACAGTTTAACGGCTGCTCCTGTTTGTTTTCCCCAGGCTTCATATGGAGCTTAAGGGCGAAGTTTTAGATGAAAAAAAAACAGATAAGAGGTACTTTTTTGTGATAATTCAGGCGCAGGAAAATCGAAAGCGTTTATTCAAGATGAGCGGCTGAAAGAGATACGCGTTTCACACTCGCTTTGAATTTGAACTAACGCAGTCAAGTTTTAGACCCCGGTCCAGTTATCCACGGATAATATCAGCAGGCGGGATTTTAAACAAAGATCGTCGGACTACAGCGCGGACATGGCTGCAGGAACATGTGCGTGTCTTTACTCGACTCTGCTGTTTGCTGTCGTCTTTGTGTTCGTGTCTGCAGGTGAGATTTAACTGTTGGAAACCAAACAGCGACCATAAGCAACATAAAGAAGAATAAAGAGTTTCAGCGTGGTTTGCATGTGTACAATATGGTATAATGCAATATCAACATACATAATACAGTAGTAGTTCATCGTTACAGAATGTTTTGGTTTTAAAGTGAATATGTGGTTCATTAAATAAAGTTTGCTTTAAACCCCCCACCTCCCTCCCCCCACTCGGGGGCATGTTTCTGTGGAACCTGCAGGAAGTCAATTAAACATGTAAGCCCTAAACAATAAGAAGACAAAGGTCTGTGGAGTCTTTCCAAAATGATCTGGTGCTGATATTAAAACATCTCTGAGAAAACCATCAGCTTCCATTTACCACGAGCTCCTTATTCAATCTAAACAGACTAGCTCTTATGTAGTACTTTTCTACCTGAGCAGTCAAATCACTTCATACATGTCTCAATCAGCAGTGCTTTATGTCATATTTATTCACACTCCTGCTCTACCTCCTGAGCCACAGCCACTCTAATCTACAACTGTCATCAGAGTTTTAGACAATTCAAGCAGCAGGACTTTGACGTTAAACTGAGGTCAAAGTGCCCACAGATGATGAGAAGATATCTTTGTCCTATCAAAATCTGAGATTTTTGGCTTTACAAACATGCCCCCTGATGTCTTGGCAATCAAGAAAAAAAAACAGATGTACTTTATATCATAAAAATAAAAATAATTAACTCAAATGTCAAAGACAGTAAGCAGCATATTAGAAGTTAATTGTTATTTTTGTGATTCCACTGATGTGGCACACTTGGTAGTGTCCACTAAATACTTCTCAGGTGTGCTGGTTTCTGAGGCTCCTCTTTTGACCCACAGTGTCCTCAACATCAATTAGAAAAAAGTTGTTTTTTTTAGTGTCTTTTTTGATCCTCACTCTCTCACTTTGCTCTGTGTTGTTTCCTCTTCCAGACCCGGAAATCGTTACAGTTTTGTCTGGACAGAACGTCATTCTACCATGTCAAGCTCTAAGAGATAAAGGTTCCCTCAGAGCTGTAGCTTGGACCAAACCTGACCTACAAAATAAAAATGTGTATCTGTATCGAGATGGGCGATTTGATCCCGCAGATCAGAATCCATCTTTTAAGAATCGGGTGGATCTGCAGGACAGACAGATGAAGGATGGAGACGTGTCTTTGATTCTGAAGGATGTGATGATTAATGATGCTGGAAAATATGAATGTAGTGTTACCCAGAAAAAAGACCTCAGCCCTTTCACCACGACCATAACTCTTGACCTGAGAGTTATTAATTCTAAAGGTGAGTTATGAGAGTTCAGTGTCAGTGATCAAAGTTGAATCTGCTTCCTGGTTGTTGGATTCTTTTTAGCTCTTCACTCATCACCTACCTGACAGCTGACACGTCACACCTGTTTCTCACCTGCAGGTCGGGCAGTCCTACCAGTAGGACGAGGTGTAAGTGGTTCCTTTGGACTGGTCATTGGTCTGTATCTTCCTGTTGTGCTTCTTGTTGTTGCTTTTGTTTTTTAGCTACAGAAAATTTAAAGAAAACAGTCAGTGTTCAAACCAACCTCATTTTTTTTGTTAATGAAAACAAGAAAACAAAAATGATCTGAGGTCAGACGAGCATTAAAGATGGGGAACATACAGCTGCAGATTTCAAACATCTAAAATTTAAACGTATTTCACATTTCTCTCAAACATCTTTGTAATATCTGATTGCAGCTTTATGACCTACAGTTTGAGTCCATCTTCAGTATTTTAATATGGTTTTCTCAAACCAAGTGAAACTTTATTATATTACTGTATGTTCTGCCGTATCAGAATTAGTGATTTTGCTGTAGTAGAGTTTACATTATTTGTAAAATATTATATGTGAAAAAAAAAAAAAAATATATATATATATATATATATACATATATATATATATATATATATTAGGGGTGCAACGATACTCGTATCGATATTGAACCGTTCGATACAGTGCTTTCGGTTCGGTACGCATATGTATCGCACAGTACAAATTTTTAAATTTATTTTATCAACTTTCCTTCTGACGATGCTGTCTGTGTTGAGAGCTCAGTGGATCTGCGCTCGACAGTGCAGCCTAGGCGGAGTAGTCGAACGCAGATTCACTGAGCGCAGGGCAAGCTAGCAGACAGAAGTTTAGCTCTCCTTGCAACATGACAAATTGAACCTCCCCCACCCTCATTCAGATCTGGCATTTGGAACTATCTTGGTTTTCATGTGAAGTATGACCCTGAAGGTAAGCGCGTCATGGACAAAAGTAAAACAGTATGTTGGATGTGCCATGCAATGCTCAATTACATTGGTGGGAACTAGTGTGTTAGCGCAGTTAGCTTGTTAACGTGTTGACACTGTCCAGCCCCACGCACGGGCGATCGGCGGTAACTCATTAACGGAGATTTGCCACGTTATGGCGTTAATGTCATTTTAACGAGATTAACGCTGGCAGCACTAGTGGGAACACAACGAATATGACTGCACATTTACGCCGACATCATCCTAGTGCAAAGACAAGTGGAAGCAGACAAAAACAACAAGCACGCATGCTACAAACTTTACTCGAGTCATTTAGACAGCCGTTAGCACATGATTCTCCTCATGGGGACCTGATATGTTTAATATGCTGCTGAGAATATAGCCCAGAAGAAGCGTATAGTATAGCTTTTATTTTGGAAAGAGCCATTTCTCTGTAATAAACTCTCTTTTCCAAAGATGAGTGATTTCTCGATTAGATTAATTTTTTTATTACTTTGTTGTTTCAGCAACATTAAATTTAAAAACTGTACTTCTGAGTTAAAATATATATTTATAATTTTAATAAATGACAAATTAAAAAGGCATGAACATTTTTTTTGTATCAAAAAAATATCGAACCGTGACACCAAAGTATCGAACCGAACCGAACCGTGAATTTTGTATATCGTTGCACCCCTAATATATATACACACGAGTGTTTATACAACACAACATGTGACAGTAAGAGTTTGGAAAAATGAAAAATCACTGTGGATTATAGAAGGAGATATTATGACAGCCACAGGACTGCTGACCTTGCTTTCCTCGTCGGTTTTGTCTTTTCATCTGTAAAATGTGGGTAAAGTTGCATGTTTGGGAACACCTCATTGGTTTTGATGGGATTGTTGGTTTAGTCAGTTCCCTCCTCACACCAATGACTTAGGCTGTGTGAATATGTAAAAAATGTTATCTGTCTGGACAATAATGTTCAGCTGGATGGACTAGAGGGACTGTTGTCTATTTTTGTTGAAAACTCATATTGTCCATGTTCCTGATTTGTAACTGGTTTTGAATATGGCTTCTGAATCCGTCCACTTCTTACAGACTGCTGAACACTTTGTTTTTGTGGTAGTTTAGGAACACTGATTGGAATCACAGATCACTTTTAGTCCAGATGATTTGGTTGATTTTGGTTTCACTTTATATTAAATAATCCCTAATCTGCATTACGGTTGTTGTTCTGTTTCGTTTTTGTTTCATGTTTTTACATTTTATATACTTTTGGGTCAAGTAGTAGGCTTACACTGATTGTTGGTGTAGAATATTAAATCATGCTGCGTGTTATAGGGAATTAATTTGGTATTTTGCCTTTTTTGGTGTTGGGTAAAATCAGCAATCTTTTTGTTTGTGTGTTTGTTTGTTTGCTTCGTTTTTATTTGATTACCTGATTGGTCTTTGCTTTGGTTGTTGTTGTTGGGTAGATTTGGGAGGGGGTGGGGGGCAAATTGTTGCAGGAGTTGTACTCATAGGCACTTTAGTTCAGGTACATAAGCCTGTATCCCACTAGTACCAACTCGACTCGACATAACTCGACTGTGCTTGGTTTTGGCCATTTACAGCTACAACTGAGTACCCATCAAATAACACAACGTCATAATTTCTCTTAAACCAAGTCGAGCCGAGTTGATTAGCTAACAGTGGAAACTAGGCGTTAGGCACTTCGCTTGGCTTCCATCAATTTCAGATCCTACGATCTGAATATTTTAATTATTGAATAATTCTGTTATTTAATTCTGTTATTTCTGAACTCAGAGCAGAACTCAAATATGAGACTCATGTGGAGAATTGAGAAATGCAAAGACAAAGTTACAGCAGGCACTTTGTCCCTTGGAGCTATGTAGCTGCTGACAGAGCTCCTCTTAAACTAGCTGGGACCAACAACACATGGTGGGTTTCACTCTGAGTTCTTTTATATTTGGTGTAGAAATTCAGACTCATTCCTGGTGTCTGTTACACTGAACCAAGGAGTGAAGGTGTTGGATTTGGTGGCCTCAGGATCAAATAACTGATCTTTTGATCGGACTTCATTGAGCTATAACCTCCAACATTGGAGTGGATGGAGTGGTTTGACCAAATTCCCTTTTGAGTGAGTGAAATGCTAAGTTAATCATAGCTTGCTTGGTTATCAAGCTGCAATCATACCCTGTGTAGGTGCAATTGTGATTTCTTAGTTTGTTCATCCACAATTCTCATTGCTACTCTTCTCGTATGTAGCGAGAGTAAAAACATTTCCACCAGAGACACCAGTCAGTCTTATATTGTAGCTTCTGCAGCCTCTGTGGTCCACAGACATTTTAGCCTCTGAGATGACACGTAACAGAAACAGAAGCACAAGATACCTGCTTATGGTTAGCCATCTAAAAAGTATGATATAAAATTTGATATACTCTATATTCAGTTATAGTTCATTTGTCTTTTTGTAGCAGCAAATCACATAAAGAGTCATTTCAAAAGTCAAATGATAATTCAAAGAGTCATGTTAGCTCAGCAGGATGTGGTTGTGAAACACGAGTGCCATGTAGTGTCTCATTTCACATGTCTCTGTTAGTTCCTCTTTCCAAGTTTTTTTTAACTAGTTGCAAAAAATCCCCCTTCTTAAAAAAGGGGGAAGAACAGCTAGGTGACAGCTATTAAATTGGGACTATTTTTTAACTTTAGAAAACATAATTAATCCACCGTCAGCCACTCAACCTAAAAATATTTGCTTGACAGATGTTTTTCACTAATATATATATATATATATTAGTGCCTCAGTGCCTCAGTACTACATGGAAGCTCCTGTCAGGCATCATATCGGCTAAGATGAACAGGCACATGGGTCAATACATGAGCGGGACACAGAAAGGAATTGGCAAGAATACCAGAGGTGCAAAACACCAGCTACTGGTAGACAGAACAGTCAGCCGAGACTGCAAGACCAGACTGACCAACCTGTGCACTGCCTGGATTGATTACAAGAAGGCCTATGACTCAATGCCCCACAGCTGGATACTGGAATGCCTAGAATTGTACAAGATCAATGGGACCCTAAGAGCCTTCATCAGGAACTCAATGGGGATGTGGCGTACAACACTAGAGGCCAACTCCAAGCCCATAGCACAAGTCAGCATCAAGTGCGGGATCTACCAAGGAGATGCTCTGTCCCCACTGCTGTTCTGCATAGGCCTGAACCCCCTCAGTGAGATCATTAACAAGACTGGCTACGGATACTGGCTACGGATACCGACTACGGAACGAAGCAGTTGTCAGCCACCTCCTGTACATGGATGACATCAAGCTGTATGCCAAGAGTGAACGAGACATCGATTCACTGATCCACACTACCAGGCTATACAGCAATGACAGTGGAATGTCGTTCGGACTGGAGAAGTGTAGTCGGATGGTAACAAAGAGAGGGAAGGTAGTCAGAACTGAGGGGATCAGTGAATACCTCAGGCAGCAGAAACCCAAGAAAGAGGAGGGAGACGAGGAACCATCATGGAAGGACAGGCCCCTGCACGGTATGTACCACCGGCAGATAGAGGAGGTGGCTGATATCCAGAAATCCTACCAGTGGCTGGACAAAGCTGGACTGAAAGACAGCACAGAGGCACTAATCATGGCAGCACAAGAACAAGCTCTGAGTACAAGATCCATAGAGGCTGGGGTCTATCACACCAGGCAAGACCCCAGGTGCAGGCTGTGTAAAGATGCCCCAGAGACAATCCAGCACATAACAGCAGGGTGCAAGATGCTAGCAGGCAAGGCATACATGGAACGCCATAACCAAGTGGCCGGCATAGTGTACAGGAACATCTGTGCCGAGTATAACCTGGAAGTCCTGAGGTCAAAATGGGAGATGCCCCCAAGGGTGGTGGAGAATGACCGAGCTAAGATCCTGTGGGACTTCCAGATACAGACGGACAAAATGGTGGTGGCTAACCAACCGGACATAGTGGTGGTAGACAAACAGAAGAAGACGGCCGTAGTGATCGATGTAGCGGTTCCGAATGACAGCAATATCAGGAAGAAGGAACACGAGAAGCTGGAGAAATACCAAGGGCTCAGAGAAGAGCTCGAGAGGATGTGGAGGGTAAAGGTAACGGTGGTCCCCGTGGTAATCGGAGCACTAGGTGCAGTGACTCCCAAGCTAGGCGAGTGGCTCCAGCAGATCCCGGGAATAACATCGGAGATCTCTGTCCAGAAGAGCGCAGTCCTGGGAACAGCTAAGATACTGCGCAGGACCCTAAAGCTCCCAGGCCTCTGGTAGAGGACCCGAGCTTGAAGGATAAACCGCCCGCAGGGGCGTGCTGGGTGTTATATATATATATATATATATATATATATATATATATATATATATATATATATATATATATATACTGTTTTCTGTTTTTTACATCATATTTTCTTTTGGTCTAATAAATGTTGAATGTCTACATTTCCAACGAAGAATGAAAATGTTGTCTTGACAACCTGAAACTGTTTTCGGGTCTTGATTTGTCTCACATGGATGTTCTATGTCTCAGTCTAACAGCTATATGTTGTTCATTGTGTTGCTCATATATTGTGTGTTTTTTCATTCTTGTGCTTGAGAGACACCATCGACTGGAACCAAATTCCTCATATGTGTTTTTACATATTACTTGGCCAATAAATGTGATTCTGATTCTGATATGGTTTTCTCACAACAAGTTAAACTGTATTACACATGCATATTACTGTATTTCTGCTGTATTAGATTCTGTAATTTTGCTGTAGTCGAGTTCATCTTCTTTGTAAAATATTATTTATATTTCTGTCATGCAGTTGTGGTATGTATGGTGGTATTGATTTTCATACTAAAAAATACTAGCTACCAGGTACCACCACCTGATGGAAAACCCTGAAAACCGGGTTGAACCAACCCGTGTAGGTACTAGATACTCCAGTAAAGACTGGGCAATGTATAATGAAAGAGTCACACTATACTGCAAAGCTAATGATGCAAGATTTTAAAAAGTCTCCAACCTCCTCGTTCTAATGTTAGGAAATAATATGCTTTGTACTAGGAAGCTCAGACAAACTATCCAGCAAGATGTTTTTTGAAATTTTTGAGATTTTGCCAAATGATTTGTAGATAAATCCCTGGTTATTACAGAAAGGTTCAGAATTCATAATATGAATTTGTCAAAGAAAAGGAAGGAAATGAAGTTTATAAAGCCCTATCACCAAATGGAAGTGAAAGAGTAAAAAGTTCCTAACTATCCGCACACATAATGGATTGTACCAATGCAATCATCTTGTGTTTGGCCTTGCCTGGGCACCAGCCAAGAGTTTTTTCTTTGTCTTCTCTCATATCTCTCCTCCCTTCTGTTTTTCTTTCCCTCCCTTTCCTATCCCCTAGTCATGTCTGTCCCACCTGAAATAACTTAAATGGACCAATACAGCAATGCTGTGATGATCCACTTGGTAAAGTGAATCTGTTTGGCATGTTTCTTGGCCTTCAGACAATTATTCTTTTTTTTTTTGTGTGTCCCGTTTGGATCTTTAGCCATCAGAATTGTTGTCTTAAGGCCAAGAAAGATGCCAAGCGGATTTATTTTACCAAGTGGATCATCATGGCCTTGCCATATTGGTCCATTTGATTGACCTTTATTATAATTATGAATTTATTTTATTTTCAGTTGCTACAAACGGGACAGACATGACTGGGGGATAGGACAGGGAGAAAGAATGAAAGAAAGAGAGGGAGAGAAAGAAAAACAGAGGGGAGAAGAGACGGTGAGAAGGGGGGAAGAAAGGAAAAAAAAAAAACAAAAAAAAAAAACCCACCTGGGTCACCTGTATGGAGAAAAAAAACAGAAGAGAAAGCAAACAACAAAGAGCAACATAATAAAAAAAAACAGCACCATCACAATAAACTAGCTAGCAGTAGATATCAATAGTTACTAAATAATAAACGATATTGTGCAGCACGCAAGATAGACAGCGCACAATGTGCTTTGAGGCAGCAGCCAAGAAAGGTGTAGTCCGCGTCTGTGAACACCCGTGTGTACACCTGTGTGCATACCTGTGTGGATCAGCATGCTTGCATTCCAAAGGTTTCTCCATGTAACGATCTGCTAGGGAGTGTGGGGAGCCATAGCCCCGTCCACCAGGGCATGAAGCAGGTATGGAGGAGATCCAGGCCACAGATATCCAGAGGCCCCAGAGTACAAGGACCACCAAAGGGGGGGGGGGGACCGTGCCACCCTCCTGGGAAGAGCTGAGTAGAGCCCCAAAGGAGAGGTCACCCCGCAGCTACGGAGCAGAGGGCAGAGGGGGTTGCAGTGGCGTGCCCGCGGGCTCTGCCGGCAGCCAACTGTGCCAGAGAGGACCGAGCTTCAGGCCCAGAGGCCAGAGGCCTGAGGGCATCCCACCCCCCGGATGGAACCCAGCCGGGCCACAGGCGCCCGGCCCCGCCAATCGGCCACCAGGAGTGAGCCGGTACATACATGAGCGCCCAGGCCCAGACGACAAAGACCACCAACACGCCAACGTCTGAGGGCATCAGCCACCGGCAGGGAGTGTGGTGAGGGGAGATAGGCCTCCATACTTTAGAGGGCCTGAGATGTACCCAGAGAGGTTGAGTCTAAGACCCAACCTGACATATAGACACAGACGAACAGGCACACGCGGACACAAACGTGCATTCCCACCCCATATACACAACCAAATACTCGGCATGTCTCTGTGTTTCTTAGTTGCTGTCTCCACCGTGTCAAGTTTGCGTCTCTGTGTCATACTTCCTGTTTTACTTTGAAGGTCCGTGTCTTATGTGAATGTTCAGTTTACGCTTCCTTGTCTCGTCAGTTCTGATTTCCTCCAGCTGTGCTCTCCTTCTGTGTCTCATTCCCCTCGTTACTCCCCAGTGTATTTAAACCCTGTGTTTCTCTGAGTCAGTGTCGTGTCGTCCCTCATGCTCTGTGTTTCTACCTGTAGCTCCCTGTAGCTCCCTGTGTGTTTTGTTAAGAGTCTTTCCAGTTTAGATTTTGTAGAGTTTTTGTGTTTAGCAATAAAAGCTGCCATTTTGAGTTCAGTCCTGTCTCCAGTGAGTTTGCGTTTGGGTCCAATTCCTGCCGGCACACAGCCGTACTATTACAGAATAACAGGTAGAGAACGTTGTCAACCAACCGAAAGGTTGATGGGTTGATCCCTGGATTCCAGCAGTTTGCATGTTTACATATATGTGACTAGGTGAATGAGGCTTTGAGTAGAAAAGCACAACATAAGTAGCAGCTCATGTTTATTTATATAACACTTTTAAAATAACTGTTGACCAAGGTGCTGTATATTTAATAAAAAAAAGATCAGATGAGTCACAGAAAAGTGGATCAGACACCTGCTGGGGACGATCAGAAAGATAAATACAACATCATTGTCATCTCTTATGTAGTCGGTGTCTCCGAAAAACTCAGGGGAGTCTTCTCCAAGCACGACATCCCAGTGTAGTTCAGACCCAACAACACACTCAGACAAAAGCTTGTCCGTCCTAAAAAAAAATCTCCTAAACACAAACTTAACAATGTGGTGTATGCTGTACAGTGCAGTGAGGAATGCCCAGAGCTCTACATTGGAGAGACCAAACAGCCACTTCACAAGCGCATGACACAACATAGAAGAGCCACCTCCACAGGACAAGACTCAGCAGTTCATCTGCATCTGATGGACAAAGGTCACTGTTTCGAGGATGCCAGTGTTCACATTTTGTCCACTGTGAGCGACCATCTTTGAACAGAGGTGGTGGTGGTTTACGACAGTTTACAACTGTCTGCCATCTATAATTCAGTTTTGAGATCCCTGCCAGATGACTTAATGCCCACTCACATCCTGGGCCATCTGACCTCAGGAAGTCACATGATAGCATGAGGCTAGGTTTCACAGCGCATTCACCCGAAACCTTGATTGTGACCTATCAAGGTGTGACCTTTTCACACCTTGATTGTGACCTACACCTGTTTTCACACCTTGACTAGTGCGATTAGGTAGAGGATCAATATGGGGTTCTGGACCAGCTGCAGTCGGCTCACTGTGACCAAAGACTTATGAGGGTTGTAGGTTTTTCCTGTGTCTATGAACGTACTTGTTCTGTCAAACGCAGCACAATAATTTATTAAGGAGTAGATAATGTGGTAACTAAATAAAGTGAAAGTGTAAGAGCAGCTCTGATGTAGTGTAAGGGTTTCTCACGGAGACAGCTCAGATCAACAAGAGGAGCTGAAGGAGAATAGGTGTCTGTATATTTATAAAGGACATCATTAGCTGTGTGGGATGAAAGAAACTTCCCATTTGGTTCGATCAGAGGGGAAATCAAACAAAAGTCTTTCGATCTTTGCACACTTTAATATTTTCTCACTTCATGTTCTCGTTTACATGAAAACAACTGGCAGAGAAAACACTCGTGTTCTGGGTGTTGTCTGCCCACTGGCGGTTTAACGGCAGCTCCCTTTTCCCAAGAATTCATTCGTGCTCCATTGAGATCGAGGACAAAGTTTTTACAAAAGAAAAAAAAAAGAGGGACTGTTTTGTGATAATTCAGGCGCAGGGAAACTGAAAGAGTTTATTCTGGCTGAGCGACTGAAGGACACATGTGACATGTTTCAAACCTTGAATCTGATCTCACGCAGACAGATTTGAATCTCCGGTCCAGTTATTCATGGATAATATCAGCAAGCAGGATTTTTTTATTTGCTCGACTCTGCTGTTTGCTGTCGTCCTTGTGTCCGTGTCTGCAGGTGAGATTTAACCGTTGGAAACCAAACAGCGACCATAAGCAACATAAAGAAGAATAAAGAGTTTCAGAGTGGTTTGCATGTGTACAATATGGTTTAATGCAATATCAACATACATAATACAGTAGTAGTTCATCGTTACAGAATGTTTTTGTTTTAAAGTGAATATGTGGTTCATTAAATAAAGTTTGCTTTAAACCCCCCACCTCCCTTCCCCCCACTCATCATCAGGGCATGTTTCTGTGGAACCTGCAGGAAGTCAATTAAACATGTAACCCCTAAACAATAAGAAGACAAAGGTCTGTGGAGTCTTTCCAAAATGATCTGGTGCTGATATTAAAACATCTCTGAGAAAACCATCAGCTTCCATTTACCACGAGCTCCTTATTCAATCTAAACAGACTAGCTCTTATGTAGTACGTTTCTACCTGAGCAGTCAAATCACTTCATACATGTCTCAATCAGCAGTGCTTTATGTCATATTTATTCACACTCCTGCTCTACCTCCTGAGCCACAGCCACTCTAATCTACAACTGTCATCAGAGTTTTAGACAATTCAAGCAGCAGGACTTTGACGTTAAACTGAGGTCAAAGTGCCCACAGATGATGAGAAGATATCTTTGTCCTATCAAAATCTGAGATTTTTGGCTTTTCAAACTGATGTCTTGGCAATCAAGAAAAAAACACAGATCATTAAGAAAAAAATTAAGTCAAATGTCAAAGACAGTAAGCAGCATATTTGAAGTAAGTAATTCTTTTTGTCAGTCCACTGATGTGGCACACTTGATAGTGTCCACTAAATACTTCCCGCGTGTGCTCCTCTTTTGACTGTTCTCAACATCAGTAGTTAAAAAAAGTATTTTTGGTGTCTTGTCTGATTCTCGACAACTCACTTTGCTATGTGTTGTTCCCTCTTTCAGACCAGAAAATCATCCCAGTTCAGTCTGGACATAGCATCAGTCTACCATGTCAAGCTCCAAATAATAAGGACTCCATCAGAGTTGTAATGTGGACCAAACCTGGCCTACAAGATGAAAATGTCTATTTGTATCGAGATGGGCGATTTGAATCTGAAGAGCAGATTTTTAAGAACCGAGTGGATCTGCAGGATGAAAGACAGATGTAAAATGGAACTGCGTTTTTGATTCTGAGGGATGTGACGGCAGATGACTCGGGAGCATACCACTGCATACGAGTCCAGTTGGCAGCAACTCGAAGTAGCAGCAATCAAATCACCACTATCGAGTTGAGAGTTGATCCTCCAGGTGAGTGAGTAGAGTTGAGTGTGTGTGTGATCAGAGGTGAAGCTGCTTCCTGGTTGTTGATGTTTGTTTCTAAAGATGTTGTTGATGAGACTTTGTAGAAAGCAGCTGGTCTGAGTGATGTGATCAGAGTGCAGTAGATAATGTCTGACAGCAGTTTGAAGAGGAAATGGATTCTGTTCTGTTCTTCACTCATCACCTACCTGACAGCTGACACCTCACACCTGTTTCTCACCTGCAGGTCAGACAGGAGGACACACAGAGGGTGGAGGGAAGGAGGCTGGATCTGTTGGACTGAAAGTTGCTCTGTCTGTTTCTGCTGTGCTTCTTGTTGCTGCTCTTGTTGGTTTTATGATCTACAAAAAAAAAAGTAAAAACAATGAAGGATTTTTATGAGACTCCAGTGTAGACTAAAAGGACTGGATAGAAAAGCCAAATGTTACTCAACCTAAAAATAATTGCTAGGCAGATGTTTTCACTAACAGTAACTGAAAAAAATGAAAAGAAGGATATATATATATTTTTGTATTAAATGTTCGTTCTATATTCTGGGGATGGTGGTGGTGTAGTGGGGTGAGGGGTGTATTCTTGGCACATTTTAGGGAGCTGTGAACAAACTAAGAATAACATCATGGAAGTGCACCTGCTAAATCTACAATAACTGTGTAATGCTCTCATTTCAACATGGACTGAAGAAGTTTATTACTACTGACCACCAACATAACATTATCTCATCTTATCTTATATCCTATTGTATGGAGATAAGATACAAACAGCTTATTAAACTAATATATTGTTAAACCTGTAGTTACTTCTACTTTTTTTTAAGTTTGAAAGTGTGTTTATGCCAATGTGTTGTTGTGTAACAGCTTTCAGAAGCACTGTGTAATTAAAAGTACATGAAAAAAAATCTGGGTCAGTGAGCTAATGCTTGTACTTGATTAAATGGTGACTCAAACAAAGGGTAGCTATGCAGCACTGTTTTGTTGCAATTGAAGAAACCACAGACTCAGAGGAAGAGGGCGGGCTTTACTTGGTGTCAGTGACAGAAATGAAAAAAGCTCAAATGAGTGAGAAGGACGATGAAGGAAACATCTGTGCTGTGTCTGCTCTGTAAGTTGAATCTCTGTGTTTGTTTGAATTCTTGTACTTTGACTGTCTGCTCTCCTGATAACTGATGATGGAGGAGAAGACATGAAAAACAAATCAGGCTGAATTCAAGTTCAAACACCACGAGGACCAACTGCAGGTCTGAACTGACTCTTTATCTTTGCTCAGGAGTCGAGGAAACACAGCAGGCAGTGAAAAGATCAAATCATTCACTCATTATATCAACACAGCTGCACAGTGGACACATGACTTTATGGGACTTACTTTTTCAGACTTTTGTTGTCCAAACTTCATTGAAACATGTTGCAGAGATGTGTCTGTGTGTTGTCAGCTGTTTGTGTGGAGTTGTTCTTTACGTTCACCTCAAATCAACCTGAGTGTCATTTCTATTTAGTTCTGATCTCACTGCTGAGCTGCACAACAAACCAAGGTCAGTAACCTTCTTCTGTCACAGTTTAAACCTGAGAAATGCTCACTGATATGACCTGATTGGGTTCATGTTTTAGAATATATACAAACTAACATTTTAACCCTCACAGCTCGTCTGACTGTGAGTCCCAGCAGCTCTCAGTTCTTAGAAGGAGACTTTGTGTCTCTGAGCTGTGAGGAGGACGACAGCTCTGCTGGATGGACTCTGAGGAGAAACACAAACGTAGGAAACATCACTCAGTGTGGAGATGGGTGGGGAACATCATTTAACTCTTCATGTGACATCAGTTACATTGTTGAACGAGACAGTGGAGTTTACTGGTGTGAGTCCAGAGAGGGCCCCATCAGTAACATGGTTAACCTGACAGTCACTGGTAAGCTGAGTGTGTGGAGTTAGTGTTGATGAAGCTGTGTGTAAATGGATGAAATGCTGTAGTTTGTCTCTGTGTTGAGGTGGATCAGTGATCCTGCAGAGTCCTGTCCTCCCTGTGATGGAGGGAGATGACGTCACTCTGCTCTGTAAAACAAAGACCACTCCCTCCAACCTCCCAGCTGCTTTCTATAAAGATGGCATCTTCATTGGGAATGAGTCTGCAGGTCACATGACCATCCAGCATGTTTCCAGGTCTGATGAAGGCCTCTACAAGTGTGACATCAGCGGTCATGGAGAGTCTCCATCCAGCTGGATCACTGTCACAGGTGACACACTCACCTGTCTGTGTTTCTGCAGCTTTCAACATTCACAATGTGACGACAACTTAATGACTGTGTTTGCTTTATTTAGGGGAACACACCACCACACCTCCACCTACATCCACACCTCCACCTACATCCACCTCTAACCCTCCATTGAGATTGTCAGTTGTTGTATCGGTCTGTGTGGTGTTTCTTCTGGTCCTGTTAGTGCTACTGATTTTGTTGGTAAAACGACTTCTTCATCGAAAACCTGAAAGTGAGACTCAGACACCTGAATTTAGTTTTGCCAATATCCTTGCTTGTTATTATATTCATATTTTTTTCATGTAGATGATGTGTTATTGCATCTAATAAAAGTTGCCATAACAACAGTCATAAAAAAAAACTGAATTTAAATAACTTCAGCAGATCAAAGCGAAACTGAAGAAGATGACAACACAGACGATGTCATATACAGTGAAATCACATTATCCCAACGACCAACACAAACCTCCAAAGAAAACAGAGGTAATATTTTCACGGTTTTTCAGCTGGTTGTTCAGTTATTCGGCACATTTCACTGCCATTTAAGACACCCTGATGTGTTTAAATAGTTTAAAACATGGTCTGTCTGCAGATTTATTTGAGCTACTTTTAGGCTTAACTAATATCTTACACTCACTCAACAATCAGATTTTTTGTGTTTTTTAAGTTCTGCATGTTAAACCACAGCAGCCGTTTCCTGTCGCTGACTGCAGATCACCATAGACTTTTTAGATTAAATCATTTTAATGTTAAATATTGACTATGTCAACAGATAAAGGCACGACTGACGTCACAGACGATATCACATACAGTGAAATGAAAATATCACATCGTCGGCAACAACCAATCAAACAAAGCGGAGGTAAATTTTTGCTTGTTTTCAGTAACTCGGGGTGATGGTGGCTGTAGCCGAAAACATCACTGTGTTTGCTGTGATGCATTGTTGAATATGTTTCCTGTTCCGGCTGCTGAAGCAGGAAACATATGGCATGCTTGTTGTCAGTGTAACAAAGGTAAAGAATTTATAGAGCTACCTCAAATTTTAAAGTAATTCTACAGTGACCATGTTTTATGGTCAGATGAGGATATTCTCACATTATATTACAAATGAATAATTTAGTTGTCTTCTGTGGTCTTTCGGTGCTTTTAGATATTGCTGAGAAGGCCAGGGATTTCCTTCCTTTTAGTAATGTACCAGACTGGCCACTCTAAAAACTTTGGTTTCTTGTTCATCCTGATGATGGTTCATTTCTTCATCAACATCTCTCTTGACCTTATATTGAGAGTTCCAGTGAACAGCTGCAAACACTAGATGTTTTACCTGCTTGATGCACAAAAAAGTATTTGTATCCATCCTTCCATCCATTTTATTGTAGTTGTAGAAAAGCAGAGGTGTACGCAAACATACACTTTCCTCCTTTTTTCTGGGTAAGCAGGTTCTTGGACACATTCCTCCAACTCTCATAGGAGGTGCCCATTAGTCAGATGCCTATCTAACTATTTATCTATTAGTTTAACACGTAAAAAGTGACAGACTGAATTATATAAAATGTCTACATTTTTGACCTCATTAAAGTTACTCATGTAAAACCACAGCAGCAGCTTCCTGTTGCTGACTCCAGTTAACTGCATTCTGACTGAGACATTTCACCGCAGTCTGTCATGGGTTGGCTGACAGTAGTGTTCATGAGAAAACCTTTGCTTTGTGCTCTGTGGTGCAGTGCACCAGCTTACATCAAAAGAAGATAGCATCAAAGATATCCATCTTCCTTTAAACAGAGATACCTACCAGTTCTTTCTGATTGATTGTTGTTTTAAAGAAAAGGTATTGAGAAGTGGTGGGAAAACCCCTCTGAAAGGATGCCCCAGTTTCGAAAACGTGTCACTTAAAAATCTGCTTCCACATGGAGTGGAATAATTTTTTTTTTTTTAAATACTCTTGCAGTTGTGCCTCGAGAAAGTGACCCAGCTGTGGTCTACTCAACAGTGAGAACTAAAGATGGCAAATATGGACAAATAGGTGTCAGACCAAAGAAGACCACAGGTAAAGCTGCTCTTTATTTTAACGTTGAACAAAGAAAAAGATATCTTAAAGAATATCCTTCATAACATAAACAGAACTAAAATCTCTCAGGTTTCCATTTAGATTTAGTCCCTAAACGTCTCTTGTTGCCGCGGTGGATGGATATTAAACACGAACAAAGTTTGAAATAATTAGTTAAGTTGATTTGCCAAGTAAAACAGTATGAGACAAAAGCTTGGACTTCACACTGTTTTTTTCTACCCTTTGATCTGTGTGACATCATTAAATTGAGATATGCCTAATGTGGAATCTCAGGCAAAACTGCCCATCCAGCTGCTGTTCAGACCGTTTGTTTTTGAAGGGTAGCCAGAAACCTTGAAAGAGTTATGCTAAATTGTTTAGTTTCAGGCTGAGGATTAACTCAGTTGCACAAAGCCCAGTATAACATAACAAGTGTCTTATTTTTTTTAGCTATAAGTAAAAATAAAATAAAAAAGGAGTATCTATGTCTGTCCTCCACAGTGGAAACCATTATTAGACTTCACCAAGTTTACAATCAAAATGTGGAAAAACTGGACCAAAATTTTGAGAATCAACAAAAAAAAATGTGTTTCTGTTCCCTTAGTACACGTCCTTGTAGTATATCATGGAAATTGTGTACACCCTTGTACTTCCGCATGAACCTGCTGTCAGTGAATGAGATGTGAAAGAGACAAGCTAAATTATACACTGTACACCTAAACAGCGAGAAAACATCTAATGGAGTTTTTTTGCAAATGCAAGTTGGTTCCCAGTGCAGTCAGTTTTCACTTGTCTGAACTGGGACTGTGTGATGCAGGGGAGTTGAAGATGAAAGTTTTGATTAAACCACAAAGCTTATAATCATGTTTCCTGTTTTTTGAACTGTGTGTTTTTGTGTTCACACCTTAAACCAGAATGAGATGTGATCGACTCTTCAGTCCACCAATCCAACCACTGACATCCAGCTTCTGGTCTCTATATTGTCAGCTCTCCACCTCAGAGGAGACCACATTCACTCGTTGATACAGATGTATGTTTTATGTCTTTTTATGACTGAATAAGACCCAAAAGTCATACCCTTTTTAACAGGAATTTTAAAAGAGGTTTTTTTCTGTAATATACGTGACAATTATTTAAATAAGCTCATATGATTTATGTCCTTAGTAACTTTTGTGTTATTTATATTTTATTTATGTTTGTTGTATTTTAGGATGGATCAATAAACTTTTGATTTTACTTGCTTTTCACACGTGGTTCTGTGGGTTGCATAAAGGTCACACATGGAAAATTTGATTTGTTACAGTCTGCATGTGGTTAACCGATAGTGCAGAAAACGATGAAAATTAAACCACAAGTGCTGACTAAAAACAGCAGGAGCATTATTCAGTGGCTGTAGGATGCACAGAAAAGCATCACTACAGGATGTGTGCATGTGTGTGTGTTTGAAACTAAAGAATTTGATCTTTTTTCATTTCCGCACTCAATGAGAAACCAGTTGGCAGCAGATGACGTGGCACAAAATGTTCCATTTTTCATTGAATAACTCTTGACTTTTTACAGCAAACATGCAGAAACCCATTTATTGCTATTTTTTAATTATTTCATTTATTTATTATGATGAAAATAGAGAGTTGAAGTGTTTCAGTGTCTGATTAACTACAAACTTATGAGCATCTCAGGCAGACTGGATCACACCACCTGAAGCTGATTAGAGCTCCATATGTTAAACATCTCTGTGAAGAACAAAATGGCCACAAATCATATTTAAAGTCTTCTGGGACTTAGTGATAATTCCATCTGGGTGTTTCAGATGAATAACAAAGGATTTTGCTAATCATGTTCACAAGATGCAAATCTAAATTAGGGTTTTTTTTTCTAGATATTGTACAATATGACAGAAATTTTCACTACTGCAGTAATGATCTGTCTGTTAAGTATCTGGTGTGTGTATATTTTAGGATCTCAAACATTTAGTATACAGATAACATCTGTCAAATATCTAGTTTTGGGGCTTTAATATACATAATCTCAAAACTGGATATTTCAAAGATAAAGTTAATATGCAAAGAGATCTGAGAACAGCTCTTCGGTGGATTAAATATTTGGATCTTGCATGTGTACTTTACTCATCTACTCATGGGGCCTTTTGAATTGCCAAGACCAATGACCAATTTGCCATCGGTGACCCTACCTGGGTGCAAAAGCCGCCCTTACAACACAGCCTATGGGATCCCTAGTGGTTTTTTTTACTGGACTTCTGTGCAAATTTACAGTTTGTCCATAACAAACACCATGTTTGAAAATAAGGGTGTCTATAAGTGCACATGGCACCAGGACACCCTATGTCACAGGACAATGATTGATCTTGTAATCCTGCCAGACCTGCAGCAACACACTCAGACAAAAACTGGTTCACCCGAAAGACAAAACGCCAAAACACAGACTTAACAATGTGGTGTATGCTGTACAGTGCAGCGAGGAATGCCCAGACCTCTACATTGGAGAGACCAAACAGCCACTTCACAAGCGCATGGCACAACACAGGACAAGACTCAGCAGTCCATCTGCATCTTAAGGATAAAGGTCACTCTTTCGAGGATGCCAATGTTCACATTTTGGACAGAGAGGACAGATGGTTTGAAAGAGGAGTGAAAGAAGCCATCTATGTCCACTGTGAGCGACCATCTTTGAACAGAGGCGGGGGTTTACGACACCAACTCTCTGCCATCTATAATCCAGTTTTGAGTTCCCTCCCCAGACGCCTTAACGCCCACTCACATCCTGGGCCATCTGACCTCAGGAATTTGCATGATAAGGTGGGGCCAGGTTTCACAATGAACTCACCCGAAACTCTGGCTGATTGGGACCCACACCCAGTTTCCCACCTTGGCTCAGGCGATTAGAGGATCATCAGGGGGTCCTTTTGTCCCTCTGTGGGGGGTCACTCCCACTAGGTTTATATCTGGGACTCTCCACCATTTGACCTTAGAACTGAAGAAGCTTCTCGGATGAGAGGTGAAACGTCTTCAAGTAACTTAAAGAAGTCCAGACGCTTTTCTTTGCAAGCTCCTTTGACTACGATGACCTGGATGACTGAGAACCTTCACAGACATATTTAAGGATCTACTTAATCCCACTGGCATTTAGGAAGCAGAGTCTGGGGACGAGGGGGATATCTCGCCTATCACTGGGTGTGAGGTCACTGAGGCATGAGGCAGTCAACAACTCATGAGGCTTGATATAAGGAATGAGAGAACCGACAGCTGTTATTTTAATCAGCCTGTCTCAGTTGTTTTAACTCTTAAGTATCACAAAGTAATGTGGTAACATCTGGACTGACGAGTTTACTGTCAGCATTTTAATCGCTAGTTTAAAGGCTGTAGGCTGCAGCTGTTGCTCTAACACTATAAATGTAACAGGACTCGGTCCTGGTTCTAATATTCTGAGCTGCTTCCAGCTTTATTTGTGAAGAGCACAGCAGCTTACAAAACACGTCGCTAGCTCGTACAGCTGTGACGTACAATTTTCATAAGCTAAGATGACCTTAAAATAATGGGGCTACGTGCGGTGATGCTAGCGTTAGCCATGTTAGCACGTTACCTTCAACAGGTGGTCAGACTGAGTAAACAGGCACTCAGAGGTTGAGCTCTCCATTTCACTGCAGGGTCCCTTCATTCTTCACATATCCCGAGTCTGAATGGCCTTTGTACAAGCAGACATGCTTCTTAGCAGGCTATGAACACAAATGGTAGCATAGAAAAATCCAGGCAGCCAGCCTGTGTCTGTCCAACCAATCAGAGAGCTCCTTACATCTTACGGTGTGGCTAATTTTCCTTGCAGCAGGATTTTTTAAATGAGGAGTGGAATTGCCATTTTAAATGTCAGAAATAAATATTTGATTTTTGAAACCATTAACTTGTTTTGGAATTTGAAAATTTGTTCTTCTTCCCAACTTCTCTTTCCTTATTCTTTTCCCCCATCCCCTGGTCTTTTCTGTTCTGATTGTAATAACTTAAAATAATAACAACAACAAATTAAAATTAAAATCTAATAAACAATGACAATCAAGTGGACCAGTATAGCAAAAGCCATAATGCTCCACTTGGGAAAGCAAATCTGTTGTGCATTTTTCTTGGCCTTCAGAAAATAATTCTTATTGCCACACAAACGGACAGGACAGGCAAATTAAATAAATAAATACATCTTTAAATAAAACACAACCATTTAATGAAAAAATGCGCATTTTGAGTGTGCTATTTATTTATTTATGTTACCCTATGGAGGCAATATTGATGGTTGGCTTTTCTGTCTGTAGTGGTTATTTATTAAACCATCCACCTTTTAAGGCTTTTCTTAACATCGGGATCATCAATATTTTGTCGCCCACACCACACATAATTCTTTTAACCAGGTCACAGTTTAACAGTTTTTAACGTTCGAGTGAAATTCTGAACAACAACCAACCGGTTTATTCACTGTAACCAACCGTGTCAGCTGAGTGTGACAGAAAACAAAACAGCATGTGACAAAGAGCAGCTGGTTTGAAGCACACGGTGCTTGTAAATCCATCCGACAAGCCACAGCACGTTTCAGAAGCTGCTCAGCATTTTAACAAAAGGAGTGTCTGAGTTGGAGTAACTGGTTATGATAAGGTCACAAATGGTCAAATATCAGCAATACTTCCTAGTTCATAATTTTTAATTATTTAATTCACACATCACTGTGTGGCGTTAATACACACCATATCATTTTCCCAGCTTTCCACTGATTCTAGAATTAATCATTTCTATGTAAAAACAGTTTTTTGTTTGTTTGTGTTTTAAATAGAAGCTTAGCGATTACTCGAGCCACACCATTACTATTACAGCCTACTAGATTTATCCAGTGTCATGTTTCAGTCTCACCTCATGGTGGCAGTGATGTCTTACTTTTATCTATTCATGGAGTCAATTAATCAAACTTTAGAATCAGATTCTTTATTGTCATTGTCTTTTAAGAACAGAAATTGTATGCAGCCTGATGAGAAAACCCAAACACTTTTTTAGTCTCAGGATGTACAGTCTCTTTCATTACTACTCTGAACACTTTTGTGTGATTCATGCAACGTTTTGTTTGTTTCTTTGTTTGTTTTTCAGTAGGATGTGATTTCAAATGTAACTTTTCAACAAGCACAACAAATGACAGAAAACACCAATACTGGTTCTGCCCATTTCACAAAAATTACATTTTAATTTAGTGTTTAAAGCAGATGTTAATGCAGTTTGTTGAATTGTGTACTGAAAGAAACTGAAGCACACTAATTCTGTGTCACTCAAACTTTGCATGAACATCCTCTAGGACTGTTAAACAGTTGAATAGAAATTAGCACAGATTGAACTGGTTAGTTTGTAGTAGTGTGGTGAGCTTTACAGTGATGCACTATGCTGGTTGCATTTGCAATGTTAATAGATCAAAACAGGTGAAGCAAACATCATATTTAGATTCGGTCAGTGCATTCGACCTTTAACTTTATAGTCCCAAAAGTTAGAAATCAGCCACACAGCTCATGAAACAGCTGCTTATATCTTACTGGTCAAATCCTCCTCAAAAGACCAGTGAAGATCAGCTACATCATAACAGCCTGCACAAACTGAGAACTGCACAAAAAACATGTTATTATCTGACTGACAGGTTAGGCCTGATTTATATTCACGTCTCTTTTGTTCTTTGTATTTATAAACTCTTTTATTCACAGATACTGAGATGCAACAGAAGAAATACAGATTGCGAAGGTTTAAATGCATAAATGACAGCATGCAAGTATCCGCAACTGAAAATAGTTGTGGATGATTACTAGATTATTAGAAAAAAAACACACAGCTCCGGCTCGCGTCGTTCACTTCAAAGATACAGCTCTAGGGGACCAACACATCACTACTGCTCAAGTCGTCAGTTGTCAGACTTTACGTTTGAAGTTGCGGTTGAAAATTAAATCTGGTCGCACAGTTATGCCTTAAATTTGAGCACTAAACTCAGATTGTGTTATTCCCCGAAAATACGGACTCAGCCTTTTATAACTAATATCTTTAGAAGATCAAAGGACGGAAATGTCTGCTGTAACGGATAAACTCTGCCTGACTTTGCTGTTTGTCGGATTCTTCGTGTTTGTCTCTGCAGGTGAGGTTTGACTGTTTGTCTGTGTGTGATATATACGGGTCAGAGTTATAGTACGAAGGAAGCTGAGCACAGCCAGGATGTGTTTGTGTTACTTAGCTCAGCTGGCAGTGACGTGGGGGCAGTTATCCAGTCCCTGCTAAACACAGCTTTTTGTTCCAAGCTCTGTGCGCCCGCCCGCTGTTTTTTTCTAATTTAACTCATTAGAGCTTTGAAACTGTATATTGGATCCATTCAAAGATTGAAGTTTAATGTCCCACATTAACAACGTTGAAGATGACCATCTCCTGATCAGAGGCAGAGAATCTGCATTTTATTTAAAATATACTGTAAATAAAATATGTCCTTAATAGATTTTGATGGTGTCTGTGGTAGGTGACACTCATAGAGATCATTTTCTGTGGAAAAAAAGTCATATGATTCATGAAATGGCACTTTTAGATTAAAAAGATAGTGTCAACATGTAAACACATACTGGCTTAGTTGCACCAGCTATGTGTAGTTATTGACTTCCACTCTCAGAGTAAGTGAATTCAGACAATGGAAAGATTTGATTATGCTTCTCCAGCTACAGAAATGGTAGCATGCAGAGACCCACAGTTTTAAGTGCAACAATTACGAGACAGTTAACATCAGCACCTGCCAAGCAAAAATATTTCTAATCTGTCCTTTAAAAATGAGTGCTTAACTTTTTAGAAATGTGCTCTGGTGTCTCGCCAATGATGAAATCAAATATTCCTACCTACTTAATGCCATTAAAATCCCAAATAACTGGAAATCTAACTCAAACATATACACCAACAACACCTTTAAAATCACAAATCACTGTGAATCAGTGTAAATCATTCCAATCACAGTTGCTCTGTAATATTTACACACTTGGTTCCAGTACCAGTCCACTTAGCGATTGTTGTGTTTGTGTGTGTGAGTTTAATAGTTTCTGTAGCTGCTCACAGCAATTGGCTGCTGTAGAAGTGAACAGTTATATTTTGACCTTTAACCTTTCGGCTATGTGTCGTTTCCTCTTTCAGACCAGAAAAACATCACAGCTGAGTCTGGACAGAACATCATTTTGCCATGTCGAGCTCCAAACAAAACAATCAGACTTGTAAAGTGGAGCCGAGCTGACTTGGAGATAAATATGTGCTTTTGTACCGAGATGGGCACTTTGTTCAGCTTTTAAGAACCGGGTGGATCTGCAGGACAGACAGATGAAGGACGGAGACGTGTCTTTGATTCTGATGAATGTGACGATTAATGGCGCTGGAACATACGAGTGTCTTGTCTTTCTGGAAGAAACACGCTCCTTGCAGTCGTTCACAAACATCTGCCTTCATGTTGATCCTCCAGGTGAGTGAGTAGAGTTGAGTGTGTGTGTGATCAGAGGTGAAGCTGCTTCCTGGTTGTTGATGTTTGTTTCTAAAGATGTTGTTGATGAGACTTTGTAGAAAGCAGCTGGTCTGAGTGATGTGATCAGAGTGCAGTAGATAATGTCTGACAGCAGTTTGAAGAGGAAATGGATTCTGTTCTGTTCTTCACTCATCACCTACCTGACAGCTGACACCTCACACCTGTTTCTCACCTGCAGGTCAGACAGGAGGACACACAGAGACCGTGGACTGATAGTCAGTTTGTCAGTTTGTACTGCGCTTGTTGCTGCTGCTGTCATTGGTTGTTTGATCTACTACAATTGTACATAACAGAGTCCCCAACCCAAATAATCAGACTAACCACTCTAATCAGTAATTTTCAGTTAAATGTGCTACCAATACACTTGGTCATAATCAGTACCAGTAACTGAAAACACCATGGCACTATCAGCCGTTTGGATGAAGAGGAATTATGCATTTTGGGTTTAGAAAAAGAAGATTAATCTGTGAATAATGATCAGGAGCCAGCACACGCTTCAAAGTGCTGCACCGAGGCCTCCAAGCACAGTGGTGCTGTGCTTTAACTGATTGTTACAGACTGGAATGCACTTTGACACCATTGATACATTAGTCAGAGTAATAAGAGAATCAACTCTGTCTGCTTTTACAGAAGCCACCATAGTAACCAGCCACTCTAAGGAAATGGGTAAGCTCCCATCTGATGTGAGGCACAGGTAAATCTAGAATGGCCTGAATTTCAGCAGTGACTGACTCACCTGACTTTGTCACACTTCATTTGCTAAGTCACGGCAGCTCTCAATCACATTGAGCCAGATTTGAGGTGAGGACTGGCTCCTACAACCTGTCAAAAATAATTTGGGGTAAGCTCAGAACAGTTTTAATCACCAGCAAAGACAATGAATGAAGTTAATGATCCAGATCATCCAACAGACAGTTTTGTTTAGAGGGGGGAAACATTGTTTGATATCAGGTCATGAATTTACTGCACAGTAAATACAGTATTGGGATCAATGTGTGTTTTTGATATTTTTAGCTGCTAGCTTAGCGATTGATGTCGGTTTAATTTTTTTACATTTCTACCATAATGTATGTGGGACATCCAGGATTCATGTTGCAAACAGACATAAAAAACAAAAAAAATATTCACTTTCTGAATTAAACTTTTTCAAGCAAAACATATCCCACTGATATGAGCAGTAAATACCTTTATTGGTTGTTTATTCTGATTATACATGGACGCAGTGTCATGTTTGTTACAGCAGCAGAATGAGTCTTTGTTTTATCTCCAGGTTCAGAAGCTGTTTGTAAGATCAAACGTGTTCTCTAAGGTTTGAACCACAAAAACTGATCCTTATGTAGAGATCTGCAGTTACAGTATAGATAAAACAAACACTGTAAACACAGAGTGTAGATGAAACTCTGCGTTATAGACAGTCTTTCATCTGCCTGATGGTGTTCAGGAACTATTGATCAGCTAAAAATGAATGATGTGACAGTATTATGAAACAGAGCAGAGGAATAACAAAGTCAGATGTTCCCTCCCTGTGATCTGTGAATCTTTATTTTCTGACCTTGAAGACTCTTCAGTCTGTTGTACTAATGTTGATGATGTAGTTCTTCTAGTTTTTGTTTAATAAAGACTTACACACAGTTTTGCTGAATGGTTTTCAACAGTTCCATGACCTGTGAAATCACTCAATCTGAGGTTCATGCAGTTCATTGAGCAGATGTCAAGCAAAAAGCAATAATTCTACTTTGATTTTTTTTTAAACCTTTAGAAATCATTTTAATGGATATTTGTAGAAACATCAAAATGCTTAGTGATCAAGCAGTCGATGTTATGCACTAATAAGGTTTTGCATTGGGAATCTTGGTCAAAATATATTCAGATTATTGTATTTTTTTAACTTGAAAATTCTGGATTTTAAAATTTTGATCAGTTTTATTACAAATAGCAAATGTTCAGCAACCAAGTGTTACAACAAACCTTTGAAGCATCATTGATGATTTGCTTGTATACATGTAAGTGCATAAAGTCCAACATCTCCCTCTAGTGGTCACATATAAACCATGTGTGAGGATGGTGTTAATGTAAAATGTGAATCATAGTGTTCCAGTCAGTCATCAGTGTGTCTCTGCACAGCTGTAATTAAAATGTGTTCAGAGGGCCTCAGTGTCTGAATGGTTCCAGTTCAGCTCCATAACAGCAGCGTCCCTGGTTTGATTCCTGTGTTTCAGCTCATATCTGCCTCTCTCACTGAGGGGGACGTAACTACATGGAAATGGAGCAGTTCTCTCCTCTGTCGTTGTACTGATTTAAAACCTGGTGCTCAGAGGAAGAGGGCGGGCTTTACTTGGTGTCAGTGACAGAAATGAAAAAAAGCTCAAATGAGTGAGAAGGACGATGAAGGAAACATCTGTGCTGTGTCTGCTCTGTAAGTAGAATCTCTGTGTTTGTTTGAATTCTTGTACTTTGATTGGCTGCAGATTTTTTTTATATTACAGATCAACACAAAACTAGGAAGGATGAGGTGTGCAAAATTTGTGCAGTAAAAGTTACAAAAAACACTTCGAGAAATTGTAAACACTTTTGCCATGAAAGAATTGTTTTGAACTTACCAATGACTGTATCAGTAATCACGCAAAACCTGCCAGAAAATATGTGTACATGGAACGAATAAAAATGAAAGATATTAAAAAAATGAGGAGATACATTAAAGAGAGGAGTTTGTGTGTTTGTCAGCTGTTTGTGTGGAGTTCTTCTTTATGTTCACTTCAAATCAACCTGAGTGTCATTTCTCTTTAGTTCTGATCTCACTGCTGAGCTGCACAACAAACCAAGGTCAGTAACCTTCTTCTGTCACAGTTTAAACCTGAGAAATGCTCACTGATATGACCTGATTGGTTTCATGCTTACAGAATGGAGCTCATATAGAAAACTGATGAAATTATGGAATAATTACACTATTGTAACCATTTTCAGTTTTCAGACCTTTTCATTTTAACCCTCACAGCTCGTCTGACTGTGAGTCCTAGCAGCTCTCAGTTCTTTGAAGGAGACTTTGTGTCTCTGAGCTGTGAGGAGGACGGCAGCTCTGCTGGATGGACTCTGAGGAGAAACACAAGCAAAGGAAACATCATTCAGTGTGGAGATGGGTGGGGAACATCATTCAACTCTTCCTGTGACATCAGTTACATCATTGAACGAGATAGTGGAGTTTACTGGTGTGAGTCCAGAGAGGGTCCCATCAGTAACATGGTTAACCTGACAGTCACTGGTAAGCTGAGTGTGTGGAGTTAGTGTTGATGAAGCTGTGTGTAAATGGATGAAATGCTGTAGTTTGTCTCTGTGTTGAGGTGGATCAGTGATCCTGCAGAGTCCTGTCCTCCCTGTGATGGAGGGAGATGACGTCACTCTGCTCTGTAAAACAAAGACCACTCCCTCCAACCTCCCAGCTGCTTTCTATAAAGATGGCTCCCTCATCAGGAAGCAGCCTACAGGTCACATGACCATCCAGCATGTTTCCAGGTCTGATGAAGGCCTCTACAAGTGTGACATCAGCGGTCATGGAGAGTCTCCATCCAGCTGGATCACTGTCACAGGTGACACACTCACCTGTCTGTGTTTCTGCAGCTTTCAACATTCACGATGTGACGACAACTTAATGACTGTGTTTGATTTATTTTAGGGGAACACACCACCACACCTCCACCTACATCCACACCTCCATCTACATCCACACCTCCTCCTGGTTCCAGTTCCACCATTCTTTCTCCTGTTCTCTCTGTGTTGTCATGTGTTGGATCAGTCTGTGTTGTTCTACTGGTGTTACTGGTTCTGCTGAAGAGACAAAATGTTCACAATAAATCTAAAGGTTAGACTCAAACTTTTCCAGTAAGTTTTCTTAGAGTTGATTTTCTTTCAGGCCATTTGGGATAATCTTTTTTGCTTTTCATTTTGTATTATTTCAGCTGAAGAAGACAAAGCTGCAGAAGCTGATGTCATCACCCGCACCACATGCAATATCATCAACATATCACATGATCAAAAACACCCAGTTAGACGAAAGACAGGTAAGATATTTGCCACATTTTTAACAGCATCCTATATAGGAGAATAACAGTGGAAACAGTCATAAAGTGGCACAATCTTAACAATAATCACAGTTATGATATCAACAGATGAGTTATAAGCCTTTGCGCTTTCCACCCTCCATAGTGTAGATGGTTATATGTTTGGTTAACATATAGTGGTTGACCTGTCACGTAGTCGGTAATCCAGGTTATGAGCCCAGCATGATCTAACGGTATCAAAAACACATGAAGTGTTGAATGCCCGAAAATAGGCGACTGGACTTCTTTAGGTTTGCAAAGATTTTTCACGTCTTATCTAACAGACTTCTTAAGGTATATATATCCTACAATGGGGCTGTCCCCTCAGAGGTGGCTATAAGGGTTCCTGGTCCACTATTGATCATGTAGCTCCAACCATGAGTGTAGGTGATGTGTTTTAGAATGAATACAGTGTCTCAGCATTGTTTGATTCACATGTGGCACATCTGCAGTTTTCTTTGGGGTCCCTTTGGCCTCCACTAACATTGTAACCTCAGCCACAAGTCTGCCTTAAATGCTTCAGACTTTTGGCAGTGACGTAGTTGAGAAATACTCAGTGTTGGGGATCTGTCCCAATTGGGGATCTGTCCCAATCTGTCCCATTATAGCTGCCAGACAACTCTGGCTGACATTTATCTCTAGTCAGTGTTGGGGAGTAACGGAATACATGTACCGCCGTTACGTATTTAAAATACAAAATATGAGTAACTGTATTCCGTTACAGTTACCGTTTAAAAAGGTGGTATTCAGAATACAGTTACTTTGTTGAAATAAATGGATTACACTGCGGTACTTTCCTGTTTCATATTGTCGCGGGTCAGGACTGTTTGGGTTTTGTTTGACAGCTACGTTCTGTTGTTCCAGGCGGCAGCGTTACGGTTGCCATGGTTACAGGGCGACGCTGTCTCTCTCTCTCTGCGACTTAGTGTTTCCTGGGTGAGAGAGCGCCTTTTCGTTGTTGTTGTGCTAAGCTAACTGGCAGAATGCTACAAGCATAGCTCTAAAGAATGTAGCATCATGGGCAGTGTAGTCCGTGTTGCAGGGAGAATGGACTGCCATACACGTTATAGGTCTGTGAGCGCGAGGAGGGAGAAAAAGGGGAGTGGAAAGGTACGAGTTGTCATCGAGGAAAAACGGCAGCTGGAAGCATGTAAATATAATAATAACCACTGCAGCCAAGAAGAGTGCCTGACGAGCCCAGTTGTAAGTAAGCTATTAAGACTCGACTGTACACCGTGTTCGTGTTTTCCTCCGAAAACAATAAGCTCCGTTGGAGCAGCCTTTCAACGCCTCTCTCTGTCTCTCGCAAGAAAAGTTGACCCACACAACAAAGTAAAGCTATTTTTCGGCTACGAGCCGACAGGGACCCCGCCGTATTAGTCAGAGGTCCCTTTACTACAGTTCGGAGTCGCGGACCTTCAGTAATAGTAATAAATCACACAGCAATAGTACATTTACGTTGTTGTAAAAAGCATGATAATATATTAAGTAATCCAAAGTATTCAGAATACGTTACTGTCATTGAGTAACGTAACGGAATACGTTACAGAATACATTTTGGGGCATGTATTCTGTATTCTGTAATGGAATACATTTTAAAAGTAACCTTCCCAACACTGGAAATACTCAAAACGTGGCTTAGTCCCACATATGTCTGCTCTCTGCTTTTTCTTTTGGCACGCACACATGTTGTTAGTAGGATTATCAGAGAGGATTTATTGTCACCGTGACATATATAAAGACCAAATGCCATCTAAAACATGAGTCCTTATGGCTTCTTTAAAGTTGTGCAGGTAAAACCACAGCAGCACTTTCCTGTTGTTGGTTCTTGTTAACTGCAGTCTGATGCTGGTGAAAGGTCTCACCACAGAGTGTTCTGTTTCAGATAACGAGTTAGAAGGTGTGTGTCTTGTGCTCTGTGGTGAAGCGCATCAGTGTGCATTTAAAGAGGATGCCAGCTTTGTGGTCATCTGCCCTCATTGTCTCAGAAACGTCCCCCATTACTCTGCGGTCAGTTGTGTCACAGCAGTTGTGTTAAGAAGTCAGGGGAGGAAAATAATCTGGTGCTATTTATAAATGTTATCACTTAATTTCTGCATAAAGATTCACAAACAGAAATAGTTAGGTCCACAATTTGCAGTTCTGCCACTTTAGACCACATCAGTAGATTTTAAATCAAACAATAAAGACATGAATAAAGGGCAGACTTTTGGTTGATTCAGTGGATTTTTACGTCAACTGTTTAGGAATTAGAACCATTTTCATGAATGATCAAAACTAACTGGAAAAACATCATTTAAAACAAAATGAAAAAAATATTTCCAAAGCAGTCTTGTAATGCTGTATTTAAAATTTGTTTTTATTCTGCAGTAACAGACTCTCTTGCGATCTACTCAGTAGTGAGAACAGAAGACGTCAGTAATGGACAAACAGCCATGAGACCGAGGAGGCTCAGGTACAGCTGCTCTCTGTCTTTAATATTTAACATCCAGACTGAAGGATGTGAAGTATATGAACAACTGATTATATGTTCATCTATAAATTTGCCTCAAGAAAAAGCCTGCAAACTAGAAACAGAACTGAAAGTTGTGAGGTTTCCTTTCAGTAACGACCAGTTAACCCTTTAAGACCTACCATAGAACCAAGTCCGCCAGAGCTTATATTATATTTTTACATGTTGTAGAGCCATTATTGGGAGTATTTCAAGTTGATATACATCAATACAACCATTATATCCCACATTTTAATAATATGTATGCATTTTATCACCAGTTCCAGTGGTGGATGTTCATGTGAACCATGGCCAAAGTTTCTAATAATGAGGTCAGTGCATGCACAAGTAAGTAATTAAGTACATTCTCTTCTGAATGTAACACAAATTGTTGCCACAATTAATAAAAATCAACCAAATAAAAAGCAAAAAACTGTGTCTCAGTTCACACTCTGGCTTTAATAAACTTCCCACTAGTACACAATTTAGACATACTTATAGTGAATGGATTTTAACAGGGTCAAGCACCCTCAGTCAAAAGGTAGTTGTGGATTTACTGGATAAGCTATTAGTTAGGCATCATTGGAATCACTAACAGTATAGCCATCACCGTCTAAAATCTATGTTATCCCTCTCTGTCTGCCAAATGATCACTGTGTTTCACACTTCAGTTTTTTGTTTTGTTTTGTGTTTTTTCTTTGACGGGCGGGGGGGGGGTCCCATTGGACAGATTTTTTTTTTTTTTTTTTGGGGGGGGGGGGTTCTACATGAGTTGGAGAATAGCAGTGCCGTGGGAGAAAGAGGTTTAAGCTACATTTGAGCTAAAACTACCAAATAGCAGGTGTAGTAAAAACAGATGCCGAGTTTTGTGTGCTTTTTAGAGGAAGTGTGAACTGAGACTGCGTGATGCAGAGAGGTGGGGACATGGAGGTCTTGATTGACCTACAAGGCTTGTAATCATGTTTCCTGTCGTTTGAACTGTGTGTGTTTGTGTTCAGACTTTAAACCAGAGCCAGACGTCGTCTACTCTTCACTGAAGTAGTCCACCAGTCCAACCACTGACGTCCAGCTTCTCGCTTCTAACTGGTCCCCATAGCCCACAGGACATCCACATAAAAGATTATTATTATTATTGCGTTTACTGGGTGTTATTACAACTACAACAGTATTGTTTCTGTACAGTTTTGGGTTTTTTTTTAAGTTGTGCTCATTTGTTTTCCTTGGTTCTTTGGGTTTAGAAAAAGGTCAGTGGAAAATCTGACTTTTTCCTGTCTGGTTGTAGCTAATATATAAACTCCTTTCTTCATCTCAGAAAATGAAGACAAATCATTAGACGCCAGTTGTAAACTGCTTAGAAATATTTAAGTACAGAACTTTTTAAAAATCTTTTTTTAACATATAGTTTTAAGTCTTTTTTATTAATTATTAATTCATTTTTAAGCAAAAATGAAAATCATTGTCCAATGGCACTTACCTAAAAGTGAATCTTTGCCTCTCTTTTTTTCAGCAGTGTGTGTGTGTATGTTTACTCTAGTTTGTATTAGAAGTTACAGTTATCAGGATACCCACATCTTTGAATTTTCAGCCTGCGCAGTCTGTTTCGCAACTACTAAAATATAGTCATCTAACAACACGCACAAGTTAATTTTATTTATAACTACAGAAGCATCACTGCAGAGCTGCATGTGTCTATGTATTATTTACAGTTAAATATCGCCCTCTATTGGCCATATAAAACCATCTGGGTGAATGGAGTTATAAATCAGTTATGATGTGTCTCTGGAAAGACAATCAATATAAATGAGTTTGAAGTAGAAGAGTACTCCGTCTCATCTGATAAACATCCTGTCACGGTTGAGTAGCCGGTGTGTTTAACTAAACAGACTGATAACATAAAATAAGGCAAAAGGCAAACAGGGACAAAAACTAAAACTTGAAAATCCAAACAGGGAAAACTAAACTGTGGTTACTATGATTAAACTGTGACTACTGACAGGAACATGATTCTGAGCAGGAACATGCAAATAACTATGATGAACGAACATGAACATGAATATATCGTGACCATGAAAACTCTTAATCTGATTATGTACCTTATGTACCATTGAAGGAATTTACACAGATGACCTGACAAAAGACTGAACGAAACACAGAGACTAAATACACACAGGAAGTGATCAGGGGAAGTGGAAACACATGTGGAAACAGCTGACACAAATGAACATAGCAAACCAAAGGTAAAGAGTAAAACTAAACACATTGAACAAAGAACGGAGGACTTTTAAAATAAGACAGGAAACATGGAGAGATGCAGGAATATCACAGGCTTGACAACATAAAACACACAGACCAGAAATACAAGTCATACTGACACAGAGGACAAGAACAGAATCACAGAAGGGGAAATAGACCATACTAGAATAACACTCAACTAAATCCTAACTAATAATAGAAACACAAAACTTAACACGTTTTCAATATAATATAAGAAATAAAATATCAAAAATACAAAATGAAGTCAAAATGCTGGCCCACGGACCCACCCCTGAATCATCCAGATTCAGAGTCTGTCTAGAACATTTGTGTTCAGTCACATTTCTGTGAATCAACCTGATAATCACTGAGCAGTCAATTCAATTCAATTTTCATTCAATTTTTCTAACATCTTAGTCTAAGGAGCTTGGAAAGAAAAGCGTCTGGACTTCTTTAAGTTGCTTGAATTTTCAAGCAACTTAAAACTTAAAAGAAGTCCAACTTAAAGAACTCAAACAAGTACAGTACTGTATGCTTTTTATATTTTTAGTAGTGTTTCACACAAACAGCAAATATTGCTTTGATTCATTTTCACGTAATATTGGTAACCGGCTACGGGGGGTCCAGGTTTCAAGCTTGGCCATGATCCTATCTTTCAGGTCAGTTCTAGCATTTATGTTGTACCTCGTCAATGTGAGAATGTTGGAACACCAGGCTACTAGTTGGGCCAATAATGTGTAATGTAATGTAATGTAATGTGTGTGTATATATATATATATATATATATATATGTTCATACATGCATATGTGCATGCACGTACACATACATATATATACACATACACACATATAAACATATAAAGCATTTGTAAAAATATAAAACCATAATATACATAAAACACAATTACTTAAAATAAATCAATAAATACACAAACACTTCAACCAGTGCTTTCTCAGACTGGATGAGTAACGAGAACTACTCACTGTCGGATCTGTAAGTGCTAAAATTATACTGTTACTCGAAACATCCAGTCGTTCTCTAAAATTGAACATTAACTTTGTTTAAAGTGCTTTAAAAGTCCAAACACCCACAGCTACAAACATAACGCTGGTACTTGTATTTTGGTACTCCCCAACACTGGATGCCTTGAAGTGACTATTGTAGTAATTTGGTGCTCTATAAATAAAACAAACTTGAACTGATATTGAATATTGTTACTATCTAATTGAAAAATATATTTCACTGGGAAAGTTAAAGCCCACCAACAAATGACATACATACTTTTTCTCTAGGAAATGATTCTAAATACTTTTCTACCACTTGTCACAGTCAGCTAGTGGTAAATGTGTTTTTGGTAATGTGTTAGGTGTGGCTGTGTGCAGGCAGGAATAGGACCCAAGGTGCAGACTCCGGAGACAGAACTTAAACCAAAACAGCTTTAATGCTGAACGCAAACATAACATAACTGGAAAAACTCCAAAAAACAAACTAACACCGGCGGATTGACAAAACACACAGCAAAGTAAACGATAGATCACGACACGGACACAGAGAAACACAGGGCTTAAATACACAGAAGGAGCAATCTGGGAATGAATAACAGGAGGGAAACAGCTGGGGCAAATCAGAACTGACGAGACAAAAGGAAGCATAAACTGAACACACTGAGATAAGACAGAGACTTTCAAAGTAAAACAGGAAACACATAACACAGACTCACATGCAGGCACTACAGAGGGAACAGAGACGTGGGACCAGGGCAGACACAAACACTGACTGAACACGGGATATAGGAACTAAGGATACACAGAGACGCGAACTAGACAAGGGGATACAGGTGATAGGGGAGACAGAGCAACTAAAGAAGACAGAGACATAAACCATAAGACAGAACTCAACGAAACCAAAGACTAAAAAGTATAAATAATATAATAAACTCAAATACCCTGGGTCAACGACCCAGGCATCCTAACAGTACCCACCCCCTTAAGGGCTGGCTTCCAGACAGCCCAAACCAAAACACCAAAACAAAAAAACAAAAAACAACCCAACCAGGGCGGGCGGCAGGGGAAACAGGATGGAGGGCTCGAAACAAAACCAAACAAGGAGCCAAAAACAAAAAAAAAAACAAAAACGAACAAACAATGGAGCCCGGAAAGCAACAGAACAAAAAACAGGCTCACGACAGGCGCAGGCGGCCAGGAAAAACAGTTCACAAAAAGTTCAGGGGGCCGACCCGGAGGCTGACAGCACAACAGTCCAAACCCGGGCAGTTCAGGGGGGCGGCCCGGAGGCTGACGGCCCAAGAGCCCAGAAAACAGTTCAGGGGGCCGGGCAGGCAGGAGACACCGGCGGCGACGGAGTACGTCAGGAGGCCGACCGGGCGGGAGGCACCGGCGGCGGAGCAGGTCAGGAGGCCGGCCGGGTGGGAGGCACTGGTGGCGGCGTAGTTCCGGGGGCCGTCCATGACGGCGGCGTAGTTCAGAGGGCTGTCCATGATGGCAACGACGTCCAGTCATCGGCCGGACAGGACAGGCAGGCCGGACAGGATGTGCAGGCCGGACAGGATGTGCAGGACGTGCAGGCCGGACAGGACGTGCAGGCCGGACAGGAGGTGCAGGCCGGACAGGCCGGGCAGGAACAGACAGCATGGAGACCTCAGGAGTAGAAGAAGCTGAACACTCGGAGACTGGACCAGGCGGAGCTGCAGAGGCTGAGGCCGGACCAGGCAAAGCAGAAGCCGAAGCTGGACCAGGCGTAGCACAGGCTGAGGCCGAAGCTTGACCAGGCGGAGGCGAAGCAGGAACAGAGGCTGAGGCTGAATCCGGACCAGGCGAAGCTGCAGAGGCTGAGGCCGGACCAGGCGGAGCTGCAGAGGCTGAGGCCGGACCAGGCAGTGGAGCCAGTGGTGGCTGAACGGCCTTGCCAGAACCATCAGCAGACACTGGGATGTGCTGGCTGGGTCCTCCCGGACCCCCAGCTGACGAGGCAAGAGGCTGAACGGGCCCCTCGGATCCTCCAGCAGGAAGAGACGGCTGAAGCGGCCCCTCGGATCCTCCAGCAGGAAGAGACGGCTGAAGCGGCCCCTCGGATCCTCCAGCAGGAAGAGACGGCTGAAGCGGCCCCTCGGATCCTCCAGCGGAGACAGGTGGCTGAAGCGGCCCCTCGGCCCCTCCAGCGGAGACAGGTGGCTGAAGCGGCCCCTCCAGCGGAGACAGGTGGCTGAACGGGCCCCTCGGACCCTCCAGCGGAGACAGGTGGCAGAAGCGGCCCCTCGGACCCTCCAGCGGAGACAGGTGGCTGAACGGGCCCCTCGGACCCTCCAGCGGAGACAGGTGGCTGAACGGGCCCCTCGGACCCTCCAGCGGAGACAGGAGGCTGAAGCGGTTCCTCGGACCCCCAGCAGGAAGAGACGGCTGAAGCGGTTCTCCAGAACCCCCAGCGGGAACAGACGGTGGAGTGAATGACTGAGGTGAGAACAGAGCAGGTGACTGAGCTGGCAGGTGAGCTAATGTTTGAGCTATGGAGAGAAGTTTAAGTTGTATTGACTGTTGTAACGATGGTAGTAATGGTGGGTGAGGTGGTGGATGAGCATTAAGCTGAGCTATGTCTTCCGAGCCTACGGAAAACTGCTGGACGGGCTCGCCTGAGCCTCCAGCGAGGACAGAAACCGGTGCAGGGGCCTGCTGGGCAGTAGCCGCTCCCACCCGCGGAATAGGCACAGGCGCAGAGACTAGCGGAGCCTCAGCCGGCCTGGAAACTGGAGCAGGGACAAACTGGGCCCTAGCCCCCCTCACCCGAGGAACTGATACAGGTGCAGGAGACGGCTGGACCGCAGCTGCCCTGGGTAGAGGAGCACCGGAAGGCAAAGGAGTAGGCTCACTGAAAACTGTCCATCCATCCATCCATCTTCAACCGCTTATCCGAGGCCGGGTCGCAGGGGCAGCAGCCTAAGCAAAGAGGCCCAGACCTCCCTCTCCCCAGCCACCTCCTCCAGCTTATCCGGGGGAATACCAAGGCGTTCCCAGGCCAGCCGAGAGATATAATCTCTCCAGCGTGTCCTGGGTCTTCCCCGGGGCCTCCTCCCGGTGGGACATGCCTGGAACACCTCACCCAGGAGGCGCCCAGGGGGCATCCTTGTCAGATGCCCGAACCACCTCAGCTGACTCCTTTCGATGTGGAGCAGCAGCGGCTCTACTCTGAGCCCCTCCCGGATGGCCGAACTTCTCACCCTATCTCTAAGGGAGAGGCCAGCCACCCTTCGGAGGAAGCTCATTTCTGCCGCTTGTATCCGCGATCTCGTTCTTTCGGTCACTACCCACAGCTCGTGGCATAGGTGAAGGTAGGGACGTAGATCGACCGGTAAATTGAGAGCTTCGCTTTTACACTCAGCTCTCTCTTCACCACGACGGACCGGTGCAGCGTCCGCATTACAGCAGCTGCAGGCCCAATCCGTCTGTCAATCTCCGGCTCCCTTCTCCCATCACTCGCGAACAAGACCCCGAGATACTTGAACTCCTCCACTTGGGGCAGGAACTCATCCCTGACCCGGAGAGGGCACTCCACCCTTTTCCGGCTGAGAACCATGGCCTCAGATTTGGAGGTGCTGATCCTCATTCCCGCTGCTTCACACTCGGCTGCGAACCGTTCCAGTGCGAGCTGGAGGCCCTCACCTGATGAAGCCAACAGAACCACATCATCCGCAAAAATCAGAGATGAGATTCTGAGGCCACCAAAGCGAAAGCCCTCCGCCACTTGGCTGCGCCTAGAAATCCTGTCCATAAAAATTATGAACAGAACCGGAGACAAAGGGCAGCCCTGGCGGAGCCCATCACCCACCGGGAACGAGTCTGACTTATTGCCGGCAATGCGAACCAAGCTCCTGCAACGGTTGTATAGGGATCGAATGGCCCGTAGCAATGGGCCAGACACCCCATACTCCCGCAGCACCTCCCACAGGACACCCCGAGGGACACGGTCGAATGCCTTCTCCAAGTCCACAAAACACATGTAGACTGGTTGGGCAAACTCCCATGCGCCCTCAAGTACCCTTGAGAGGATAAAGAGCTGGTCCAGTGTTCCGTGACCAGGACGAAAACCGCATTGTTCCTCCTGTAGCCGAGGTTCGACTAGCGGACGAACTCTCCTTTCCAGCACCCTGGCATAGACTTTCCCAGGGAGGCTGAGGAGTGTGATCCCCCTGTAGTTGGAACACACCCTCCGGTCCCCCTTCTTAAAGATGGGGACCACCACCCCAGTCTGCCAGTCCACAGGTACTGCCCCTGATCTCCACGCAACATTGCAAAGGCGTGTCAACCAGGACAGCCCTACAACGTCCAGAGCCTTCAGGAACTCGGGGCGGACCTCGTCAACACCAGGGGCTCTGCCACCAAGGAGTTGTTTAACTGCCTCAGTGACCTCGCCCCCGGAAATTGGCGGGTCATTCCCCTCATCCCCAGACTCTGCTTCCTCCTCGGAAGACGTGTCAGTGGGATTAAGGAGGTCCTCGAAGTATTCCTTCCACCGCCTGACAATTTTCTCAGTCAACGTCAACAGCGCTCCACCAGCACTATACACAGTGCAGGTAGAGCACCGCTTTCCCCTCCTGAGACGCCTGACGGTTTGCCAGAATCTCTTCGAGGCAGTCCAAAAGTCTTTTTCCATGGCCTCTCCGAACTCCTCCCACACCCGAGTTTTTGCTTCAGCCACTGCCTGAGCCGCATTCCGCTTGGCCTGTCAATACCTGTCAGCTGCCTCCGGAGTCCCACAGGCTAACCAAGCCAGATAGGACTCCTTCTTCAGCCTGGTGGCTCCCTTCACCTCTGGTGTCCACCATTTGGTTCGGGGATTACCACCACGGCAGGCACCAACCACCCTGCGGCCGCAGCTCAATGCAGCAGCTTCGGCAATGGAGACGCTGAACATGGTCCATTCGGACTCAATTTCCCCAGTCTCCCTCGGAATGCTGTTGAAGCTCTGCCGGAGGTGTGCGTTGAAGATCTCACGGACTGGGGCCTCTGCTAGACGTTCCCAGCACACCCTCACTACGCGTTTAGGTGTACCAGGTCTGTCCAGTGTCCTCCCCCGCCACCTGATCCAACTCACCACCAGGTGGTGATCAGTTGACAGCTCAGCCCCTCTCTTTACCCGAGTGTCCAGAACATATGGTCGCAGGTCTGGTGATACGATTACAAAATCGATCATCGACCTACGGCCTAGAGCGTCCTGGTGCCACGTGCACTTATGGACACTCTTATGTTCGAACAGGGTGTTCGTTATGGACAAACTGTGATTAGCACAGAAGTCCAATAACAAAGCACCGCTCGGGTTCAGATCAGGGAGGCCGTTCCTCCCAATCACGCCCCTCCAGGTCTCGCTGTCGTTACCCACGTGAGCATTGAAGTCTCCCAGCAGGACAACAGAGTCTCCAGGTGGAGCACCTTCCAGCACCCCCCTTAGGGACTCTAAGAAGGCTGGGTACTCTGAACTGCCACTCGGCGCATAAGCGCAGATGACAGTCAGGACCCGTTCCCCGACCCTAAGGCGCAGGGAACAAACCCTCTCGTCCACCGGGAAAAACCCCAACGTACCGGCAGCAAGCCGAGGGGATATTAGAATACCCACCCCAGCCCGCCGCCTCTCACCAGGGGCAACTCCAGACTGAGACAGAGTCCAGCCCCTCTCCAGGAGACTGGTTCCAGAGCCCAAGCCATGCGTAGAGGTGAGCCCAACTATATCTAGCCGGTACCTCTCAACCTCACGCACTAACTCAGGCTCCTTCCCCACCAGAGAGGTGACATTCCATGTCCCTATTGCCAGTCTTGGCAGCCGGGGGTCAGTCCGCCAGGGCCTCCGCTCCTGGCCGCCACCCGACACACAATGCACACGACCCCTATGGCGCCTCCTGCGGGTGGTGGGCCTGCGGGAGGATGGGCCCATGTCTCCTCTTCGGGCTGTGCCCGGCCGGGTCCCATGGACTAAGGCCCGGCCACCAGGCGCTCGCCCTCGAGCACCCTCCCCGGGCCTGGCTCCAGGGCGGGGCCCCGGTAACCCTATCCCGGGCAGGGTAAACTGTTCCCTCGATGTCCTTTTCATAAGGGTCTTCTGAATCGCTTTTTGTCTGGTCCCTCACCCTTTGGTCCTGGGTGAGGGACCAGACAAAAAGCGATTCTCCTCCTTGAATCGCTACCTTATCATGGTGGAGGGGTTTGTGTGTCCCAGGGATCCCGGGGGCTATGTTGTCTGGGGGCTTTTGCCCCCTGGTAGGGTCTCCCATGGCAAATTGGTCACTGAAAACTGGTTCATCAAAAATAGGTGACGACCCTTTCCCAGCACGTTTAACAGTCCGTACAGTCTTAGGTTTAGCAGTGTTCACAGTCTCAGAAAAAACAGACTCGGCAAATTTGGGTTTTAGCTTGTTCCCACTCCAACGAGCAGACCTCGAACTAAAAATCCCAGACGAATGCTTATTGTGATGAACTAGCGTGGGAGGATTCAAACCAAAACTGGCCTCCCAATCCAAATCCTCGTCGAGAAAAGAAATCCCAAAAGTGTCTGAGGTGAGTTCATAGTCTTTACCGTTTAACGGCTCAGGTGGAGTTTGGAACGTGTAGTCCTTTTGACTCACCACCGGAGGTTGCTCAGACGTGTCCATATGACGGCGACGTGAGCGCCGTTTCCTTTGGGCAGAGGTAGCTGGCGGTGTGAGCAACTGAGCCTCCGGTGCACAGAACGGTGACGCTGAGGATGGAGCGTGAGCGCCTGAAGCCACACGGAGGACTCCCAACTGAAGCGGCCGCATCTTGAGTGCCAGCGGAGCAACAGGTGGAGACTTCTGACAGCTCCGGGGACCACCGAGAGCCAGCCGAGTGCCATGGAAAATGCGCCCGACGTCAGGGGTGAGCAATGGCTTCCAGCGGAGTTCCTCCTCCAGCTGGGCAAAGGCTGCTCGGCGTCACTCCTGAAGTTCAATGTCTGCTGGGTCCATAGTATGGTCGCGATCTTCTGTTAGGTGTGGCTGTGTGCAGGCAGGAATAGGACCCAAGGTGCAGACTCCGGAGACAGAACTTAAACCAAAACAGCTTTAATGCTGAACGCAAACATAACATAACTGGAAAAACTCCAAAAAACAAACTAACACCGGCGGATTGACAAAACACACAGCAAAGTAAACGGTAGATCGCGACACGGACACAGAGAAACACAGGGCTTAAATACACAGAAGGAGCAATCTGGGAATGAATAACAGGAGGGAAACACAGCTGGGGCAAATCAGAACTGACGAGACAAAAGGAAGCATAAACTGAACACACTGAGATAAGACAGAGACTTTCAAAGTAAAACAGGAAACACATAACACAGACTCACATGCAGGCACTACAGAGGGAACAGAGACGTGGGACCAGGGTAGACACAAACACTGACTGAACACGGGATATAGGAACTAAGGATACACAGAGACGCGAACTAGACAAGGGGATACAGGTGATAGGGGAGACAGAGCAACTAAAGAAGACAGAGACATAAACCATAAGACAGAACTCAAAGAAACCAAAGACTAAAAAGTATAAATAATATAATAAACTCAAATACCCTGGGTCAACGACCCAGGCATCCTAACATAATGTTGGTAATATTGTATATAAAGCCAATATTTTACGTATCTTCAGGTGACGATATGTTGTGGGAGGCTGTCAGTGTATACAAAATAGGTATATTTTTAGTCTGGTTTATTTTGTCTTGTTAAATAGCCGAGTTAAATGTTTTGTGTGTGTGGGCCTGTAAAGGTCACCGCATGCCACTAGCATTTCTGTCTTTGCTTATTCACCACAGAGGCCTTTTTCTGTAATCACTTTTTCTGAATTTCTGGTCTTGTATGTGAAGCAGCTTTCAGTAACTGTTCTTATTGAAAGCGTGTGTTTGTAGTTATATTTTCAAATGATGTTATCTTTGCACAATACCAAAGTGTCTTTGAACCACTACAAAAAAAAAAAACCCTGCTCAGAGGAAGAGGGCGGGCTTTACTTGGTGTCAGTGACAGAAATGAAAAAAAGCTCAAATGAGTGAGAAGGACGATGAAGGAAACATCTGTGCTGTGTCTGCTCTGTAAGTAGAATCTCTGTGCTTGTTTGAATTCTTGTACTTTGACTGTCTGCTCTCCTGATAAGGAGAAGACATGAAAAACAAATCAGGCTAAATTCAATTCAATTCAATTTTATTTATATAGCGCCAAATCACAACATAAGTCGCCTCAAGGCGCTTCATAGATACAGAGAAAAACCCAACAATGACATGACCCCCTATGAGCAAGCACTTTGGCGACAGTGGGAAGGAAAAACTCCCTTTTAACAGGAAGAAACCTCCGGCAGAACCAGGCTCAGGGAGGGGCGGCCATCTGCTGCGACCGGTTGGGGTGAGAGAAGGAAGACAGGATAAAAGACATGCTGTGGAAGAGAGACAGAGGTTAATAACAGATATGATTCAATGCAGAGAGGTCTGTTAATACATAGTGAGTGAGAAAGGTGACTGGAAAGGAAAAACTCAATGCATCATGGGAATCCCCTGGCAGCCTACGTCTATTGCAGCATAACTAAGGGAGGATTCAGGGTCACCTGGTCCAGCCCTAACTATATGCTTTAGCAAAAAGGAAAGTTTTAAGCCTAATCTTAAAAGTAGAGATAGTGTCTGTCTCCCGAATCCAAACTGGAAGCTGGTTCCACAGAAGAGGGGCCTGAAAACCGAAGGCTCTCCCTCCCATTCTACTTTTAAATACTCTAGGAACAACAAGTAGGCCTGCAGAGCGAGAGCGAAGTGCTCTAATAGGGTGATATGGTACTACAAGGTCATTAAGATAAGATGGGGCCTGATTATTTAAGACCTTGTATGTGAGGAGCAGGATTTTGAATTCAATTCTGGATTTAACAGGAAGCCAATGAAGGGAAGCCAAAACAGGAGAAATATGCTCTCTTTCTAGTCCCTGTCAGGACTCTTGCTGCAGCATTTTGGATTAGCTGAAGGCTTTTCAGTGAGTTTTTTGGACATCCTGATAATAATGAATTACAGTCGTCCAGCCTGGAAGTAATAAATGCATGAACTAGTTTTTCAGCGTCACTCTGAGACAGGATATTTCTAATTTTAGAGATGTTGCGCAAATGGAAGAAAGCAGTCTTACATATTTGTTTAATATGTGCATTGAAGGACATGTCCTGGTCAAAAATGACTCCAAGGTTCCTCACAGCGTTACTGGAGGCCAAGGTAATGCCATCCGGAGTAAGAATCTGGTTAGATACCATATTTCTAGGCTTTTCAGGGCCAAGTACAATAACCTCAGTTTTATCTGAATTAAAAAGCAGAAAATTAGCGGCCATCCAGGCCTTTATGTCTTTAAGACATTCCTGCAGTTTAACTAATTGGTGTGTGTTATCTGGCTTCATGGACAGATAGAGCTGGGTGTCATCAGCATAGCAGTGAAAATGTATGCTATGTCTTCTAATGATACTGCCTAAGGGAAGCATGTATAATGTAAACAGAATTGGTCCTAGCACTGAACCCTGTGGAACTCCATAATTAACCTCAGTGTGTGAAGAGGACTCTCCATTTACATGCACAAATTGGAGTCTATTAGATAGATATGACACAAACCACTGCAGCGCAGTACCTGTAATACCTACAGCATGTTCTAATCGCTCTAATAGGATATTATGGTCAACAGTATTGAATGCTGCACTAAGGTCTAGCAGGACAAGCACAGAGATGAGTCCACTGTCAGAGGCCATAAGAAGATCATTTGTAACCTTCACTAAAGCTGTTTCTGTGCTGTGATGAGCTCTGAAACCTGACTGAAACTCTTCAAATAAACCATTCCTCTGCAGATGATCTGTTAGCTGTTTGACAACTACTCTTTCAAGGATTTTTGATATGAAAGGAAGGTTGGAGATTGGCCTATAATTAGCTAAGACTGCTGGGTCTAGAGATGGCTTTTTGAGTAAAGGTTTAACTACAGCCAGCTTGAAGGCCTGTGGTACATAGCCGATCATTAGAGATAGGTTGATCATATTTAAGATCAAAGAATTAATTAATGGCAGGACTTCTTTGAGCAGTTTTGTAGGAATGGGGTCTAAAAGACATGTTGATGGTTTGGAGGAAGTAATTATTGAAGTTAACTCAGAAAGATCAATTGGAGAAAATTCAAGTTCAAAACACCACGAGGACCAACTGCAGGTCTGAACTGACTCTTTATCTTTGCTCAGGAGTCGAGGAAACACAGCAGGCAGTGAAAAGCTCAAATCATTCACTCATTATATCAACACAGCTGCACAGTGGACACATGACTTTACTGTGTTATTTTTAAAAAGTGGATATTTTGTGTATACTCATAGTGTAGTTAGTTGCAACTTCTGCAATTAGGCCTCTGCATTTAATCCATTCAAAAAGTGAAGAAGTGGGCAGCCACCAATACAGCTCAGGGTAGCTGTTCAGTGAACCCTGACCTTCCGATCATGGGGCAAGCACTCTACCTTCTGAGTTTTCTGTGCTCGAAGGTTTGCCATTAGTTGTATAGGTGATAGTTTTACATTGTGGTATTTAACAGATTTGCTTGACAAGTGAATAATTCCTAGCTCCCTGGGAAGTTAAAAAAAAAGTCTTTGAGCTTTCATAAGGAAGGACATCTTTACCAAATAAAAGATGTGGAGGTACCTGCTGTGGTGACCTCTTCTGAATAAAGGAGCAGCCAGAAGTTTAATACTCTAGTGGATACAGCTGTCTTTCCAGCATGCTTCCTGTGTAGATTTCCTCTGAGATATATCAAAGAGAGATGCGTGTCCAAATTATATAGAAACATGTTTTTGGTAGCAAATGTGCAGATATACAAAAACAGAGACAAGTTTGTGTGTTTGTCTGTTTGTGTGGAGTTGTTCTTTATGCTCAAATCAACCTGAGTGTCATTTCTCTTTAGTTCTGATCTCACTACTGAGCTGCACAACAAACCAAGGTCAGTAACCTTCTTCTGTCACAGTTTAAACCTGAGAAATGCTCACTGATATGACCTGATTGAATTCTCACACATTAAATAAATTAAATGAATTATTATGCAATGCAATTATTTCAATGTGGCATCATATTTGTCAAAAGTATATTTAATCATCAGTTTTTAATTTTAACCCTCACAGCTCGTCTGACTGTGAGTCCCAGCAGCTCTCAGTTCTTTAAAGGAGACTTTGTGTCTCTGAGCTGTGAGGAGGACGACAGCTCTGCTGGATGGACTCTGAGGAGAAACACAAGCAAACAACAGAGGACTCAGTGTGGAGCTGAATGGGGAACATTAAATAATTATTCCTGTGACATCAGTTACATTGTTGAACGAGACAGTGGAGTTTACTGGTGTGAGTCCAGAGAGGGTCCCATCAGTAACATGGTTAACCTGACAGTCACTGGTAAGCTGAGTGTGTGCAGTTAGTGTTGATGAAGCTGTGTGTAAATGGATGAAATGCTGTAGTTTGTCTCTGTGTTGAGGTGGATCAGTGATCCTGCAGAGTCCTGTCCTCCCTGTGATGGAGGGAGATGACATCACTCTGCTCTGTAAAACAAAGACCACTCCCTCCAACCTCCCAGCTGCTTTCTATAAAGATGGCTCCCTCATCAGGAAGCAGCCTACAGGTCACATGACCATCCAGCATGTTTCCAGGTCTGATGAAGGCCTCTACAAGTGTGACATCAGCGGTCATGGAGAGTCTCCATCCAGCTGGATCACTGTCACAGGTGACACACTCACCTGTCTGTGTTTCTGCAGCTTTCAACATTCACAATGTGACGACAACTTAATGACTGTGTTTGCTTTATTTTAGAGAATCACACCACCACACCTCCACCTACATCCACACCTCCACCTACATCCACCTCTCCTCCTGGTTCCACCTCCATCACTCTTCCTACATCACTCTTTTATCCTGTAATTCCTGTGTTGTCATCAGTTTGTGTTGTGGTTCTACTGGTGTTACTGGTTCTGCTGGTAAGACTATGTCGTCACAGGAAACCTGAAGGTCAGTTTCTTTAGATTCATTTTTTTTCTATAATATTTACAGTAAATAACTTTACTGTTACATTTCAGCATATCAAGATATGGCAGCAGAAGATGGCATTACAGAGAGTGAAATCAAAATATCAAACAGTCAAGTTGAAGGAACACAAGAAAGCACAGGTAATAATGATGCTCGTGTCTGTGTTTTTTTTCTTTTGCAAACAGCACCCTTTTGTGACCCATAAAAAGGATTTACACCAATGTTTGGGACTGTAGGCTAAGATTTATATTGCTAACTTCTAATTATTAGACAATGCATTTCAGGTTATTTCAGGGAGTACCAAGTAGTTTAATGAAGTACTTTCTTCAGTGAGCACTTAAGTAACCTAGTACACTACCTTCAACATAAGTAACGTAGGATATGTAATATATTACTTTCTGATTGACCCATAAACTATCCAAAACAGCAGGTCTGAGACCTCTGAAATGCCACCAACAGGACTTTGCTGTTTGTTGTTTGCCGTCTTTGCTGAAAGTATTCTCCAAATACAAACCCCCCCCCCAAAAAAAAACCAACTAACTGGTCTAACTATCTTGCACACTTTTATCCCAGAGAAGATGTAGAGCCCATCCAGTTTTCCATGAACAGGATGTAGGCTTAACTGTTTTTTGTTTTATCCAAGGTTTGATTAATGGGTGGACTTGTCAGTATTCCTGGCATTGACCTTCTTAGGGAGAGTAAGGAATATGAGCCTCCTGAAAATAAAATACACTCTGTGTCTTTGGATTTGAATTTGAAATGTGAGATCATCACCTAATGCTACTAATTCAAGGCCACTGTTCCCGATGTCCAAACAGTGGTATGGGGGTGGTGTTACGCCCCCAGTCTAGGCGGGTAGGGACGCACATAAGGTTGGAGGAGAGAGAGACAAATCCCCGCCCTGGTTCCCAAGCCAAACATCCAAACCAGTTGTGAGTAAAAAGGTGTTTTTATTTAAGGAAAAGAAGCATAGCTCCAGGGTGAGCCCAGGTCAAAATAATAAACAAAACCAACTAAGTCCCACCAGAGAAAACTAACTAAACCCTGGGAAAGAAAAACAGAACAAACAAATGACAGAGCTATCCCTCGCTCCCTACCCGGAAAACAGGAGAAAACCATTCCAAAAGAAAAGGCAGCTCACCCCTTCCGCTTCAACCCAAGAGTGCCTAAGCGCTCAACTAATTCACTAGGAGCGGCTTTCACAATTTCACACTCTCACAAATACACAAGATAAGCACGGGCTGGGAACACCAGGGTCAGGGCCGCGACAGCTGTCCGGCTACTCGCTCGTTCCACTCTCTCTCTCCCCCTCTCGGAGCTGTCAGAGCGGCCTTTTGAAGGTAGTCAACCGCTCCATGGTCCAATCAGTCGCTCACGGGAGGGAACTAGAAAAGTCTTAAGCACAGTACAGAAAACACAGACAGAAAACAGGCCACACATGGCCACAGCCGTAACACCCCCCTTCCCAAAATCAAAGACATCTCCTTGATAGATGTTTTGAACAGTTACTTTTAAAGGAAAACACGGGATAAGGCGTCTGCTAGCACGTTCTCAGTGCCCTTCTTATGACGGATTTCCAAATTGAAGTCCTGTAACAGGAGAGACCACCTCATTAGCCTTTGGTTCGAGTTCTGCATCCGCATGAGGAATACCAAGGGATTGTGGTCGGTATAAACTAGAGGTGTGGACTCGAGTCACATGACTTGGACTCGAGTCAGACTCGAGTCATTAATTTTATGACTTTAGACTTGACTTGAAAAAATGTTCTAAGACTTGTGACTTGACTTGGAATTTTACACCAATGACTTGGGACTTGAATTGGACTTGAACCGGTTTACTTGAAAAGACTTGATATTTCACCCCAAATATAAAATTTAACATGCATATTATATAGAGATTGAAAATGTGACGTCATTCAGGGGTAAAACCGCAAAGGATTCTGGGAACTCGTGGCAAGAGGTACTAGCGCACGCAGGCTTTCAATTGAAATCAGTCACACAGCGATAAAAAGAAACACAAAAATGTCAAGAAGCTGTTGTATTATTAACTGCAATAGCCGGTCGCATGACAGCCACGGAAAGCCGACGGGTAAAGAGATCGGTTGTTATCGGATTACGTCGTTGAAGAGAAATTGTTCGAGCCATGTTTCCGAAGTAACAAAGAGGCGACTGGATTGCAGCCATTCAAAGACAAAATATAACGTCCCAGAACCCTCCAGCTCACAGGTTAGTCTGCTCCAAGCATTTACACAAAGGTCAGTCTGCTGTTGTAGTTAATACGTCATTTTCATAACATAATTGGTGATATAGGTTACAAGCAAGTCTGGCGCTGAACAGAAATTGTCGCGCTATGCTCCTTTATTTATTGTGCATAAATAGTGAATTGTCCTGACACAATATTGCGTTTCGCTTCTGTTATTATGGTACAGTGACAAAAACATATACTTTTATTCACAGGATAAAACAGGTTTTTTGTATCACTAATTGCCCAGTACGATTACAGCATACAGTATTATTGTCACTGCTACATTTCTGTAACGCGTACCAGAAATTATTTCCACTACTAATTAATTACCGTTGAGCTTAAAGGTCCTATTAATAAACGGTTAAGGAATGTGTTTTTATGAAGACAATTTGTGAGACTGGTAAACTTATGATACGTACGATGGTCTTTCGTTCTACACGGTGCATTTCAAGGTCCTGTACCCATCCGTCGGTAAACTGTACCTGGGCTTGTTGCAGTGACCTGAAGTTACTATCGTGCCAAACTAGGTATCCCCGACAGAATTTGTTTCCCCTGTGTCGGGAGCACACGCTGGACTGTCCAAATCACGGACAAACAGTATCCCGCATTGTTGATTTTTAGTTTACAAACACTTCTTATAATGACTAACTACTCCTGACATTTTTGAGATCTTAGCTCTTTATACAACGAAGTTATAGTGGGATACAAATAATATCAGGCTGGTCCTGCCACAATTTGTTCCCCCTGTGTAAATCACGGACAAACAGTATCCCACATTGCTGATTTTTCGTTCACAAACACTTCTTATTATGACGCATTTCTCCTGAAACTTTGGAGGTTTTAGCTCTTTATATAATAAAGTTACAGGAGAATAAAAATAGTTATTAGCCAAAATGTTTATGGTTTATTAAAATAATCCCATCTGATACCCCATGAGCAATAAATATATAATTTTCTGTTGTAACCCTCAAACTGAATGGTAATGTAACGATACTAATTTTTCACAAAATGAAAACATCAGTACTTCCTGCGTGCTCCCAGCACAGGGGAAACAAATTCTGTCGGGGATACCTACTTTGGCACGACACCGGTCCCACAACCGCATTCAAGAATAACATGCAGCTTATCTCAGAACTGTCGGTGAAAATTATTCTTGGAGCTAGGTTTAATTGAGCTGCATTTTAAAGAGGTGCAATTTCACAATTTGTGTATATTTTCAACGACATACACCTCAAAATGTTGCAATGCGAACAGCAGAGAGAGAGCCTCTTTCTCAATCGTACTGTACCCCCGCTGATGGACATTAAATTTCTTTGAGAAATAGCCTATCGGGTGATCCACACCATGACGGTCTTCCTGTAGCAACACGGCACCTGCCCCGTTTGCACTGGCGTCCACCTCCAATTTAAAAGGGAGTGCAAAATCAGGGGCAGCCAGCACTGGCGCACTGCACAGGAGAGTCTTAACAGCCAGGAACGCACTCTGACACGCAGAGGTCCACACAAAAGATTTCAACACACTAGTGAGGCTAGTGAGGGGTGCGACCACTTCCGCAAAGTTTTGACAGAAACCTCGGTAGTAGCCCACCATGCCGAGGAAACGGCGAAGCTCACGCCTAGTCTGAGGGGCAGGAAAGTCCAGTATGGCCTGGATTTTGGCCAAGATAGGGCGCACTTGCCCCTGACCCACTTGTTTCCCTAAATACGTCACCATGGCTTTACCAAAGTCACACTTGGCAAGGTTGAGGGTGAGGGATGCCTTTTCCAAGCGATGGAACACATCATATCTCCATGTGTTCTGACCAGGTGTCTGAATAGACGACAATATCGTCTAAGTACACTTCACACTTGCAGACGCCGCCCAGCACGATATTCATGAGCCGTTGGAAAGTGGCGGGAGCATTGCGCAACCCGAAAGGCATGACAGTGTACTGGAGAAAATGGTCAGGAGTAACAAAAGCAGAGATTTCGGCCGCACGTGATGTTAGGGGAACCTGCCAGTAGCCCTTTAACAAATCCAGCTTAGTAACAAACGTCGCAGAACCGACCCTGTCAACACAATCCTCCATCCTGGGAAGAGGATAGGAGTCAGGTTTGGTGACGCTGTTCACCTTCCGAAAATCTGTACAAAACCGTGGGGTCTTGTCCGCTTTAGGCACTAGGAGACACGGGGAACTCCACGCACTAGAGCTAGGGACAGCAAGACAATTTTCCAACAGATAAGAGACTTCTGTCTGGAAAAGAGCACGTTTAGTGGGATTCACCCGGTAGGCATGCTGTTTGATTGGAGGATGGTCCCCCACATCAATATCATGCTCCAACACGGTGGTACAGGATGGAGTGTCCGAGAAAAGATTAGGATGATTCTCAATCAACCGACACACATCATTTCGAACATCACCATCTACCTCAGTTAAATGTGACCGCAAATCACGTAGGATTTTAGAGTTCCTAAGTTGTGCGCAACCCACAGTACCACCGAAAACCAAATCGTCATCCACAGGGTCATACCGAGTTTCAGAAACTGGCACCACAGTCGCAACTGTCGACACACCGCCAGCAAAGTAGGGCTTCATCATATTAATATGACATACACGACACTTTTTCCTTCGTTCTGGGGTGTCGATGACATAATCCGTGTCACTCAATTTCGCCTGCACCGTATACGGACCACTGAACTTGGCCTGAAGGGAAGATCCAGGGACCGGTAAAAGTGTTAAAACCTTATCACCAACCTCAAATTTCCTCTGCACAGCCTTCACATCAAACTTCCTCTTCATCCTACCTTGTGTTGCAATGAGAGCATCGCGTGCAATTGCGCATGCTTTATGCAAACGCTCTCTGAAAGAGCTCACATAGTCTAACACATTTTCCTTAGGAGCAACAGTGTCAGACAGGAAGTTCTCCTTAAGCAACCGCAAGGGGCCACGCACTGTGTGACCGAACACCAGCTCAGCAGGGCTAAATCCTAACGACTCCTGCACACTTTCTCTCACTGCTAAAAGAAGCAGCGGCAACCCCTCATCCCACTCCTTTTGAGACTCAAGGCAAAATTTCCGCATCATCGATTTCAATGTCTGATGAAACCACTCGAGCGCACCTTGCGACTCCGGATGATAGGCACTAGATTTCCGATGTTTAATGCCAAGTGACTGCACAACTTGAGCAAAAATCTTAGACATGAAATTAGAGCCTTGGTCAGTTTGAACAGCTTTTGGTAAACCAAAGATAGAGAAGAAGTTCACCAATGCCTTAACAACTGGTTTCACCTTAAGGGTGCGCAATGGAATTGCCTCGGGAAAACGGGTAGCAACACACATCAGAGTCAAGAGGTACTGGTGACCCGATTTTGTTTTAGGGAGTGGACCAACGCAGTCGATGAGGATGTGTTCAAAAGGTTCCCCCAAAACTGGAATAGGGTGTAAGGGAGCGGGTGGAATGACTTGGTTAGGCTTACCACTAATCTGACAGGTGTGACAAGAACGACAATACTTAGCAACGTCATTCTTCAATCCTGGCCAAAAGAAATGACGCAGAATGCGGTGATAGGTTTTCCTAATACCTAAATGTCCAGAAAAACTGTCATGGGCAAGACTAAAAACTTTGGGTCGGTACTGTTGAGGCACCAGAACCTGTTTAAACACATTCCAACCCAAGTCACCAGCTGTAGGCGGATACCAGGTACGCATCAACACGTCATCCTCGACACTATAAACACGAGGGTACTGGTCGCTAGAGTTGGCAGCGGAAAAACAACTCACAAGAGTCGGGTCACTCTGCTGTGCCAAAACCAAATCCTTTTTGTTGATTTCCAAAGACAGTTGAGGTGTCACTGATGGGCTAACAGACAGCATCGCCTCAGAGTCGCCCGTCAGTGGAACACGGGTTTCAGATTCAGACTCCGGCCCACCACCAGCACAGAGAAAAGAATCAGATAAATCCACGTCACCGTACTTGTGCCTATGCGCACGAGTTACCGCGCAAGCAGGAAAAACAGAGGAGGAACGCTCCTCAGCGACAGGGTTAGATAACAAAGTATCAGGCAAAGGTTTCGGGATGGCACCAGCAGCCTCCGCCCCCACTGCCGTCTCAAAACTCCCAGACCCACTCGGCGAGGTTTTTTTGTCCCTCAAACACTCCCCTGTCCACCAGTCTCTCCACCAAACACTGTTTAATTTCCGCCTTCTTGGCATGCAACGGAACATCCACCCTGAATAAGTTAGCCACTACCAACAAATCTGCTTTTGTGCACCGCTCCAACTTTTCAATGGAAGGGTGTTGCGCAAAATCATCCATGTCAAACGACATCACGAGCAAAGCAACAAAGAAAAACACAACTCTGCAGACAATCAACCACATCCGCGCAACAGAGCCACAATTATAACAGCCCCATTGCATCCAGAGACTTCAGGACTTTGGTTCAAATATTAACATCACCAATTTCCTTTTAACCTCATCTGGCCTCAACAAAATTTACAGACTGGTCGTGTTGTGACTTTTAGTCCATTTTTTGCCCAGAGAACATCAGCAGTGCTTTAGAGGAATAGAAGTCCAAAATTTCAATAAATCCAAAATGCAGCTCAGATTAGACAAAGATTCAATTTCAGGTGAATTATATATTTACAACAAAAGTCACCTCAAGGTCAGTTTGCTACCTTGTGCTCCTCAGTGCACACACAACATTTTAGCAGGATTAGCAGGATACATTTGAGAGTTTAACTCAACAGAACAAACTTCCTTTGACACAGTTGTTTGTTTCTTTTCAGGCTTCTTAAAGTTTAAAACCACAGCAGCAGCTTCCTGTTTTTGATTTCAGTTAGCTTCAGTCTGATGCCTATTCTCACCACAGAGTGCCCTGCTTTAGCTAACAATAGCGTTCATTACGAGAAAGTGTTTGCTTTGTCCTCCGTGGTAAAGTGCATCAGCCTGCATCAAAAAAGGCTTTGTGGTCGTCCATGTTCTCCTTTCACACGAACGCCCGCCAGTTCTTTGCTGGTTCACAGCTATGATCTTAAGAAGTAGAAAAAAAACTTTGAAAACCTGCTGCTATTTCTAAAAGTTATATAAAGATCATTATTTCATCTTTTCATGAAGCTACATAAACAAAAATAACATTTTTTGCCTTTTTGTGCTTTATTATGCAGAGGATGATTCGGCTTTAGTTTACTCAATAGTGAGAAAAAAACCTGGCAGTTATGGACAAACAACCATCAGCCCAAAGACGACCACAGGTACAGCTTTTCTTTATCTTCATCTTTAGGCAGACATTTCATTTCCTGTCATATAGCTCATGTTCCAGAGGTAAATGTTCACACTGAACATGACCAGAGTTTCTAATAATGGGGTCAGTTTATGTGCAATGCCTGTGAGTCAAAAGCTCAGGTAGAGGGTGACGGTTTTTATAGTTCTTTAATTTAATTGTAAAACAAACCTAACACTTCTATTTTCTATTTATGCTTCCAAGCTACTTCCTGCTGTAGTGCAAATGAAGAGCACTCATTATCGTTATTATTTAGCTTCGTCCATTTGTCCAATCCGGCCAGCTGCCACCTGGTGTGAGCTAATGGTAGCTAATGGGGTGTGAAACATCCAAATTTATGAATATTTGGCTGAAGTCCCAGTTATGACTACTCTATCCCATTAAGATATTTGCATTAAGTGTAACAGTGCTTTTTAGGAAGACTGCACTTTTCACAATAGCAAACTCAAATAAGGAAGCAGAACATTTGCACGAGAGATTCACATTGTGATTTGCAGCTGATGTGGTTTTCAGCAAAGCCAGGACTGTGTTTGAGGGACAGAATCATATTTACTTCTGTTTGATCTGTGTTTGTCTTCACACTTTAAACCAGAGTCAGACGTTATCTACGCTTCAGTGAAGTGATGCGAAATTGAAAACTACTTTGGATGGACATCATCAACCACCAGTCCAACCACTGATGCACACTGCTCGCCTCTAACTGCTCCCTGCAGCACCTCAGACCACAGTACCTCCGCTTTATTTTCATATGTTTCCTGTGTTTTTGTCACTTAGAAAACCACATCATATTTTCAAAATTGTTTCTTCCTCCATAATCTTCAGGAACAATATAAATATTTAGATATGTATTTATGTCCTCAATAAGTTTAGTGATATTTATATTTATTTGTGTTTGATGTTCAGTTTTATGAAGATCAATAAAGTTTTGATCCACTTTGGTTTTCTCACCTGGTTAAGTGGGTTTCACGACAATTTCACATGAAAAAGTTGACTTCATTAACTTCACTAAGTGTACATGCCTGCTTTCAGTGGAAAAAAAACAATGCAGACTAAAACCAGCATGGCCCTAGCTGTAATCTTCAAATAAATGTTTCAATACAGGATGTGTGTGTTTAAGACTATTTCACCCAGAAACCAACCAGCAGCTAGCATTGCAAAAATCCTGAAAAGTTTCTTGTAGCAGCTTCTCAAGAGAGCTGAAAGTGTTTCAGTTTCTGATAAAATGCAGAAAATATGACTCAGACTGGACCTTGCTCTGGATAATAGCCCCTAAACCAGTAAAGAGGCCGGTCTGATAACCTAAGTGTAGCTTGGAATGGGCATGATTTACATTTAAAGTCTTCTCCCATCTATTGGTATAAATGGGTGTTACATCTGCCTTGTGAATAATACGTTTGACCTCTAAAAGTTGTCTGCTGGTTGGGTATGACTTAGTTTTTAGGGTCAGGTTGCATTTTACTTAGAACCTAAATAGGAGTTTCAGAAACTATCACAGTTCTGTTATAAAATATTCATTTGAATATGACAAATCCATTAAACTTTCATAAATGGATAGGTGAGGACAGTTCATTGGCAATCGAGTGGATATCTGCAGAAGTTACTTCAGCAAAGTGGAGGATCTCTGGATCCCCAGGAGAACCTGGAAATCTTTCGGAGCAACCCGACTAACTCTCCCAGTTCGATTCTAATGGTAGTTCCACACACCCATGTAGCATTGACTACTTGGATGCCCAGACAAAATACACACAGAACAATGAGAAAACCCAATTGTCTATCAAGAGACAAAATAGAAGATGGACCTAGCAAACAGATTCATAAGAGAAATCAATTGTGAATGGTCTAAAATAACAACTTTCCATAGTCTGCGTATAAGTTTGGTGGAAAAAACAGATGCAAACGAGCACTAGCGGGTTAGACAAAGAGATTACTTGGTTAAGCACAAAAGAGCTAATGATCTGAACTCTGCAGCTGGAATAGGAAAGGTATACTGGTCTCACCGCGGGAGACTCATTTCACTATCACAGAGTCCACAAGAAAACCAAATGAAAAATACGTCCAGATGTGAGTCAGAGGGACTTCAGAGAAGCTTCAAATAGAGTCTGTGCACCCCTACAGAACACTCTGAGAGGCAACACAGGCTCTGAGTCTCATATATGCCGAGGGGAGCAGCTGCTTTCCAAGACATGCCTCAGAAGACAACTGGGAAAAGGAAATCCACTAGCTGGTTAAAAAACGGTTCCTCTTGAGGAAATCAATATGGTGATCTTGGAACACACAACATGCACCTGACCCAAACAAAGTATGTTTAAGAACTGCCTTATGCTTGTGAATGAGCTATAGAGGCTTATGGTAATAGTTTGGTATCCTCAGACCATACCATGCAACATCTTAATTTCAAGGGAGCAAAACTCCCAAGTAGGGATGGGTACCGGTATCCGGTGCCATGATGGCACTGGTTCTGACATAAACGGTAGTAACCAGACCGAAAAGCAGCGCACATTTCGGTGCTTTATTTCGGTGCTTTTTTTTCCCCGAGATGTGATACACTTTGAATTCTAGCCAATCGTTTTACGTTTCCGAGGATAGTAGGCGGGCCCAGGCAGGGCTGGACTGGGACAAATAATCAGCCCGGGCATTTTGACTAGAGACCGGCCCACCAAAAATGTGACGTCATTCAGGGGTAAAACCGCAAAGGATTCTAGGAACTTGTGGCAAGAGGTACTAGCGCATGCAGGCTTTCAATTGAACTCAGTTACACAGCGATAAAAAGAAACACAAAAAATGGCAAGAAGCTGTTGTATTATTAACCGCAATAGCCAATGTTGTGCCAAAAAGTGATTGCCTGCCAAAAACTGTTTTCCGGTATTTGCCAAAAACTGATTGCTCGTATTTAAATTGCTATAAGTAACTTGTTGGGCTATAATATGTGAAACATATGTCAAATGCATCCCTCACGGATGACATAAAGTCATCTCTCCATCTCTCTCTGCTGCTCTTCTGTCTCCTCTGTCACAGACTTCTCCACTTTTGATGATAAATCAGCCTGGTGCAACATGTAAGGATTGGCACAATTTGTTAACATTTTGAGGAGTTTGAGAAACTAACCTAAAGCATAAAATAAAATTTACTATCAGTAACTTCATAGCACCCGCCCAGCAGTATATAAACTCCGTCATGCTAGCTAGTACGCAGTACCAGTTATTCTAAGCGACTGTAAAAAGTCAGCACAACGAAAACAAACTACAACTAAACTTGGTTTATATCTGACACAGATAGACAGCAGGTCATAACTTCTTACCTGAAGTTCAGTTCCTCTGCCACTATGACCGGCGGCCGCCTCGGGTCTCTCCTCCTCTTGCCTCCCCTTTCCCTCATCCACCTGCTGGCCTCCATCACTTGCTGATGTTGCTAAATCTGTGGAAGCTATGCCATAGCTACCGCCAAACAATTCACTTATTTTTACACATTTGGCAGCGTCTGCCTGAAGGGTTTGTTTCTTTTTGGCCCTAATTTTTTCTGCACCTCCTTTCCTTTTTTGTTCTCCATTTTCTTTAGTTCGTCTATAAGATTGCTAAACAAGGGGGAGGGTGCATCCGACCTCCTCGGCTGTAATTGGTCCAGCCCAGAGTCGATCATGACAAATTGGCCAATCCAACACCTTTCATTATTTATACCCTTCTAAAAAGACCAAAAATCGATCGGCCCATAAAAACAAAAAATCGCCAGCGGCCCACCGGGCAAATGCCCTATATGCCCGATGGCCAGTCCAGCTATGGGCCCAGGTACGTACGTTCTTTTAGAGCAGAGCTACAGATTAAAAAATGCCCAAGGCGAAGCGGTCAAAAGTCTGGCTGTACTTCACAGCAAAAGATGCAAACTCAGCAGCCTGCAACAAGTGCTTTAAGCTGATACTGTGATACTGTCAAAGGAGGTAACACCTCAAATCCGATGAAACACCTGGCGACGCATAGCGGGTTTTTTTTTTTAAAGCCGAGAAATGCGCCGTATAGCTTGCTGCGAGACCTCACACCGAGCACATCTACTGCGGGTGTGGTGCCTGTTATCGGACCTGGAGTTAGCAACATCCCCCAAAATCCCGAAGAGGAGAGTCCTGGCCCCTAGCCCTGCCAGTGTAGCAGAAATGATGACGGATGATGATGGCAGCAACAGCCGTTCTTCTCTGCGTGAGTAGCTTAATGTTGTTCGTGTGTAATTTACGTTGAGTAGGCTAACCACGTTACTACATTAATGCATGTAAGGTGAACTAGCAAACACCGTCGTAGTTACATGTGGCTGTCTTCTTGTTTGATGGCAGATACTCCCTTCACCCTGGCCAAAAAGGCTAAACTGACCAAAGAAAAAGTGGAAACCAGCTAAACATGAGAGGTTTTTGGACAAAGTTTGTGTTTTTTCCATTGTTTAAGCACTGCTTCCAGACAAGAGTGATACCATATATGGCCCATAGCTGCAGAAAAGGCTAACTTTGTTATCTTTTTACAAAAAAACAGCTGAACATGAGAGGTTTTTGGACCAATTTTGTGTTCTTCATTCTTTAAGCACCGGTTTGAGCACCGTTTGAGCACCGGCACCGTTTCAAAAGTACCGGTTTGGCACCGGTATCGGATAAAACCTAAACGATACCCATCCCTACTCCCAAGACTTTTTTTTTTCAGTTTAGAGGCATTTCCTTGCTGAATATGTAGGGGGAAAAAAATCAGTTTCTCCATCTTGGATAAATGTATGACCAGCTGATAAGCTGTCAGAAAGCAGGCATCCTGGAATATCCTGGCTCCATGGAATAATCTGCAGTGATCTGGGAGTTAATCCAGACAGTGAAGTGCAGCAAAGCAGATCTGTACGCTGCTTGGTTAGACCTTGCCTTTGGCTCTATCCTCCATAAGCACATCACAAGATGCCATTGCTACAACGCTCCACACCACCATCTCTCACCTGGAAGTGCAGGGCCGTTACGCCAGGCTGCTCTTTGTTGACTTTAGCTCTGCTTTCAATATGATACTCCCGGACAGACTAATAGATAAACTGCTGGAAATTGGACTTCCTTCCACCACCTGCCGCTGGATCAGAGACTTCCTCTCAGACCGTGTACAGAGAGTTAGAGTGGGGCCTCATCTTTCCTCAGCCCTCAGCCTCAACACCGGCTCTCCACAAGGCTGTGTACTGAGTCCCCTACTGTACACTCTGTACACACATGACTGTGTTAGTTCCCACCCAGACAACACAGTCATCAAGTTTGCAGATGATACCACTGTGGTGGGGCTCATCTCAGGGGGAGATGAGACTGCATACAGAGCTGAAGTTCAGAGGCTGTCAGATTGGTGTGCAGACAACAACCTGGACCTCAATACCACCAAAACAAAAGAACTGGTAGTTGACTTCAGAAGGAGGAAGTCCGAGCTGCAGCCTGTCAGCATCAACGGGGAGTGCGTGGAAAGGGTCTCCAGTTTCAAGTTTCTGGGTGTGCACATAGACACAGACCTCCAATGGAGCTCTAACACCTCTGCGGTCTTAAAGAAGGCCCAACAGCGTCTCCACTTTCTGAGAATCCTCAGAAAAATGGACCTGAAGAAGGAGCTGCTGACCGTCTTCTACCGCTGCTCCATTGAAAGTGTGCTGACATATTGCATCGGTGTGTGGTTCTCCAGCTGCACCACAGCACACAGAAAGGCACTCCAGAGGGTCATCAACATGGCCCAAAAAATCATTGGACATCCTCTTCCCTCCCTGAAGGACCTGTACAGCACTCGCTGTCTCAAGAGGGCACGCAGCATCCTACGGGACTGCACACACCCAGGACACCGGGTGTTTAAGCTGCTGCCGTCTGGCAGGAGGTTCAGGCTGCTGAGGTCCCGAACAAATAGACTCAAGGACAGCTTTTACAACAGGGCAATAGCCCTGATCAATGTAAATAGCTGACCTGACTGGATACCTCCCTGGACTTTTTAGGGGGAGGTAACAATGTTTAAAACGATAACAATAATATTTATATTTATAACAAGGTGCAATAATAATTAATGTGCAATAATAACAGTGTGCAATACACATACACTTATTCTTCTTTTTTATACTAAGTTAATATACTGTGTTGTGTTGTTTGTTACGTTGTGATGTGTCATATCGTGTCGTGTTGTGTTATATGTAGTGCCGACGTAGGACAGTTTTTCCAATTTCATTGTACTACTGTACTATGTATGACTGTGCAATGACAATAAAGAGTTATCTTATCTTATCTTACATATACACTTGATGATTTCCACCATGACTTTAGAACCTGTTACCAAACTGCTGTAATAACCTGCTCATCTACTGCACAATGTGGGAACTTACCACACCTTGACACAGACTCACAAGAAGATGATGAAGATTTTATATGATGCTCTTCTTCTTTGTCTTCTTTCAGGTGCTCCTTTTAGCAGTCACCACAGCAGATCAAACGTCTACATGCCTTCCTTTACTTTCCATTAATTTTGTATGCATATTCCTCATTTCCTCCTGCCTTGCAGCTTTATTTTTAAAATTCTTCATCCAGTATATCTACTCTCGATCCTCTGCAGATGTTTAGACCATCTGTGGTCTGCAGATGCTACCTCTGCTGAGGCTACAGTCGGTATTATATAGTGTTCAGATTCAGATCATCTAAGTCATTTAGACTCTTTTTCTCCAATTGATCTTTCTGAGTTAACTTCAATAATTACTTCCTCCAAACCATCAACGTATCTTTTAGACCCCATTCCTACAAAACTGCTCAAAGAAGTCCTGCCATTAATTAATGCTTCAATCTTAAATATGATCAACCTATCTCTAATGATCGGCTATGTACCACAGGCCTTCAAGCTAGCTGTAGTTTAACCTTTACTCAAAAAGCATCTCTAGACCCAGCAGTCTTAGCTAATTATAGGCCAATCTCCAACCTTCCTTGAAAGAGTAGTTGTCAAACAGCTAACAGATCATCTGCAGAGGAATGGTTTATTTGAAGAGTTTCAGTCAGGTTTCAGAGCTCATCACAGCACAGAAACAGCTTTAATGAAGGTTACAAATGATCTTCTTATGGCCTCTGACAGTGGACTCATCTCTGTGCTTGTCCTGCTAGACCTTAGCGTTCAATACTGTTGACCATAATATCCTATTAGAGCGATTAGAGCATGCTGTAGGTATTACAGGTACTGTGCTGCAGTGGTTTGTATCATATATATCTAATAGACTCCAATTTGTTCATGTAAATGGAGAGTCCTCTTCACACACTGAGGTTAATTATGGAGTTCCACAGGGTTCAGTGCTAGGACCAATTCTGTTTAACTGCAGGAATGTCTTAAAGACATAAAGACCTGGATGGCCGCTAACTTTCTGCTTCTTAATTCAGATAAAACTGAGGTTATTGTACTCGGCCCTGAAAATCTTAGAAATATTGTATCTAACCAGATTCTTACTCTGGATGGCATTACCTTGGCCTCCAGTAACGCTGTGACACTGAAAAACTAGTTCATGCATTTATTCCTTCCAGGCTGGACTACTGCAATTCATTATTATCAGGATGTCCAAAAAGCTCACTGAAAAGCCTTCAGTTAATCCAAAATGCTGCAGCAAGAGTCCTGACAGGGACTAGAAAGAGAGAGCATATTTCTCCTGTTTTGACTTCCCTTCAAATCCAGAATTGAATTCAAAATCCTCACATACACACTATACACTATTTACGTTCCCATTTTGCCCCAAAATGCCATGTTGCAATTAGGAATGGGTACCGATATCCGGTGCCATTACAAATCTGATGAAACACAAAATCTGATGGCTTTCTTTTGGAAAAGTTTCACTACTGTAGGCAAAAATCCTGAAATTTATTCATTTAAACTTCATCAAATTGTTATAAACATTTTCAAATGTGTTTGATCAAATATGTAGACAGAGTAGAGTGACCATATTGCTGTTAGCAGATTGTTACTCTTTGACTGATGAAAGGATTTTAAATTTAAATTGCTTCAATCTGAATAATATTCAGAGTGTAACACTTAGTAATTTATAATGAAAACAGAGAGATTAAGTGTTTCAGTGTCTCATAAACTCCAAACTTATCAACACGTGGCTCTTACTGACTCATACCTTCTGAACCAGCACACACACATTCAAAGTCTGCTACCATCCACTGGTCAAACTGGGTATTACATCAGGGCAGCAAAGGTTCAGCACAGCAAACAGGAGCGATTATATATCTCATCTGTCCTGGGAGTGGTTCAGGATCACATTTAAAGTCTGCTTTTAGAGTATTGAAAGTTGAAGAAAAAACAAATTCCAAACTTCAAAGTAAAATGTGCTCAAAAGATGGTCAGGACAATGATTACAGAAAGCTTTTATTTATTTATTTATTTGTTTATTTATATCAGTCAAAGTCCTTAAGCAATGGAAGGAAATTTAATAAAAAGAAGAGTTGCACTGTAAACGCATGAAAAAGTGTTGACACTGATGATGAAACTTCTTATGAATAAACATCTCAGATAAGATATTTAACATGTAATTAGATGTTTGCAAAAGCACAAGGTGCCTCATACTTCTTAACAACTCTACTGTACTTTATAAATTACCCGTTTAAATTTTAATTGGGCTTACAGATTGTATTATTAAGGGCCTGGCTTTAACTGACAGGTGGATGATGACATCAGCTATTTGGAGTCCCTGGACGTGACCTTGGCACATTGGAGCATTTTTAATGAAATTATCTGACCAATAACATGGCTGCTGTGTTTAACTTTACCAACAGGTGGTTCAAGACGTCTGAGCTCCAGTTTTGGTGAAATTTGAGGATTTTATTTGAATATTAGAGCACCAGTTACCAGGTTCCTGTGCGATGGATTAACTGTAATGTAAAGGCCTGTTTAACTGCAATCCTTCACCTGTTACACCCGTCGCACAGTCAGGTTATCATAAACGTGTCGTTTGTCACATAAAAAAACAAAACTATAATACATTTCCTCCCTGGGATGTCGTACTCTTGGGTTGCTGTGTATAACCAGCTGTTTACGGCCCTGCTTTTTTGTCACCAATATCCAGTGTCATTTGAAATACAACTACAGCGCTCCACCAACGCTCGCTGGGTCAGTAGTTTCCTGCTTCACAGTCCAGTGGTGCTCGGTGGTGTGTTTGTTGTTTCCACCATCAGCAGGAGTTTTCTTAGATGTGTGCAAAGGATCAAACTTTTGTGGACGTATCCAAAAGTAACTGTGTTTTTTCTAAATTGCCACTGGAGGCTGACTCACTGCCAGAGCTGCTATTGTTGTACCTGCCAGGAAATGTGAATATATACTTAAAAAATATCTGCAGTGGTATTATCGTGACTTATTTGCCCTAGCAGCTACATCCATCTGTTATATACAGTCTCTGGGGACCGCCCAGCGTTTGGTGCCAGTCTCAAGTGTCTGACAGAGGAACAGCAGTTTCTGTTGGTGCCATCATTTATTATTTCATCAGATTTCATTAACAGACATCTAAACATCTTACTGGATTGCCGCTGTTAACCAGATGACACTCTCTGCTGCAGGAGTGGTTGCCACAGGTCAGAGGTCGTCCGCAGGGTCGCTTGCAGGAGAAACGACCCTGACGATGACACGGCACCGGGCTGACCTGCCGAGCACAAACAGAGTTCAGCACAGACCCTCCATCATTATGTCATCATCTGATGACCTCGTCTGGAGGTGAACGAGCGCCTGTATATGAGTGTGTTAAATACCAAACGACTAAATGAGATGAAATGCAAGAGAATTAAAAGAGCGAGAGAGATACAGAGAAGGACAAAGCAGATGAATAGAAGGAGGAAGGAGGAGGTCAGAAGGACAAACTAATAATGAACGGCGTTTTGAACGAAGGAACATGATGGAAAGAAAAACATTAAGGAGGGGAAGGACGGTGGGAAAGTAGCACAGATAAAAAGAGGCGTGCAGGGAGGAAGTAATAAATCTACAAAGACAGATACGTGGGCATTTAACTTGTATGTTTGCTGAACGTCTGATATTTAATAACAATAAGGATTCTGATTTTGATGCCTGTCTCGTCCTTACAATAGAAACTGTTCTGAGGTACAGTCTTACAGGCTCCTATCTGAACTCTCAGCAAATGAGTTCAGTGGTTTTGGTAGTAAACCTGAAAGACAGAAATCAGATTATAGGATTTGTATTGTTGTTTATTTGTATTAGAGCCTGTTTAGAGCTCTGGGTAGCTCCCCAGCTGGGTCTAGACTGAGTCTAGAGAGTATTTTAAATTCAGGGAATTTAAAATAGAAAGTAGCTCGTCCACAGAAGGACTGGTAGCTCCCCTTACGATAAGGCAAGGCAAGGCAAGGCAAGTTTATTTGTATAGCACAATTCAACAACAAGGTGATTCAAAGTGCTTTACAGAGACATTAGAAACAAGAACAAATAAAAAGCATGATTTAAAATTGAATAAAACAAGCAAATAAACTAACTAACTAATTAACAAACAAACAAACAACAGTATATAAAATCAAAACAGATAAAATCAGAACAGTAGATAAAATCAGTAGTTAAATGTAAGTTTTGAAATTTAAGCTTAAAGTGTGGATTTGGTGCTTTATTCAAATGCAGCTGAGAACAGGTGAGTCTTCAACCTGGATTTAAATAAACTGAGTGTTTCAGCTGATCTGAGGCTTTCTGGGAGTTTGTTCCAGATATAAGGAGCATAAAAGCTGAATGCAGCTTCTCCGTGTCTGGTTCTGACTCTGGGAACTGATAAAAGACCGGATCCAGATGACCTGAGGGATCTGGATGGTTCATACTGGGTCAGGAGGTCATTGATGTATTTTGGTCCTAAACCATTCAGAGCTTTATAGGCCAGCATCAGAGCTTTAAAGTCTATCCTCTGACGGACAGGCAGCCAGTGTAAAGACCTCAGAGCTGGACTGATGTGGTCCACTTTTTTGGTCTTAGTGAGGACTCGAGCAGCAGAGTTCTGAATGAGCTGTAGTTGTCTGACTGATTTTTTAGGTAGACCTGTAAAGATGCTGTTACAGTAATCAAGCCTACTAAAGATGAATGCATGGACTAGTTTTTCCAGGTCCTGTTGAGACATCAGATCTTTTATTTTTGATATATTCTTGAGGTGATAGTAAGCTGACTTTGTTATTGTCTTAATGTGTTTTTCTAAGTTTAGGTCTGCATCCATCACTACACCCAAATTTCTCGCCTGGTTTGTGGTTTTTAGATGTATAGATTGAAGTTCTCTGGTGACCTGTAATCGTTTTTCTTTGGCGCCAAAGACTATTACCTCAGTTTTGTTTTTGTTTAGCTGGAGAAAATTGTGGCACAACCAGTCATTGATTTCCTCAATGCATTTACCAAGAGCCTGTACAGGGCCTCGGTCTCCTGGTGACATTGTGATATATATTTGTGTGTCATCTGCATAGCTGTGATAGTTTATTTTGTTGTTGTTTATAATCTGTGCCAGTGGGAGCATGTAGATGTTAAACAGAAGGGGTCCCAAGATGGAACCTTGGGGAACTCCACATGTGATACTTGTCTGCTCAGATGTGAAGTTACCTATTGATAGAAAGTATTTCCTGTTTTCTACGTATGTTTTGAACCAGTTTAGTACAGTTCCTGAAAGACCTGTCCAGTTCTCCAGTCGTTTGAGTAATATGTTGTGGTCAACTGTATCAAATGCTGCACTGAGATCCAGTAAAACTAGGACTGACATTTTTCCACTGTCTGTATTCAGACATATGTCATTAAACACTTTGGTCAGAGCGGTTTCAGTGCTGTGGTTCTGTCTAAAACCTGACTGGAAGGCATCATAGCAATTATTCTGTTTTAAGAATTAACTGAGCTGTTGGGAAACTGCTTTTTCAATGATCTTACTTAAAAACGGGAGATTTGAGATCAGCCTGTAGTTGTTCATTTGTGTCTTGTCAAGATTGTCCTTTTTCAGTATAGGTTTGATTACAGCAGTTTTTAGTGATTCTGGAAACACACCTGATAATAAAGAAAAGTTGACGATCTGTAACAGGTCTGACTCTAAAGTCTTTGAGACCTTTTTGAAAAAACTTGTTGGCAGGACATCTAAACAGCAGGAGGAGGAGTTCAGTTGACCTAAGATGTCCTCCAGGTCTTTGCTGTTAATAGGTTGAAACTGTTTCATGGTGTTTAAACAGTTTTTTGGTGGACACAGTACATATCCTGGATCTGCTGTTGATGTACCAATTGCTTGTCTAATTTTTTGGATTTTTTCAGTGAAGAATTTGGCAAAGTCATTGCAGGCCATGGTCGAATGAAGTTCAGCTGCCACTGACACAGGAGGGTTTGTTAGCCTGTCAACTGTAGAAAATAAGACCCGAACATTATGGCTGTTTTTAGTGATGATGTCAGAGAAGTAGGACCTCCTTGCATTCCTCAGTTGTAAATTATAATTGTGAAGTTTCTCTTTATAAATGTCATTTGTTTTTCTCCATCTGTGCTCAGCTTTCCTACACTCTCTTTTTTCATTTTTCACCAGTGTGGAGTTTCTCCATGGAGACTTTTTCCTTCCAGAGATAACCTTCACCTTAATGGGAGCAATAGTGTCCATTACATTTAACATGTTAGCATTGAAGCTATTGACGAGCTCATTGACTGACCCTCTGGGCAGGTCAGGTGTTAATGGGAAGACCTGGTTAAAAATTGCACTACTGTGTTCAGTTATACACCGTTTTGTGATCACTGTTGTTGATATATTTGTGTGGGCTGAGATTTTACTTTCAAAGAAAACACAGTAATGATCAGACAGGCCCACATCAGACACAGTAACCTTTGAAATGCTCAGGCCCTTGGAGATCAGTAGGTCAAGAGTGTGTCCTCTATTATGTGTGGCCTCTGTTACATGCTGAGTCAGCCCAAAGTTGCCCAGAGTGTTACTCAGGTCTTTAGTCCCTTTGTCCTGAGGGTTGTCCACATGAATGTTAAAATCCCCAGCAATAATTACACAGTCAAAATCAACACAGATCACAGACAGCAGTTCACTGAGGTCATTAAAAAAGTCTGTGCAGTATTTGGGAGGCCTGTAAACATTAAGAAACAAAACTTTGGATGGGGCCTTCAGCTGTAAAGCCACATATTCAAAAGACTGAAAACTTCCAGGAGATAGCTGCTTACATTGAAATGATTCATTAAATAAGACAGCAACCCCTCCTCCTCTCCTGCTCGCCCTGACCTCACTGATAAAACTGTAGTTAGGAGGGGTCGTCTCGATGAGAACAGCTCCACTGTTACTTTGGTCCAACCAAGTTTCAGTTAAAAACATAAAATCAAGGCTGTGCTCAGTGATTAAATCATTAATTAAAAATGTTTTCCCAGCTAGAGATCTAATGTTTAATAAAGCCAACTTAAGTGTTTTAGAGGTATTACTTGTTCCCTCGTGTTTGGGAGCAGTCTGTGGCACACAAGGTATGTTTACTATGTTTAAAGATCTTTTAGAGTGCAGCTCTCTGTGTTTTGACCAGGCCACATGTCTCCTGTCACCTAAAAGTACAGAAATTTTAAAACCTTCTAGTAAACAGGGTCCCAGCTTCTCCTGGGAAAAGTCATCACTGCCATAATCCTCACAGCCCGGACCCTTCACATATCACATATCAGACTGCGGAGACAGGGCATGAAGAGGAACTAAGGGGGGCGAGGCTGGGCAATGTGACTTCGATTGCTCTGTTGAGGGTGGGGCTCGATGGCGAACCTTTGGCCGCTCTGGTGGGGGGTTTATGGGGGACAAAAAGGGATTGGGACGGGGGGTAGATCTGAGCCCAGCATTGACCCGCTCCATCATCTCCTCAGTGAATTTCAGGTGTGGGGAGGAGGGAGAAAGGGAGGGGGAGGAGGGTGATGGCCTGTCAGGGGTTTGGGGGACTGGGGAAGGTCGTGGTCCCTTGTCCTGGTCGTTGGTGTTGTTGAGAGAGTTGGAGGCAAATAGGGACCCCTCTTCTTGCCTTAGATGTCTCTCCTTTCTGAGGCTCTTCCTCAGATGCCATGGATGTCTCTCCTTTCTGAGGCTCTTCCCGGGTGGGGGCAAATGGAGCTCCTCCTCAAGGTTTCTGCTGGGCTTTGTCTGTTCTTGGAGTACTGTTTGTTCCTCTTTATGAGATAACTCCTCGTTTATCTCAGCCTTGGCACCAAGCACGGATGGATGACGTATGGAATAAAACAAGTTGGAGGTGAACAGTTTCACCCGTGACTTGTTAAATTTAAATCCATTTGCTTGGAAAAGATGCCTGCGTTCCCAAAAAATATTAAAGTTGTCGATAAAATGCACTGAGTGGTCAGCACATGCTGATATAAGCCATTTATTCAGTGTAAACAACCTGCTGAATCTCTCGTCTCCTCCTCTGACCGGCGGTACAGGTCCACTGATGAATACAGCTGCATTCAGAGAGTTTACAGTATTTAATAATCCAGTAAAGTCCCGTTTCAGAACCTCCGACTGTTGTTTGGACACATCGTTTGACCCTGTATGCAGAACAATGTTTGTCACAGTTGGATATTCATCTGCAATTTGAAGAATTCTCTCCTTCAGGTTGTTGACCATATCGTTAGGAAAGCAGAGGACTTTAGTGTTCTTACCGCACATCCTTTGTACATCCTTTACGGCAGAGTCACCCACAATCAGAGTTTCAGGCCTAGCCTTTAGCTTTCCCTGTGGCCTTTCACTTTTCAACAGATTTTCAGACCTTATTTCGCTGCTTTTAGATGGATGGTTGTCCGATATAGATCCAGGGTCCTTTGATAGTGGAGCAAATCTGTTCTGCAGTTTCACATTCAGTTGTTTTGGAGGTTTGTTGTTAACCTTCCTATTCACGGTTGTCCAGTCCTGTTTCCTCCCGTATACAGGGGTAGAAGAGCTTCTCTGTCTCGTAGGAAGTGAAGGCCAGTCGGTTTCAGAGATTTCAGCTCGCTGTGCCCTGCCTGTGATACGTCCTCCCCCTTCCAGGAGACATGATTTATGTCTTGGTTTTGCACCAAGACAGTCTAAGGGGGGATTATCACTTGAGGATTTATAATAATGCACAGAGTCTACTTTCTTGGTCATGTTATCTGTGCTCCTTAGCTGTGTACTAGCTTGCTCATCGCCATTGTTTTGAATCAAAGGCAAGGTTGTTTCATTTCCACACAGTCCATTTACCTCCACGTTTACTTCTAAGCGATGAATTTTTGTCTCCAGTACTGCAATCTTCTGCAGGAGGCTGTGGTAGTCATCTGTGGAGAGGGAAGGCATCTTGTTGCTAGTTAGCCTAGCGGTTAGCACCTTTCCAGGCTATTGAGGCTGCTCGGTGCCCAGACGCTGTAATCAGGCTTCAGCTGTGTCTAGGCCACAGACACACGGAGCGCTGAGGATAAGGTAACCATAAAATGTTGCTGTTTCTGTTAAGAACACTCTAGTCCTAATGATCTACAAGTGTCCAGAAGTTATCGCAGGTAAGCTCACACGGAAAAAAGGGAAAAAATCAGCATAAAAATCAATAAAAATCAATATAAGAAGCAAAGCATTCAAGAGCAAAGAGATGAAGCGTCCACACTCACAAAGGGGAGGAGCAAAAAAAAAAAGGGATAAGGGTTCAGATCGCGCAAAAAGGTGTGAATGTGAGTGTTTAGTTAGTTTGTTTGTTTGCTTGTTTTAATCAATTTTAAATCATGCTTTTTATCTGTTTTTGTTTCTAATGTCTCTGTAAAGCACTTTGAATCACCTTGTTGTTGAATTGTGCTATACAAATAAATTTGCCTTGCCTTGCCTTGCCTATGGCACTTATCATTCGTGATATTTATTACTGTGTGCATACCTTATTAGGAGAGATGAGATTAAAAAAAATTCTTCCTTGCTGGTTTCGTCAAAGAAGAAATGCTCAAGTAACTATGTAGCACGTATGTAATCCAATTCCATAACACAGTGTGATGTGATGGGGAATCAGCTGTGTTTTGCTGCCCATTTTATTTCTAATCTGGCGCACATTGACTCGCTCCGTCTCCAGTTTCCGCCGCCATGCTTTCTCATTTGTCTTCTCCAGCGCTGATAATTGGTGTCTGTCTTGTGTCAGTAATGTAAAAGACGGATTTAATGCGACATGATCGTTCAAACAGCAGTCGCTTTCTAAAACATCAGATATGCATCGGATTCAGTACCACATACGAAAGTGACTTAGGTGGGATTTGAAAATATTGGATTAGTGCTGTTCAAACTGTCATACCATGATCGGATATGGGTCGCATAGGGTCAAAAGTCATATTTGATGCGCTTCTGCCTGCAGTGTGAACGTAGCCTTAGGTATTGAGAGCTCAGACCTTGAAATGACTGTCTTTATATTTAAACCTCCAGAAAAAATATTTAAAACACAAACACTGAAACTGAAAATAAACTACAATAATACAAACAGAATCAGTGTGTTTGGTGTTTTTAATTGAGTCCTTCTGACTGGAATAATTAGCTTTAGTTCCTTTTATTTCATTTCCTCTCTGTCTCCTTTACTATCCTTTAACCAAATTCCCAACAGATGAAAACAACCCTTTTGTGGAGGTTTATTTTATTTAGACTGCACATTCAAAACAGCTGGGATAGGCTCCAGCGCCCCCCGCGACCCTGAAAAGGAGAAGCGGAAGCGAATGGATGGATGGATTCAAAACAGTCCTTTCATGAAAGTGCAAACTGCTGAACTGTTCTGAAATGTAAATGTGAAACAGGATGCAGTTCTCTGCCAACTTAAAAAAGCCCATATTTTATGAACTACAGAACATAGAAAACATTTCAAATGTTTACGATGAGAAAAGCTTAAACTTAACAGTCATAAAATGTCTCGAAAAGTTGGGAAGTGGAAAACAAAAGGCTAGAAAAGTAAGTGGTACTAAAAAGAAAGGGCTGGAGGAAATTTCACAATAATCAGGTTCACTGGCAACATATCAGTGATGTAACTGGAAATGAAAACACATTTACACTTCTTTAGTTCCTCCCATTTCTAGTGATTTGATTTGTTACCGTTTGTTATCATTCTGTTGCTTTTATTATGTTTCTGCAGCATTTTAACCTTAATTCTGTCTCACCTCATTCAAAGCTTAAATTGAACTGAAGCTGCTCCTTATACAGAAGTATGAGTAAGTCAGAGCAGAGAATTATATGTAACATGTGGTGAAAGGGATGCTAACCAGTCCCAACATGTTAGTGTCCGGTGAAACGGTGCGAAGCGGTGACACAGTGAGCTTGCAGGGACAGGCTCAGGGCGGGGCTGGAACTCAGCCAGATTGATTGACTGTGTGTTTCCCACAGTGACAAGAGCCAAGCAGGAAAAGAGTGCGGCAGCCATCAAGGAGTGTCTGTGTCCTGGGCTGAGAGGCTAAAAATCGCAGTGTGTGTGCATGTGTTGCCACAAACAAAAGAGCTGTCGCTTGACCTTGATGCTAGTGTGCGTAGTGAATGATTTGCCACAAATACAACATTTAGCCTAGCCTGAAATAAAAATGACTGCAGTGCAGTCTTTTGTGTGTTTAATCAACTCAGTCCCTCGGGTGAAATCCCAGGATCCTCTGACTGTTATTTATCATTCTAACATCTCTCTTGTTCATGTTTGTGCACGTAAGTACTCATGTGCAGTCATGGGCAAAAGAAAGCACAACCTTTTACAATTATTAGGTTTCATGTATCAAGCAACAAATCAAGAAGTGTCAAAATGAGGTAAATACAAAAAAATATTTAAAGTTGAGTTTTAACAAGGGTTATCATTTTTTGGCTAAGAAGTAACACCCTGCTCTAAAAAAGCCTTAATCATAATGTGTTATTTACAGCAGCAGAGACCACGGCCCACTCCTGTGATAACTCTTTGAAATCTGCTTTAAGCCCGCTGGACGTAGTGAAGCAGTAGCAGTAGAAACAGGTTCATGCTTTCACTGCCGAGTGTCTGAGAGCTTCAATAAAAAAAAAAAAGAGCATTAATAATGTTTGCAGTCAGCAGCTGCTGCACTCTGTCAGGTCTTTGTTTTCACTTCTTTTATTTGGGATCAAATGAAAATCTCTCTTTGAAACATTTGTCAACCTTGTGGGCTTAGGGTAGAGCCATTCAAGGGTGTGGGGGGTATGAATTTTAAAAAAAGAACGCTTAGACACTGCTAGCATAATGGACAACTTTTCAACGGGGCTACCACACAAACGCAAAGCAGAAGATGCAGCATCGCTTAATACAGTGGTTCTTAACCTTGTTGGAGGTACCGAACCCCTCATATGTGCATTCACTGAACCCCTCTTTAGTGAAAAATAAAATATGATTTTTTTTTTCAAATTCAAGACATAGATATGTTTTTTACTGGTGCATAAAATGAGGCATGCATGTCACGGCGGAGGCTCTGCCGAACCCCTGAGAGTGACTCACCGAACCCCTAGGGTTCGATCGAACCCAGGTTAAGAACCACTGGCTTAATATGTTTCCAAACCAACTTTCTTCCAAGCCAAATACTAGAAAATATGATAAAGAATTTCTTCCCTTTGTCTTCACCTGCACAACTGCCAAGGTAGGTCTCTTCGACAGAATTACTTTCCCCTGCGTTGGGGCTCTCCAAAACACGGACAAACAGTATCCCACATTCTTGATTTTCAGTTCACAAAGACTTCTTATAATGACTAACTACTCATAGCATTTTGGAGATGTTAGCTCTTTATACAGTAAAGTTAAAGTGGGTATACAATGTATACTGACCTTACACTGTTTTTTCTTTGTGGATATTTTTTCCTTTCTGATGAGCAGAAGGGTGCTTGATGGCTTCAGAGATGCCTGCAGAACAACAGTGACGTCTTTCAGCCTTTAGAACAATCACCAGACTGAAAATGTTTTCGGTAAGGGTTATGCATGCCTTTTCACATGTAAACTGGACACCTGTAATGCACTGCATACTACAGTCATTAGCCAAATGCCAGATTACTGACTAGGACAAAAAAGAGAGATAACAGCAGCCTTGCACTGTCTCACTGTGCATTACAGAATCCAGGATAAAGTGACACTGTTTGTGTTTAAAGCATTAAATGGTATTGATCTGCATACATGGTAGATATGTTGATCTAGGTTTGAACCTCCAGTTAGATGGATGAGTTTGGTTATGTTTGTGTTGTTCTGTGGACATCATTTAAGAACAGAACCTGTGAAACACTCAGACCTGCTGTATATGTCACCTCCTTTCTTATTGCCCATGTAATTATTTTTTACCCTACAGTCCAGCCTCTAAAACCATAAAAGAAAATATAATATTTATATGTAACCAAAATATATTTAAACTCATAAAGGTTTTCATAGAATAAAGTCCTACAAGTTAATGATTTAATAGATTTTTAAGAGAAAAGATGTGTAATGTGTGGTCGACAGTGTGAAATGCTGCACTCAGGTCTAGAAGAATTAAAACTGTACTTTTTCCAGAGTCAGCTGATAAAAGCAACATCATTGAACACCTTCAGTAGAGCAGACTGCGCTGTGGAAGGCTCTGAAACCAGACTGATATTTATCCAGTCACCGGCTAGATATAGTTGGGCTCACCTCTACGCATGGCTTGGGCTCTGGAACCAGTCTCCTGGAGAGGGGCTGGACTCTGTCTCAGTCTGGAGTTGCCCCTGGTGAGAGGCGGCGGGCTGGGGTGGGTATTCTAATATCCCCTCGGCTTGCTGCCGGTACGTTGGGGTTTTCCCCGGTGGACGAGAGGGTTTGTTCCCTGCGCCTTAGGGTCGGGGAACGGGTCCTGACTGTCATCTGCACTTATGCGCAGAGTTGCAGTTCAGAGTACCCAGCCTTCTTAGAGTCCCTGGGTGGGGTGCTGGAAGGTGCTCCACCTGGAGACTCTGTTGTCCTGCTGGGAGACTTCAATGCTCACGTGGGTAATGACAGCGAGACCTGGAGGGGCGTGATTGAACGGCCTCCCTGATCTGAACCCGAGCGGTGTTTTGCTATTGGACTTCTGTGCAAATCACAGTTTGGCCATAACGAACACCTTGTTCGAACATAAGAGTGTCCATAAGTGCACGTGGCACCAGGACACTCTAGGCCGCTCTAGGCCGCAGGTCGATGATTGATTTTGTAATCGTATCACCAGACCTGCGACCATATGTTCTGGACACTCGGGTAAAGAGAGGGGCTGAGCTGTCAACTGATCACCACCCGGTGGTGAGTTGGATCAGGTGGCTGGGGAGGATGCTGGACAGACCCGGTGCACCAAAACGCGTAGTGAGGGTGTGCTGGGAACGTCTAGCAGAGGCCCCAGTCCGCGAGATCTTCAACGCACACCTCCGGCAGAGCTTCAACAGCATTCCGAGGGAGACTGGGGACATTGAGTCTGAATGGACCATGTTCAGCGTCTCCATTGCCAAAGCTGCTGCATTGAGCTGCGGCCGCAACGTGGTTGGTGCCTGCCATGGTGGTAATCCCTGAATCAAATGGTGGACACCAGAGGTGAAGGGAGCCACCAGGCTGAAGAAGGAGTCCTATCGGGCTTGGTTAGCCTGTGGGACTCCGGAGGCAGCCGACAGGTATCGACAGGCCAAGCGGAATGCGGCTCGGGCAGTGGCTGAAGCAAAAACTCGGGTGTGGGAGGAGTTCGGAGCGGCCATGAAAAGATTTTGGCAAACCGTCAGGCGTCTCAGGAGGGGAAAGCGGTGCTCTACCTGCACTGTGTATAGTGCTGGCGGAGCGCTGCTGACATCGACTGAGAAAATTGTCAGGCGGTGGAAGGAATACTTCGAGGACCTCCTTAATCCCACTGATACGTCTTCCGAGGAGGAAGCAGAGTCTGGGGATGAGGGGAATGACCCGCCAATTTCCGGGGGCGAAGTCACTGAGGCAGTTAAACAACTCCTGGTTGACACGCCTCTACAATGTTGCGTGGAGATCAGGGGCAGTACCCGTGGACTGGCAGACCGGGGTGGTGGTCCCCATCTTTAAGTAGGGAGACTGGAGGGTGTGTTCCAACTACAGGGGGATCATACTCCTCAGCCTCCCTGGGAAAGTCTATGCCAGGGTGCTGGAAAGGAGAGTTCATCCGCTAGTCGAACCTCGGATACAGGAGGAACAATGCGGTTTTCGTCCTGGTCGCGGAACACTGGACCAGCTCTTTATCCTCTCAAGGATACTTGAGGGTGCATGGGAGTTTGCCCAACCAGTCTACATGTGTTTTGTGGACTTGGAGAAGGCATTCGACCGTGTTCCTCGGGGTGTCCTGTGGGAGGTGTTGCGGGAGTATGGGGTGTCTGGCCCATTGCTACGGGCCATTTGATCCCTGTACAACCGTTGCAAGAGCTTGGTTCGCATTGCCGGCAATAAGTCGGACTCGTTCCCGGTGGGTGATGGGCTCTGCCAGGGCTGCCCTTTGTCACCGTTTCTGTTCATAATTTTTATGGACAGGATTTTTAGGCGCAGTCAAGTGGCAGAGGGCTTTCACTTTGGTGGCCTCAGAATCTCATCTCTGCTTTTTGCGGATGATGTGGTTCTGTTGGCTTCATTGGGTGAAGGCCTCCAGCTCGCACTGGAACGGTTCGCAGCCGAGTATGAAGCAGCGGGAATGAGGATCAGCACCTCCAAATCTGAGGCCATGGTTCTCAGCCGGAAAAGGGTGGAGTGCCCACTCCGGGTCGGGGTTGAGTTCCTGCTCCAAGTGGAGGAGTTCAAGTATCTCGGGGTCTTGTTTGCGAGTGATGGGAGAAGGGAGCCGGAGATCGACAGACGGATTGGTGCTGCGGCTGCAGTGATGCGGACGCTGCACCGGTCCGTCGTGGTGAAGAGGGAGCTGAGTATAAAAGCGAAGCTCTCAATTTACCGGTCGATCTACGTCCCTACCCTCACCTATGGCCACGAGCTGTGTGTAGTGACCGAACGAACGAGATCGCGGATACAAGCGGCAGAAAGGGTGGCTGGCCTCTCCCTTAGAGATAGGGGTTGAAGTTCGGCCATCCGGGAGAGGCTCAGAGTAGAGCAGCTGCTGCTCCACATCGAAAGGAGCCAGCTGAGGTGGTTCGGGCATCTGACACGGATGCCTCCTGGGCGCCTCCTGGGTGAGGTGTTCCGGGCATGTCCCACCGGGAGGAGGCCCCGGGGCAGACCCAGGACACGCTGGAGAGATTATATCTCTCGGCTGGCCTGGGAACGCCTTGGTGTTCCCCTGGATAAGCTGGAGGAGGTGGCTGGGGAGAGGGAGGTCTGGGCCTCTTTGCTTAGGCTGCTGCCCCCATGACCCGGCCCCAGATAAAGCGGATGAAGATGGGTGGATGGATGGATATTATGTGTGTCTAAGAATGAGGATAATTGGTGGAGGACAACTTTCTCTAGAACCTTAAGAAATGGCAGCTTAGAGATTGGTCTAAAACAGGGATAATGAGAGTGAATAATGCATGTTCATTCTTTAATGAGAGTGGTTTAAATTTTGAGAAAAAGAATGAACATGCAGGTTGTTCAGAAGGGTCTTGGGGTGGGAGCAGGATATGTGCTCTGATGTTATCAGTTTTTTCAGTAAAGAACTTTTGAAAATCCTCAGAAGTCACACAGAAACATAAGACATAACCCTTCAAAATAAAACAGGAAACAATTCACAAAGATGCAGACTAAGAAATGCGGACTTACACAGAGGGAACACACGAGCAGAGAAGACTAAGCACAGAATTAAACCTAAACTAAACATGAGGGCAAAAGAACAAAACCTAAGAACTAAACCCTAAACCAGAATAAGCTGGAACATAGAACAATAATGATAATAATCAACATAGGATAGCTAAAGAATCAGAACATAAATTATAATACAGAAGAATACCAAAAACATAAGAAACTGAAAGTGCTGGGTCAGAATGACCCAGAACCGTGACATTAACGGTGGCTTGAGGAGATGCAGCAAAGGCAGTTGAGAATTGGGGGGCAGTTTCAGGTGTTAAAGAGCGTATAAGAGGGCCTGGGTTTGTTTAGAAGATGAGTGACGAATGGGAATATTACACAAAAAAAACAAAAAATCAAGGCAAACTGCAGAACCAGTGTGTGAAAAGATAAATGCTTCCTAAAAAACTGTAGGGAGTAAGGAACAGCCAAGTGCTGTTAATCTATTGCAGTTGGTTAACTAATCATCAGGAAGTCTTTCTTTGAAAGAAAAAGTTTGCAGTTAGAAGCTGTTGCACTTTGTCAGGTTTGGTTTTCACTTCTTTTGTTATTAAATTAAAATCATTCAGGAATCAAGCAGGTGTGGCTACTAACCTGTTACACCGGTCCATGTTGTGAAATAAAACGGCTACGGGGAACTACAGGTGCATTTCCTGATATGTGGCTGTAAGGTAACGTGGTAACGTCCACTTTACCTTTAGATTTTTAATTTATGTTTTATCTTTTGACTTTTAACTCATGAACTTTTTACCTTTTTTTGCTTGAGTGGAATACAATTTAATGCGGTTCCATTTGACCCACTGAAAAAGAAGACACGTGGATACTGACCTTAAATGTTTTACATTTGTGGATAATTTTTCATCGTGACGATCAGAAGACTCTTTGAGGGTTTCACAGATGCCATCAGAACGACAGTAAGTGTTAAAATGACGTTTTTGAGCCTTCAGAACTATCTCCAGACTAAAAGCTTCAAAAGCATATTTTTTAGGAAACTATTTATTGTATTTTAATTAAGTTATAAGCACTTTGGTTTTCGATTTGCAACAAAAATCAAATGTACTTATTTACTTACATCTAGGTAATCTAACAGGTTGACAAAAGTCTGTTAATCTTAATCCAGCTGATCCAGGATGAAAGCTTCACTTTACTGGTTTACAAAATTAGTGTTGTTCTGTGGAGATAACAACTGAACCTGGTAAACACTCTGACCTGATTTTTTATAAAATAATATAGAATAAGAATTTAACAATAGATGCACTCAGACACGTCACTCTGCACGTCACTTTAATGCGACTCATCAATGTTCCTGCGGTAGTGATCAGTTTTAGCTTTATTTTAGTTTAAAGTTTAAATTTAGTCTCATGTAGTCAGGTTTAAACTTGGATTTTCTGTTATTTACTGAAAATATCAGGATCCTCAGACATTAAGAGCACTCTAAGTGCCTCTAAACTACTCAAACTAGAACAAGCACGCAAATGGCGTCCGTAAGCACGCTGCTCTTCTCAACTTTGGTATTTCTCGTCGTGCCGATTTCTGCAGGTGAGATTTAGGTATTTAAACAAAAACAGTGTTTCTCTCTGAGATAAAGAGGACAGGCATTGACCTTGTTTACATGTTAACAGTATGATGACTTATTGATTTGGTATATCCATAGTTATGAAGTTACGGACCTTTTCTGTCAGTGATTATGACCTCAGTAAATCCAAATCAGTACTCCTATGTAGGTTAATCTTTCCATATACGTTTCAGTGCCTGATATCAATTGTAAATATACACAGTAATGCTACAGAACACCAAATGTATTTTAGCTTACCAGTGTGTAACATATCTGTTAGCTTTAGCAGCATGAACTAGCCACGTAGAAAACATAGTAATTCATATTATACTTCTACATAAGCAGATTCACTAAATGACATGAAAGACTCAAGTCACACAATTTGGCTACCTAGAAGTCCACCTTCAGGCCACTTTGCAAGGTGCCTGTTGTTATTAAGTTAGTTTAATACTCTGGACCATGTCCATGTGCAATAATGCAACTATAACTATATTTATAAAAATAAATCTCCTCTCACCCTGTGGGCAGTCTTTAAGTTTGGGTCCTCTACCAGAGGCCTTGGAGTTTGAGGGTCCTACACAGTATCTCTGCTGTTCCTACGACTGTGGTCTTCTGAACAGAGACTTTATTAAAGGAATAACAAAGTTAAAACAAACTTTCATCACTTTAATGTCCTGTTGTTATTCATGTGAATTATATCATATTTTGTAATATACCAGCTGATAATGACATCATCACAGCACATCACACTTTATGAAGTATTAAATATTTGCTCATGATTAAAAATGTTTTTGTGATTAAGATTTCTTCCATCAGCTGTTAGTTCACTTAATACTAAAATTGATTACAGTAAAATTATATCCAGCTAGCGTTACGATTTTTAATATACTATAAATTCTATTTTAAATAACAAAAAAAAAAAAAAGAAAAAAACAATCCACCTATGTGTATATGTGCAGAGCTCATTGGACTTTCTTTGTTTCCCATCATTCTGATTGACTGTTGTAAAAGTGAACAATTCTACTTTAATCTTCATCCTCTCTGCTCTGTGTTGTTTCCTCTTTCAGACCAGAAAATCATCACAGCTGAGTCTGGACAGAACATCACTCTGCCATGTCGAGCTCCAAACAACAACATCATAGTTGTAAATTGGAGCAGAGCTGACCTGAAGCCACAATATATGGTTTTGTACCGGGATGAGCAATTTGTTCCAGATGACCAGCATCCATCTTTTAAGAACCGGGTGGATCTGCAGGACAGACAGATGAAGGATGGAGACGTGTCTCTGATTCTGAGGGATGTGACGATTAATGATAATGGAACATACGAGTGCCGTGTAGTCATGAAAGAAACACGCTCATGGAAATCCATCAGCATCATCTACCTGAGTGTTGTTGATCCTCCAGGTGAGTGAGTAGAGTTGAGTGTGATCAGAGGTGAAGCTGCTTCCTGGTTGTTGATGTTTGTATCTAAAGATGTTGTTGATGTTGATGTTATGGAAAGCAGATGGATCCTTTACTATGAAGCATTCAACATACTCAGGGCATTGTTCCAATATTCATTTGCTTCATTACTGGCAGTCAGACCAAGCAGTAGTTATTAGCTTGATAACTTAACCCAGGGATTATCATTTTATCTATAGTTACATGAAGCAATGGAGTTGACAATATCTGACCAATCAAAAACATAAAATATAATAATAAACCATAACATTTGTATCCAAAAATCTATATTTCTTACTGATTGTACTAATGAAAGAAAACACAATATGAATTTTGCTATCTCCACTCTGAGGTCAGAGAAATCTTCCAAGTAAAGTAACACTATTCTTGGAGACGATTGGTCAGTAGGCAATAATTTCACTCTTGCTAATCCAGCACAGTGCTGCTCACAGTAAGAAGTGAACAACACTTTCATAACATTGAAAACCAAGAGTTACCTGGATATGGTCTTCATTCTGGTCATTCATGGTCCTACCTGACAGCTAACACCTCACTCCTGTTTCTCCCCTGCAGGTCAGCCAAGAGATGAAGAGAAGGTTAAATCTGTTGGACTCATCTTTGGTCTATCAGTTTTTGGTCTGATTCTTCTTGCAGTTGTTTTGCTTATGTACAGAAGATGTAAACAACAACAGAGCCAGGGCTCAGACTAGTTTGCTGATGTTCATTAGCAGCAGTTTGAAATGTAAGTGATTCTCATGGCCACATTAATCCCCCCTACAAGGGCTAAGCATTTACTCTGCTAATATAAATATAAAAGCTGTATCATTACACAAAGATACAATCATGTATTACACGTTACTTGTTACTTTTCCAAAAAGTAATACAGTTACTTATGGAATTACTTACTGGAAAAAGCAGTTCATTACACTAATCACTGTATTTCTGTCACATTGTTGTCACAAAATTATCAGCATCAACCTATATGTTACACTCACAAACAGCAACCCAATCTAAATGAATACAAACTTATGATCTTTCTATTAGTGTTTACATTTGATGATTTTCAACTCTTTAAACCTCAACCGAAGAGAACCAACCTCCACATCTAACTACATTTCAATAATTCTCTGCCAATCACGCGACAGATAGCAGACATCTTCCAGTGCCACTGGTTACATCACGTTTCTCTGATTATCATCAAACCTGTTCACACTGTGTTAGCATAAACACTGTAGACGACTGTGTGAGTGCAGATGATGTCTTTTGGATTACAGATAACTAATAATCTGTTTGTTAGTGTTCGATTGATTGATTGGACAATACTGAATCAGTGTTTTTACATTATTATAAAAGGGTAAAAGTTTCATATGCCTGAGGAGTCTGATCAACTTTAACGTTTTCATCCATAAACTAGACTTTTCAGATTGTATTTTAATAACAGATGTTGTTCATCGAATTTCATAGCAGATCTCAATTTTTTTGTTTATATTGGATTTTTTTTAGATATGTTACATGTTTACTATTTCTTATTTTCGTTTTTAATCATTTGAAATGTCTGTAACGCTTTCTCACACGCAAATGAACCAAACCACAGAAAATTCATTGTTTTGGTAAAATACAATTACATTTACTATCATAACTAAAATCTGTTATCAATGTACTGTAGTTGTTGGGTCAGCCACACGCTCTCACAGAATCATAAATAATAATAAATAATGCCACTCAGAGTGTTTAAACATTTACAGTTCATGAGAGACTGAAGGTCCTGAGGAGAGTTATTGTGCACAGCGCTGCCTACAGTGATTTTGTATGAGTATCTATGTAATCACTATATTAAGTATATTGTATTAGAACTTTTGCTGTATTTTCTAATATATTCTAAATAAATAACTAAGTAATTCACTGCCAGGCTACTCTAGCCTCTGTGTTATGTTAATGTGCTATTTTTGTTGTGTGCTGTGTTTGAGTTCACTTTAATAAGCCTTTCTGCCCAACCAGCACGTATTCTGTTCTCATCCAGATGCAGCACTAAAAGATAAAAGTAAAAAAAAAAAAAGTAAAAAAAAACTTTTAAAAAAAGTTTAAAAAAAAAGGCTCACTTTGCTGTTTCATTTGTATTTAAAGTATCAGAAAGTAAGTAATGAAAAACATACATGCATATTTAACTTATTTGGGTTCATTACAGACCACACAATATATTCAAGCATATTTGAAGTGTCTAAATTATTTGACAAACTGGTTCGTGTGAATGCATAGTGCACTTAAAATATGCCACCATCAGCACTGTGCACAAAGGAGGGGAGACTTTTCATCAAAGTTAACATCTGGAATAATGATCTTATGGCACATCCAGGTAAAAAGTCTAATTGAGATTTAAAAAGAAAAAAATCAAGAAAGACCAGGTCAATACCTGCTAATGAGTGCAGACAGAATAACAAAGTTTTATATTTTAACAAACAAGTTTAAAGGACAAATATCTCGAGTGGGTCGCCACAGTGTCACAGCAGTCATGACCCTCACTTTATGCCTGAACAAAATCTAAACAGGTGAGATATAAAACTATGCACTGACCACGCAGTTTAAATGAAAAGGGAAATGAGCTTTAGGAAGTAACTTTTTAACACTTTTATAAGTAACACTTTTATAGTAACACTTTTTATATATTTTTGTGTTAAAAAAAATGTACATTAAAAATAGCAATAACAATAATAATATATAACAACAACAATAATGAGTAGATTCAATGTAAACATGTTAAAATGTTCCATATTAGTGACATCTAAAGATTTCCCAAAATATGACAAAAATGTACCCCGTATCTTTTCTTCTCTTAAATGAGTTTGATCCCAAACATCACCAGCTCTGCCATCCTTCATGCTCCAACTGTTTCATGGCAGTCATTTAAACTGCATTTTCACTGCACTGCACCACTCTCTCCAACACAAGTTGACAAAGTATTTTCTTTGCAAAGACAAGAATCATTCACTGACAAAACTAGAAACATCTTGCAGAAAACATAAAAAAAATCAAACATGACACAGAGGAAATAAGGAAGCAGAACTCAGCTATACAACATGAAATCTGGGGACTGAAGGAGAAATACAAACACAGCAAAGCTCTGGAAGAATCTTTTGCTGTCGCCAAAGCAGAGAGAGAGGCTGTTAGGCAGCAGAATGACGCTCTGTGACACGAAATTCACGAGATGGAAAGAAATATTTAGCAAAGAGATATGCCACAATGGAAGTGTCAAAAGAGATCATGAAAAGTCACCATGAGGGACTGCAGAAGGAACTCAGAGCTCCTGTTAAACCTCTCAGTGAAGCTTGAAATTGGCCATGAATGACATTAAAAGTCTGCTGCCATCTAACAGTGAAACTGGGTATTACAGCATGGCAGCTGCTCTACAAATAAGAGCAATGTAACCACTTTTAAAATCCAAAAGTAGTTTCTTAGTATCACAGTTCATGAAATACATCTCACTTTCCTTTTATTCAGCAGCTGCAGTCAGTAAATATTTTGTGTGCGTTTTCTTACATTATTTATTTATAATTCTTCTTCTTCAGCCAAGAGCCCTGACCAGCAGAGCTTTAAGAGTGGTTTAATAAACAGCTTTGGGATCAAATCTACATTCACACACAGACAGAGTGGAGTGTGAGGTCGTCTCTACACATCTACCTGTGTCTTTCTAAAACAACAACTAGCATACATGGGATTTTCTTGTCAAATATCTGAGCCTACAGCCAGAGCAATCAGGAATAAGTGCTATCGGCACTAATGTCACACAGATCTAAAGTGTCTCTGTTGTTCAGTCCTGATGATCAGCGGAGTGTTCAAGGGTTTCAGAAATCCTCAACATCAAGTCTTTAAAATGAGCTTTCAGCCTTTTAGGTGCAGTGATATGATTCATATGAGTCATGTGATTTACAGGAAGTGTTGCAGGAGCTGCATGCATTGCAGACAATTTGCTGACGCTTGCTTTTTCCATGTCTTCTCTGTGGGTGTTTCTTTGTCTTCACTGTAAACAGATCTACTGAGAGACTCCTGCACTGATGTTTCATAGGACAGTCCAAACAGTCTCACTGGTTCTTCATGAAGAACAAAGATTTGCTCTCTGTGGCTCCAACACAACTTAAAGATAAATCACTGACAGATTGGAAGTTTGTCTCTACCGATCCACCCTTTTTCTTTGAAACCAGTTGAAGTTCGTTTCCTGTAACTGCAGTAAGATTACATATGTGGTTAAATGTAGGTGGTTAGGTTCTGTTCTGAGTACTAGGATGTGTCTGTTAAAACAGGATGTCAAAGTGAAATGAGTCAGTTAGATCAGCGTTGTGGCATCAGCGAGTTCTCCCACAGATTAACTTGTTACATTCTATTATTTTTTTATTGTTTACTTTTTTTAACTGCTCATGTTAAATAAACATAAAGGATAGGTTCATCATAGTGTCCTGATACATGCTCAGTCATCCAGGTAAGGAAATCCAAAAAAGTTGACTTCAGTCGTCAGTGGCCTGAAGAAGTCACTTGGATGAGTGATGATATTTTTCTCCAAATGAAAACTTTACGTCCAGATGAACAGAATCAACTTCCTGGGACTTTATCAGGTTTTTCTTGACCTACAGAAAGAGCAGATGGATTATACCAACCTCACACTTTTTTATCTTTGTATGGATTTTTTTTCCATCCTGATGATCAGAAGAGAGTTTGAGGATTTAACAGGTCTCCATACAACAACAGTAAGTGTTTGCTGTGTTTTTCTAAAATCATTTTCAGTCTTTTAGGTAAAAAGTTTCAGTTGTCATGGTTACAGTTCAGTTAACATCACGCATAAAAAATGTTTTAACAGAAAAACTGTTTAAAAAAAGAGTCAGACTTTTAGATGAAACTAAGAGTCAGATCAGCAGAAATGTAGAAAATGGAAATGTCTGCTGTAACTACGTCACTCTGCTCCACTTTGATGTTTGTCATGTTTGTCTGTGCAGCTGAGATGAGTGTCACTCTGATTAAATAGTTAACAATATTCCTCAAAGACTTATTTTCATATTGATTCAGTTTGTCTGTGTGTGAAGGAGACACAAGGCTGGGTGGGGTCTGTGTGGACCTAATGTCTGTTGGTGTAATCCAGCTGTGACAGAGGCAAAGAAGTGTAATGTGTGTGTCAGTGTGATGTCATTACACAGCTACAAAGCTGGTTGGGGCAGGAGACTGAAGCTGTGAGCCTGAAACTTACTGTCAGAAACAAACATCTGCTTCAAAGACTGGAACACAAACTGTTCATACATGACGACTGACACATGAGAGGTTCTGATTAGTTCTGTGGAGATTGTTCAAGATCTGAACACTAAAACTTTCTTTCAACTATGTCGCTTATTTCCAAATGTCCTACGGTGTGCCCCGTCATTATGTCACTCTGACGCGGCTTCTGTTTTAGAAGTCGGGTGTGTCTGGCTGGTTGAAAGAAAACGTTCTTTTTTTTACATTTTAAACTAAAATTTAAACTAATATAGTTAGATTTTAACCCAGGTTCTGCCAGTGAAAATACCAACAGACTCAGACATTTAGAACAAACTAAATCAGAACAGCGATAACACGGAAATGTTTGCTGTGACTGCATTGGTGTTCTCGACTTTGCTGTTTGTTTTTGTTTTGTTTGTCTCTGCAGGTGAGGTTTTATAATTTACTGTTATACAATATTTTCTTGTGTGATAAACAGTTTGCAGTAGAGTCATTATCATATGAGTTCAGTTTGTTCGTATGTGAAGAGACTGGGTGGACTCACTCAGTCTGATAAAGTCTCTTTCTTGTATATTATGCATGTTAAATTCACTTTTAAAGACATTATTTCATTTATACTCTTTGAAATCACCTCTTTTTGGTGCTTCACACTTTTTTTTCTGGCTGCCTGCTGTTCTATCTATCTATGTGTCTGTACGACACAAAATGGTGGATCGAGCAGTTGAGATCTGCAACTTTTGGCTTTATTTAAACCTTAAATTAAAACTAAAGGAGTCAGGTTGTCAGATTTTATTATCCGCTGAAAACACCAAAAATGGTTTTATATATATATATATATACATATGTATAAAGCGATCTAAGTGTCAGCTTAGCAGAACTCGAGAACACGGAAATGTCTACTCCAACTGCGTCACTCTGCTCGATGCTTAACAGCTAGAAACTTTCCATCTGAGATAGGAAAAGTGTCTTAGAAATGAGTCCCATAATAATCAGTATTGCAGATTTGTTTTCTTTGTGTTCAGGCTGTGATCAGCTGACCTGCTGCTGCTTCTGATGCTTTTCTGCTCTTTGCTGATTTTAACAGCTACAATCTGCAACATATAAGCAGGAGTTACAGGAGCCATCATGGCTGCTTTCTGATGTGCATGTACAGAATATTTAGTCAATGCAGTGTTTTCAGGGGAAAAACTTTTAATGATTAAGTGATTCTGTCCTGTCCTGTAGGACCTATGAATACAGAAATTATTGTTTTCATTTGCTCTCTCCCTCTCTTTCTCTTTCTCTTTCTCTTTCTCTCTCTCTCTCACACACACACACACACACACACACACACACACACACACACACACACACACACACACACACACACACACACACACACACTTTAATCCAAACTACCCACAAACACTTTGTGTGTTTGCTTGTATTTGTTGATCTGTTTGAAATGTTTAATTTAAAATTAGCAGGTACTTGAAAAAAAAATGCTCCAATCATTTATGAATTTCCCATCGTGTGGCACACTTGGTACAGTCCAATCAGCACTTCCTCTATTTTTTGTGTTTTGCTTTCTGGAGCTTTTTTTTTTTTTGTTCAACGGACCAGTAAAAGAAATCATTTTTATATAGTTTTGATCAGTAAGTTTTGCAATATACTGTACTTTTATACTTTTATAAACATTGACAGATAATATTGTTTCTGATTGACTGCTGTAGAAGTCAACAGTTGTACTTTGACCTTTAACCTCTCTGCTCTGTGCTGTTTTCCTCTTTCAGGCCAGAAAATCATCACAGCTGAATCTGGACAGGACGTCACTCTGACATGTCGAGCTCCAAACAACAACAACATAGTGGTAAAGTGGAGCAGAGCTGACCTGGGAGATGAATATGTTCTTTTGTATCGGGATGATCTGTTTGTTCCAGACGACCAGCATCCATCATTTGAGAACCGGGTGGATCTGCAGGACAGACAGATGAAGGATGGAGACGTTTCTTTGATTGTGAAGAATGTGACGATTAATGACACTGGAACATACGAGTGTCGTGTCGTCCAGGAAGTGGGAGGACCTATGACTCTAATCAACAGCACCGACCTGGTTGTCGTTCCTCCAGGTGAGTGAGTAGAGTTGAGTGTGTGTGTGATCAGAGGTGAAGCTGCTTCCTGGTTGTTGATGTTTGTTTCTAAAGATGTTGTTGATGAGACTTTGTAGAAAGCAGCTGGTCTGAGTGATGTGATCAGAGTGCAGTAGATAATGTCTGACAGCAGTTTGAAGAGGAAATGGATTCTGTTCTGTTCTTCACTCATCACCTACCTGACAGCTGACACCTCACACCTGTTTCTCACCTGCAGGTCAGACAGGAGGAGACACAGAGGATGGAGGGAAGGAGGATGGATCTGTTGGACTGATCGCTGGTCTTTCAGTTTCTGCTGTGTTTATTACTATTGCTGTTGGTTGTTTTTTGATCTACAATAAAAATAAACAACAGCAGAGTCAGGGTTAATTCCAGCCTGCTGTTGGACTGTAACCTGTTTGAAATGTCAGCTTACCTGTGATTTCTTTGAAATGTCTCAGAGTTTTTCTCCTGCTGCTGTTCAGACTCTCAGACTGTCAGTGAACATTCAGGTACAGACAGATGATCTGATCATCCAGGGGCCTGTTCTTTGTACCTCGCTAAGTAAGGTAGCTGGATTTGATTGTTGACGATCTCGCGTGATCTTGGATCGTTCGGTTCTCCGAAGCTCATCCGGGACTTGCTGTCATAGCAACAGATCCGTAAGCGTAAACCTGCTCGGGAGCAGGATTACTTTATGTAAACAGGATTAGATCGCGGCGTATATTGCGGGATAGACAGGATCCTTTAGCTCAGCGCAACAGTGTGCTCATAGAGAGATATCGATTTTCCCGTGAGGGTATTATTCACTTAACCAACTTGTTGACGAGGGGGTGCAAGACCACCACCTGTCTTTTTTTGCTCTGCCCTTTTCTTGGTTGCTGTTATAAACAAACAAACAGATTATTTCAGGGTCTCTTTCCAAGAGACGAAAAGCAATATAAGTGATAAATATTACCATTCTGTAGAATATTCTTATATTTCCCTTTTACTTGTTCCCATGTTCTAGTGGGTCCTGTCGTGGCTCTAATGTGAAAGAGGATATAATGTAATATAATATAATATAGTGTGATATGATAAATCTACGGCGCAATATGGCAGCCTGGCTTCTGTCAGTCTGCCCCAGGGCAGCTGTGGCTACAACTGTAGCTGCCTCCACCAGTGTGTGAATGTGAGAGTGAATGAATAGTGGCATTGTCATGCGCTTTGGGTGCCTTGAAAAGCGCTATATCAATCCACTCCATTATTATTGTTATTATTAAATTACTTACGAGTTTAATTTGTCAGCAACTTTCTGCCAGCCCTCTCTCCTTGCTTTTGCAGCCTTTGCAGTGTTCCCTTGCGTTTTAATTAAACTCTGAAACTCCTGAAATCCCTCACTCAGGAGTTCTTGCTCTGCTGCCGAAAAATACCGAGCGCGCTCCTTCGACATTTGCGCCGACCAATCAGAGGGTTGCCGATCAATGTTTCTACTCTCGATGCGTAGCCCCTTTTACGACACCCAGTGATCTCACATTACTTCATCCAGCTGTACTAATCGTCAACAGCAGGTGTGTTCGGGGAACCGGATTAGCGAGCTCAAAGTTAGCGCGATGATTTGATCTTGGATGTAGTAAGCGACGTACGAAGAACGGGCCCCAGGAGACAGACATTGGTTTGATGATAAATTTCTCTGATTATCATCAAACCTGTTCAGACTGTGTCAGTGCGTCTCTGTGCTGTCTGTCAGAGACTCTGTGAAATACAGTGTTTGTTCATCTTCACAGTCACCTCTTCTGTGGAAACATTTCGGAAAGCTCTACCTTCCCCCTCAGACACTTTATTTTTTTTTTGTTTGTTTTTTACCTGGCAGGGGCAGATCTAGAAGGGTGGCATGGGATGGCAAGTGCCACCCCAGTTTTCCATATGACAGTGTTGTTTATTGAAATAAGATAGCATTAACACTTTGAGCGTAGTTACAGTCAACAGTGAATATAAATGCTAAAACTGAATATATTGCATAGTGTTTTTTCTAAGGACAGCGCGAAAACAGTAAAGAAAGAAAAAAAAGCCACCTCTTTCCTATTGGTGGAAAAATGCGCCATGTCGACCATTTTTTTTTAAAAAGTCAACACGTGGGATTTGGTTGTTTAGGAAGAGGGAAAGTTTTTGGAGCGACGGTAACGGCAGCGAGACAGAGCGAGGGAGGGAGAGAGTTTTTAGATGTGGGAGATTTGTGACGTTTAGTGTGGAGTGTATACTTAGTGTGTTGTGTAGTCGTTATTTTGTTTTGTGTGTCACTGAGGGCACTAATGAATGTCACTAAGGCACATTTGCAATGTAAACACTGAGTAGAAAGTTTTATGATACACCTCCTGTTGTCAGGCCTGCAGGTTTAATACTCAATACTTGAAATGTGCAATTCACTTGTATTTTTATTTTTATTCCTATTTATTCTATTTATCCCCTTCGTATATTTTATTTATATTGTCTCTGTATTTATATATATGTGTGTGTGTGTGTATATATATATATATATAAAAAAAAAAAAAACACCCAGCACGCCCCTGCGGGCGGTTTATCCTTCAAGCTCGGGTCCTCTACCAGAGGCCTGGGAGCTTGAGGGTCCTGCGCAGTATCTTAGCTGTTCCCAGGACTGCGCTCTTCTGGACAGAGATCTCCGATGTTTTTCCCGGGATCTGCTGGAGCCACTCGCCTAGCTTGGGAGTCACCGCACCTAGTGCTCCGATTACCACGGGGACCACCGTTACCTTCACCCTCCACATCCTCTCGAGCTCTTCTCTGAGCCCTTGGTATTTCTCCAGCTTCTCGTGTTCCTTCTTCCTGATATTGCTGTCATTCGGAACCGCTACATCGATCACTACTGAATAGGATGAGGGACCTATGGATATATATATATATATATATATATATATATATATATATATATATACATATATATATATAATATTCTGTAACTCTGTAACTTCTGTCGGTGCTGTGCTTTTTTGGAAATCGAATTTCCCAGAGGAACCCACCCGAGGGATTAATAAAGTTCTATCTAATCTAATCTAATCTAATCTTATCCCTGTGCTGTTCTGTCTTTTGGTGGACAAACTTTTTTTACTGGCACACATCACTTGTGGGGCATCTTATTGTGACACCTGATTGTTCTCTCATTTTAGTTTTAGTAATATTTTTAAGTGGTTGTAGAAAATGAAAAAAAAATGGCAGGTGTAGTGGCTGCATTTTTAGATAAATAGTTGTATATGTTTACAAAATGTACAATTTATATTTGCAATTCAAGTTATAAAAATTTACTCAACATGTCTGTGTGGTTTTTTACAGTAAAAAAATACTACTAGGATTTTAAGTTCTTTGTGTGATTTCAGATCAGTAACACTAATGCAGTATGTCAGTGAAAAAAAAACAACTAAATTCAGTTGAGCTGAAAAGAATGAAACCAAACGAGGCAAGGGGAAAAAATAAAATGAAACAATTTGAGGGTGAAATACAAACGTAAACTCAAAAGGAGTCAGAAATGGTCAGTTGTATTTCAGACCTCAGAGGGTTAATCCAACAAATCATGAAAATTTTGGTTTAAATTTTTGTTCATGACAGTGCAGATTTCTGACATTTTGTGTAATTTAAGCTGTAACAATGTGACTGTTTTCTAACAAAAAACAGTGAAACTTAAGTTAGACTTGTGTTTGTAAATGATACACCCCATGTTGTGTAGCTTTCTGGATTTTATACTTATTGGGCTACATATTTATTATACAGGCTATAGAGTACATAGAATCAAAACTCACATGTTTTATGTTAACTAAAGTGTGTAATTATGTGGGCTACAGACAATAATTACGTTATAGACTATATTTATATGAAAAACATGTATAATTACTGCATTTGAATCATTATAACCACATGTAACCACCTGCATATGTGTTTGAAAAAAAGGCTTTTATTTTGCCACCCCATTTGATTTCTTTGCCACCCTCATGCCACCCTAAGACAATTTCTCTAGATCCGCCCCTGGAGGGAACTACTTCCTCGTACACCTTTCATAATCATGTGTGAAATACGGCTGTATAAATGTGTCGCAGCCCATTGGCGTGCACACTCACAACAATGGTTGAGCATAAATGGAGTGGACATATTTTTCCTCTAAAGAGGAGGAGAGGACTGCATTATTAAGTGATAAGAACAAGTAATCTGATGTCCTGTAATCATTATGATGCTATAATTTGAGACAAAATAAAAGATACAATGAATAAAATACATTTTTGTACAGAGTATCGAATCAGTATCGTTGATACCACCCTGAACTCTTTGAGGCCTTTTTTTCTTTTTTCTCTTCTGTTGCTATTTATTATAGTAGACTTATATGTTCAGTACTTATGTTTTACTATTTCTGCATTTTGTTAACCTGAATTACACATAGGCCTGTGTGTTTAACACAGGTTTGGAAGGAGAAGCTAAACCTGTTAATGTTAAACCTGCATTCTTTCTAATGACCAGCAGGGGGTGACTCTGTTCTTTTACACGTGATTGCAGTGAAAGAACAGAGCCACTTAGGGTTGCCAACTCCCTGAAAAATAAATAAGGGACACCTCGTGGCCAGGGCCGGGCAACCCAGTTGTCTTCACCCTTCCCAGTGTGGTAGCTCTTTTTTTGTGTGTGAAATTATTTTTTAACCATTTGACTTGAACTTGATTTAAGCAGATGCATATTCTTTGTGATATGACCATATGGGAAACAAATGATCATTTAGCCATTTATTTTTAGCTCAAAATGACAACATTAACACAGTAAAACAGGTCTCTCTCTTAAACAGAAGCCTGTCATGCTTAACTTTTGAGAATATAAGTAAATCTTTCTTTAAAAGAACTCTGTCCTGCTTAACTTAAAATTATATAAATTAATAGAAAACAATGGAACGAAAAATATTCTTGTAACAGTGCACATTTAGTGCATTTAGTACAGTTGGCTTCAGTTGAGGTATTATTTCAGCTTTTCTAAAGCTAATCAGCTGCTCCTGTTTGTAAACCCACTTGTTCCCATGATTACACATCTTAACTCATCATCATTATTCATCTATGTATTACTTTTATGTATTAGTGATCTATTTGTTGTAATCATCTATCCTTGCAGTTGTTTATTACACAAAATAAATTATATTATTACACTTCTGGCCACATAGCGCTGATATTCACTGCACATGCCCATATTAACCTTAACCAGAGGGTTTTAAAAAAACAAACCAGTGTTTACATACCATATCTGCTTCTGCCATGGCCTGGCGGACAAAAAATTGGTAAAGGGTTCCCCGAGCTTTCACGCCCCTCATGTTCTTCATGTGCCCACCACTAGAAGCATGCCTATGGAAAAAGTGCGCCAGCACACAGTGCAGTGCGCTTTATAGTGCACTTTTCCAGCCAGGTGTTTTCCTTTTCCCATTCCTCCCTGTACTTTTGCAGCCTTTTCTTTTCTTTCTCTGAGCGAACAAACATTGCTGCTCTAATGCTGGGCTTACACTGTGCAATTTTTGGCCCATTTTGAGCCGATTTTTGAGTCGTGCGACCGATTTGGTGATCGGCCCAATTTTGGCCTTCATCGTGCGTCGTGTAGTATACGTGGGGTAACGAGAAGCGATTAACACCTCACGACCAGCTCCTGATCATCAATCGCTCGTGAGGGTGTCACCGCAGCTGCTCACGCGCAAACACGTAAACGTTGGTGAAAAAGACGTTGCAGCACAGCTGTGCAGCGTGTGATCTGGACACAAGCGATGGAGGCACAACTTGTAGAACTTTGGAAAGCTCATCCGAGCCTTTTCCATGTGGCATCACAAAATTATCACGACCACAACAATCGTGAAAATAGTTGGATTTACATTGCTGCTCAATCACAGCTGCCTGATCAATGTTTTTCATTAGCAATTTAGCAAAGTTGATGGTGGTGGTGTGTCTGTGTGAGTGAAAGACAGAGAGAGCGAGCGACAGATTTTCTGTTATAACCTTCATTTTATGGACGCACAGTGTGCCGTCCGAGACTTGCACCGCAGTGTCGGCGTTTGTTTCCCTGTTGGCCATGCTTGTTGTTGTGGTCATCGGTTGTCTTCCGGTATTTTCTCCGTAAGCGACCTTTCCTCAACCAATGAGATGAGCGGTAATCTGACTTGTCATACTCGAATTGTCATAAGTGTGCTGTCAGCTCATTGGTCACAAAGCAGGAGAGGGGCTGGGAATTATGTTTTCAAACAAAGTGTTAATTCCATTAAAAGTTATAGACTACTTTTGATTCTCACTGTATTACGGGACAAAGTGCGTCCCTTATTAGCTCAATACGGGACGTGTACTTTTGTTTCTAAATACGGGACGATTCCGTTTTTTAAGGGACGGTTGGCAACCCTAGTTTCACAGCAGATGAGTTCAGATAAGAAAACAGCCATAGTTGTTATCGCTTAATCTCTTTACTGTGCCACTTTACAAAAAAGAAGAATGTTTTGCAATAGCTTTAGTGCAATAACATAAAAGCAATGCAGTTGTTGTGCGTGTAGTAATTTGGATGTGTTTCATTCTACAGAGACGGATTCAGTGGTAGTCTACCAAGGAGGGAGAACTGAAGACGTCAGTTATGGCCAGACAGCCATCAGAACAAAGAGTCCCAGGTACAGCTGCTCTTTATCTTTAACTTAGGACAGAAACAAGCTAGCTGCTCATCCTGTTGCCATGCTAAGCTAACCACATCCTGGCTCAACCTCAAACCGCATCCCAGTTCACACTTAATCAGTCTGAACTGGGAATGTTTGTGATGCAGAGAGGTGGAGACTGGAGGTCTTGATTAAACTACAAAGCTTGTAATCATGTTTCCTGTTGTTTGAACTGTGTATGTTTGTGTTCAGACTTTAAACCAGAGCCAGACGTCGTCTACTGTTCACTGAAGTAGTCCACCAGTCCAACCACTAACGTCCAGCTGCTGGTCTCTAACTGGTTCATCCCAGCACCTCAGACTAGAGGACATCCACATGTTACAGAGATTTTTATAAGTATTTTCATCTTGGTTGAAAAAGCTAAAAATCACCAAACGAAACTTTTTTGTGTTTCCTGGATTTCTGCAACATCAACAAATTTTCGCTCTCACTTGCATTTCTCACGTGGGTCTCTGGGTTTCTAAAATACGTCCTGTGGAAATTTTGATTTGTTGCTGTTTTGTTGTGGCTAACCGACACCCACCTGTCTGCAGAATACAGTGAAAACCAAAGAGCTGCAAACAAAAAAACAGGATCATCATGCTTTGGTTAGAGCAGCTTCAGTACAGTAAAGGTGTCTGTTTGATGTCAAAGACTTTTTTCTCACCTTGAAACCAACCAGCAGCAGCTGACACAGAAATTTTTTTTTTACAGAGCTGAATGGTTTTGGTTTCTGCTAAACTTGAAGCTCATTAATTTGTGACTCTGACGACTTCTTGACTTTTGTCACACATGTATTTTAAACTAATTTCAATATTGAACAAAGATAACCCAAACCTGGAGTGTTTGTTAACCTTCTGACAAATGTAAAAAAAAGAAAAAGAAAGACAGAAATGAGATACCAGTGTGTGTTTTCGTTTGTTCCATTTTTATTATTTTATTTTCGAAATTTATGAACAATGTTTTTTTTTAATCCTGAAGGAAAATGTCCCATCATCTGTTTGTACCAAGCTGAAACATGCTTGGATTGTGCAGCAGACCACTGATCTGAAACCCACCAGCAGGTCCGTCTCTGCCCAGCCCCAGGCTTCAACAGGACTTAGGAGGCCAGGGACGACCTGAGCCGCCCCAGTGTTTTGGCGCTGGATCACCGCATCTGACTGCTGGTTAGGGACTCTGTCTCCCGTCTTTCAGCCCTGTTAACTCACCACTGGACTCCTGCCCTCCAGAGGGGCTCTTCATTCCTGGCCTTTTCAGTGGACAGGTTCTGTCTCATACACTTTTGAAGTGTGAGATGGAAAACTTGACTTATTTGGCTGTGGCTACAAAATACACATTTTCTGAACGCAGAAAACAAAGAATAAACAAAGTGCACTGAGATGCTTGAGAACAGGAAATGTGTGTTTGAGAATGAATAGTTTTAGTTTTTATTTTATAGTTTATTTATAGTTTTTATTTCTGAATAACACGACATGGTGGAAGTGTTTGCATGATATTTATTGTTTCCCATCTCTGTTCTTTCTTCAAAATTATCTAGCGCAATGTTTGATTCTGTCCTCATGATGGCACTGTTGTTTCATTATTAAAATTGTAGGACTGCAGAGGTATAACAGTGTTTTAGAAGTGAACTGCACAGCCCCAAGTATTCATCCAAGTCATTGGATCCAAGTGTTCCAATCACTTCCATAGTGACAGGAGTGTAAAACTTCCTCTCTACTAAATATTCCACAGTCAGCTGTTAGTGGTGTTATTACAAAGTGGAAGTGAATGACAGCAACTTAGCCATGATGAAGTTTGCCATATAAAATCATGGAATGTGGTCAGCACAAACTTTCTGCAGAGTCAGTTGCTACACATAACCAAGCTTCATGTGATCTTCAGATTAGCTGGAGAACAGTGCATAGAGAGCTTCATGGAATGGGTTTCCATGCCCGAGCAGCTGCATGCAAGCCTCACCAAACTCAGTGAATGGATCATATGCAGTGGTGTAAAGGATGCCACCAGTGGACTTATTGTTACTGTTATTGTGCTCTATAATAATAACACCACAAAGACAGACAGGAGAATGAGCTTTAGGAGTCCATGCACATTTAAAGAGTCACTGTGTCCCCTCAGCTGAATGCTACTGACACCCTTCAACGAATATGCTTTGAATTATGTTCAACTTTTTGGTAACAACTTTAATACCCCTGGATTAGTGGCTGGAGCCCAGCCTAAGTTTATTGTTCCAAGATAAAAATGTACGTTCTGTTGTTGCAAAGTGGGAACAACAGAAATTCAGACTAGGTTACAGAGTGAGGTCGTTCATGATTCAAGATTCGTTATTTGTCACGTGCGTGGTTACACAGGCATAACACGCAGTGAAATGTGACGTGATACTCTCCTCGACTGTGCAAAGAAAAAAGAGAGAGAAGACAGATCTTTATATACAGGGAATGGATATATACAAAGAGGAAATTATGTGCAGCAAGTGGGTGGGTCATGTACATTATATAAATAGAAATAAAATAAAATGAAACAATCTGGAAATTTACATGGTCGTTGCATGTTGAGGTAGCATGAAACTGCTGAATGAGTAGCTGCAGAGCTCAAAACACCAACACAAGAGTGCTGGGACCTCACAAGGTTGGGTTTCTTTTTTTTTTCTCTTTTTTTTCTCTTTCTTTCTTTTTTTTCTCTTTTTTTTTTTTTTTTTTGTGTCCCGTTTGGATCTATAGCCATCAGAATTGTTGTCTTAAGGCCAAGAAAGATGCCAAGCGGATTTATTTTACCAAGTGGATCATCATGGCCTTGCCATATTGGTCCATTTGATTGACCTTTATTATAATTATGAATTTATTTTATTTTCAGTTGCTACAAACGGGACAGACATGACTGGGGGATAGGACAGGGAGAAAGAATGAAAGAAAGAGAGGGAGAGAAAGAAAACCAAAGGGGAGAAGAGACGGTGAGAAGGGGGGAAGAAAGAAAAAACAAAACAAAACACCTGGGTCACCTGTATGGAGGAAAAAAACAGAAGAGAAAGCAAACAACAAAGAACAACATAATAAAAAAAAACCCAGCACCATCACAAAAAATTAGCTAGCAGTAGATATCAGTAGATACTAAATATTAAACGCTATTGTGCAGCACGCAAGATAGAAAGCGCACAATGTGCTTTGAGGCAGCAGCCAAGAAAGGTGTAGTCCGCGTCTGTGAACACCCGTGTGTACACCTGTGTGCATACCTGTGTGGATCAGCATGCTTGTATTCCAAAGGTTTCTCCATGTAACGATCTGCTAGGGAGTGTGGGGGGGCCACAGCCCCGTCCCCCAGGGCATGAAGCAGGTATGGAGGAGATCAAAACTCCAGACATCCAGAGGCCCCAGAGTACAAGGACCCGAGGAGGACCACCAAAGGGGGAGGAACCGTGCCACCCTCCTGGGAAGAGCTGAGTAGGGCCCCAAACGAGAGGTCACCCAGCAGCTACGGAGCAGAGGCCAGAGGGGGTTGCAGTGCCGTGCCCGTGGGCTCTGCCGGCAGCCAGCTGTGCCAGAGAGGACCAAGCTTCAGGCCCAGAGGCCTGAAGGCACCCCACCCCCCGGAAGGAGCCCAGTCGGGCCACAGGCGCCAGGCCCCGCCAATCGGCCACCAGGAGTGAGCCAGTACATACATGAGCGCCCAGCCCCAGTCGACAAGGACCACCAACACGCCAACGTCTGAGGGCATCAGCGACCAGCAGGGAGTGTGGTGAGGGGAGATAGGCCTCTGTACTTTAGAGGGCCTGAGATGTACCCAGAGAGGTTGAGTCTAAGACCCAACCTGACATATAGACACAGACGAACAGGCGCACGCGGACACAAACGTGCATTCCCACCCCCATAGACACAACCAAATACTCGGCACTCACCCAACGTGTAGACAGACACAAATACACACTGCACAGACAGTCGCACTCCCCAAACATACTCTATATACCAGGTCCAGGTACCCCTGCCCCCAGAGGGGCAAGCCGCACCTAGACCCAGGAGATGTAACCCTTCTCTCTGGGGTGGAGGCAAGCGGACCACCTCCTTATCTGCAGTAGCAGGGAGGCCACGCACCCCAGACCGCAGTCTGACGGCCAGCACCTCCTCCCAGCCCCCCAGCCCTGACGGCTAACAGAACCGGGGTGAGTGAAGACCCCAAACCTCCCTCCGCCCGCTCATATGTTGCTGTGTGCTGTTCTAAAGTGCATTTAAAACTCAGGAGAGCAGCACGGCTCCTCCCGAAAACCCTTAGTGTCTATGTGCCTTTAAAATTGAGGGTAGGGCACCAGCGCCAGAGGTGGGTTGGAGTACACCGACCATCCTCTGGATGCTGTAAAACGTGCCCACCCCCAAGGCCCTATATGTGTGTGTTATGTGAGAGTGTGAGTAATGTGGATGTCTAGCTTGCAGAATAAAATTGAGGCACAGGCGGCCAGAAGGGGACAGAGGGGGAGTGCCTCCCCTGCACCCTGGTGAAGTACCTGCACCCCAAGCCCTGCGTGTGTGGGTGGGTGTGGTAGAGCGGGAATAGGGAGGCAGCTGAGGATGGGGAGGGAATAAAGGGAGGGGCCAGCTCCCCCACTGACCCCAGTAGGCACCCCCACATTCTGGAACCCACCAGGGAAAGGGGGCCCAGGCCCATCCGGACCGGGGCCCGCAGCAGCAGCACCGCTCAGCCCCACAGAGTCCGGGGCAGCCCACCCGACTCCACCCCAGAGAAAACTGCACCCACCCCATCATCCAATCATCTCCCAAACTACACAAGACAACCCACCCGCCCACAGCTCCCGCGACACAACACCCAGGACCCAAGCCCCCAAGGCCCAGCCAGCACCCCAGACCGGGGGCGGAGCATCCCCAGACTCCCAAGCCTCCACGCCCATCCTGGACCCACCCAGGGGCAGCCAGGCTACCAGACCAGTAACCAACGTCCGCCAGCACAGACCCTCCCCCATCTCCGTTGTACGCAGCCACAAGGAAAACACCATCTAAGAGCCACCAGAGCCCCTAACCAGGTCATGGCCACATCCCCCGGGCTGAGCCCTCCAGGGAAAACGTCCCTAGGGACTCCCCAGACGCCCTGAGGCCATCCCTGCCCCCATATCAACCACAATAGCGAAGGCAGGACCAAACCATGACCCCCCACCCCCACTAGGTGATGAAGCCGATCAAAGGAGCCCAAAGGGATTGATCAAATGTGATGGCAGAGGCTGTATCAAGACTAATGTGATCTATTAGATGGTTTCTATATTGGTTAGAATTAAGATTATTTTTACCTTTCCAGTTAATGAGGACATTTTTCTTGGCAATGCATAGGGCCGTAAAAACAACGTAGGCTGTGTTTATTTAGACCTCATCCAAGTTGCCCAGCAAGCATACTAAAGGGGAGGCTGGAATGTCACATTTCAGACACTTTGATAAGTCTTCACATATCTCACGCCAAAACTTCTGAACTGGTGGACAGAACCAAAGAGCGTGGATGTAATTGTCCGGTGTATTTGCTGTGCAGTGTGAGCAGTTGTTGGAAGGCGTATAGCCCATCCTATGACCAGTATAGTGCACTCTGTGTAATATTTTGTATTGTATTAATTGCCTCCTTCACAATATGGTGAAAAGTCAAAGGTGTTATCAGATCAGACTCACCTACTGCCATCTTTTGTGCTAGTGGAAAGGGTTTTATTTGTAGATGTGAATGTTTTATTATGCAGGCACAAACAAAAGAAACCACAGCCTGTTTTAATTCCCATGTTTTACATGCCAAAAAAACCAAAAGTCATCATGCCTCAGCAAGTCAAAAAATGAGGTAAATGCAACTTGAGATGAACTACAACAAGCGACATGTAACAGCGACTCTGTGAAGCACATCATGATAAATGAATTCATATGAAGAAGCTGTCAGGCTTCATCAAATGCAATATAAAAAAAACCCCATCTCAGTCATTTGCATTCACAGCCTCACTGCTGTGGTATGTAGCTTGTCTGTACGCGTTTATGCGGGCGTTTCCACTGGTTCATTCTTTCCCTGTAATCAGATGCACACAGAGACTCCTCCCTGGTGCTCCATAACAAACAAAAGATTTGCTCTCTGTGGCTCCAACACAGCTTGTTTTTTGGAGGCTGCAGTTAAACATGGAGATAAGTCACATGTGAAAATTATTCAGGAACTGAAACCGTTAAAAACTCAGGTGTGATCAAGTCTGCTCTGTTATTAACTGTTATTAACGTTGCACAGTTGTGACATGACTCCTTTGGATGGTTGCATTTCAGTCAGTGAAGAGTAATGCTGTCAGGTTTTTTTGAACTTGGGTTATGTTATTGAAAGACATCAGAAATGTCTGCTGTAACTGCGTCGCTCTGCTCGACTTTGCTGTTTGTCATCCTCATTGTGGTCGACTCTGCAGGTGAGATTTAGCTGTGTTTCCTTTTGCTTTTTAAATTGATCTGTCTTTTTGCCATATTAATAATTATTGTCTCTGTGTGTGAAGACATGATGCTGGCGGCAGTCTGTTAGGACTTGTCACTGTGTGTGTCCAAGTGTGTCTGAGATGTGTTGAAGTTTCAGGAGTAGCTTTCTTTTTAATGACTTATTCTGACTGCCATGAGCATCGAGACCTGAGTATTTAGTTCAATTATTTCATGTTTCTATGTGACGGGGACGTGTTGCGGATTTATATATTATTTTGTATTTGTGGCATTTCTGAAATATGGATGTACGCTTTCTGGACCTGTGCAACACGCTGCAAAGTAATATTGCAATTATAATAATAACAAATAATATCAGCTGTCATTCATAAGGAGGTATATGTTTATTGGAGGTAAGTTGAATGATTTTTTGTGGGGTTTTGAGACTTTTACATGATTAATTCCTCAAGAGTTTGTCCCATAAAAACACAAATAAATTTCAAAACCCAATTTTAAGCCAAAATAAATGTCAGATGTAGCAAATGTGATACAAATTAAAACCCATAAATGTCAATTAATATTTAATTCACAAAATATAAATAAATTGTCAGCGTTCAATAAACAAACCATTAAAAAAAGAAAAAGAAAACTACAACCTATTTTTTCACTAATGTTAAGAAATGCTTTTATTAGTGGGTGTAGTATTTTCTAAAATGTAAGAAATGTTGTTAATATTTGCATAGTTAGACACACACGTATATTTCACCTCTGATCACGAACTCGTTCCCAATGATGTAAAATAAACGTGTGTGTGTTCAGCAGAGCTCAGTGGTCTCACTCTAGCTCCTCACACTAACCAGCTGCTGTTGTTTCCTCTCTTTCAGTTGTGATAAACATCCCAGCTGTATCTGGACAAAGTGCCATTCTGTCGTGTCGAACTCAAAACAAATCCGTCATAGTGGTGGAGTGGAGCAGACCTGACCTCAAGAATGAGCATGTCCTGTTTTACCGGGATGAGCAGTTTGACACAGACAACCAGCATCCATCTTTTAAGCAGCGGGTGGCTCTGCGGGACAGACAGATGAAGGATGGAGACGTGTCTCTGATCCTGAAGGATGTGACGATTAACGACATGGGAACGTACGAGTGTCGTGTTTTCATGAGAGGGACAAACCGCAGGAAGAGAGCCATTTTGGAGACTGAGCCCATCTGCATCATCAACCTGAGTGTCTGTGATCTTTCAGGTGAGTCACTAGAGTTCAGTGTGTCTGTGATCACCCACCTGACAGCTGACACTCACACCTGTTTCTCACCTGCAGGACCACCAGGAGGAGAAGAGAGGTTTAGACATATTGGACTGATCGTTGCCCTTTTACTCTTCACTTCATCACTGCTTCTTCTTGGAGTTGTTCCTTTCATCCACAGAAGACAAAAACAACGACAGACTCACAGCTCACAGAAGCCTCCTGGTGTGAGTGATTCTCCTACTGCTGATATTAGTGTAGAAACAGAGAGGATCTACACTACATAGAAGCTGATGATGCTGAACTCCTCCAGACATCAAGCATGTTGAGAATTTGATTTGATTTTTCTGGATTAGTTAGCACCACACGTAGAAAACAAAGACACTATCAGTCACATTAACTTCCCCATCCATCCATCCCCCACCATGTACTCTGCTAGCATTTAACTATAACTGAGGCCCAAATAACCAAAAAACTGTAAGATCTCAGTGATCTTGGCATTACTAAGAATTTAAGAACATGCCTAGCACCAACAACAAACTGAGAAAGAGGATTAGCACAAAAAACAAATAAACCAAACACAAGTTTTTCCCATGATACAGTACTGACACCACCTCTCAGTCTCAAAGCTCTTCTACCAACTGTCACATGACTAACTCAGCAGTGTTATTACAGCCTTATGAAAACACAGAATGAAATCAGTTTCATGTAACTGCAGAGTTTGGTAGTTCCAGCTGACGCCTCACACCTTTCTCTCACACACAGTCTGGGTCTGTTTCCTCGGCTGCTTGTTGCTGGTGTTTGTTTATTTATCTATTTAATTATCATTGGCATAGAAAGAACATGTGATCCCTGTTCCAGGAATAAGGGTTGGGTTACATCTCTAAGTTTGTTTAAGCAGTGATGAGAGAAACTCAGATTTTCCCTTAAAGTTTATTTTAACTCTGAGTCAGTTGCTGGGTTAACAGACTCAACAGACCAGTTTCCCTTTGGCTGAATGACGCTCGGTGTCATTTTCTCCTTCATAAAGTTGCTGTCAAAGTGCTTAAAGGAGCAAAATAATGAGAAGAAGCTGGTTTAATTTCCAGTTACAGGTTAGTGTCCCTGTTTATAACTGTGGACAGTGCTGTGGCTGTCAGAAGGTCAGTTCCATTGTACTGAAAGCATTTAATGTTGTTCATACACGGATCAATGACAAAGTATTTCTCGTCTTCTCTGTCGCACCGACCAAAAAAGTGTCTCACACAGCTGGATCCTGGAGATGATGTAAATACTTGTGTGAGGATGAGGCTGAAATGACAGATTACAGAATAAGATTCACTCATTCAATGATGTCAAACAATATTTCAAAGGTTCGGAGTCTAAACAGATTGTTCAATGAAAGTCACCTTAACATGTCTCAGTGGGTCGACTCAGAACTAGAGCGCCTGAGGATGTTGTTACTCTGTAACAGTTCAACAAACCATGTCCGAGTTCACTCGCAGAGCTGCACGGATCTAAAACTGAAAGGATCACAGATTTAAACCGGATCAGGCCGGGATCCAACTTGGCTGATCTCAGAGTCGATCTGCTCTGTCTTCTCACTGTTGTCATTGAACATCGAGGGGCAAACAGATGATCTGGGTACAGGCTGACGCTAATGATACTGAGCATCCAACAAGGAGGCATCAAACACTTCCTGAATTTCATACAACTTTACATTAGTCTAACTATGCTGACAGGATTTAAATTGCAGACGTTTCTTCTGCTCTTGAAAAGAAAAGGAAACTCAAATGTGACTTACAAATAGTTTCCTTGTAACAGCCAGTAGAGTTTGAGTGTTTTGGCTCCCAAAGACAAACTGTTACAGAATAATCAAAGACACTAGCAGCAGACAACATCAACACTGTATGTGACTGTCTGAACGTGGGGGAGGTTACTGTGGCTGATAGCAATAATGAATCTGCCTGATAGTGTTTAGCATCCGTTAATGAAATACTACTGAGTGAGATATACAAAGTTTTACTGCAGCGATTTGAAACCAAAGAGAGCAAATATTAGAGTCGGATCAATCGTTCCTCTGATTGGTGAAGCTTTAGTGTAAATAGTTATTTTCCTTCCATGAAGGAGGCACTTTGGTCTTTTTTTAACTGACTTAAGTATTGGTGATAATTACGAGTTTGTTTGTGTCACTGTTAATAAAGTCTTACTGTGCTAATAGTGTGTTTTTTTTAATTATTTTTAATTCTTAAATCATCTGTTTTCACAAGAGATTTCATTGGACGATGACCAGCGTCATGCATCTGCTCTATGTATGTTTCTGCCTTGCAATTTGTGATTGGCAGGATTAACCTTAATGCAGTGATGTTACTGTGATTCTATTGGCCCAAATGAGTAAAAGTTTAATCATGAAAATAAATTAAATAATTTCTGCTGTTTAATACTTAAGACATTTCAACTCCCACAGATTCTGCTAAATTGCAGGAGGCCGGGCAGTCTTGACTAAAACCTCTGTAACTTTGCTTTGTTCCACTTCAGCAGCATTAGTCTTTGCACAGATAATGTCCACATGTTGACTGATGATTTTCTGAAGATTATTGTCCACCGCAGCATGTTTTCAAATAGGTATAATGCTATAAAATACAAAAACAAAAAATTTAGACAAGGAAAAAAACGTATTTTTCCCTTGTTCCACGCTCAGTTACTTTAACACAGAAATGTCTGCTGTAATATTTATACCTCTCATGAAGTCTCACAAGTGTTAGCTTTATTTTGATACCAAGACTGTTTATACAGAGTTTTTAATTGCAGAGTAATACTCCATTTATTTTGTGCATGTCATTTTCGAGCAGGAGCCAAAGACTGTTGGGGCTGGAATCAGATTGAAGCCAAAAAACCTTTCCTAGAAAAGGAGACATGATTCACTCTGACAGGTGTGAATGTGTGAACATGTTCAAACTCAATTACATTTTTCATAGCTACCATGTACTCGGTTTGTGTTTTCCTCAAAACATTCCCACAAATGTTTGTAATATGCAAAGTGAAAAGGTTTGGTTTGGATAAGAAGTAAGAAAAAACAAGTAAAATAAAGTCTTAAATTATACAAAATTGAGTAATGCAGTGTGCATATGAATTTTATGTTATAACAGTGGGTTATTTCACACTGTTAACCAGAGTGACAGCCTGTGGGAAGAAAGTGTCTCTGTGGTGGATGGTTTTAGTAAACAATGCTCCGTGTCACCATCCTGAAGGCAGCAGTTTGAACAGTTGTGAGCAGAGATGTTTCCTAACCCTGGACGTGTACAGGTCCAGGATAGAGGGAAGACTGAACATCAGAGCCGATGTATTTATTGAATATGTTCACTGTACTCTGGAAATAAATGAGCTCTTCTTTAGTGTTTACAGGCTGATCAAGAAGCACACCCTGTTTAACACTTTCCACAGTCTCATTCATCTCCAGCCTAAACACAGGATTAAGGTAATCTTTATCTACAGTAAATATACATGTAAACATTTCATTAGAACTGCACATGCTGATTTGTTCTTTAACAAACTATGAAAGCTCATTGGGGATCTGCTTGTATCCATGTTAGTGTTTAAAGTCCAACATCTCCCTCTAGTGGTCATATATAAACATGTGTGAGGATGGCGTTAATGTAAAATGTGAATCATAGTGTTCCAGTCAGTCACCAGCAGGGTTTTAATAGTTTTGCAATTTTCATTAGTTTTTATTTTTATTTAGTTTCGACTTCAGATTTTCAATTTTATATCAGTTTTAATTAGTTTTTACCAATTTTTCGCTAGTTTAGTTTTTATTTTTTTGAAAATCCTTAGTTTCAGTTTAGTTTTGATTAGTGTCAGTTATAGTTTTAGTTTTGTTTGCAATAATTAAGTGTAACAAAATCCCAGTTTCATCATATCAGTCCTGCTCTTCTGCTTATCCTTGGGTATGTTGCTATTTCAGCTACCATACCCTGCACCCTGTCTGTCGCAGGGCTAACATGCAGAGACAGACAACTCACATTTCCACCTATGGGTTTTTTAAATAAATAAATAAATAAAGGCAGATGAACAACCACTGATACCAGGCAACTACAAAATGTATATCTTGGCCCCAATGAGACTATTAACTCTTGCAGCACCGGGTGTTCGTAATTTTGGTTCAAGTGAATTGATAAACTTTTTGAAGACAATTGACTCACACAGTTGTGTAGATATCCCCGTCCTGTTTTCTCGGGATGCATCACGCTGCCTTGCCTGGGGTTAGCGTCTGTTTCTGGGGATGAGGGTTGAGTGTGCTCCCTTCTCAAGGTAAGCTAGGTTAGCCTTCTTGTGTGAACTTTTCAAGTGCACTTTAAGGTTTGTGGGATTTTTTTCCCTTTAGAAATGTCCCTCATAATTTGTCTCTTTCCACTACAAGACACTTGCTTTATCCAAAGCACAGTCATATTCAAAGTAATCCCAAATTGGACTCTGGCGCTTTCTCCCGACTTTTCCTGACACGATTCTGCGCGTCGACAGAGCAGCAACACAGACGACTCGACTAACGTGCTGCCACCTGCTGGCATAATGAGACACAGCAAGAAAAAAATCTGGAAACTAAACTTCATTTTCACCCTTGACTATTGTATGACACGCACACATTTACGAAAACGAAACACATTTTTGCTATAAATTCAGTTAATTTTAGTTAGTTTTGTGAACACTCATTACAGTTTTAGTTAGTTTTCCTTTTTTTGTTTTTATTTTTATTTCCGTTAACGAAAATGTTTTTTCACTTCTAGTTTTCGTTATTTCGTTAGTTTTCGTTAACGATAATAACCTTGGTCATCAGTGTGTTGGTTAAACCCAGATTCTGTTAAAAGAATAAATAAATCCTTACATTTTATTTCGTATGCATTCATGTTTTACTACTTGTTTTGTAGCAGCTTTAAGAAATTTTTGTAAGGTTTATGTTATATAAAAAACACTACAGGGGGTTTGAATAGTTTAACACTGGCATTTTTAAATGAAGAGGAAAATAAGTGAGTCCCCCACCTCTGTGTTTGAACCAATAGAAAAGCTGGTGCTCAGAGGAAGAGGGCGGGCTTTACTTGGTGTCAGTGACAGAAATGAAAAGAAGCTCAAATGAGTGAGAAGGACGATGAAGGAAACATCTGTGCTGTGTCTGCTCTGTAAGTAGAATCTCTGTGTTTGTTTGAATTCTTGTACTTTGACTGTCTGCTCTCCTGATAACTGATGATGGAGGAGAAGACACGAAAAACAAATCAGGCTGAATTCAAGTTCAAAACACCACGAGGACCAACTGCAGGTCTGACTGACTCTTTATCTTTGCTCAGGAGTCGAGGAAACACAGCAGGCAGTGAAAAGATCAAATCATTCACTCACTATATCAACACAGCTGCACAGTGGACACAAATATATCACTTTAATAATAAATATTTGGTGAATACCAACAGTGTAGTCAGTTCACATAAAGAGCTGCGTTTTAAGATAAAGGTGGTGCAGTGGAGTTGTTCTTTATGTTCACCTCAAATCAACCTGAGTGTCATTTCTCTTTAGTTCTGATCTCACTGCTGAGCTGCACAACAAACCAAGGTCAGTAACCTTCTTCTGTCACAGTTTAAACCTGAGAAATGCTCACTGATATGACCTGATTGGGTTCATGTTTGCAGAAACTCTCTTTTTGCTTTTTGAAAGAAAAAAAACCTCTTAACAGATCATCAGTTTTTCATTTTAACCCTCACAGCTCGTCTGACTGTGAGTCCCAGCAGCTCTCAAATCTTTAAAGGAGACTTTGTGTCTCTGAGCTGTGAGGAGGACGACAGCTCTGCTGGATGGACTCTGAGGAGAAACACAAATATAGGAAACACAACTCAGTGTGGAGATGGGTGGGGAAAACTTGTTAATTCTTCTTGTAACATTAGCTACATCATCCCGTCAGACAGTGGAGTTTACTGGTGTGAGTCCAGAGAGGGTCCCATCAGTAACATGGTTAACCTGACAGTCACTGGTAAGCTGAGTGTGTGGAGTTAGTGTTGATGAAGCTGTGTGTAAATGGATGAAATGCTGTAGTTTGTCTCTGTGTTGAGGTGGATCAGTGATCCTGCAGAGTCCTGTCCTCCCTGTGATGGAGGGAGATGACGTCACTCTGCTCTGTAAAACAAAGACCCCTCCCTCCAACCTCCCAGCTGCTTTCTATAAAGATGGCTCCCTCATCAGGAAGCAGCCTACAGGTCACATGACCATCCAGCATGTTTCCAGGTCTGATGAAGGCCTCTACAAGTGTGACATCAGCGGTCATGGAGAGTCTCCATCCAGCTGGATCACTGTCACAGGTGACACACTCACCTGTCTGTGTTTCTGCAGCTTTCAACATTCACAATGTGACGACAACTTAATGACTGTGTTTGCTTTATTTTAGGGGAACACACCACCACACCTCCACCTACATCCACACCTCCTCCTGGTTCCACCTCCATCACTCTTCCTCCATCACTCTCTCCTCCTGTTCTCTCTGTGTTGTCATGTGTTGGATCAGTCTGTGTTGTGGTTCTACTGGTGTTACTGGTTCTGCTGGTGAGACGATGTGTTCACAGGAAACGTGAAGGTGAGACTCAGACTTCTAATTTTAGTGTTTTTGTTAGTTTTTTTTTCTTTTAAACAGCTTAGATTAAATGTTCTTTCAGAGTTTTAGTCTTTCTTTTTTTTTTCATTTTAAATTCACTGCAGCTGAACACGAGGCAAACATGGGAAGTGACGTCAACACTGAAATCACATACGTCCAAATATCACATCGCCAGCAGCAAAACAAAGGTAAATTGTTGCTTTGGTTATTTTTCAGGAGCTGCTGGGAGCGTGAAAATCCTGCTAGAGGAGTTGTTCCGTTCCAGTCAGGCGTTTAATCCAGTTACTTCTCACAGCTAACGTTGCAGAGTCATAAGGACCTGGTTTATGTCCCTGGATGAACGTTACTGTATATCTCAGTGTTGTTTGGTTCAAATACAGTTTAGCATCATTTTCTTTCAACCACCTTTGGCCTGGTGTTGCAGATTTAGCCAGTGGTCCTCCTCGTATGGACCCCACAGACCATCTTTCTGTGACACAATTAGGCAATAAATCAGGTTGGGCTCAGATGTGTGTGTGCTCTGTTCAGTTTGTCTCTTTATGATTTTCAAAATTGTTCTTTCCAATCCTGCTAACAACTGTGACCTCTTTAAAATTCTGTTTTTAAAACCACAGCAGCTGCTTCCTGTTATTCCCATTAACTGCTGTCTGACACTGATGAAAACTCTCACTGCAGTATGTCACGCACATGGTACTGTTCATGTTGTGAGGACCTTTCCGTGTTGCAGATTTGGTTTGTTGTAAAATGTGCCTGTCTGAATCAAAGGATGATCAAAAGACCATCCACCTACTTTTTCTTAGAAACATCTTCCAACTCTGACGTCAAATCCTGTTTTGCAATAGTGAAGGAAAAAAAAGAAACTCTGAAAACCTGCTGTTATTTGAAAGGTTTTCATTAATATCATGCAGCTGCATAAACTGTAATGTGTAGTGCGGTAATGTAAAAGTACTTTTGTTGTTATAACTGCAGTAATTTCTCTGTGTTTTATTGTGGAGAAAGTGATCCACCTGCAGTCAATTCAGCAGTGAGAACAGGAAGTGTCAGTTATGGACAATCAGACAGCAGACGACCGGATGTACAGCTGATCTCAATCTCCAGCTTTTGACAAAGCCAAGCTAACCACATCCTGACTAAAGCCAGTACATCAAATCGTCTTCTTGCTTGGAAAGGAAAATGTTTTCTTTCATGCAAAAGAGGAACTATTTCTATTTCACTGTCCTACACTCGTATTAAGAACATTTGCCAGAAATATTGTTTTTTGAACTGTGTGTGTTTGTGTTCAGACTTTAAATCAGAGCCAGACGTCATCTACTCTTCATTGAAGTAGTCCACCAGTCCAACCACTGACATCCAGCTGCTGGTCTCTGACTGCCCCCCCCCCCCCCCCCCCCCCCCCCCCCGCACCTCAGACCAGAGGACATCCAGACGTCACAGAGATTTTTATGTCTTTTTTCTAGTTAATAAGACTCATGCTTCTGAGTTAAAAAATTGTCTTTTAGTGCAAAATCAACAATATAAACTTTTTATATGTATATATGTGTGTGTGTATTTTTGCCATATTTCTGTAGCATCAATAAAATGTCGGTGTCAGTTGTGTTTCTCACGTGGGTCTCTGGGTTTCTAAAATATGTCCTGTGGAAAATCTGATTTGTTGCTGTTTTGTTGTGGCTGACACCCACCTGTCTTTAGTGCACAGCGAACATCAGTCAGCAGCTGCAGACTAAAAATAGCAGGATCATGCAGTAGTTATAACAGCTTCAGTACAGTAAAGGTGTCTGTTTGATGACAGAGATTTTTTTCTCACCTTGAAACCAACCAGCAGCAGCTACATCCAAAAAACCCACCGCAGTTTTATTATTACAGAGCTGAAGGGTTTTGGCATCTGATAAACCTCAAACTCATGAATTTGTGACTGCTGTGGAAAAGCATTTGACCACTTCCTGTCTTTGTACTGACATTTTCAAAATAGGCTCGATACCTTTGATTCAGCTGTATCATTTATAGCGTTTATACTTGTGAGGCAAGTGCACAGGAACAAGTGCAAGTGCAGTCTCCCAGTGCTTCCTGCAGGATGTAGCATCTAACTAGCTTTACTGAAAAGGTGCTTTACCAGGAAGGGAAAAGAGAGGGAGCCATCGTAACTACTTAATGGTTAAATGTGCTCGAGGGCATTTGATAAACTGAAAATTTTAAAATTACAGATGGTGTGATTTTCTTTTTAGCTCTCTGTTCTAATGTAAATCAGTTTTCTAAAGTTTGTGTGGAAAATTATCCACCAAAAAATCCAACCATGGCCTTGAACCTTGTTTGGTGGAGGCCATGAATGTCCATGCTGTATTAGCTGGGATAGTCTGGAGCCTGTCCCAGCTAATATAGAAAGGCAGGTTACACCCTGGACAGGTCACCAATCTGCCAGTTATCAATAACTACCAGAACAGCACGATGGTAGCACAAATCCACAACAGTCTAAGTGTAAGATTAAAGGTTTCCTACTTTTTATGCACTGTGAGGCGTGTGTTGATGGAGGTGACTCTTTAAAGCTGACGTCCAACTTGAAGTAGAAATAAGAAGAAGTAGAAATTTGTAACTTTCCATCTCAGATGAAAGTGACAATATTGCTATTGTTGTATAGAAGAGTGTAACTGTGTCGCTAGATTTAAGGGTTAGCTAAGTCATGCTTAAAGTGGTAAAAGGTCCATTTAAATCATCATGGTAACTTGTGATGAACACACATTAAGCGTAAAAATATGTATACACAAGATTCAAGCTTTTCTTCAGAGTTGGTGGGTTTTTTTGTTGCTGTTTTTTGCAGCAACAGTGTTGAACAGATGAAATAATTTGTCCAATAAGGATAAGAACTGTTTACAAACTCTGGGCTTGACATCAAAGAAGCAAAAACGAAACTTAATATAGAAAAAATGCAGATAAAGGTCAATGCACTGAGGTAATATATACACAATAGTAGTGTAAATTATGATAACACTGATAATGTTGAATTTTATTATTATATTTATGTTCTTTGCGCATCCTTATTAGCTCTTTTTGTCACAATATATTTGATATCTGAGAAAGAAAAGTGAACCATGTCAAACAGTCACTTTTATGTCAGAGCACACAAAGAGGCTAAAGCTGAAGGCTGATCATCACTGTCACACAACTGGGCTGTTATGTTTGATCATCACCTGCGACAAAGAAAGCCTGGTTAGGTTGGACTAGCTCCATAGCACACCCTTCAGATCAGTCACTGTAAAAACATGATAATGTGCACATGTAATAAGTAACTTATTACTAATTGAAGGAATTGATGGTTCAGTTCCACCATCAGTGGGGCTGCACTATCGGAGAGTGAAACACTTATCTGTTTGTTTATTTATTTAATTCTGCACACATATTTACCATATTTGCTCATCCACCAGGGGACGCTGAAGCTCCCTCAATATCCTTACTTTTCACAACCTTTACTAGTTTTTGCTTAATTTGCTTAACTTCCAATATGTCTGTGAAGGTTCTCAGTCATCCAGGCCATCATAGTCTAAGGAGCTTGGAAAGAAAAGTGTCTATGCTTTTTTTAAGTTGCTTGAAGACGTTTGTCTTGGTGGGACACTCCCACAGAGCTTAAGTCTGGGACTCTCCACCATTTGACCCTAGAACTGAAGAAGCTTCTTGGATTTGATATACCTTTATTAGTCCCACAAGGGGAAATTTCATAAGGCTGCCGACCTATTGCACGCAATGGCGGCGCCATCTTACCCTCCGACCATACATTACACAAACATCACATGGGGTAGACAGGTCAGAGAGGTATAACAATGGAAAATGCACCACATGAGGAAAGATAAGGAGAAAAAATAACTCCCCCAGACTGAGCTCCAACAGGGAGATCAGTTTGAGAACAGAAAAAAACACCTCTGCACATAGTACATGAAAAAACTCTTAATAACCAAAGAAACACATGACAAGCAACAGGGGTGGGTAAAGGGTGAGAGACAGCCGATTTAGACAGTACATCCGGGCCTGCATGCGCTGGTCTCCTTGATCCACCATCAGCATCAGAAGGGAATAAGTGTCGAAGGCGTTTGGAGGGGGGATGAGTGTACATCTGCATGTGTATATATATGTCTGTGTGCGTGTGTGTGTGTGTGTCCAGAGTTCAGCTGAGACAGTGTCCTTCGCCCTGCCAGGCTAAGTAAACAGTCTTCCAGCCAACCCAGGTGGCCTTGTAGGGAATGGGAAGAACAGTCTAAACACAGTCGTTATCAGGGTGTTGTTGTTCAGCTCCAGCCTTGCAGCTGGCGCCGAAAGGGCATCTGCATAAGTGATGGTGCTTTTTACTTTAGTGCGAACAGGCTTATGGTTGAGAAATGAACATTCAATGCACGGGCGACAGATCTGGTTGACATTCCTGCTGTCAGCATGCCAATTGTACGCTCCCTCATTGCTTGTGGCATCTGTGGCATTTTGCTGTGAGACAAAACTGCACATTCCAGGGTGGCCTTTTGTTGTGGGCAGTCTGAGGTACACCTGTGCACTACTCATGATGTCAGATCAGCATCCTGATGTGGCACACCTGTGAGGTGGGATGGATTATCTCAATATAGCAGATGTGCCCACTACCACACATTTGGACTGATTTGTGACCACTGTTTGGGAGGGATGGTTATATTGTGTATCTGGAATGAATTTTAGGTCTCTACGTCCATCCCATGGGGAATGGGAGCAGTAACAAAGGTGTTGCGTTTATATTTTTGTTGAGTGTATGAAATGATGAGAGGTGAAACGTCTTCAAGAAACTTAAAGAAGTCCAGGCGCTTTTCGTTCCAAGCTCCTTAGATTCGATTTTCAAATCAAATTATTCAAAGCTTTTACTGTTTGACTATAAACTGTTGTTCAGTCAATGCCAGCTCAGAGAAACAGACCTGGTCCCTCCTGGTCACACTTTGTTCCTCCTCTCTTCTCTCCTGCTGAGTTTTACCACATTTGTTTTGCTGCCTTTTACTGATCATGCTGACATGTTTCAGTGGAAGAAGAATAAAGAGGAAAATAATGAAACTATAATCAGAGAAGCTGCTGATTAATTTTCACTCAACCATTTAGTCCTTGACGAATTTACTTTTACAGCAGGACATTTGACATGATATGAAATGACACACCCAGATTTCAGCTGTACCAACAACAAACACTGACTGGTGAACCCATCTGACCACAATATAACAAAAGCAGGCCTTTATGAAATGTGACACTCTTTATGTGACTCACTTCACCACAAACACAAAACTTTTTAGAGATTCCTTCAGATCCTTTTAGAGGAAATGTCAGTGCTGAGAATACTTGGAAACAGAGATCCAACTGTTAGTGAATTAAGGTCAAAATGAGACTCGTCATGCATTATAAGTAATTTTGAGCAGCCAGCTACCTCACATGGTGATATGAGTCTTCATAATTTTCCCAAAATGCCGTTTTTTTTAGTTTTCACCAATGAATTATCAGAAAAAACATCAAACAGGGTGTGTTTCTGTTGGTCTATGTCATAGATATTAAATTAGTAACATTTCTCTAAACATGATATTGTCCCATATATATATCCCATCGTGCACTTGGAGTTGATCTGGTTTCAGTTCAAATTCCATTTTCAGCCCTGAAAATTTTATGTGGCTTTATCATGGACGTTCCGTTATGAGGAATCAAAATGTCAAAAGAATCAGAAGAGAGGAGACAGATTTAAACCTCTCGTCTGTGTATAAATTTTAAGTATATTTATTGTATTTGTCAAATACAGAGCATCAGATCCTGTCACTTGAGAAGTCAGGGAATGTGGTTGCAACAGTGATGCTATGAAGTCAAACAGGTCTAAGGTGTGTCGTATAAAACAGCTGATGGGAAAATACGGGTTAGATTGTTCACTGGGCTGTTTAGTGCAGCCAGAGACCAAACCAAGGTCACTGTCCTCAAAGATTTTTTTCTTTTTCATTCTTATTTTTCATGTTTTCTCTCGGTGGAAAAGTTTTCCATGCTGATGATCAGAAGAGTGTTTGAGGGTTTCAGAGATCCTTCAGAACAACAGTAAGTGTTTAAATGACGTCTTTCAGTCTTTTAGATAATCTGACAGGTTGATGAAGTCTGTGAGCTTCAGTGGATTAACTGATTGTTCATGTTAATCCATCTGAACCAGGATTAAAGCTTCACTTTACTGGTTACAGATGAATGTTTTGTGGAGTGAGTGTGAAGCATTTGATTTACTGTTGGCTGGTTTAAGCTTTTACTTGGGTACTCGCAGAGGTGGGAAGTAATGAAGTACATATACTTTGTCACTGTGTGCAAGTAGAATTTTCAGATATCTGTCATTTACTTATGTAGTTTTTTTCTGACAACTTTCCACTTTTAGTTCCTACATTTTTAAACAAATATCTGTAATTTCTAGTTCTTACATTTTCAGAACAGGCTCATTATTTCACATCACTGCAAGCCTTTAAACATCAAATCTATTTAAGCATAAACAGTAACACATGAAAGGCAACCTGCAGTATGTATTTGTAGACAGGGATGTGACCATGACGCACATTAGAAGGTTATTGAGCGCACACTGAGGATTAAGCAGAAAGGGTTACTAAAGAAAGCTGATAATCACTGTCATGATCTGACCTTAATGAAATGTGACACTCTTCATGTGACTCACTTCACCACAACCACAAAACTGTTTTCATAGATTGCTTCAGATCTTTTTAGAGGAAATGTCAGTATTCAGAATACTTGGAAACAGAGATCCAACTGTTAATGAAATTAAGCTAAAAATGGGCGCTTTCATGTATTTGTCACAGTCTGCAGAGACAGGCCGTGCGGAGGTGTGTGTAATGGACCCAGGTGCGTACACAAGTGAGCAGACGGGAGTGAGCTTAACAGAAAGCGAGCCTTTAATTGTGGCTGATGATCATAACAGAAACAAACAAGAATGAGGGCGGCACAAGAGCAGTAACTTAAACAAACCTGAACTGGGAACAAACTATGGTGAGGCTATGGCTGGGAAGACAACAGACCGGGCATGGGAACACAGACGACGCGACACAGACTACATGAAACACAGAGACTAAATACACAAGAGGGATGATCAGGGGAAGTGGCCACACATGGGAACACAGCTGACACAGATAAACATAAGACATGGCAGGAGTAAACAACACTGACGGGAGACTGTCAAAGTAAAACAGGAAGTACACAGAGGTGCAAACAGGAGGAGAGAGAGAGCACGGGCATAGTGGGCTGGGGAAACATGGAATGAAACACAAGGAGGGGAGATGAGGGCTCACAGATACATAGAGGGGTACACAGGGGATAAAAGTCACAAGGGGAAGTCAAATAAGGAACAACATAACAGGACAACTCAGGAAACATGACCTAAATAAGGAACGAAATACAAAAATACAAGAAACTAAGAATACTGGGCCCACATGGCCCAGGACCATGACAGTATTAAAACTAGTTTTGAGCATCCAGCTATCACACATGGTCACATGAGCCTTAAAAAGTTGAAATCCATCATTCTTGGACTTGCAGTTATTAAAAATAGTTTAATTTCAGCTTTTAACAGAAACCCTTCTATGTGGATTTATAATGGACTTGTGCTTATGATGAATTAAAATACTGAAAAAATAAGGCAACACATTTGAACCCCCACTGCTTCAGGACTGATTCTCTGAAAATATTTGTAGTATTTGTAGTACAAAAAAACATCAGCTGCTTCGTAATGAGACTTTGCACAGATGAAGGTATAAAAGGAAAAAGTTGTTACTTTCTGCTGCTCTGCTTTGTGACAGATGTCTTTCCTATGTTGTGTATGGTTAATATTAAAACATGAACTTATTTTACTTTTATCATTATTATTATTAACTTATGATTATAGCATTCATACATAATTTCTACTGCTATTAGACCAAGTTCATCTAAATCCACGGACAGAGTTGATGGGAAAGTCAGCACATTACTCCTGTGTTTGAAAAACAAATTCACTTCCTGTCACTGTCAAATCTCTGCTACTTTAGGTATGTTTGTGGTATTTGCTTGTCAAATGTGCAGGCTCTGAGCCAATCACTTAAGAAGTCAGGGAATGTGGTTGCTAAGGTGATGCTATGAAGTCAAACTTGTCTAAGGTGTGTCATAGAAAACAGCTGACAGGGAGGTACGGGTTTGATTGTTGTTTGTGGCTTTGTAGTGCAGCCAGTGACCAAACCAAGGTCACCATCCTTGTTTGGTCACTTTTTTCTTTATTTTGTCTATTTGCTCTCAGTGGATAATATTTCCATTTCCATGCTGATGATCAGAACAGTGTTTGAGGGTTTCAGAGATTTCTCACAACAACAGTAAGTGTTTAAAATTACATTTGAGAGGTCACCTGGCAGGTCGAGTGAAGTCCGTGAGCTTCAGATGGATTACCAGATCGTTAATGAATCTGTAAGTCCAGCTGAACCAGGATTAAATCTTCACTTTACTGGTTACAGATGAATGTCATGTCGAAAACACGTAAAGCATTTAGTGGTTAAGCTTTTACTCAATTACTTTCAGAGGTAGGAAGTAGAAAGTACAAATATTTTGTTCCTGTACTTTGAATTTTCAGGTATCTGTACTTTACTTGAGCATTCATTTTTCAACAACTTTTTACTTCTACTCCCTATATTTTGAAACAAATATCTGTATTCCTAATAGTTTCAGAAGAGACTCATTATTTCAAAAATCAAACCTATCTGAGCCTAAACAGTAACACAGGAAAGGCAATCCTATTCATGTATTAATCACCTGGGGATGTCACATAAAAGGATGTAAAAGAGGCAAAATCATGTATGTCAGGGATTAAAGTGGGTTGGTGGGTTTTTGTTCTGTTTTGTTTGGTGCAGGCGTCTTTAATTTGTGGTTGCTGCATGTAGCCACATCTATCTAACACTACAAAAGAGGAGCATAAAGGGAGTAATGTTTTGTTAAGTCGTTTCAAATGCAGTGTTTCAATCAGCTCAACAAACATCAGCAAACACACAAACTGTTTGTGCTGCTGTATTTCACAGGGAGAGAAAAGACAGAGGAAACTCCACTCAGAGATGGAGAGAGATAAGACAGACAGGATGGGAGAGGAAGAAGAGCGCTTAGATTTAAAGGTAAGGACTGCTCAGTGGGATTTGATAAACTGGAAATTTTTACCCTACATGTAAGTCCCTGTTTTTAAACCAGATATTGAGTCTGTACATTTGACAAATGGTTAAAGGTTGCATCAAAACTCAGTTTAGTGGAGTTTAGTGCAGGATAAACTGGTTAGCTTGCAGTAATGTGATTTACCACTCTCTCTTCTCTGGCAGATACTAAAATAGTGAAGGTGTAAAACCAACCTACTCTAAAACCATGTCCAGAACCGGCTGCACCTTTGCTCTGTAGCCAGACCACAAACCAAACCCCACCATGAAATTATTGGGAAATCTGATTCTTTTCCCCACACCGAGCAACGAATGGGCTGTTCAGTAGGTTTGTCACCTGGAGGTGGTTTCCAAGAGTAAAATAAACAAATAATTGTCTTTAGATTCAGTGACATTAACACCAAACAAAACATCATCCTCAAAATTGTATTTGCATTACTGTAAAAGTGAGCTTACAGCTATTCCCTTTAGGCTCATCACATCTGCCTCCATCAATATGTAACCAAACAAAGTAGATGCAACTTCACTCAAAAACCTAAATACAAAGAGACAGCAGGATAACCTTTATAGTAGTTTGCCCAAACCATTTACACACAATAAACAAAAAAACAAACAAACTCCAATACAAAACAAGCACAACAAAACACAACTAAACCTTAAAAAAGAAGAAAAATAAAAAGAGTTTATGACAAGCACTTTATTGGTGCTGCTGAGCAGGCATTGTGTTTTCAAAGTCCTCAGTCCTTGGCCACGCCTTTTGCTCAGACAGGAAACAGCCACCTATATATATACATATAACGGAAACATTTTTAGAAAAATCACACAATGCTATTATAGCTGTGCTTCATAATATCACTGTTAGAGTTACGTACAGACATTACTGAATTATATTAGTGAAATAACTGTAAACCACACTAATGAAGTGAATGAACGATTTTACCCATGTGTGGCCGATGCCATCACATTTGTTAATTATAGTGCAGTGTGACTTACAAAGTTTCTTAGTAATTTTTAATTACCAGGAAATTTATAGCTGCTAAGGCGGGTCAGCTGGAAATCTCCAGTTTACTTTTTAAAGCAGCAGGCAAACTTATAGATCTGGAGTTGTTAGTGCTACTGTGTGTGCTAAGTACATGTTCATATGTGGAGACAGGTGGAAATATACTGCTCTGTTTCAAATACCTAATTAGAGGGCATCCATCCATCAGTCCATCCATCCATCCATCAGTCCATTCTCTTCTGCTTATTCTTTTCAGAGTCTCCATTAGTGGGGACAGTAATGCAGTAATGTTACTTAATTACTCACTGGAGAAACTAATTTATTATACAATTTTTAGGATAGGTGTTACTCTGTCACGTGACCTGAAACGCATTTTCATATAATTACCAGTTAAAATAAACATGAGGCTACAGTCCCACACACTAACACAAATCCCAATCCTACTTAGAACACAAAATAAAACAGTGCAACAAAAAGCAAAGTTTAAACCCATTACATTACTCGTTTACTATAATATACTACTATACTGTTATTATGGTAACATGTTCCAAAATATTGCTTACATCCATCGCACTTCCCAAACAGAAATATACAAGTGTCTCTGACTTTCAATCAAACCTGTCTGACTGAAGTTTGTCAGCATCAAGTTAATAACTAAATAACCACTTTAACCTAAATCGCTTTGATAAGAACTACTTTAGAAATCCTCTTGGGGCAAATTTGTCAGTAGTGATTTTTCGTTTATTAATAGATTTAATGAAATTCTAAAAAAGTGACCCACAAACCAAAGGATTAACACGGTTTGTCAAAGTAAATGTTGTGCCTCAGCGCTACACAATGTAATGTGTTTAAGTAAGTCCAACTTTTACTTTTTACAGGAAACACTGTTTTCTCCTCCTGTCATTTTTAACGTTCGTTACAGATCGGGGAGTAAGTGCGTAGTGTTTGTCCACAAATCCATCACTTCCGTTCAAATACAGCTGCAGCAGTATGCTAGCAACCACAATAATTACTGGGAGAATTTTGTCATCCTGTCGGAAAATTGTTACTAGGGAATTTTTCCCTAGCAACAGGTGATTGCCAGGGGGTCGCTGAACAGCCAGTGTGACTCCCACTGTAGCAGACATTCCCCCGTTACTGCCATCAACCTGCAGGAGCTCCTCAGAACCTGTGGGGATTTTTGCCTCATGATCCGTGGTTAGCTGGTTGTTAGCGGACCACTGTGTTACTTGGGTCTTAGCGCTTGTACTTTTTATTGGGTCGTACCTGAGTCACGTGCCTTAAAATAAGGTAAGTCACATGACTTCATTACCTGGAGAACCCACATTAGCTAAATACGGAAATGGCTCCTCCAACATATGCTCCGCTTTGCTCCATTTCGCTGTTGGTCGGCGTCTTCGTGTTTGTCTCAGCAGGTGAGATTTAACTTTTGAAACTAAAGAACCCCCCCACAGAGATAAACAGAAGGAATGATGTTTGTAATCGTGTTTAATTTTTCTGTGGGAAATTTCACGATTACGTTCAACTTTAGAAAGTGAAAGAAGCCCGAGTTCACAATCCAAGATGGCGGCAGTGCTTGTAAACATTAGTGAAAGTTTAAAATTTGTAATCTTAATCTTAAATCTGGGATGGCAGCAGCCCTGAGCTAACCACTGTTAATTAGCAGTTGTCGGTAAAGAAAGGAAAACAGAATTTGTTTTGCTCCCGAGCTACGGTGGAGGCCTCACCCATGGACTCCATGGACTCCATGCTAGTTTGTCGCCCTGTGGCATAGTCGGTTATTCCATAAGTATCAATGCTAGAAAAGTTCCACAGTGAAATTACAATCCCAAAACGTTTTCATTGGGAGAAACGTTTCGTTACTCATCCAAGTTCTTCAGTCTCAGCTGACTGCAGGTTTCTCCAACCTTATAAACAGTACATTTGTACAATCACAGAAACCAGCCCACTAATGAACAATGGGCTGGGAGGTCACTTTCTTAAACATTAATATGCATTTGTCATAGCCAGTGATCAGACCAATGAACAATGGCCATGAGTACCATTCACAGAGAGTTGGGGAATGGCTGTAAGATGGTGACAGATGTACCCTTAGGCCCCCTCCTCGATTCAGAGATGATCTTTCCCTTTTCATGTAAATGGCCTCCTTGACTCCGCGCCGCGGTCAAACCAGCGTTCCTTCCTCTCCAGGATGTGCACATCCTCATCATTGAAAGAGTGTCCACTGGCCTGTAGGTGAGAATCAACTGCGGTACCAAAAAAAGGATAGCATAAGCTCAAGTCAGCACTCAGAAACTATCTGTGGCGCACTCACATAGTGTGATATGTTTTGTAGAGAAGGATGTGACTCTGAAGCAAGATTAAGAAGTTGGCAAGTTAACTCGAGTCAGTTTTTAGTTTCATGAAGGTGGCTCTTTTAATCGCCATGGTAACTTTCTGAACAAAAATCTCTATTTTCTCTGATGACTTTCTTTGGCGTAAGCACTTTGTATGACGCTGATTATCTGCTGAAGGAATATGAATTAATGTGTTTACCTTAGTAATATCCTTAAGAGTCAGACAGTAGCAGCATAAACTATATCTTGTTCTCACAAGTAAATAATAATAATAACAGTAATAATAATGCTTTTGATCGTTATATTGATGTCTCTGGTTGGAGAAAGTGATGGTCAATAGTTTCTAAGAAAGAAGAATGAAACGTGAACCAGACACTTTTTGTGAGCGCACACTGAGGCTGAAGCGGAAAGGGTTAGCAAAGAAAGCTGATAATCACTGACACGATACTGATCGTCTCTGACTGGAAAGAATCAGAAAACATTATGAATCCTAAAGGAAATAGTGTCATATGTAAACCTTGGTATAGCAGATAACGTTGCACAGAGCCAAAAATCAGTTTTGATAATGAAATGTCATTCATGTATTTTTCAAGTAAAAGTATAACAGTTATATTTCATGTAATCTGTGTGCTATTATTTATTTAGTTATTTAGTCTCAAATAAAACTTATTTATTGCAAGAGAACTGAAGACAAACTGAAACGTAAAAGAACAAACTTGTTTAGATGATCAGGTTTTGTTCTTTCTTAAATAATTAGACATGGCACACAGGAACATGTACATGCATGGATGTACAATAGTTTTGAATGGAGAGGCTGTACCTTCCTAAAAAATGGAAGATATCCAGCACACTCCTTTACTAAATACTTCAAAGCATGCAAAAGCTTTCCAGTTAGAAACAGAATAAACACATATTTATCTGTCCAGAAAAAACAAAACAATGCAGGTAAAGCAGAAATATTTCCTGCTGTGTGTATATTAATGTAAATTTTCATGAAACATGTTCACGATCACAGACACAGATCAGTAGATTAATAAATGATCGCACTGACTTGCCCGGGTGCTTCTTAAGTTGTGAGGGGCACGAGGCATTTGCAGTGTTGACATTCTGATTTTGCTGGACAAAAAGAGAAGTAAAAAAAACCCCAACCTTACAGCAGTTTCCTGAAAAACGCTTAATCACATAGCACGACTTTCTGCTCAGCAGATCGTGGCATCATCTCCAAATAGAGGCAACTGCTGCAGCAAATAATAGTGGCATCTGTAGGTGCCACTCTAGGTACCAACTACAGCTACAGCTGTGACCTGTACCTCTACCTACTGCAGCATGAGGCTGGGAGGAGTCTGTGTGATGTTAACACAAACTCCATCCACTCTCTCTGTGAGAAGAATATGTGTAAAGAGGAGTTTACAGTCCAGCAGAGGCGGTGCAGCCACTGTTCAGGGACTGTCTGCATGCAGAGAGCTCTGCTGTCAGCTGTGCAAAGTATGTGATACAACCGGTCTGTGGTTCGTTCCTGCTCGTGTTGTTGTTGGTTCGTCAGCCAGCCGGAGAGAAGAGAGCAGATCTAACATAAAAAGAGCTGAAGTGAAAACGAGTGTGAAGAACAATGAAAATGTCTCTGCAGTCACAGATTCCTGTGTCATCCACTTCCACTAATGCACAGTCAGGATTTTGATGGACTACACTGGAGGGCATCTGAGTCAAAACCTGTCTCCCCCTGCTGTCCCAACAGAAACCTTTATCAGATGGACACATAAATGACACTTTGTGTGTATCAGTGTGATGTGTTGTAGTGTCAGGAGTCAGTATGCAGCTACAAAGCTTTTAGTTCAGTGTATACAAACAGCTGTAGCTCCATAAAGGCAGCATGCAGAGACTGTGTGTTTTTTCTTCTTTAAACTTTTTACTTCTTTTCTCCTCTTTCAGATCAGAAAATCATCCCAGCTAAATCTGGACAGAAGAACGTCACTCTGCCAAGTCGAGCTCCAAACAACAACGTCATTATTATTGTAGAGTGGAGCAGAGCTGACCTGGGGGAAGAATATGTGCTTCTGTTTCGGGATAAGAGGTTCAATCCAGACGAACAGCATCCATCTTTTAAGAACCGGGTGGATCTGCAGGACAGACAGATGAAGGATGGAGACGTGTCTCTGATTCTGAAGGATGTGACGGTTAATGATACTGGAACATACGAGTGTCGTGTCGTCCAAAGAGAAGCAAAGCGCAGGAAGAGAGGTGTTTTAGATAATGAGCCCATCAGCAGCATCTACCTGAGTGTTGATCCTCCAGGTGAGTGAGTAGAGTGTGTGTGTGATCAGAGGTGAAGCTGCTTCCTGGTTGTTGATGTTTGTTTCTAAAGATGTTGTTGATGAGACTTTGTAGAAAGCAGCTGGTCTGAGTGATGTGATCAGAGTGCAGTAGATAATGTCTGACAGCAGTTTGAAGAGGAAATGGATTCTGTTCTGTTCTTTACTCATCACCTACCTGACAGCTGACACCTCACACCTGTTTCTCACCTGCAGGTCAGACAGGAGGAGACACAGAGGTTGGAGGGAAGGAGGCTGGACCTGTTGGACTGATCGCTGGTCTTTCAGTTTCTGCTGTGCTTCTTGTTGCTGCTGTTGTTGGATTCTTGATCTACAGAAAACATGAACAACAGCAGAGTCAGGATTCATACCAGCCTCCCGTTGAATCTCAGCCTGTTTGAAATGTCAGCTTAACTGTGATTCTTGTGCTTTTATTTTCAGTCTTGTCACTGAACATGTTGAAAGACAGAAATCTATAACACTAAACATCTATCAGGTACCTGTCAGACACGTCCAGATTTTAGTTTGGATTTACATTTTACATCTAAAGAAAAGAAAAAGTTCATTGCATTATAGACAGTTAATATCTGTCTGAAAGCATTAAGAATCCATTGATCAAATGTTACTTTTTTGACCAATTTTTAAATGTAATTACATTAAAATGAAACCAACACATTTCATTGTAGCTGCAGAGTCCGACATTTCCTTCCTTTGACCTGGAACGATTCATTCAGTGGGAAGCACAGGCTTCATTGAACTTTACCTTCCATGAAGGAGACTCTTCAGTCTGTTACTGTCCAATTGTTACTTCATTTTAAATAATCCAAAAGCTTTTCATATATTTCTGCTTTATTTCTATATAATTTTTTTATGCTAATTTGTTCACTGAGAAAGTTTCACATATGTTAGTCCTTAATGGATGTGGGCTGTTTTTCTTTACATTTTCTGTGGCTGTAATTATTAGTAGTATTATTTTAATCAGAGGCTTTCTGACTTCGTGAAACTGGTGATGCCGGTTTTATTTTATTTTTATTTCACCTTGAATTGTTGTGCATGTGTCCAATCACCATGACCATGTCATATTCTGTTTTTACCCACATAATAAACAGAAACTCTAAAAGATATACAAGCCTTCAAGTTTTCATATAAAAAACAGAGTTGAGAGGGTATTTGAAGTGTAAACTGGGCCAGGTTATGCGTTCAGCATTTAGTTGGCGCCCATCAGAGACCAGACCTATATTATTTTAAATATTACATCTAGAAATCATATAATTAGACAAATAAAAAATTTTCTGTTAACTTTAAAATGAAAGATGTACAGTGTGATAAGATGCAGATGACCCGGAAGTTAGCAGCTCACAACATGACCTCAGAGTTTGACTGGATCTAAGGGAAGGAGCCAGGTTACCTTAACCAGTACATACCCTGCTGCACCTAACAGCCAAATAAATATATATAAGATATTTCTGTTTTGCCTGCGTTCTTATTTTATTTGTTTAGTTTTTGGTTTTACAAAGACGGCATTGAGATTGAATTCTGTGCTATAGGTAGGAGGATAGAAGAAATAAGGCACACATTGGAAAAATAAAGCAGGAAAACATTCTAGTATCTGTTTATGTTAGTTAGGGGGCGAGCCCAGTGTAGTCCTAGCCTGTTTGGCGCCCTGGGCGAACACTCCCTCTGGCCATTAACATCAACACACTTTGGGAAGGTCTGGCTAAAAGGAAGAGATGTTCTTCATGAAGGTCATCAAGATTCATAAAGACATTGTGTTGATCTCCTTTCAAACAGTTTAAGGTAAATAGTGATGATGCAGTTGAGTGTATTTTTTATTTTATATATTATATATTTTTAGCTCCAGCTGTTGATAATAATATATGTTTAGAAAAATACTAGAAAAAGTAATATAAAAATGTGTAGGTGTAAACCAGGGGTGGCCAACTCCAGGCCTCAAGGGCTGATGTCCTGCAGGTTTTACATGTGTCCTTGATCCAACACAATGGGCTTAATGGCTAAATTACCTCCTCAACATGTCTTGCAGTTCTCGAGAGGCCTGGCAATGAACTAATCATTGGATTCAGGTTTGTGGACCCAGAGTGATATCTAAAACCTGCAGGACACTGGCTGTCGAGGCCTGGAGTTATGTACCCCTGCTGTAAACAATACTGTTCAATTTAAGATAAATTTGACAAAGAAAACTCGATTAGAAGAACAGGTGTTCCAGCAGACAACGTTTCCTTTCATAATTGTGCTAATCACATACTTGTGCAAAAATAAAAGGCCTTCTGTAATCATTAAAACTCAGCTGTAGTGATTGTGCTGATCTGCTTGTATCCATGTTAGTGTTTAAAGTCCAACATCTCCCTCTAGTGGCCAAATATAAACCATGTGTGAGTATGAGTTTAGAAGAGTTTGACAAAGAAAACCCAACAGATGTTTCAGAAGACATTTTCCCTTGTATATTAAGGCTCGTGTACTTGTGCAAACATCAAAGAGCATCAAACTCAGTTGTGTTGAAACCTCAATTTGATGATCTGCTTGTATCCATGTTAGTGTTTAAAGTCCAACATCTCCCTCTAGTGGTCATATATGAACCATGTGTGAGGATGGTGTTCATGTAAATGTGAATCATAGTGTTCCAGTCAGTCATCAGTGTGTCTCTGCACAGCTGTAATTAAAATGTGTTCAGAGGGCCTCAGTGTCTGAATGGTTCCAGTTCAGCTCCATAACAGCAGCGTCCCTGGTTTGATTCCTGTGTTTCAGCTCATATCTGCCTCTCTCACTGAGGGGGACGTCCACTACATGGACATGATTTGTTCATCAACCAAACTGGAGATCACTGAGAGCAGAGGACATCTTACTTGTTTCTGATTGTTCTATCCAGCTGTGTGAATTGCCAAATGTCTGAGCAATCTCATTGCATTAAAAGATACGTGTTTATAGTTTATATCTTGCATTTAGTTACCCACTGTGTTTGAACCAATAGAAAGCTGGTGCTCAGAGCAAGAGGGCGGGCTTTACTTGGTGTCAGTGATAGAAATGAAAAAAAGCTCAAATGAGTGAGAAGGACGATGAAGGAAACATCTGTGCTGTGTCTGCTCTGTAAGTAGAATCTCTGTGTTTGTTTGAATTCTTGTACTTTGACTGTCTGCTCTCCTGATAACTGATGATGGAGGAGAAGACATGAAAAACAAATCAGGCTGAATTCAAGTTCAAAACACCACGAGGACCAACTGCAGGTCTGAACTGACTCTTTATCTTTGCTCAGGAGTCGAGGAAACACAGCAGGCAGTGAAAAGATCAAATCATTCACTCATTATATCAACACAGCTACACAGTGGACACATAACTTTGTGGGATTTACTTTTTCAGTCGTTTGTTGTCCGAACGTAACTTAACCTGCTAAGACCCGAACTCTTCCACAGCATGCATTTTTAATTTCTCTTTGATATTTGGGCATATTGGGGCCCGATGAATGTAAAAACAAAGAATTAACAGATTTTTTTTTACCTTATTTTTGTTTTTAAGAAAAATAAGAGCCACATAGGATATTTGTTTAAAATGTTGATAGAACAGTAGCAGTATAATGTCCTCGTAAGTGGATATCAGGCCCATGTAGAGCAAAATTGAGTATTTTGGTCTAAATAACCCGAAATGTTATGTCCACATATGTGGATGCCAGAGAATATCAGAGAGTGATGAGTTTGTGTGTTTGTCAGCTGTTTGTGTGGAGTTGTTCTTTATGTTCACCTCAAATCAACCTGAGTGTCATTTCTCTTTAGTTCTGATCTCACTGCTGAGCTGCACAACAAACCAAGGTCAGTAACCTTCTTCTGTCACAGTTTAAACCTGAGAAATGCTCACTGATATGACCTGATTGGGTTGATGGATTAACAGATCATCAGTTTTTCATTGTAACCCTCACAGCTCGTCTGACTGTGAGTCCCAGCAGCTCTCAGTTCTTTAAAGGAGACTTTGTGTCTCTGAGCTGTGAGGAGGACGACAGCTCTGCTGGATGGACTCTGAGGAGAAACACAAGCAAACAACAGAGGACTCAGTGTGGAAGAGACTGGGGAGATCCAGCTACTTTAGCTAATTCTTCCTGTAACATCAACTACATCTTAAAACAGGACAGTGGAGTTTACTGGTGTGGGTCCAGAGAGGGTCCCATCAGTAACATGGTTAACCTGACAGTCACTGGTAAGCTGAGTGTGTGGAGTTAGTGTTGATGAAGCTGTGTGTAAATGGATGAAATGCTGTAGTTTGTCTCTGTGTTGAGGTGGATCAGTGATCCTGCAGAGTCCTGTCCTCCCTGTGATGGAGGGAGATGACGTCACTCTGCTCTGTAAAACAAAGACCACTCCCTCCAACCTCCCAGCTGCTTTCTATAAAGATGGCTCCCTCATCAGGAAGCAGCCTACAGGTCACATGACCATCCAGCATGTTTCCAGGTCTGATGAAGGCCTCTACAAGTGTGACATCAGCGGTCATGGAGAGTCTCCATCCAGCTGGATCACTGTCACAGGTGACACACTCACCTGTCTGTGTTTCTGCAGCTTTCAACATTCACAATGTGACGACAACTTAATGACTGTGTTTGCTTTATTTTAGGGGAACAAACCACCACACCTCCACCTACATCCACACCCCCTCCTGATTCCACTTCCATCACTCTTCGTCCATCACCTTCTCCTGTTGTTCTCTCTGTGTTGTCATGTGTTGGATCAGTGTGTCTTGTGTTACTAGTTCTGTTGGTGAGACGATCAGTTCACGGGAAACCTGAAGGTGAGACTCTTACTTCTCTTACCCACTTCTCTTCTGGTACCAGCAGCCACAGATTGAACCACCAGACCCGGTCATGATGATGCTCAGCATTCACATTCTTAGAGGCTTTACTAGATCACAATCTCACACACACACTTCTAGAAGTTCAATAATATATCTACTGGTGTCCTACACCAAGGATAGCAGAATTTGGTAAATTCACTTGCATCTTTAGTCACAGACAATCAGCTCTGCTATCAACTTTATGACCTACAGTGATGTCTTCCATGTGTGTTTCATTCTGCAGAGAGTGCTGAAGACCACTCAGCAGTGACAACAGATGAGGTCACTTATGGGCAAATCATCATCAACAAGAAACAAGACAATTCAAATATGAGAGGTAAAGCTGCTTTTCTTTGTCTTTATCATGGTCTATTTCTACAGCCCGGAACTTCGGTTATGTTTGGTTAGGTAGGTAGGTTTGTTAATTATGTTTACTATGTGGGTAGCATGCTAACCTTTCCTAAAAAGCATGAAGCTGATGGGAATGTTGGGATTTTTATTGGTTATTAGACTTTATTGGCTACATCCCCATAATTTTAGAACTTGAAATTAACAAGATAATTATTTTGTTCTTAAAGATAACAAGTTGTTTGTTCATGCAAATAATGAGTTTTGACAAGATCATCAGCCATTTGTTTGTATTTATTCATTCCCTAACATTTCAGGGTCCAAGTCGCAGAGGCAGCAACCTACAACTGTGACTGTGACTAAAAAGAAGAAAAAGAATAGCCCTTTATTGTCACTATATATGTTCAACAAGATTGTGGTGCTCCACACAAATTCTGCAGGCATTAAATTTAAACAGTAAGACAGCAGGAATAAATGACAAACAGGAGAAATGTATAGAAACCAAGATAAAGGCATTCAATATAGAACAGGTTGCAACGTGCTAGGAAGTAGTGCAAAGACGGTTCTGACTAGAGTTGGTTTGTGAGTGGCCTGAGTTTTGAGGGTTACTCAGACCATGGCTCGGATTGGTGGGTGGCTGAAAACAGTGTGCTATTGGGGATAGTGTTTGTTAAGAGTCCAAATAGCCCAGAGCAAGACATGGCGCACAGCGTGATGTGAAATAAGGCACATACCTTTGACATTGCGTGACCTGTATTGCTCGTCCACACATGAACGCAAAAAAGGATTTTAAAAAAAATCTCAGTTTTCGGTGATTCAAAACGCCGTTTACGTGTTGTAACAGTTGCTATTGTAATGCAGTGTATGACCACATGGCGGCGCCTCCTGACTCATGACTGGTATGTCAACCCCTTTTTGTTCTTCTTCGCCCTCCTCCTGTAATGGATGCTCCCATGTGTACGCGGACTATTGTGCTCTTTAGTAATGTGTGGTAGAGGTAGCACTTTTATTTTTGATATTGTAAATAAATGAGTACTTTTTGGAAAGTCAGAAGCTGTTGCTCATTCGCTATCCACCTGCACACCTCCATGGCTGGCTTCATCTCCACCGCACGTTACAGTGTGGACGAAACAGCTGCGTTTTCAAAAATACCTGTGTAGGTGTGGACGTAGTGTAAAAGAGTTAGTAGTTTATTTTCTTATTACCTGCAGATTACTTGTATTTACTTAATTGTTTACTAAATGTTTGAGGTGTGAAATAAACAGCAATGGAGCAAAATATGGGTGTGTGTGGTTGGAGAATGTGTTTGTGCGTGCGTGTTCGCTGACGCGGGGGGTGGGGGGCGAATATTTTTCTTGTAAAACAAGGTGGGGTCTAGCAAAAGAAGTTTGGGAACCACTGCCTCAGACAGTCAATGTAGATCGCATCAAATGCTCAAACCATCAACTTTAGAATGTAACTGTAGAAAATGCTGGGAAACAACTCCTCTGCACTCGCACATATCATCATTAAGTTCAGAATATACCAAGGTTATGTATTATCCTCAACTTCTTAATTTACTCACAAAGAGTCGCTATGGAATGCTCTCTTACACATCCATCAGAGTATAAATGTGTGTAAATGTCAGATACAAAGTATTTATGTACAAAAGAATCCAAAAAATCAATTTCAATCAGTGAATGAAGCAACTTTTTCAAAAATACTCAGAGTACAAAAGTTCTATGTAAGAACCAGTCCGTTTACCATTACCAAATGGTTTCCAAGAAAGGGAGGGTGATCTGAACTGAAGAGTAGAGTTGCCAGAAGGCATACAGACAAAGAGAAAAACAGAATAGCTGCAACTAAATGCATATCCACTGTCCAACAGGAACCATGATAAAGAGATCAGTCAGAGCCAAATATTTCCAGAAGATAAGCCAACTGAGTGGTAGATATAAGTCCTAAATAGGTCCTACTCGTCATCAGATAACAAGCTGGAATAACAAGCAGGCCACAAGAAGAGATGGCTCCCATAGATGTGCACATGGTGGACACCTCATGCACAGAGGTGTCCACCAGCGAGTCCACCAAACATGCCCGAGAGATTATCCAGCACATAGCAGCAGGATGTAAGATGCAAGCTGGTAGATGGTACACAGAGAGGCACAGCCAAGCTGCTAGGATAGTATACAGGAACATCTATTCCTCATATGGACTAGAGGTTCCCAAGTTCCAATGGGAGACACCCAAAAGGTGGTTGAGAACAACAGGGCTAAGGTCCTGTGAGACCTGATACCAACCAACCAGGTTGATAACGAGCAAAAGACCATAGATGTAATAGATGTGACAATCCCAGTGGACAGAAACATCACGAAGAAGGACCACAAGAAAATAGAGGCATACCAAGGGCTCAAAACACAACTGGAGCAGATGTGAAAGATAAAGTCTGCAGCGGCCCCAGTGGTAAAACATCCTATTTTAGATAAAACATCCTTCACATGTGTCCCCATCAGCCCATATACAGACCCTTTCCAAAAAATTTGAATACCATGGAAAAGTTTATTCATTTCAATAATTCCATTCAAAACGTTAAACTTTCATAGATTGTAGATCCAGGGCCCACAATTTAAATGATTTCAAGTATAATATGGGCTTCCAGCTCATAAAACCCACGAAAACAGGATTTCAAAAAATTATAATACTGTGAAGACATCGCCATTTATTTTTCAGTTTTTGCAGGAAAAATAAAGAAAGAAATTAGGACCACATCAAGTCAATCAGAATGTGGTAATTTCACAATGATATGTCAATCTTCAATACTTGGTTGGGAATCCCTTTGTCTTAACCAATGCCTCGATGCACCGTGGCAGTGAGGCAATCAGCCTGTGGCATTGCCTGAGAGTTATGGAAGCCCAGGTTTCCTTGGTGTTTGCTGTCGGCTCTTCTTTGTTTTTGGGTCTGGTGGACCTCATTTCCTCTTGATACCCCCATAGATTCTCAATGGGATTCTCAACGTCCGGTGAGTTGGCTGGCCAGTCAAGCACTATGATGGCATGGCAGTCAAACCAGGTTTTGGTTCTTCTTGCGGTATGGGCAGGGGCCAGGTTGTGCTGGAAGATGAAATCTGCATCTCCATACAGATCCTAAGCAGAAGGAATCATGAAGTCCTCATAAAACATTCTGGTAGACTGTTGCTGTGACCTCAGATTTAAGAAAGCAGAGTTTACCAACACCTGCACCGTACATTGCATTCAAAATCATGGCTGACTGTGGATATTCACCCATCTTCCTCCAAAAACTTGGACCTTGATTTGCGAATGAAAGGCACACTTTATTTTCATTGGGAAAGAGGACCTATGACCTCTGGCCAACAGCCCAGTCAATCTTCTCCTTGGCCCAGTTGAGTAGCATCCGACGTTGGCTCAGGCTCAGAAATGGTTTTGAAGCTGTGACTCCTGCCCCATTCCACTCTTTCTGGATCTCTGCTAGATTCTTGAATCTTCTGTTTGATAATCCGCTGGAGGCCACGGTCATCTCTTCTGCTGGTGCATCTTCTCCTGCCACATTTTGCCCTTCCACTAGACTTTCCATTGATATGCTTGGACACCACTCTGTGAACAGCCAGCCTCCTTTGCTATGAACTTTTGTGGCTTACCCATCCACATGTGGAGGGTACCAATGATGCTCTTCTGGCCAGTTGTCAAGTCTGCAGTCTTCTCCATATTGAACCTAACTGAGACAACTGGATCAAAGTAAGACAATTCAATGACACCTGGGAAAACCTGTGCAGGTGCTTTGAGTTTAGTAGATGAGTTGTGTGTGACACTCAGTTTAAAACATCCATGCCCTGTAAAATTTGGGCTGATGTCTTCACAGTATTCTAATTTTTGAAATCCTGTTTTTGTGGGTTTCATGAGCTGGAATCCCAAATTATGTACAAATAAACAACTAAGATTTTTTTTAAGGCAGTATTTTTCAAAGGCACAAAAGGGGGACGTCACAACAATGTGATTGGTCACTTGCAATGTTGAACCTGGAACAACATTTATTATGATGATGTAGGTACAACTTGAAATTGTTTAAGTTGTGGGCACTTAAACCTATGAAGGTTTAATGTTTTGAATGGAATTATGGAAATAAATGATATATGATAAATGATATTCAAATTTTTTTGGAAAGGGTCTGTATGTGTGTGTATTGTCATCTAATCTACTGTTATATAAAATACTGAAGGCATCACCTATTCATTGTTGTGCTGAGGGCTTGTGCCACAATGATTGTGAATGATTAAAACTGATTACAGCATGTGTTCATGACCATGTTCATCAGTTCAGCTGTCAGTGATGTTTTAGGAGGAATCAAATATCTCAGAATTGTTTGGTTCACATGTGGCAGGTCTACGGGTTTTGGGACCACATTTGGCAGTGACTAATGGTGTTAGCTCAGCTTCAAGTCCACCTTACCTGCACAAAATTTCAGGTGTGTTGTGACTTTTTGGCAGGACTATAAGTGAGTGTTAAGTGCCACAGCATTGTTGATTGTAACTTAGTAAACAACTTGTTAGCAGGAATAATTCAATGTCTTAAGATGGCTAAGGAGACAAAACTCTTGACACTTAACCCACTTTGATACAATGAATTATTTTGACTTCTTTCTGCATGCGAAACCACAGAAGCAACTTCCTGTTGTTGACACCGGTTAACTGTAGTCTGACAGCGACGAGACCTCTCACCACAGTGTGTCCTGGTTTGGCTAACAGAAGTGTTCATGTTGTGAGAACAAGTTTGCTTTGTGCTCTGTGGTGAAGCGTCTCAGTTTGCATTAAAAGAAGATGGCATTTTTGTGGTCTTCTGCCTGCCATGTTCACAGAAACACCCACCGGTTCATTCTGGTCAAATGTTTTTCAGCAGAGGTGGAAAAAAACAGTGAAAACCCACACCTGTGTATAAAGGTTAACACTTAATATCTGAATAAACCAAAATAACAATGTGCTACCACAGCTGTAGTATAATACTAAAACAGTACCATTGTACATGCAATTATTTCTGTATGTTTCAGAGAGTGATTCAGCTGACGTCTACTCAGCAAAGAGAACAGAAGCCATCAGTTATGGAGAAATAGCTGTCACACCAAAGAGGACCAGAGGTACAGCTGCTCTTTACCTTTAACTTTGGACACAGCCAAGTGAATATTTCCAGACTGTTTCCAGTCTTTTTGCTAAGCTTATCTCGACTTAATTCAGGATATCAAACTGTTCATCTCAGAAAAGTGGCTGTTTTTCTACTATTTTAAACAATTTGTTGTAAGTTAATAAAAAAAATGAATGAAAATTAAATATAAGAGTTTCACATTTGTCTTGAGATATGTCTCCCATTTTGTTTAAAGATAACTCAGCTGTCAGTTTTTATTTAGTAAATACATTTCTTTAGTCAGAAATAAATAAATGAGGTCCAACGTCTGCTTACTACTTGTTCTACTTGTGAATGTTCAAATCAAACATTTAATTTCAAATAATCAGTTAAAAGTTCATACACTGACATATGCACCCCCACAGGCATTTCTTCTGTGCCAACCACTTTTCCACTCTTCATGTTATTAATAGTTGCCCTCACATCCTCATCACTGATTCTCTGCTCTTCCTGATTGAATAACCCTCCTCCTCCCTATAATTTTCTTGATTTTTATTATATTATTATATATATTATATTATTTTTATTATTAAAACCCACTTTTCTTAAACAATCAATGAAAATGACTGATGTGTTAAAAAAAATGGTTTGAAAGCAGTTGTTTTTTTTTTTCATTCACAACTCCTACAAGGAACTAATGTGGTCATCATAGACATTACTTGTGGTGTACCACAAGGTTCAATTTTAGGTCTTCTTTTATTTTCTGTTTACAAGTCACTTGGTCAAACGTTAAACACCCACATCTCATTTCACTGCTACACCAATGTTCACCATTACAGTCTCAAGCCTCACCGACTGCTCACCAAGTGAACACAAACAGAAAAAGAGAGAGAGAGAGAAGCTAGAAGTATCAATTATATCTCTTTTTAATTCCATTTTATGCACATGACCAGCTAATTGTTAAAGGTCTGTCTGTTTCAGGTTTGAGTTGAGTGTGAAATTTATTTAAGCAATTGAAGTGTGGACACTATGGAAGCTCTGTGATTTGTTTCTGAGCTGGTCCCCAGTAAAGACTGAACTGAGACTGTGTGTGATGCAGAGAGGTGGAGACTGGAGGTCTTGATTGAACTACAAAGCTTGTAATCATGTTTCCTGTTGTTTGAACTGTGTGTGTTTGTGTTCAGACTTTAAACCAGAGCCAGACGTCGTCTACTCTTCACTGAAGTAGTCCACCAGTCCAACCACTGATGTCCAGCTGCTGGTCTCTAACTGGTCCCCCCAGCAGCTTAGACCAGAGTATTCTGATTCTGATTCCAATAATTTGATGATTTCTGGCTGCTTCAGTCTGATCCAGCCCAGATGCTGATTACTAAGTTGCTCTCTGTACATTCTCAGACACTGAAAGTTACAAAAACTTGTGAATGGGAAAATGTGGCATACTGACTAAATTGCTTTGAGTGTCCAGTAGTGTTTTAATGTGACCTCATGGTGGCAGTGTTGTCTCTCTGTTACAATTGACAATGACAATAGATACTCTGGAATAAGTGTTAGAAAAAAACCCCATTAAAAATAATTATTATTCATTTAAAATTAAGCATTACATTATCGTTAAACTGACTGCTTCTTCTAACTTTTGGGCTATTAATATGTTTGTCCTCAACACCACACAGAACATTTCTAACCTGTTTTCTTCAACATATCTTTCTGTAGTGAAATTATCCAGAGATGATTCATAACCATCTGAATATTCATTTAACACTAACTATATTGGCTTACACCCAGGTTACCTGGATGGTGCAGGGAACTACTTCAGTGCTGCTATGCCTGTAATCCCCATGTAATGTACAAAAACTTTTTTTTAAATGTATCTTTTATTGTACCTCAAATTATAGCTTCATAATGATTACAGGAGTGGAAAAATTTTATTAGGATTTTTATAACACCCAAAATAAAATACAAACAAAAAGGTCAACTGACAGATGGACACTGCTGGAGAAACTGTGGGGAAAACATGGCAGATCATTTCCATATATTTTGGAAATGCCCAATAATCCTGTCATACTGGAGTGAATTGGTCGAATCAATTTACTTGGTGACTGGTCTCAAACTAAATTTGGATTTTTGTACTGTGTACTTGGGCGATATCCCATCAGCAGCCTCCTTAAAGGACAAAAACTTGATAAACATCCTGTTGGGAGCTGGCAAAAAAGCGCTTACCAGGAGGTGGCTGGAGAGAGAGCCCCCAACAAAGAAAGATTGGATAGGAATAATGGAGGAAATATATAGAATGGAAAAACTTACTTTTTTTTTTAACCTCAAAATGGACCAATTTCATAAAAATTGGAGGAAGTGGGACAGATTTGTTGAAGGTGGTAATGTGGGATGAGATATTCACGCAACTACTGGAAGAAGGAAGGTCTGCTAAGGACGTTTTTTTGTTTTTTTAAAGGTAGTTTAAAAAGAGACTGGAAATACCCCTTTCCGAATATGATCAGGGATGGACTGTAAAGTGCTGAGTGGACAGTAGTAAAAACCTAATGACATGGGACCTGTAAAGAGGTGGAGGGGAGCTCCCCCAGACCGAGCAGATCTGCGGGTTTCACTGTGCCATTAAGTTATTGTTAGAGCGTAGTATCTTTGTTTGTTTGGGGGGTTTTTTTCTGGGGGGGTGGGGTTTTTTTTTTTTTTTTTTGTTTTTGTTTTTGTTTTTGTTTGTTTGTTTGTGTGTATTGCTAAATTAAAGTACCTTTTTATAAAAGAGCTTATGAGGTTCTCAGTGGCAGAATATAATCTGCAATAAGACGTTATTTTTTAGCAAAGGCAAAGGAAAATAAGAAGGTACAATCTGCACAGAAATTAACATTTGTGAGATATAGAATGAATTTTGATTTTACAAACTTTTCCCTTCCTATTTTTTTCTGTTTCCATATCAAAGCTGAATGATACAGGCTGGCGGTCCATAAAGATGACTGAGGCTCAAATTTTGTATCTCTATATGTAATCATGAGAAAAGAGGGATTTGTGTTTGGTCTAAACATACCATGAGAGAAGAGAGAAGCGATGATCATGAGTTGTTTGTTTGGTTTTTTTACTGTTTTTTTTTCCATGTGGACGACTGTCATAATTACAAAACTTTTAATAAAAAAATTTTTTTAAAAAAGAGTTTACTTAGTAACAGGTGACAGAAGATGGGTCAACAGGAGGACAAGTCCACGGGTATCTCCAGGGCCTGAAATCATCGTCTTATTTGGGAAAAGATGTTAGAAAGAGGAACTTCTGTGTCTGAACTCAGCTGTAAAAATTGTCTCGTTGTCTGTACAAGATGCAAATGATGTTCTTAGAAATACAAAAATATGTTATAGAACGCAAGAGGGGGCGTCAAACCCTGATGATATATAAACCATTCTCTGTGTATTTTTGGCAGAAGAAGTCCGCAGATGTGATGCTGTGTCCTTCTTCCCGCACGTGTGTTCTTAATAAACTCTTCATCTGATTGCACTCTACTGGGGCCTCCATTGGTTTGTTTTTGTGCCACTTGTCGAATTCGGGACAGTACATCGCAGAATCGACTTAAAGATTTTGCTGTTTGTCTTTAAATCTCTGAATGTATTAGCTCCATCTTATCACTCGGATCTTTTAACAAAAAAACAAAAAACAAATAGCCCTTAGGTCTGCAAATAAGTTGCTTCTGACAATGCCCAGAACTAGAGGGAAAAACAGTGGTGACCGAGCTTTTGCGATCGCTACACCCAAACTCTAGAACAGTCTGCCCCTTCACATTAGGTCTTCACCAACACTCGACATTTTTAAAACCCGGTTGAAAACACATTTGTACTCTCTAGCTTTTAATCCGACTAGTCTTTTATATTCTATGCATGTTTACAATTTTATCTCTACTATGTACAGCACTTTGGCTCAACCCATGTTGATCTTAAAAGTGTGCTTATTAATAATTTTGTTTGTTTATTTGTTTGTTTGTTTGTTTGTTTGTTTGTTTAAGTGAATGAGTGTTAGTATTATATAAAAATACAACTAAAATTAAACAAAATTTGATGACTTCTTATGCCCAATTTCACTGATTTGAATTGTTTTAGTGTTAAGTCAAAGGAAACCTTGTACATTGTAAGAGTCATAATTTATTTTGTCTACATTTGTATTGTGGTCATATCTTGGGTGTATTCAGTGAGATAGAGTAGTTTAAACATCATTGACATATCAATATTTTATCAGGAGCATACCACATATTTTTCACAATGTAGAATAATTGCAATGTATAGTTGTTGTTAATTGCTAAATTTACAATATAAGTTACAATATGTATATTAATTTTTCACTACAAGACAATATGAAAAACTTTACGAATTGTAATATGGATGGATTATGTAATATGAACAGAATAAGATGATAGACTGTAATCACATTTTAATGTTTTTTTATTGGGTACTGAGAAAGTTAAACTCTCAAAGCCAAAATTAAGAAATCAATGCTTTTTTGTGTAGATTAAATATTTTATCATATTTTCTTACATCATCCTGTTTCACAGACATTTCCTCTTTAAGCAAAACTGTTATGAATGTGTTCATATTTGATTGTGTTCCATTAAAATAAGTTTAAGACAATAAGAAATACCATATTTGTCTGTGAAACAGGATGTTGTAAGAAAATATTTCATACACACAAATATAGCACTGGACAGCACTCACAGAACAGCTTGATCTACATAACAAATGACATTTATTTATAAAAAGTTGGTCTAACAACAAGAAAATGTGAATTTTAGCAGCTCTGCTCTGCTGTTAGGAAACACAGATTTATTTATTTATTTATTTTTTTTTTCTTAAATGACATCAGAAACAGCAGTATGCGACATTACGTGATGGCAGAGCTTCAGTTCATCCTTTGTCATTTTTTTTTTTTTTTTTTTTTTTTAATAAATAGGACAGGGGGAATGAATGAGAGAAAGAGGGGGAGAGAAAGAAAGAAAACCAAAGGGGAGAAGAGACGGTGAGAAGGGGGGGGAAGAGAGAGAAAAAAAAAAAAGAACTCCTGGGTCACCTGTATGGAGAAAAAAAAAAACAAACAAAAAAAACAAACAGAGGAGACAGCAAACAACAAAGAGCAACATAATAATAGAGAAAACAAAGCACCATCACAATAAACTAGCTAGTCATAGATATCAATATTTACTAAATAATAAACGATATTGTGCAGCACGCAAGATAGACAGCGCACAGTGTGCTTTGAGGCAGCAGCCAAGAAAGCTTTAGTCCGCGTCTGTGAATACCCATGTGTGCATACCTGTGTGGATCAGCATGCTTGCATTCCAAAGGTTTCTCCATGTAATGATCTGCTAGGGAGTGTGGGGGGGCCACAGCCCCGTCCTCCAGGGTGTGAAGCAGGTATGGAGGAGATCAAAACTCCAGACATCCAGAGGCCCCCAGAACACAAGAGACCATGGAAGACCAACAGAGGGGCAGCTGCGCCACTGTCCCAGTAAGAGCTGAGGAGAGTCCCAGATGAGGGCTCGCCCAGCAGCCGCGGAGCAGAAGTCAGGGGGAGTTGCAGTGACGCGCCCGTGAGCTCCGCCGGCCCCCAGCTGTACCTGAGTGACCGAGCCCCAGGCCGAGAGGCCGGGGGCACCCCACCTCCAAAGGGGCCCGAGCGAGCCCCAGGCCCCAGGCCCCGACAAGCGGCCGCCAAGGAGTGAGCCGGTGTGTACCCGGACGCCCACCCCCAGACACAAAGAACCACCAACACACCGACACCTGAGGGAGTCCGCCACCGGCAGGGGAAGTGGTGGTGGGTGGAGATAGGCCTCCAAACCTTGGAGGGCCTGAGGTGTCCCCAGAGAGGTGGCGTCTGATACCCAACCTGACATATAGACACAGACATACAGGCACCCACAGATACAAACATCCATTCCCACCCTCATGCTCTCATATGCACTTACTCCACACTCAACCAACGTGGAGACAGACATAAAGAGACGCTGTACACACAATCACACTCCCCAAGCGTACTCTACAAACCGGGTCTAGGTACCCTTGCCCCTGGAGGGGGGAATTGCACCCAGACCCAGGTGGTGTTACCCTTTTCCCTGCGGTGGGGAGAGGCAGACCACCCCGACTCCGCAGCAGCAGGGAGGCCCCACACCCCAGACCGCAGTCGGACGGCCAACTCCTCCTACTAGCCCTCCCGCTCCAGCAGGCCGCAGAGAATGGGGGTGGGAGAAGACTCCAAACCTCCCTCCACCCGCTCATTGTAGTGTTGATGCATATGTGTTTTAAGGTGCAATTAAAACCCAGGAGGGCATGGAGCTACCTGCCAAGGAGCAGCAGGTAAGCGCATAGTCCCTCCTGCTAGCCCTCAATGACTAAGTGTATTTAAAATTGAGAGGTGGGCAACGACGTCAGGGGTGAGGTATACACCCTGATGGTGATTTGGACTCCGTGATTGTGCCCACCCCCAAGATCCTATATGTATGTGTAATGAGAGTGTGAATAATGTGAATGTCTAAGTTGTGGGATAAAATTGAGGCAGAGGCAGCCAGAAGGGGACGGGGGGGGGGGGGGGGGGGGGGTAGCCTCCTCTGCACCCTGGTGACATACCCCCACTCCAAGGCCCTGCATGTGTGGGTGGTTGTGGAGGAGCGGGAAGAGGGAGGCAGCTGGAGATGGGGAGGGAAGGAAGGGAGGGGCAGGTAACCCCTCCCTGGGGCCAGCTCCCCCGCTGACCCCAGTAGGCACCCCCACCCTCCGCGACCCGCCAGGGAAGGGGGGCCCAGGCCCATCAGACCGGGGCCCAGTGCAGTAGCGCCCCCCGGCTCCACAGAGCCCTGGACAGTCCACCCAACCCCACCACAGAGAAAACTGCACCCACCCCACCATCCACACATCTTCCAGACTACATAAGACGGTAAACGCCCAGGCTGAGATCTTCCTCCACCTCTCCTGTATCTCCCCCTCCTGCAGAGAGTTCCTGATGAGAAGAAAGCTCCTGCAAGATGTGACCATCCCCCCCACCAGTTGAAGAGCCCCCCAGGCGGCTCGACGCACCGGCGGCACCCTGCTCCAGGGCCGGGCCCCCATGCAAACACAGATTTAACTGTTTTAATAATAAGAGTTTAATCTGTTTAAGAGTTTAACCTCATATTCAGAAGTGAAGGAAGAAAATCAAATCAGAAATCAAAAATGTAATTGGAGTGAAAAATTATTATTTATTTGTGCAACTGAGTCATGTCAGTTTGTTGGTTGTGGTTTCGACATGACGAAAACCACATCAGGGGGCGCTGCAGCTCCCTCAGCATCCTCGGGTTTTGCTATAATTTCAAGTGTTTGCTGACTATATTAACTGTAAATGGTTTATTTTCTAGTGTTGATTCACTGGACGCACAGAGGAACAAAGTGACCTTGTGACGTTGCTTATATTGGTCACACTTTGCTCCTTGTCTCTTCTCTCCTGCTGAGTTTCATCACATTTGTCCTGCTGTCGTTTAACTAATCATGCTGACGTGTTTCAGTGGAGGAATAATAAACTAGAAAAGAAGCAAAAATTTTCATTATCAGTATCTGGTTAATATCCAATTAATCATTTAGTCCTTGATGAATTTACTTTTACTGAAGCTCATATGATGATATGCACTGACACACCCAGAGTCCAGCTGTACCAACAACAAACAAACACTGAACCAGTCTGACCAGTATATACAAAACTGTGGCTTTCCTGAAATGTGACACTCTTTATGTGACTCACTTCACCACAACCACAAAACTGTGTTTAGAGATTCCTTCAGATCTTTATAGAGGAAATGTCAACATTCAGAATACTTGGAAACAGAGTTTAACAAAGATTTTTAGCCCTGAAAATATCATGTATGTATATCCTGAACTATATGTATGAGGGCACAAAATGATAAACATATTTAACCAACACTGCTGTTTAGTGCAAGGGTATGTAATTCCCAATATATATGTAGTATTTAAAAACCTTTAATAAATGATTGTACAAATATCCTCAGCTGATTCTGAAGTGGTCAGGTGGGAGGTGCTGTCACAGATTTTCTGTCTGTGAGAACTTATTTACACAAACTTTGTACAGATGAAAGTAACAACACTGTTACATTCAACACTGTTGAGTAAAAGAGAAAGTAGTTACATTTGACTGCTCCTGGTCACATGACGACCCCACAGCAGTTAGTGCCCCTTATTTTGATTTACCGAGTTTTACACCCGGTGCCCTTCCTGACAGTCCAGCAGTGATTTGTGTCTCCAGCTGGAATCAAACCAGCAACCTTTACGTTAATCAGTACACTCTGGAGGTACAACAGTATATTTTAGAATAATTCCTTTGACATTTTCTGTAATGTGTGTGTTTAATATTAACTGTTCTTCTTTTATTTGTCTTCTCTTATTAGTGTCTATATTTATTGGATACAAAAACACCTTTGACTTTTATTATTATCATTTTGTCATGAGACCCTTCATTCATCATTTATCTCAACTCTAAACACACAGACAGTCTACAAAGTCTACACATCCACCTGTGCCAGAGAATTAACTTCCTGTTGCTGTCACCTCTCTGCTACTTTAGGTGTGTTTGTGGTATTTGTTTGTCAAATACACGGCTCAGATCCAGTCAGCTGAGTCAGTCCGGGAATGCTATGAAGTCAAACTGGTCTAAGGTGTGTCGTATTAAACAGCTGACAAGGAAATACGGGTTAGATTGTTCACTGGGGCTGTTTAGTGCAGCCAGAGACCAAATCACTATCGTCAAAGTTTGTTTCCTTTCTTTTTTCTATTTGCTCTCAGTGGATAATTTTTCCATCCTGATGATCAGAAGAGTGTTTGAGGGTTTCAGAGATCCTTCAGAACAACAGTAAGTGTTTAAAATGACGTCTTTCAGTCTTTTAGATAATCTGACAGGTTGATGAAGTCTGTGAGCTTCAGTGGATTAACAGATTGTTCATGTTAATCCATCTGAACCAGGATTAAAGCTTCACTTTCCTGGTTACAGATGAATGTCATGTGGAGTTAGTGTGAAGCATCTGATTTACTGTTGGCTGGTTTCATCTGTGTAAACACATCATATGAAATTATTTTAATAAGTTTTAATTCAAAGCTGTCAGACTTTATCTGACACAATATAAAGAAGAAAATCAACTCAATGACAAACAGGAAATGTAGTGAGGGCACTATTTATGTTGGAGATTCTGACATGATCCCTGATTCAGCTCCTGGGATTTTGAGTTGTCTTGAAGATTTCTCTTTCAGTCTTTTCTGTTTGGTTTGTGTTTTTGATTTTTATTTGGCTCAATTTTAATTGCTTTATTGTTCTAATAGTGGGGTGTATTTCTGACAATACTGAGTGTTTGTTCCTTTGTAGTTTTCATAGGACTGAGTTTCAGGTTTTCTACTCCATGTTTGGCTTCCAGTTTGACTTCATTGTTGCTGTTTTTATGGTGACTTTCTGCTTTCTGTTTTGTTTGTCTTTTGTATCTTTTAGGATTTTATTTGGGCTTTTGGAATTTATACGATTTGTTTGGGAGGAATAATTTACTTTATTTTCTTGTGTGTTTTAGTGTTAATATAACTACTTTTTGGATTATTCCTTTTTTTTTTTTAATTTGAGATACACCAAATCATACAAAAGACTCAACATTATGTCTGAGATTTGTTTTGAAATGTTTTAATTTTGTATTTCTTGTTTGGTCGAGGTGTAAAACAGACTATATGGAAACCTACTGCTCACCATTTAAAGGAATGCTCATTTCAGAATCAGAATCTTATTGCCAAATGTTGTGCAGGTTTACAACATTAGGAAATTGCTGCGGCACTTAGTGCAAACATACTGTCAGACAGCACTTAAATAAACATAAAAATAAGAATTAAAAGTGCTAAGTAGATAGATATATACATGAGTGCAGGTGGTGATCAGTGCCAAACATGGAATGATGCAGTGAACACAGCGTAGGGTCATGTGTTAGTGGTGGGAACAGTCATACGGTTATTGTTCATGAGTCCAACAGCAGAGGGGAAGAAACTGTTCTTATGGCGAGAGGTTCTGGTGCGAATGGACCGGAGCCTCCTGCCTGAGGGGAGCAGGTCAAACAGACTGTGTCCAGGGTGAGAAGCGTCAGCTGTGATCCGAGCTGCACGCCCCAGTGTCCTGGAGGTGTACAGGTCCTGCAGAGATGGGAGTCTGCAGCCAATCACCTTCTCAGCAGAGCGCACAACACGCTGCAGTCTCTGTTTGTCCCTGATAGTGGCTCCAGCGTACCACACAGTGATGGAGGAGGTGAGGATGGACTCGATGATTGCAGTGTAGAACTGCATCATCGTCTGTGTTGGCAGGTTGAATTTCTTCAGCTGCCTCAGGAAGTACATCCTCTGCTGGGCTTCCTTTGCTGCTGTTGTGGAAATTTTAACAATAACCTGCAACACACCCAGTGAGCTTGATTTGAAGTTTTCAAATACCAAACAGTTTTCTGAGGAAAGACACCGCCCATGAACAATTTTATACCTTCCCAAACACTGTCAAATAAAGAACGTTCCACAGCACATCATTTATCTCTATACCTTCAGTCCAACTCATCCTTGACTCCCCCCCAATCCAAGGAAAGTTATGACCACCCATCACCTCCCTACAAGCAGGATGCCTGTAGACCTTCAACTTCATAACAGGGCCCCTACCTAAACATCCGCATCCCTCGATAAGCAAAAAGAGTCTCACTATCTATTTAATGTCTCCCTTACAATGGTCTCACTGTGTGTGCAGAGCACAAGGCCCCTCTGTAGTGAACATGCATACAACTAAGTGAGAAAGTGAAATTACTATAACTAATGTGATATGATTAAATATGTGATTAACACACAAGAAAGGAAATCTGCCACCACACTGCAGAGCTTACTCAACTCTCCAGGTTTTGGTCATAGGTAAGAATGTTTTCCCAGGATAGTTTTCAAAATTTGAAGCTGATTTGGGTTCAGTGGGTCACTTTTCTCATATGTGTCTATTTTCTTTCTGCAGCCCCTGTTTGATACACCCATGTGACTGATGTCGATTTGTCACATGAGGCTATCATGTTAATTTCTAGCTAATGTCCAGCCAGATCATCTTTGGGCTGCAATTTGTTGCTTTCCTCCCAGCTGTGCTGCCAAAACATTTGTAGACGTGTCTGCATTTCTGTCATTCCTGTCACGTGTTCGTGCTGCAAAAGTCAATCAAGTTCAAGTTGCAGTAATTCGGCATCTATCTAGCTCTACTGTAGAGTAACCTTAGTTTTGTTTTTTTCAGTGATGGGTCTGATCCTATGACAACTGGGATTGGCCCCGCCTGCGACCCTGATAAGGACAGGCTGAAGAGAATGGATGGATGGAAGTGACAGGTAATTTCAAAGTACATGTTTCAAACATCTCAACAAATATCAGAAAACACTGTTTCAGGGATGGACTGTTTCTCATGGAGAGAAACTCAGTGAGAAAAGATGTAAGAAAGAGAACAGGAGAGATTAACGATTATTCTTCTTGAAACTAAGGGCTGCTTAGGCATTGCTGTTTAATAAACTAGTGCTATGTTACTTTTCATTACTTTTTCAATATTTTCAAATTTTAAAAAATGGACCAAGCTATCAGATAACCAAACTCTCAGCGAAAGCTAGCCTACTCTGAGCTTTCATATCTGAGTGTTTGGATTTTATCGAATTTTATCTGCAGTTCACTGAAATCAAAGTTTCTCTGTGACTTTCAGAAGTTAAACCCCAGTTCCCCATCATCAGATCAGTAAATAAAAACCCAATAATACGAATCTCTGGAACCCAAATCAACCTGACATGACTGCGTCAAATAGCAATTTTTCTGCAGTTTTCTCCTGAACGGCAGGCGTCACCACTTAGATAAAAACTCTGCATCAGCTCTTTTATTCCAGTAGAAAAAGTGAAGACAGGAAGTAGAGAACTCAGTTTTTTGTTGTTGCCTTCGATTCTTTTAATTTCTTTCTCGTCTCGAGCTGTTGCGGCCTCTCCGTGATTATAATATATTATAAAATATAGATATAATTGAAAACTATCAAAAAAAAAAAGAAATGATCGTACACTCTGTCTCCAACCCACGGATGTGACGTCCGCTAATGTTTGGGTGGAAGTGTTAGCTAGCTAGGCTACGGAAATGTCTCCCGAACATCTTTTTTGTTTTTCTCCACTTTGCTGTTTGTCGGTCTCTTCGTGTTTGTCTCTGCAGGTGAGATTTAACTATGAGAACCCAAAATCACTTTCGCTCTGACATAAAAACTAAGATGGATTATGAATTATTTTTATGTAACCCAGTAACGAGTTACAGTACGAAATTCAGCATTCAAATACCACCTGTGAAAATCCCCAATAATCCTGAATTCACCATCCAAGATGGCAGCAGTGCCTGTAAACATTAGTAAAAGCTTAAAATTTAAAATCTTGTTACGCTTATTTAACCTCAGAGGTCTGGTGGAGGTTGTACTGTGACGTCTCTCCTGAGCTAACTACCTTCCAGTACGAGTCAGAAAAGAAAAGAAAACACTATTTATGTTGCTTCTAGCTAACTGGAGTCCATGGATGTGGATGGACACCAACGACCTGTTACATGCTGGAGATCTCACTGATTTGTTATTCTGCTGGTTTTCTATCTGTAGCTAGCCGTACAGCACAATGCTGACACAATAGCACAAAAGTGAAAGTACAGATTACACGTTTCGGGTTTGATACTGTTTGTGTGCACTGCCTCATTTTGTACTTCTATTTGAAAGTAATTCTGACTAAGAAGCAGAAATTGCTGACTTCCCATTTCGGATGGAAGACGCTACTGATCTGCACTGCTACTGTTTGAGAATTGTTAAATACGCTTCACTCTGAGAACTTGGTCTTGTACTGCAGAGTTCAACATATAGAGGGCAGTGTTGCCAACTCCTCAGTAATGAAATTCGCTATTGGTTGTCCTAAAAGTCACTAGGAGTCGCTAAATGACATCATCACCTAATTTGCATATTTGGTCATGCTAATGTAATTGTAACCTACGTTGTTGGAGACAGAAATAATGGAAGAGACATAAAGTGAGTAAAAAACGTCCAAAAGGCAGTTAGAATTATTTAACTACAAATTACATTTCTTTTAGCAAATGTTGTTTTTTTAATGTCACAATTCCAACCCTGCTCCACACTGGCAACAGTGACCCGAAATTGGCGCTCTGGGGGAGTTACTTTGTGTGTGTGTGTGTGTGTGTGTGTGTGTGTGTTCATTAGTTATAAGTTGGCAACACTGATAGAGGGTCTCTTTAAGTTATCTAGATTCATGTACCCAAATACTGTTGATCAGATAGACAAGTAGCAGTTTCCTTTTAGGATCAATAAACAGTCTCCCTAAACTACTCCAGGATGCACTTACATGTTCACATGAAACAGATGTCTTGGCAACATCAAAACAGTCACAGTGATTAGTGTAACAGCAGCTGATTGTGCAAAGGAAGGATAAAGGGTTCAAGGTCATTAAACATATGTAGAGGTTATACATAAAATCTGCTGTAGATAATCAGATGTAGAGGAAAGGCTCTGTGCTGTAGTTCAGTGTAAAACGTGCTGTATAAATGTGTGCACGTTTTGGTCAGTGAGACTGGAGAAGAGCTGTTAATAAAATGTATCCTATTTAAAGGAAGGAAGAAAAGCTCACAAACACTTATTGTGTGAGTTTTAATTCCACAGTTTTATCAGTAAGACACATGAATATGATGGATTATAGTTGAGGCTGGTCTGCTACCTGGATGCTTCTCTGTTCATGAGTTATTCATCAGTCAGAATAAGATGTTGGACGTCTATTGACCCTAAAGGACACCATCCCCTCAAAAATAGCAACAGTTGTGTCTAAGACTTTATATTGATTATAGGAATATTGATGATAATGCTGGACGATTGCTCAGTCAGTAGGGTGGGTCTTTCATAGCTGTTTAACTACACGTCTGTAGTACAGAAAACCCCAAATTAACCCTGAAGTTACCGGAGCATGAGGATATCTAGATTCTTTGCACTGAACATGCCTCGTTTGTCAGTGTCGTCTGTATCTCTCCAGAGCTTTACAAATGAACCACAACTCAAGTTCTTGTGTGTGGTTGCACAAATGTGCATGTGATTAATATCCTTCAGTGTTTAATCACGACAGCTCTGCTCAGCAGGTGGTGGCATCACCTCTGAATAGAGGCAGCTGCTGCAGCAAAGCAGTGGCATCTGAAGCTGCCACTCTAATGCTGCTTTTATGCTTCAGTGCAGTAATATGAAGGCAGACGGACGGCTCATCTACCTGCACAGTGTTTGATGTTGATGGAGGCAGTGTATGTGGTACAACCGGTCTGTGGGCAAATCTTCCTTGTGCTGTTTGTTGATCTTCAGCCAACCACAGAGAAGAGTCAAGTTATAACACACAAAGAGCTGAAGTGAAAACTAGTGTCCACTGCAGCCACTCTGAGCCTTTCATGCAGTGTTTCTTTTAACAACGATGATTTTTTTTTAAATCTTCTGTTGCTGGTGAACTCCCAGTAGCTCCAATACTTGTGCTTACCCTTAATCAGCCAATCAGTATTGACCCAACCCAAAGGTTGATGTGCATTGATCCATTGATGTGCAGTTGGGATTTTACAGCATGTTTGCATTTGCTGTCCAAACAGAAACACATTACCAGATGGGAACATTGTGTCTGAGTCCAAACACTGAAATACAGAATTATGTTCAGACTGTGGCTTAAGGTTTCTGCTTCACCAGTAACATGAGATCTCAATTAGCTGTTTATTTATTGTAGGTAGGTAACAAAGTGAGACACCTTTCTATTAGAACATACTTTTAAAGCAGTGCCAGTGAAAAATTAGGTTCGACACAAGTGACCTTCACTCTCATTGCCTGGTGTAGTGAGTTGTTATATTTTGACCTTTAAACTCTCTGCCCTGTGCTGTTTCCTCTTTCAGAGAACAAAAACATCACAGCTAAGTCCGGACAGGACATCACTTTGACATGTCGAGCTCCAAACAACAACAACATTATTGTTCTAGAGTGGAGCAGAGCTGACCTGGGAGAGAAATATGTGCTTCTCTTCCGGGATGAGCGTTTCTATCCAGATCAACAGCATCCATCTTTTAAGAACCGGGTGGATCTGCAGGACAGACAGATGAAGGATGGAGACGTGTCCTTGATTCTGAACAATGTGACAACTAATGACGCTGGAAGATACGAGTGTCGTGTCGTCCAGGCAGAAACTAAACGCAGGAAGAGATCTGTTTTAGATGTTGATCCCATCAGCATCATCAACCTGAGAGTTGATCCTCCAGGTGAGTGAGTAGAGTTGAGTGTGTGTGTGATCAGAGGTGAAGCTGCTTCCTGGTTGTTGATGTTTGTTTCTAAAGATATTGTTGATGAGACTTTGTAGAAAGCAGCTGGTCTGAGTGATGTGATCAGAGTGCAGTAGATAATGTCTGACAGCAGTTTGAAGAGGAAATGGATTCTGTTCTGTTCTTCACTCATCACCTACCTGACAGCTGACACCTCACACCTGTTTCTCACCTGCAGGTCAGACAGGAGGAGACACAGAGGATGGAGGGAAGGAGGCTGGAGGGAAGGAGGGTGGACCTGTTGGACTCATCGTTGGTCTGAGTCTTTCTGCTGTGCTTCTTGTTTCCGCTGTTGTTGGTTTTTTGATCTACAGAAAACATGAACAACAGCAGAGTCAGGATTCACACCAGCCTCCTGTTGAATTTCAGCCTGTTTGAAATGTCAGCTTAACTGTGATTCTTGTGCTTTGCTTTCAGTCGTGTCACTGAAAATGTGGAAAGACAGAAATCAGTAATATTAAACATTTAGCAGGTACCTGTCAGACACGTCCAGATTTTGCATTTAATTTACATTTTTCATCAGAAAAGAGGAGAAAGTTGTTTGGAATATAAACAGTATTTGTCTGATATTACTCAGGATCCTTTGATCACATGTCGCTGGTATTTGACTCGTTTTAAATGTAATTTCATTAAAATGAAACCAAAGAAAAAAACATTTCTATGTAGCTGCAGGTCCAATATTTCCTCCCTTTGACCTGGAACGATTCAGCTTCATTGAACTTTACCTTCCATGAAGGAGACACTTCAGTCTGTTACTGTCCAACTGTTACTTTCCTTTATATATTCTCCCAACAAAGATCCACATGTGTTAGTACTTAATGTGTTTTTTTTATTCCAACATTTCCTGTGGCTGTACTTTGTTTTTTAATCAGAAGCTCTGACTTCCTGAAACTGTTGATGCAGATTTTGTCACCTTGAATGGATCCAAAATAAATATAACCATATGTAAACTGTTTCTGCTTCTCATAATTACAGACCTGCCTCTCAGAGGTAGTGGATCAGAATCGTTGGACAATTGGTCCAATTACATTATTCTGTATTCTTCCTCCCTGTTACATTGATAAAACTGCCTCTTTTTTTTATCAACTACAGTGCAGGCTAACCTGGAGGTTAGCAGCTCACAATATGACCTCACATTTGAACTAGTTCTAAATCAAGGAGCCCGTCTACCTTCACCAGAGCACAACATAGACACAGTAATCCTGATGCTCAGTCAAGGGTGATTCTGTTCATCTGGACATTTTCAGTGGGAGAAACGTTTCATCACTCATCCAACTTCAGTCTCAGCTGAGTCAGAAATCAGGAAGAGGGTTTATTGCCAAATGTTGAGCAGATTTACAACATTAGGAAATTGCTATGGCTCTTTGTGCAAACATACGATAAAACAGACACTTGAATAAAAATAAAATGTGAGAAACAGATTGAGATGAGTATATATATATATATACTAGGGGTGCAACGATACACAAAATTCACGGTTCGGTTCGGTTCGATACTTTGGTGTCACGGTTCGATATTTTTTCGATACAAAATAAAATGTTCATGCCTTTTTAATTTGTCATTTATTAAAATTATAAATATATATTTTAACTCAAAAGTACAGTTTTTAAATTTAACCCTAACCCTTGTGCGTGTTTTTTATTTTGACAGCGAATGTGCACCTGCGGACCACTTATGTGCAGCCCTGGTTATTTAGCTCATCATATTGCAGCCACAGAAATTCTTTTGCCCATGAAACCATAAAGCTGCACTTTCTTTTTGCCTTATAGTCTGATTTGTCATAACTTTTCCGTTTTGTGGTAAGCTTTTCTTTGGCTGTCACTTCTTCACCCTGACCTGTCTTATTTGGCTCAGCAGAACTAAAATATATATCCTGCTGCTTTTACATACTCACTCACATAAGCTCAGCGATTCTCTGCGCGATCAACCTCTCACATGTTTAAGCTTGCTGCGGGAGATTTCACTTGTCATGTTTGCATAGTAAGCTAACGATTAATAAGACAATGTCAGAGGAATTGGGGCACAAATTATCATCACTCACCAATCAGTGCTGTCGCTCTCTATACACAGTTCACGCGATTGCAAAGTGAAAGCAAAAAACAAGCGCAAAAAACAAGCGCAAATTCAAACGCGATTTCAATGTCACATATTGACAGTGGCTCACCGATGCCAATGACATAATTACCCAGCTACATTTCCGAAAGAATGCAAAAGCATTGACATATATTTTTCCTTCCTACAATAGCCGGACGGGCAGGGCAGAGATAGATTTTGGTAGCCCGACTGGAAAAATCTCTAGCCCCAGGACGTCGGGCTAGCGATTTTGCGAGCCCTGTATCTGATTGAGGAATCACTCATCTTTGGAAAAGAGAGTTTATTACAGAGAAATGTCTCTTTCCAAAATAAAAGCTATACTATCCGCTTCTTCTGGGCTATATTCTCAGCAGCATATTAAACATATAAGGAGAATCATGTGCTAACGGCTGTCTAAATGACTCGGCTAAAGTTAGTAGCATGCATGCTTGTTGTTTTTGTCTTTGCACTAGGATGATGTCGGCGTAAATGTGCAGTCATATCCGTTGTGTTCCCACTAGTGCTTTCAGCTTAACCTCGTTAAAATGACCTTAACGCCACAACACGGCAAATCTCCGTTAACGAGCTACCGCCGATCGCCCCGTGCATGGTGCTAGACAGCCAACACGTTAACGAGCTAACTGCGCTAACACACTAGCTCCCACCCATGTAATTGAGCATTGAGTGGCACATCCAACATACTGTTTTACTTTAGTCCATGACGCGCTTACCTTCAGGGTCATACGTCACATGAAAACCAAAATAATTCCAAACGCCAGATCTGAATGAGGGTGGGGGAGGTTCAATTTGCCATGTTGCAAGGAGAGCTTAACTTCTGTCTCGCTAGCTTGCCCTGCGCTCTTCCTTCTGACTATGCTGTCTGTGTGGAGCGCTCAGTGGATCTGCGCTCGACAGTGCAGCCTAGGCGGAGTAGTCGAACGCAGATTCACTGAGCGCTCCACACAGACAGCATCGTCAGAAGGAAAGTTGATAAAATAAATTACAAATGTTGTATTGTTCGATACATATGCGTACCGAACCGAAAGCACTGTATCGAACGGTTCAATATCGATATGAATATCGTTGCACCCCTAATATATACGGGTTCAAGCGCCGGCTCGGAGAGTCTCTGTGTCCGACAGCCTCGTCTCTGTCACACAGGGCAGCTGTGGCTGCAATGTAGCTTGCCATCACCAGTGTGTGAATGGGTGAATGAATGTAGTGTGAAGCGCTTTGGGTTCCTTCGGGACTAAGTAAAGCGCTGTACAAGTCCAGGCCATTTACCATTTACATATGTGTTTGTATATACAGTGGGATGCAAAGGTTTGGGCAACCTTGTTAATAGTCATTATTTCCCTGCATAAATTGTTGGTTGTTACAATAAAAAAAATGTCAGTTAAATATATCATATAGAAGTGAAATGAAGTTTATTGGATGTACAGAAAGTGTGCAATAATTGTTTAAACTTCCTTTCATTTTTCAAATGTCACTGTGTGTGTGTCTAAGGTTTGACTCTCATCACTGGAGCATAAACTAATGGGTGTCATTAGGACGCTACAACACAGATCGAACACCATCCCCAACGACACAGCAACCAGGGAGGCATCACATCAAGAAGGCCCTGAGTAAATATGGTTATCCCAGCTGGACTTTTGTTAAAGCTGGGAAGGCGCCAAAAGAAAGCTCCAGCTAATCCAGCAGAGAAGGACAACTGCTGCTCAAGCGAAAAACTGTAGTGATCCCGTATGTGTCAGGAGTATCGGAAGTTGAGGCGCATTTTTTCTAAACATGTCAGGTCAACCAGCGAGGACTGCGCACCATGACAGAACAGCTACCTGTTCCGTTATGGTGCGCAGTCCTTGCAGTCTGTATTGAGTCAAAATGAATAAATAATAATTAAATAAAAAAATCACAATGGAAAGCCAAAAAAACTCCTTTTTAACATAGTCATCAGAAATGATACAAAAAACCAAGTAGTTTACAGAGTCCTCCTTTCTCCATGGTTTGGGCTTTTCAGCTGTGGCCACACCTCTTTCAGATTCTTCTATATTTATACCCCAAAAGTTGCCTTTTAAAATTAAACCTGAAGGTTTGCAGCTCACAATATGACTTCAAAGTTCAACTGGATCTAAATGGTGTCAGGCTACCTTTACCAGTACACAACATAACATAGACATGCTAGTGTGTGTGCATGCTCAATCATCCAGATAAGTAAATCCCAAAAGGTTGATTCTGTCCAACATATTTGTTTTTAATATGAGTTTAGAAGAGTTTGACAAAGAAAACCCAACAGATGTTTCAGAAGACATTTTTCCTTGTATATTAAGGCTCATGTACTTGTGCAAACATCAAAGAGCATCAAACTCAGTTGTGTTGAAACCTCAATTTGATGATCTGCTTGTATCCATGTTAGTATTTGAAGTCCACCATCTCCCTCTAGTGGCCATATATGAACCATCATAGTGTTCCAGTCAGTCATCAGTGTGTCTCTGCACTGCTGTAATTAAAATGTGTTCAGAGGGCCTCAGTGTCTGAATGGTAAATGGTCTGTATTTGTATAGCGCTTTACTTGGTCCTGAGGACCCCAAAGCACTTTACACTATACACAATCATTCACCCATTCACACACACATTCACACACTGGTGATGGCAAGCTACATTGTATCCACAGCCACCCTGGGGCGCACTGACAGAGGCGAGGCTGCCGGACACTGGCGCCACCGGTCCCTCTGACCACCACCAGTAGGCTACGGGTGAAGTGTCTTGCCCAAGGACACAACGACCGAGACTGTCGGAGCCGGGGCTCGAACCAGCAACCTGGTTCCAGTTCAGCTCCATAACAGCAGCGTCCCTGGTTTGATTCCTGTGTTTCAGCTTGTATCTGCCTCTCTCACTGAGGGGGACGTAACTACAGAGACATGGATTTGTTCATCAACCAAACCACAGATCACTGACACCAGAGGACATCTGACTTGTTTCTGATTTTTCTATCCAGCTGTGTGAATTGCCAAATGTCTGAGCAATCTCATTCCATTAAAAGATACGTGTTTACAGTTTGTATCTTGCATTTTTATAAGAATTTAGTTACCCACTGTGTTTGAACCAATAGAAAGCTGGTGCTCAGAGGAAGAGGGCGGGCTTTACTTGGTGTCAGTGAGAGAAATGAAAAAAAGCTCAAATGAGTGAGAAGGACGATGAAGGAAACATCTGTGCTGTGTCTGCTCTGTAAGTAGAATCTCTGTGTTTGTTTGAATTCTTGTACTTTGACTGTCTGCTCTCCTGATAACTGATGATGGAGGAGAAGACATGAAAAACAAATCAGGCTGAATTCAAGTTCAAACACCACGAGGACCAACTGCAGGTCTGAACTGACTCTTTATCTTTGCTCAGGAGTCGAGGAAACACAGCAGGCAGTGAAAAGCTGAAATTGAAATGAAAGCCTTTATTGTCATTATCCACAGTATAACAAGATTTAAAACAGCTCCATAAAAGTGCACATGTACTTAGCACATTATAAAAAACTATACATTAATATGGTAAATGGTAAAATGGTAAATGACCTGTATTTGTATTGCGCTTTACACATCCAGTCATCCACCCATTCACACACTGGTGATGGCAGCTACATTGTAGCCACAGCCACCCTGGGGCGCACTGACAGAGGCGAGGCTGCCGGACACTGGCGCCACCAGTAGGCAACGGGTGAAGTGTCTTCCCCAAGGACACAACGACTGAGACTGTTCGAGCCGGGGCTCAAACCGGCTCCCAACTCTTGAGCCACGATCAACAATAATATAACTATACAAATAATATAAATACAATTATGACACAGACAATTTGAGCACCAACAATTTTTAGTGCAAATTACTTTTGTGCAAGTTTGAGTTGAGTATGGTGATAGCTTGTTTGCTCTAGCCTGTATGGATCTGAAGCGCCACAGGGCAGTAGGTTAAAAAGATGGTTGTGTACTTAAAGATGTTTCTGGTGTGGAGCAGGGAAATTATTTTACTGCTATTGTTAAATAATTATCATCATTACCATTACCATTATCTGAACCTTAACACTGGCCCTGCTGAGACAACAGGAGTTATAGATGGCAGACAAGAAGGGAAGGGGCAACCAGTTTACCACCGTCTGAAGTCTCTTCTTGTCTTATTTAGTTGCTCCTTCCTGAGCACCCTTAGAAAGTGTAGTCGGTGCTAGGCCTTCTTAACCAGCGCTGTGATGTTAAATTTTAAGGATTCCTCTCGCTCTACATACTTGATGGGCAGGGTGGCAGGGGCACTTCTGAAGTCAAGGAAGATGTTAGGGTCAAATTGTTGAATGTTGTCATTGTGTTTGTTAAATTTGTAAAGTCTTAGATCAAACTATAGCATCAAATACATTCCTTTGTTTCTGACCACCTCTCCAGTCACTCTGTTCTGGGGGAGGTTTTTTTGTAGATACATCCTCTGTTTCTTGTGTTGTAAGCTTACTGCTTTTATGATCCTTTTGGTGAGCCGGAGGTCACACAAATGCACCCCCATGACACACACACACACACACTCCCTGTGCATATGATACGACAACTTTTCTCCATGGTAAATGGTAAATGGCCTGTATTTGTATAGCGCTTTTACTAGTCCCCCCCTAGGGACTAGCTTTACACACCCAGTCATCCACCCATTCACACACTGGTGGAGCAAGCTACAGGTGTAGCCACAGCTGCCCTGGGGCAGACTGACAGAAGTCTGATGTCTTGTCTGATGCAAATTTGTCAATGATGTTGTCTGGGTGAGTGGGACTGCAGCCAGATGTGTAGAGTGAGTAGAGTAGTGTGCTTAGTACACAACCCTGGAGAGAGCTGATGATGAGAGTGCAAGGGGAAGAGAGGTCAGGATCCAGATTGACTCGCTGGGGTCGGTTGACCAAAAAATTGGCGGGAGCCACTTGCTCTTGGATAGAGGATGTACAAATTAGTCTTTCAGTCGTTTACTCATTATGTGGACACAGCTCTATAGTGAAAACATGGGTTTACTGTGGTATTTAAAAGTTGTAGTACTGACCTGTACTCACTGTATAACAGGTTTGATGAACTTGAACTGTACTGTGACCCTGAAGTCAATAATTTTGCAAAAGAACAGAACACAATGTTGCTGTAGAAAATCAGAAAAGTGAGTTTGTGTGTTTGTCAGCTGTTTGTGTGGAGTTGTTCTTTATGTTCACCTCAAATGTCATTTCTCTTTAGTTCTGGTCTCACTGCTGAGCTGCACAACAAACCAAGGTCAGTAACCTTCTTCTGTCACAGTTTAAATGATTAATGCTCACTGATATGACCTGATTGGGTTCATGTTGGTAGATATCAAATATAAAAGTGCTGAAATGAGAAATGTAAGAAAATATTCACAGATAATCAGAGATGGGCAGTAACACAGATTACTTTTTTCAAGTAACGAGTGAAGTGAAGGGATTACTATTGCAAAAGAAGGTAACTATATTAGTGCTACTTTCCCGTAAGCACACCACGTTACTGCGTTACTAAAAGCGTGATTTTTTTGCGAGAGTGTCTCGCAATGACGTAAGCGAGTGCGACGTTCGGATCAACAGCTGTGTGCAGATCAACAGTGGATAATATATGGAGTGCGGGAGAGAGTTTGAGCGTGCAGCGTTTAAATCGTGGAAGTACTGACCTTACTTCTCTCCCATCTCTCTCCTCCATATCTCTCTGATCTGGTCTCGGTGTCTTAGATCTTCTTCTTCCCTTTCTCTCTCTGTCCCCCCATCTTGTCACCATGGGGAGCAGGGCTTTCAGCTGCTCTGCTCCATGACTCTGGAATTCCCTTCCTCTTCTTTTTATTTTTTGTCAGCTTATTTAGTTGGTTTTTGTTTTTTTGCCCTTCATCCCCGTCCCTCTTCTCCACTGTTTTTCCCCCTCTTCCTTTCTCCCTTTTCTTTTCCTCATTCAAGTCTGTCCCGTATCTAACAAGTGAAAATAAAAAAATAAATAAAATAAACAATACAAGGTGAATCAAATAGGCCATTATGGTAAGGCTGGGATGGTCCATTTGGTAAAGTAAATCCGTTGGTCATCTTTCTTTGCCTTTAGACAATAATTCTGAGGGTAAAAGAGCCAAACGGGACAGGCAAAAAAAAAAATGCAACTTGACCAACACTGCAGATAATATATATATATTTTTTTAATTTAACCCTCACAGCTCGTCTGACTGTGAGTCCCAGCAGCTCTCAGTTCTTTAAAGGAGACTTTGTGTCTCTGAGCTGTGAGGAGGACGACAGCTCTGCTGGATGGACTCTGAGGAGAAACACAAGCAATTTACAGAGGACTCAGTGTGGAGCTGAATGGGGAAAACCAGTTACTTCAGCTAATTCTTCCTGTAACATGAGCTACATTTTAACACAGGACAGTGGAGTTTACTGGTGTGAGTCCAGAGAGGGTCCCATCAGTAACATGGTTAACCTGACAGTCACTGGTAAGTTGAGTGTGTGGAGTTAGTGTTGATGAAGCTGTGTGTAAATGGATGAAATGCTGTAGTTTGTCTCTGTGTTGAGGTGGATCAGTGATCCTGCAGAGTCCTGTCCTCCCTGTGATGGAGGGAGATGACGTCACTCTGCTCTGTAAAACAAAGACCACTCCCTCCAACCTCCCAGCTGCTTTCTATAAAGATGGCTCCCTCATCAGGAAGCAGCCTACAGGTCACATGACCATCCAGCATGTTTCCAGGTCTGATGAAGGCCTCTACAAGTGTGACATCAGCGGTCATGGAGAGTCTCCATCCAGCTGGATCACTGTCACAGGTGACACACTCACCTGTCTGTGTTTCTGCAGCTTTCAACATTCACAATGTGACGACAACTTAATGACTGTGTTTGCTTTATTTTAGACAAACACACCACCACACCTCCACCTACATCCACACCTCAACCTAGTTCCACCTCTCCTCCTGTTCTCTCTGTGTTTTCATGTGTTGGATCAGTCTGTGTTTTGGTTCTACTGGTGTTACTGGTTCTGCTGGTGAGACGATGTGTTCACAGGAAACCTGAAGGTGAGACTCAGACTTCCTGATCTTTTGTTTGTTTGTTTGTTTAGTAGAATAAAGTTCACATTCATTAAGATAACGGTAACAACTTAACCTAAATGTAATCTTTGTTTAGATATTTAATTTATATAATTGTTCATTTTGGAAAATTTTAACAGATGGAAAAGAAGCTGAAGAAGATGACATCATCACTTATGTCATGTACTGTGATGTCAAAACTTCAAAAACAGCCAATCAGACGACGCAGAGGTAGTACTGTGTTTTCATCATAGAAGAGTTCATGTTGAGGTTTAAGCTCTTTGTTATCGTAGTAAACATGTTGATCAGTCTCATCTCTTTTCTTTCTTCTCTGCATTGGTCAAAAGTGAAGTCAAAGTCAGCTTTGTTGTCAAAGACCATATGTACAGTCACACACAAGAATTTGAATTGACAATACCTCATGGCCCTCAGTGTACACTAAACTAATATGAAGATAAAAAGATACAAATAAAATAAACGTCTTATTTACAACATCACACAATAACATACAATTATATAAACAGCAGTGTCCAACACAATCATAGTGACTGTGGCTATGTCGTGTGCAAGTGGGGGTGAGGCAGTCAGTGAAAGGGCAATGGTGGTGGGTCAGAGTGTGTATGTTTGAGGAGTTCAGAGGGAAGAGCAGTGTTGGGTTTATTAAGGCACAAACCCCACTGGAACAGAGACAACCAACTGCACGGCAAAACAGGACAAGACGGCGCTCTTTGTCTTTTCTCTCGCGAGGGAAGCCGGCCAAGGTCAAGAGCTCTTTAGTCTTCACTTGAACTTAGCCAACCTGGGCTGACTTCCCCTTTCCTGCCTCTTTAATTGACAAATGATTACATGAATATGCAGTTACAAATAGTTCGATTGAACACGTGACAGTCTTAAGCGGGCATGTGTGTGTTAGCAAGGTATTTGCCTTCCTGGGTGTTTGTGTGTGTTCCTCGCCATCACATACATAGGCATAGTTTCTTATAAACCTTTCCAGATGCCCTGTACAGGATGCAACCTTTCAATGAGCTGACATGTGTATATGTGTGTAGAGCAGAAATAAACAGTCTTGCACCTTAGAAGAATAGAACCTTCTGGATTCACAATGTATAACAGAAAATTATAGCGTTGAGGCTGCTCTCATGTCTGCACAGAAGCTTATAAAACCTAGTAACACACATACACACAATGATTATATATATCTTAGCACAAATGACAATCTCAAAACAGCAACTCTAACAAGGTGAGTGCAGGTGTGGAGTTCGTGTGTGAGACACTCTGATGGATGAAGCTGTTTCTCAGTCTGCTGGTTCTGGCCCGGAGGCTCTTCAGTCTCCTTCCTGATGGCAACATACTGAAGAAGCTGTTGGACGGATGAGTGGCGATCCTCTGAGATGTGCACACACAGGAACTTGGTGCTGCTTACCCTCCACGGCAGCACCATTGATGGTTAGTGGGGTGTGCAGGGTGTGAGTTCTCCAGGAGTCTATGATGATCTCCTTAGTCTTCTCTACATTCAGGGAAAGGTTGTTGTTGCTGCATCACTCGGCCAGATGTTTAACTTCACTCCTGTAGTAGGTCTCATCGTTGTTGCTGATGTGACCTACCACAATTGTGTCGTCTGCAAACTTAATGAAAATGTTGGAGCTGTGTGATGGTGTGCAGTTGTGGGTCAGCAGTGTGAAGAGAAGAGGGCTCAACACATCCTTGGGGAGCCCCCGTATTCATTGTTCTTGTGCCGGAGGTGTTTCTGCCAACCCGTACTGTCTGCTGTCTTCCTGTCAGGAAATCCAGCAGCTAGTTACACAGCAAGGTGCTGATCCCCAGCAGATCCAGGGAATGAGTTGTTGGGGAATGATGGTGTTGAACACTGAACTGAAATCTATGAGCAGCATTCTAACATATGAGTCTCTAGTGTCCAGATGTGTGAGGGCTGAGTGAAGCTGAAATTGCATTATCGGTCATCGGGAACGACAGCCTGGCTCAGTGATGTATTAAAGCTGTCTGTGAAGACATCTGTGAGTTTCACAGCACAGTCCCTCAGTGCTCGTCCTGGGATGTTATCAGGACCTGGGGCTTTGCATGTGTTGATCCTGGCAAGGGATCCTCTGTGTGGGGGTCAGGTTCTGCACCTCAAGAAGAATTTCTTTAGCTCATCCCATAAAGAGGTGGGACCGGCACTCTGACGATACTCTGCCCATCCTCAGAGTATCTCTGCTGCCGCAAAAGCTCTGTGAAATCCTCCTGGAGTACTGCCTTTTTCGCCTCTCTGATGCCACGTGACAGGTTTGCCCTTGGGGTTCTTAGGTTCACCTCATCCCCAGCTCTTGAGGCTGCATTTCTCCCCCTCAGGAGCCTGTTGACCTCACCTCTGAGCCATGGTCTCTGATTGTCCCGGACAGTGATAGTCCTGGTCTCTGTGACATCATCGATGCATTTTGAGATGTAGGCAATGACATTTTCTCTATATTCCTGTGGTGTTGTTGTGTGTGGCAGCCTACTTAAAGATCTCCCATTCTTTGGAGGAAAAGCAGTCTTGCAGTGCCTCTGAGGACCTTTCTGGCCACACAAATATCGACATTAGCATAACAGTGATGTGATCAGAGGCACCAAGGTGGGGGAGGGCTTTGTAATCTTCTCTCTGGCTGGTGAAAACATTGTCTAAAATGTTGCTCCCTCGCGTGGGGAATTTAATGTGTACCTGTGAACACTGAAGGAACTGCAGGTTTTCTCAGGTTATGTTTCAGCTCTGAAAAGCTTCCCTTTTGTTTAATGTTCTAATGAAGACATATCAGAATCAGAATCAGAATCAGAATACTTTATTGATCCCTGGGGGAAATTATTTTTTGTTACAGTGCTCCATTATAAACCAACATTAAGACAAGACAGACAATATGCTAACTAAGAATAGTACAATATATACATATATATACATACATACATACATAAGTCACTTATAAATAAATATTTGGAAAAGAAACATGTGTAGTTGTAGCAGCAAACAGTGTGTTAAGTGGATGCGTTGTACAGGGAGATGGCCACAGGCAGGAATGATTTCCTGTGTCGTTCAGTGGTGCTTTTCGGTAATCTCAGTCTCTCACTGAACGAGCTCGTGTGAGTGGTAGGTCACATCAGCAACAACATGTCATGGAGTGGGTGGGAGGTGTTATCCAACATTGTCTTTATCTTGGACAGCATCCGCCTCTCCGACACCACCTTGAGGGAGTCCAGCTCCATCCCCACAACATTGCTGGCCTTACGGATCAGTTTATTAAGTCTGTTGGCATCTGCGACCCTCAGCCTGCTCCCCCAGCATGCAACAGCATAGAGGATCGCACTGGCCACCACAGACTCATAGAAAATCCTCAGCAATCCTCAGTCGCCTCAAAAAATAGAGACGACTCTGGCCCTTCCTGTAAAGTGCTGTGGTGTTTTTAGCCCAGTCCAGTTTATTAGTTATCCAGTTTAACACATAACTTCACACAGATGTAGCTGAAGGATAACTGTGGGGTAAATCTTGAGTCAGGGTAACATAACCAATCTATTTACACAAGTTTTATCAGACTTCACTGATGATTCTATACATGCATTTTTTTTTCTGTCAATTGAAAGCTATGAAGCTCCCTGTCATTTAGGTCGGGGCTTTAAAATAACTGCACAAATATCTGCCCAGATGCATGACAAAGATGGCTGCTGAGTATTTGAGTTCAAGGTCAATATGAAGACTGTTTCCTACTCTTACCATGTGAGATTTTAAGAATCAAACATTGAAATCACAATATTTAATTTCATACTTTTGTGATACATTTATTGCTTCATTTAAAATTAGAAATGCTTAGTCAGTTCCATTGAGAACTGATGGTAGTAAGTAAAACTTAGTCAAGTGCAACCGTCTGCATGTTTCACACTTACTGAGTGTTGTTCACTGTGAGCTGGACTGTGTGTTTGTGGTCTGTGGTTAACTGAAGCTAACAGCTCTGCAGTCGTCCAGCATCCTGTTTCTGATAGAAAGAAAACACTTCAGCTGCAGGTGTTTCAACACAGAGCTGTTTATTTTAACAGGAGGGAACACGGAGACATAATTTGGAAAAGCATTTTAATAAAATTTCCACACAGATCACCATCCATTCAAGGTCAATATTAATTACATTAAGCACTGTTTCCATTTTATTCAGTTTTCATTTAAATTTACCTTTTTTGATATATATATATATATTTTTTTTTTTTTGACTCCGAAATTTTAAACTTGATCTATCTCAGTATTTATATATAATTTTATTTTAAATAAAGTAGTAATTCTAGTATAACAGTAGTCATCACAGCATACCAGTGTGTCTAATATTAGTGCTCATGTTGTGAAAAGTGTTTGATTTGTACTCTGTGGTGAAGAGTGTCAGTCTTCACTGGCAGCTTTGTGGTCGTCCACCTGCCCCGTACACAGAAACACCCCCCAGTTCTTTGTGGTCACTTTATGTTTCAGAGCAAAGGTGTGAAGACGAGAAAAAAAAAACAGTACAAAAGGTGCTGAGCTTTCAAAAAATATATATTTAATCCACTTATTAATTAAAACATTTTGCTGTAGTGTGATGATGTAGTTTTATAGTTGTGCACCTACAGAAATGCAAATGTGTTCTATTATTTATTACACAGACAGAAATTCAGCTGCAGTCGACTCAGCAGTGAGAACTGAAGATGTCAGTTATGAACAAACAAACATCAGAACAAGGAGGCCCAGGTACAGCTGCTCTTTATCTTTAACCGAGTCAAGCTAGCTGCTCACCATGTTTCCAACCATCGTGCTAAGCTAAGCTAACCACGTAACCAAATGTTTGACTTTTTAATGTCATTTAATGCAGTTAAAGAGCAAGTTGTTGTTGAGCTCAAGGTTTGACTTCTGTGAACTTTAATTAGAGTGTCGACAGCTCATTGATTTCTGAACTAGTCCCAGTAAAGTCTGAACAGGGACTGTGTGTGATGCAGAGAGGTGGAGATTGGAGGTCTTGATTGAACTACAAAGCTTGTAATAATATTTCCTGTTTTTTGAACTGTGTGTGTTTGTGTTCAGACTTTAAACCAGAGCCAGACATCGTCTACTCTTCACTGAAGTAGTCCACCAGTCCAACCACTGACGTCCAGCTGCTGGTCTCTAACTGCTCCCCCAGCACCTCAGACCAGAGGACATCCACATGTTATTTATATTTTTTAATTTCCTCTATAACCTGTAAAAGCGTTCCGTATAAGTTCTGCAGGATCAATAAACTCTGGGATTCCCTCTTTGTTCAATCTTATTTTTATTTACCATGAAATAAGGAATAAAAATTAAGCTTCAGCTGGCACACTATAAACAGCAGGGACATCATTCAGCGGGTGCAAAACACAGTAAAACACCAGTACCGAACAGTACAGTATGTATTGTGCATTTTCAGTTGCACTTTATCAGGAAGATATAAGTATAGAGAAGGTTTAACATGGTGAATGTTTGACTAGTGTTCATTACCCTGTCAATATTTATAGTCTCACACTCAGTGGTCTGACCTAAAGTAAAGAAATGAAGTGTTTTAGTGTGTGATAAAGTATAAATTGATAAACATGAGACTCAGTCTGGGCTTCCATCTGGATCACACTGCCTGAATCAGAGCTCCTCTTGTGAAACCTCTCAGTGAAGCTTGAAATAGTCGTGAATGACTTTTAAAGTTTTCCGCCATCTACTGGTGAAACCAAATCAAAACAAATCAAATTCAAATTTTATTTGTCACATACACAGTCATACACAGTATGATATGCAGTGAAATTCTTACACAACTGCTCGTGACCTAAAGAACAAACAAGAGGCTATGAATAAGATAGGAAATAAATATGAAAATTAAAAAGGGTAAATTTAACTAGGAAGGAATAAATAAAATAAAATATAAAAATTAAAGTTAAAAATGAAATAACTGTACAACATAAATTAGAATGAAGGGTAAATTTAACTGGGAAAGAATAAGATAAATATATAAATTAAAGTTGAAAATAAAATAACTGTACAACAAAATACACAATACACAGTATAGAAATATATAAGAATGTATGAAGAAATATATATATATATATATATATATATATATATATATATATATATATATATATATATATATATATACAATAACAGCAGCAAAAAGTTTTTTGTACAAGTATTAAATGGAAATGAAGAAATATAATGTCCAGTGTTGTGCAATCCACATTTGTAAGTGTCTTGTGCAGTGCAAATATGCTTAAAGTGATTTAAGTGAAGAGGTGAAAACAATGTCCAGAATGTCCAGTGTGTGTGTAAGAACTATATGTGTGGGTCAGTACTGTGTGGTGGTGTGATTGAGAGACCGTATCGCCTGCGGGAAGAAGCTCCTCCTCAGTCTCTCTGTGTTGGTCTTCAGGGAGCGGAATCGCTTTCCTGACCTCAACAGAGAGAACAGTCTGTTGTTGGGATGGCTGAGGTCCTTCACGATCTTCCTGGCCTTGGTCCAGCACCGCCTGCTGTAGATTGAGTGCAGGTCAGGGAGCTCGGAGCGGATGGTGCGCTCAGCTGATCGCACAACCCTCTGTAGAGCTCGTCTGTCCTGCATGGTGCTGTTCCCGAACCAGGTTAAGATGTTTCCTGTCAGGATGCTCTCTATGGTGCATGAGTAAAAGTTCCTGAGCGCCTTGGAAGGCAGTACAGTTTAAACAGTTGACCATTAAACCAGTTTGCATTTTACTCAGTCTCTTAACAATTTCAGAAACTTTAAAAATGCCATGTTTCAGTTCTGTTATAAGATCTCTGTGTGGCTGAAAATACTTTATAAAGGTATAGATGGGAATCTAAATCTAAAGAGTTCACTGGATTTGACGGGTGGGTGTTAAGAGGCTACTGATACAAACGGGAGGATCTCATTTTTCTTGGCATCTTAGGATCCCCCAGATCAGGACTTTTAAATGTTAATCCCACATAGCAAGCAGTTCTGGCCCAGATTTGGTATCAAGCTGGCACTTCTGACTAACTGGTGTCATGACAGAGTGTATGTCGACCAGATGTGGGCCAGGTCTGGCAATGATGGCACTGTTTATGTTCCTATTTACCTCCACTTAATCCAAAACCTAATAAGGGTTTACTCATCTTTGCCAGTGGGTGGCTGTAACTCAGGAGGAAGCGCAGGTCACCTACTGATTGGAAGGTTAGTGGTTTAATCCCTGTTTCCTCCAGTCTGCATGTTAAGAATGTTATTGTATTTAGAAAGCACTCACTTTAGAGAAAGTGTATGTATAAGATTCTATATAAGAATCAGTCCATTCGCTGTCTGACTAGAGTCTCGGCATGTTGGAGTACACATTGACAATAAACTGGACTGGGCTAAAAACACCACAGCACTTTACAGGAAGGGCCAGAGTCGTCTCTATTTTTTGAGGCGACTGAGGTCCTTCAACATCTGCCAGAAAATGCTGAGGATTTTCTATGAGTCTGTGGTGGCCAGTGCGATCCTCTATGCTGTTGCATGCTGGGGGAGCAGGCTGAGGGTCGCAGATGCCAACAGACTTAATAAACTGATCCGTAAGGCCAGCAATGTTGTGGGGATGGAGCTGGACTCCCTCAAGGTGGTGTCGGAGAGGCGGATGCTGTCCAAGATAAAGACAATGTTGGATAACACCTCCCACCCACTCCATGACATGTTGGTCAGTCACAGGAGCTCGTTCAGTGAGAGACTGAGATTACCGAAAAGCACCACTGAACGACACAGGAAATCATTCCTGCCTGTGGCCATCTCCCTGTACAACGCATCCACTTAACACACTGTTTGCTGCTACAACTACACATGTTTCTTTTCCAAATATTTATTTATAAGTGACTTATGTATGTATGTATGTATATATATGTATATATTGTACTATTCTTAGTTAGCGTATTGTCTGTCTTGTCTTAATGTTGGTTTAAAATGGAGCACTGTAACAAAAAATAATTTCCCCCAGGGATCAATAAAGTATTCTGATTCTGATTCTGATTCTGATTACATGGTTTGATTAAGGTACACATTAGGCCGAAATCCGGGGCCAGAGCTGAAACCTTTCTGGGCCTGCACAGGGCCAGCAGTGTGCATATAACTGGCCCATGGCTGCACACAACTTACATATGGCCCACATACCGCAAAGACTGACGGCCCTTTGGTGGCCCAGATCAGTTTCACCAGATGTAGTCCACTCATGAGGTTTTGCAGCACCCTCTGGTGGATTATTGAACCACTTCAGGACAGAGTCAGGAGGGAGCAATAGTCTGTGGTCACCATCTCCTAAACTAAATTTGTTAATCGTTTATTTATTTATTTATAAAGCACATTTAATTACAACAGTACGGAGCCCCACAAGGGACATGGGGAAAAAAAATTAAGATGGACTTTTGCGAGGTCTCGCGAAACAAACTCGGGATCTCGCAAAAGTTTTAGCCGCATTCTTCGGAGGCCGCCAGCTCGAAGCTGACCGGGAGGTCGAGGCACAATGTGCCGGGAGAGCGGTGTTCCTCCCGGCTGTAGTAGGTCTCGACCTCCCGTTAGCTTCGAGATGGTGGCTGTCAGACATCTCCGAAAACGTCGGAGCACTTTTGCAAATATGTAATGTCTTGTAAACCGAGAAGATATTTGAAGTTTACACAGCTACGTTCACGCCTCAAAATATCTTAAAAGTTTATTTTGTGACCAAGAAAGAGTAATATTACAAGTAGCTGCCGCCATTGTTGGAATTCAACTTTTGCGAGATCCCGAGTTAGTTTTGCGAGATCTCGCAAAAGTTCATCGTAATTCTTTTTTCTCCCATGTCCCTTGCGGGGCTCCGTACAACAGCAACTTTGACTAAAGTCCAAAAATGTACAAAAATACAAAATAACTAGTACCAAATAACTTATAATATTAGTATATAACAATAATACCAAATAACTCTTATATTGCATTAAAAGCCAGTGTATACAAATTTGTTTTCCGTGGACAACACACATGTTGGAACTTAAATTTCTGACCCCTTTCATAACCAATTAAACGGGATCTCCTCCCCCTTGCCTCCGTTTTTGGGAGCGGTGCTAAAGGCTTAAGACTGTGCAGGTTAACATGAGGAGGTGCTAGGATTGCTACTTGGTCCAAAAATTGTCACTTTTGTTTCGTTTTCATTAAAATATAGAAAGTTACAGGCTATCCAGGATTTAACTTCACTCAGACACTGAAGTAAGGGGTCTAGTGGAGCAGGACAGCTTCTCTTCAGTTGAATATAGATCTGAGTGTCATCAGCAGAGATGGGCAGTACGCGTTACTGTAATCTGATTACTTTTTTTCAAGTAACGAGTAAAGTAAGGGATTACTATTGCAAAAACGGTAATTAGATTACCGTTACTTTTCCTGCGTTACTAAAACCGTGATTTTTTGTGAGAATGTCTCACGACAGTGAGGTAAGCGAGTGCGCCGTTAGAGACAACAGCTGTGTGCAGATCAACAATGGATCACATATCGATTGTGGGAGAGAGTATGAGCGTGCAGCACTGACCTTACTTTGAGTTTGATTCCATAAAAAGTGACAAAAACATTAGCGTCCATCGTGCGTGGGAAGAAAACTTCTTTTTACAGCGAAAAAAACCCCTAAACTTCCAAGCAAGCACCGAGTGCACAACGACGTAATGGGAAATTCACAGAGAAACTCGCGGATTCTTCCACTGACCGTGGCACACCTGCACCAGGGTAAACCTCCGCCTACCGCAGTCCTGCTTTACAGGTGAAAATAGAGCAACAGGACCGCTGAGTCTTTGACTTTATTTATTTTCTGCTGTGTTTTACTTCCATCTATTTGAAAGAGTGAGTGTAAACACAAAAAATATTTTATTTTATGTGCTGGAATGTGCAGAAAATAGGTTTAAATGTTAAACTAATTTATTCAAGTCAGAGAATGTTGCATATAATTAAATTTTTGCTTGATGCATAAAGTTAAAAGATTAAAACTAATAAACAAGTTTTAAAAAGAGAGACTTTTCCATTTGATTACATTTTGTGTGATGGATTATGTAGAAAAAGTAGAATTGGGCTGAAAGATCTATCACTTTATCACCTCTTCAGGTTGTAAATCGTGTTTTTAAAAAGTAACTAGGTAATTAATTACTTTAAAAAATAAGTAATCAGTAACGTAACGGGATTACTTTTTGGGGAAGTAATCAGTAATTCGTTACTGATTACTTTTTTCAAGTAACTTGACCAACACTGGTCACCACCCACAAAAAAGCTTGATTTACATAGCAAATAAAAGTTGGTCTAATAACAGCGAAATGTGAAGTAATAATTCAGTAGCTCTGCTCTGCTGATAGCAAAGACAGATGTGTTTTAAAACTTTTAATTTATTTGTGCAACTGAGTCATGTCAGTTTGTTGGTTGTGGTTTTCTATCATCCATCAGGGGGCGCTGCAGCTCCTTCAGCATCCTCAGCACTTTACTATGAAATCAACAGTGTTTGGCCTTTATGTCCAGAGATGATTCAAAGTGTTTACGGACTAAACAGTTTATTTTCTGTTGTTGTTTTACTGCAAGCATAAAGAAACAATGTGACCTTGTGACGTTGCTTCTTGGTCACACTTTGCTCCTCGTCTCTTCTCTCCTGTCCTGCTGTCTTTTAACTAATCATGCTGACGTGTTTCGGTGGAGGAATAATAAACTGGAAAAGAAGCAAAAATTTTCATTATCAGTATCTGGTTAATATCCAATTAATCATTTAGTCCTTGATGAATTTACTTTTACTGAAGCTCATATGATGATATGCACTGACACACCCAGAGTCCAGCTGTACCAACAACAAACAAACACTGAACCAGTCTGACCAGGATATACAAAACTGTGGCTTTCCTGAAATGTGACACTCTTTATGTGACTCACTTCACCACAACCACAAAACTGTGTTTAGAGATTCCTTCAGATCTTTATAGAGGAAATGTCAACATTCAGAATACTTGGAAACAGAGTTTAACAAAGATTTTTAGCCCTGAAAATATCATGTATGTATATCCTGAACTATAAGTATGAGGGCACAAAATGATAAACATATTTAACCAACACTGCTGTTTAGTGCAAGGGTATGTAATTCCCAATATATATGTAGTATTTAAAAACCTTTAATAAATGATTGTACAAATATCCTCAGCTGATTCTGAAGTGGTCAGGTGGGAGGTGCTGTCACAGATTTTCTGTCTGTGAGAACTTATTTACACAAACTTTGTACAGATGAAAGTAACAACACTGTTACATTCAACACTGTTGAGTAAAAGAGAAAGTAGTTACATTTGACTGCTCCTGGTCACATGACGACCCCACAGCAGTTAGTGCCCCTTATTTTGATTTACCGAGTTTTACACCCGGTGCCCTTCCTGACAGTCCAGCAGTGATTTGTGTCTCCAGCTGGAATCAAACCAGCAACCTTTACGATAATCAGTACACTCTGGAGGTACAACAGTATATTTTAGAATAATTCCTTTGACATTTTCTGTAATGTGTGTGTTTAATATTAACTGTTCTTCTTTTATTTGTCTTCTCTTATTAGTGTCTATATTTATTGGATACAAAAACACCTTTGACTTTTATTATTATCATTTTGTCATGAGACCCTTCATTCATCATTTATCTCAACTCTAAACACACAGACAGTCTGCAAAGTCTACACATCCACCTGTGCCAGAGAATTAACTTCCTGTTGCTGTTACCTCTCTGCTACTTTAGGTGTGTTTGTGGTATTTGTTTGTCAAATACACGGCTCAGATCCAGTCAGCTGAGTCAGTCCGGGAATGCTATGAAGTCAAACTGGTCTAAGGTGTGTCGTATTAAACAGCTGACAAGGAAATACGGGTTAGATTGTTCACTGGGGCTGTTTAGTGCAGCCAGAGACCAAATCACTATCGTCAAAGTTTGTTTCCTTTCTTTTTTCTATTTGCTCTCAGTGGATAATTTTTCCATCCTGATGATCAGAAGAGTGTTTGAGGGTTTCAGAGATCCTTCAGAACAACAGTAAGTGTTTAAAACGACGTCTTTCAGTCTTTTAGATAATCTGACAGGTTGATGAAGTCTGTGAGCTTCAGTGGATTAACAGATTGTTCATGTTAATCCATCTGAACCAGGATTAAAGCTTCACTTTCCTGGTTACTGATGAATGTCATGTGGAGTTAGTGTGAAGCATCTGATTTACTGTTGGCTGGTTTCATCTGTGTAAACACATCATATGAAATTATTTCAATGTGTTTTAATTCAAAGCTGTCAGACTTTATCTGACACAATATAAAGAAGAAAATCAACTCAATGACAAACAGGAAATGTAGTGAGGGCACTATTTATGTTGGAGATTCTGACATGATCCCTGATTCAGCTCCTGGGATTTTGAGTTGTCTTGAAGATTTCTCTTTCAGTCTTTTCTGTTTGGTTTGTGTTTTTGATTTTTATTTGGCTCAATTTTAATTGCTTTGTTCTAATAGTGGGGTGTATTTCTGACAATACTGAGTGTTTGTTCCTTTGTAGTTTTCATAGGACTGAGTTTCAGGCTTTTTACTCCATGTTTGGCTTCCAGTTTGACTTCATTGTTGCTGTTTTTATGGTGACTTTCTGCTTTCTGTTTTGTTTGTCTTTTATATCTTTTAGGATTTTATTTGGGCTTTTGGAATTTATACGATTTGTTTGGGAGGAATAATTTACTTTATTTTCTTGTGTGTTTTAGTGTTAATATAACTACTTTTTGGATTATTCCTTTTTTTTTTAATTTGACATGCACAAAATCATACAAAAGACTCAACATTATGTCTGAGATTTGTTTTTAAATGTTTTAATTTTGTATTTGTTGTTTGGTCGAGGTGTAAAACAGACTATATGGAAAGCTACTGCTCACCATTTAAAGGAATGCTCATTTCAGAATCAGAATCTTATTGCCAAATCTTGAGCAGGTTTACAACATTAGGAAATTGCTGCGGCACTTAGTGCAAACATACTGTCAGACAGCACTTAAATAAACATAAAAATAAGAATTAAACGTGCTAAGTAGATAGATACAGTGGGGCAAAAAAGTATTTAGTCAGCCACCGATTGTGCAAGTTCCCCCACCTAAAATGATGACAGAGGTCAGTAATTTGCACCAGAGGTACACTTCAACTGTGAGAGACAGAATGTGAAAAATAAATCCATGAATCCACATGGTAGGATTTGTAAAGAATTTATTCGTAAATTATGGTGGAAAATAAGTATTTGCTCAATAACAAAAATACAACTCAATACTTTGTAACATAACCTTTGTTGGCAATAACAGAGGTCAAACGTTTACTATAGGTCTTTACCAGGTTTGCACACACAGTAGCTGGTATTTTGGCCCATTCCTCCATGCAGATCTTCTCGAGAGCAGTGATGTTTTGGGGCTGTTGCCGAGCAACACGGACTTTCAACTCCCGCCACAGATTTTCTATGGGGTTGAGGTCTGGAGACTGGCTAGGCCGCTCCAGGACTTTCAAATGCTTCTTACGGAGCCACTCCTTTGTTGCCCGGGCGGTGTGTTTTGGATCATTGTCATGTTGGAAGACCCAGCCTCGTTTCATCTTCAAAGTTCTCACTGATGGAAGGAGGTTTTGGCTCAAAATCTCACGATACATGGCCCCATTCATTCTGTCCTTAACACGGATCAGTCGTCCTGTCCCCTTGGCAGAAAAACAGCCCCATAGCATGATGTTTCCACCCCCATGCTTCACAGTAGGTATGGTGTTCTTGGGATGCAACTCAGTATTCTTCGTCCTCCAAACACGACGAGTTGAGTTTATACCAAAAAGTTCTACTTTGGTTTCATCTGACCACATGACATTCTCCCAATCCTCTGCTGTGTCATCCATGTGCTCTCTGGCAAACTTCAGACGGGCCTGGACATGCACTGGCTTCAGCAGCGGAACACGTCTGGCACTGCGGGATTTGATTCCCTGCCGTTGTAGTGTGTTACTGATGGTGACCTTTGTTACTTTGGTTCCAGCTCTCTGCAGGTCATTCACCAGGTCCCCCCGTGTGGTTCTGGGATCTTTGCTCACCGTTCTCATGATCATTTTGACCCCACGGGATGAGATCTTGCGTGGAGCCCCAGATCGTGGGAGATTATCAGTGGTCTTGTATGTCTTCCATTTTCTGATGATTGCTCCCACAGTTGATTTTTTCACACCAAGCTGCTTGCCTATTGTAGATTCACTCTTCCCAGTCTGGTGCAGGTCTACAATCCTTTTCCTGGTGTCCTTCGAAAGCTCTTTGGTCTTGGCCATGGCGGAGTTTGGAGTCTGACTGTTTGAGGCTGTGGACAGGTGTCTTTTATACAGATGATGAGTTCAAACACGTGCCATTCATACAGGTAACGAGTGGGGGACAGAAAAGCTTCTTACAGAAGACGTTACAGGTCTGTGAGAGCCAGAGATTTTCCTTGTTTGAGGTGACCAAATACTTATTTTCCACCCTGATTTACGGATAAATTCTTTACAAATCCTACCATGTGAATTCATGGATTTTTTTTTCACATTCTGTCTCTCACAGTTGAAGTGTACCTCTGGTGCAAATTACTGACCTCTGTCATCATTTTAAGTGGGGGAACTTGCACAATCGGTGGCTGACTAAATACTTTTTTGCCCCACAATATATACATGAGTGCAGGTGGTGATCAGTGCCAAACATGGAATGATGCAGTGAACATGGTGTAGGGTCATGTGTTAGTGGTGGGAACAGTCATATGGTTATTGTTCATGAGTCCAACAGCAGAGGGGAAGAAACTGTTCTTATGGCGAGAGGTTCTGGTGCGAATGGACCGGAGCCTCCTGCCTGAGGGGAGCATGTCAAACAGACTGTGTCCAGGGTGAGAAGGGTCAGCTGTGATCCGAGCTGCACGCCCCAGTGTCCTGGAGGTGTACAGGTCCTGCAGAGATGGGAGTCTGCAGCCAATCACCTTCTCAGCAGAGTGCACAACACGCTGCAGTCTCTGTTTGTCCCTGATAGTGGCTCCAGTGTACCACACGGTGATGGAGGAGGTGAGGATGGACTCGATGATTGCAGTGTAGAATTGCATCATCGTCCGTGTTGGCAGGTTGAATTTCTTCAGCTGCCTCAGGAAGTTCATCCTCTGCTGGGCTTCCTTTGCTGCTGTTATGAAAATTTTAACAATAACCTGCAACACACCCAGTGAGCTTGATTTGAAGTGGGTTTAATAAACACATTGCAATGTGGAGAAAACGTTCAGGTCAAACACCAAACAGTTTTCTGAGGAAAGACACCGCCCATGAACAATTTTATACCTTCCCAAACACTGTCAAATAAAGAACGTTCCACAGCACATCATGTATCTCTATACCTTCAGTCCAACTCATCCTTGACTCCCCCCCCAATCCAAGGAAAGTTATGACCACCCGTCACCTCCCTACAAGCAGGATGCCTGTAGACCTTCAACTTCATAACAGGGCCCCTACCTAAACATCCGCATCCCTCGATAAGCAAAAAGAGTCTCACTATCTATTTAATGTCTCCCTTACAATGGTCTCACTGTGTGTGCAGAGCACAAGGCCCCTCTGTAGTGAACATGCATACAACTAAGTCAGAAAGTGAAATTACTATAACTAATGTGATATGATTAAATATGTGATTAACACACAAGAACTGAAATCTGCCACCACACTGCAGAGCTTACTCAACTCTCCAGGTTTTGGTCATAGGTAAGAATGTTTTCCCAGGATAGTTTTCAAAATTTGAAGCTGATTTGGGTTCAGTGGGTCACTTTTCTCATATGTGTCTATTTTCTTTCTGCAGCCCATGTTTGATACACCCATGTGACTGATGTTGATTTGTCACATGAGGCTATCATGTTAATTTCTAGCTAATGTCCAGCCAGATCATCTTTGGGCTGCAATTTGTTGCTTTCCTCCCAGCTGTGCTGCCAAAACATTTGTAGACGTGTCTGCATTTCTGTCATTCCTGTCACGTGTTCGTGCTGCAAAAGTCAATCAAGTTCAAGTTGCAGTAATTCGGCATCTATCTAGCTCTACTGTAGAATAACCTTAGTTTTGTTTTTTTCAGTGATGGGTCTGATCCTATGACAACCGGGATAGGCCCCGCCTGCGACCCTGATAAGGATAGGCTGAAGAGAATGGATGGATGGAAGTGACAGGTAATTTCAAAGTACATGTTTCAAACATCTCAACAAATATCAGAAAACACTGTTTCAGGGATGGACTGTTTCTCATGGAGCGAAACTCAGTGAGAAAAGATGTAAGAAAGAGAACAGGAGAGATTAAAGATTATTCTTCTCGAAACTAAGGACTGCTTAGGCATTGCTGTTTAATAAACTAGTGCTATGTTACTTTTCATTACTTTTTCAATATTTTCAAATTTTAAAAAATGGACCAAGCTATCAGATAACCAAACTCTCAGCGAAAGCTAGCCTACTCTTAGCTCAGCTTTCATATCTGAGTGTTTGGATTTTATTGAATTTTATCTGCAGTTCACTGAAATCAAAGTTTCTCTGTGACTTTCAGAAGTTAAACCCCAGTTCCCCATCATCAGATCAGTAAATAAAAACCCAATAATACGAATCTCTGGAACCCAAATCAACCTGACATGACTGCGTCAAATAGCAATTTTTCTGCAGTTTTCTCCTGAACGGCAGGCGTCACCACTTAGATTAAAACTCTGCATCAGCTCTTTTATTTCAGTAGAAAAAGTGAAGACAGGAAGTAGAGAACTCAGTTTTTTGTTTTTACCAAGGGGGCGTGGCTTTGTTCTGACGTGTTTTGTGTGAACTGTGTCTCAATAAAAAGGGCAGCAAGGGAGGTTGTGGTCGAGGTCATTTTCGTGGTGGACACAGACGAGGCCTCCCTTGCACAAGTGTTTGATCGATCGACTGTCTTGTTTTCTTCATGATGAATAAGTCTCTAGAATTAGCGGGGCTTGTGGAAACACAGACCCAACAGGCCATGAGTACCATTCACAGAGAACGGTGGAATAGCTGCAATCACAGCATTGTAAGATGGTGACTGATGTACCCCTAGGCCCCCTCCTCAGTATTTAAGGTTTGACTCTCATCATGCACTGGAGCACAAACTGGGTGTCATTAGGACGCTACAAAACAGAGCGAACACCATCCCCACTGACACAGCGACCAGGGAGGCAGAAGAACAGCACATCAAGAAGGCCCTGAGTAAATGTGGTTATCCCAGCCGGACTTTTGTCAAAGCTGGGAAGGCGCCTAAAGAAATCTCCAGCCGATCCAGGAGAGAAGGACAACCGCTGCCCAAGCGAAAAACTGTAGTGATCCCGTATGTGTCAGGAGTATCGGAGCATTTGAGATGCATTTTTTTCTAAACACCGGGTCTCTGTGGCTTTTAAACCCAAAAACACGCTGCGCCAAAAACTGGTCCACCCCAAGGATCGGGTCCCCCGACACAAACAGAGTGATATGTATGCTGCCAGAAAGATTGCCAGGATTTATGCTATGTAATGTACTGTTTATGAGATTGGGGAAACCTGCAGTCAGCTGAGGGTGAATACGTCTCTTGGATGAGTGACGAAAGGTTTCTCCTACTGAAAACGCTACGTCCAGATGAACAGAATCAAATTTAGTGTAGCACCCTCAAGGATTGACGTACGCACAATGTAGTTATAAAACAGGGTTTATTCTGGTCCTGGCAACCCGTGAGAACTGCTCACGGACAAAACAATAAAACAAAAACATCACATCAAAATGCGCTCTTGTACGTAGTGTCAATCAATCAAAAATCCTTAATTACAGAAAATAAACATTTAAAATACACAAACCTCATGAGCTGACATCCAGGAGGTGCTAAATAGTCCTCTATGGCCTTATTGCCTTATCTTCCATCTTCTTTGTCAATTATTTCCACTCTTTAAATGATATTTTCTCCATGTGTGGAGCTACCTGTGAGCTGCAGCATGCAGACACCATGTGCGCTAGCAAAAGAAAAGTGGCTGGGTGGAGACCCAAACAGCAATGCTGTACCCTACACAGTTCACCACCAGAGGGCGCAAAGGAACAAAATCCAGACATACAGCTTAAATATCAAATGCAACAAACATCAAATGCAACAAAAATCTAATGCAAAAGACCGTTACATTTAGGGATAGACATGTCGGTCAACTGGCGAGGACTGCGCACCATAACAGAACACCTGTTCTGTTATGGTGCGCAGTCAGGATTGAGTAAAAATAAATCAAATCAAAAAATCATAATGGAAAGCCAAAACAAAAACATAAAACGTTTTTAACTCCTTTTTAACATAGTCATCAGAAATGATACAAAAAACCAAGTAGTTTACAGAGTCCTCCTTTCTCCATGGCTTGGGCTTTTCAGCTGTGGCCACAACTCTTTCAGACTCTTCTATATTTATACCCCAAAAGTTGCCTTTTAAAGTTAAACCTGGAGGTTTGCAGCTCACAATATGACTTCAAAGTTCAACTGGATCTAAATTGAGTCAGGCTACCTTTACCAGTACACAACATAACATAGACATGGCAGTGTGTGTGCATGCTCAATCATCCAGATAAGTAAATCCCAAAAGGTTGATTCTGTCCAACATATTTGTTTTTAATATGAGTTTAGAAGAGTTTGACAAAGAAAACCCAACAGATGTTTCAGAAGACATTTTTCCTTGTATATTAAGGCTCGTGTACTTGTGCAAACATCAAAGAGCATCAAACTCAGTTGTGTTGAAACCTCAATTTGATGATCTGCTTGTATCCATGTTAGTGTTTAAAGTCCAACATCTCCCTCTAGTGGCCACATATAAAGCATGTGTGAGGATGGTGTTCATGTAAAATGTGAATCACAGTGTTCCAGTCAGTCATCAGTGTGTCTCTGCACAGCTGTAATTAAAATGTGCTCAGAGGGCCTCAGTGTCTGAATGGTTCCAGTTCAGCTCCATAACAGCAGCGTCCCTGGTTTGATTCCTGTGTTTCAGCTCATATCTGCCTCTCTCACTGAGGGGGACGTCCACTACATGGACATGGATTTGTTCATCAACCAAACTACAGATCACTAAGAGCAGAGGACATAGAACTTGTTTCTGAAATTTCTTTCCATCTGTGTGTTTATATCTTGCATTTTTTATAAGAATTTAGTTACCCACTGTGTTTGAACCAATAGAAAGCTGGTGCTCAGAGGAAGAGGGCGGGCTTTGCTTGGTGCCAGTGAGAGAAATGAAAAAAAGCTCAAATGAGTGAGAAGGACGATGAAGGAAACATCTGTGCTGTGTCTGCTCTGTAAGTAGAATCTCTGTGTTTGTTTGAATTCTTGTACTTTGACTGTCTGCTCTCCTGATAACTGATGATGGAGGAGAAGACATGAAAAACAAATCAGGCTGAATTCAAGTTCAAACACCACGAGGACCAACTGCAGGTCTGAACTGACTCTTTATCTTTGCTCAGGAGTCGAGGAAACACAGCAGGCAGTGAAAAGATCAAATCTTTCACTCATTATATCAACACAGCTGCACAGTGGAGACATGACTTTACTGGGTTAATTGAATGCAGTGGGAAATTTCTATATAATCACAGTGTAGTCAGTGCAAATAGATGTAAATCATTAAAATAACTCTAGAAGCTCAATTTCACATAAAACTTGTGAAGAAGAGTCTAAAGTTTGTGGCCACTTTCACGTCAGTACAGGCTTTGCAGAAAAGTGTGGATGTGGTGAGAAGTCTTAAAAAATATAAAATAGAGTCATTTACAATTTATATCTACAGCAGAAATGTCACAGAGGTGGTGGTTAGTGTATGTGTAGGTTTCCTCCCACAGTCCAAAGACTTAGGTTAGGTTAACTTCTGATTAGTGTTTTTGTAATATTACCGGCCACTCAATGGCTTCAGACTTCAAGTCACCAGCGTGTCCCTTCTTTCCCTAATGGCTCAATGATTAGGAGAATATATAGACTGTTTTTCCATTTTTTATTGAAGCATGTTGCATCAAACATGGAGTTGCTGCTGATTAGCTTGCACTTTGCAAAGTAGCTCTTGACATGCTTTTTTCCTGCTGTCCACCGCATGATATTCCGATGCAAATGTGGTATGGCGTGTGCCAGAAAAGTTTGGATGTGGTGAGTTATGTTAATAAAAATAAAATGAAATGATTTATAAATTGTGTTTGACCCTTTAAAACCAGTGGGAGCATGCACACTCCATTTTGCGTAACTATTTTTAAATCCCTGTAGAACTGCAACCACGTAAGCTAGCGCAGTAATTTTTTTTTGCATATGAAACCGGAGGAGTTGTACTTACATCTTATGCCATCAGCTTGTCCTAAGTCATCATTTCCTTCCACATATAGCTTTGCTGTTTGTGTGGAGTTGTTCTTTATGTTCACCTCAAATCAACCTGAGTGTCATTTCTCTTTAGTTCTGATCTCACTGCTGAGCTGCACAACAAACCAAGGTCAGTAACCTTCTTCTGTCACAGTTTAAACCTGAGAAATGCTCACTGATATGACCTGATTGGGTTCATGTTTCACAATGAATCTCAGATGTAAAAGTGCATCCTGCTAATGTTTTAATCAGATTCAACACTTTCATGTTTACAGAATCAATATCAGATGTAAAGCTGATGAAATAAAAAAAAATATCACACCACTGGTTGGACAAAAGTCTTAACAGATCATCATTTTTCATTTTAATCCTCACAGCTCGTCTGACTGTGAGTCCCAGCAGCTCTCAGTTCTTTAAAGGAGACTTTGTGTCTCTGAGCTGTGAGGAGGACGACAGCTCTGCTGGATGGACTCTGAGGAGAAATGCAACCAACCTGCAGAGGACCCAGTGTGGAGCAGAATGGGGAAAACCGACAAATTCAGCTAATTCTCACATCTGACAGTGGAGTTTACTGGTGTGAGTCCAGAGAGGGTCCCATCAGTAACATGGTTAACCTGACAGTCACTGGTAAGCTGAGTGTGTGGAGTTAGTGTTGATGAAGCTGTGTGTAAATGGATGAAATGCTGTAGTTTGTCTCTGTGTTGAGGTGGATCAGTGATCCTGCAGAGTCCTGTCCTCCCTGTGATGGAGGGAGATGACGTCACTCTGCTCTGTAAAACAAAGACCACTCCCTCCAACCTCCCAGCTGCTTTCTATAAAGATGGCTCCCTCATCAGGAAGCAGCCTACAGGTCACATGACCATCCAGCATGTTTCCAGGTCTGATGAAGGCCTCTACAAGTGTGACATCAGCGGTCATGGAGAGTCTCCATCCAGCTGGATCACTGTCACAGGTGACACACTCACCTGTCTGTGTTTCTGCAGCTTTCAACATTCACAATGTGACGACAACTTCATGACTGTGTTTGCTTTATTTTAGGGGAACACACCACCACACCTCCACCTACATCCACACCTCAACCTACATCCACCTCACCTTTTGTTCTCTCTGTGTTGTCATGTGTTGGATCAGTCTGTGTTGTGGTTCTGCTGGTGAGGCAATGTGTTCACAGGAAACCTGAAGGTGAGACTCAGACTTCCTGATCTTTTGTTTGTTTGTTTACTAGAATAAAATTCACATTCACTATGATCACAGTAACAACTTAACCTAAATGTAATCTTTGTTTAGATATTTAATTTACATAATTGTTCATTTTGGAAAATTTTAACAGATGGAAAAGAAGCTGAAGAAGATGACATCATCACTTATGTCATGTACTGTGATGTCAAAACTTCAAAAACAGCCAATCAGACGACGCAGAGGTAGTACTGTGTTTTCTTCATAGAAGAGTTCATGTTGAGGTTTCAGCTCTTTGTTATCGTAGTAAACATGTTGATCAGTCTCATCTCTTTTCTTTCTTCTCTGCATTGGTCAAAAGTGAAGTCAAAGTCAGCTTTGTTGTCAAAGACCATATGTACAGTCACACACAAGAATTTGAATTGACAATACCTCATGGCCCTCAGTGTACACTAAACTAATATGAAGAAAAAAAGATACAAATAAAATAAACGTCTTATTTACAACATCACACAATAACATACAATTATATAAACAGCAGTGTCCAACACAATCATAGTGACTGTGGCTATGTCGTGTGCAAGTGGGGGTGGGGCAGTCAGTGAAAGGGCAATGGTGGTGGGTCAGAGTTTGTATGTTTGTGGAGTTCAGAGGGAAGAGCAGTGTTGGGTTTATTAAGGCACAAACCCCACTGGAACAGAGACAACCAACTGCACGGCAAAACAGGACAAGACGGCGCTCTTTGTCTTTTCTCTCGCGAGGGAAGCCGGCCAAGGTCAATAGCTCTTTAGTCTTCACTTGAACTTAGCCAACCTGGGCTGACTTCCCCTTTCCTGCCTCTTTAATTGACAACAGTGATTACATGAATATGTAGTTACACATAGTTCGATTGAACACGTGACAGTCTTAAGCGGGCATGCGTGTGTTAGCAAAGTATACGCCTGTCTAGGTGTGTGCTTCCTTCATCTCATGTCTGCACAGAAGCTTATAAAACCTAGTAACACACATACACACAATGATTATATATATCTTAGCACAAATGACAATCTCAAAACAACAACTCTAACAAGGTGAGTGCAGGTGTGGAGTTCGTGTGTGAGACACTCTGATGGATGAAGCTGTTTCTCAGTCTGCTGGTTCTGGCCCGGAGGCTCTTCAGTCTCCTTCCTGATGGCAACATACTGAAGAAGCTGGTGGACGGATGAGTGGCGATCCTCTGAGATGTGCACACACAGGAACTTGGTGCTGCTTACCCTCCACGGCAGCACCATTGATGGTTAGTGGGGTGTGCAGGGTGTGAGTTCTCCAGGAGTCTATGATGATCTCCTTAGTCTTCTCTACATTCAGGGAAAGGTTGTTGTTGCTGCATCACTCGGCCAGATGTTTAACTTCACTCCTGTAGTAGGTCTCATCGTTGTTGCTGATGTGACCTACCACAATTGTGTCGTCTGCAAACTTGATGAAAATGTTGGAGCTGTGTGATGGTGTGCAGTTGTGGGTCAGCAGCGTGAACAGAAGAGGGCTCAACACACATCCTTGGGGAGCCCCTGTATTCATTGTTCTTGTGCCGGAGGTGTTTCTGCCAACCCGTACTGTCTGCTGTCTTCCTGTCAGGAAATCCAGCAGCTAGTTACACAGCAAGGTGCTGATCCCCAGCAGATCCAGGGAATGAGTTGTTGGGGAATGATGGTGTTGAACGCTGAACTGAAATCTATGAGCAGCATTCTAACATATGAGTCTCTAGTGTCCAGATGTGTGAGGGCTGAGTGAAGCTGAAATTGCATTATCGGGAACGACAGCCTGGCTCAGTGATGTATTAAAGATGTCTGTGAAGACATCTGTGAGTTTCACAGCACAGTCCCTCAGTGCTCGTCCTGGGATGTTATCAGGACCTGGGGCTTTGCATGTGTTGATCCTGGCAAGGGATCCTCTGTGTGGGGGTCAGGTTCTGCACCTCAAGAAAAATTTCTTTAGCTCATCTCATAAAGAGGTGGGACCGGCACTCTGACGATACTCTGCCCATCCTCAGAGTATCTCTGCTGCCGCAAAAGCTCTGTGAAATCCTCCTGGAGTACTGCCTTTTTCGCCTCTCTGCTGCCACGTGACAGGTTTGCCCTTGCCGTTCTTAGGTTCACCTCATCCCCAGCTCTTGAGGCTGCATTTCTCCCCCTCAGGAGCCTGTTGACCTAACCTCTGAGCCATGATCTCTGATTGGCCCGGACATTGATAGTCCTGGTCTCTGTGACATCATCGATGCATTTTGAGATGTAGGCAATGACAGTTTCTCTATAGCTGTGGTGTTGTCGTGTGTGGCAGCCTACTTAAAGATCGCCCATTCTTTGGAGGAAAAGCAGTCTTGCAGTGCCTCTGAGGATCTTTCTGGCCACAAAAATATCGACATTAGCATAACAGTGATGTGATCAGAGGCACCAAGGTGGGGGAGGGCTTTGTAATCTTCTCTCTGGCTGGTGAAAACATTGTCTAAAATGTTGCTCCCTCGCGTGGGGAATTTAATGTGTACCTGTGAACACTGAAGGAACTGCAGGTTTTCTCAGGTTATGTTTCAGCTCTGAAAAGCTTCCCTTTTGTTTAATGTTCTAATGAAGACATATAACACATAACTTCACACAGATGTAGCTGAAGGATAACTGTGGGGTAAATCTTGAGTCAGGGCAACATAACCAATCTATTTACACAAGTTTTATCAGACTTCACTGATGATTCTAAACATGCATTTTTTTTTTTCTGTCAATTGAAAGCTATGAAGCTCCCTGTCATTTAGGTCGGGGCTTTAAAATAACTGCACAAATATCTGCCCAGATGCATGACAAAGATGGCTGCTGAGTATTTGAGTTCAAGGTCAATATGAAGACTGTTTCCTACTCTTACCATGTGAGATTTTAAGAATCAAACATTGAAATCACAATATTTAATTTCATACTTTTGTGATACATTTATTGCTTCATTTAAAATTAGAAATGCTTAGTCAGTTCCATTGAGAACTGATGGTAGTAAGTAAAACTTAGTCAAGTGCAACCGTCTGCATGTTTCACACTTACTGAGTGTTGTTCACTGTGAGCTGGACTGTGTGTTTGTGGTCTGTGGTTAACTGAAGCTAACAGCTCTGCAGTCGTCCAGCATCCTGTTTCTGATAGAAAGAAAACACTTCAGCTGCAGGTGTTTCAACACAGAGCTGTTTATTTTAACAGGAGGGAACACGGAGACATAATTTGGAAAAGCATTTTAATAAAATTTCCACACAGATCACCATCCATTCAAGGTCAATATTAATTAAATAAAGCACTGTTTCCATTTTATTCAGTTTTCATTTAAATTGACTTTTTGACTCCGACATTTTAAACTCGATCTATCTCAGTATTTATATATAATTTTATTTTAAATAAAGTAGTAATTCTAGTATAACAGTAGTCATCACAGCATACCAGTGTGTCTAATATTAGTGCTCATGTTGTGAAAAGTGTTTGATTTGTACTCTGTGGTGAAGAGTGTCAGTCTTCACTGGCAGCTTTGTGGTCGTCCACCTGCCCCGTACACAGAAACACCCCACAGTTCTTTGTGGTCACTTTGTGTTTCAGAGCAAAGGTGTGAAGACGAGAAAAAAAAACAGTACAAAAGGTGCTGAGCTTTCAAAAAATATATATTTAATCCCCTCATTAATTAAAACATTTTGCTGTAGTGTGATGATGTAGTTTTATAGTTGTGCACCTACAGAAATGCAAATGTGTTCTATTATTTATTACACAGACAGAAATTCAGCTGCAGTCGACTCAGCAGTGAGAACTGAAGATGTCAGTTATGAACAAACAAACATCAGAACAAGGAGGCCCAGGTACAGCTGCTCTTTATCTTTAACCGAGTCAAGCTAGCTGCTCACCATGTTTCCAACCATCGTGCTAAGCTAAGCTAACCACGTAACCAAATGTTTGACTTTTTAATGTCATTTAATGCAGTTAAAGAGCAAATTGTTGTTGAGCTCAAGGTTTGACTTCTGTAAACTTTAATTAGAGTGTCGACAGCTCATTGATTTCTGAACTAGTCCCAGTAAAGTCTGAACTGGGACTGTGTGTGATGCAGAGAGGTGGAGATTGGAGGTCTTGATTGAACAACAAAGCTTGTAATAATATTTGCTGTTTTTTGAACTGTGTGTGTTTGTGTTCAGACTTTAAACCAGAGCCAGACATCGTCTACTCTTCACTGAAGTAGTCCACCAGTCCAACCACTGACGTCCAGCTGCTGGTCTCTAACTGCTCCCCCAGCACCTCAGACCAGAGGACATCCACATGTTATTTATATTTTTTAATTTCCTCTATAACCTGTAAAAGCGTTCCATATAAGTTCTGCAGGATCAATAAACTCTGGGATTCCCTCTTTGTTCAATCTTATTTTTATTTACCATGAAATAAGGAATAAAAATTAAGCTTCAACTGGCACACTATAAACAGCAGGGACATCATTCAGCGGGTGCAAAACAAAGTAAAACACCAGTACCGAACAGTACAGTATATATTGTGCATGTTCAGTTGCACTTTATCAGGAAGATATAAGTATAGAGAAGGTTTAACATGGTGAATGTTTGACTAGTGTTCATTACCCTGTCAATATTTATAGTCTCACACTCAGTGGTCTGACCTAAAGTAAAGAAATGAAGTGTTTTAGTGTGTGATAAAGTATAAATTGATAAACATGAGACTCAGTCTGGGCTTCCATCTGGATCACACTGCCTGAATCAGAGCTCCTCTTGTGAAACCTCTCAGTGAAGCTTGAAATAGTCGTGAATGACTTTTAAAGTTTTCCGCCATCTACTGGTGAAACCAAATCAAAACAAATCAAATTCAAATTTTATTTGTCACATACACAGTCATACACAGTATGATATGCAGTGAAATGCTTACACAACTGCTCGTGACCTAAAGAAAAAAGAAGAGGCTATGAATAAGATAGGAAATAAATATGAAAATTAAAAAGGGTAAATTTAACTAGGAAGGAATAAATAAAATAAAATATAAAAATTAAAGTTAAAAATGAAATAACTGTACAACAAAATACACAATACACAGTATAGAAATATATAAGAATATATGAAGAAAAAAAAAAAAATATATATATATATATATATATATACAATAACAGCAGCAAAAAGTTTTTTTGTACAAGTATTAAATGGAAATGAAGAAATATAATGTCCAGTGTTGTGCAATCCACATTTGTAAGTGTCTTGTGCAGTGCAAATATGCTTAAAGTGATTTAAGTGAAGAGGTGAAAACAATGTCCAGAATGTCCAGTGTGTGTGTAAGAACTATATGTCTGGGTCAGGACTGTGTGGTGGTGTGATTGAGAGACCGTATCGCCTGCGGGAAGAAGCTCCTCCTCAGTCTCTCTGTGTTGGTCTTCAGGGAGCAGAATCGCTTTCCTGACCTCAACAGAGAGAACAGTCCGTTGTTGGGATGGCTGAGGTCCTTCACAATCTTCCTGGCCTTGGTCCAGCACCGCCTGCTGTAGATTGAGTGCAGGTCAGGGAGCTCGGAGCGGATGGTGCGCTCAGCTGATCGCACAACCCTCTGTAGAGCTCGTCTGTCCTGCATGGTGCTGTTCCCGAACCAGGTTAAGATGTTTCCTGTCAGGATGCTCTCTATGGTGCATGAGTAAAAGTTCCTGAGCACCTTGGAGGGCAGTACAGTTTAAACAGTTGACCATTAAACCAGTTTGCATTTTACTCAGTCTCTTAACAATTTCAGAAACTTTAAAAATGCCATGTTTCAGTTCTGTTATAAGATCTCTGTGTGGCTGAAAATACTTTATAAAGGTATAGATGGGAATCTAAATCTAAAGAGTTCACTGGATTTGACGGGTGGGTGTTAAGAGGCTACTGATACAAACGGGAGGATCTCATTTTTCTTGGCATCTTAGGATCCCCCAGATCAGGACGTTTAAATGTTAATCCCACATAGCAAGCAGTTCTGGCCCAGATTTGGTATCAAGCTGGCACTTCTGACTAACTGGTGTCATGACAGAGTGTATGTCGACCAGATGTGGGCCAGGTCTGGCAATGATGGCACTGTTTATGTTCCTATTTACCTCCACTTAATCCAAAACCTAATAAGGGTTTACTCATCTTTGCCAGTGGGTGGCTGTAACTCAGGAGGAAGCGCAGGTCACCTACTGATTGGAAGGTTAGTGGTTTAATCCCTGTTTCCTCCAGTCTGCATGTTAAGAATGTTATTGTATTTAGAAAGCACTCACTTTAGAGAAAGTGTATGTATAAGATTCTATATAAGAATCAGTCCATTCGCTGTCTGACTAGAGTCTCGGCATGTTGTGGCACATGTTGTTATTACATGGTTTGATTAAGGTACACATTAGGCCGAAATCCGGGGCCAGAGCTGAAACCTTTCTGGGCCTGCACAGGGCCAGCAGTGTGCATATAACTGGCCCATGGCTGCACACAACTTACATATGGCCCACATACCGCAAAGACTGACGGCCCTTTGGCGGCCAAGATCAGTTTCACCAGATGTAGTCCACTCATGAGGTTTTGCAGCACCCTCTGGTGGATTATTGAACCACTTCAGGACAGAGTCAGGAGGGAGCAATAGTCTGTGGTCACCATCTCCTAAACTAAATTTGTTAATCGTTTATTTATTTATTTATAAAGCACATTTAATTACAACAGTACGGAGCCCCACAAGGGACATGGGGAAAAAAAATTAAGATGGACTTTTGCGAGGTCTCGCAAAACAAACTCGGGATCTCGCAAAAGTTTTAGCCGCATTCTTCGGAGGCCGCCAGCTCGAAGCTGACCGGGAGGTCGAGGCACGATGTGCCGGGAGAGCGGTGTTCCTCCCGGCTGTAGTAGGTCTCGACCTCCCGTTAGCTTCGAGATGGTGGCTGTCAGACATCTCCGAAAACGTCGGAGCACTTTTGCAAATATGTAATGTCTTGTAAACCGAGCAGATATTTGAAGTTTACACAGCTACGTTCACGCCTCAAAATATCTTAAAAGTTTATTTTGTGACCAAGAAAGAGTAATATTACAAGTAGCTGCCGCCATTGTTGGAATTCAACTTTTGCGAGATCCCGAGTTAGTTTTGCGAGATCCCGAGTTAGTTTTGCGAGATCCCGAGTTAGTTTTGCGAGATCTTGCAAAAGTTCATCGTAATTCTTTTTTCTCCCATGTCCCTTGCGGGGCTCCGTACAACAGCAACTTTGACTAAAGTCCAAAAATGTACAAAAATACAAAATAACTAGTACCAAATAACTTATAATATTAGTACATAACAATAATACCAAATAACTCTTATATTGCATTAAAAGCCAGTGTATACAAATTTGTTTTCCGTGGACAACACACATGTTGGAACTTAAATTTCTGACCCCTTTCATAACCAATTAAACGGGATCTCCTCCCCCTTGCCTCCGTTTTTGGGAGCGGTGCTAAAGGCTTAAGACTGTGCAGGTTAACATGAGGAGGTGCTAGGATTGCTACTTGGTCCAAAAATTGTCACTTTTGTTTCGTTTTCATTAAAATATAGAAAGTTACAGGCTATCCAGGATTTAACTTCACTCAGACACTGAAGTAAGGGGTCTAGTGGAGCAGGACAGCTTCTCTTCAGTTGAATATAGATCTGAGTGTCATCAGCAGAGATGGGCAGTACGCGTTACTGTAATCTGATTACTTTTTTTCAAGTAACGAGTAAAGTAAGGGATTACTATTGCAAAAGCGGTAATTAGATTACCGTTACTTTTCCTGCGTTACTAAAACCGTGATTTTTTGTGAGAATGTCTCACGACAGTGAGGTAAGCGAGTGCGCCGTTAGAGACAACAGCTGTGTGCAGATCAATAATGGATCACATATCGATTGTGGGAGAGAGTATGAGCGTGCAGCACTGACCTTACTTTGAGTTTGATTCCATAAAAAGTGACAAAAACATTAGCGTCCATCGTGCGTGGGAAGAAAACTTCTTTTTACAGCGAAAAAAACCCCTAAACTTCCAAGCAAGCACCGAGTGCACAATGACGTAATGGGAAATTCACAGAGAAACTCGCGGATTCTTCCACTGACCGCCGCAGCACACCTGCACCAGGGTAAACCTCCGCCTACCGCAGTCCTGCTTTACAGGTGAAAATAGAGCAACAGGACCGCTAGTCTTTGACTTCATTTATTTTCTGCTGTGTTTTACTTCCATATATTTGAAAGAGTGAGTGTAAACACAAAAAATATTTTATTTTATGTGCTGGTATGTGTAGAAAATAGGTTTAAATGTTAAACTAATTTATTCAAGTCAGAGAATGTTGCATATAATTAAATTTTTGCTTGATGCATAAAGTTAAAAGATTAAAACTGAAAGAGACTTTTCCATTTGATTACATTTTTTATGATGGATTATGTAGAAAAAGTAGAATTGGGCTGAAAGATCTATCGCTTTATCACTTCTTCAGGTTGTAAATCGTGTTTTTGAAAAGTAACTAAGTAACTAAGTAATTAATTACTTTAAAAAAAATAAGTAATCAGTAACATAACGGGATTACTTTTTGGGGAAGTAATCAGTAATTAGTTACTGATTACTTTTTTCAAGTAACTTGACCAACACTGGTCACCACCCACAAAAAAGCTTGATTTACATAGCAAATAAAAGTTGGTCTAATAACAGCGAAATGTGAAGTAATAATTCAGTAGCTCTGCTCTGCTGATAGCAAAGACAGATGTGTTTTAAAACTTTTAATTTATTTGTGCAACTGAGTCATGTCAGTTTGTTGGTTGTGGTTTTCTATCATCCATCAGGGGGCGCTGCAGCTCCTTCAGCATCCTCAGCACTTTACTATGAAATCAACAGTGTTTGGCCTTTATGTCCAGAGATGATTCAAAGTGTTTACGGACTAAACAGTTTATTTTCTGTTGTTGTTTTACTGCAAGCATAAAGAAACAATGTGACCTTGTGACGTTGCTTCTTGGTCACACTTTGCTCCTCGTCTCTTCTCTCCTGTCCTGCTGTCTTTTAACTAATCATGCTGACGTGTTTCGGTGGAGGAATAATAAACTGGAAAAGAAGCAAAAATTTTCATTATCAGTATCTGGTTAATATCCAATTAATCATTTAGTCCTTGATGAATTTACTTTTAATGAAGCTCATATGATGATATGCACCGACACACCCAGAGTCCAGCTGTACCAACAACAAACAAACACTGAACCAGTCTGACCAGTATATACAAAACTGTGGATTTTATGAAATGTGACACTCTTTATGTGACTCACTTCACCACAACCACAAAACTGTGTTTAGAGATTCCTTCAGATCTTTATAGAGGAAATGTCAACATTCAGAATACTTGGAAACAGAGTTTAACAAAGATTTTTAGCCCTGAAAATATCATGTATGTATATCCTGAACTATATGTATGAGGGCACAAAATGATAAACATATTTAACCAACACTGCTGTTTAGTGCAAGGGTATGTAATTCCAATATATATGTAGTATTTAAAAACCTTTAATAAATGATTGTACAAATATCCTCAGCTGATTCTGAAGTGGTCAGGTGGGAGGTGTCACAGATTTTCTGTCTGTGAGAACTTATTTACACAAACTTTGTACAGATGAAAGTAACAACACTGTTACATTCAACACTGTTGAGTAAAAGAGAAAGTAGTTACATTTGACTGCTCCTGGTCACATGACGACCCCACAGCAGTTAGTGCCCCTTATTTTGATTTACCGAGTTTTACACCCGGTGCCCTTCCTGACAGTCCAGCAGTGATTTGTGTCTCCAGCTGGAATCAAACCAGCAACCTTTACGTTAATCAGTACACTCTGGAGGTACAACAGTATATTTTAGAATAATTCCTTTGACATTTTCTGTAATGTGTGTGTTTAATATTAACTGTTCTTCTTTTATTTGTCTTCTCTTATTAGTGTCTATATTTATTGGATACAAAAACACCTTTGACTTTTATTATTATCATTTTGTCATGAGACCCTTCATTCATCATTTATCTCAACTCTAAACACACAGACAGTCTACAAAGTCTACACATCCACCTGTGCCAGAGAATTAACTTCCTGTTGCTGTCACCTCTCTGCTACTTTAGGTGTGTTTGTGGTATTTGTTTGTCAAATACACGGCTCAGATCCAGTCAGCTGAGTCAGTCCGGGAATGCTATGAAGTCAAACTGGTCTAAGGTGTGTCGTATTAAACAGCTGACAAGGAAATACGGGTTAGATTGTTCACTGGGGCTGTTTAGTGCAGCCAGAGACCAAATCACTATCGTCAAAGTTTGTTTCCTTTCTTTTTTCTATTTGCTCTCAGTGGATAATTTTTCCATCCTGATGATCAGAAGAGTGTTTGAGGGTTTCAGAGATCCTTCAGAACAACAGTAAGTGTTTAAAACGACGTCTTTCAGTCTTTTAGATAATCTGACAGGTTGATGAAGTCTGTGAGCTTCAGTGGATTAACAGATTGTTCATGTTAATCCATCTGAACTGGATTAAAGCTTCACTTTCCTGGTTACAGATGAATGTCATGTGGAGTTAGTGTGAAGCATCTGATTTACTGTTGGCTGGTTTCATCTGTGTAAACACATCATATGAAATTATTTCAATAAGTTTTAATTCAAAGCTGTCAGACTTTATCTGACACAATATAAAGAAGAAAATCAACTCAATGACAAACAGGAAATGTAGTGAGGGCACTATTTATGTTGGAGATTCTGACATGATCCCTGATTCAGCTCCTGGGATTTTGAGTTGTCTTGAAGATTTCTCTTTCAGTCTTTTCTGTTTGGTTTGTGTTTTTGATTTTTATTTGGCTCAATTTTAATTGCTTTATTGTTCTAATAGTGGGGTGTATTTCTGACAATACTGAGTGTTTGTTCCTTTGTAGTTTTCATAGGACTGAGTTTCAGGTTTTCTACTCCATGTTTGGCTTCCAGTTTGACTTCATTGTTGCTGTTTTTATGGTGACTTTCTGCTTTCTGTTTTGTTTGTCTTTTGTATCTTTTAGGATTTTATTTGGGCTTTTGGAATTTATACGATTTGTTTGGGAGGAATAATTTACTTTATTTTCTTGTGTGTTTTAGTGTTAATATAACTACTTTTTGGATTATTCCTTTTTTTTTTTTTAATTTGAGATACACCAAATCATACAAAAGACTCAACATTATGTCTGAGATTTGTTTTGAAATGTTTTCATTTTGTATTTCTTGTTTGGTCGAGGTGTAAAACAGACTATATGGAAACCTACTGCTCACCATTTAAAGGAATGCTCATTTCAGAATCAGAATCTTATTGCCAAATGTTGTGCAGGTTTACAACATTAGGAAATTGCTGCGGCACTTAGTGCAAACATACTGTCAGACAGCACTTAAATAAACATAAAAATAAGAATTGAAAGTGCTAAGTAGATAGATATATACATGAGTGCAGGTGGTGATCAGTGCCAAACATGGAATGATGCAGTGAACACAGCGTAGGGTCATGTGTTAGTGGTGGGAACAGTCATACGGTTATTGTTCATGAGTCCAACAGCAGAGGGGAAGAAACTGTTCTTATGGCGAGAGGTTCTGGTGCGAATGGACCGGAGCCTCCTGCCTGAGGGGAGCAGGTCAAACAGACTGTGTCCAGGGTGAGAAGCGTCAGCTGTGATCCGAGCTGCACGCCCCAGTGTCCTGGAGGTGTACAGGTCCTGCAGAGATGGGAGTCTGCAGCCAATCACCTTCTCAGCAGAGCGCACAACACGCTGCAGTCTCTGTTTGTCCCTGATAGTGGCTCCAGCGTACCACACAGTGATGGAGGAGGTGAGGATGGACTCGATGATTGCAGTGTAGAATTGCATCATCGTCCGTGTTGGCAGGTTGAATTTCTTCAGCTGCCTCAGGAAGTACATCCTCTGCTGGGCTTCCTTTGCTGCTGTTGTGGAAATTTTAACAATAACCTGCAACACACCCAGTGAGCTTGATTTGAAGTGGGTTTAATAAACACATTGCAATGTGGAGAAAACGTTCAGGTCTAACACCAAACAGTTTTCTGAGGAAAGACACCGCCCATGAACAATTTTATACCTTCCCAAACACTGTCAAATAAAGAACGTTCCACAGCACATCATTTATCTCTATACCTTCAGTCCAACTCATCCTTGACTCCCCCCCATTCCAAGGAAAGTTATGACCACCCGTCACCTCCCTACAAGCAGGATGCCTGTAGACCTTCAACTTCATAACAGGGCCCCTACTTAAACATCCGCATCCCTCGATAAGCAAAAAGAGTCTCACTATCTATTTAATGTCTCCCTTACAATGGTCTCACTGTGTGTGCAGAGCACAAGGCCCCTCTGTAGTGAACATGCATACAACTAAGTCAGAAAGTGAAATTACTAGAACTAATGTGATATGATTAAATATGTGATTAACACACAAGAACTGAAATCTGCCACCACACGGCAGAGCTTACTCAACTCTCCAGGTTTTGGTCATAGGTAAGAATGTTTTCCCAGGATAGTTTTCAAAATTTGAAGCTGATTTGGGTTCAGTGGGTCACTTTTCTCATATGTGTCTATTTTCTTTCTGCAGCCCCTGTTTGATACACCCATGTGACTGATGTCGATTTGTCACATGAGGCTATCATGTTAATTTCTAGCTAATGTCCAGCCAGATCATCTTTGGGCTGCAATTTGTTGCTTTCCTCCCAGCTGTGCTGCCAAAACATTTGTAGACATGTCTGCATTTCTGTCATTCCTGTCACGTGTTCGTGCTGCAAAAGTCAATCAAGTTCAAGTTGCAGTAATTCGGCATCTATCTAGCTCTACTGTAGAGTAACCTTAGTTTTGTTTTTTTCAGTGATGGGTCTGATCCTATGACAACTGGGATTGGCCCCGCCTGCGACCCTGATAAGGATAGGCTGAAGAGAATGGATGGATGGAAGTGACAGGTAATTTCAAAGTACATGTTTCAAACATCTCAACAAATATCAGAAAACACTGTTTCAGGGATGGACTGTTTCTCATGGAGAGAAACTCAGTGAGAAAAGATGTAAGAAAGAGAACAGGAGAGATTAACGATTATTCTTCTCGAAACTAAGGACTGCTTAGGCATTGCTGTTTAATAAACTAGTGCTATGTTACTTTTCATTACTTTTTCAATATTTTCAAATTTTAAAAAATGGACCAAGCTATCAGATAACCAAACTCTCAGCGAAAGCTAGCCTACTCTTTGCTCAGCTTTCATATCTGAGTGTTTGGATTTTATCGAATTTTATCTGCAGTTCACTGAAATCAAAGTTTCTCTGTGACTTTCAGAAGTTAAACCCCAGTTCCCCATCATCAGATCAGTAAATAAAAACCCAATAATATGAATCTCTGGAACCCAAATCAACCTGACATGACTGCGTCAAATAGCAGTTTTTCTGCAGTTTTCTCCTGAACGGCAGGCGTCACCACTTAGATAAAAACTCTGCATCAGCTCTTTTATTCCAGTAGAAAAAGTGAAGACAGGAAGTAGAGAACTCAGTTTTTTGTTGTTGCCTTCGATTCTTTTAATTTCTTTCTCGTCTCGAGCTGTTGCGGCCTCTCGGTGATTATAATATATTATAAAATATAGATATAATTGAAAACTATCAAAAAAAAAAAGAAATGATCGTACACTCTGTCTCCAACCCACGGATGTGACGTCCGCTAATGTTTGGGTGGAAGTGTTAGCTAGCTAGGCTACGGAAATGTCTCGCCGAACATCTTTTTTGTTTTTCTCCACTTTGCTGTTTGTCGGTCTCTTCCTGTTTGTCTCTGCAGGTGAGATTTAACTATGAGAACCCAAAATCACTTTCGCTCTGACATAAAAACTAAGATGGATTATGAATTATTTTTATGTAACCCAGTAACGAGTTACAGTACGAAATTCAGCATTCAAATACCACCTGTGAAAATCCCCAATAATCCTGAATTCACCATCCAAGATGGCAGCAGTGCCTGTAAACATTAGTAAAAGCTTAAAATTTAAAATCTTGTTACGCTTATTTAACCTCAGAGGTCTGGTGGAGGTTGTACTGTGACGTCTCTCCTGAGCTAACTACCTTCCAGTACGAGTCAGAAAAGAAAAGAAAACACTATTTATGTTGCTTCTAGCTAACTGGAGTCCATGGATGTGGATGGACACCAACGACCTGTTACATGCTGGAGATCTCACTGATTTGTTATTCTGCTGGTTTTCTATCTGTAGCTAGCCGTACAGCACAATGCTGACACAATAGCACAAAAGTGAAAGTACAGATTACACGTTTCGGGTTTGATACTGTTTGTGTGCACTGCCTCATTTTGTACTTCTATTTGAAAGTAATTCTGACTAAGAAGCAGAAATTGCTGACTTCCCATTTCGGATGGAAGACGCTACTGATCTGCACTGCTACTGTTTGAGAATTGTTAAATACGCTTCACTCTGAGAACTTGGTCTTGTACTGCAGAGTTCAACATATAGAGGGCAGTGTTCCCAACTCCTCAGTAATGAAATTCGCTATTGGTTGTCCTAAAAGTCACTAGGAGTCGCTAAATGACATCATCACCTAATTTGCATATTTGGTCATGCTAATGTAATTGTAACCTACGTTGTTGGAGACAGAAATAATGGAAGAGACATAAAGTGAGTAAAAAACGTCCAAAAGGCAGTTAGAATTATTTAACTACAAATTACATTTCTTTTAGCAAATGTTGTTTTTTTAATGTCACAATTCCAACCCTGCTCCACACTGGCAACAGTGACCCGAAATTGGCGCTCTGGGGGAGTTACTTTGTGTGTGTGTGTGTGTGTGTGTGTGTGTGTGTGTGTGTTCATTAGTTATAAGTTGGCAACACTGATAGAGGGTCTCTTTAAGTTATCTAGATTCATGTACCCAAATACTGTTGATCAGATAGACAAGTAGCAGTTTCCTTTTAGGATCAATAAACAGTCGCCCTAAACTACTCCAGGATGCACTTACATGTTCACATGAAACAGATGTCTTGGCAACATCAAAACAGTCACAGTGATTAGTGTAACAGCAGCTGATTGTGCAAAGGAAGGATAAAGGGTTCAAGGTCATTAAACATATGTAGAGGTTATACATAAAATCTGCTGTAGATAATCAGATGTAGAGGAAAGGCTCTGTGCTGTAGTTCAGTGTAAAACGTGCTGTATAAATGTGTGCATGTTTTGGTCAGTGAGACTGGAGAAGAGCTGTTAATAAAATGTATCCTATTTAAAGGAAGGAAGAAAAGCTCACAAACACTTATTGTGTGAGTTTTAATTCCACAGTTTTATCAGTAAGACACGTGAATATGATGGATTATAGTTGAGGCTGGTCTGCTACCTGGATGCTTCTCTGTTCAGGAGTTATTCATCAGTCAGAATAAGATGTTGGACGTCTATTGACCCTAAAGGACACCATCCCCTCAAAAATAGCAACAGTTGTGTCTAAGACTTTATATTGATTATAGGAATATTGATGATAATGCTGGACGATTGCTCAGTCAGTAGGGTGGGTCTTTCATAGCTGTTTAACTACACGTCTGTAGTACAGAAAACCCCAAATTAACCCTGAAGTTACCGGAGCAGGAGGATATCTAGATTCTTTGCACTGAACATGCCTCGTTTGTCAGTGTCGTCTGTATCTCTCCAGAGCCTTACAAATGAACCACAACTCAAGTTCTTGTGTGTGGTTGCACAAATGTGCATGTGATTAATATCCTTCAGTGTTTAATCACGACAGCTCTGCTCAGCAGGTGGTGGCATCACCTCTGAATAGAGGCAGCTGCTGCAGCAAAGCAGTGGCATCTGAAGCTGCCACTCTAATGCTGCTTTTATGCTTCAGTGCAGTAATATGAAGGCAGACGGACGGCTCATCTACCTGCACAGTGTTTGATGTTGATGGAGGCAGTGTATGTGGTACAACCGGTCTGTGGGCAAATCTTCCTTGTGCTGTTTGTTGATCTTCAGCCAACCACAGAGAAGAGTCAAGTTATAACACACAAAGAGCTGAAGTGAAAACTAGTGTCCACTGCAGCCACTCTGAGCCTTTCATGCAGTGTTTCTTTTAACAACGATGATTTTTTTTTAAATCTTCTGTTGCTGGTGAACTCCCAGTAGCTCCAATACTTGTGCTTACCCTTAATCAGCCAATCAGTATTGACCCAACCCAAAGGTTGATGTGCATTGATCCATTGATGTGCAGTTGGGATTTTACAGCATGTTTGCATTTGCTGTCCAAACAGAAACACATTACCAGATGGGAACATTGTGTCTGAGTCCAAACACTGAAATACAGAATTATGTTCAGACTGTGGCTTAAGGTTTCTGCTTCACCAGTAACATGAGATCTCAATTAGCTGTTTATTTATTGTAGGTAGGTAACAAAGTGAGACACCTTTCTATTAGAACATACTTTTAAAGCAGTGCCAGTGAAAAATTAGGTTCGACACAAGTGACCTTCACTCTCATTGCCTGGTGTAGTGAGTTGTTATATTTTGACCTTTAAACTCTCTGCCCTGTGCTGTTTCCTCTTTCAGAGAACAAAAACATAACAGCTAAGTCCGGACAGGACATCACTTTGACATGTCGAGCTCCAAACAACAACAACATTATTGTTCTAGAGTGGAGCAGAGCTGACCTGGGAGAGAAATATGTGCTTCTCTTCCGGGATGAGCGTTTCTATCCAGATCAACAGCATCCATCTTTTAAGAACCGGGTGGATCTGCAGGACAGACAGATGAAGGATGGAGACGTGTCCTTGATTCTGAACAATGTGACAACTAATGACGCTGGAAGATACGAGTGTCGTGTCGTCCAGGCAGAAACTAAACGCAGGAAGAGATCTGTTTTATTTCATTTCATTTCATTTCATTTTTATTTATTTCACACTTGGTACTACAAATCAAACAAAACAACCACATCTTCTATCAACAAAACACAACAACCATGTGTGAAAAGGAGCAGGAAGAAGAAAATATTCTTATTAAACCCTGCCCCCTATCTACCATCGAACTTATATCACCGATGGGCACCAAAAATCAGGAACAAACTAATATTGACATTTCTCTCCGGTCGAATCCCAAACCAACATCACATTCATTCGCATTCTTCATACTGAGTTATCGTTTTAAACATATAACACTTTTTAAAACATTGTAGATTTATACAATTCTTTAAATTATAATGAAGTGAATTCCACAGTCTTATACCCCTAACCGTTGTGCTCATTAATCTTTGTGTAGTCCTGGCTAACTGATGTTTAAAATAAAATTTCCTTCTATTCTCTTCTCCCCTTGAACACATCAAAAATACTCTTTGTAACTTAAAAGGCAAAATATTATTTTTAGCCTTAAACATAATTAATAATGTCCGTAATTTCACTAAATCTCCTAATTTTAATAATTTTGATTCTATAAATAATTTGTTTGTATGTTCTCTATATTTAACATTATGAATTATTCGTATAACTTTCTTCTGTAATAGGTTTAAAGGTTTTATGGTATTCTCATATGTATTCCCCCAAACTTCAACACAATAGTTGATATATGAAAAAAACAAAGAAAAATATAAAATACGCATTGTTTTATAATTTAATAAATCTCTTATACTACCCAGAATATAAATACTTTTGACCATTTTCTTTCTAATATGTTCAATATGAGATTTCCATGTCAAATTCTCATCCACTATTACACCCAAAAAACGAAATTCAGTAACTCTTTCAATCAATTCTTCCTCTATAAACATAATGACTTTATCCTCCTTTACACGATTGCCAAATATCATATATTTCGTTTTTGTCAGATTCAAAGATAATTTATTTACATCAAACCATTTTTTTATTCTTAACATCTCAGAAGTCATAATTTCAACCAAGTCTTTCAAATTCTCTCCAGAGCAATAAAAATTTGTGTCATCTGCAAATAAAATCGAATTTAACCTTTTAGATACGTCACAAATATCATTAATATATAAATTAAAGAGTTTAGGTCCCAAAATAGAACCTTGAGGAACACCACATACAATCTTCAGTCTTTCAGAAGTATTGCCAAAATAATAAACATATTGCAACCTATTCTCTAAATAACTCATTAACCAATTCAATGCTACTCCTCTCACTCCATGGTTATACAATTTAGAAATCAAAATAGAATGTTGTATCGTATCAAAAACTTTTTTTAAATCAACAAATACTCCCACTGTGTATTTATTATTATGTGTTGCAGATGAAATATCTTCAATAAAAGTCAACAACGCTAATGCCGTTGACCTATTTTTACGAAATCCAAATTGGTTTTCATGTATTAGTTGATATTTTTCAATAAAACTATCAAGTCTTTGTGCAAAGAGTTTTTCTAGCAATTTTGAAAACTGTGATAAAAGAGACACTGGCCTATAATTGTTAAAACTATGCTTATCTCCTGATTTATATAATGGTATTACTTTTGCCACTTTCATTCTGTCAGGGAATACTCCTGACTGTAGCGAAAGATTAAAAATATAACAAAGAGGAGTACTTATACAATCTATTGTCTTTTTAATTATGACCATGTCTATACCTTCACAATCAGTAGATTTTTTATTTTTACAATTTTTTACGATTGCTACTATTTCTTTTATGGTAGTATCGGCTAAGAATATGGAATTAACCATTCTATTATCACCTATCCAGGCTTCCTCATCTCCTGGATCATCATTTTTCCTGATTAAATTTGCTAAGGTAGGTCCAACATTTACAAAAAAAGAATTGAATTCGTTTGCTACTTCGGTCTTATCTTTAACAACTTGATTATTATTAATAAAATAATTAGGCCGAACTTTGGGTGTGTTCTTATTACCCAATACCTCTTTAAAAATATTCCAAATGCCCTTAATATTATTTTTGTTTTCCTGAAAAACTTTATTATAGTAATCTTTCTTAGCTTTCCTCAATATTAATACCAACTTATTTTTATATAGTTTATATTTCATTTCCGCATTTTTAGTTCTATATATTATATACTCCCTATATAAATTATTTTTCTTTTTACACGCATTTGCAAGACCCTTAGTTATCCAAGGTTTCATATTTATATTCTTTTTCTTATGCTTAAATGATATCAATGGACAATGTTTATCATACAAGGCCAAATATATATTTAGAAATACTCCGTATGCAATGTTGACCTCATTAACATAAACCTCCTTCCAGTCCGTTTCCATGAGATCTTGTCTAAACCTATTAATTGCTTCATCATTTCTTAACCTTCTATAACTCACAAAACTAGCTTCTTTCTTTCTTTTCATATTTAAATCGAAAATAAAAAAGACTGGTAGATGATCGCTTATATCATTTATGATGAGGCCACTTTCAATATTATTCTCCAAACTATTAATAAAAATATGATCAATTAGTGTTTCTGATTTATCCGTTATTCTACTCGGCTTTATAATTAAAGGATAAAATCCTTTACCATATAATAATTCAAAAAAATCTGACGAAGCCTTATCATTTGTCACTTTACAAAGATCAATATTATAATCACCACACAAACATACAGTCTTATTTCCCTTAACCTTACTCAATAAATTTTCTACTGCTTCTGTAAATAACTCAATCTGTGATCCCGGTTTCCTATATATACACGTTACAATTATATTACTTCTCTTTTCTATATCCAATTCTACTGTCACAGACTCCATTAAATCATCCATAACAACAGACATACATTCAACTTTTTTACATTTCAAATCACAATTAACGAAAAGTGCCACCCCTCCTGCCTTTGTCTTAATTCTATTCACAAAGTACAAATCGTATCCTTCAATACAAAAATTACAACCCTTATTCTCATCTAACCATGTTTCAGACAGAGCAATTATTTGAAACTTGCCTCTCAGACTATACAGAAAATCTTCAATCGAAGCAAAACTTCTATAAAGACTTCTGCAGTTAATATGAATTAAAGAAAATGTATTGGCTATATCAACCTTATCCCTGAATTGCTCCTCTGTAAAATAATCACATGTGACATTAATTGTATTAAGCACATTCCTTTCAGGGTCAATACCTACTTCAAAATCATATGATTTATAATCTGTGTCGTCAAACATAATGCATAAATTATTCTAGCGCTATCTATTACCTCATAAGAAAGAGAAGGAAACAAAAAAGAGAAAAGAAGGAGAAAAAAAAAAAACTGAAAAAGGAAAGAAAAGATCCTAAGCAATCTCACATTCATTTATCAACATATTTTAAAGTCCGTTGATCTTGTTATCTTCCATATCCAATTTTACAATTTCCTTTTGTCCTTTTCCTCCCGAGGTAGCATTTGACCTTGCCAAAAATAAACTAGTTATAGCCATAATTGGTCGCAACCATTTGTCTATCTTAATCATATTATCACGTATAATTGTCCAATTCCTCAAGTTCCTTAATCGTTACAACCTTGGCTTCTTCTGGTGTTCCATTCAGTTTAATCATCACTTTGCAATTCCTGGTCCAGGTTGCTTGAATCTTTTTCTCCTTCCGTAAAATACGAGCTTGTCTTGCAATATCTGCATTTCTTTTTGTAAGATGTTCATTCAGATATACTCCACTTCCTTTCAAAAGGCTGGACCGTCTCAGCAATTCTACTTTGTGTTTTCGATTAACAAATCTCACTACAATTGCTGGAGGAGCATTTTTGTGCCTTCTAGGAAGAGTATAGCATGCAGATATATTGTTACTATGCAGGGGAAGATTTTTACTCGAAAAGAATTCCACAACCTGCCGTTCCAACGATTGTAGCTCCTCCATCGGGGGCACGTCCTCTCCTCGTTTTGCACCAGTCCCAGATTCGGTAACTCTCGCATATGTTCTGTGTTTAGTTTCCAGACCTGTAATGACCATTTCCTCGAGTCGAGCCTGCTGTTCTAGGTCGTCCACCTTCCTTTCCAAAAAATGGATTGTCTTATCTTTCTCCTTGACCAGATCTTTTAGTTCTTTGATTTGCTCCATCATCGACATTAATATTCCTTGTTGCTTATTTACTTTTTCAATTTCCGACGTTAACGAATTAAGTGAATGCTTAATCTCTTCCAGATCTTCTTCGACTTTCTTCATCTTTGCCATTTTGTCTCTCTTTGATGTCAATTATTAGTACCTTTGTTTGCCCAAACAAAATCTATAGCCAGAATTATTTGGAATTTTTTCTTATCACCAAACATTACGGCACCACCGCAAGGACGCCAATCCGGCTGTAATCACTCAGGATCTGACGAGTCCATCAGAGAGCTGCTGCGCCATCACCTGACAATGCTTGCTCTCCAAGAGTTGATCCTCCAGGTGAGTGAGTAGAGTTGAGTGTGTGTGTGATCAGAGGTGAAGCTGCTTCCTGGTTGTTGATGTTTGTTTCTAAAGATGTTGTTGATGAGACTTTGTAGAAAGCAGCTGGTCTGAGTGATGTGATCAGAGTGCAGTAGATAATGTCTGACAGCAGTTTGAAGAGGAAATTGATTCTGTTCTGTTCTTCACTCATCACCTACCTGACAGCTGACACCTCACACCTGTTTCTCACCTGCAGGTCAGACAGGAGGAGACACAGAGGATGGAGGGAAGGAGGCTGGAGGGAAGAAGGATGGATCTGTTGGACTGATCGTCAGTCTGATTCTTTCTGCTGTGCTTCTTGTTGCTGTTGTTGGTTTTTTGATCTACAGAAAAAATAAACAACAGCAGAGTCAGGATTCACACCAGCCTCCTGTTGAATTTCAGCCTGTTTGAAATGTCAGCTTAACTGTGATTCTTGTGCTTTGCTTTCAGTCGTGTCACTGAAAATGTGGAAAGACAGAAATCAGTAATATTAAACATTTAGCAGGTACCTGTCAGACACGTCCAGATTTTGCATTTAATTTACATTTTTCATCAGAAAAGAGGAGAAAGTTTTTTGGAATATAAACAGTATTTGTCTGATATTACTCAGGATCCTTTGATCACATGTTGCTGGTGTTTGACTCGTTTTAAATGTAATTATATTAAAATGAAACCAAAGAAACAAACATTTCTATGTAGCTGCAGGTCCAATATTTCCTCCCTTTGACCTGGAACGATTCAGCTTCATTGAACTTTACCTTCCATGAAGGAGACACTTCAGTCTGTTACTGTCCAACTGTTACTTTCCTTTATATATTCTCCCAACAAAGATCCACATGTGTTAGTACTTAATGTGTTTTTTTTATTCCAACATTTCCTGTGGCTGTACTTTGTTTTTTAATCAGAAGCTCTGACTTCCTGAAACTGTTGATGCAGATTTTGTCACCTTGAATGGATCCAAGATAAATATAACCATGTGTAAACTGTTTCTGCTTCTCATAATTACAGACCTGCCTCTCAGAGGTAGTGGATCAGAATCGTTGGACAACTGGTCCAATTACATTATTCTGTATTCTTCCTCCCTGTTACATATATAAAACTGCCTCTTTTTTTTATCAACTACAGTGCAGGCTAACCTGGAGGTTAGCAGCTCACAATATGACCTCACATTTGAACTAGTTCTAAATCAAGGAGCCCGTCTACCTTCACCAGAGCACAACATAGACACAGTAATCCTGATGCTCAGTCAAGGGTGATTCTGTTCATCTGGACATTTTCAGTGGGAGAAACGTTTCATCACTCATCCAACTTCAGTCTCAGCTGAGTCAGAAATCAGGAAGAGGGTTTATTGCCAAATGTTGAGCAGATTTACAACATTAGGAAATTGCTATGGCTCTTTGTGCAAACATACGATAAAACAGACACTTGAATAAAAATAAAATGTGAGAAACAGATTGAGATGAGTATATATATATATATACTAGGGGTGCAACGATACACAAAATTCACGGTTCGGTTCGGTTCGATACTTTGGTGTCACGGTTCGATATTTTTTCGATACAAAATAAAATGTTCATGCCTTTTTAATTTGTCATTTATTAAAATTATAAATATATATTTTAACTCAAAAGTACAGTTTTTAAATTTAACCCTAACCCTTGTGCGTGTTTTTTATTTTGACAGCGAATGTGCACCTGCGGACCACTTATGTGCAGCCCTGGTTATTTAGCTCATCATATCGCAGCCACAGAAATTCTTTTGCCCATGAAACCATAAAGCTGCACTTTCTTTTTGCCTTATAGTCTGATTTGTCATAACTTTTCCGTTTTGTGGTAAGCTTTTCTTTGGCTGTCACTTCTTCACCCTGACCTGTCTTATTTGGCTCAGCAGAACTGAAATGCTTTTACACACGCACTCACATAAGCTCAGCGATTCTCTGCGCGATCAACCTCTCACATGTTTAAGCTTGCTGCGGGAGATTTCACTTGTCATGTTTGCATAGTAAGCTAACGATTAATAAGACAATGTCAGAGGAATTGGGGCACAAATTATCATCACTCACCAATCAGTGCTGTCGCTCTCTATACACAGTTCACGCGATTGCAAAGTGAAAGCAAAAAACAAGCGCAAATTCAAACGCGATTTCAATGTCACATATTGACAGTGGCTCACCGATGCCAATGACATAATTACCCAGCTACATTTCTGAAAGAATGCAAAAGCATTGACATATATTTTTCCTTCCTACAATAGCCGGACGGGCAGGGAAGAGATAGATTGTGGTAGCCCGACTGGAAAAATCTCTAGCCCCAGGACGTCGGGCTAGCGATTTTGCGAGCCCTGTATCTGATTGAGGAATCACTCATCTTTGGAAAAGAGAGTTTATTACAGAGAAATGTCTCTTTCCAAAATAAAAGCTATACTATCCGCTTCTTCTGGGCTATATTCTCAGCAGCATATTAAACATATAAGGAGAATCATGTGCTAACGGCTGTCTAAATGACTCGGGTAAAGTTTGTAGCATGCATGCTTGTTGTTTTTGTCTTTGCACTAGGATGATGTTGGCGTAAATGTGCAGTCATATCCGTTGTGTTCCCACTAGTGCTTTCAGCTTAACCTCGTTAAAATGACCTTAACGCCACAACACGGCAAATCTCCGTTAATGAGCTACCCCTGATAGCCCCGTGCATGGTGCTAGACAGCCAACACGTTAACGAGCTAACTGCGCTAACACACTAGCTCCCACCCATGTAATTGAGCATTGAGTGGCACATCCAACATACTGTTTTACTTTAGTCCATGACGCGCTTACCTTCAGGGTCATACGTCACATGAAAACCAAAATAATTCCAAACGCCATATCTGAATGAGGGTGGGGGAGGTTCAATTTGCCATGTTGCAAGGAGAGCTTAACTTCTGTCTCGCTAGCTTGCCCTGCGCTCTTCCTTCTGACTATGCTGTCTGTGTGGAGCGCTCAGTGGATCTGCGCTCGACAGTGCAGCCTAGGCGGAGTAGTCGAACGCAGATTCACTGAGCGCTCCACACAGACAGCATCGTCAGAAGGAAAGTTGATAAAATAAATTACAAATGTTGTATTGTTCGATACATATGCGTACCGAACCGAAAGCACTGTATCGAACGGTTCAATATCGATATGAATATCGTTGCACCCCTAATATATACGGGTTCAAGCGCCGGCTCGGAGAGTCTCTGTGTCCGACAGCCTCGTCTCTGTCACACAGGGCAGCTGTGGCTGCAATGTAGCTTGCCATCACCAGTGTGTGAATGGGTGAATGAATGTAGTGTGAAGCGCTTTGGGTTCCTTCGGGACTAAGTAAAGCGCTGTACAAGTCCAGGCCATTTACCATTTACATATGTGTTTGTATATACAGTGGGATGCAAAGGTTTGGGCAACCTTGTTAATAGTCATTATTTCCCTGCATAAATTGTTGGTTGTTACAATAAAAAAAATGTCAGTTAAATATATCATATAGAAGTGAAATGAAGTTTATTGGATGTACAGAAAGTGTGCAATAATTGTTTAAACTTCCTTTCATTTTTCAAATGTCACTGTGTGTGTGTCTAAGGTTTGACTCTCATCACTGGAGCATAAACTAATGGGTGTCATTAGGACGCTACAACACAGATCGAACACCATCCCCAACGACACAGCAACCAGGGAGGCATCACATCAAGAAGGCCCTGAGTAAATATGGTTATCCCAGCTGGACTTTTGTTAAAGCTGGGAAGGCGCCAAAAGAAAGCTCCAGCTAATCCAGCAGAGAAGGACAACTGCTGCTCAAGCGAAAAACTGTAGTGATCCCGTATGTGTCAGGAGTATCGGAAGTTGAGGCGCATTTTTTCTAAACATGTCAGGTCAACCAGCGAGGACTGCGCACCATGACAGAACAGCTACCTGTTCCGTTATGGTGCGCAGTCCTTGCAGTCTGTATTGAGTCAAAATGAATAAATAATAATTAAATAAAAAAATCACAATGGAAAGCCAAAAAAACTCCTTTTTAACATAGTCATCAGAAATGATACAAAAAACAGGGTGTTTACAGAGTCCTCCTTTCTCCATGGTTTGGGCTTTTCAGCTGTGGCCACACCTCTTTCAGATTCTTCTATATTTATACCCCAAAAGTTGCCTTTTAAAATTAAACCTGAAGGTTTGCAGCTCACAATATGACTTCAAAGTTCAACTGGATCTAAATGGTGTCAGGCTACCTTTACCAGTACACAACATAACATAGACATGCTAGTGTGTGTGCATGCTCAATCATCCAGATAAGTAAATCCCAAAAGGTTGATTCTGTCCAACATATTTGTTTTTAATATGAGTTTAGAAGAGTTTGACAAAGAAAACCCAACAGATGTTTCAGAAGACATTTTTCCTTGTATATTAAGGCTCGTGTACTTGTGCAAACATCAAAGAGCATCAAACTCAGTTGTGTTGAAACCTCAATTTGATGATCTGCTTGTATCCATGTTAGTGTTTAAAGTCCAACATCTCCCTCTAGTGGCCATATATGAACCATCATAGTGTTCCAGTCAGTCATCAGTGTGTCTCTGCACTGCTGTAATTAAAATGTGTTCAGAGGGCCTCAGTGTCTGAATGGTAAATGGTCTGTATTTGTATAGCGCTTTACTTGGTCCTGAGGACCCCAAAGCACTTTACACTATACACAATCATTCACCCATTCACACACACATTCACACACTGGTGATGGCAAGCTACATTGTATCCACAGCCACCCTGGGGCGCACTGACAGAGGCGAGGCTGCCGGACACTGGCGCCACCGGTCCCTCTGACCACCACCAGTAGGCTACGGGTGAAGTGTCTTGCCCAAGGACACAACGACCGAGACTGTCGGAGCCGGGGCTCGAACCAGCAACCTGGTTCCAGTTCAGCTCCATAACAGCAGCGTCCCTGGTTTGATTCCTGTGTTTCAGCTTGTATCTGCCTCTCTCACTGAGGGGGACGTAACTACAGAGACATGGATTTGTTCATCAACCAAACCACAGATCACTGACACCAGAGGACATCTGACTTGTTTCTGATTTTTCTATCCAGCTGTGTGAATTGCCAAATGTCTGAGCAATCTCATTCCATTAAAAGATACGTGTTTACAGTTTGTATCTTGCATTTTTATAAGAATTTAGTTACCCACTGTGTTTGAACCAATAGAAAGCTGGTGCTCAGAGGAAGAGGGCGGGCTTTACTTGGTGTCAGTGAGAGAAATGAAAAAAAGCTCAAATGAGTGAGAAGGACGATGAAGGAAACATCTGTGCTGTGTCTGCTCTGTAAAAAGAATCTCTGTGTTTGTTTGAATTCTTGTACTTTGACTGTCTGCTCTCCTGATAATTGATGATGGAGGAGAAGACATGAAAAACAAATCAGGCTGAATTCAAGTTCAAACACCACGAGGACCAACTGCAGGTCTGAACTGACTCTTTATCTTTGCTCAGGAGTCGAGGAAACACAGCAGGCAGTGAAAAGCTGAAATTGAAATGAAAGCCTTTATTGTCATTATCCACAGTATAACAAGATTTAAAACAGCTCCATAAAAGTGCACATGTACTTAGCACATTATAAAAAACTATACATTAATATGGTAAATGGTAAAATGGTAAATGACCTGTATTTGTATTGCGCTTTACACATCCAGTCATCCACCCATTCACACACTGGTGATGGCAGCTACATTGTAGCCACAGCCACCCTGGGGCGCACTGACAGAGGCGAGGCTGCCGGACACTGGCGCCACCAGTAGGCAACGGGTGAAGTGTCTTCCCCAAGGACACAACGACTGAGACTGTTCGAGCCGGGGCTCAAACCGGCTCCCAACTCTTGAGCCACGATCAACAATAATATAACTATACAAATAATATAAATACAATTATGACACAGACAATTTGAGCACCAACAATTTTTAGTGCAAATTACTTTTGTGCAAGTTTGAGTTGAGTATGGTGATAGCTTGTTTGCTCTAGCCTGTATGGATCTGAAGCGCCACAGGGCAGTAGGTTAAAAAGATGGTTGTGTACTTAAAGATGTTTCTGGTGTGGAGCAGGGAAATTATTTTACTGCTATTGTTAAATAATTATCATCATTACCATTACCATTATCTGAACCTTAACACTGGCCCTGCTGAGACAACAGGAGTTATAGATGGCAGACAAGAAGGGAAGGGGCAACCAGTTTACCACCGTCTGAAGTCTCTTCTTCTCTTATTTAGTTGCTCCTTCCTGAGCACCCTTAGAAAGTGTAGTCGGTGCTAGGCCTTCTTAACCAGCGCTGTGATGTTAAATTTTAAGGATTCCTCTCGCTCTACATACTTGATGGGCAGGGTGGCAGGGGCACTTCTGAAGTCAAGGAAGATGTTAGGGTCAAATTGTTGAATGTTGTCATTGTGTTTGTTAAATTTGTAAAGTCTTAGATCAAACTATAGCATCAAATACATTCCTTTGTTTCTGACCACCTCTCCAGTCACTCTGTTCTGGGGGAGGTTTTTTTGTAGATACATCCTCTGTTTCTTGTGTTGTAAGCTTACTGCTTTTATGATCCTTTTGGTGAGCCGGAGGTCACACAAATGCACCCCCATGACACACACACACACACACTCCCTGTGCATATGATACGACAACTTTTCTCCATGGTAAATGGTAAATGGCCTGTATTTGTATAGCGCTTTTACTAGTCCCCCCCTAGGGACTAGCTTTACACACCCAGTCATCCACCCATTCACACACTGGTGGAGCAAGCTACAGGTGTAGCCACAGCTGCCCTGGGGCAGACTGACAGAAGTCTGATGTCTTGTCTGATGCAAATTTGTCAATGATGTTGTCTGGGTGAGTGGGACTGCAGCCAGTTGTGTAGAGTGAGTAGAGTAGTGTGCTTAGTACACAACCCTGGAGAGAGCTGATGATGAGAGTGCAAGGGGAAGAGAGGTCAGGATCCAGATTGACTCGCTGGGGTCGGTTGACCAAAAAATTGGCGGGAGCCACTTGCTCTTGGATAGAGGATGTACAAATTAGTCTTTCAGTCGTTTACTCATTATGTGGACACAGCTCTATAGTGAAAACATGGGTTTACTGTGGTATTTAAAAGTTGTAGTACTGACCTGTACTCACTGTATAACAGGTTTGATAAACTTGAACTGTACTGTGACCCTGAAGTCAATAATTTTGCAAAAGAACAGAACACAATGTTGCTGTAGAAAATCAGAAAAGTGAGTTTGTGTGTTTGTCAGCTGTTTGTGTGGAGTTGTTCTTTATGTTCACCTCAAATGTCATTTCTCTTTAGTTCTGGTCTCACTGCTGAGCTGCACAACAAACCAAGGTCAGTAACCTTCTTCTGTCACAGTTTAAATGATTAATGCTCACTGATATGACCTGATTGGGTTCATGTTGGTAGATATCAAATATAAAAGTGCTGAAATGAGAAATGTAAGAAAATATTCACAGATAATCAGAGATGGGCAGTAACACAGATTACTTTTTTCAAGTAACGAGTGAAGTGAAGGGATTACTATTGCAAAAGAAGGTAACTATATTAGTGCTACTTTCCCGTAAGCACACCACGTTACTGCGTTACTAAAAGCGTGATTTTTTTGCGAGAGTGTCTCGCAATGACGTAAGCGAGTGCGACGTTCGGATCAACAGCTGTGTGCAGATCAACAGTGGATAATATATGGAGTGCGGGAGAGAGTTTGAGCGTGCAGCGTTTAAATCGTGGAAGTACTGACCTTACTTCTCTCCCATCTCTCTCCTCCATATCTCTCTGATCTGGTCTCGGTGTCTTAGATCTTCTTCTTCCCTTTCTCTCTCTGTCCCCCCATCTTGTCACCATGGGGAGCGGGGCTTTCAGCTGCTCTGCTCCATGACTCTGGAATTCCCTTCCTCTTCTTTTTATTTTTTGTCAGCTTATTTAGTTGGTTTTTGTTTTTTTGCCCTTCATCCCCGTCCCTCTTCTCCACTGTTTTTCCCCCTCTTCCTTTCTCCCTTTTCTTTTCCTCATTCAAGTCTGTCCCGTATCTAACAAGTGAAAATAAAAAAATAAATAAAATAAACAATACAAGGTGAATCAAATAGGCCATTATGGTAAGGCTGGGATGGTCCATTTGGTAAAGTAAATCCGTTGGTCATCTTTCTTTGCCTTTAGACAATAATTCTGAGGGTAAAAGAGCCAAACGGGACAGGCAAAAAAAAAAATGCAACTTGACCAACACTGCAGATAATATATATATTTTTTTTAATTTAACCCTCACAGCTCGTCTGACTGTGAGTCCCAGCAGCTCTCAGATCTTTGAAGGAGACTTTGTGTCTCTGAGCTGTGAGGAGGACGACAGCTCTGCTGGATGGACTCTGAGGAGAAACACAAGCAATTTACAGAGGACTCAGTGTGGAGCTGAATGGGGAAAACCAGTTACTTCAGCTAATTCTTCCTGTAACATGAGCTACATTTTAACACAGGACAGTGGAGTTTACTGGTGTGAGTCCAGAGAGGGTCCCATCAGTAACATGGTTAACCTGACAGTCACTGGTAAGTTGAGTGTGTGGAGTTAGTGTTGATGAAGCTGTGTGTAAATGGATGAAATGCTGTAGTTTGTCTCTGTGTTGAGGTGGATCAGTGATCCTGCAGAGTCCTGTCCTCCCTGTGATGGAGGGAGATGACGTCACTCTGCTCTGTAAAACAAAGACCACTCCCTCCAACCTCCCAGCTGCTTTCTATAAAGATGGCTTCCTCATCAGGAAGCAGCCTACAGGTCACATGACCATCCAGCATGTTTCCAGGTCTGATGAAGGCCTCTACAAGTGTGACATCAGCGGTCATGGAGAGTCTCCATCCAGCTGGATCACTGTCACAGGTGACACACTCACCTGTCTGTGTTTCTGCAGCTTTCAACATTCACAATGTGACGACAACTTAATGACTGTGTTTGCTTTATTTTAGACAAACACACCACCACACCTCCACCTACATCCACACCTCAACCTAGTTCCACCTCTCCTCCTGTTCTCTCTGTGTTTTCATGTGTTGGATCAGTCTGTGTTTTGGTTCTACTGGTGTTACTGGTTCTGCTGGTGAGACGATGTGTTCACAGGAAACCTGAAGGTGAGACTCAGACTTCCTGATCTTTTGTTTGTTTGTTTGTTTAGTAGAATAAAGTTCACATTCATTAAGATAACGGTAACAACTTAACCTAAATGTAATCTTTGTTTAGATATTTAATTTATATAATTGTTCATTTTGGAAAATTTTAACAGATGGAAAAGAAGCTGAAGAAGATGACATCATCACTTATGTCATGTACTGTGATGTCAAAACTTCAAAAACAGCCAATCAGACGACGCAGAGGTAGTACTGTGTTTTCTTCATAGAAGAGTTCATGTTGAGGTTTCAGCTCTTTGTTATCGTAGTAAACATGTTGATCAGTCTCATCTCTTTTCTTTCTTCTCTGCATTGGTCAAAAGTGAAGTCAAAGTCAGCTTTGTTGTCAAAGACCATATGTACAGTCACACACAAGAATTTGAATTGACAATACCTCATGGCCCTCAGTGTACACTAAACTAATATGAAGATAAAAAGATACAAATAAAATAAACGTCTTATTTACAACATCACACAATAACATACAATTATATAAACAGCAGTGTCCAACACAATCATAGTGACTGTGGCTATGTCGTGTGCAAGTGGGGGTGAGGCAGTCAGTGAAAGGGCAATGGTGGTGGGTCAGAGTGTGTATGTTTGAGGAGTTCAGAGGGAAGAGCAGTGTTGGGTTTATTAAGGCACAAACCCCACTGGAACAGAGACAACCAACTGCACGGCAAAACAGGACAAGACGGCGCTCTTTGTCTTTTCTCTCGCGAGGGAAGCCGGCCAAGGTCAAGAGCTCTTTAGTCTTCACTTGAACTTAGCCAACCTGGGCTGACTTCCCCTTTCCTGCCTCTTTAATTGACAAATGATTACATGAATATGCAGTTACAAATAGTTCGATTGAACACGTGACAGTCTTAAGCGGGCATGTGTGTGTTAGCAAGGTATTTGCCTTCCTGGGTGTTTGTGTGTGTTCCTCGCCATCACATACATAGGCATAGTTTCTTATAAACCTTTCCAGATGCCCTGTACAGGATGCAACCTTTCAATGAGCTGACATGTGTATATGTGTGTAGAGCAGAAATAAACAGTCTTGCACCTTAGAAGAATAGAACCTTCTGGATTCACAATGTATAACAGAAAATTATAGCGTTGAGGCTGCTCTCATGTCTGCACAGAAGCTTATAAAACCTAGTAACACACATACACACAATGATTATATATATCTTAGCACAAATGACAATCTCAAAACAGCAACTCTAACAAGGTGAGCGCAGGTGTGGAGTTCGTGTGTGAGACACTCTGATGGATGAAGCTGTTTCTCAGTGTGCTGGTTCTGGCCCGGAGGCTCTTCAGTCTCCTTCCTGATGGCAACATACTGAAGAAGCTGTTGGACGGATGAGTGGCGATCCTCTGAGATGTGCACACACAGGAACTTGGTGCTGCTTACCCTCCACGGCAGCACCATTGATGGTTAGTGGGGTGTGCAGGGTGTGAGTTCTCCAGGAGTCTATGATGATCTCCTTAGTCTTCTCTACATTCAGGGAAAGGTTGTTGTTGCTGCATCACTCGGCCAGATGTTTAACTTCACTCCTGTAGTAGGTCTCATCGTTGTTGCTGATGTGACCTACCACAATTGTGTCGTCTGCAAACTTAATGAAAATGTTGGAGCTGTGTGATGGTGTGCAGTTGTGGGTCAGCAGTGTGAAGAGAAGAGGGCTCAACACATCCTTGGGGAGCCCCCGTATTCATTGTTCTTGTGCCGGAGGTGTTTCTGCCAACCCGTACTGTCTGCTGTCTTCCTGTCAGGAAATCCAGCAGCTAGTTACACAGCAAGGTGCTGATCCCCAGCAGATCCAGGGAATGAGTTGTTGGGGAATGATGGTGTTGAACACTGAACTGAAATCTATGAGCAGCATTCTAACATATGAGTCTCTAGTGTCCAGATGTGTGAGGGCTGAGTGAAGCTGAAATTGCATTATCGGTCATCGGGAACGACAGCCTGGCTCAGTGATGTATTAAAGCTGTCTGTGAAGACATCTGTGAGTTTCACAGCACAGTCCCTCAGTGCTCGTCCTGGGATGTTATCAGGACCTGGGGCTTTGCATGTGTTGATCCTGGCAAGGGATCCTCTGTGTGGGGGTCAGGTTCTGCACCTCAAGAAGAATTTCTTTAGCTCATCCCATAAAGAGGTGGGACCGGCACTCTGACGATACTCTGCCCATCCTCAGAGTATCTCTGCTGCCGCAAAAGCTCTGTGAAATCCTCCTGGAGTACTGCCTTTTTCGCCTCTCTGATGCCACGTGACAGGTTTGCCCTTGGGGTTCTTAGGTTCACCTCATCCCCAGCTCTTGAGGCTGCATTTCTCCCCCTCAGGAGCCTGTTGACCTCACCTCTGAGCCATGGTCTCTGATTGTCCCGGACAGTGATAGTCCTGGTCTCTGTGACATCATCGATGCATTTTGAGATGTAGGCAATGACATTTTCTCTATATTCCTGTGGTGTTGTCGTGTGTGGCAGCCTACTTAAAGATCGCCCATTCTTTGGAGGAAAAGCAGTCTTGCAGTGCCTCTGAGGACCTTTCTGGCCACACAAATATCGACATTAGCATAACAGTGATGTGATCAGAGGCACCAAGGTGGGGGAGGGCTTTGTAATCTTCTCTCTGGCTGGTGAAAACATTGTCTAAAATGTTGCTCCCTCGCGTGGGGAATTTAATGTGTACCTGTGAACACTGAAGAAACTGCAGGTTTTCTCAGGTTATGTTTCAGCTCTGAAAAGCTTCCCTTTTGTTTAATGTTCTAATGAAGACATATCAGAATCAGAATCAGAATCAGAATACTTTATTGATCCCTGGGGGAAATTATTTTTTGTTACAGTGCTCCATTATAAACCAACATTAAGACAAGACAGACAATATGCTAACTAAGAATAGTACAATATATACATATATATACATACATACATACATAAGTCACTTATAAATAAATATTTGGAAAAGAAACATGTGTAGTTGTAGCAGCAAACAGTGTGTTAAGTGGATGCGTTGTACAGGGAGATGGCCACAGGCAGGAATGATTTCCTGTGTCGTTCAGTGGTGCTTTTCGGTAATCTCAGTCTCTCACTGAACGAGCTCCTGTGACTGACCAACATGTCATGGAGTGGGTGGGAGGTGTTATCCAACATTGTCTTTATCTTGGACAGCATCCGCCTCTCCGACACCACCTTGAGGGAGTCCAGCTCCATCCCCACAACATTGCTGGCCTTACGGATCAGTTTATTAAGTCTGTTGGCATCTGCGACCCTCAGCCTGCTCCCCCAGCATGCAACAGCATAGAGGATAGCACTGGCCACCACAGACTCATAGAAAATCCTCAGCATTTTCTGGCAGATGTTGAAGGACCTCAGTCGCCTCAAAAAATAGAGACGACTCTGGCCCTTCCTGTAAAGTGCTGTGGTGTTTTTAGCCCAGTCCAGTTTATTAGTTATCCAGTTTAACACATAACTTCACACAGATGTAGCTGAAGGATAACTGTGGGGTAAATCTTGAGTCAGGGTAACATAACCAATCTATTTACACAAGTTTTATCAGACTTCACTGATGATTCTATACATGCATTTTTTTTCTGTCAATTGAAAGCTATGAAGCTCCCTGTCATTTAGGTCGGGGCTTTAAAATAACTGCACAAATATCTGCCCAGATGCATGACAAAGATGGCTGCTGAGTATTTGAGTTCAAGGTTAATATGAAGACTGTTTCCTACTCTTACCATGTGAGATTTTAAGAATCAAACATTGAAATCACAATATTTAATTTCATACTTTTGTGATACATTTATTGCTTCATTTAAAATTAGAAATGCTTAGTCAGTTCCATTGAGAACTGATGGTAGTAAGTAAAACTTAGTCAAGTGCAACCGTCTGCATGTTTCACACTTACTGAGTGTTGTTCACTGTGAGCTGGACTGTGTGTTTGTGGTCTGTGGTTAACTGAAGCTAACAGCTCTGCAGTCGTCCAGCATCCTGTTTCTGATAGAAAGAAACACTTCAGCTGCAGGTGTTTCAACACAGAGCTGTTTATTTTAACAGGAGGGAACACGGAGACATAATTTGGAAAAGCATTTTAATAAAATTTCCACACAGATCACCATCCATTCAAGGTCAATATTAATTAAATAAAGCACTGTTTCCATTTTATTCAGTTTTCATTTAAATTGACTTTTTGACTCCGACATTTTAAACTCGATCTATCTCAGTATTTATATATAATATTATTTTAAATAAAGTAGTAATTCTAGTATAACAGTAGTCATCACAGCATACCAGTGTGTCTAATATTAGTGCTCATGTTGTGAAAAGTGTTTGATTTGTACTCTGTGGTGAAGAGTGTCAGTCTTCACTGGCAGCTTTGTGGTCGTCCACCTGCCCCGTACACAGAAACACCCCACAGTTCTTTGTGGTCACTTTGTGTTTCAGAGCAAAGGTGTGAAGACGAGAAAAAAAAAACAGTACAAAAGGTGCTGAGCTTTCAAAAAATATATATTTAATCCACTTATTAATTAAAACATTTTGCTGTAGTGTGATGATGTAGTTTTATAGTTGTGCACCTACAGAAATGCAAATGTGTTCTATTATTTATTACACAGACAGAAATTCAGCTGCAGTCGACTCAGCAGTGAGAACTGAAGATGTCAGTTATGAACAAACAAACATCAGAACAAGGAGGCCCAGGTACAGCTGCTCTTTATCTTTAACCGAGTCAAGCTAGCTGCTCACCATGTTTCCAACCATCGTGCTAAGCTAAGCTAACCACGTAACCAAATGTTTGACTTTTTAATGTCATTTAATGCAGTTAAAGAGCAAGTTGTTGTTGAGCTCAAGGTTTGACTTCTGTGAACTTTAATTAGAGTGTCGACGGCTCATTGATTTCTGAACTAGTCCCAGTAAAGTCTGAACAGGGACTGTGTGTGATGCAGAGAGGTGGAGATTGGAGGTCTTGATTGAACTACAAAGCTTGTAATAATATTTGCTGTTTTTTGAACTGTGTGTGTTTGTGTTCAGACTTTAAACCAGAGCCAGACATCGTCTACTCTTCACTGAAGTAGTCCACCAGTCCAACCACTGACGTCCAGCTGCTGGTCTCTAACTGGTCCCCCAGCACCTCAGACCAGAGGACATCCACATGTTATTTATATTTTTTAATTTCCTCTATAACCTGTAAAAGTGTTCCGTATAAGTTCTGCAGGATCAATAAACTCTGGGATTCCCTCTTTGTTCAATCTTATTTTTATTTACCATGAAATAAGGAATAAAAATTAAGCTTCAGCTGGCACACTATAAACAGCAGGGACATCATTCAGCGGGTGCAAAACAAAGTAAAACACCAGTACCGAACAGTACAGTATATATTGTGCATGTTCAGTTGCACTTTATCAGGAAGATATAAGTATAGAGAAGGTTTAACATGGTGAATGTTTGACTAGTGTTCATTACCCTGTCAATATTTATAGTCTCACACTCAGTGGTCTGACCTAAAGTAAAGAAATGAAGTGTTTTAGTGTGTGATAAAGTATAAATTGATAAACATGAGACTCAGTCTGGGCTTCCATCTGGATCACACTGCCTGAATCAGAGCTCCTCTTGTGAAACCTCTCAGTGAAGCTTGAAATAGTCGTGAATGACTTTTAAAGTTTTCCGCCATCTACTGGTGAAACCAAATCAAAACAAATCAAATTCAAATTTTATTTGTCACATACACAGTCATACACAGTATGATATGCAGTGAAATTCTTACACAACTGCTCGTGACCTAAAGAAAAAACAAGAGGCTATGAATAAGATAGGAAATAAATATGAAAATTAAAAAGGGTAAATTTAACTAGGAAGGAATAAATAAAATAAAATATAAAAATTAAAGTTAAAAATGAAATAACTGTACAACATAAATTAGAATGAAGGGTAAATTTAACTGGGAAAGAATAAGATAAATATATAAATTAAAGTTGAAAATAAAATAACTGTACAACAAAATACACAATACACAGTATAGAAATATATAAGAATGTATGAAGAAATATATATATATATATATATATATATATATATATATATATATATATATATATATATATATACAATAACAGCAGCAAAAAGTTTTTTGTACAAGTATTAAATGGAAATGAAGAAATATAATGTCCAGTGTTGTGCAATCCACATTTGTAAGTGTCTTGTGCAGTGCAAATATGCTTAAAGTGATTTAAGTGAAGAGGTGAAAACAATGTCCAGAATGTCCAGTGTGTGTGTAAGAACTATATGTCTGGGTCAGGACTGTGTGGTGGTGTGATTGAGAGACCGTATCGCCTGCGGGAAGAAGCTCCTCCTCAGTCTCTCTGTGTTGGTCTTCAGGGAGCAGAATCGCTTTCCTGACCTCAACAGAGAGAACAGTCTGTTGTTGGGATGGCTGAGGTCCTTCACGATCTTCCTGGCCTTGGTCCAGCACCGCCTGCTGTAGATTGAGTGCAGGTCAGGGAGCTCGGAGCGGATGGTGCGCTCAGCTGACCGCACAACCCTCTGTAGAGCTCGTCTGTCCTGCATGGTGCTGTTCCCGAACCAGGTTAAGATGTTTCCTGTCAGGATGCTCTCTATGGTGCATGAGTAAAAGTTCCTGAGCGCCAGTTGACCATTAAACCAGTTTGCATTTTACTCAGTCTCTTAACAATTTCAGAAACTTTAAAAATGCCATGTTTCAGTTCTGTTATAAGATCTCTGTGTGGCTGAAAATACTTTATAAAGGTATAGATGGGAATCTAAATCTAAAGAGTTCACTGGATTTGACGGGTGGGTGTTAAGAGGCTACTGATACAAACGGAAGGATCTCATTTTTCTTGGCATCTTAGGATCCCCCAGATCAGGACGTTTAAATGTTAATCCCACATAGCAAGCAGTTCTGGCCCAGATTTGGTATCAAGCTGGCACTTCTGACTAACTGGTGTCATGACAGAGTGTATGTCGACCAGATGTGGGCCAGGTCTGGCAATGATGGCACTGTTTATGTTCCTATTTACCTCCACTTAATCCAAAACCTAATAAGGGTTTACTCATCTTTGCCAGTGGGTGGCTGTAACTCAGGAGGAAGCGCAGGTCACCTACTGATTGGAAGGTTAGTGGTTTAATCCCTGTTTCCTCCAGTCTGCATGTTAAGAATGTTATTGTATTTAGAAAGCACTCACTTTAGAGAAAGTGTATGTATAAGATTCTATATAAGAATCAGTCCATTCGCTGTCTGACTAGAGTCTCGGCATGTTGTGGCACATGTTGTTATTACATGGTTTGATTAAGGTACACATTAGGCCGAAATCCGGGGCCAGAGCTGAAACCTTTCTGGGCCTGCACAGGGCCAGCAGTGTGCATATAACTGGCCCATGGCTGCACACAACTTACATATGGCCCACATACCGCAAAGACTGACGGCCCTTTGGCGGCCAAGATCAGTTTCACCAGATGTAGTCCACTCATGAGGTTTTGCAGCACCCTCTGGTGGATTATTGAACCACTTCAGGACAGAGTCAGGAGGGAGCAATAGTCTGTGGTCACCATCTCCTAAACTAAATTTGTTAATCGTTTATTTATTTATTTATAAAGCACATTTAATTACAACAGTACGGAGCCCCACAAGGGACATGGGGAAAAAAAATTAAGATGGACTTTTGCGAGGTCTCGCAAAACAAACTCGGGATCTCGCAAAAGTTTTAGCCGCATTCTTCGGAGGCCGCCAGCTCGAAGCTGACCGGGAGGTCGAGGCACGATGTGCCGGGAGAGCGGTGTTCCTCCCGGCTGTAGTAGGTCTCGATCTCCCGTTAGCTTCGAGATGGTGGCTGTCAGACATCTCCGAAAACGTCGGAGCACTTTTGCAAATATGTAATGTCTTGTAAACCGAGCAGATATTTGAAGTTTACACAGCTACGTTCACGCCTCAAAATATCTTAAAAGTTTATTTTGTGACCAAGAAAGAGTAATATTACAAGTAGCTGCCGCCATTGTTGGAATTCAACTTTTGCGAGATCCCGAGTTAGTTTTGCGAGATCCCGAGTTAGTTTTGCGAGATCCCGAGTTAGTTTTGCGAGATCTTGCAAAAGTTCAACGTAATTCTTTTTTCTCCCATGTCCCTTGCGGGGCTCCGTACAACAGCAACTTTGACTAAAGTCCAAAAATGTACAAAAATACAAAATAACTAGTACCAAATAACTTATAATATTAGTACATAACAATAATACCAAATAACTCTTATATTGCATTAAAAGCCAGTGTATACAAATTTGTTTTCCGTGGACAACACACATGTTGGAACTTAAATTTCTGACCCCTTTCATAACCAATTAAACGGGATCTCCTCCCCCTTGCCTCCGTTTTTGGGAGCGGTGCTAAAGGCTTAAGACTGTGCAGGTTAACATGAGGAGGTGCTAGGATTGCTACTTGGTCCAAAAATTGTCACTTTTGTTTCGTTTTCATTAAAATATAGAAAGTTACAGGCTATCCAGGATTTAACTTCACTCAGACACTGAAGTAAGGGGTCTAGTGGAGCAGGACAGCTTCTCTTCAGTTGAATATAGATCTGAGTGTCATCAGCAGAGATGGGCAGTACGCGTTACTGTAATCTGATTACTTTTTTCCAAGTAACGAGTAAAGTAAGGGATTACTATTGCAAAAACGGTAATTAGATTACCGTTACTTTTCCTGCGTTACTAAAACCGTGATTTTTTGTGAGAATGTCTCACGACAGTGAGGTAAGCGAGTGCGCCGTTAGAGACAACAGCTGTGTGCAGATCAACAATGGATCACATATCGATTGTGTGAGAGAGTATGAGCGTGCAGCACTGACCTTACTTTGAGTTTGATTCCATAAAAAGTGACAAAAACATTAGCGTCCATCGTGCGTGGGAAGAAAACTTCTTTTTACAGCGAAAAAACCCCCTAAACTTCCAAGCAAGCACCGAGTGCACAACGACGTAATGGGAAATTCACAGAGAAACTCGCGGATTCTTCCACTGACCGCCGCAGCACACCTGCACCAGGGTAAACCTCCGCCTACCGCAGTCCTGCTTTACAGGTGAAAATAGAGCAACAGGACCGCTAGTCTTTGACTTCATTTATTTTCTGCTGTGTTTTACTTCCATCTATTTGAAAGAGTGAGTGTAAACACAAAAAATATTTTATTTTATGTGCTGGTATGTGTAGAAAATAGGTTTAAATGTTAAACTAATTTATTCAAGTCAGAGAATGTTGCATATAATTAAATTTTTGCTTGATGCATAAAGTTAAAAGATTAAAACTGATAAAACAAGTTTTAAAAAGAGACTTTTCCATTTGATTACATTTTTTATGATGGATTATGTAGAAAAAGTAGAATTGGGCTGAAAGATCTATCGCTTTATCACTTCTTCAGGTTGTAAATCGTGTTTTTAAAAAGTAACTAAGTAACTAAGTAATTAATTACTTTAAAAAAATAAGTAATCAGTAACGTAATGGGATTACTTTTTGGGGAAGTAATCAGTAATTAGTTACTGATTACTTTTTTCAAGTAACTTGACCAACACTGGTCACCACCCACAAAAAAGCTTGATTTACATAGCAAATAAAAGTTGGTCTAATAACAGCGAAATGTGAAGTAATAATTCAGTAGCTCTGCTCTGCTGATAGCAAAGACAGATGTGTTTTAAAACTTTTAATTTATTTGTGCAACTGAGTCATGTCAGTTTGTTGGTTGTGGTTTTCTATCATCCATCAGGGGGCGCTGCAGCTCCTTCAGCATCCTCAGCACTTTACTATGAAATCAACAGTGTTTGGCCTTTATGTCCAGAGATGATTCAAAGTGTTTACGGACTAAACAGTTTATTTTCTGTTGTTGTTTTACTGCAAGCATAAAGAAACAATGTGACCTTGTGACGTTGCTTCTTGGTCACACTTTGCTCCTCGTCTCTTCTCTCCTGTCCTGCTGTCTTTTAACTAATCATGCTGACGTGTTTCGGTGGAGGAATAATAAACTGGAAAAGAAGCAAAAATTTTCATTATCAGTATCTGGTTAATATCCAATTAATCATTTAGTCCTTGATGAATTTACTTTTACTGAAGCTCATATGATGATATGCACCGACACACCCAGAGTCCAGCTGTACCAACAACAAACAAACACTGAACCAGTCTGACCAGTATATACAAAACTGTGGCTTTCCTGAAATGTGACACTCTTTATGTGACTCACTTCACCACAACCACAAAACTGTGTTTAGAGATTCCTTCAGATCTTTATAGAGGAAATGTCAACATTCAGAATACTTGGAAACAGAGTTTAACAAAGATTTTTAGCCCTGAAAATATCATGTATGTATATCCTGAACTATATGTATGAGGGCACAAAATGATAAACATATTTAACCAACACTGCTGTTTAGTGCAGGGGTATGTAATTCCCAATATATATGTAGTATTTAAAAAACCTTTAATAAATGATTGTACAAATATCCTCAGCTGATTCTGAAGTGGTCAGGTGGGAGGTGCTGTCACAGATTTTCTGTCTGTGAGAACTTATTTACACAAACTTTGTACAGATGAAAGTAACAACACTGTTACATTCAACACTGTTGAGTAAAAGAGAAAGTAGTTACATTTGACTGCTCCTGGTCACATGACGACCCCACAGCAGTTAGTGCCCCTTATTTTGATTTACCGAGTTTTACACCCGGTGCCCTTCCTGACAGTCCAGCAGTGATTTGTGTCTCCAGCTGGAATCAAACCTGCAACCTTTACGTTAATCAGTACACTCTGGAGGTACAACAGTATATTTTAGAATAATTCCTTTGACATTTTCTGTAATGTGTGTGTTTAATATTAACTGTTCTTCTTTTATTTGTCTTCTCTTATTAGTGTCTATATTTATTGGATACAAAGACACCTTTGACTTTTATTATTATCATTTTCTCATGAGACCCTTCATTCATCATTTATCTCAACTCTAAACACACAGACAGTCTGCAAAGTCTACACATCCACCTGTGCCAGAGAATTAACTTCCTGTTGCTGTTACCTCTCTGCTACTTTAGGTGTGTTTGGGGTATTTGTTTGTCAAATACACGGCTCAGATCCAGTCAGCTGAGTCAGTCCGGGAATGCTATGAAGTCAAACTGGTCTAAGGTGTGTCGTATTAAACAGCTGACAAGGAAATACGGGTTAGATTGTTCACTGGGGCTGTTTAGTGCAGCCAGAGACCAAATCACTATCGTCAAAGTTTGTTTCCTTTCTTTTTTCTATTTGCTCTCAGTGGATAATTTTTCCATCCTGATGATCAGAAGAGTGTTTGAGGGTTTCAGAGATCCTTCAGAACAACAGTAAGTGTTTAAAACGACGTCTTTCAGTCTTTTAGATAATCTGACAGGTTGATGAAGTCTGTGAGCTTCAGTGGATTAACAGATTGTTCATGTTAATCCATCTGAACTGGATTAAAGCTTCACTTTCCTGGTTACAGATGAATGTCATGTGGAGTTAGTGTGAAGCATCTGATTTACTGTTGGCTGGTTTCATCTGTGTAAACACATCATATGAAATTATTTCAATAAGTTTTAATTCAAAGCTGTCAGACTTTATCTGACACAATATAAAGAAGAAAATCAACTCAATGACAAACAGGAAATGTAGTGAGGGCACTACTTATGTTGGAGATTCTGACATGATCCCTGATTCAGCTCCTGGGATTTTGAGTTGTCTTGAAGATTTCTCTTTCAGTCTTTTGTTTGGTTTCTGTTTTTGATTTTTATTTGGCTCAATTTTAATTGCTTTATTGTTCTAATAGTGGGGTGTATTTCTGACAATACTGAGTGTTTGTTCCTTTGTGGTTTTCATAGGACTGAGTTTCAGGTTTTCTACTCCATGTTTGGTTTTCAGTTTGACTTCATTGTTGCTGTTTTTATGGTGACTTTCTGCTTTCTGTTTTGTTTGTCTTTTGTATCTTTTAGGATTTTATTTGGGCTTTTGGAATTTATACGATTTGTTTGGGAGGAATAATTTACTTTGTTTTCTTGTGTGTTTTAGTGTTAATATAACTACTTTTTGGATTATTCCTTTTTTAAATTTGAGATACACCAAATCATACAAAAGACTCAACATTATGTCTGAGATTTGTTTTGAAATGTTTTCATTTTGTATTTCTTGTTTGGTCGAGGTGTAAAACTGTCACGGTCTCGCTGGCAGACCGTGGGGATGTGGGGAAAGGAGGACCCAAAACGCAGACTCTGCGATGCAAACAGTGCTCTTTATTTACAGTGGAAAGCTGTAAACACAATAACTCCCCGTTGCTCCCTCGAACCCCGTGTGCGTGCTTCCCTCCGACGTCTGTGCTCGTGCTCGTGCTCCCCGCTGTTGTGTTACTGCACACCCTGTGCGTGCTGCCCTTCTGGTCCCTCGTTTCACCTGAAGGACAATACAGAAGCAGCCGTTAAACACTGAACCCACGCGCACGCGCACACGATCCGCACTTCCTAATGCTACACACTGACTTGGAGTCTTAGCTTAATGATCCCGCGCCGGTGGGAGCTCCAACTCTCTCCTAAGTAGCTCCCCCGACGAGCCCTGATCACCAACAGGTGTGGCCAGTCCTTCCACAGGGCCACACCCCTCAGGCCTGCAGGTGGCTGAGCTCCATCCTCCAGCCACACCCGCAGACATACACACCCATACCCTGCCTATACATATGAGTGGGACACAGACTAACACAGCACAGTGCAGAAAAAACACACACATCACCAAAATAATAATAACAACAATATCAACAGTCAAAACTGCTCACGGACCCCGAGTCCTCCAGAGCAGACTATATGGAAAGCTACTGCTCACCATTTAAAGGAATGCTCATTTCAGAATCAGAATCTTATTGCCAAATGTTGTGCAGGTTTACAACATTAGGAAATTGCTGCGGCACTTAGTGCAAACATACTGTCAGACAACACTTAAATGAACATAAAAATAAGAATTAAAAGTGCTAAGTAGAAAGATATATACATGAGTGCAGGTGGTGATCAGTGCCAAACATGGAATGATGCAGTGAACACAGCGTAGGGTCATGTGTTAGTGGTGGGAACAGTCATATGGTTATTGTTCATGAGTCCAACAGCAGAGGGGAAGAAACTGTTCTTATGGCGAGAGGTTCTGGTGCGAATGGACCGGAGCCTCCTGCCTGAGGGGAGCAGGTCAAACAGACTGTGTCCAGGGTGAGAAGCGTCAGCTGAGATCCGAGCTGCACGCCCCAGTGTCCTGGAGGTGTACAGGTCCTGCAGAGATGGGAGTCTGCAGCCAATCACAGCAGAGCGCACAACACGCTGCAGTCTCTGTTTGTCCCTGATAGTGGCTCCAGCATACCACACGGTGATGGAGGAGGTGAGGATGGACTCGATGATTGCAGTGTAGAATTGCCTCATTGTCCGTGTTGGCAGGTTGAATTTCTTCAGCTGCCTCAGGAAGTACATCCTCTGCTGGGCTCCCTTTGCTGCTGTTGTGGAAATTTTAACAATAACCTGCAACACACCCAGTGAGCTTGATTTGAAGTGGGTTTAATAAACACATTGCAATGTGGAGAAAACGTTCAGGTCAAACACCAAACAGTTTTCTGAGGAAAGACACCGCCCATGAACAATTTTATACCTTCCCAAACTGTCAAATAAAGAACGTTCCACAGCACATCATTTATCTCTATACCTTCAGTCCAACTCATCCTTGACTCCCCCCAATCCAAGGAAAGTTATGACCACCCGTCACCTCCCTACAAGCAGGATGCCTGTAGACCTTCAACTTCATAACAGGGCCCCTACCTAAACATCCACATCCCTCGATAAGCAAAAGGAGTCTCACTATCTATTTAATGTCTCCCTTACAATGGTCTCACTGTGTGTGCAGAGCACAAGGCCCCTCTGTAGTGAACATGCATACAACTAAGTGAGAAAGTGAAATTACTAGAACTAATGTGATATGATTAAATATGTGATTAACACACAAGAACTGAAATCTGCCACCACACTGCAGAGCTTACTCAACTCTCCAGGTTTTGGTCATAGTTAAGAATGTTTTCCCAGGATAGTTTTCAAAATTTGAAGCTGATTTGGGTTCAGTGGGTCACTTTTCTCATATGTGTCTATTTTCTTTCTGCAGCCCCTGTTTGATACACCCATGTGACTGATGTTGATTTGTCACATGAGGCTATCATGTGAATTTCTAGCTAATGTCCAGCCAGATCATCTTTGGGCTGCAATTTGTTGCTTTCCTCCCAGCTGATGCTGCCAAAACATTTGTAGACGTGTCTGCATTTCTGTCATTCCTGTCACGTGTTCGTGCTGCAAAAGTCAATCAAGTTCAAGTTGCAGTAATTCGGCATCTATCTAGCTCTAATGTAGAGTAACTTTAGTTTTGTTTTTTTCAGTGATGGGTCTGATCCTATGACAACTGGGATAGGCCCTGCCTGCGACCCTGATAAGGACAGGCTGAAGAGAATGGATGGATGGAAGTGACAGGTAATTTCAAAGTAAATGTTTCAAACATCTCAACAAATATCAGAAAACACTGTTTCAGGGATGGACTGTTTCTCATGGAGCGAAACTCAGTGAGAAAAGATGTAAGAAAGAGAACAGGAGAGATTAACGATTATTCTTCTCGAAACTAAGGACTGCTTAGGCATTGCTGTTTAATAAACTAGTGCTATGTTACTTTTCATTACTTTTTCAATATTTTCAAATTTTTAAAAATGGACCAAGCTATCAGATAACCAAACTCTCAGCGAAAGCTAGCCTACTCTGAGCTTTCATATCTGAGTGTTTGGATTTTATCGAATTTTATCTGCAGTTCATGAAATCAAAGTTTCTCTGTGACTTTCAGAAGTTAAACCCCAGTTCCTCATCATCAGATCAGTAAATAAAAACCCAATAATACGAATCTCTGGAACCCAAATCAACCTGACATGACTGCGTCAAATAGCAATTTTTCTGCAGTTTTCTCCTGAACGGCAGGCGTCACCACTTAGATAAAAACTCTGCATCAGCTCTTTTATTCCAGTAGAAAAAGTGAAGACAGGAAGTAGAGAACTCAGTTTTTTGTTGTTGCCTTCGTTTCTTTTAATTTCTTTCTCGTCTCGAGCTGTTGCGGCCTCTCGGTGATTATAATATATTATAAAATATAGATATAATTGAAAACTATCACAAAAAAAAGAAATGATCGTACACTCTGTCTCCAACCCACGGATGTGACGTCCGCTAATGTTTGGGTGGAAGTGTTAGCTAGCTAGGCTGCGGAAATGTCTCGCCGAACGTCTTTTTTGTTTTTCTACACTTTGCTGTTTGTCGGTCTCTTCGTGTTTGTCTCTGCAGGTGAGATTTAACTATGAGAACCCAAAATCACTTTCGCTCTGACATAAAAACTAAGATGGATTATGAATTATTTTTATGTAACCAGGTAACGAGTTACAGTACGAAATTCAGCTTTCAAATACCACCTGTGAAAATCCCCAATAATCCTGAATTCACCATCCAAGATGGCAGCAGTGCCTGTAAACATTAGTAAAAGCTTAAAATTTAAAATCTTGTTACGCTTATTTAACCTCAGAGGTCTGGTGGAGGTTGTACTGTGACGTCTCTCCTGAGCTAACTACCTTCCAGTACGAGTCATAAAAGAAAAGAAAACACTATTTATGTTGCTTCTAGCTAACTGGAGTCCATGGATGTGGATGGACACCAACGACCTGTTACATGCTGGAGATCTCACTGATTTGATTTCTCACTGATCTGTTATTCTGCTGGTTTTCTATCTGTAGCTAGCCGTACAGCACAATGCTAACACATTAGCACAAAAGTGAAAGTACAGATTACACGTTTTGGGTTTGATACTGTTTGTGTGCACTGCCTCATTTTGTACTTCTATTTGAAAGTAATTCTGACTAAGAAGCAGAAATTGCTGACTTCCCATTTCGGATGGAAGATGCTACTGATCTGCACTGCTACTGTTTGAGAATTGTTAAATACGCTTCACTCTGAGAACTTGGTCTTGTACTGCAGAGTTCAACATATAGAGGGCAGTGTTGCCAACTCCTCAGTAATAAAATTCACTATTGGTTGTCCTAAAAGTCGCTAGAAGTCGCTAAATGACATCATCACCTAATTTGCATAATTGGTCATGCTAATGTAATTGTAACCTACGTTGTTGGAGACAGAAATAATGGAAGAGACATAAAGTGAGTAAAAAACGTCCAAAAGGCAGGTAGAATTATTTAACTACAAATTACATTTCTTTTAGCAATTATTGTTTTTTTAATGTCACAATTCCAACCCTGCTCCACACTGGCAACAGTGACCCGAAATTGGCACTCTGGGGGAGTTACTTTGTGTGTGTGTGTGCGCGTGTGTGTGTGTGTGTGTGTGTGTGTGTGTGTGTGTGTGTGTGTGTGTGTGTGTGTGTTCATTAGTTATAAGTTGGCAACACTGATAGAGGGTGTCTTTAAGTTATCTAGATTCATGTACCCAAATACTGTTGATCAGATAGACAAGTAGCATTTTCCTTGTGTGGTCATGAAACAGTCGCCCCAAAACTTCTCCAGGATGCACTTACATGTTCACATGAAACAGATGTGTTGGCAACATCAAAACAGTCACAGTGATTAGTGTAACAGCAGCTGATTGTGCAAAGGAAGGATAAACTATACAAGGTCATTAAACATATGTAGAGGTTATACATAAAATCTGCTGTAGATAATCAGATGTAGAGGAAAGGCTCTGTGCTGTAGTTCAGTGTAAAACGTGCTGTATAAATGTGTGCACGTTTTGGTCAGTGAGACTGGAGAAGAGCTGTTAATAAAATGTATCCTATTTAAAGGAAGGAAGAAAAGCTCACAAACACTTATTGTGTGAGTTTTAATTCCACAGTTTTATCAGTAAGACACATGAATATGATGGATTATAGTTGAGGCTGGTCTGCTACCTGGATGCTTCTCTGTTCATGAGTTATTCATCAGTCAGAATAAGATGTTGGACGTCTATTGACCCTAAAGGACACCATCCCCTCAAAAATAGCAACAGTTGTGTCTAAGACTTTATATTGATTATAGGAATATTGATGATAATGCTGGACGATTGCTCAGTCAGTAGGGTGGGTCTTTCATAGCTGTTTAACTACACGTCTGTAGTACAGAAAACCCCAAATTAACCCTGAAGTTACCGGAGCATGAGGATATCTAGATTTTTTGCACTGAACATGCCTCGTTTGTCAGTGTCGTCTGTATCTCTCCAGAGCCTTACAAATGAACCACAACTCAAGTTCTTGTGTGTGGTTGCACAAATGTGCTTGTGATTAATATCCTTCAGTGTTTAATCACGACAGCTCTGCTCAGCAGGTGGTGGCATCACCTCTGAATAGAGGCAGCTGCTGCAGCAAAGCAGTGGCATCTGAAGCTGCCACTCTAATGCTGCTTTTATGCTTCAGTGCAGTAATATGAAGGCAGACGGACGGCTCATCTACCTGCACAGTGTTTGATGTTGATGGAGGCAGTGTATGTGGTACAACCGGTCTGTGGGAAAATCTTCCTTATGCTGTTTGTTGACCTTCAGCCAACCACAGAGAAGAGTCAAATTATAACACACAAAGAGCTGAAGTGAAAACTAGTGTCCACTGCAGCCACTCTGAGCTTTTCATGCTTTGTTTTTATATCTCTTTTATATCCCTCTCTTCACCCAATCAGCATTGAGCCAACTCATAGCTCATCCTCGTCCATTGATGTGCATTTGGCATTTTAGAGAACCAAACAGGAAACATGTTTGGTTCTCTTCTGCATTTGCTTTCCAAACAGCAACAGACAGGAGATTAGTGGCTTAAAGTTTCTGCTTCACCAGTAACATCAGATCTCAGACCACATTGTGGAGAAATGCAAAAGTAATGTAGCCATAACTCTAACTAATTGCTGTTTCCATCGAGTCATTAAATCAAAATTATAATGCAATTAAGACAAGCTCCTGTTTTTTATGCTGCTGTGAAGGTGGCACATGGGTGAGCGGAGTCTGTATAAACTTAACATCTGTTTCTGTAATCCAGCTGTGACAGAGACAGAAGTGTAATGTGTGTGTCAGTGTGATGTGTTGTAGTTTCAGGAGTCAGTATGCAGCTACAAAGCTTCTTGTTCAGTGTATACAAACAGCTGTAGCTACATAAAGGCAGCATGCAGAGACTCAGTGTCTTATAATGAGAGGCTGCTTTCTCTCACACATTATGTTCACTTATTATCACCACATGTTTTTGTTTTGTGAAGCTGCAGGAAATGTGGAGTCTTTCCAGAAAGATTTCATGCTTAAAGCATTTCTGAGAATTCCAGTGCACCAAACACTTATAACAGCAGTCTCAGTTTAAAATTAGCTCCTTATTTATTGTAGGTAGGTAACAAAGTAAAACACTCTTCCATTAGAACATACTTTTAAAGCAGCGTCAGTGAAAAATGAGGTTTGACACAAGTGACCTTCACTCTGATTGGCTGCTTTAGAGGTGAGTGGTTGTATTTTGACCTTTAACCTCTCAACTCTGTGTTGTTCCCTCTTTCAGATCAGAAAAACATCACAGCTGAGTCTGGACAGGACATCACTTTGACATGTCGAGCTCCAAACAAGAACAACATTATTGTTCTAGAGTGGAGCAGAGCTGACCTGGGAGAGAAATATGTGCTTGTGTTCCGGGATGAGCGTTTCTATCCAGAACAACAGCATCCATCTTTTAAGAACCGGGTGGATCTGCAGGACAGACAGATGAAGGATGGAGACGTGTCTTTGATTCTGAAGGATGTGACAAGTAATGACACTGGAACATACGAGTGTCGTGTCGTCCAGAGAGGAGCAAAGCGCAGGAAGAGAGCTGTTTTAGATGTTGATCCCATCAGCATCATCACACTGAGAGTCGTTCCTCCAGGTGAGTGAGTAGAGTTGAGTGTGTGTGTGATCAGAGGTGAAGCTGCTTCCTGGTTGTTGATGTTTGTTTCTAAAGATGTTGTTGATGAGACTTTGTAGAAAGCAGCTGGTCTGAGTGATGTGATCAGAGTGCAGTAGATAATGTCTGACAGCAGTTTGAAGAGGAAATGGATTCTGTTCTTCACTCATCACCTACCTGACAGCTGACACCTCACACCTGTTTCTCACCTGCAGGTCAGACAGGAGGACACACAGAGGATGGATCTGTTGGACTGATAGTTGGTCTGTCAGTTTCTGCTGTGCTTCTTGTTGCTGCTGTTGTTGGTTTTTTGATCTACGGAAAACATAAACAACAACAGAGTCAGGATTCACACCAGCCTCCTGTTGAATTTCAGCCTGTTTGAAATGTCAGCTTAACTGTGATGTTTTTGCTTTGCTTTCAGTTGTGTCACTGAAAATGTGGAAAGACAGAAATCAGTAATATTAAACATTTAGCAGGTACCTGTCAGACACGTCCAGATTTTGCATTTAATTTACATTTTTCATCAGAAAAGAGGAGAAAGTTGTTTGGAATATAAACAGTATTTGTCTGATATTACTCAGGATCCTTTGATCACATGTTGCTGGTGTTCGACTCGTTTTAAATGTAATTTCATTAAAATGAAACCAAAGAAAAAAACTTTTCTATGTAGCTGCAGGTCCAACATTTCCTCCCTTTGACCTGGAACGATTCAGCTTTATTGAACATTACCTTCCATGAAGGAGACACTTCAGTCTGTTACTTTCCTTTATATATTTTCCTGACAAAGATCCACATGTGTTAGTACTTAATGTGTGTTTTGTTTGTTTGTTTTATTCCAACATTTCCTGTGGCTGTACTTTGTTTTTAATCAGAAGCTCTGACTTCCTGAAACTGTTGATGCAGATTTTGTCACCTTGAATGGATCCAAAATAAATATAACCATGTGTAAACTGTTTCTGCTTCTCATAATTACAGACCTGCCTCTCAGAGGTAGTGGATATTATAACGTAATCGTTGGACAACTGGTCAATTACATTACTCTGTATTCTTCCTCCCTGTTACATTGATAAAACTGCCTCTTTTTTGATCAACTACCTATACAGTGCAGGCTAACCTGGAGGTTAGCAGCTCACAATATGACCTCACATTTCATAGTCCGGCTACTTCACCAGAACACAACATAGACACAGTAGTCCTGATGCTCAATCAAGAGTGATTCTATTCATCTGGACATTTTCAGTGGGAGAAACGTTTTGTCACTCATCCAACTTCAGTCTCAGCTGAGTCAGAAATCAGGAAGGTTCTGGTACAGATGGACCGGAGCCTCCTGCCTGAAGGGAGCAAATCAAGCATTCTGTGTCCAGCTGACTGCAGGTTTTCCCAACCTTATAAACAGTACTTTTGCACAATGACTGAAACCAGCATCACTGCATATCATTAATATGCAAATTGTTATGACCAGTAATCAAGAACCACTGATCAATGGCCATGTTAAGTCTAATTGTTGAATGTTGCCATTGTGTTTTTTAAATTTGTACAGTCTTAGTTTAAGCAGTAGGATCAAAGCCATCCCTTTGATCCTGACCACCTCTCCAACCACTCTGTGCTGGGGGAGGTTTTATTGTAGATACATCCTATCTGAAAGATCTGTTTCTTTTGACGTAAGCTTCCTGGGTTTACGACCCTTTGGTCAGCAGGAGGTCTGACACACACACACACATTCTGGTTTTTTTTTTGGTTTTTTTTTGTTTTTTTTAAGTGACATCAGAAACAGCAGCATGTGACATCACGTGATGGCGGAGCTTCAGTTCATCCTTTGTCATCTTCTTTTTTTTTTTTTTTTTTAATAGGACAGGGGGAAAGAATGAAAGAAAGAGGGGGAGAGAAAGAAAGAAAACCAAAGGGGAGAAGAGACGGTGAGAAGGGGGGGAAGAGAGGAAAAACAAACAAACAACAAAAAAAAACTCCTGGGTCACCTGTATGGAGAAAAAACAACAACAAACAAACAGAGGAGACAGCAAACAACAAAGAGCAACATAATAATAGAAAAAAAAAAGCACCATCACAATAAACTAGCTAGTCATAGATATCAATAGTTACTAAATAATAGACAATATTGTTCAGCACGCAAGATAGACAGCGCACAGTGTGCTTTGAGGCAGCAGCCAAGAAAGCTTTAGTCCGCGTCTGTGAATACCCATGTGTACACCTGTGTGCATACCTGTGTGGATCAGCATGCTTGCATTCCAAAGGTTTCTCCATGTAATGATCTGCTAGGGAGTGTGGGGAGCCACGGCCCTGTCCTTTATGGTATCAAGGGTATGGAGGAGATCAAAACTCCAGACATCCAGAGGCCCCCAGAACACAAGAGACCAAGGAAGACCCACAGAGGGGCAGCTGCGCCACTGTCCCAGTAAGAGCTAAGGAGAGTCCCAGATGAGGGCTCATTCAGCAGCCGCGGAGCAGAAGCCAGGGGGAGTTGCAGCGATGCGCCCGTGTGCTCCGCCGGCAGCCAGCTGTGCCTGAGTGACCGAGCTCCAGGCCGAGAGGCCGGGGGCACCCCACCTCCGAAATGGCCCGAGCGAGCCCCAATAAGCGGCCGCCAAGGAGTGAGCCGGTGTGTACCCGGACGCCCACCCCCAGATACAAAGAACCACCAACGCTCCGACACCTGAGGGAGTCCGCCACCGGCAGGAGAAGTGGTGGTGGGTGGAGATAGGCCTCCAAACCTTGGAAGGCCCGAGATGTCCCCAGAGAGGTGGCGTCTGATACCCAACCTGACATATAGATACAAACATACAGACACAAACATCCATTCCCACCCTCATGCTCTCATGTGCACTTCACACTCAACCGACGTGGAGAGAAATATAAAGAGACGCTGTATACGCAATCACACTCCCCAAGCGTACTCTACAAACCGGGTCTAGGTACCCCTGCCCCTGGAGGGGGGAACTGCACCCAGACCCAGGTGGTGTTACCCTTTTCCCTGCGGTGGGGAGAGGCAGACCGCCCCGACTCCGCAGCAGCAGGGAGGCCCCACACCCCAGACCGCAGCCGGACGGCCAACACCTCCTAGCCCCCCCGCTCCAGCAGGCCGCAGAGAACGGGGGTGAGAGAAGACTCCAATCCACCCGCTCATAGTAGTGTTGACGCATGTGTGTTCTAAGGTGCAATTAAAACCCAGGACGGCATGGAGCTACCTGCCAGAGAGCAGCAGGTAAGCGCATAGTCCCTCCTGTTAGCCCTCAATGTCTACATGTATTTAAAATTGAGAGGTGAGCAACGATGCCAGGGGTGAGGTGTACACCCTGATGGTAACTTGGACTCCGTGTATTGTGCCCACCCCCAAGATCCTATATGTATGTGTAATGAGGGTGTGAGTAATGTGGATGTCTAAGTTGTGGGATAAAATTGAGGCAGAGGCAGCCAGAAGGGGACAGAGGGGGGGGTAGCCTCCTCTGCATCCTGGTGACATACCCCTACTCCAAGGCCCTGCATGTGTGGGTGGTTGTGGTGGAGCGGGAGGAGGGAGGCAGCTGGAGATGGGGAGGGAAGGAAGGGAGGGGCATTGAGCCCTCCCTGGGGCCAGCTCCCCCGCTGACCCCAGTAGGCACTCCCACACTCCGCGACCCGCCAGGGAAAAGGGGGCCCAGGCCCATCCAGACCGGGGCCCAGCGCAGCAGCGCCCCCCGGCCCCACAGAGCCCGGGACAGTCCACCCAACCCCACCACAGAGAAAACTGCACCCACCCCACCATCCACTCGTCTTCCAGACTACATGAGACAATAGACGCCCAGGCTGAGATCTTCCTCGACCTCTCCTGTATCTCCCCCTCCTGCAGAGAGTTCCTGAGGGGAGGAAAGCTCCTGCAAGGTGTAACAATCTCCCCCACCGGTTGAAGAGCCCCACAGGCGACTCGACACACCGGCGGCACCCTGCGCCAGGGATGGGCTCCCATGCACCCACCCGCCCACAACCCGGCAACACACAAACCAGGACCCAAGGCCCCGAGGCCCAGCCAGGGCCCCGGCCCAGAGATGGAGCGCCCCCAGACCCTCACGCCCATCCCGGACCCACCCAGGGGCAGACAGGCTACCAGGCCAGTAACCCACGTCCATCATCACAGACCCTCCCCTAGCCCCGCTGCACGCAGCCACGAGGAAATGGTCAGAAAAGAGCCCCCAACCGGACATGACCGCTACCCCGGGTTGAGCCCCCCAAGGAAGATGCCTCCGGGGAACCCCCCGACGCCCTAAGCCTGTCCCTGCCCCCACACCAATCACAACATTGAAGGCGGGACCAAACTATGACCCCCCACCCCCACTAGGTGATGGAGCCGATCAAAGGAGCCCAGAGCAATTGATCTGATGTGGTGGCCGAGGCTGTATCAAAACTAATGTAATCTAATAGATAATTTCTATATTGGTTAGAATTAAGATTGTTTTTATTTTTCCAGTTCATGAGGACAGTTTTCTTGGCTATGCATAGGGCAGTGAAAACCATATGGGCTATATTGTTTTCTGAAGTGACATTATCTAAGCTGCCCAACAAACACACTAAGGGGGAAGTTGGAATGTTACATTTCAGACACTTTGATAAGTCTTCACATATCTCGTGCCAAAACTTCTGCACTGGTGGACAGAACCAAAGAGCGTGAATGTAATTGTCTGGTGTATTGTTTTGACAGTGTGAGCAGTTGTTGGAAGATGTAAAGCCCATCTTGAACATCCGATGACCTGTATAGTGCACTCAATGTAGTATTTTGTATTGTATTAATTGCAGACTGGGATTTTTAATCAATTTAAAAGTTTTTAAGCATACCTGAGACCAGAAGTTTTGGTCTAAACTGACTGATAAATCTGCTTCCCACTTTGCAATAGGAAGGGATATTGATTCATCTAATTTAGAAAGTGTTCTATATATTTTAGATAATAATTTGGGGGATTTAAGAGTAAGGAAATGTGCCGCACTTGGTGGTGTTTGTAATTCAACTTGACTAAGGTTAAATTTCTTTTTTATAATGGATTTAATTTGTTGATATTCTAAAAAAATTTTCTTGTTGATCCCATATTGTGCAACTAGTCTGTCAAATGGGATCAATTCTGTTCCCTCCAATATATGTTCTAAGTATTTAATTCCTTTACAACTCCATTCTGGGAAGTTAATCATATTATTGTTTTGTAATATGTCAGGGTTATTCCAGATAGGAGTATGTTTGCATGGGATTAGTGAAGACTCCGTTATTTTTAGAAACTCCCACCATGCTGTCAGAGAGGAGCTGATGTTGATACTTTTAAAGCATTCATGTCTTTTGATGTTTGAGCTAATAACTGGTAGGTCTGAAATCTCTAGATCCTTGCATAGTGCCTGTTCTACATCTAGCCAGGGCTCATCTAGGAAGGTATGTTTTGACCATTCTGAGATGAACTGAAGCCTGTTGGCTAAGAAGTATTGGTGAAAATTAGGCAGATCTAATCCTCCTCTATCCTTGGTTCTTTGTAGCGTTTTTAAGCTGATACGCGGGGGTTTATCTTTCCAAAGGAATTTGGAAATATATGAATCCAGAGATCTGAACCAATCTTGTGATGGTTTGTTAGGGCTCATCAAAAATAAGTAATTTATTTTTGGCAAGATCATCATTTTTATAGTGGCGACCCTTCCCATGAGTGATATGGGTAAATATTTCCATCTAGTCAGATCGCCTTCTACTTTCTTTAGAAGTGGGATGTGATTTAATTTAGTTAAGTCTGAAAGCTTAGGAGAAACATTAAATCAAATCAAATCAAATCACTTTTTATTGTCACATCACATGTGCAGGCACACTGGCACAGCACATGCGAGTGAAATTCTTGTGTGCGAGCCCCACAAGCAACAGAGATGTGCAAACACAACAACACAAACGAGCAAAATACAAGAATGGCTAATCTGAAACTAATAAATATATGTACAATATATAATAGTGTATGCATTTCTGGATGTGTATACTAAATATTTTCCTACGTGTGTGTGTGTGTGTGTGTGTGTGTGTGTGTGTGTGTGTGTATACACATTTTTACAAATTAAATAGTAAAAAAAATAATAATAAAATATATAAAATATACAGAGTTGAATATGTGCAAAACAAGTGGCATTTATATACAGTGTGTAGTGCATAATGTTGAAGTTCTAGTAGTGAAGCTGAGGTGTCTATGAAATGTTCAGCAGTCTGATGGCCTGATGGAAGAAGCTGTCTCTCAGTCTGCTGGTACGGGACCGGATGCTGCAGAACCTCCTTCCTGATGGAAGCAGTCTGAACAGTTTATGGCTGGGGTGACTGGAGTACTTGATGATCCTCCCCGCTTTCCTCAGGCAGCGCTTCCTGTAGATGTCTTGGAGGGAGGGAAGCTCACCTCCAATTATCCGTTCAGAGCACCGCACTACTCGCTGGAGAGCTTTGCAGTTGTAGGCGGTGCTGTTGCCATACCAGGTGGTGATGCATCCAGTGAGGATGCTCTCAATGGCACAGTGATAGAAGGTCCTGAGGATGCGGGGGCTCATGCCGAATCTTTTCAGTCTCCTGAGAAAGAAGAGGCGCTGCTGCGCCTTCTTCACTGTTTTGTTTATGTGTACTGACCACGTAAGATCCTCAGCCAGATGTACTCCAAGGAAACGGAAGCTGCTCACTCTCTCCACAGCAGCGCCGTTGATGGTGATGGGGGTGTGTACTTCTCTGCACCTCCGGAAGTCCACTATCAACTCCTTTGTCTTTGCGATGTTGAGGGTGAGATGGTTGTCTTGACACCAGTGGGTCAGGGCACTGACCTCCTCCCTGTAAGCCGTCTCATCACCGTTGGTGATAAGACCCACCACTGTAGTGTCATCCGCAAACTTCACAATGATGTTGGAGTTGTTAGTGGCTGTGCAGTCGTAGGTGTAGAGTGAGTATAGGAGAGGGCTCAGTACACACCCCTGTGGAGCACCAGTGTTCAGTGTGATGGGGGATGAGGTGATGCTGCCCAGTCTGACCACCTGGGGTCTGTCGGACAGGAAGCTAAGGATCCAGCTGCAGAGGGAGCTGCTCAGTCCTAGATCCTGCAGTTTCCTGTCCAGCTTCGAGGGAACGATGGTATTGAATGCTGAGCTGTAATCTACAAACAGCATTCTCACATACGTGTCTCTCTTCTCCAGGTGTGACAGGGCAGTATGTAGTGTCAGGGCTATGGCATCATCAGTGGACCTGTTGTGGTGGTATGCGAACTGTAGAGGGTCCAGTGAGTCGGGTAGTGCAGAGCAGATGAAGTCCCTGACCAGCTTCTCGAAGCATTTGCTCACGATGGGGGTCAGGGCTACAGGTCGCCAGTCGTTCAATGAGGAGATGGTGGAGGATTTGGGTACAGGGACGATGGTGGCCATTTTGAAGCAGGCTGGGACTACAGACAGAGAGAGGGGAAGGTTGAAGATGTGTGTGAACACTCCAGCCAGCTGAGCCGCGCATGACTTGAGGACGCGGCCGGGAATCCCGTCCGGACCAGTAGCTTTGCGCGCGTTCACCTTCCTGAAGCACTTCTGCACATCCTCCTCAGACACAGTGTGCGCACTGACGTCATCCGCGGTGCGCACACTGTCCGGTCTCATGGTGTTCGCTGTGTCGAATCTAGCGTAGAATACGTTTAGATCCTCACACAGAGAGGCCGTGGTCTGCGGTGTGCTGGGTTTCCCTCTAAAGTCTGCGATCGTGTTTAGTCCCTGCCACATACTCCGAGGGTTGTCAAACTGTTGCTCCACCCTGTCCCTGTACTCACGTTTGGCTGCTTTGATCGTCTTCCGGAGTTGGTAATGTGCGTGTTTGTAGTCCGATGTGTTCGCGGAGGCAAAGGCGGTGTTCCGTGCCGCCAGTGCCGCGCGAACATCTCCGTTAATCCAGGGTTTTTGATTTGGGAAGGATTTAACTGTTCTGGATGGGACGACATCTTCCACGCATTTCCTGATAAATCCACAGACTGAGTCTGTGTACTCATCAATGTCCCTAGCAGCCACGTGAAACATTTCCCAGTCCGCGTGATCAAAACAGTCCCGCAGCGCAGACTCCGATTGGTCCGTCCAACAGTGCACCGCCCTCCGGGTTGGAGCTTCCTGTTTCAGCTTCTGCCTGTAGGCGGGCAGGAGCAGGATGGAGCAGTGATCTGATTGGCCGAATGGGGCGCGGGGGAGGGCTTTGTACGCATCCCGGAAAGAGGTGTAACAGTGGTCGAGTAGCCGGTCTCCACGTGTGTTAAAAAGGATGTGTTGATGCAGTTTTGGTGAGACTTTCTTCAGGTTTCCCTTATTAAAGTCTCCGGCTGTGATAAACGCTGCCTCTGGGTGTGCGGTTTCCTCGCTGCTGATCGCGCTGTACAGTTCCCTGAGTGCACGGTCAGTGTCGGCTTGTGGGGGAATGTAAACAGCCGTAATAATCACTGCTGTAAATTCCCTCGGTAGCCAGAATGGCCGGCACTTAATCATCAGGTACTCCAGGTCCGGTGAGCAGAAGGATTTGACCGGGTGCACGTTCGCATAATCACACCAGCTGTTGTTGATCATGAAACATACACCACCGCCTCTGCTTTTCCCAGTAAGATCCTGTGACCTGTCCGCGCGGTGCACAGAGAACCCCGGCAGTTGTATTGCGGGGTCCGGTACCTTGTCCGATAGCCAGGTTTCTGTGAGGCAGATCACGCAGCAGTCCCGCATCTCTCGCTGGAATGAGATCCGTGCCCGAAGCTCGCACAGCTTGTTCTCCAGAGACTGCACATTAGCCAGTAATAAACTGGGTAACGGTGGTCTGTAAGTGCGCCGTCTCAGTCGAACCAGAACGCCAGATCTTCTCCCTCTGCGTCGGCGTTTGCGGCCTCCAGGGACAGAGAACAAAGGCGTCTCAGGTGAGATGAATGGGGGGTCTGCAAACGGAGCGTCCGTGTTGCAAAACTTGAACTCCGGAAACTTATAAGAAAGACCGTCTTTTATGTCCAGTAAGGATAATAATACCTAAATATTTAATATTTCCTGATTGCAGTGGGGCAGAGGAAAAATTATGGAAGGAGCAGTTAATGGGGAGAACTGTAGATTTTGGCCAGTTAATTGAATAATCTGAAACTCTTGAAAACCAGTTTATTAGAGTAATTACCTCAGACACACACACATTCTCACATAACACACACACACACACTTACAGAAGTTCACACATATACATACAAATGCTTTGTCTCAGAACCAAGGGGGCGTAGCTTTGTTCTGACGTGTTTTGTGTGAACTGTGTCTCAATAAAAAGGGCAGCAAGGGAGGTCGTGGTCGAGGTCATTTTCGTGGTGGACACAGGCCTCCCTTGCGCAAGTGTTTGATCGATCGACTGTCTTGTTTTCTTCATGATGAATAAGTCTCTAGAATTACCGGGGCTTGTGGAAACACAGACCCAACAGGCCATGAGTACCATTCACAGAGAACGGGGGAATAGCTGCAATCACAGCATTGTAAGATGGTGACTGATGTACCCCTAGGCCCCCTCCTCAGTATTTAAGGTTTGACTCTCATCATGCACTGGAGCACAAACTGGGTGTCAATAGGACGCTACAACACAGAGCGAACACCATCCCCACTGACACAGCAACCAGGGAGGCAGAAGAACATCACATCAAGAAGGCCCTGAGTAAATGTGGTTATCCCAGCCGGACTTTTGTCAAAGCTGGGAAGGCTCCTAAAGAAATCTCCAGCCGATCCAGGAGAGAAGGACAACCGCTGCCCAAGCGAAAAACTGTAGTGATCCCGTATGTGTCAGGAGTATCGGAGCATTTGAGATGCATTTTTTTCTAAACACCGGGTCTCTGTGGCTTTTAAACCCAAAAACACGCTGCGCCAAAAACTGGTCCACCCCAAGGACCGGGTCCCCCGACACAAACAGAGTGATATTGTGTATGCTGCCAGAAAGATTGCCAGGATTTATGCTATGTAATGTACTGTTTATGAGATTGGGGAAACCTGCAGTCAGCTGAGGGTGAATACGTCTCTTGGATGAGTGACGAAAGGTTTCTCCTACTGAAAACGCTACATCCAGATGAACAGAATCAAATTTAGTGTAGCACCCTCAAGGATTGACGTGATGTAGTTATAAAACAGGGTTTATTCTGGTCTTGGCAACCCGTGAGAACTGCTCACGGACAAAACAATAAAACAAAAACATCACATCAAAATGCGCTCTTGTACGTAGTGTCAGTCAATCAAAAATCCTTAATTACAGAAAATAAACATTTAAAATACACAAACCTCATGAGCTGACATCCAGGAGGTGCTAAATAGTCCTTTATGGCCTTATTGCCTTATCTTCCATCTTCTTTGTCAATTATTTCCACTCTTTAAACGATATTTTCTCCATGTGTGGAGCTACCTGTGAGCTGCAGCATGCAGACACCATGTGCGCTAGCAAAAGAAAAGTGGCTGGGTGGAGACCCAAACAGCAAAGCTGTACCCTACACAGTTCACCACCAGAAGGCGCAAAGGAACAAAATCCAGACATACAGCTTAACAAATATCAAATGCAACAAACATCAAATGCAACAAACATCAAATGCAAAAGACCGTTACACTCCCACCAATCACTTGTGATTAAAAAGAATAAAGTATTGCCTATGAAGTAATGAACAGCTTTTGAATGAACTATCATGAATTATCCTTTAAGCAGAGTGCGGTGGAGAATCTCCTTCCGCTTCCATCAGAATGACTGTCTTCTGAATGGGTCTTTCCAGGTGCACAGGTTTGGAGGTACGTTTTCCTGCTCTATCCAGGGTTGGATCACTCCGCAGCAATTTCACCTTCCTCACTTTTCCATCCTTTCCAGGATACACTTCAATGATCCTTGCCAACTTCCACTGGTTGCGTGGAGTTATCTCATCCTTCAGGAGGACAACATCATTGATCTTAGCATTTCTGTGCTCTTTGGTCCACTTCTGTCTGCCTTGAAGATTTAACAAATACTCCTTTTTCCACCTTGTCCAGAAAGTGTTGGCAAGTAGTTGAACACGACGCCACCTCTTACGGAGATAAAGATCTTCTTTCACAAACCTTCCTGGAGGTGGAGAGATGATTGTGGACTTCATGGTTAGTATGTGATTCGGTGTCAAAGGTTCTGGGTTTGATGGATCACATAGTTGGTCAGTAGTCAATGGTCTGCTATTAATCACTGCCATGACTTCATACAGGAATGTCCTCAGAGTGGAGCTGTCGAGTTGTTTGGCTGATTGTTCCAGAATGGACATGAGAACACTTCTTATGGTGCGAATTTGTCTTTCCCAGACACCACCCATATGACTAGATGCTGGGGTGTTCATGAGAAACTCACAGTCCAGTTTCCCTAGCTTGGCTTGATTCATTTCCTTAAATGCTCCAATAAACTCATTTCTAGTGCCGACAAAATTCGTGCCTTGATCGCATCTTATCTGGCGAACTGTACCTCTGATGGCCATGAATGCACGTAAGGAGTTGATGAGGGAATCTGTAGAGAGATCGTCAAGCATTTCAAGATGCACTGCTCTGGAGCACATGCAAGTGATTAGCAAGCCATAACGCTTTAGCTCCTTGCGGCCTTCTCTGACATAAAAAGGACCAAAGCAGTCCATCCCACAGTAGGTGAATGGCGGTGTGGTCTCCATCCGATCCTCTGGGAGGTCTGCCATCTTCTGCTGCTCTGTGCGCCTTCTGAACCTTCTACATTTTACACATTTATAGATGTAAGATGACACAATCTTGCTGCATCCAAGAATCCAGAATCTGTTAGCTCGAAGTTTATTCATGGTGATCCCTCGTCCTTGATGGTATGTCTTCTCGTGATAATGTTTGGCCAGTAATGCCGACACGTGACTGTCTCTTGGCAGGATCGCAGGATGCTTGACATTGGGGTGCAAAGCTGCATGTGTTAAGCGTCCGCCTACCCGAAGAATGCCTTGGTCATCAAGAAATGGACATAACTTGTGTAACTTGCTAACCTTGTCTTTCATCTGCATCACATCATGATGTTGCAAGGTTTTTATTTGCTGAGCAAAGGCTGTTTCTTGAACCATCTTAATGATTGTTAACTCTGCTTCCTTTCTCTCTTGTAGGCTACTGATGTCGTGTGATCTACTCTTGTGATCATTTGCTTCTTTCACATAGCGCTTGAGTCTAGCAACTGCCTTAATCATCCTCGACCAGTTGGAAAACTTGTGTAAGTGATCTAACAGTGACCTTTGTTCCTCCACTTGTATCTTGTGGACTTGAACCTTCTTAACCTCCGGGTCACTGTTTGATAACTCTCCCACCTTAATTTCCCCACTGTGTATGACCCTCTGCCAAAGGAGGTCTGGGCCTTTGAACCAGTTTGATGCTACAAGTCGTTCTGCTGTGAGGCCTCTTGAGGCGTGGTCCGCCGGATTATCTTCGGAAGTTACATACCTCCATTGGGTTGAATCTGTGCTTTGTTTGATGCGTTCCACTCGGTTTGCAACAAACACATGAAATCTTCTGGCTTCATTGCTGAGGTATCCGAGTACCACCTTCGAGTCAGTCCAATACCTTTCTTCTGAAATTTCCATTTCCAATTCCTTTTTCAGCATGTCACCAGTGCGCACAGCAACAACGGCCGCCGACAACTCAAGCCGAGGTATAGTTGTGACTTTGGTGGGTGGAACTCTTGAGCCAATGAGCAGTGGACTTCACCAGAGCAGTGCTTACTTCTCTGAGGTAAGTGCACATTCCATATCCAGATGCATTTGCATCAGAAAAATGATGAAGTTCGTAGTGCTGTGCCTTGAAGTTCGAAGGAATGTAGCATCTGTGAACCTTCACGTCTGCAAGGTTTCCCAGGCCACGCAACCAATACTCCCACTGAGGTCGAAGTCTGTCAGGTAAGTTATCATCCCAGCTGAGTTTATCTCGACACATTTTTTGCAAGATCTGCTTACCCAGCACAATGAAAGGTGACACAAACCCAAGTGGATTGAACACAGAGGCGACTGTGGCCAATACTCCTCTTCTGGTGAGTGGTTTTTCCTTAACAACTACTCTGAACTGAAATTGATCTGATGCCACACACCATTGTACGCCAAGTGCTCTTTCCATATGTACTTCACCGAGTGCCATATCTAGCTCTTTGGGAGCTGCAGCGCATTTTTCTGAGAGCTTGCGACAGGACACAACTGTGTTTCTTGAAGACATGGTAGTGAGCTTTAGCTGAGTTGATTCACCTTTGATATGCAGAGCTTGTGCCGTTTCTTCAAGATTAAAGGTCGTATCGCTCTGTGTATCAAGGAGCGCGTAGACAAGAATTTCATGCTCTGGCTCACCTTTCGATGACACCCATACTGGAATAATGGAAGATGTGTGAGTGTCGTCAACATTCTGCGTGACTCTGTTAGAAGTTGCTTCACTTGTTGTTGGTGTGACACTGTTGTCTTGTGAGACATCTGAGTTCGTTTGTCTCGTCCTGTCACTGTTCTTGTGTGGATTTCTCCTTGTTCTGTCTTCCTTCGTGCGATTGTCATGAAGACATGTTGGATGTCTTTTATTACATGTGTCACAGGTTTCTCTCCCTTCACAATCCTTGGAGCGATGACCAGAGTTCAGACAGCCAAAACATAACTTCTTGTCTTGAACAAACTTTAGTCTCTCATTTATGAACCTTCTACACTTAAGTAGGCTGTAGGAGCCACATGAGTTGTTTCCGTCTGACTAAGTGGGTTAGTTTAAATAGACTCACTGTATTGGTGCATGGGAGTGGGGCGTGTCTCATGGGTGTGGTATAAGGTAAATGTGGTTGCACTCACTTGTACACAGCACCTGATGTGATGAGCAGAAGGTAGGGTGAGCGCGAGGCAAAAACTTTCTGTTGACCGCAACATATCGCAACATACCGCAACATACCGCAATTTGAATGATTTAATATTCTGTGCGTGTGTTTGACAGTTGATCCCATGTGCTGATTTATAGTTTGGACAGTTGCATGTGGAAATAAAGAAGCAAATGATACAGAAGTGTTTTGTGCGTTAATTGTTGCGCGTCATCAGGTGTCCTCATGTTTAGCCTGCCGCGGCCATTGGTTGGAGTAGCCGCAACAACTTGTCAACAGAAAGTGGCTCTTTTTAGGTTTTATTGGATTATTTATAAATAGATGAGTTTTATTGATGATAGTTTTGTAGTTTGCTGTTGCCTTTTACCACCCGCTTTTAGATTAAGCCTTTGGCTACACGAGCGCATTTTGTTCAGGAGTTTTGTTCCCCTGTTAGGTTTTAGCAATACAGCTGCACAAGGCGTTGTACTGATTTTCTTTCTAGTTTTTGGGCATCAGGCGGCTGAAGCCATTGGCTTGGGAGTACCGCCGCAGTTTGTGTTTAAGACAGTTTGTCTTCCTCACAGCTGACGGTATGGAGGTACATAAATACCCACCGCTAGTATGTACGGAAGACTAGGTTAAGTTAGTTAGGTTTAATAGGCAGTTAGTGGGGGATATTGCTCCTGTCAATTGTGTATGGCCAGGGTTTATGAAGTGAATGTCATCAAGTTGATGCTTTGGAATGAAGCTGGGTGGCATAGGTGCAGTTCAGCGTTTGGATTTTTTGTAATATTTTAAAGAAAAATGGAGACACACCAATTAACACAATGTGGTGATGTGGATGGAAAGAAAAGACAGCCGAAATCGACTGCTAAGGCTTTGGAGAATCAGATTGAAAGGCTGCAAACAGAACGTCACACTAAGATTAATAAAATTAAAAAGGTCATAAAAATTATTAAAGAGTTAAAGCAATCTGAGGATAATGTTTCAACTGTTCAGGCTCAGTTAGAGAATTTGTCTGTGTTGCTTAATGAGGTGACTCATCTGCATGAAACCTTGCTTCCTTTGCTTCCTCAAGAAGAGCAAGAAAAACAAACTGCTTGGTTCATAAGTGTGCGAGCACATAATACTGAGTTTATGGAAGAAATAAAGAAATGGCTTCATGATGCAAAGGGAAACCCTCAGAGCAAAAATCAGGTGTCTGAGCTTGATTTGCCACATTTAAATCCACCTGGTGTTGATTCCTCTGATGTATTACCTGCTGGAAATGGTTCTGGTGCTTCTAAGATCGCCGGGAATGTTAGTAAAGGTGCTGCGATAGATGATGTTAATCCAAGTGATAGCGTCTCTAATGTTGGAAACAAAAGTAGGAAAAGCAGATCATCACTCAGTGGCTCAATGGTTTCATCTGCCTTGTCAGCACGCATAACAGCAGAGGCTGACATGGCTGCCCTTCTTGTTCGTCAGAGGTTGTTGAAAGAAAAGCATGCTTTGGAAGAACAAGAAATACAGCTTAAGAAAAGAAAGGAGCTGCTTGACTTGGAAACTGAAATAGCAGCCTCAACAGCAAAGGTGAATGTTTTAAAAACTTCTGAAATGTCCCGAGTCTCAAGTGCTGTTAAGGTTAAATCTGATGGAATGAATTCGTATTTAGAACGAGAGCAGGGGCGTTTAGCCGTTTTAAATCCTAATGCTCCGACGTTCAAACCTGTGTTACCAGAACAACCATATCAGGGTGTGGATGCTAGTGATCATCAAGCACAGGTATTGGATGTAAGGCCCAAGGTTAAAAATACTTTTCAACCCAAGGTCGTTTCATTGGAAAAGTCAGAGACGAAGTTACATCAAGTACTTCCAGGTGCAGTTTCAACTACTCAGATGATGTCGCAGTCTCACGCACAATCAAAACCTCTCACACATACAGTGCAAGGTGGTGAGGGTCATGATCATTTAGTCACAGTTTTGAAGAAACAAAATGAAATTACAACTTTATTAGCTGAGCAGCAGTCTCTGTTTTTGTTACCAAGACAGTTATTTGATGGCGATCCTTTGCAATATCAAACATTTATGAGAGCTTTTGAGCACATGGTGGAGAGTCAAGCTCACAGTGCTAAGGATTGTTTATATTTTCTCGAGCAATACACTAGAGGCCATCCAAGAGAAATGGTCAGAAGCTGTCAGTATACGCCTGCTGAGTATGGATATGCTAAAGCTAAATCTTTGCTCCAAGAGAACTTTGGCAATTCGCTGAAAATTGCTGCTGCCTACATTGAAAGGGTCAGTAAATGGCCATCTATAAAATCTGATGATGTGAAGGCTTTGCAGGAATATGGGTTTTTATTAAGGCAATGTTGCAATGCAATGGGAGACGTTGAGTCCTTGCACGAGTTGGATGTCTCTGCTAATACGCAAGCAGTTATAAAAAAGTTGCCTTACAAGCTCAGGGATAAATGGAGAAATGTTGCCTGCGATCTGCAGGAGAGATTTCAACGTAAAGTGTCTTTTTGCGATGTTGTTGAGTTTGTTGAAAGGCAAGTTAAGATTGCAAGTGATCCATTGTTTGGAGATATACAGGATCCTCCGACAGCCACCAGAAAAGATGCGAGGAATAGTAAGCCTCAGTTTTACCCTAAGGCTAAGCGGAGTCGTTTTGCTACTACAGTGGCCAAGGTGGAAGGGAAGATTGAGCCAGCATTGAGGCGAGAAAATGGTTCAGTTGTGACCAAGGCCTGCTTGTTTTGTGGAGCAGGGCATATGTTGGAGTTGTGTCCTTCATTTGAAAGAAAGTTACACTGTGAAAGATTATCTTTTTTGAAAGAGAATGGCGTGTGTTATGGTTGTCTGCGCATTGGGCACAGAAGCAGAGACTGTAGGAAACGTCTCTTGTGTAAAGTTTGTAATCAGAAACACCCCACACTCTTACATATTCACTCCAAGCGGAGGGAAAGTGTCGCAGTGCAAACTATAGGAGGGAGAGAACCATCAGATGAAGGTCCTTCTTGTGCTGTGCAAAGCAGTGGTGTTACTGGGGCCGGTGAGCAAAATAGTGCTCTGTCCGTAATACCAGTTAGATTGAAGTCTAAGAAAGGTACTCAGTCATTGGTAACCTATGCCTTTCTAGATCCTGGGAGTTCAGCTTCATTTTGTACGGAAGCACTCATGAATAGGCTGAATCTTTCAGGAAGGAAAACTGGCATTCTTTTGCGGACAATGGGTCAGGAGAAAATGGTCAGTAGTTATGTGGTTTCAGATTTGGAAGTAGCTGGTTTGGATTTAGATCCCTACTGTGACTTGCCTGACTTATTTACTCAGAAAAGCATGCCTGTTCATCAATGTAATATTCCCCGACAGGAAGATCTCGACAAATGGCCACATTTGCGCCATATTAATGTACTGGAGATAAATTCCGGGGTAGACCTGTTGATCGGGACCAATGTGCCCAAGGCTTTAGAGCCATGGGAGGTTGTTAGAAGTCAGGATGAAGGTCCCTATGCAGTAAAAACTATGCTGGGTTGGACGGTGAATGGTCCTCTCAGAGAGGATTGTAATACTGACATTTTTGATGTGAGTGTTAACAGGATTTCCGTGGCAAGATTGGATGAACTGTGGGAACGTCAAATGAAGACTGACTTTCCAGAATGTATTCAAGATGAGCAGTTGGCTTTGTCTAGAGAAGACCAGCAGTTTATGAAGTCAGTGATGGATTCTGCTAAGTTGGTTGATGGTCATTACACCATTGGTTTGCTTTTTAGATGCAATCAGGTAAACATGCCAAATAATAGGAAGGCTGTAGAACAGCGAGCTCTGAGCCTTAAACGAAAGTTTATTAGGAATGGTTCATTTCATGACGAATACACCAGTTTTATGACTGAAATCATTTCTAAAGGGTATGCAGAGAAGGTGCCTGTTGAAGAGTTCGATCGCTGTGATGGAGGATTATGGTATATTCCACATCATGCGGTGTATCACCCACAGAAGAAGAAGTTGCGAGTTGTCTTTGATTGTGGTGCTTCGTTTCAGGGAGTGTCTCTGAATGGACAACTTCTGGAAGGCCCAGTTCTCACTAGCTTGCTAGTTGGGGTCATAACCAGATTCCGAAAAGAACATGTGGTGCTCATGGCAGATATTGAATCCATGTTTTATTAGGTCAGAGTACAAAGAGATGACTTAGATCTGTTAAGGTTTCTGTGGTGGCCAGACGGAGATCATAGTCAGGATCTGGTGGAATATAGAATGAAAGTACATCTCTTCGGAGCTACTTCATCCCCAAGTTGTGCGAATTTTGCCTTGAGGAAATGTGCAGAGGACAACAGAGATCATTTCAGACTAGAGGTTGTCAACAATGTTTTACATAGCTTCTATGTGGATGATTGCCTTATCTCTGTTGGTTCTGAAGAGGAGGCAGTGAGGCTCTATCAGGAACTTGTTGCTCTTTGTGCTAAAGGAGGCTTTAAGCTCACAAAGTGGGTTAGCAACAGAAGAGCAGTGCTTGCTGCCATACCTCAGCAGGAGCGATCCAAGGAGGTGAAGGATTTGGATTTGGATAGTGATGTGTTACCGGTAGAGAGAGTACTGGGTGTACAGTGGTGTATCCAATCAGATGCATTTAAGTTTAAGATCACACTGAAAACCAAACCTCCCACAAGGAGAGGGATATTGTCCCTTGTGAGCTCGATCTACGATCCATTAGGGTTTTTGGCACCTGTGGTGCTGCCTGCTAAGTTGATCTTTCAGAAACTGTGCAGAAGTCATTGGGGTTGGGATGATGTGTTGCCAGTTACTGTTGAACAAGAATGGACAGTATGGCTAAATGATCTTTGCCTTCTTGCAGATTTTAAGGTCGACCGGTGCCTTAAACCTTCTGATTTTGGAGACGTTGCTTCTGCTCAGTTACATCACTTCGCAGATGCAAGCGAGGAGGGTTATGGCACAGTCACTTATCTGCTGTTGCGCAGTACCCAGAATCAAGTGCATTGTGCGTTTATAATGGGTAAAGCAAGAGTGGCTCCATTGAAACAAACTTCCATTCCTCGCATGGAATTGACAGCTGCCTTAGTTGCGAGTAGAATGGATAAGATGTGGAAAAAAGAGCTGCAAATGCATTTGCAGGAGTCAGTATTCTGGACTGATAGTACCTCGGTGTTAAGGTATATCAGCAATGAAACCTCAAGGTTTAAAGTGTTTGTAGCAAACCGGGTGACGTTGAAAGAGGCAGTGGAAGGATGGAATCAGGCACAGATTCAGGAGATGCTGCTGCAAAAGGGCATAAAATAGATTTTTAATCCTCCTGCTGGTTCCCATCATGGTGGTGTTTGGGAACGTCTCATAAGGTCTGTTAGGAAGGTGTTAAATTCCATTTTGAAAGTGCATAATTTGGACGAAGAAGGCCTTTGTACAGTTCTTTGTGAGGCAGAGGCTATTGTGAACAGTAGACCAATAACTAAAGCCTCTACTGATCCTAATGATTTGGAGGCCTTGACTCCTAACCATCTGTTGTTGCTTAAGACCAAGCCATTGATACCACCAGGAGTGTTTCAGAAGGGGGACGTGTATGGACGACGTCGATGGAGGCAAGTACAGTACATGTCTGACCTGTTCTGGAAGCGCTGGGTCAAGGAGTACCTGCCCCAGCTTCAAGAGCGTCAGAAGTGGCAGAGAATCGGACGGAACTTCATTCCGGGGGATGTGGTTATCGTTGTCGATGATTCTGCGCCTCGTAACTCTTGGGTGACTGGAAGGATTGTGGAAGCAATTTCTGACAGTAAAGGACTTGTACGTCGGGTTCGTGTTAAGACAAAGACTGGTTGTTTGGACAGGCCAATCACTAAAGTGTGTCTTCTACAGGAAACAGAAGAGTCATGAAAATTGACTTTTTTCAAATATCTATTTGCATTAATGTATATTTATTTATTTGGAATTGAAATTGTATCTTGGAATGTTTGATAAAAGATTGATTATGTTTATCAGTATGTCTCCTACATGGTAAGTATGATGTAATTATTGCTCTAAAATAATTAGGGGCCGGTATGTAGGAGCCATATGAGTTGTTTCCGTCTGACTAAGTGGGTTAGTTTAAATAGACTCACTGTATTGGTGCATGGGTGTGGGGCGTGTCTCATGGGTGTGGTATAAGGTAAATGTGGTTGCACTCACTTGTACACAGCACCTGATGTGATGAGCAGAAGGTAGGGTGAGCACGAGGCAAAAACTTTCTGTTGACCGCAACATATCGCAACATATCGCAACATATCGCAACATATCGCAACCTATCGCAACATATCGCAACATACCGCAATTTGAATGATTTAATATTCTGTGCGTGTGTTTGACAGTTGATCCCATGTGCTGATTTATAGTTTGGACAGCTGCATGTGGAAATAAAGAAGCAAATGATACAGAAGTGTTTTGTGCGTTAATTGTTGCGCGTCATCAGGTGTCCTCATGTTTAGCCTGCCGCGGCCATTGGTTGGAGTAGCCGCAACATAGGCTGTGACCCGACCTTTCACAGTACACACAACTAGCACTAACAGTCCTTTCATTTGAGTTAGTTGCTAGCACCTTTGCTCCATTGCCTCTGTTCCTTGTTGTTTTTGCCCCTTCAGTTTCTCTTGGCTTCAGAGCAAAGAGAGATGGTATGGTATTACAGGCAATTTTGGCTTCCCGTGAGATGATATCTACAAATTGGCTGAAGCTTGGAAAGGTGTGAGTCTCTTCTTGCACTTCTGTAACCTTTCTGTTCCACCTTGAAGTTCCATACTGCCTTTAGAGCTTATCTTAGGCCATGCGTCAAGTTTGTCTCTGAAGGCCTTTGCTACGAGGAAGGGATTGCCATACCTCTCTTCGAGAACTGTCCATGCTGCATAGTATGCAGACTCTATGCCAAGCGGGAAGTAGCCTTCTATTGCCTTCCTTGCAGGTCCACTTACATATTTCCTCAGATAATAAGTCTTCTCTTCAGTTGGTATATTTTTCCTGTCAATCAGAGTCTGAAAGGAAATTTTCCAATCATTATATCTGATAGGGTCGCCACTGAATATTGTTGGCTCTGGTACCGGAAGACGACTTGCATTAAGAGACACTGCAAATGCTTTGACCAGATCTTCTGTGTTCACCTCTCGGTGCGGTGTCACATTTCGTGGCGAGAAACACCGTTTCATATGCTGGTCATTGTTTTCAGACTTGACTTCATTTTTCTTATCAGATATGTGGTGAAGTAGGTTGTATATTTCTTCATCTGAACATTCACTTTGTTCATACACCCGCTGTCGAGCCTTTGCTGCATTCAGCTTTTTTACAGTCTCAAGTCACTCTACTTCTCTGCGCTTAGCTTCTAGAGCCTTTTGTCTTTGTGCTATTTCTGCTTCTTGCCTTTCAATTTCCTTCATATGGATTTCTTGTTCAAGCAGAACTTGGAGAGCAGCCTCATTTGCTGCAACTTCAGCAGCTGCATCTTGTCTTTTAGCCGAGAGCCGGCTGGAGTGTCTAGAGGAAACCCTCGCATGAGAAGAGAGCTTAGTGTGGTGTGACTTAACACTCATCCTGTCTGAGGCTTCTAACTTAGGCATAGACTCAGTCTGCTTCCATTTTTCATCCCTTTGACTTTTCACATCTGAGGCCACGGATTTAGATGAAGACTCAGTGTCCTTCCAAAGTTCTTCATCTCTTTGAACCTCCGCACTACTTGGGCTTGGACAAATTCTTACAGATTCGATAATTGCCTTTGCTATGGCTTCACACGTATCCATCCTTCGTCTTGTGTCACTATCTGGAGATTCAATACGTCTCAAGTCATCATAGGCTGCATTCACATCCTTAGAATCACTCAAAACCTTGGAAACATGTTCTTGTAGCAGATCCGTTGAGCACTGACCATCTATAGCTCCTTTGGCATCCTTAATGACAACCTTCCACTTCTCATAGCGCACACTGAAACGATGTGCAGCCCTCTTTATGTGCTCACCGTACAGTTCTTTGCCCTTTTTCGTCAATGTACGGACTCGTTGGCTCTGTCGTGCTCTTTGTGAGGTAGTAGAAACATCATCAGCTGTGCCTTCAACTGCTTGTAGTTGCTCATCTGCAGAAAGTTGTTCCACATCACCCTTTTCACTGACTTCTGGATTAGCCTCAAACTCTGCCATTGTTGGAGGGGTTTGGGTTTTTTGTGTATCTTACTTAGCCTTAATGTAAAGGTGCAGCAGCAGTTTAAATTTGATTTGGTAGTTGAGGAGCAAATGAATATTAATCTACGTTTAGTGTTACAACTTTAAAGCACAGTAATTACTATTACTCCTTAAACATCACTTAACGTGTATACTTAAGTCACATTACATATCTTGTCCAAGCCAGTAATACTGTTTCTTACAGCAACTGCTGAAGCCCACCATATGCACAATGCACAGGTTACTCATCACAACATTAACTTAACACTGTATGAATATCAGTCACTTAAACAGCAGAAATGTAAACAATGAGAAAGAAAGAAAAAAGAAGAAATATTCCAGTCCTTTGTTCATTTATAAAAGGAAACTTATCTTAATTATTTTTACAGTCCTTTTCCTTTTTATTTCTCTTTCTTATGGTTACTTATATTGAGTCCTTTAACTGAGGCAACACTTATTTTCGGGGCACCTGACTTTCCTGCGGGGCTGCGTCCTTCATCTACCCGTGCAGAGCGGAGTTCTCACTGTAGCACCCTCAAGGATTGATGTATGCACGATGTAGTTATAAAACGGGGTTTATTCTGGTCTTGGCAACCCGTGAGAACTGCTCACGGACAAAACAATAAAACAAAAACATCACATCAAAATGCGCTCTTGTACGTAGTGTCAATCAATCAAAAATCCTTAATTACAGAAAATAAACATTTAAAATACACAAACCTCATGAGCTGACATCCAGGAGGTGCTAAATAGTCCTTTATTGCCTTATTGCCTTATCTTCCATCTTCTTTGTCAATTATTTCCACTCTTTAAACGATATTTTCTCCATGTGTGGAGCTACCTGTGAGCTGCAGCATGCAGACACCATGTGCGCTAGCAAAAGAAAAGTGGCTGGGTGGAGACCCAAACAGCAAAGCTGTACCCTACACAGTTCACCACCAGAAGGCGCAAAGGAACAAAATCCAGACATACAGCTTAACAAATATCAAATGCAACAAAAATCAAATGCAAAAGAAAACATTTAGGGATAGACATGTCAGTCAACTGGCGAGGACTGCGCACCATGACAGAACAGTTACCTGTTCTGTTATGGTGCGCAGTGAGGATTGAGTAAAAATAAATCAAATCAAAAAATCATAATGTAAAGCCAAAACAAAAACATAAAACATAAAACAAAAACGTTTTTAACTCCTTTTTAACATTGTCATCAGAAATGATACAAAAAACCAAGTAGTTTACAGAGTCCTCCTTTCTCCATGGTTTGGGCTTTTCAGCTGTGGCCACACCTCTTTCAGACTCTTCTATATTTATACCCCAAAAGTTGCCTTTTAAAGTTAAACCTGGAGGTTTGCAGCTCACAATATGACTTCAAAGTTCAACTGGATCTAAATTGAGTCAGGCTACCTTTACCAGTACACAACATAACATAGACATGGCAGTGTGTGTGCATGCTCAATCATCCAGATAAGTAAATCCCAAAAGGTTGATTCTGTCCAACATATTTGTTTTTAATATGAGTTTAGAAGAGTTTGACAAAGAAAACCCAACAGATGTTTCAGAAGACATTTTTCCTTGTATATTAAGGCTCGTGTACTTGTGCAAACATCAAAGAGCATCAAACTCAGTTGTGTTGAAACCTCAATTTGATGATCTGCTTGTATCCATGTTAGTGTTTAAAGTCCAACATCTCCCTCTAGTGGCCATATATAAACATGTGTGAGGATGGTGTTAATGTAAAATGTGAATCATAGTGTTCCAGTCAGTCATCAGTGTGTCTCTGCACAGCTGTAATTAAAATGTGTTCAGAGGGCCTCAGTGTCTGAATGGTTCCAGTTCAGCTCCATAACAGCAGCGTCCCTGGTTCGATTCCTGTGTTTCAGCTCATATCTGCCTCTCTCACTGAGGGGGACGTCCACTACATGGACATGGATTTGTTCATCAACCAAACTACAGATCACTGAGAGCAGAGGACATAGAACTTGTTTCTGAAATTTCTTTCCATCTTTGTGTTTATATCTTGCATTTTTATAAGAATTTAGTTACCCACTGTGTTTGAACCAATAGAAAGCTGGTGCTCAGAGGAAGAGGGCGGGCTTTGCTTGGTGTCAGTGAGAGAAATGAAAAAAAGCTCAAATGAGTGAGAAGGACGATGAAGGAAACATCTGTGCTGTGTCTGCTCTGTAAGTAGAATCTCTGTGTTTGTTTGAATTCTTGTACTTTGACTGTCTGCTCTCCTGATAACTGATGATGGAGGAGAAGACATGAAAAACAAATCAGGCTGAATTCAAGTTCAAAACACCACGAGGACCAACTGCAGGTCTGAACTGACTCTTTATCTTTGCTCAGGAGTCGAGGAAACACAGCAGGCAGTGAAAAGATCAAATCATTCACTCGTTATATCAACACAGCTGCACAGTGGACACATGACTTTACTGGGTTAATTGAATGCAGTGGGAAATTTCTATATAATCACAGTGTAGTCAGTGCAAATAGATGTAAATCATTAAATAACTCTAGAAGCTCAATTTCAAATAAAACTTGTGAAGAAGAGTCTAAAGTTTGTGGCCACTTTCACGTCAGTACAGGCTTTGCAGAAAAGTGTGGATGTGGTGAGAAGTGTTAAAAAATATAAAATAGAGTCATTTACAATTTATATCTACAGCAGAAATGTCACAGAGGTGGTGGTTAGTGTATGTGTAGGTTTCCTCCCACAGTCCAAAGACTTAGGTTAGGTTAACTTCTGATTAGTGTTTTTGTAATATTACCGGCCACTCAATGGCTTCAGACTTCAAGTCACCAGCTGGTCCCTTCTTTCCCTAATGGCTCAATGATTAGGAGAATATATAGACTGTTTTTCCATTTTTTATTGAAGCATGTTGCATCAAATTGAGAATCAGCAGATAAATCAGAGAGATGAGTTTGTGTGTTTGTCAGCTGTTTGTGTGGAGTTGTTCTTTATGTTCACCTCAAATCAACCTGAGTGTCATTTCTCTTTAGTTCTGATCTCACTGCTGAGCTGCTCAACAAACCAAGGTCAGTAACCTTCTTCGGTCACAGTTTAAATGATTAATGCTCACTGATATGACCTGATTGGGTTCATGTTTCACAATGAATCTCAGATGTAAAAGTGCATCCTGCTAATGTTTTAATCAGATTCAACACTTTCATGTTTACAGAATCAATATCAGATGTAAAGCTGATGAAATAAAAAAAAAAAATCACATCACTGGTTGGACAAAAGTCTAACAGATCATCATTTTTCATTTTAACCCTCACAGCTCGTCTGACTGTGAGTCCCAGCAGCTCTCAGTTCTTTAAAGGAGACTTTGTGTCTCTGAGCTGTGAGGAGGACGACAGCTCTGCTGGATGGACTCTGAGGAGAAATGCAACCAACCTGCAGAGGACCCAGTGTGGAGCAGAATGGGGAAAACCGACAAATTCAGCTAATTCTTCTTGTAGTATCAGCTACATTCTCACATCTGACAGTGGAGTTTACTGGTGTGAGTCCAGAGAGGGTCCCATCAGTAACATGGTTAACCTGACAGTCACTGGTAAGCTGAGTGTGTGGAGTTAGTGTTGATGAAGCTGTGTGTAAATGGATGAAATGCTGTAGTTTGTCTCTGTGTTGAGGTGGATCAGTGATCCTGCAGAGTCCTGTTCTCCCTGTGATGGAGGGAGATGACGTCACTCTGCTCTGTAAAACAAAGACCCCTCCCTCCAACCTCCCAGCTGCTTTCTATAAAGATGGCTCCCTCATCAGGAAGCAGCCTACAGGTCACATGACCATCCAGCATGTTTCCAGGTCTGATGAAGGCCTCTACAAGTGTGACATCAGCGGTCATGGAGAGTCTCCATCCAGCTGGATCACTGTCACAGGTGACACACTCACCTGTCTGTGTTTCTGCAGCTTTCAACATTCACAATGTGACGACAACTTAATGACTGTGTTTGCTTTATTTTAGGGGAACACACCACCACACCTCCACCTACATCCACACCTCCACCTCTAACCTCTAACCCTGGTTCTTATCTTGTCCCTGTGTTGTCATGTGTTGGATCAGTCTGTGTTGTGGTTCTACTGGTGTTACTGGTTCTTCTGGTGAAACGATGTGTTCACAGGAAACCTGAAGGTGAGACTCGGAATTCTGAAATTTACAATTGGGGTTTTTGTTTGCTGAGTAATCTACACTTTTAATTTTGATTACATGTCTTTGATGGTAGAGTTAAAAATGTACAGCAACATTTAACAGTGAAAAACAGCCTTTCAAACAGAGGAAATATTTTTGTAGTTTTATAAACTGTGTTTTGCACTGATTGCTGGTTGATGCTTGCCTCAGTGTCGGTCATCTTGTAAGCTTGTAAGCAGGTAGATGTAGGTGTATACGTGGCCCTATAGGAAATAATTAACTGGTAGTAAAACAATGCACAATACCAGATGCACTGGACTTTTTGCTTGGTTGCCACACTCCAACTACCCCACCCATTCTGCCAGTGAGGCGTATTAATTTGCTTTCCAGTCCAGCAGGTGGTTCATCACTGAAAGCACATATAAGGAATCCTATGAAATTCCAAACACAACAAAATAAAAATTTGAAAACTTTCTAACAGCTGCCCTCAAATGTATAAAGTACATTTGAATATTTGAAATGCTCTCAGGTTTGAGTTCAGTCTCTGGTTAACAACCTGTGGCAGTAATCCACCTGGCTACCCCATTAGCAAATGGCTGGGGGTCCCTGGATCAAGATAAGAAACGCTGGAGGATACATAGCTTGATGGCTTTGAATTTAGCATGCCCTCCAGTTCAATCAACAGATTCCTAAGAACATCTTCAGCCACAGGTTGGATACCAACAGTTACATAGAGCATTGTCTTAATAGAGTAACTTTCCCTTCCCACAAACCACCAAAGTGTGGGGCACTAGGTGTGTTAAATTTAAAGTAAATCTTCTGTTTGGTAAGGATCTGTTGCAAACTGGCAGATCACTCAGTAATTGCTTTCTGTAGCTCCCTTTTAGCTTCCCAAAAGTTAGTGCCTCAATCTGAGATAATCTCTGTGGGTTTTCCTTTGTGAGCAATAAATGTTCTTTCATCATTGTTGTTTCTGGCTGAATTAACATACCTCCATGCATATGGGTCTGTCAGGTCTTGATCTTCATCTAGCTGTGCCCCTGTCACAGCAGTGCAAAGCTCCAGGCAAGGGATAGATGACTTTATTTTGGCCATAGACAGTTTTTAGGGATGCAACTGACTCATAGGCCTGCTTAGAAGCATCACATTAGGCATGACTGGCTAATGAAAAGGGGAGTTTATCAACAGAGGGTTCCATTGACAATCACTACCGAGTTCAATCACATTCTTGCCAGGAAGACTCATTTTACAAGAGTCAGCCTGTATGCAGTGCTTCCTGCTACCACTATACATTATTAGTCCTTCAAGCTGGAGGTCGTATCTTTTCCTAGAATCCGAAGAAGCTTTTCAATATGCAGGCGATCTTCTCTCAGGCAGAAGCACTCAGCCAAATACACCCACGTGCCTGTCAGGATTGATATTTTTTTATATTGTTGTTTATGCTTAGAAATATGTAATCATTTGTATGTGGATAAAATATCTTATCCTTATTAGGTCTGATAAGATTCTGTGTGCACTTGTGTACCATGAGATGGGAGGAAGCAGCCTCGACGTTATAATTTCCATTACAGCTTTAGAAACCAGATTGTCCTGTTCTATTAAAGAGTAAGACTTTGCATCTTTAAGTGGTCATTTGAGATACGACCTGTTGCAAGTTCCTGTCTTTATAGTTTAGCAAGACACTCACTTCTCACTTGTCATGCCAAAATATGATGTATTTTGTCATGACAAACTAACGTGTGTCATGCTGGACCCTGGACCAAACTCATCACAGAGATATTGCCAGCTGCATGAGCTAGCTTTCATGACGATTGATGATGAGATAGATTTATCAGACATTTGATGGGGAGATACTGGAGTATTTGCTTTATGAATCAGGCCTCTCGTTGTGATGCTCAATACTCTTGAGCCAGACAGTGAAGCTATAAGGTAACTTCTGAGGAAGTTGGCAGGTAAGATGAGGTTTTCCAGACAGATAGGCCACCGACATGGAAGAATGTACATCTTCTTTGACCTATCAGAATGGTCAAACATGCACTAACATGAGTATAAACCCTCATGTTAGTGCGAAGAAATACTCATGAACAGGAAAAGACTGAAACAAGGTCATGGATGAGATCGGAAACTATCACCTCCTGCCAGTACTATTTATTTATTTTTCAGGGTTAAACTTTATGCTTCTCACTTTTAATAGACTTTTTTTGTTTTACTTCTTTTGTCCAGAATGTGTAAACGTTATCATCTTAATCCAGTGTAGTTTTTTGTCATGTGTTTAATGTTGCTCATTGTGTGTTCGACTGTGTTTGTGGTCTGTGGTTAACAGAAGCTAACAGCTCTGCAGTCGTCCAACATCCTGTCTCAGATTTTTGAAAAAGTTGCAGGTGTGAAACCACAGTTAAACTCAATTCTATTTATCTAAGTGTCTCTATTTAAATTCCAAATGCAACTTAAAAACTTAACTTTTATATAGTTTGTGAGTTTCTGATATGTTGATCCAATGCAAGCATCATTGTGAAAAGTAGTCATGTTTTCTATGTAAATGCTATTGTCCGCTACTAATGATCCAAATGCTTTTTGTGTAGACATTTCTGTAACAACAGAGCTGTCTTTACAATCAGCTCTGCTATCAACTGTATGACCTACAGTGATGTCTTCCTTATTTGTTTTATTCTGTAGAGAGTGCTGTAATCCACTCAGCAGTCAGAACAGAAGATGTCACTTATGGACAAATCATCATCAAAAAGAAGCAAAAAAGTTCAAATATGAGAGGTAAAGCTGCTTTTCTTCCAAAATGCCCTTTCTTTACAGACATGATCCTTTGTTTACAACTGCCATACCATAATTTATTTATATAGCACTTTAAAAACAATACAAGGTCAACAAAACTGCTGTACAGCAGACATATAAGAAGTACAATAGGAACAATAAAAACAATAAAAAATAACAATAAAGTAACAGTATCAGTTACCCATTGGTTCAAAAGCCAGTGAATAAAAATGTTTTTAACCTAGATTTAACGACCACCACTGAAGTAGATTGCCTGAAGTGAAGAGGAAGATCATTCCAAAGCTTCACGGCTATAGTTTAAAATGCTCACTCTTCATTTAGATTTAGGCACTGACAGTGACAGCTGCTCAGCTGACTAGAGTGAGGCCAGGCCCTATTAAAAGAGAGTTGCATTAATTCAAGCATGAGGTTATCAAAGCATGGATGATAGTGTCCCGACTGGAAAGGTTTAACCTTTGACAGACGTCTGAGGTGACAGAATGAAGATTTCACCACCCCATTTAGGCTACATCTACACTAATCCTGATACATTTGGAAATGGATATTAAAACTGATATTAAGCTTTAACAGGGCTGTCAAAATTGAGAGCAAACAAAACAACTGCTGTATAATGCCCTCCTATATCTCAGTTTAATCGGTCACATGACTGCATGATATGACTAAAATGAGCCATTTTTTTACGAAAGCCTGTGGTTACACTGTCCACACTGTGACGTGAAAATAGTGTTTTCAAATGTATCCACTTGGAGAGCATTTTCAAAAAGCCTTGACCGAAAACGCTGTCTCAGTGTGGATGGAGGGCCAAGATAAACAAAACAAAAAACTGTTCTTATCAGTCTTTACTACCATCTTCTGCAGAGATGTGCAGCTTGTCATTTTCATCGCCTTTCACAATTCCTACATTCTTTTCATTGTACTAACATCTGGGTTAGTAGGTCTATTAATTATATTTACTATGTATGTAGCATGCTGACATTTCCCAATAAGCATGAGGCTGATGGGAATACTATGATATCTATTGGTAATTAGAGTTCACTGGTTGCTTTTAAAAAGTCATCAGAATTTGAGAAATTATAGACTAAAACAGAAGAAGAATATTATCCCTTGATGGTTATTGTACATGTACAATAAAATTATTGGTGTGCCACAAAAACTGTGCAGGAATAAAATATAAGAATTAAGACAGCAGGAATAAATAATAAACAGGACAAATATACACAATTAAGAGAAAAATATACCATAACAAGAGAAAGGTGCACAACAGAAAAGGAAGATGGCCCCAACTGACCACGTGCTCAGTGAATACCTCAGGCAGCAGAAACCCAAGAAAGAGGAGGGAGACGAGGAACCATCATGGAAGGACAGGCCCCTGCACGGTATGTACCACCGGCAGATAGAGGAGGTGGCTGATATCCAGAAATCCTACCAGTGACTGGACTGAAAGACAGCACAGAGGCACTAATCATGGTAGCACAAGATCCATAGAGGCTGGGGTCTATCACACCAGGCAAGACCCCAGGTGCAGGCTGTGTAAAGACACCACTGGAACAATCCAGCATATAACAGCAGGGGTGCAAGATGCTAGCAGGCAAGGCATACATGGAACGCCATAACCAAGTGGCCGGCATAGTGTACAGGAACATCTGTGCCGAGTATAACCTGGAAGTCCCGAGGTCAAAATGGGAGATGCCCCCAAGGGTGGTGGAGAATGACCGAGCTAAGATCCTGTGGGACTTCCAGATACAGACGGACAAAATGGTGGTGGCTAACCAACCGGACATAGTGGTGGTAGACAAACAGAAGAAGACGGCCGTAGTGATCGATGTAGCGGTTCCGAATGACAGCAATATCAGGAAGAAGGAACACGAGAAGCTGGAGAAATACCAAGGGCTCAGAGAAGAGCTCGAGAGGATGTGGAGGGTGAAGGTGACGGTGGTCCCCGTGGTAATCAGAGCACCAGGTACAGTGACTCCCAAGCTAGGCGAGTGGCTCCAGCAGATCCCGGGAACAACAGCGGAGATCTCTGTCCACATGTGTGTGTGTGTGTGAGTGATTTGTTTGATTGATTCTACTTTTTCAAAATTCTGTATTGAGTGCTTGTGCCAGAATGATGCCGATTGATCAAACTGATTACAGCATGTCATAATGATCATGAAGGATCATGTTCACCAATTGGGTGGCTGTAGCTCAGGTGGCAGAGCAGGTCAGCCACTAATCAGAAGGTCAGTGGTTCGATCCCAGGCTGCCTCCTGGCTGCATGCCAAATATCCTTGGGCAAGATACTAACCCCATGTTTGCCTACTGGAGGTGGTCAGAGGGCCCGGTGGCGCCAGTGTCCGGCAGCCTCGCCTCTGTCAGTGCGCCCCAGGGCAGCTGTGGCTACAATGTAGCTTGCCATCGCCGATGTGTGTGTGAATGGGTGAATGACTGAATGTAGAGTAAAGCGCTTTGGGGTCCTATGGACTAGAAAAGCGCTATACAAATGCAGGCCATTTACCATCAATTCAACCTTCAGTGATGTTCTATGAGGAACAGCATATCTCAGACTGGTTTAAATTTGGCAGATCTACAGGTCTGTGGACCACATTTGGCCATAACTAATTGTGTAGTCTCAGCCTCAGGTCCACCTTGCCTTGCCAAATGTGTTGTAATTTTTGATGATTGCCATAACTGAGTGTTAAATCTCACAGCATTGTTTATTGGGATTTAGCAAACAAGTTGTAAACAGAAATAATTAGTTGGGATTAGGAGATGTCTAAGCAAACAAAATAATCAAACTTAACCTACTTTAATACAATGAATTTTTTGACTTCTTTCTGCACATGAAACCCCCAAAGCAACTTCCTGTTGTTGATACCAGTTAACTGTAGACTGAGGGTGATGAGACCTCTTACCACAGTGTGTCCTGGTTTGGCTAACAGAAGTGTTCATGTTGTGAGAACAACATGTGTTGTGATCTGTGGTGAAGCGTCTCAGTCTGCATTAGAAGAAGATGGCAGCTTTGTGGTCGTCTGCCTCCCATGTTCACAGAAACACCCACCAGCTCTTTCAGGTCAAACGTTTTTCAGCAGAGGTGGTAAGAAGTGGAAAAAGACTGAAAACCCACATCTGTGTATAAAGGTTACTGCTTAATATCTGATTAAACCAAAATAAAAATGCCCTGCAAGAGCTATAGTGTAACAATAAAAAAATATACTACCAAAACGTTTTTTTCTTTTTCTGGATTTAGTGCTTTCAGTGGGAGAAACATTTCTTCCCTCATCCAAGTGACTTCTTCAGTCTCAGCTTCTGTCTCAGAGGTGTTATGACCCCCTCTGTTAGGGGACAGGGAGGGATAACATACATAAGCCCTCACACATAAAACTAAGTGAAATAAAGCTTTTATTGAAAAATTCAAACAGAAAACCGACACGGCCACGTTCTGCCGACCACTTGGCAAATAATCAGCACACAATTAACTAACACACATGTGAGTGAAAAACTAAAGCTAACCTCACATGCTGTAACACCACCAAACTCTACTCCAGTTAAGTTCAACCATAGACAGAGATTAACAAGCAAACTTGAAAACTATGAACAGAGTTTGGTGAGCAAAGTTCAAAGAGAGAGAGGCAAAAGGGACAAACTGCATGTTCAGTCCTAAGCAGCAGCCCCCAGAGTGAAGGATCTCCAGCCTTCTGTAGCCACAGGTGAGCACAATAAGCCACTCATTGCTACACGTAGGACCACAGGATCCCCAGGCAGCCAACCATCTATGTGGGTTGACAAATTTCAATCTGCATACAGGAGGGCTGGCACGGGTCTCCAGCTAGCCAATTGTCAGTGAGTCCTGGCACTCTTAGATTTGCTCGAAGAGAAAAAGGCTTTCTCACTTTCTCCGAGGCTAAGGGCCGTAGCAGCAGGTTTCAATCGTATAAACAGTACAATTGCAAAATGATTGAAGCTTGCCAAATGAATGAACAATGAGCTGGGAGGTCAGTTCTTTGATAATTAAATGGCCTGTATTTTTATAGCGCTTTACTAGTCCCTAAGGAGCCCAAAGCGCTTTACACATCCAGTCATCCACCCATTCACACACTGGTGACGGCAAGCTACATTGTAGCCACAGCCATCCTGGGGCCCACTGACAGAACACTGGCACCACCAGGCCCTCTGACCACCACCACCAGTAGGCAACGAGTGAAGTGTCTTGCCCAAGGACACAACGACCAAGCCGGGGCTCAAACCGGCAACCTTCTGATTAAAAGGCAAACTCCCAACTCTTGAGCCACGATCACCCCGTGTGTATTAATATACAAAATATCAGAACAGAATCAACCTTTTCGGATTTACTTACGTGGATGATTGAGCATGCATTAAGACAAATAAAACAGTACTCTAAACATTGTACATGCAATTATTTCTATGTGTTTAATTGTGCAGGGAGTGATCCAGCTGTTGCAGTGAGAACAGAAACCATCAGTTATGGAGAAATAGCCATCACACCAAAAATTCTTAAATTACTGTAGTCTTCCTCCGTAACATAAGTATGAGTTGTACTGTCACATCTTTGTCAGCTAATACTACTATCTACCTACATAAATCTGAGCCTACAGAACACACAAGTAATCTTTCTGTTTGTGTATACATATCAACACAAGACTGACAACACAAGTTGAGAATCAACAAAGAGACTTCAAAGTGACAGATATAAATGGAGGCTATAAACCTACAAGCCTGCCAGCTCATTACTGCCTTGATTACCTGTTAAAGATCAGGCTCTGGCTGCTGGGCTGGGGTCTGTCCAGACTCAACATCACTTTAGCATGATTCTCTGGTTCTTCACCAGCTTCGTGGCAACATGCTGTCTGTGCAGATGTTGTCAATGTTGTTTTAGTCGTGTGATTATTGATTTGTTAAAAAAAAATTTAGTTGAAATCAGGAACATTGCAGTTGGTTGTTGCGATTCACATCTCTTACAAAGAACTATTGTGGTCATCATAAATAATATCTTACCATCTTTAGCTCACGTTACCTGTGGTGTACCACAGGGTTCAATTTTAGGCCCTCTGTGATTTTCTGTTTACAAGTGACTTGGTCAAACTTTAAACACCCACGTCTCCTTTCATTGTTACACCACTACTGACCATTACTGTCTGAAGCTCTCACCTCTATCTCACCCAGGGAATACTGCAGCGAGAAAGAGAGAGAGACTGAAAGCAGCAATTATGTGGCCTTTTAATGTAATTTAATGCACATGATCAGCTAATTGCTACAGATCAGTGGGTCTCAGATTTAGGTTTTCTGATTTGTTTCAGTGTGTTATGAAGCAGTTAAACCGTGGAAACTATGCAAGCTATATAACTATGAGGTGGTTCTCTCTAAACTCTGGTCTGATTTGGGACTGTGTGATGCAGAGGTGGAGACAGAAGGTCTTGATTGAACTACAAAGCTTGTAATCATGTTTCCTGTTGTTTGAACTGTGTGTGTTTGTGTTCAGACTTTAAACCAGAGCCAGACGTCGTCTACTCTTCACTGAAGTAGTCCACCAGTCCAACCACTGACGTCCCCTAGCACCTCAGACCAGAGGACATCCATATGCCACAGAGAAGGAGCTTGAAGGATAGACCGGCTGCTGAAGGCGAGGCATGTGTGTATATATATATATATATATATATATATATATATATATATATATACATATGTAGTAAATAGTATGGTATACATATAGTATTTATTTCCAATTCCCCTATTGGCATGTGTTTAAAAAAACATATCTTATTTTAAGAGGAGTTTATAATTTTGACTTAAAATAAACAATGATAAAATACATTAATGCACTTAATCTATTGCCTTAATCTTAATCTATAGTAACGATGCCATTATTTGTAGTGTCTGGTTTCTATCAGCTGAATAAATTTTTGTTCTCATTTGTTTTCCTTGTGTGGTTCTGTGGGTTTCACCACGTTGTAAGATGGAAAATGAAGCTTCTTTCGGTTTGGTTGTGGCTAACCGATACACGCCTCATTTCACTGCAGAAAACAAAGAATAGGCATTAAACCAGAACTACAGCAGTAAATGTAACCTGCCAAGAAGAGTGTCAGTACTGAGTGTGTGTGAAGAGGTTTGATGCCTTTTTTTCTTTGGTCACCTGGAACTAAATGATAACGGAAAAACTCTGAATGCAGATAATATCTTTCTTTTTTTTCTTTCTTAATTTTAGGCAGAACAAAAGAAACAGCTTCTTAAACATGAATCATTGCATTCCATTTTATTTATATAGTGAAGAGCAAAACCATGTAAATACAATACGTTTGATTAAATTTACCCATTGTCAGTCATCTTAAGTCTGTATTGCCTTTGGTTATTAGACTGAGAAGCCTATCCAAATAACGCTTTTTGCCATGGGGCGAGACAAATAGCAAAGGTTTGCATGAACTTGGGAGCGAGGACATGAGATGTCCAAAGAATATCTCATAATGTTGTGGATTGCATCTAAGTGTATCATTGAGGTCAACTCTCCGTGGTCCTGATATTATATATTTGTGATATGCAAAAGGTAAACAAGAGCATGGGGGGCACTCTTTTAGCTGTACCCAGCAGTATTTCAAAGGTGAAAGAAATTCCCCTTTAAAGGTATGTGGTTTTATGAAAGAAACAACCAGGAAGACCTGGTGTTTTTTTTAATGATATACGCAATATCTCCTTTTACAGTGGTTTTGTTTATTTTAATTCAATTCATAAAAAAGTAACTTGTTTTCAGTTTGTTTTCTCCCAAACACTGAATGAGGGACAAGTTTTGTGTAGGACACAGTTGTGATGATATTTTATAGTCCAGGGAGCACTTTTAAAGACCTTCTATGACTCTGTGCTGGTATCCGTCATTTTTTACAATGTTGTATGTTGGAGCAGCAGTTTATCAGCAGCTGAGAGAAAGGTTGGATAAACTCATCAGGAAGGCCAGCTCTGTTCTGGGATGCACCCTAGACCCAGTGCAGGTGGTGGGAGACAGAAGGACTCTGGCCAAAATAACATCTCTTATGGACAGAATCTCCCACCCCATGCATGTAAATGTTGCTGAACTGCAGAGCTCCTTCAGTGACAGACTGCTGCATCTTCGAGGCATGAAGGAGCGTTTCCGCAGGTCCTTCCTCCCTGCAGCTGTCAGACTGTACAATCAGAACTGCTCCCAAAAAACACAGATGTTTACATCTGCGCTGTAACTTGCACTATTTCATCAACCGATTCACACTATAACCTGAGTTGCCTCTTATCTGTATTTTATTGTATTTAATTTTAATAACTGTACAGTACTCTGTTTTTGGTAACCATTGTTCTTGATGTAAATATGTAAAAAATTGAATGTTTCTGTTCTATGTCATGTGTACTGTTTGTTTGTATATGTGTCTTTCTTGTTGCTGTGATGATTCTATTCTATTTATTATTTAATTGGAACCAAAAGCAGAAACATGGGGCATTGAAAAACAAGCCACATTCAAATGATCAGATGCATTTCTTGTTTATATTAGAAGAAGTACAGCCTAATCAGAAAGTCCCTAAAACTCAGTTTGCACAGTCTGTTTCATCACCATCCTGACCACGTATTTACATGAAATTAATCTTTATTAAGTTAGATATAAAACAGCGTATCAGGAATTGCACATATACAGCTTTGTCTTTTCTCTTTTTCTACAACAAACCCAGGAAGTATTGTTGATTGAAGTCCAACATCTCCCTCTAGTGTCCATATATAAACCATGTGTGAGGATGGTGTTAATGTAAAATGTGAATCATAGTGTTCCAGTCAGTCATCAGTGTGTCTCTGCACAGCTGTAATTAAAATGTGTTCAGAGGGCCTCAGTGTCTGAATGGTTCCAGTTCAGCTCCATAACAGCAGCGTCCCTGGTTTGATCCCTGTGTTTCAGCTCATATCTGCCTCTCTCACTGAGGGGGACGTAACTACATGGACATGAATTCGTTTATCAACCAAACTACAGATCACAGAGCAGAGGAGATTAGATTTTTCTTATGATCTTTTTGAATGGAGGAGTGCGTAGTAGACTATATTCAAATAGTGGTTACTTTTATTTTGCTTATTATTCACAATACACAAACACAATAGATGCACTCATGTTATAGTTATTCTGTTTTTGTGGCAGTTTTGCGTAACATCAAAGTGTTTAAAAAAGGGACCTATTATTCTATCATTCATATCTTTAAAGAAAGAGAAAAAAACAGCCCCAGCTCTCTTTAAACCAATAGAAAGCTGGTGCTCAGAGGAAGAGGGCGGGCAAAATGTTCCTTTTCACCTCAATACGAAACCCGTAATATTTTCTCTGAATACGGGATGATTCTGTTTTTTACAGGACGGCTGGCAACTCTAATAACTAACCTTATGAACAAAATAAAGTTCAACATCAGTAACATCATAGCACCCGCCCAGCTGTATGGAAACTCGGTCATGCTTGCTAGCACACAGTACGGAAAATTCAGCATAACAAAAATAAACTCCACCTACTTTATATCTGACCCAGACAGACTGCAGGTCATAACTTCTTACCTGAGGTTCAGTTCACCTGACACTCGGACCGGCGGCCGCTTCGGGTCTCTCCTCCTCCTGCCTCACCTTTCTCTCATCCACCTGCTGGCCTCCACCACTTGCTAATGTTAATGAATCTGTGGAAGCTCCATGATAGCCACCACACGAAGTAACGAATAACGAGCCTATCTAAATCCCAGTAACGATTAATGTTACTTAACAATGCGTTAGTCCCAACACTGGTTCTTATTGAGTGTTGTTCACTGTGAGATGGACTGTGTGTTTGTGGTCTGTTGTTGAAGCTAACAGCTCTGCAGTCGTCCAGCATTCTGTTTCTGATAGAAAGAAACACTTCAGCTGCAGGTGTTTCAACACAGGACTGTTCATTTTAAACACAGAAAGGAATGTGAAGACATCATTTGGAAAATCATTTCTCATTTCTCCAAACTCAACCTTTTACAGTAGATTTACTCTTCCCCCCCTAAATTTACCCTTTCACTATTTTATATGTCATCAGCATTTTAAATCTCATGTACCTCAGTATCTGTGCCTTAAATTCTGATTGTCACTTCTACAGTTTTATTATTTTGATAGTGAATGACATCCTCCATGCTGACCAGATCACAGTTATGATTTTAGTTTAACTGTAGTCTAAAATGTCTTCTCACTGCAGTGAGTCCTGGCTTGGCTAATGACAGTGTTCATGTAGTGAAAGCATGTTTGCTTTGTGCTCTGTGGTTAAATGTGCCAGTCTGCATTGAAAGAACATGGAAGCTCTCACAGTTCTTTGTGGTCACTCTGTTTCTCAGCAGAGGTGTTAAAAAAAGAAAAGGTACAAAGGTGCTGATTTCGTAAAGAGTTGTCCATTAGACTTTTCATGATGCAACTTCACAAATAATAATAATAATAATAATAATAATAATAATAATAATGTAGTGTAAGAATATGCCCTGCTGTGAGGCTGCAACCACATCCTGGCTAACCGTCTGTGTACAGCAGTTCATATAGTCCTCAAAATCGAGCAAATTCAAGTGAGAAGGACGACGGTAAGTGACGGAAGTGATGAGTAAGGTAAGCGACCCATGTTGTAGGTGACGTCAGACGCCGGAGATTTGGCGGAATTTAAAAAAAAAAAGAGCAAATGGTAGCATAGAGTTTAACAAAGGTTTTTCAAGCTTCAGTATTACCAAATATACTAATCGATTGTCATATAACTAACAACATCTGTTCTATCATCTCTAACACCCTGGAGGACAATGTCATATAACTAACAACATCTGTTCTATCATCTCTAACACCCTGGAGGACAACGGGGAGAGTTTAGACGCTCTCCAAGATTACATCGACCGCTGTTTTCAAGATTTAGTAATGAAGAAGGCCCAGAGTACATCCTCCCCGACCAAAATTGAGACGCCGTCATCAAAGAGAGGTCGCACGGCAGACTCCCCCGGTACAACATCGCCTGCCGGCAAAGACATCGCAGACATCCTGGAGTCAATCGACAAGCGATTGTCCAGTTTCGATGTGAGGCTGGCCCTGGTGGAGATTTTACACCGGGAATTTAAATCTCTGAGAGAATCCCTGGAATTCAGCCAGCAGCAGGTGGAAACGCTTGCCGCTGAAAATGCCACACTACGGGAGTCGGTCAAATCTCTCACCGATAACGTGACCCAGCTAAACATTGAAAATAAAAAAATAAAAGAGTCCGTTATCGATCTACAAGCCCGTAGCATGAGAGATAATCTTGTGTTCTCTGGTATTCCAGAATCTACCAGAGAGGATGCGGAGGCAACGGTGAAAAGCTTAATCAAAATCCACCTGAAGCTGCCGGAGGACACCGTAAAGAACATCGACTTCGATAGAGTACATCGCTTGGGGGGCGTTCGGTCGCGGACCGGGAGACCACGGCCTATTGTGGCCAAATTCGGGCAATTCAAACTGAAGGAACAGGTGAAGAGTCGCGGCAGAGAGCTGAAAGGAACGGACTTCAGCGTGAACGACCAGTTCCCCAAAGAGATCCTGGAACGACGCAAGGTCCTGTTCCCAGTTCGACGTAGCTTCATCCAGAAAGGCTCCCGTGCTGTCATCGCTGTGGACCGGCTCTACGTGGACGGACAGCTGTACCGCGACCCCGGCACCACACCGTGGTTACTGACTGCACTCCAGATAAGAAACCGCTACACTCTTTTCTTATTCACTCACACTTTTTCCTTTAACATTTGTTTAACCTAGTAATATCAGTAGGATGTCATAGCAGATATAACACCGTCACCCTCCGTCATTACTTTAATTGGAATGTTTCCGTTTCGTTTCTTTTTTTTTGTTGTTGCTCACAGTTCATGTGGTTTCTTTCTTTCTCTTGTCTTTCACTGCTGTGATCACCTACTTCCCCACTCACCTACAAACAACACCCTCTATTTCTCCATATTTTCACACCACGATCACGCAAATACATCCGCTCAACGGCAGCTCATTCACAACAGCCTCACAGCACGCACAGACTTGCAGGACACATAAGCAAGCCACGCTTGTTCATATTAGTGAATATTCACACATAGTCAGACTTATGGAGCCTCTCACCACACTTTTTTTTTCTCTCTCTCTCTTTCCATTTACAAACAAGGGATGTTTCCACATTCTCTTCACCTGTCTAAACGAAACACCCAGCATACATCATTAGACATACACACACAATTATGGGCATTCTGAGGCTTGTCACATGGAATGTAAATGGAGCTGGCACCAGAGGAAAGAGGTTAAAGATATTTAACCAGCTTAAAAAACTACAGGCAGATGTTGTTTTATTACAAGAAACTCACAAACCTGTCACAGGTTTAAACGAACTTAAAACACCTGAGTTTCCTAACGTGTTTGCAGCCTGTTATAATTCTAGACAACGGGGAGTAGCAATTTTAATACATAAAAATGTTAATTTTACAGTACTCGATACAGTTATAGATCCAAAGGGTAGATTTCTAATTATTAAACTATCAATATTGAACAAAAAACTATGTATTGTAAGTATATATGGTCCAAATGTTGATGAACCCTCATTCTTCCACGGATTTTTTAGTGCACTCTCTGAACACCTCGATTGCGCACTCATTCTTGGCGGTGACCTCAACCTTGGACTAAATGAAGAAATGGATAGGCTCAACACAACAGGAACTCAGCGCAATTGGCAATCCACAAATATAATCAAACAGTATATGAGCGACTTTGGCCTTCGCGATGCATGGCGCTCCCTTCACCCCAACAGTAAGGAATATACTTTTTTCTCGCATGTTCATCACTCTTACTCTCGTCTGGATTATTTTTTGGTCAGCAGCTCACTGCTGAGTGACATTTCAGACACTGAGATTTATCCTATAGCTGTTAGTGATCATGCTCCTGTATCTTTAACACTAATGCACAAGAATAATACTACGCCAAGTAAAAACTGGAGATTTAATACATCACTGCTTAAAGATGAAGACTTTATTAAATATTTTAAAAAGGAATGGACTTCATATTTAGACTTTAATGACACTCCCGGAATATCTGCTTCTGTTCTATGGGAAGCAGGAAAAGCTGTGATGAGAGGTAAAATAATTTCTTTCTCATCACACAAAAAGAAAGAAGAAAACAAAAATATTCAGGAATTAGAAAAAACCATCAAATCACTAGAAGAAGCCTACGCGTGCAACCAAGATCAGGAAACATTGAACAAAATATGCAAGACAAAACTAGAATTAAATGAAACTATTAATAAAAAAACACAATTCCTTATACAAAGACTTCGCTTGCAGAATTTTGAACACAGTAACAAATCAGGTCGATTTCTAGCTAACCAGTTAAAAATAAATAAAGAAAAAACAACTATATGTGCTGCTAAAGATTTATCGGGGAACACAATATATGACCCTGGAAGAATAAACAACATTTTTAGGGATTTCTATGAAATTTTATACTCACCACAAATAAACCCATCTAAAAATGAAATTGATCGGTTTCTTGACAACGTAACTCTCCCAAAATTACTAGACAGTCAAGCAATGGAACTGGATTCGCCACTGACGCCAAGTGAATTCCAGGAAGCCCTGATAAGTATGCCCAATAATAAGGCTCCAGGTCCAGACGGCTTCCCTGCAGAATTCTACAAAGAATTCTGGACAATTCTGGCACCAGTATTCCACAGAATGTTGCAGGAAATCGAGGAAAACGGCAGACTACCACCAAATATGAATTCTGCCAACATTAGTCTCCTGTTAAAACCAGGCAAAGACCCTTTATTTCCCTCAAGCTATCGTCCAATTTCTCTTTTAAATGTAGACCTTAAAATAATCTGCAAAGCTCTCTCAAAGAGATTAGAGAAAATAACCCCCCTCTTAATTCATCCTGACCAAACTGGTTTCATAAAAGGTCGGCACTCCTCAACAAACACTCGTAGATTACTTAATTTAAAAAATATTATACAATTCCCCAACAGCTCGTATCAGAACAAATGACCAGACATCCTCCAGCTTCTGTCTCCTGAGGGGCACCAGGCAGGGATGCCCACTCTCCCCTTCACTTTCTGCAATGTTTATCGAACCTCTAGCAGCAGCATTTAGACAGGCTACAACAATTAAGGGCATAAAATGTAAGAACATAGAACATAAAATCAGTCTCTATGCGGATGATGTGTTGCTTTTTCTGCAAAACACACAAACCAACCTCTCTGAGGTAATTACTCTAATAAACTGGTTTTCAAGAGTTTCAGATTATTCAATTAACTGGCCAAAATCTACAGTTCTCCCCATTAACTGCTCCTTCCATAATTCTTCCTCTGCCCCACTGCAATCCGGAAATATTAAATATTTAGGTATTAATGTTTCTCCTAAGCTTTCAGACTTAACTAAATTAAATCACATCCCACTTCTAAAGAAAGTAGAAGGCGATCTGACTAGATGGAAATCTTTACCCATATCACTCATGGGAAGGGTCGCCACTATAAAAATGATGATCTTGCCAAAAATAAATTACTTATTTTTGATGATCCCTAACAAACCATCACAAGATTGGTTCAGATCTCTGGATTCATATATTTCCAAATTCCTTTGGAAAGATAAACCCCCGCGTATCAGCTTAAAAACGCTACAAAGAACCAAGGATAGAGGAGGATTAGATCTGCCTAATTTTCACCAATACTTCTTAGCCAACAGGCTTCAGTTCATCTCAGAATGGTCAAAACATACCTTCCTAGATGAGCCCTGGCTAGATGTTGAACAGGCACTATGCAAGGATCTAGAGATTTCAGACCTACCATTTATTAGCTCAAACATCAAAAGACATGAATGCTTTAAAAGTATCAACATCAGCTTCTCTCTGACAGCATGGTGGGAGTTTCTAAAAATAACGGAGTCTTCACTAATCCCATGCAAACGTACACCTATCTGGAATAACCCTGACATATTACAAAACAATAATATGATTAATTTCCCAGAATGGAGTTGTAAAGGAATTAAATACTTAGAACATATATTAGAGGGAACAGAATTTATCCCATTTGACAGACTAGTTGCACAATATGGGATCAACAAGAAAATTTTTTTAGAATATCAACAAATTAAATCCATAATAAAAAAGAAATTTAACCTCAGTCAAGTTGAATTACAAACACCACCAAGTGCGGCACATTTCCTTACTCTTAAATCCCCCAAATTATTATCTAAAATATACAGAACACTTTCTAAATTAGATGAATCAATATCCCTTCCTATTGCAAAGTGGGAAGCAGATTTATCAGTCAGTTTAGACCAAATCTTCTGGTCTAAACTGACTGATAAATCTAGGGGATTTATCTAGGGGAGGGTCTGTGATGATGGGCGTGGGTTACTGACCAACCACTACTGACCAGGTTACTGACCTGGTAGCCTGTCTGCCCCTGGGTGGGTCCGGGATGGGCGTGGGGGTCTGGGGGCGCTCCATCTCTGGGCCGGGGCCCTGGCTGGGCCTCGGGGCCTTGGGTCCTGGTTTGTGTGTTGCCGGGGTTGTGGGCGGGTGGGTGCATGGGGGCCCATCCCTGGCGCAGGGTGCCGCCGGTGTGTCGAGCCGCCTGTGGGGCTCTTCAACCGGTGGGGGAGATTGTCACACCTTGCAGGAGCTTTCCTCCCCTCAGGAACTCTCTGCAGGAGGGGGAGATACAGGAGAGGTGGAGGAAGATCTCAGCCTGGGCGTCTTTTGTCTCATGTAGTCTGGAAGACGAGTGGATGGTGGGGTGGGTGCAGTTTTCTCTGTGGTGGGGTTGGGTGGACTGTCCCGGGCTCTGTGGGGCCGGGGGGCGCTGCTGGGCCCCCTTTTCCCTGGCGGGTCGCGGAGTATGGGAGTGCCTACTGGGGTCAGCGGGGGAGCTGGCCCCAGGGAGGGGTCACCTGCCCCTCCCTTCCTTCCCTCCCCATCTCCAGCTGCCTCCCTCCTCCCGCTCCACCACAACCACCCACACATGCAGGGCCTTGGAGTAGGGGTATGTCACCAGGGTGCAGAGGAGGCTACCCCCCCCCCCCCCCCTCTGTCCCCTTCTGGCTGCCTCTGCCTCAATTTTATCCCACAACTTAGACATTCACATTACTCACACCCTCATTACACATACATATAGGATCTTGGGGGTGGGCACAATACACGGAGTCCAAGTTACCATCAGGGTGTACACCTCACCCCTGGCATCGTTGCTCACCTCTCAATTTTAAATACACGTAGACATTGAGGGCTAGCAGGAGGGACTATGCGCTTACCTGCTGCTCTCTGGCACGTAGCTCCATGCCCTCCTGGGTTTTAATTGCACCTTAGAACACACATGCATCAACACTACAATGAGCGGGTGGAGGGAGGTGTGGAGTCTTCTCTCACCCCCATTCTCTGCGGCCTGCTGGAGCGGGGGGGCTAGGAGGAGTTGGCCGTCCGGCTGCGGTCTGGGGTGTGGGGCCTCCCTGCTGCTGCGGAGTCGGGCGGTCTGCCTCTCCCCACCGCAGGGAAAAGGGTAACACCACCTGGGTCTGGGTGCGGTTCCTCCCTCCAGGGGCAAGGGTACCTAGACCCGGTTTGTAGAGTACGCTTGGGGAGTGTGATTGCGTATACAGCGTCTCTTTATGTCTGTCTCCACGTCGGTTGAGTGTGAAGTGCACATGAGAGCATCAGGGTGGGAATGGATGTTTGTGTCTGTGTGTGCCTGTATGTTTGTGTCTATATGTCAGGTTGGGTATCAGACGCCACCTCTCTGGGGACATCTCGGGCCCTCCAAGGTTTGGAGGCCTATCTCCACCCACCACCACTTCCCCTGCCGGTGGCGGACTCCCTCAGGTGTCGGTGCGTTGGTGGTTCTTTGTATCTGGGGGTGGGCGTCCGGGTACACACCGGCTCACTCCTTGGCGGCCGCTTATTGGGGCTCGCTCGGGCCATTTCGGAGATGGGGTGCCCCCGTCCTCTCGGCCTGGAGCTCAGTCACTCAGGCACAGCTGGCTGCCGGCGGAGCTCACGGACGCGTCACTACAACTCCCCCTGGCTTCTGCTCCACGGCTGCTGAATGAGCCCTCATCTGGGACTCTCCTTAGCTCTTACTGGGACAGTGGCGCAGCTGCCCCTCTGTTGGTCTTCCTTGGTCTCTCTTTTTTTTTTTTTTTTTTTTTTTTTTTTAAATGACATCAGAAACAGCAGTATGCGACATTACGTGATGGCAGAGCTTCAGTTCATCCTTTGTCTTTTTTTTTTTTTTTTTTTTAATAAATAGGACAGGGGGAATGAATGAGAGAAAGAGGGGGAGAGAAAGAAAGAAAACCAAAGGGGAGAAGAGACGGTGAGAAGGGGGGGGAAGAGAGAGAAAAAGAAAAAAAAAGAACTCCTGGGTCACCTGTATGGAGAAAAAAAACAAACAAACAAAAAAAACAAACAGAGGAGACAGCAAACAACAAAGAGCAACATAATAATAGAGAAAACAAAGCACCATCACAATAAACTAGCTAGCCATAGATATCAATATTTACTAAATAATAAACGATATTGTGCAGCACGCAAGATAGACAGCGCACAGTGTGCTTTGAGGTAGCAGCCAAGAAAGCTTTAGTCCGCGTCTGTGAATACCCATGTGTGCATACCTGTGTGGATCAGCATGCTTGCATTCCAAAGGTTTCTCCATGTAATGATCTGCTAGGGAGTGTGGGGGGGCCACAGCCCCGTCCTCCAGGGTGTGAAGCGGGTATGGAGGAGATCAAAACTCCAGATATCCAGAGGCCCCCAGAACACAAGAGACCATGGAAGACCAACAGAGGGGCAGCCGCGCCACTATTCCAGTAAGAGCTGAGGAGAGTCCCAGATGAGGGCTCGCCCAGCAGCCGCGGAGCAGAAGTCAGGGGGAGTTGCAGTGATGCGCCCGTGAGCTCCGCCGGCCCCCAGCTGCGCCAGAGTGACCGAGCCCCAGGCCGAGAGGCCGGGGGCACCCCACCTCCAAAGGGGGCCCGAGCGAGCCCCAGGCCCCAGGCCCCGACAAGCGGCCGCCAAGGAGTGAGCCGGTGTGTACCCGGACGCCCACCCCCAGACTCCCTAGCAGATCATTACATGGAGAAACCTTTGGAATGCAAGCATGCTGATCCACACAGGTATGCACACAGGTGTACGCATGGGTATTCACAGACGCGGACTACAGCTTTCTTGGCTGCTGCCTCAAAGCACACTGTGCGCTGTCTATCTTGCGTGTTGCACAATATCGTTTATTATTTAGTAACTATTGATATCTATGGCTAGCTAGTTTATTGTGATGGTGCTTTTTTTTCTATTATTATGTTGCTCTTTGTTGTTTGCTGTCTCCTCTGTTTTTTTTTCTCCATACAGGTGACCCAGGAGTTTTTTTTTTTTGTTTTTTTTTTCTCTCTTCCCCCCCTTCTCACCGTCTCTTCTCCCCTTTGGTTCTCTTTCTTTCTCTCCCCCTCTTTCTTTCATTCTTTCCCCCTGTCAGAGGTGTGGACTCGAGTCACATGACTTGGACTCGAGTCAGACTCGAGTCATTAATTTTATGACTTTAGACTTGACTTGAAAAAATGTTCTAAGACTTGTGACTTGACTTGGACTTTTACACCAATGACTTGGGACTTGAATTGGACTTGAACCGGTTTACTTGAAAAGACTTGATATTTTACCCCAAATATAAAATTTAACACGCATATTATATAGAGATTGAAAATGTGACGTCATTCACGGGTAGAACCGCAAAGGATTCTGGGAACTCGTGGCAAGCGGTACTAGCGCACGCAGGCTTTCAATTAAAATCAGTCACACAGCATAAAAAGAAACACAAAAACTGCAATAGCCGGTCGCATGACAGCCACGGGAAGCCGACGGGTAAAGAGATCGGTTGTTATCGGATTACGTCGTTGAAGAGAAATTGTTCGAGCCATGTTTCCGAAGTAACAAAGGCGACTGGATTGCAGCCATTCTAAGATCAAATATAACGTCCTAGAACACTCCAGCTCACAGGTTAGTCTGCTCCAAGCATTTACACAAAGGTCAGTCTGCTGTTGTAGTTAATGCGTCATTTTTCTTAACATAATTGGTGATATAGGTTACAAGCAAGTCTGGCGCTGAACAGAAATTGTCGCGCTATGCTCCTTTATTTATTGTGCATAAATAGTGAATTGTCCTGACACAATATTGCGTTTCGCTTCTGTTATTATGGTACATTGACAAAAACATATACTTTTATTCACAGGATAAAACAGGTTTTTTGTATCACTAATTGCCCAGTACGATTACAGCATACAATATTATTGTCACTGCTACATTTCTGTGATGCTACCAGAAATTATTTCCACTGCTAATTAATTACCGTTGAGCTCAAAGGTCCTATTAATAAACGGTTAAGGAATGTGTATTTATGAAGACGATTTGTGAGACTGGTAAACTTATGATACGTACGATGGTCTTTCGTTCTACACGGTGCATTTCAAGGTCCTGCACCCATCCGTCGGTAAACTGTACCTGGGCTTGTTGCAGTGACCTGAAGTTACTAAACTTCATGAGTGTATGCACTCACTCCAAGAACCGTATAATTATAAATATGCATATAAATATGCTACAATGAGATAGCTGACTTCATCTAACTAGCAAATGTTGTCCAGGCTACGTTGGTGATACAGTTTTTTTTAATGTGTATGATATTTTTGTCATGCGATTTTAAAGCCGGTCCTACAACCGCATCCAAGAATAACATGCAGCTTATCTCAGAACTGTCGGTGAAAATTATTCTTGGAGCTAAGTTTAATTGAGCTGCATTTTAAAGAGGTGCAATTTCACAATTTGTGTATATTTTCTAAGTTCACTATTTTGTCATGTGTTGAGAAAAACACAGATTTAAAAATTACATGGTCTAATATTTACATTTAGCATAACTGCAACATTATTTTTTTCGTTTTTTTAATGACTCGAAAGGACTTGAAATTCAAAATTTCAGACTTGTGACTTTACTCGGACTTTTACACCAGTGACTTGAGACTCGACTCTGACTTGCCTGACATTACTTGAGATTTACTTGAGACTTGAGGATAAAGACTTGAGACTTACTTGAGACTTGCAAAACAATGACTTGGTCCCACCTCTGCCCCCTGTCCTATCCCACAGTTATGTCTGTCCCGTTTGCAACTGAAAATAAAATAAATTCATAATTATAATAAAGGTCAATCAAATGGACTAATATGGCAAGGCCATGATTGTTAGATATTTTAGTAATATGGGAGCATGCACTGGGTACTTTTGTGACTTAACAAGGCTCTTTATGTTAACCGTTATTTTCTCTTGCCTTGTCAACTCGAGATTTATGGTGTGAAAGTAGATGCTAAGGTTGGAAGGAAAACACCAACAAATCACTTTTTTACCTATCACTCCCTTGCAGAAGATGTTTATGTGAAAACCATCTGGTTTTTGTGTCAAAACTCAGGATGTAGGAGACTTCTGTGTAAGATTTATAAGGTCTTGTGAGTGCATTTTTATTGCCCTTGCTGAACAAAGGATTCCAACTGTCAGAAGGACACCACCCCACCCAGTGGGCAGGGTCTGAACTGAAACTTGTTGTCTGCCTATAAAAACTGCTGCACAAAGAATAAACTTTGAGTTAGTTTGGGATGACAATTTAGAACAGTCTCCGTGTCTTTTTGTTCTTCCAAACTGCTCCCGGTACTCCGGCCGGTACCGTAATTAACCGTTGATCATGCTTGAGAATATTTTAATTGTTATAGGTTAAAGGATGAATGCTGATGATGAAAGCCCACGCCTCAGAGAAACCCGGAATGGAGTTTCTTTCAATGATGATCCACTTGGTAAAATAAATCCGCTTGGCATCTTTCTTGGCCTCAAGACAACAATTCTGATGGCTATAGATCCAAACGGGACAAAAAAAAAAAGAAAAAAAAAAAAGAAAAAATGTAGTGTAAGAATATAATAATACTGCAGTAATTTAAATGTTTTTTCATTATACAGAGACTGATTCAGCTGCAGTCGACGCAGCAGTGAGAAATGAAGACTTCACTTAAACAACCATCAGAACAAGGAGGCCCAGACCTTCCAAGGGGGCATTCATAGTCAATATCAAGTATATAAACAGAAAGACTGAACGTCAATTCATTTTGTCTTTTTTAAAGTCCTGCATGTAAAACCAAAGCAGCAACTTCCTGTTGTTTACAGTTAAAGCTGATGAGGCTTCTCACTGCAGTGTGTTCTGGTTTGGCTAATAATAGTGTTCATGCCGTGACGATAAGTTTTCTTTGTGCTTTGTGGTGAAGTGCACCAGTTTGCATTAAAAGAAAATACTGTAGCAGCTTTGTGGCGTTTGCCTTCTTTTTCATTCAAACACCCCAGCTGTTTCTGGTCAACAACTTTCATACAGCACAGGTGTTAAGACGTGGAAAATAAAATGAAAATCTCAAGTGTATAATACTATTAGCGTTGTCAGTGAAGTAATTTATGTGGTTTTTTTGTGCAGACATTGATGCAGCTGCACAGGGGGAACTGACATTAGTTACGAACTAATAACCAAAGAGGACCAGAGGTACAGCTGCTCTTTGTCTTTAACTCTCAACAGAGCTAGCTGTAGGAGTTGCTTCTTAAGAAGGCTATTAAACCACTATTAACCATGTGAGTGTTACCTTTTCACAGTTTCACCCGGTTCGTAGATTCCTCAGGCCTCCAGAAAGAACACCGGGGACTCAGTAGTCAATTCACAACACTTTTATTAATTCACACTCATTAATCACACTTATCCATTATACCTATTGATTACACCTTCTAGAAGGGAGATGTACAGGACCCCGAAATTCCTCTGCAGATCTCAACTCCTTTGTCTGTTACATGCGGTTTTGTATCAGTGACCCCATCATAAAACCCCCCTACGATGTACTGAAACTCTGTCTGTGTCTATGTGCACGAGCACGTGAATGCCTACATGTGCACGTTCCCACGTGTCTATGTGAGTGCTCGTGTGTGACTGTGTACGCGTACCTGTGTGTATGTGTGAGTGCACATAAGTGAGTGTGTGTGTGGATGTGTGTGCGCAACAACAAAAACCCGGTGGGAGTAGGTGAGTCCCTAGAGGTCATAAACGCCCCTCTCCCTTCTCGACCACAGTTACAGGTATCATAAATGTTAGGACCCCCACCCTAAAGCTTCCTCTGGGGAATTTCCACTCCATGGGGGAGAGGCCCTCTAAAATCTACTCCTAACTTCACAGCCCAATGAGGCCTCTACAAACAGTGTCTCTACAATAATTCTACTTTCTATGTTAACACATTTCTAACTCTAAAATAAGCTAAACACTCCTACAAGAGTCATCCCATGCGCCTAGGTGTGAAAAAAGCATGGGTCATTATCACGACAGGTTTTAGGTGAAACCACTGTGGGACCTTGCTTCTTCTCCTCACTTCTCATTGGCTCCATTTTGAGAGGCGCCACCGTCGCTAAGCAGCATATCAAAGACATTAGATTCGTGCAAATTAATCACATAGTGAGTGGTTTATGTTTATTGTTCTGTCCTCACTAAGCGTTGTCCTCGTGAACGTAGACTCAGCTATACAGACAGCTAAACACTCTCCTAATCAAAATCCAGGGAACAGGCCAATGTGTTGAGTTGGATGATTTAATAAGGAAAAAGTGTGAAACTGTTGACAAAACCAGAAATAAACCAATAAAAATGTTGCCTCAATATACAGTATAACAAACACATATTCAAAAATATGAGCACAATATTTATCTGCTTAGTGAGTGCCTGAATAAAACATCAAATGAAATCACACTCATGATCAAAACGTTAAAGAAACCACATGACATATGAGCTAGCTTAACCTCACTAGCTTAGGTTATACATGCATTCAAATTAAATTCTAACTACAAACTATATCACGCCTTCACAACAAATAATAATGCACACAAGTTGTCTCAGTGATAACAAACAATATTACTCACAGGTGATGCCGTTTATCAGCTTGTGAAGGCATGGATGGCAACAGATTAATGGAGGTGAAACTGCCTCTGGCTCGATCTTACAGAGTAAAAAAAATACACAAAAACAACCACTAGAGGGCAAACTGCTGCAGAACAGAAAATACCTAATGCCAGCATACTCCCCACCTGACATCCCCAGGATGTCAAACTGCACATCACTTGACAGAGTTTCTCTGCAACAGGAGTATAACTTCAGACACTGGCCTTAAGTAAAGTTTTGGAACACTGTCTCTGAAAACTTTCACCTCGACCTTCCTGACCTTCCCATCGTCACTTGGAAAAGTCCATGTGATCAGTCCTGTGGGCCAGTCATGTCTCTTCAGTGAATTGTCTTTCATTAGAACAACGTCTCCGTCCATGAGATTAGGTCTCTCCGTTCTCCATTTCTTTCGACCTTGTAGACTACTGAGGTACTCCCTTTTCCACCTCTCCCAGAATGTGTTGGCCAAGCTTTGAACCTGATGCCACTGACGTCTGAAGATATTACTATCATCAAAGTTACCAGGAGGAACAGGAAGTACAGCAATCTTCTGAGTTAGCAGCATAGCAGGAGTGAGGATGAGAGGTTCGTCTGGATCTGTGGACACTGAAGTAAGTGGTCTGGAATTGACAATTGCAGTTACCTCTGCCATAAATGTTGTCAGGACCTCATGTGTGAGCTGAAAAGACCCAAGCTTGAGGAACATTGCGTCAAGGATCCGACGTGTGACACCGATCATCCTCTCCCAGCTTCCCCCCATGTGTGAAGAGTGGGGAGGGTTAAACAGCCATACACAGCCCTGATCAGACAGGTAGTTGGACACTTCCTTGTTGTTACAGCCTTTGGAAGTGATCCCAAGCTCTCGACAGGCTCCAACAAAATTAGTACCACAGTCTGACCTTAGCTGTTTGACAGGCCCTCTAACTGCAAAGAAGCGTCTTAGAGCGTTAATGAAGCTGGATGAATCCATTGATTCGATGACCTCGATGTGTATGGCACGCACGCTCATACATGTGAAGATGATTGCCCAACACTTACTGTTGGCTAGCCCTCCACGTGTCCTCCTTGAGGTGACACACCATGGTCCGAACACATCCAATCCAACAAAGGTGAATGGAGGATCTGTACTCAAGCGATCAGCAGGCAGGTCTGCCATTATCTGCTCCTCCTCTCTCCCACGCAATCTTCGACATGTCACACAGTTGTAGACCAAACTGCTGACAGACCGTCTTCCTCCAACAATCCAGAAACCAGCACTCCTCAAAGCGCCTTCCGTCAAGTGTCGTCCTTGATGGCAGACTTGTTCATGGCAGTGTCTGATAAGCAAGGAGGTAACATGATGTTTACCAGGCATGATAACTGGCTGACCCTCTTCTGCTGTGAGCTGTGACTTTTTCAGTCGTCCTCCGACGCGGAGAAGACCTTCAGAATCAATGAAAGGACAAAGCTTGCTGAGAGAGCACTGTTTAGGGACCTGACCTCCCTTTTGTAAGCAGTGTATTTCTTCTGAATAGACCTGCCTTTGGACAGCAAGAAGAATTCTGATCCTTGCATGATGCAGCTGGTCTGGACTGAAAAGCAGCTTGCAGTTGTGCCAACCGTGGCAAGGACCTTCTTTCGCTGCCCTTGTAAAGGAGTAAGCAATGTGGCAGAGCCTGGCAATAGCTCTGGTGAGTGACCTCCAACTTGAAAATCGCTCAAAGCGTTTACTGCCCAGCTGAAATGACAAATTTGTGGCACAAGTCACTACTTCTGGACGTAGTTCCACATCTGTTGCGGGTTCAACTAGGCTGAAAGCTTCCTGTTTTAAGTGACAATGTTGCTTGTCTACAAGAAAGGCTGGTCCAGACAACCAGGAGGAAGCTGCAAGCTGGTTAGCTGGAATCGCTCTAGTTGCCTGGTCAGCTGGGTTGACATCAGAAGGAACATAGTTCCATTGGCTTTTGTTGGTTGAACGTCTGATCCTTTGTACCCTGTTATGAACATAGACGTAGAACCGTCTAGAGTCATTAAATATATACCCAAGCACTACTTTACTGTCTGAGAAAAGCTTGATGTCGTCTACCTGAATGTCCAACTCTGCAGACATAACCTCTGCCAGTTCCACTGCAAGAACGGCTGCACAGAGCTCAAGCCTTGGGATGGTGATGTCAGGCTTAGGTGCCAACTTTGTTTTCCCAAACAGGAATCCAACTTCGCTATGTCCTGCAGCATCTGTGACTCTCAGATAAGCAACAGCAGCAATAGCTTTGGTAGATGCATCACAAAAGATACAGATCTCCTTGCTCTGAGCTGTGGAGAGTGGGACCATTGTGTAGGCCCTTGGGATCTTCAACTCTCTTAGGTCTTGAAGAGATGTGCACCACCTCTGCCACTGTTCAAGCTTTTCTCGGGGCAGTGGTGCATCCCAGTCACAAGTCTCAGTAGTGAGTTCTCTCAAAATGAGGCGGCCCTGAACACTGAAGGGAGCAGCGAACCCCAACGGGTCAAATAAGCTGTTGATAGTAGACAACACACCCCGACGTGTAAAGGGTTTTTCTGCGCAGTCCACGTGGAAAGTTAGAGTATCTGTAGCAAGATCCCAACCAAGACCCAGGCTGCGCTGCATGGGAGGGGAGTCCTGACCCACGTCCAGGTCTTGCAGGTTGCTAGCAAGATCTTCAGCTGGAAATGCCCTCATGACCTCAACACTGTTAGACACAATCTTGTGTAGTCTGAGGTTGGATTGCGCTAGCATGTCTTGTGCACCTTTCAGCACTTTGATGGCATCTTCTGCACCGAGGAAAGATTTCAGGCCATCATCAACATAGAAATGTCTGTGCACAAAGCTCCGCACTTCGGGTCCATAGTCCTCTTCACCCTCCATAGCCGTCCTCTTCAGGCCATAAATGGCCACAGCTGGCGAGGGACAGTTACCAAACACATGAACCCTCATGCGGTACTCCAGCACTTTGTCATCAAGTTGGTGGTTACGAAACCACAAGAATCGGAGGTGGTCCCAATGATCCTCCCTCACTAGGAAACTGTGGAACATCTGTTGAATGTCTGTCATCACAGCCACTGGGTCCATTCTGAAACGCATGAGAACCCCAATTAGGGTGTTGTTGAGGTCCGGGCCTTGTAAGAGCACATCATTCAATGAGATGCCTTTGAACTGTGCGCTTGAATCAAAGACGATCCTTATTTTTCCTGGTTTCTGGGGGTGATAGACACCAAAGGAAGGTAAATACCAATACTCTTTGTCAGGCTCTGGTGGAGGAGCTGGCTCAGCGTGTCCATTTTTGAAAATATCCTCCATGAAATCTATGAAATGATGTTTCATCTCCGGTTTCCTATTCAAGGTACGGCGAAGTGACATCAGTCGGCTGAGGGCTTGCTCTCGATTATTTGGTAAACGTGGTCTTGGACTACGAAATGGCAGGGGAGCCACCCAGCTGTTGGAATCATCTTTCTTGAACTCCTTGTTCATGATCTGGAGGAAGATTTCATCTTCGATGGAGGGTGCCAGCTTATCATCCTCTTTTGAATGGCTGAAGACCAGCTCACCTAAGCTTGGCCGACTGGAAGTCAGTGTGTCAGGGGATATTAGCTGTTCCTCTATGAACTTTTCTTTGCAGATGATCCTGTTCTCACAAGGCTTGAAGTAGCTTGGTCGTCCATTCTCAAGGACATTGGTCTTGAATGTGTTGACAGTCGGCCGGTGAGCCCCACCGAGACAGACGTCACCGACTATTACCCAACCCAGGTCCACTTGTTGGGCATAAGGTTCGTTGTGACGGCCGTTACGCTGACTGCGCACTTTGTGAACTCTGATGATGTCCCTCCCAAGTAACAAAAGTATCTCAGCTGACGCATCAAGAGGAGGGATCCTGTCAGCAATACACCTGAGATGCTTGTGGCTTTGGGCGGCTTCTGGAGTAGGGATTTCGTCCCTATTATTGGGAATCAGGTTGCACTCAATAAGAGTCGGCAATGATAAGTGCAACTGTCCATCAGCTGACTCCACCATAAATCCAGAGGCCCTTCTTCCAGCAGTCTCGGTGATTCCTGAGCATGTTTTGAGGGTATAGGGGGAAGCCTCACCCTGGATGTCAAACATGTCAAAGAATGCTGATCTGGCTAGCGACACATTGCTTTGGTCATCCAGCATCACCTAGAGATCGAAGCTGCTAAGCAAGAGGGATATTTGCCAGGGCTCAGCTTCCTAGACACTGCAAGGGGAATAAACCCTATAGCGGAGAAACTGCCCCACAATGTCCAAGAACAGTGGATAACTCAGGGGTCTCGCTATAAGAGGGAGCACCAAGTTCCATATCCCCCTTTCTCATTTTTTGTGGACTTCGTGTATAACCATGCAGAGATGAGAAATGATCCTAGCTTTGCTTTTGCTAACTTCAGTTCAGCTGTGTTCAAAGGTGACGGATCCTTCTCCAAATAATGGAAATCCAAACCTCCTTTATCCGTAAGTAAAACTGAGGTAGGAAACCCCCCCACCTCTCAGTCCTCCAAAGGACTCACCGTTGATCTAGACAGAGAGTGTCCTCTCCACAAGAAACCTCACTCCCTCAGGAAATGCAGAGGCTTTCGAGAAAGACCACTTGCAGAGCGAAGACGCTTCCTGGTGGAGCACTCCATATGTTTTAAATGTTGTGCTTCAGCAACTCACCAAGCTAAAGAGTGTAAAGCTGATACCCACTGCTCTGAGTGTGACAGCGACCGGCACATTGCAGCACTCCATCCTGGACCGGCACCTTGGGCTCCAAGTTCCAGACCACCTTCTGCAGAGCATGGTGGGGAGCCTACCGAGTGTGTCACTGACATAGCAGCCTCTTCATGCACAGCCGTGTGTGGTGAGGGTCTTAAAGGTAAATCATGTTCCAAAATCTGTCTGGTCAGTGTGTATCCCAAGGGTCGCCCAGACCAAAAGGTGAGGACATACGTGATGCTGGATGACCAAAGCAATGTGTCGCTAGCCAGATCAGCATTCTTTGACATGTTTGACATCCAGGGTGAGGCTTCCCCCTATACCCTCAAAACATGCTCAGGAATCACCGAGACTGCTGGAAGAAGGGCCTCTGGATTTATGGTGGAGTCAGCTGATGGACAGTTGCACTTATCATTGCCGACTCTTATTGAGTGCAACCTGATTCCCAATAATAGGGACGAAATCCCTACTCCAGAAGCCGCCCAAAGCCACAAGCATCTCAGGTGTATTGCTGACAGGATCCCTCCTCTTGATGCGTCAGCTGAGATACTTTTGTTACTTGGGAGGGACATCATCAGAGTTCACAAAGTGCGCAGTCAGCGTAACGGCCGTCACAACGAACCTTATGCCCAACAAGTGGACCTGGGTTGGATAATAGTCGGTGACGTCTGTCTCGGTGGGGCTCACCGGCCGACTGTCAACACATTCAAGACCAATGTCCTTGAGAATGGACGACCAAGCTACTTCAAGCCTTGTGAGAACAGGATCATCTGCAAAGAAAAGTTCATAGAGGAACAGCTAATATCCCCTGACACACTGACTTCCAGTCGGCCAAGCTTAGGTGAGCTGGTCTTCAGCCATTCAAAAGAGGATGATAAGCTGGCACCCTCCATCGAAGATGAAATCTTCCTCCAGATCATGAACAAGGAGTTCAAGAAAGATGATTCCAACAGCTGGGTGGCTCCCCTGCCATTTCGTAGTCCAAGACCACGTTTACCAAATAATCGAGAGCAAGCCCTCAGCCGACTGATGTCACTTCGCCGTACCTTGAATAGGAAACCGGAGATGAAACATCATTTCATAGATTTCATGGAGGATATTTTCAAAAATGGACACGCTGAGCCAGCTCCTCCACCAGAGCCTGACAAAGAGTATTGGTATTTACCTTCCTTTGGTGTCTATCACCCCCAGAAACCAGGAAAAATAAGGATCGTCTTTGATTCAAGCGCACAGTTCAAAGGCATCTCATTGAATGATGTGCTCTTACAAGGCCCGGACCTCAACAACACCCTAATTGGGGTTCTCATGCGTTTCAGAATGGACCCAGTGGCTGTGATGACAGACATTCAACAGATGTTCCACAGTTTCCTAGTGAGGGAGGATCATTGGGACCACCTCCGATTCTTGTGGTTTCGTAACCACCAACTTGATGACAAAGTGCTGGAGTACCGCATGAGGGTTCATGTGTTTGGTAACTGTCCCTCGCCAGCTGTGGCCATTTATGGCCTGAAGAGGACGGCTATGGAGGGTGAAGAGGACTATGGACCCGAAGTGCGGAGCTTTGTGCACAGACATTTCTATGTTGATGATGGCCTGAAATCTTTCCTCGGTGCAGAAGATGCCATCAAAGTGCTGAAAGGTGCACAAGACATGCTAGCGCAATCCAACCTCAGACTACACAAGATTGTGTCTAACAGTGTTGAGGTCATGAGGGCATTTCCAGCTGAAGATCTTGCTAGCAACCTGCAAGACCTGGACGTGGGTCAGGACTCCCCTCCCATGCAGCGCAGCCTGGGTCTTGGTTGGGATCTTGCTACAGATACTCTAACTTTCCATGTGGACTGCGCAGAAAAACCCTTTACACGTCGGGGTGTGTTGTCTACTATCAACAGCTTATTTGACCCGTTGGGGTTCGCTGCTCCCTTCAGTGTTCAGGGCCGCCTCATTTTGAGAGAACTCACTACTGAGACTTGTGACTGGGATGCACCACTGCCCCGAGAAAAGCTTGAACAGTGGCAGAGGTGGTGCACATCTCTTCAAGACCTAAGAGAGTTGAAGATCCCAAGGGCCTACACAATGGTCCCACTCTCCACAGCTCAGAGCAAGGAGATCTGTATCTTTTGTGATGCATCTACCAAAGCTATTGCTGCTGTTGCTTATCTGAGAGTCACAGATGCTGCAGGACATAGCGAAGTTGGATTCCTGTTTGGGAAAACAAAGTTGGCACCTAAGCCTGACATCACCATCCCAAGGCTTGAGCTCTGTGCAGCCGTTCTTGCAGTGGAACTGGCAGAGGTTATGTCTGCAGAGTTGGACATTCAGGTAGACGACATCAAGCTTTTCTCAGACAGTAAAGTAGTGCTTGGGTATATATTTAATGACTCTAGACGGTTCTACGTCTATGTTCATAACAGGGTACAAAGGATCAGACGTTCAACCAACAAAAGCCAATGGAACTATGTTCCTTCTGATGTCAACCCAGCTGACCAGGCAACTAGAGCGATTCCAGCTAACCAGCTTGCAGCTTCCTCCTGGTTGTCTGGACCAGCCTTTCTTGTAGACAAGCAACATTGTCACTTAAAACAGGAAGCTTTCAGCCTAGTTGAACCCGCAACAGATGTGGAACTACGTCCAGAAGTAGTGACTTGTGCCACAAATTTGTCATTTCAGCTGGGCAGTAAACGCTTTGAGCGATTTTCAAGTTGGAGGTCACTCACCAGAGCTATTGCCAGGCTCTGCCACATTGCTTACTCCTTTACAAGGGCAGCGAAAGAAGGTCCTTGCCACGGTTGGCACAACTGCAAGCTGCTTTTCAGTCCAGACCAGCTGCATCATGCAAGGATCAGAATTCTTCTTGCTGTCCAAAGGCAGGTCTATTCAGAAGAAATACACTGCTTACAAAAGGGAGGTCAGGTCCCTAAACAGTGCTCTCTCAGCAAGCTTTGTCCTTTCATTGATTCTGAAGGTCTTCTCCGCGTCGGAGGACGACTGAAAAAGTCACAGCTCACAGCAGAAGAGGGTCAGCCAGTTATCATGCCTGGTAAACATCATGTTACCTCCTTGCTTATCAGACACTGCCATGAACAAGTCTGCCATCAAGGACGACACTTGACGGAAGGCGCTTTGAGGAGTGCTGGTTTCTGGATTGTTGGAGGAAGACGGTCTGTCAGCAGTTTGGTCTACAACTGTGTGACATGTCGAAGATTGCGTGGGAGAGAGGAGGAGCAGATAATGGCAGACCTGCCTGCTGATCGCTTGAGTACAGATCCTCCATTCACCTTTGTTGGATTGGATGTGTTCGGACCATGGTGTGTCACCTCAAGGAGGACACGTGGAGGGCTAGCCAACAGTAAGCGTTGGGCAATCATCTTCACATGTATGAGCGTGCGTGCCATACACATCGAGGTCATCGAATCAATGGATTCATCCAGCTTCATTAACGCTCTAAGACGCTTCTTTGCAGTTAGAGGGCCTGTCAAACAGCTAAGGTCAGACTGTGGTACTAATTTTGTTGGAGCCTGTCGAGAGCTTGGGATCACTTCCAAAGGCTGTAACAACAAGGAAGTGTCCAACTACCTGTCTGATCAGGGCTGTGTATGGCTGTTTAACCCTCCCCACTCTTCACACATGGGGGGAAGCTGGGAGAGGATGATCGGTGTCACACGTCGGATCCTTGACGCAATGTTCCTCAAGCTTGGGTCTTTTCAGCTCACACATGAGGTCCTGACAACATTTATGGCAGAGGTAACTGCAATTGTCAATTCCAGACCACTTACTTCAGTGTCCACAGATCCAGACGAACCTCTCATCCTCACTCCTGCTATGCTGCTAACTCAGAAGATTGCTGTACTTCCTGTTCCTCCTGGTAACTTTGATGATAGTAATATCTTCAGACGTCAGTGGCATCAGGTTCAAAGCTTGGCCAACACATTCTGGGAGAGGTGGAAAAGGGAGTACCTCAGTAGTCTACAAGGTCGAAAGAAATGGAGAACGGAGAGACCTAATCTCATGGACGGAGACGTTGTTCTAATGAAAGACAATTCACTGAAGAGACATGACTGGCCCACAGGACTGATCACATGGACTTTTCCAAGTGACGATGGGAAGGTCAGGAAGGTCGAGGTGAAAGTTTTCAGAGACAGTGTTCCAAAACTTTACTTAAGGCCAGTGTCTGAAGTTATACTCCTGTTGCAGAGAAACTCTGTCAAGTGATGTGCAGTTTGACATCCTGGGGATGTCAGGTGGGGAGTATGCTGGCATTAGGTATTTTCTGTTCTGCAGCAGTTTGCCCTCTAGTGGTTGTTTTTGTGTATTTTTTTTACTCTGTAAGATCGAGCCAGAGGCAGTTTCACCTCCATTAATCTGTTGCCATCCATGCCTTCACAAGCTGATAAACGGCATCACCTGTGAGTAATATTGTTTGTTATCACTGAGACAACTTGTGTGCATTATTATTTGTTGTGAAGGCGTGATATAGTTTGTAGTTAGAATTTAATTTGAATGCATGTATAACCTAAGCTAGTGAGGTTAAGCTAGCTCATATGTCATGTGGTTTCTTTAACGTTTTGATCATGAGTGTGATTTCATTTGATGTTTTATTCAGGCACTCACTAAGCAGATAAATATTGTGCTCATATTTTTGAATATGTGTTTGTTATACTGTATATTGAGGCAACATTTTTATTGGTTTATTTCTGGTTTTGTCAACAGTTTCACACTTTTTCCTTATTAAATCATCCAACTCAACACATTGGCCTGTTCCCTGGATTTTGATTAGGAGAGTGTTTAGCTGTCTGTATAGCTGAGTCTACGTTCACGAGGACAACGCTTAGTGAGGACAGAACAATAAACATAAACCACTCACTATGTGATTAATTTGCACGAATCTAATGTCTTTGTTGTGTGTCACGACTGACGCAATGAACTTTGATATCTGGGAGGTGTCTGTGTTGTGGTACAGAAGCAGCAGCCTGTGTTTCTTTCTCATTTTGAGCTAAAGCATAACTCTGCCCTGAAGAGAAATGTGCTTGGATGAACTCACCAGTTCGCTGTAATGACTGCTTCGTTGCTTGAGCATGACTGGCTTTACTCCCAAGGTCACAGTTGTCTAAATCCGCAGCAGCCTCAAACACTTGAGCCTCTGCTGAGGCAGCCTCAGCTTCACACTCTTCTTTTAGTGCATTCAATGTAGCCTCTATGCGTGCTTTCTCCACTTGCATGTCTATTTGACGTTTTGCATAGGCTGCTCGTGTGCGTGCAGCTTCCGCCTTTGCACGAGCTTTAGCAGCAGCGGCACTAGCTGAAGATTTATTTGAACTTTGCTTGGAAAATGCAGCTGAGGCAGCACACTCTGACCTAACCTCCAGGCTCTGAATATCGGCGTCAATAGGGTTTGAGCTGGACATCGTTTAATACAGGCAGGTGAATGGGTCTTCAAATCCCGTAAAAAGATACAGAAGAAGCGAACGTAGCCTCTTTGATGTTTTTCTTCTACTTAGTGGTTACTGGTGGCGAAGAAATAGGCTGCCGAGATTCCTTCAAAGCTTGATGTGATGATTCATCTTTTCACTGTTCTGTCCTCACTAAGCGTTGTCCTCGTGAACGTAGACTCAGCTATACAGACAGCTAAACACTCTCCTAATCAAAATCCAGGGAACAGGCCAATGTGTTGAGTTGGATGATTTAATAAGGAAAAAGTGTGAAACTGTTGACAAAACCAGAAATAAACCAATAAAAATGTTGCCTCAATATACAGTATAACAAACACATATTCAAAAATATGAGCACAATATTTATCTGCTTAGTGAGTGCCTGAATAAAACATCAAATGAAATCACACTCATGATCAAAACGTTAAAGAAACCACATGACATATGAGCTAGCTTAACCTCACTAGCTTAGGTTATACATGCATTCAAATTAAATTCTAACTACAAACTATATCACGCCTTCACAACAAATAATAATGCACACAAGTTGTCTCAGTGATAACAAACAATATTACTCACAGGTGATGCCGTTTATCAGCTTGTGAAGGCATGGATGGCAACAGATTAATGGAGGTGAAACTGCCTCTGGCTCGATCTTACAGAGTAAAAAAAATACACAAAAACAACCACTAGAGGGCAAACTGCTGCAGAACAGAAAATACCTAATGCCAGCATATTTATGCATGTTGGAGGTATTTCCCCTTCAACATGCATGTGATCAGTGTTGTGGTCAGTAATGAAAAACTGTGATTTTAAAAAGTTATTACACATATTACACAGAATACTTTTTTAAAGTAATGGAGTACGTTACTTAACTACACCCAGGAGAAAGACATTTGTTATAATACTCTGCGTTATTTTCATGTTACTCTGAAAAATAATCCAAAAAACACTGTCTCATAATTATCAATTAATAATATAAACAAACAGGCTACAGCTCCCACACACCAACACAAACATGAACTGTGTGTGTTTGTGTTCAGACTATAAACCCAAGTCAGATGTCGTCTACTCTTCACTGAAGTAGTCCACCAGTCCAACCATTGATGTCCAGCTGCTGGTCTTTAACTAGTCCTCCCAGCACTTCACACCAGATGACATCCACATGTTCAATGTATATATTGTTTTTTGTTAACATCACAGATATTTATATTTAATTTATGTTTGACTTATGTGTCTCTGCCAGATGAATAAACTTTTGTTCTCCTTACTGCAGCGAGGGTGTTTCAGTCTCTGACTAAAGGAGCTGCTCAGCCCACTCACATACTCATGCAGTGGGTGATGTGGGTTGTTCATGATGGATGTCAGCTTTACCAACATCCTCCTCTCGCCAACCACCCCCACAGACTCCAGGGGACATCCCAGCACAGAGCTAGACCTCCGCACCAGTTTGTCAATCCTGCTCCTGTCCCTGTCCGTGCATCCACTGGTGGAGGTGGAGTCCACTCCACAGGTGGAGTCCACTCTGGCCCTTCTTATACAGGATGTCTGTATTTGTAGTCCAGTTTATTGTTGAGGTGAACACCCAGGTACTTATCAAAGTCCACTATCTCAATGTCTTTCCCTTGGATGTTCACCGGTGTTGTAGGGGGTGACTTCCTCCTGAAGTCTATGATCATCTCCTTTGTCTTGCCGGCATTGATTTGGAGTACGTTGGTCTCACACCAGCCAACAAAGTCACTGATGACCCCCCTGTATTCCTGATCATTCCCATCTGATACGCATCCAATGATGGCTGTATGATCTGAGTACTTCTGTAGACAGCAATTGTCCGAATTATAACAGAAGTCTGAAGTGTAAAGGCTGAACAGGAAAGGTGAGAGAGCCCTGTGGTGCCCCCGTGCTGCAGATTACCACCTCGGACACACATGGAGCCTCACATACTGTGGTCTGTTAGTAAGGTCCATGGTCAGCTGTTTGCCTACTCCAGCTCCCTCCAGCTTCCCTCTCAGTAGTGCAGGTTGGATGGTGTTGAAGCACTGGAGAAGTCAAAAAACATGATCCTCACAGTGCTTTCTGCTGTGTTTTACTTGCATCTATTTGAAAGACTGAGTGTAAACACAAAAAAAAATATTGTATTTTATGTGCTGGAATATGCAGAAAATAGGTTTAAATGTTAAACAAATTTCTTCCAGTCAGAGAATGTTGCATATAATTAAATTGTTGCTTGATGCATAAAGTTAAAAGATTAAAACTAATAAAACAAGTTTTAAAAAGAGACGTTTCCATTTGATTGCATTTTATATGATGGTTTATGTAGAAAAAGTAGAATTGGGCTGAAAGATCTATCGCTTTATTACCCATTCAGGTTGTAAATCGTGTTTTTAAAAAGTAACTAAGTAATTAATTACTTTTGAAAATAAGTAATCAGTAAAGTGACGGGATTACTTTTTGGGTGAAGTAATCAGTAATTAGTTACTGATTACTTTTTTCAAGTAACTTGACCAACACTGGGTATAAGCTTGCTAAATTTGAGTTTCAGCTTTGTTATGATTAGAAACTCAAATTTGGGGGCAATTCTGACTGGCCCCCTCCTCGACTCAGAGATGGTCTTTCACTTCTTAATGTAAATGGCCTCCTTGACTCAGCGCTCAAACCTACGTCTCAACTGTTCTGATACTCCTGACATATAAGGGAAACCTGCAGTCAGCTGACACTGAAGAAGTCACTTGGATGAGTGATGAAAAAATTCTCACACTGAAAATGCTACGTACAGATGAACTGAATGAACTTTTTGGCATTTTCTTACCTGGATAATTTAGCATTTAGACGTGTGAGTTAATATAAAATGTGAATCGTAGTGTTCCAGTCAGTCTGAAATGGATTTGTTCATCAACCAAACTACAGATCACTGAGTACAGACGACATTTTATTTTCTAATCTGATTCTATTTATAATAGTGAATATCAACTTAAAGTAGTACTTGCTTGTAGTGGTGCAACGGATCAAAAGTCTCACTGTTCGGATCGGATCACATTTTTTTTGTCACGGATCGGATAAATTTTCGGATCAGCAGAAAAAAAGAAGACAAAAATTTAACTCGCCATTTACTTATTTAAGTATTTTTTGCCTACTAAAAACATTCAACTCAAGACTCATTACACACAATTATATAAAAACAAATTAACATGCAATATATAGCAGTACAGGGCTTTCTATCTACTACTCCGCTGTGATATAACGAGCGGTCACGGTCACGTAGCTTTCCGTTGCCCTGGAGGTCCACCCATTTGTAGTTAGGGCAACAGAAGATGCCTGGGACAGTTCAGCCATTACTTTAAACTTTTCCTGCTCATACATGCTTGCGATCTTGTCACTGAAGTGGACGCGCAACAGGATGTAGCACGTCATAGCGTAGCTGAAGCACGTCCATCATAGTTTAAACTAGTTAACGGAGATTTGCCGCGTTAAAGCAGTTACGGCATTAACGTCATTTTAACGAGATTTACGCTGACAGCACTAGTTACCGCGGATCACCCGTGCTTGGGGCTGCACGGCGTCAATGCGTCAACTAACGCGTTGACTAGTTTAAACCCCTTGTTTTGCACAACAGAATGCGGCCTCCCGAATGCTGCTAAACACCCCGTTAGCTTTAGTAACAGCTTTAGCCCGGTCGGACTGGGCAGCAAAGGGCTGCTTAAATACCGCAAACTCCTCTGCTCCTCCGCTAGCGCAGGCCATAACTATCGCTTGACAGACTAACCACGCGCACCATACACATACTTTTTTCTTCTTTTTCGAATCTTCCGATCACGTGTGTCCCGAACCGTGGAGTGGGATTGGTTCGGATTACGGATCAACCGTGATCCGTTGCACCACTACTTGCTTGTATGTGTTTATGTAATTAGCTACAATGGCCTTAATTTACTGGTCTTGCCTTTTGTGTTTGTGTTGCAGTTTTAAGTGAGAGTGGACTTTCCAAATGTTTAGAAAAAAACAAAAAAAAACAACAACAACTATAGCCTGGTTACATTCATGTCTTTAAATTGTTTGATCACACACAAAGGCTACTTCCTTCCACTGTGTTTCAATTAAAAGAAAAGCTGGTGCTCAGAGGAAGGGGGCGGGCTTTACTTGGTGTCAGTGACAGAAATGAAAAAAAGCTCAAATGAGTGAGAAGGACGATGAAGGAAACATCTGTGCTGTGTCTGCTCTGTAAGTAGAATCTCTGTGTTTGTTTGAATTCTTGTACTTTGACTGTCTGCTCTCCTGATAACTGATGATGGACTATACTTAAAGTATAGTCAGTGGTGCACATAATCATAATGATCACTTTCAGTGCTGCTTTTATAAACAGCTCAAACTGTGGTAAAAGACCATGATGAGGCTCAACTGCATGGATACTTTCATGTCGTGAGAAATATTAATAAAAAGAAAATCCAAAGATAAAAAGAACAAGTGGTAGAAACTTGATGGATGAAATGGTTCATAAGGACTCCAGGTTTCCCCCAACATTCCAAATACATGTTAAGGTTAAGTCATTATTAATATTTATTTATTTATGTTTTTACCATTTTTTTTTGATTAAGTGTGAGAGATACAGATATTGACGGGGTCAGGTTATGTTAAAAAGCATAAATTGTTATACATTGTTCATTGGTTCAAAGGTACACCACACTTCTTTTTTTTGCTTGTCTGTTCTGGTATATTTTTCATTTGAACTGTTATTCTGCCAGAGTACTCATATTTACAAGACGGCAATGAACGCCCCATTGGTGTGTCAGAAAAGACTCTTTTGTACATATGTTCCTTGAAGGGGATTGGATCCGTTCTTTTCCACCGCAGCTGAGGGCTAGGAGTTGAAGAGAAGCTGCTGTATGTTTTTGTCAATGACCTGATTTTGGAAATAAAGCATATGAAGTGAGAAAGCAACTCCCATAGTCATCCCTGCCTTAAAGCTGCGACATAAGCATTGCACACTTTTTCAGTTCTTTGTTGCCCAAAACGTATGACTGGCACCAAAGTAAAAATAAGCAGATATAGAAGACACAAGTTTTTGGTTTGTGTGGACCTGTTCTTCATGTTCAGTTAAATCAACCTGAGTGTCATTTCTCTTCAGTTCTGATCTCACTGCTGAGCTGCACAACAAACCAAGGTCAGTAAAGAACATGCTGGATCACTGTCACAGGTGACTCACTCACCTGTCTGTGTTTCTGCAGGTTTCAACATTCACAATGTGACGACAACTTAATGACTGTGTTTGCTTTATTTTAGAGAATCACACCACCACACCTCCACCTACATCCAACTCTGCTCCAACACTCTCTCCTCCTGTTGTCTTTGTGTTGTCATTTTTTACATCATCTACTCTTACGGTTCTGCTGGTGTTACTGGTGTTACTGGTGAGAAGATACATTGGTAGGAAACTTGAAGGTGAGACTCACACTGTCAGTTTTACATGTGGTTTTATTTTCCTGAATAATCTACTCATTTATTATGAATAGATGTTTTTTTTTATTTACATTCTCTGCACATGCAAATAATAATTGTTACAATACAATAAAATATAGAAATAAGTTTAGAGCAAGTTGTTACATAAATAAAATTCCATATTGAATTTTTACAGTAAATTGCACTAATTGCGCTGACATTTTGATCATTTCAGCAGATCATGACAAAGCTGAGGAAGATGACATTAAAGATGACATCACATACAGCGACATCAGAATATTACAGCGTCAACAACAGTCAGTCGACCAAAGCAGAGGTAATATTGCTTCTAATTTGTCTTTTGGGGTCTGGGTTTTGTGGTTGTGAGATTTGAATGTCAGGAGAAGCATTATTTTATAAAATGTGAACACTTCAGGAAAGTGTTGGTTTCTAGAATCAGAAGGGACTACATTTAGGAAAGTGCTACATAGCTTGACTTTTGCGCTAAATACATAGACTGTATGAGGGCATCACACAGGCACAGATAGATGCTAATTAGAGCTAATTAAAATTAAAATATATCCTAGAATTTCACTCACCAAAACTGGTGCTCAGACTTTTTGTATGGTTTGTTAATACAGTGAAGGAAAAGTTTAAATGCAGCAACATTTTTACAATGTATTTCCTCATGACTGTGAAGACATGTTCGCTGACCTTAACCTCTCCAATATGCTGATTTTAGTTTAATGTTTAATTTTCCTGACTCTGAGTATGGTTGATTTTATAATAGAAGAGGGCTCAAAGTGAACAAAAGTATTTTGTTGTAACAGGAAAATTAAAAGAATTTGTTTTAATTGCTTCATTATTCAAATTAAATTAATCTCTGTATCTATTTTCAACTGTTTTAAAGTTTTATAAAGTTTAGTATTTGGTAGTTTGTGTAACATCCTGTCATGCTGACCAGATACATACATACATAGATCCTGACGATGAGCTGTTGTATTTTCAGTCATCAGTGTTTTTAAATATTATATTTACACCCAAATTGTTTATTGTGTAAAAAATTCTGAAACAGAAACCCCGCCCCAAAAACCCCCCAAAACAAAACAAAACAAAAAAACAAAACTATACAATAAGTTCTGCAGCTGCACTGCATGCACTGATGTCCTGTCTTTGTTTTACTGCACAGAGAGTGATTCAGCTCCAATCGATTTAGAAGTGAGAAGTGAAGGCATCACCTATGGAGAAATCATTGTTAAAGAGCAGCAAAAAACCCTCCCCTGCTGTGATGCTGAGACAAATCCCACGAGTGAAACTGATCACAGCCCAGAATCAGCAATTCAAAACAACAACATTGCAGACGTGGAAGCAGAGCAACTGCGGACGGAAGTTTCAGGCTGTCTCAGTGATGAAGAGCTCCCAGCATCCCCCAGCAACATCAGCATGGAGGAGAGGAAGTCACTCACATCACTTAGTAATGACAACAACATCATCATCCTTCCGGCAGACAAAGGTAGGCGCATGCTTTTTCTAATCCAGAAAGACTATCAGGACAAAATGTTGTCACTGCTCAGGGACAAAAATGCATGCGAGCACCTGAAAAATCACCCAGGATGTGGTTACAGGAAGAAGGTGATAGATTGTCTGAAGCAGTTAGAAAGAGACAAATTTAGCAAACATACATAAACAGGATGCACCTTTAAGACTGCATGTCTGTAGGATCAAGTTGGTCACCTATAATATTTCTGAGTTTCTGACTTCGATCCTCAACCCACAGCTCTGAACACCACATCCTGATCACCTTGGATTTTGTTGAGAAGGTGAGAGATGTCATTATGGAGGCAGATCTTGTACGATGTTACATGTCTCTTCTCTTGCGTTCCAGTCACTGATGCGTTGAAGGTAATTTGTACGAGATTACAGACTGACCCAAAACTCAGCAACAGAACCACTTTCAGCACCAATCAAATGTGTTTCCTTTTCGAACAGTCTTCATTCCATTTAAAATACGTTTATTAGTTTATTATTATTAGTCCCACACGTGCGAAATTTGTTGCGTCACAGCAGAAAGCAGACAGTTAAAATAGTAAAATTTAAGGTCAACAATGGGATAGGATAGGATAAGACAAACAACAAAATTGCACTTTGTCTTATTGCACCTGTGTGGATATGTGCATCTGGTTAGCTGCAAAATTCTTTGTTATGGAGTCTGACTGCAGTAGGGAGGAAAGACCTGCAAAATCTCTCTGTCCCACATCGTGGGTGTTGCAGCCACTGACGGATCTGCTCAGTGCTGTCAGAGTCTCTTGCCTGTAGTGCTGACATATTTGGGTCAGCACTACAGGCAGAAACATGGGTGTGCCGTGGGTTCCCCGCCCACTGTGGCCGACTTGTACATGGAAGAAGTAGAAAATAGAGCTTTGTTATCCTACACTGGAACACCACCAAGTCATTGGTTTGGGTACGTGGATGATTACGCGGATTACGTCCAGATGAACAGAATCAACCTTTTGCAGATTTATTTATATCACCTAAAATCTTTTGGGGGTCTTTTTCTTGTTGTTGTTTTTTTTACGTTCTTTGCTGTATTTACTTTTTTTGCAGCATGAGGGTCTGTGAACCAAAATGTGATCACATGTGATCATGGAGGATTGTTTTCAGCAGTCCAGTGATCAACATAAAATGTATTTATTTAATTAGTTTTCTTTGAGCCACATTATGTCTTCAGTACTGTGGTTTCAGGTACAGGTTGAGCTTGTATGGCCCAGATGTCAGGTGTGTTTTGACTTTTAGCAGTGTGGTAACTGGATATTTAAACAAAAAGCAGCTCAGATGTTTCTACTCTCTGCTTTTAGCTCACACGCCGGTTATAAACAGGATAAATTTGTTATTAATAATAATAGGCTCAGGATGGAACATATGAACAGACTAAAGGTCTTTAACTGTAGGTTTTCAGCCTGTCAAAGTGTCCCTTTAATACAATGAGTCATTTTGACTTAAACGTCTGCATCTAAAACCACAGTAGCAGCTTCCTGCTGCCTGTTGTTCAGTCGAGTTAACCACAGCTTGAATCTAAACATTCTCACCATAGTGTGTGTCTGCTTGGCTAAGAATAGTTTTTTTGAAAACATACTTGCTTCCTGCTCTGTGGTGAAGTGTATCAGTCACCATGAAGAAACAAAATAGCAGCTTTGTGGTCATCCACCTTCGTTTATTCCCACAGAAACAACACCCAGCTCTTTGTAGTCATTTCTCAGAAGAGCTGTTAAGGAGAGGTACAAACTGTGAAATTCAGTTGCTGTTTATAGAAGTTAAGCTCCGAATAGATAAAAATAAATAATAATAATGAATAAAAAGTTAATCAGTATAAAATGTTTCCCTGTAGTTGTAATAATATACATTCGATATACCTGGAGAAATTTACACATCTTGCAAAAAGTAACCCAGCTGCAAAATAAGATGTCACGTATGGACAAAAAAAGTCAGAGGTCCAGCTGCTCTTCATCTTTCACTGTGGGCCGATCCTGTTAAATTTGATTGGATCAGTACTTCTCTAAAGCTGGACAGGGACATATTTACCACTGTGTAAAAGGCTGTAAACATTTGGTAATGAAGGAGAGGAAGGCTGTTCCATTCATATATAAAATAATAAATAGTTAGGTAAATAGTAGGTTTTTAGCTACTCAGTTGCCCTGTTTCATATTTTTCATTTCATGATGGAACAAATATTTCAGGTGGTCTGGATTCTGCTTTGTAGATGCAGTTGTTGTTGTTGTTGTTTTTGGTTTTTTTTTTTAGCAGATTAGTGTTTCAGACTTGTTTTAAGTCTAATGGATCATCCTAAGAAACTGTCTGTGTAGGTGGAGAGAAGCTCCCGAATCAATTCAATCCATGATTTGATTCAATTTGAATCAGAAGAATTTGGCCTTAGGCAGTCAGAAATATTATAATTCTGATCACTAATCAGTACATATCCATATTTTTATAACTATAAAAAGAAAGGTGGCACTTGTGAGACTTTATCAAAGGTGTAAGCATCACAGCAGATGCCTTTGTGCCAAAGTAACTGAGGATAAAACTCAGAAAAACATGAAGGAGGAGGCCTGGGATTTTAAAGCAGGTAATCTTAAAAATATTCTGCAGTAGAACAAAAACTAAAGAAAACCGTGAATCGACATATGAACATTACCTGGACTGGTGAAGTGAAGCAAAGTTACAGAGGTTTTTATTAGAGACAGCTATGCATTTCGCATAATATTAAAACGTTTCTTGTCAGAAGTCATTTAAGTAAAAAAGAAAAGAAAAAAAAACCCAAAGTGGCCAACAACGCTGTAAATAACTGTAGACTGCAAGTGAATGGGAAACTGTTTTTGTACTCGAACAGAGAGAGAGCTGTGCATGAAGTGTGATTTTTATCGTTGTGGGGACAAAACTGCAAGAAGGGATTCATGACGATGTTTATGTGAAGCGTAGTTTGGATCGTCTTTTTCTGCTGGTTCAGTGAATATTGTTTGGAGAGAGATAAAACCTGCAGCTTCAGAATCAGCACAAAAAAAGACGTAAACACAAAGTGCGGACACGCCTATGCATCAGAATGAGTAAGCTGTCGGCTTTCTAATTAATGTCTTGTTGTATCTCTGTTGTGGTCAGTGCTATCCTCTGTGCTGCTGCATGCTGGGGCAGGAGGTTGAGGGTCGCAGATGAAAATAGACTAAATAAACTGATCCACTGGCTCAGGGGGTTGGAAGCTCATCTTGTAACCGGAAGGTTGCTGGTTCAATCCCCCAGCTCTGTATGTCCTGGTCGTTGTGTCTTTGTGCAAGACACTTCACCCTGCGATATACAGCCTCGCTTCTGTCAGTCTGCCCCAGGGCAGCTGTGGCTACAACTGTGGTTTGCCTCCACCAGTGTGTGAATGAATAGTGAAATTGTCTAGAAAAGTGCTATATAAATGCAACCCATTACTAATGTTGTGGGGATGGAGCTCTGTTAGGGTGGTGTCGGAGAGGCGAATGTTGTCCAAGATAAAGACAATGTTGGATAATACTGGCCACCCACTCCATGACATGCTGATGACTGATAACAGAGATGAAGACAACAGACAAGGACAGGGAGAAACAGGGCTTTGTGTGTGTGTGTGTGTGTGTGTGTGACAATAATAAGCAACCGCTTTAATTAACGAAAAGAGGTTTAGGCTGTATTTCACATGGGTTACACTCGATGCTTCATTTAAACTCTGTAGCACTCCGATTGGAGAGTCTCTCTTATGGCGGTCAAGTGTGTGCCAAAGCGCAGCGAGGAAGTGTCTCGGTGTGCAGTGCTGCAAACCAGCTGATGAAATTGTTTTTACATGTTAATGTAAAAGCTACTCTTTTAGGCCAAACTCTGACCTCAAGGGTTATAACATCTGTAGAGTGTGGAACTGTAGATAGCATTATACTGCTAGCAGGCAGGTGTAACTGCAGGAGGAAAATAATTAGTAAGAAGCAGCATTAAAGGAAAAGGCAGCGCTAACTGCCGTTTAACACATTTTGGTAATTATAGACAAAAAGCAGAACTAGGTGATGAACTTGTTGCACGTCAAGACTCTGTATATAACCACTCACACTTTATAGGGGGGTAAGACAAGTATAGTGAAAGAAACAAAATCCAAGTGTAGCACCTTAAAAGGAGGGTTAAGAAAATTAAAGGAAGGAGGAGATATTTAGTTCAAAACTGTGTATGAAGGGTACAGGAACACAGAGTACTAAAAAACAGAAAAAGTAGGTGCTGAATGAGGAACTTTAATAAATGTAACAGATCGAGGGACTGCAAGGCTTTTGCGCTGTGCTTATTCTCCCTTGTACATGGGACAATAAAGAAGCTGTTGAAATGAAGAAGTCTGTCGGGACAATAACTTTATTGGTAAATCTTGTTACATGCTTTTGTTTGCTACCTGCTGAGTTTAGATAGTAGCTGATTAAGCTCAGAAACCTTTTAAAAACACCAATTGGGAGCTATGAGAATGTAGGATGTTGTTTTTATTCAGTTATTGTTCCTTATAGTTTATAGGTTTATGTTTGTTTTACAAATGTTACTGGTGATGGTCGGTGTGATGCTAGCTGCTAGATATGGCTAGCCAGCCCCCCAAGCCACATCACAATAGGGGGAGGTATTAAAATATAGATACTTGCTTTGGTTACAATGAAATGATTGAGTGTGAATAGAACCACGATATTTGACGTTTTAAAAAGCATTTAAAAAGCATTACATTGTGAAGCATTGTAAACTAAGTGACATTTGGTTGTCAAGAGGTAATGAGGCTTTTAGGTACGTTTCCAAAGTTGATCATCTGGATGTAGCGTTTTATAGGAGCAATCTTTCGTCACTCATCCAAGTGACTTCTTCAGTCTCAGCTGACTGCAGGTTTCCCAAATCTTATAAACAGTACATTTGCATAATGACTGAAACCAGCCCACTGAAGGAACAATGTGCTGGGAGGTCAGTTCCTTAATCTTAATTATGCAAATTCACATGACTCTCATGATTCTCAACCACTGATCAATGGCCATGATGGTGTTTGCTCTGTGTTGTAGAGTCATAATGACACCCAGTTTGTGCTCAAGTGGATGATGAGAATCAAACCTTAGATACTGATCCATATGCGTAGGTTTATGGTACACGACAGCTTTTAGATGTCCCCCATTACTGATGGAAATCTCACAGTCTAAGAGGGCTAACCTGCCACTTTTCATATCCTCCCTGGTGAATTTGATGTGTTCGTCCACCAAATTTATCTGATCCGTGAAATGGAATTGGAATTTCGTCTGTTACTGTTACTATTTTTATAATTTCTTCTTGGAGCAACTGTAACCCACATAATTTCCTTAGGGATTAATAAAGTCTTCTGATTCATTCTGACTTCAAATCATTTAACTGTAAATTATACATTTAAAATTTTTAATGAGCCGTTTACCCCGAGTCCTAAAGTCTATGTTTATCTTCTTACTCTTCTTATATTTATTGCTTGTTTACTTGCACTGCTGTAACTGGAGCCTCGTCGTCTCGTCTCTCTATATACTGGACTGTATGTAGCAGAGATGACAATAAAGTTTACTTTGACTTCAGCAAGCAGGCGCACTGAGGGCTCTCGCGCTCACTTTTCGAGTATAGAATTTTGAAAAACCATCCGTGCAAATTATAAGTCTTATATGTATTGGTGTTTTCATGTTTGTCGGTTTGTTTTTATTTTGTCTTATTTTTACATTTTTGAAACCCGGCAAAGAAGGAAATGACTACAAATACAACTCAGTGTTCCCCATATCTGATGAAAAACCACAGACTGAGCAGCTGAAACGCATTTTTATAATTTTTATAATTTTTTAATTAATTTTTTGTACATTTGTACATTTCAAGGACTCGTCAATTTTTGGAGTGTATTTTTTATGTATCTGTATTATATTATACATACACATTAAATGTGAATCTCTGTCCAAAACAATGCACCCAATTTACTTTTTACTCACTATGAGCATCATTCATTATTCTCCCCCAGTAATTAAGGTTAGGATATGTATTTTATTCCAATCCATTCTTCGTTTGCAGCATTTAAATAACCTTTATCAGATTTGATGGTTTTGTTACAGACTTTTCAAAAAAGTGTTTTGCTTTTCTTTCACAAATGTGGGGATTTAATTGTGTTAAAATGTACAAAACAGTGATGTCATGTTTTCTGACGAGGACCCAGGCACAGAGAGACTTGATGAATGATGACTGATAACAGAGACGAAGACAACAGACAAGGACAGGGAGAAACAGGGCTATGTGTGTGTGTGTGTGTGTGTGTGTGTGTGTGTGTGTGTGTGTGTGTGTGTGTGTGTGTGTGTGTGACAATAATAAGCAACCGCTTTAATTAACGAAAAGAGGTTTAGGCTGTATTTCACATGGGTTACACTCGATGCTTCATTTAAACTCTGTAGCACTCCGATTGGAGAGTCTCTCTTATGGCGGTCAAGTGTGTGCCAAAGCCCAGCAAGGAAGTGTCTCGGTGTGCAGTGCTGCAAACCAGCTGATGAAATTGTTTTTACATGTTAATGTAAAAGCTACTCTTTTAGGCCAAACTCTGACCTCAAGGGTTATAACATCTGTAGAGTGTGGAACTGTAGATAGCATTATACTGCTAGCAGGCAGGTGTAACTGCAGGAGGAAAATAATTAGTAAGAAGCAGCATTAAAGGAAAAGGCAGCGCTAACTGCCGTTTAACACATTTTGGTAATTATAGACAAAAAGCAGAACTAGGTGATGAACTTGTTGCACGTCAAGACTCTGTATATAACCACTCACACTTTATAGGGGGGTAAGACAAGTATAGTGAAAGAAACAAAATCCAAGTGTAGCACCATAAAAGGAGGGTTAAGAAAATTAAAGGAAGGAGGAGATATTTAGTTCAAAAGTAGGCGCTGAATGAGGAACTTTAATAAATGTAACAGATCGAGGGACTGCCCTTTGAATCTGCATGAGGCTTTTGCGCTGTGCTTATTCTCCCTTGTACATGGGACAATAAAGAAGCTGTTGAGATGAAGAAGTCTGTCGGGACAATAACTTTATTGGTAAATCTTGTTACATGCTTTTGTTTGCTACCTGCTGAGTTTAGATAGTAGCTGATTAAGCTCAGAAACCTTTTAAAAACACCAATTGGGAGCTATGAGAATGTAGGATGTTGTTTTTATTCAGTTATTGTTCCTTATAGTTTATAGGTTTATGTTTGTTTTACAAATGTTACTGGTGATGGTCGGTGTGATGCTAGCTGCTAGATATGGCTAGCCAGCCCCCCAAGCCACATCACAATAGGGGGAGGTATTAAAATATAGATACTTGCTTTGGTTACAATGAAATGATTGAGTGTGAATAGAACCACGATATTTGACGTTTTAAAAAGCATTTCAAAAGCATTACATTGTGAAGCATTGTAAACTAAGTGACATTTGGTTGTCAAGAGGTAATGAGGCTTTTAGGTACGTTTCCAAAGTTGATCATCTGGACGTAGCGTTTTATAGGAGCAATCTTTCGTCACTCATCCAAGTGACTTCTTCAGTCTCAGCTGACTGCAGGTTTCCCAAATCTTATAAACAGTACATTTGCATAATGACTGAAACCAGCTCACTGAAGGAACAATGTGCTGGGAGGTCAGTTCCTTAATCTTAATTATGCAAATTCACATGACTCTCATGATTCTCAACCACTGATCAATGGCCATGATGGTGTTTGCTCTGTGTTGTAGAGTCATAATGACACCCAGTTTGTGCTCAAGTGGATGATGAGAATCAAACCTTAGATACTGATCCATATGCGTAGGTTTATGGTACACGACAGCTTTTAGATGTCCCCCATTACTGATGGAAATCTCACAGTCTAAGAGGGCTAACCTGCCACTTTTCATATCCTCCCTGGTGAATTTGATGTGTTCGTCCACCAAATTTATCTGATCCGTGAAATGGAATTGGAATTTCGTCTGTTACTGTTACTATTTTTATAATTTCTTCTTGGAGCAACTGTAACCCACATAATTTCCTTAGGGATTAATAAAGTCTTCTGATTCATTCTGACTTTAAATCATTTAACTGTAAATTATACATTTAAAATTTTTATTGAGCCGTTTACCCCGAGTCCTAAAGTCTATGTTTATCTTCTTACTCTTCTTATATTTATTGCTTGTTTACTTGCACTGCTGTAACTGGAGCCTCGTCGTCTCGTCTCTCTATATACTGGACTGTATGTAGCAGAGATGACAATAAAGTTTACTTTGACTTCAGCAAGCAGGCGCACTGAGGGCTCTCGCGCTCACTTTTCGAGTATAGAATTTTGAAAAACCATCCGTGCAAATTATAAGTCTTATATGTATTGGTGTTTTCATGTTTGTCGGTTTGTTTTTATTTTGTCTTATTTTTACATTTTTGAAACCCGGCAAAGAAGGAAATGACTACAAATACAACTCAGTGTTCCCCATATCTGATGAAAAACCACAGACTGAGCAGCTGAAACGCATTTTTATAATTTTTATAATTTTTTAATTAATTTTTTGTACATTTGTACATTTCAAGGACTCGTCAATTTTTGGAGTGTATTTTTTATGTATCTGTATTATATTATACATACACATTAAATGTGAATCTCTGTCCAAAACAATGCACCCAATTTACTTTTTACTCACTATGAGCATCATTCATTATTCTCCCCCAGTAATTAAGGTTAGGATATGTATTTTATTCCAATCCATTCTTCGTTTGCAGCATTTAAATAACCTTTATCAGATTTGATGGTTTTGTTACAGACTTTTCAAAAAAGTGTTTTGCTTTTCTTTCACAAATGTGGGGATTTAATTGTGTTAAAATGTACAAAACAGTGATGTCATGTTTTCTGACGAGGACCCAGGCACAGAGAGACTTGATGAATGATGACTGATAACAGAGACGAAGACAACAGACAAGGACAGGGAGAAACAGGGCTATGTGTGTGTGTGTGTGTGTGTGTGTGTGTGTGTGTGTGTGTGTGTGTGTGTGTGTGTGTGTGTGTGTGACAATAATAAGCAACCGCTTTAATTAACGAAAAGAGGTTTAGGCTGTATTTCACATGGGTTACACGCGATGCTTCATTTAAACTCTGTAGCACTCCGATTGGAGAGTCTCTCTTATGGCGGTCAAGTGTGTGCCAAAGCGCAGCGAGGAAGTGTCTCGGTGTGCAGTGCTGCAAACCAGCTGATGAAATTGTTTTTACATGTTAATGTAAAAGCTACTCTTTTAGGCCAAACTCTGACCTCAAGGGTTATAACATCTGTAGAGTGTGGAACTGTAGATAGCATTATACTGCTAGCAGGCAGGTGTAACTGCAGGAGGAAAATAATTAGTAAGAAGCAGCATTAAAGGAAAAGGCAGCGCTAACTGCCGTTTAACACATTTTGGTAATTATAGACAAAAAGCAGAACTAGGTGATGAACTTGTTGCACGTCAAGACTCTGTATATAACCACTCACACTTTATAGGGGGGTAAGACAAGTATAGTGAAAGAAACAAAATCCAAGTGTAGCACCATAAAAGGAGGGTTAAGAAAATTAAAGGAAGGAGGAGATATTTAGTTCAAAACTGTGTATGAAGGGTACAGGAACACAGAGTACTAAAAAACAGAAAAGTAGGCGCTGAATGAGGAACTTTAATAAATGTAACAGATCGAGGGACTGCCCTTTGAATCTGCATGAGGCTTTTGCGCTGTGCTTATTCTCCCTTGTACATGGGACAATAAAGAAGCTGTTGAGATGAAGAAGTCTGTCGGGACAATAACTTTATTGGTAAATCTTGTTACATGCTTTTGTTTGCTATCTGCTAAGTTTAGATACTAGCTGAGTGTTAATAGAACCATGATATTTGAGGTTTTACAAAGCATTTCAAAAGCATTACATTGTGAAGCATTGTAAATTAAGTTACATTTGGTTGTCAAGAGGTAATGAGGCTTTTAGGTAAGTCTCCAAAGTTGATTCTGTTCATAGCGTTTTGTGGGAGAAATCTTTTGTCACTCATCCAAGTGACTTCTTCAGTCTCGGCTGACTGCAGGTTTCCCCAAATCTTATAAACAGCACATTTGCATAATGACTGAAACCAGCTCACTGAAGGAACAATGTGCTGGGAGGTCAGTTCCTTAATCTTAATTATGCAAATTCTCATGACTCTCATGATTCTCAACCACTGATCAATAGCCATGATGGTGTTTGCTCTGTGTTGTAGAGTCATAATGACACCCAGTTTGTGCTGCTGCCATGTGTGGCCACTTCCCCTGATCATCCTTCATGTGTATTTAGTCTCTGTGTTTCATACAGTCTGTGTCGCGTCGTCTGTGTTCCCACCCTCCGTGTTTCCATGCCCAGTCTTTTGTATCCTCAGCCATAGCATAGTTTGTTCCCAGTTCAGGTTTGTTTAAGTTACTGCTCTTGTGCTGCCCTCATTCTTGTTTGTTTCTGTCATGATCATCAGCCACAATAAAAGGCTCGTTTTTGTTTAAGTTCACTCCCGTATCCTCACTTGTATTCGCACCTGGGTCCACCACACACATCTCCACACGGTCTATCTCCACGGACCGTGACACTGAAGGAACGATGGGCTGGGAGGTCAGTTCCTTAATTTTAGGGTCTGCTCCAGTGACTGTAGAACAGTCATTGGTCTGCACAATGACATTTCCCTGACAGTATGCCTGTTTCAAATTAATAATTTTCATTTCAATTTGTTATTTTATTTTATTTGATTCTATATCTATGTATGGATGGATGAGTTGTACTGAGGCAATGAAGGTACAAGTTGTTCACTTTCAAAACAACTCATTTTGTGAGTACCAAACTAGATGTCTAAGGTCTCTATTCAAACTGATGTCCTACTGGTCATTTGTAAAGGTGCTACCGAAGCAAAAAAATAAAAACAATGTATGGAGGATTTTTTTTAGAATCAAGTAACTCAAATTACTCTGTGAATCGGTGCAGCCCCACTCCACAGTCTGAGCTGGGACTGTGTCATGCAGAGAGATTGGACATCTTGGAGTTCAAAGCTTGTAATCATGTTTCCTGTTCTTTGAACTGTGTGTGTTTGTGTTCAGACTTTAAACCAGAGCCAGGTGTCGTCTACTCTTCACTGAAGTAGTCCACCAGTCCAACCACTGACGTCCAGCTGCTGGTCTCTTACTGGCCCATTCAGAACTTCAAACCAGAGGACATCCATGCATACAAATGATTACTGTGTCTGTTTGTTTTCACTTATTTGATTAAAAAAATCAGAACCTTAACCAGAGCTGTTTCAGTACTTACAGTTTTTTCTGATTGCTTAAGCACATTTTTTGTAACTATTGGCTAATTTTGCAAAACTCTTCACACAAATAAGAAAACCTGTCACCCAATAATCAAAACATTGTAGTTCTCTTGCAAAAGCAAACACAGCTAGATTAACTCTTCACACCTTCGTAAAAATGGTGTTTCCATATCAAACAGTACACACAAGCCATCATCTACTAAGCACACAATGCGCCAACTGCACACTGATGGTATGAATACAAAACACATCTGGCTTTTGCTTTCTCTGTGCACAAGGTAGGCTATGTCAGTTTGAGCTCATACTTCTGTCATAGATCCATAAGCATAGAGGGATCCAAACTTCAAGTACTGGTGTTTATTCAAACACATCAAAACAAACACAAGTGTTTATTTCCAAGTATAGGATTATTTGCAATCGCCATAATGACTATATGGGTTACTTGGTCTGCAGTGAACATGCTTCCTCTGTCCCAGCATCTGGTCATCTAGCAATTCTGTAAAGTAACAATTTCAGTATTTTTACATCAATGGTATTGGTGTGTTTCTCATTGGCATATGGCAGTGCTACAAATCTTTGTGCGAAGTGACTGTCCTAACCGATTCTCATTTCAAGATGTCCTTATGGTACTTGCTACAGTGTAGCGGCTCGAGTTAGGCTGGACCCGTTGGCCAGCTACCCTCAGGGTCATTCCACGGTTGATTACATGGTCCACTATTGTAGCTCTGATGTCATCAGCAATTCTATTTCTTACTCTTCCTACCCTTCCTCTCCCCCCTCCTCATCTTCCTCTCCTCCCTCCTCATCTTCCTCTTGCTCCTCCTTGTCCTTGTCGTCCTCTTCATCCTACTTCTTCACCTCCACGTCCTCTTCCTCGGCCTCCTCTACTTCTCACTCTTTCTGCTCCCTCCATTGTACTCCGCACACACAGCTTACCTGTGGCCTGTTTATAGTGCTTAGGCTGATTGCAAAGTGAACTAATTATCTAAAAAAGTTTTCACATGTGAAAGTGTGCCAGACAGTTGGCAAATTAGTGTTAATGATAGCCATACATGTGTATACTTTTGCTAGGAGTGTGTTGGAAATTTGGTAATTGAGTGTTGTGCAGTGAATTGTGCCTACAGTTTTGCAAAGTGTGTGTTACAAAATTGCAAACTGAGTGCAAAGCAGTTTTTGTGCTTTTAGTTTTGCAAACTCAGTGAGTGGTTTTGCTATAAGTCTGAATAGTTTTAGAGATTGTGCTACAGGAATCACAGTTAGGGTTTAAGCATTCAGAAAAAACTGTAAAATCAACAATGATTTAAAAACAGCAACAGCAAAACACATTTTAACATGTTTTATTTTGGCACTTTGTTCTTGTTACCATGACAGTGATTTAGTTTTACTGCATGATCAATAAACTTCTGTTCTCACTTTTTTTCTCATGCTTGTCTGTGTCAGTGGCTGTTCACAGCACACAAGGGCTTCAGTGCGACTACGATCAGCAACGTAACTGTTAGGTATTTTGATACCATAGTAGCATTTACAGGATATTGTTTTATACAGGAAAACTGTTACTCAATAAGGCCCAACTACTAGTTGTTTTTCTCTTTCTCTGTGACCCAAGAATTAATGTGTAGGACTCACAAGCTGGTACCCCAAGGTCGAAAACACCACAGAGATGAGACCACTTCCTTACTCCCATCCTCCCTTTTTCTTTATCTCCTGGAAAAGGCTCGTTAAAGGCTAGGTGGTTTGTTTCAGAATTCACTAATGAAAGAACTCTGTATTTTATGTCTAGGAGTGTATTTTGCTGGGATGATCATAAATTGTAGCTGAACTGATAAACTACACAAGGGATACTTTGCTCACAAGGCAGGAAGACGTTTCCTTATTTGGTCTGTACCGGTTTGAACTGGGAAAGCTGACACACGAACCTTTTTTTTCATCTATATAAACTGCTGTGTATCAAATAAACCTTTGAGTCGATTGGGAAGGCAACCTAAAGCAGTCTCTGTTTTCTTGTTCTCCCAAGCTGCTCCCGAGCTCGTACTAACACGCTGAATGGCATACCTGAGTGTTACTTTAAATAATTAGGAATCTTAGAAGGAAAGGACAGAACTCTGCTTATCGCTCACGCCACGGAGGAAACCCGGGAAGGCAATTTCCTTCAATTTTGGTGTCAGAAGTGGGATCCTGACAGAAGGTAAATATGTGTCTTTCATATTTATATAGAGACCATATTATACCTCTCTCAGTGATCGATCCATAAAAAAACGGGATATGCTGACGAAGTTTCACTTAGTGATCCAGAGAGATACACTGACTGACTTCCTCAGTCCCCGAATCCATAAAAAAACGGGATATGCTGACGAAGTTTCACTTAGTGATCCAGAGAGATACACTGACTGACTTCCTCAGTCCCCGAATAAAGTAAATTAACCCTTGTGTGGTGTTGGTGGACACAGGAAGTTGCCTGTTGTCTTGAATATTTTAATTTTGTTTAAAAAATAATAATAATAATAATAATTAATTGTTTAATTAAACGTACGTTAAAAAGTGAGAAGTTGCTCACTCAGAAAAAGTGACACAGAAAAGTTGCCTGTTGTCTTAAATACTTCTCGTTAAGTGAGAAGTTGCTCATCAAAGAGTGACACAGGGAGTTGCCTGTTATCTTGAAACGTACGTTAAAAAGTGAGAAGTTGCTCACTCACAGAAAGCTAGTAAATAATTAAATTTAATTTTGTTAAAAAAAAAAAAAACGAAAGAAAACTGAAAACGGGTCTCACAGACCCGATTACCATACAAGGGTTAAAAGCAGTAAATTAAAAGCAGAAAGACACAGGAAGTTGCCTGTTGTTTTACGAGAAGTTGCTCGTTAAGCGAGAAGTTGCTCGCTAAGTGAGAGTTGCTCACACAAACAAAAAATTGCTAGCAATAAATTTAAAGTGACCTCAGCTGTGCCGCAGCGAAAATACTAACATAAATCCTCCTAGCGTGTAAACCCCTCTGGAAATCACTGAACATGGGTCAGAATTATTCAAAGACCACAGACAGGTCCGATAAAAAATCTAAAGTACCTGTAAAACCAAAAATTAATAAAATACAAAATAAAGTCTCAAATAACGGCTCAGTACAACTCCCATTTCCGGTTACGTGTAACCTACGTCCACGAATCGGTGAAGACGTCCATGATCACGTATCCAGAACATGCGGGAGTGCTTATGTGACTGACTTTGTTTACAACTTAAGAAGTTCAATGCATTCTAATTTCTTTTCGGAGCCTTATCCCGAACGATTATCGCCAGAAAACAGGTCAGTAGAAATGTTGAATATCATTTGTGATAAGAAAAGTAGTCTGCTTAAAAAGTCCTGTAGAAAATATATGATAGAATGCCGCGACGTGATGCATCAAATGTTACCGCTATGGACAAAAGGAGGGTAAATAATGACAAAGTCGCCGATTTCTTTAAGAATCTAAAGAAATTCCTGCTAACAATGTCCAGAGACAAAATTGACTTAAATGCAGTAACTATGTGTAAACAGAAGCCTGATGAATCTATCCTAGTATTCATAAAACGCTTTATGCACTGTTGGACAAGCTAGAGGTGCAAATTCAGCTCAGTTTTCCAGCAGCCGCAGACACCCAAGGCAAAAATGAATTTGTGTATTTCATTTAACATAAAGGGTGAAATGTTTGCTGACACTGATAACAGCTTATGTTTTCTCTGCCCTGTGTACCGACATGATGGAGAAGGAACATCCTCTGTGTCAGCTGGACCCTCAGCAGAGAATGAACTCAACATCCTTTTTGTCCGGTACTCTATGTCACACACTGTGCCAAAAAAAAAAACGTGTACAGACGCCACTAACAGGTAATCCCATGACTGGGAGCCACACTTTTGTTTCTCTCACACTGTTCAACAACATGATAACTGCTCACACAAGTGAAGGTCAAACAGTGATTTTGTTACATAACTCAGACATAGTTTATGATATAACTACACCATGTCATCACATACATCTAACCTACCCTATCCACTGTACTATTTCTGCAGTTACATTGCCAGCTGAATACCAGAATATGACATTGTGGTCTAAAAGTGAGAATGAGATAGGATTTATTGACTGCATACCTTATCACGCACAGCTAAAAAACAAAAAGCGAGTATATGTCAGGCAATGTCCCCTTTCCACGGAAAAAGCCGCAGCCCTAGATGTCATGATAGGAGATTTATTGACTACAGGAGTAATAAAGCCCACACTCCTGTCAATCCTGTGCCAAAGCCTAACAAACCTGGCGTATGGCGTTTCATACAAGACTTGAGGCAAATTAATGCAGTCAACATTCCTCTGCCACCTCTCGTTTCAGATGTTCACAGCATATTGACATGCATTGCATACACATTTTACCGTGGTGGATTTATGCTCCACTCCTTTTTCTCAGTACCTGTGACACACAGCCGTTATTTGCATTCACACATAGAAATAAGCAGTACACTTGGACTCGTTTGCCTCAAGGCATGATAGACAGCCCTGCTGCTTTCTCAATGGTGATCCGTGCTACCCTGGACAGCTTTACTCCTCCTGAGGGCTGCACCCTGATCCACATGTGGATGACCTCCTCCTCTGTGCTGAAAGTGAAAAACTATGTCAAACTGCTACACACATGCTTCTCCAGCACCTCCAAAAGACTGGCCACAAAGCATCAGCAAAGAAAATGCAGTACTGTCAGACTTCTGTTCAATATTTGGGATTCACACTGTCTCACGGAAAACGTTCCATGACTGCAGACAGGGTCAAAGCTGTGACCTCCGTCCCTCGTCCCACTACACAGAAGGAAATGTTGTCCTTCCTAGGCATGGTGAACTATTGCAGACAGTGGATACCAGACTGTTCTTTTCATGACCACATTCTGCGTGACTGTTGTAAAAAAAGACAAGCCTCCTCGAATACTGTGGTCCACAGAAATGACTGCCTCTTTCAATGCATTACAGGGAGTGCTGACCTCCGCCACTCAAAGGTGCTGCCTGAATTGTTCAGGAATGCCGGCCTGCCTGAGGGCAGTAGCAGCTTGCTCTATCATGATAAGGGACTGCGGGAAGCTCACACTCTCACATGACACTATTCTACACACCAATCACCAGGTCACGACCATTGTAGCAAACATAACTAAACAACATATGCAAATCTCACTATAAAAGCGAGCAGCACACCTGATTCGCCAGCACATTTATTGATCCTATGCTGTGTTCTTCTGACCGACAGGATGGCTCAGACAGGCTTGATGATCATGACTGCATGACACGTATACAGGAATCCACAGCACCACGTCCAGATTTAGAGCAAACACCTATCCCAGACTCAGCCACGGTTTATGTGGACGGGTCCTGTTCAAGGCCGAGTGACAACTCATTTCTTTGTGGCTATTCAGTGGTGACATTGCCTGACATCATACTAGAGGCTCACTCATTACCATTCCACTCAGCACAAAAAGCAGAGCTCATGGCTTTAATACGCGCCTGTGAGCTACATTTGGATAAGCATGTGACGATTTACACAGACAGCCGCTATGCATTTGGCGTTGTGCATGACTTTGGCACATTGTGGAGACAGAGAGGATTTAGATCTGCTGATGGAAAATAAATTGCTAAATTGTGATTTTGTTCAAAGACTTTTTCAGGCTATACAGCTACCATCGGCCGTTGCAGTTGTAAAAAACGTAAGGACACAGTACAGCTGACACAGACGAAGCAACAGGTAATGCCTTAGCAGACGTGACAGCCAAGGCTGCAGCTGCATCGCAGCTCCCACCTCCGCAGGAAGTATTGTCTGTGCCCCTACAGCTGCCACTTGTTACACTCCCAGACTATTTAGAAAGAAATGTTGATTTAAAATTGATACAAAAGCAAGCCTCTGCATAGAATAATGACTGTACCTTAGATGACAGAGATGGCTTATACAAAATCTTAAGGGTTTGATTGCCCTCCCATATTCCCTGCTGCCAGTCCTTGTCCGACATTTTCACTGTGTGAGTCATGTCGGACAAAGAGGGGTAATAGGGGCAATAAAATCAAGATTTGTAATTGAGAAAACATCACATGCAGTAAAAAGCATATTAGCAACCTGTCTAACATGTGCGCGAACTAATGTAGGAAAATCAAAAGCGAAACATCAGCATTTACCACAACCAGATTTTCCATTTCATACATTACAAACTGATTTTACACATATGCCAGCACAAGGAAGCATCAAGTACTTACTGGTAATAGTGGATCAATTTAGTAAATGAGTAGAAGCTTATCCAACCTCAAAAGAAACTGCAGAAGTAGTCTGTCAAAAGTTGAGCAATGAAATAATACCCAGATTCGGAATACCTCACCAAATTAACAGTGATAGAGGACCTTCATTCACATTAGAAGTAATTAAAAAATGTGCTAAAACTTTAATGACCTGGGTCAAATTACTTACTCAAGTCCTGTGTGAGATTGGAATGACTCAATCTGCAGTAACCAAATTATCTCCATTTGAAATAAGACTATTTCCAACACCATGGTCAGCTTCCAGAGGGGCACCGCTAGTAGAAGGTGATGTATATTGCATTGTCCACTGATGTTCACAACCTGGTAGAAAAACTGAATAATAACTATCAGAAAGTTTGTCTCTCTCAGCTTTTCCCCTCCACAGTTCCACCAGTGGAGACAAGGAGACGCATGTTGGAGAAGCCACTAAAACCAAGGACACTCTGGGAGGCCGCGTGTTCCAGCCCCCAGGCTTTACTGGCAGTGACGAAGAACCAGCATCCTCACAGACGGACAACCTCAGTGGATTCATGCCAGCAGGGTTAAGACCAGCCCAATCGGACCATCTCAGGCGTCGGATCAAGCAGACGACATCTCCGGCGAGCCAGCGCCCGGATCCAGAGCAAATAAACACACGGGTAGATGACATCTCAGGCGAGCCAGCGCCCGGATCCAGAGCAAATAAACACACGGGTAGATGACATCTCCGGCGAGCCAGCGCCAGGATCCAATTTACACACACACACAATCACTGATTAAGACACAACGTCTGAAAGAACAACAACAAGGTACTCAAACATCCAGCAGGAACAGAAAGCCAAAAGTACCACATGATGTCTAACCTGATAAAGCCAGACTCATTTCATCCTGATAATGGAGAAAATGAAATGCCCATTGTCATCATACGACGCTTATTCTGTGTCTCTCGAACCTGGGACCAGGCCAGAAGACGACTGAAGAACTGTCTTTTTTTTATATATTTAGGTTATTAATCATATCTACTGCATTAACCTTAGGATTTTTATTTACTATTTCATATTGTAAAGTGCAATCCTGTTCACATTTCTGCAAGCCACATTTTCAATGATAACCCATATAGCTACTAGTACAGCCACTTCAATGTATTTGCAATTGGCACAAATTGACCCAGAATATGTGTCAGATGTCATCAATGATGTTCCTGATGTGTATATTGAACATTAGGTTGTGAACTATTACATTTTATGATTTGCTTTTTATATTATGTTATTACATTTGTGATTTTTCCTTTCTATTTGAGTTATTATTTTTAAAAAATAATAAAAGAGGGGAACTGTTAGGTATTTTAGTACCACGGTTAGCATTTACAGAAGATTGTTTTATACAGAAAAGAGTTGCTCAATAAGGCCCATCTACTAGTTGTTTTTCTCTTTCTCTGTGACCCAAGAATTAATGTGAGACTCACAGGCTGGTACCTCAAGGTCGAAAACACCACAGAGATGAGACCACTTCCTTACTCCCATCCTCCCTTTTTCTTTATCTCCTGGAAAAGGCTCGTTAAAGGCTAGGTGGTTCGTTTCAGAATTCACTGATGAAAGAACTCTGTATTCTATGTCTAGGAGTGTATTTTGCTGGGATGATCATAAATTGTAGCTGAACTGATAAACTACACACAGGATACTTCTTGGCTCACAAGGCAGGAAGACGTTTCCTTATTTGGTCTGTACCGGTTTGAACTGGGAAAGCTGACACACGAACCTTTTTTCATCTATATAAACTGCTGTGTATCAAATAAACCTTTGAGTCGATTGGGAAGGCAACCTAAAGCAGTCTCTGTTTTCTTGTTCTCCCAAGCTGCTCCCGAGCTCGTACTAACACGCTGAATGGCATACCTGAGTGTTACTTTGAATAATTAGGAGTCTTATAAGGAAAGGACAAACTCTGCTTATCGCTCACGCCACGGAGGAAACCCGGGAAGGCAATTTCCTTCAATCACTAGTTAGTACTAAGAGTATGTGACTGAGGAAATAAATGTCATAATTTTTCTGTGTCACTAAGAAATTAGCTGATAAACTCTCATTGTACTGTGTATTGTTAATTGTATTTTTTTTCTCTTAATTTTAGGCAGATGAGAGAAACAAAACAGAACTCTGGTAGCAGCTTCAAAGATATGAATCCTTGCATCTCTACATTTTTTAAATATATTGATTGTAATTGATATAAACTAAAGTAATCTTTACATGTTAGGTTGGACGTTTATAAACTATTTTCAGCTGTGCTTGAGCATAATAAAATATAGAAAGAGAGAGCTTAGTGTTTATTGATAAGTAACAAACTCATGAACATGTGACCCAGAGTGGATCTCCTGAACCAGCACGGAGCTCAGACAAGTTTGAAATGGTCACAAATCCTATTTTGAAGTGTGCTGCAACCTTTTGGTAAAACAGTTTACAGCAGAGCTACTGCTTTATAACAAAAGTTTTGACATTTTGAGATCCACGAGTTAGACTATAAAACCAATGTAACCTATGTATAGGTTTAGGTTACATTTTACATTCATGCTAAAGAAAGATTAAGTGGAATGAAAAGGAGGGTATCATGAAATAACCGCAAGATATGTGCTTTTTTATCATTATTAGTTTTTAATTTTTAATTTCATTTTTTTTTATTAAAAATTATTCGTGTGGGGAAGGGGTTTGTGTGTCCCAGGGATCCCAGGGGCTATGTTATCTGGGGGCTTTGCCCCCTGGTAAGGTCTCCAATGGCAAATTAGTCCTGGGTGAGGAACCAGAAAAAGAGTCTGTGTAGGTTCTCAGTCATCCAGGTCATCGTAGTCAAAGGAGCTTGCAAAGAAAAGCGTCTGGACTTCTTTAAGTTACTTGAAGACGTTTCACCTCTCATCCGAGAAGCTTCTTCAGTTCTAAGGTCAAATGGTGGAGAGTCCCAGATATAAACCTAGTGGGAGTGACCCCCCACAGAGGGACAAAAGGACCCCCTGATGATCCTCTAATCGCCTGAGCCAAGGTGTGAAACTGGGTGTGGGTCCCAATCAGCCAGAGTTTCGGGTGAGCTCATTGTGAAACCTGGCCCCACCTTATCATGCGAATTCCTGAGATCAGATGGCCCAGGATGTGAGTGGGTGTTAAGGCGTCTGGGAAGGGATCTCAAAACTGGATTATAGATGGCAGAGAGTTGGTGTCGTAAACCCCCGCCTCTGTTCAAAGATGGTCGCTCACAGTGGACATAGATGGCTTCTTTCACTCCTCTTTCAAACCATCTGTCCTCTCTGTCCAAAATGTGAACATTGGCATCCTCGAAAGAGTGTCCTTTATCCTTAAGATGCAGATGGACTGCTGAGTCTTGTCCTGTGGAGGTGGCTCTTCTCTTCTCGGATGAGAGGTGAAACGTCTTCAAGTAACTTAAAGAAGTCCAGACGCTTTTCTTTGCAAGCTCCTTTGACAACCAGACAAAGAGCGATTCAGAAGACTCCTATGATAAGACTATCGAGGGAATAGTTCACCCTTCCCGGGATAGGGTTACCGGGGCCCCACCCTGGAGCCAGGCCCAGGGTAGGGTGCTTGAGGGTGAGCGTCTGGTGGCCGGGCCTTAGTCAATGGGGACAGGCCGGGCACAGCCCGAAAAAGGGACATGAGCCCATCTTTCTGCAGGCCCACCACCTGCAGGAGGCACTGTAGGGGTCGGGTGCATTGTGAGCCGGGCGGTGGCCAGGAGCAGAGGTCTTGGCGGACCGATCCCCGGCTACCAAGACTGGCAATTGGGACATGGAATGTCACCTCTCTGGTAGGGAAAGAGCCTGAGTTAGTGAGTAAGGTTGAGAGGTACTGGCTAGATATAGTTGGGCTCACCTCAATGCATGGCTTGGGCTCTGGAACCAGCCTCCTGGAGAGGGGCTGGACTTTGTCTCAGTATGGAGTTGTCCCTGGTGAGAGGCAACGGGCTGGGGTTGGTATTTTGGATATTTCGGATTGCTGCTGTATGTTGGGGTTTCTGTGACTGGGAGGAACGGCCTCCCAGATCTGAACCCGAGCACCGTTTTGTTATTGGACCTCTGTGTAAACCACAGTTTGGCTATAACGACCATATTCGAACTTAAGAGTGTCCATAAGTGCCCATGGCACCAGGACACTCTAGGCCACAGGTCGATGATCGATTTTTTTTTTTTTTTTTTTTTTAATGACATCAGAAACAGCAGTATGCGACATTACGTGATGGCAGAGCTTCAGTTCATCCTTTGTCTTTTTTTTTTTTTTTTTTTTTTTTTTTAATAAATAGGACAGGGGGAATGAATGAGAGAAAGAGGGGGAGAGAAAGAAAGAAAACCAAAGGGGAGAAGAGACTGTGAGAAGGGGGGGGAAGAGAGAGAAAAAAAAAAAAAGAACTCCTGGGTCACCTGTATGGAGGAAAAAAAAAAACAAACAAAAAAAAAACAAACAGAGGAGACAGCAAACAACAAAGAGCAACATAATAATAGAGAAAACAAAGCACCATCACAATAAACTAGCTAGTCATAGATATCAATATTTACTAAATAATAAACGATATTGTGCAGCACGCAAGATAGACAGCGCAGTGTGCTTTGAGGCAGCAGCCAAGAAAGCTTTAGTCCGCGTCTGTGAATACCCATGTGTGCATACCTGTGTGGATCAGCATGCTTGCATTCCAAAGGTTTCTCCATGTAATGATCTGCTAGGGAGTGTGGGGGGGCCACAGCCCCGTCCTCCAGGGTGTGAAGCGGGTATGGAGGAGATCAAAACTCCAGACATCCAGAGGCCCCCAGAACACAAGAGACCATGGAAGACCAACAGAGGGGCAGCCGCGCCACTGTTCCAGTAAGAGCTGAGGAGAGTCCCAGATGAGGGCTCGCCCAGCAGCCGGGGAGCAGAAGTCAGGGGGAGTTGCAGTGACGCGCCCGTGAGCTCCGCCGGCCCCCAGCTGCGCCTGAGTGACCGAGCGCCAGGCCGAGAGGCCGGGGGCACCCCACCTCCAAAGGGGCCCGAGCGAGCCCCAGGCCCCAGGCCCCGACAAGCGGCCGCCAAGGAGTGAGCCGGTGTGTACCCGGACGCCCACCCCCAGACACAAAGAACCACCAACACACCGACACCTGAGGGAGTCCGCCACCGGCAGGGGAAGTGGTGGTGGGTGGAGATAGGCCTCCAAACCTTGGAGGGCCTGAGGTGTCCCCAGAGAGGTGGCGTCTGATACCCAACCTGACATATAGACACAGACATACAGGCACACACAGACACAAACATCCATTCCCACCCTCATGCTCTCATATGCACTCACTCCATACTCAACCAACGTGGAGACAGACATAAAGAGACGCTGTACACACAATCACACTCCCCAAGCGTACTCTACAAACCGGGTCTAGGTACCCTTGCCCCTGGAGGGGGGAATTGCACCCAGACCCAGGTGGTGTTACCCTTTTCCCTGCGGTGGGGAGAGGCAGACCACCCCGACTCCGCAGCAGCAGGGAGGCCCCACACCCCAGACCGCAGTCGGACGGCCAACTCCTCCTACTAGCCCTCCCGCTCCAGCAGGCCGCAGAGAATGGGGGTGGGAGAAGACTCCAAACCTCCCTCCACCCGCTCATTGTAGTGTTGATTTTGTAATCGTATCACCAGACCTAAGGTCATATGTTTTGGACACTCAGGTAAAGAGAGGGGATGACTTGTCAACTGGTCACCAGCTGGTGGTGAGTTGGATCAGGTGGCGGGGGAGAACGCTGTACAGACCTGGCGCACCTAAACGTACAGTGAGGGTGTGCTTGGAACGTAGCAGGGGCCCCGGTCCATGAGATCTTCAACTCACACCTCCAGCAGAGCTTCAACAGTATTCTGAGACTGGGGACATTGAGTCCAAATGGACCATTTACAGCACCTCCATTGCCGAAGCAACTGCACTGAGATGCGGGTGCAAGATAGTTGGTGCCTGTCGTGGTCGTAATCCTCGAACCAAATGGTGGACACCAGAGGTGAGGGGAGCCACCAAGCTGAAGAAGGAGTTCTACCGGTCTTAGTTAGCCTGAGGGACTCTGGAGGCAGCTGATAGGTACCAACAGGCTAAGCGTAACGTGGCTCAGGTACAGGCTGAATCATAAACTTGGGTGTGGAAGGAGTTTAGAGAAGCCATGGAAAAAGACTTTCGGACTGCCTCAAAGAGATTCTGGCAAACAGTCAGGCAACTCAGGAGGGGAAAGCGGTGTTCTACCTGCACTGTGTATAGTTCGGGTGGAGCGCTGCTGACTTTGACAGAGAAAATTGTTGGGCAGCGGAAGGAATACTTCGCTACGAGACTTTCAGTCCTTCTACAACCGTTGCAAGAGCTTGGTCCGCATAGCCAGGAATAAGCCAGACTTGTTCCTGGTGGGTGATAGGATAGGCTCCGCCGGGGCTGCCCTTTGTCACTGATTCTGTTCATAATTTTTATGAACATGATTTCACTTTCACTTCACTAGTGTCAGAATCTCATCTCTGCTTTTCGCGAATGATGTGGTTCTGTTGGCTTCATCAGATGATGGCCTCCAGCTTGCTTTGGAAGGGTTCACAGCTGCGTGTGACGCGATGGCAACGAGAATCAGCACTTCCAAATCTGAGGCCATGGTCGTCAGCTGGGAAAGGGTGGGTGGAGTGCCCACTCTGGGTCAGGGATGAGTTCCTGTCGCAAGTGGAAAAATTTAAGTATCTCGGGGTCTTGTTCACAAGTGACGGGAGAAGGGAGCAGGAAATCAACAGATAGATTGGTGCGGCGGCCGCAGTGCAGCGGCCGCAGTGTGGCGGCCAAAGTGATGCAGAAGCAGTACCGGCCTGTTGTGGTGAAGAGAGAGCTTAGTGTGAAAGCAAAGCTCTCAGTTTTCCGGTCAATCTATGTCCCTACCCTCACCTATGGTCACGAGCTGTGGGTAGTGACCGACAGAACAAGATTGCGGTTTGGCTTCCTCCGAAGGGTGACTGGCCTCTCTCTTAGAGATAGAAGTTTGGCCATTTGGAAGGGGCTCACAGCAGAGTCGCTGCTCCTCCACATCGAAAGGAGCCAGTGTAGGTGGTTCGGGCATCTGACAAGGATGCCTTCTGGGTGAGGTGTTCCGGGCCAGTCCCATGGGAGGAGGCCCCGGGCCAGACCCAGGACACGCTTGAGAGATTATATCTCCACCCGGCGACCCGGCCCCAGGTAAGCGGAAGAAAATGGATCGATGGATGTTTATATTAGAAGTATTACAGCCTAATCTAGAAGCTTCTGAAAATCAAGATTTTCACAGACTGTTTCAACAACATCCTGGCAAAATCTTTTCATTAAGTCTTTAAGTCAATCTTTATGCACAGTTAAACATAAAATTGTCAGTACACATGTATAAACATCTCCCTCTAGTGGCCAAATATAAACCATGTGTGAGGATGGTCTTAATGTAAAATGTGAATCATAGTGTTCCAGTCAGTCATCAGTGTGTCTCTGCACAGCTGTAATTAAAATGTGTTCAGAGGGCCTCAGTGTCTGAATGGCTCCAGTTCAGCTCCATAACAGCAGCGTCCCTGGTTTGATTCCTGTGTTTCCTGTGCTTCCAACCAGCTCATATCTGCCTCTTGGCAGACATGAGCTGGTTATGGTTATGAGCTGGTTTTAAACTAAAGTCTAAAATACTTAGTTAAATTTAACATTATATAATTCACATATAAAACTATGAATTGTAATTTTAAATGGTTTAAAAGCATGTAGAATAGCATATGTAGGCAAGTATATTTCTCCTTTTTTATCAAGAAGCAAAGACAAAAAGGGGAAAAAAAGAAACAGGGCAGGGTTTGTTGGTTGAATCATCTGTCCCTACCAATGCCAAAACCAAATCTACGCCCTTGGTTATAATGCTTCTATATACTGAAAAAGTCTTTTTGGTGAAAGAGGTTACAGCAGAGCTACTGCTTTATAACAACAGTTAAATAGTTTAAGATCCACTAGTAAGACCATAAAACCAATGTAACCAATTAACTGTAGGTTTAGGTTACATTTTACCTACATGGTGAAGAAAAATTAAGTGGAATGAATAGGAGGGTATCACGAAATAACAGCAACCTTCGTGTTATTTTATCATCGGCAGTGTTAATTTAAGTACGTTTTTTTTAAGAAAAATAATTCTTCCATTGTTTATATTAGAAATATGACACCTTTACCACAGTCTGTTTCATCACATCAGGCTTTACCAGGAACTGCACATGTGTGAGGACAGTGTTATTGTAAAATGTGAATCATACTGTTCCAGTCAGTCATCAGCAATTTTCCCTCTAAGCGTGTATGTGCGTGTGAGCAATCGTGCACTGCTGACACGGACTCCCCACACAGAAAATCTGCGCAGCGCACAAAAACAAAATCCAGCCTGAATTGGAATTAAAGTAAACACATGTATTTATTTTATGTCGCTGATTTTCTGTGCATGGAGTGTCAGCAGTGCAATTGCTCACTCGCTCAGCTTAGAGGGAACAGTGGTCATCAGTCTGTCTCTGCACAGCTGTAATTAAAATGTGTTCAGAGGGCCTCAATGTCTGAATGGTTCCAGTTCAGCTCCATAACAGCAGCGTCCCTGGTTTGATTCCTGTGTTTCAGCTCATATCTGCCTCTCTCACTGAGGGGGACGTAACTACATGGAAATGGATTTGTTCATCGACCAAACTACAGATCACTGAGAGCAAAGGAAACTTGAGTTTGTTATGTGTGTGCATATATGACATAAAGGCAGGTTGGATACATATTCTGCTGTCTTTTTAAAACACTGCTTATTTTTTATATTGCACAGGTTTTTATGTCTGCCGGTCATTATGTTTAACACATCTTAGTTATGAGACAGGCAAACTGAAAGGCAGATTTTAAAAGCTGTCTACCGATATAAGGTGAAATAATGTTAGCATTTGTCCCTTTACATTAAAACAAAGGTGAGTCTCCTACCACTGTTGGGGTGTTATTTCTTGTGCCAATAAGAACAAACCACAGACTCAGAGGAAGAGGGCGGGCTTTACTTGGTGTCAGTGAGAGAAATGAAAAAAAGCTCAAATGAGTGAGAAGGACGATGAAGGAAACATCTGTGCTGTGTCTGCTCTGTAAGTAGAATCTCTGTGTTTGTTTGAATTCTTGTACTTTGACTGTCTGCTCTCCTGATAACTGATGATGGAGGAGAAGACATGAAAAACAAATCAGGCTGAATTCAAGTTCAAACACCACGAGGACCAACTGCAGGTCTGAACTGACTCTTTATCTTTGCTCAGGAGTCAAGGAAACACAGCAGGCAGTGAAAAGATCCAATCATTTTATTTTTCGTACACAATTTCCTTTTTTTAAATTTTTTTACATCTAAACCTCTTCCTGCGGGAAGGAAGTATGTAATCAGTTCTGTTAATTTCGTTTGTCTGTCTGTCTTTGTTAGCAAATTAGCATTCACGATTTTTCAACAAAATTTTTCAAAATAATATTTACAAATTATTTACAAATATTTACAAAAACATTTACAAAAACATGTAATGATAGATACCAATAACAGCTCAAGCTGATTTCATTTTAGTAAAAATTGCTCTCAAGGTCATATATATATATATATATATATATATATATATATATATATATATATATATATATATATATATATATATTAGGGGTGCAACGATACACAAAATTCACGGTTCGGTTCAGTTCGATACTTTGGTGTCACGGTTCGATATTTTTTCGATATAAAAAAAATGTTCATGCCTTTTTAATTTGTCATTTATTAAAATTATAAATATATATTTTAACTCAAAAGTACAGTTTTTAAATTTAACCCTAACCCTTGTGCGTGTTTTTTATTTTGACATTGAATGCGCACCTGCGGACCACTTATGTGCAGCCCTGGTTATATAGCTCGTCATATCGCAGCCACAGAAATTCTTTTGTCCATGAAACCATAAAGCTGCACTTTCTTTTTGCCTTATAGTCTGATTTGTCATAACTTCTCCGTTTTGTGGTAAGCTTTTCTTTGGCTGTCACTTCTTCACCCTGACCTGTCTTATTTGGCTCAGCAGAACTAAAATAATATAAAATATATATCATATATCCTGCTGCTTTTACACAGGCACTCACATAACGCTCAGCGATTCTCTGCGCGATCAACCTCTCACATGTTTAAGCTTGCTGCGGGAGATTTCACTTGTCATGTTTGCATAGTAAGCTAACGATTAATAAGACGATGTCAGAGGAATTGGTGCACAAATTATCATCACTCACAGATCAGTGTTGTCGCTCTCTATACACAGTTCGCACGATTGCAAAGTGAAAGCAAAAAAACAAGCGCAAATTCAAACGCGATTTCAATATGTCACATATTGACAGTGGCTCACCGATGCCAATGACATAATTACCCAGCTACATTTCTGAAAGAATGAAAAAGCATTGACATATATTTTTCCTTCCTACAATAGCCCGAAGGGGAGGGCAGAGAGAGATTTTGGTACCCCGACTGGATTTTTCCAGTCGGGCTACCCAGGTAGCCTTGCATGGAATGGGAAGGAACAGACTAAACACAGTCGTTATCAGGGTGTTGTTGTTCAGCTCCAGCCTTGCAGCTGGCGCCAAAGGGGTGTCCGCATAAGTGTTGGCATTTTTTACTTTAGTGCGAACAGCTCATATGAATTTCAAAGCAGTTCTACAGTCTAACACTAGCTTCGCCATGCTTGTGTTCTGTGATGTTGTCATTTCTTGTGCTCAAGGAGCCGATTTCTGAGAACTCACGGCAGTGTGCCTCCCCGAGATTTCATCCAATTTGTACCCAGAGATGTTATTCCGGGCTAGCCCTTCAGAGATGTATCCAGTCTGCAGTCAGAGATCTTATTCTGAGTATTCACAGCAGCCGTAAGCCTCTCCAAGATCTTATCCGTGCTGACTCAATGAGCCCATTTTGAGAAAATCACGCCTCTCCCATCATTTCAATCCCAGCGGGCAGCCTTGTGGGGGTTTGAACAGCCAGTTCCACTTTCTTAATTCTTCGATAAGTCAGGGCCAAGCCAGCTCCGATCCGCCAGAACCCTGTTACCATGGTTCCGAATAGGTAGATATCTTCAGCACTCAGGCTCACCCAAGCCCAGACTTCTCGTTGAGAAAGGGGTGTCAATTGCATTTAGGGACCAGTTGATCCAATCCATAATTCCTCTTTTAGGTTTTAGAGAACAGACTGTGAGAGAATGTTCCAGGGAAAATACAAAAAAAAAAACAAAAAACAAGAGACTAGACAAGGACATAAGAGGCTAAGCAGGGAAGGTAAGGGAGAGGAGAAAAGTTATGAGTACAATACCCTACGATGTCACAAAGACACCAAAAAATTTCACAAACGCAATCTTAAAACTCTTTTTTTTTACAGATTATTTTACAGAAAATGTCTTATAACATCAACATTTTAGTTTAGCTCAATCTCTCAGAGGTGAGTTATTGACAATTTGCAGGCATCAGAACAGAAAATGAGCAGATACATGAGAGAGATGAGTTTGTGTGTTTGTCAGCTGTTTGTGTGGAGTTGTTCTTTATGTTCACCTGAAATCAACCTGAGTGTCATTTCTCTTTAGTTCTGATCTCAGTGCTGAGCTGCACAACAAACCAAGGTCAGTAACCTTCTTCTGTCACAGTTTAAACCTGAGAAATGCTCACTGATATGACCTGATTGGGTTCATGTTTCACAATGGATGATGAGATGAGATAAATCTTCCTGCAAAATACCATTTTAAAATGGTTTTGACAAAAATCTAACAGTGATCATCAGTTTTTCATTTTAACCCTCACAGCTCGTCTGACTGTGAGTCCCAGCAGCTCTCAGTTCTTTGAAGGAGACTTTGTGTCTCTGAGCTGTGAGGAGGACGACAGCTCTGCTGGATGGACTCTGAGGAGAAACACAAGCAGACGACAAAGGACTGGGTGTGGAGATGGGTGGGGAAAACCTGCTGGTTTGACCTGTAACATCACTGTTTTCCCATTGGACAGTGGAGTTTACTGGTGTGAGTCCAGAGAGGGTCCCATCAGTAACATGGTTAACCTGACAGTCACTGGTAAGCTGAGTGTGTGGAGTTAGTGTTGATGAAGCTGTGTGTAAATGGATGAAATGCTGTAGTTTGTCTCTGTGTTGAGGTGGATCAGTGATCCTGCAGAGTCCTGTCCTCCCTGTGATGGAGGGAGATGACGTCACTCTGCTCTGTAAAACAAAGACCACTCCCTCCAACCTCCCAGCTGCTTTCTATAAAGATGGCTCCCTCATCAGCAGTGGGTCTTCAGTTAACATGACCATCCAGCATGTTTCCAGGTCTGATGAAGGCCTCTACAAGTGTGACATCAGCGGTCATGGAGAGTCTCCATCCAGCTGGATCACTGTCACAGGTGACACACTCACCTGTCTGTGTTTCTGCAGCTTTCAACATTCACAATGTGACGACAACTTAATGACTGTGTTTGCTTTATTTTAGGGGAACACACCACCTCTCCTACTGTTCTCTCTGTGTTGTCATCTGTTCGATCAGTCTGTGTTCTGGTTCTACTGGTGTTACTGGTTCTGCTGGTGAGACGATATGTTCACAAGAAACCCGAAGGTGAGATATTAAATATGTGCTTTAACGGAAGCATTTATTATCACTACATGTCTTAAATACACAATGGTTAGAATATATAAATATGGGAAATTTTTTTCACATTAAATTTTTATCTAAAAATTTAAATTTAATCTAAACGATTAAAACAAAGATTCAGAGAATAATGTCACAGACAACATCATGTAGAGCAACAACACATCAAATAGTGAAAAACAGCCGATTTAAAACAGTACCCGTAATACTGTAAGACGCTAGCTGTTTTACCATTAGTGTAGATGTTGGGTATCCAAAAGTCCACATTTCCCACATGCTCTTTATGTTACACCTTCCACTCGAGTTACTTATGTTGTAGCATTGAACACAGGCCCTCTTCTCATCCCTTGTCCTGTGCCTTCCTATTACAGTAGCCAACCTCTCATCAATGTGTCCTGGTTTCTCAACACCTGACGCAGATCTTGGTAATGCGGGTGACGCCCAAGCTGGTATGGCTTCTGTTATCTGTCTCTTGTTCATACCTCAGGTAGGTTCGGTTAGCATGGGGGGAACTATCATAGGGAACCTTACTGGAAACAGACACCCTGGTTGGGAGTCTGAAACTTCAAAGGCGACTTGTGTTAACAGTACACTATCCAGCTGCATATATACATATATACACAAATGTGTTTTAGGAAGAATAAAATATCTCAGACCTATTTAGTTCAACTGTTGCAGATCTACAGGTTTTGTGACTTTTGGCGGAGCCATAATTGAGCATTAAATCTCTCAGCAGAGTTGACTATTATTTAGTTCGTATCAGGTAGACTTCACTATCACCACGATGTCTAAAGAAACAGACTCTTCACTGTTAATCATTCATTGATACAATGAAGTATTTTTACTTCTTTCTGTATGAGAAACCACAGAAATGACTTCCTTTTGTTGACACCAGTTAACTGTAGACTGAGAGTGATGAGAGCTGTCACCACAGTGTGTCCTGGTTTGGCTAACAGAAGTGTTCATGTTGTTAGAACAAGTTTGCTTTGTGCTCTGTGGTGAAGCGTCTCAGTCTGCATTAAAAGAAAATGGCAGCTTTGTGGTCGTCTGACTTCTATTCTCACTACTTTCTGGCAACATGTTTTTCAGCAGAGGTGGTAAGAAAGGGGGAAAAACAACTGTGAAAACCCACATCTGTGTATAAAAGCTATCATTCTGCCTAACCCGAAATAAAACCGTACTGCCGCAGCTATAGTGTAATAATAACACAATACTGTCATCATTGTACATGCAATCATTTCTGTTTGTTTCATTGTGCAGAGAGTGATTCAACTGTAATCTACTCAACAGTGAGAACACAACCCATCAATTACGAACAAGTAACGATCACAACACACAGGACCAGAGGTACAGCTACTCCTTTTTTTTAACTTTGGATGCAGCCAAGTGAGCTACTTGTGTCTGATTTCAGTCTTTATGTTAATGTAAGCTAATCTTGACCCAAGTTCACGATATCAAACTGCCCATCTCCCCGAAAGGAAACAGTTTTCTAGTTTTTTAAAACAATTGAGTTGGTTGGTTTACAAGTCTGAAGAGACACCACTCAATCAGCCAGTGAACAGAGCAAAGAGAAAGAGAGACAGAAAAGGTGTAACTATATGGCTTTTGTCATTTAATGTCATTTAATGCTGTTTATAAGCTAAGTGCTACAGATCTGTGGGATTCAGGTTTGACCTTTGTGAATTGCTTCAACCTTTTATAAAGCAGTCGTAAATGAGCTGGTTCCCGGTAACGTCTGAAGTGGGACTGTGTGATGTAGACAGGTGGTGATTGGAGGTCTTGATTTAACTGCAAAGCTTGTAACAATGTTTCCTGTTTGTACTGTTTCTGTTTGTGTTCAGACTTTAAACCAGAGCCAGACGTCATCTACTCTTTACTACCAGTCCAGCAGAAGTAGTCCACCAGTCCAACCACTGATATCTAGCTGCTGGTCTCTAACTGGTCCTCATAGTACCTCAAACAAGAGGACATCCACATGTTACCTATATCTTCTTTTTCCAATTATTTTGCCATTTCAAATTGGATGTATTCTGAGCAGACTTTTAAACGTGGACTTAAAATCACCAATAATAATATAATGGTTTCTGTTTCTCTCATAGTAGTGATCTGTTTTCTATGTTAGATTAATAAAACTTTTTTCTAATTTATTTTCTTTGTGTGGTTCTGTGGGTTTTACTGAGATCTCATATGGAAAATTGGACTTATCCCAGTTTAGTTGTGGCTAACAAATACACGGGTCATTTCACTGGATAAAATTAAGAATAAGCATTAAACTGGAACAGCAGCAAGATTCAGTGAATGCAACCAGTAAAGAAGGGGTTAGTACTGAGAGTGTGTGAATAAGTTTGAGGTCTCTATTTCCTCAGTCACAAAGAAAATAGGTGTATTTTTTATTTTAATTTTAGGCAGATGAGAGAAACAAAACTGTAGCATCTTCATAGATATGAATCCTTACATTTCCCTATTGTATTTATATATTGATTGCAATTAATATAAACTAAAGTAATTTTTACATGTTAGGTAGGACTTCAGAAAATTATGAAGGTTTTTCAGCTGTACTGGAACAAAAACAAAACAAAACAAACAAAAAAACAAAAAACATGTAGACCCAGCTGACTCAGACAGCTGAGTGTTTACTGATAAGTAACAAACTTATGAATATGTGACCCAGAGTGGATTTCCTGAACCAGCACAGAGTCAGCACCTCAGACAAGTTTGAAACAGACATGATTCCCATTTTGAAATGTGCTGCAACCTTTTGGTGAAACAGGTTACAGCAGAGCTGCTTTATAACAGCAGTTAAACATTTTAAGATGCACTATTTAGACCATAAAACCAATGTAGCCAATGTGTAGGTTTAGGTTACATTTTACCTACATGCTGAAGAAAAATCAAATGGAATGACTAGTAGGGTATCATGAAATAAAAGCAAGATATGTGTTATTTTATCATCATTAGTGTTAGTTTAATTACGTTTTTTTTTTAGAAAAACAATTCTTCCATTGTTTATATATCAGAAGTATTACACTGTCTCCACCGTCTGTTTCACCAAGTCAATCTTTATGCATAGTTAAACATAAAACTGTCAATGTATCAGGAACTACACATGTACAAATATTTCCCTCTACTGGCCATAACCATGTGGAAGGATGAGTCACAGTCTGGCTTAGGCAGTATGAAGTGAGATAGAGGTCCCAAATAGCCACGCAAAACAAAACTTTACTATTAACCCTTTAAAACCGGTCGGAGCGGGCACGCTCCATTTTGCGTAACTATTTTTAAATCTCCATAGAACTGCAACCACGTAAGGAGTTATACTTACATCTTATGCCATCAGCTTGTCCTAGGTCATGGTTTCCTTCCACATAAAGCTTTAGAAAAACTGCATAAAAAACACTTGCAGCAACAAAAACATAATATTCCAGAAAAACACTTTGTCAATCCGATCAGCTGTTCGCAAAACTTCCTAGGTTTGAATAGACATTAGCCCAAACTATCATATGTCGGCCATTGCCTGCCTAAAGCTGGAAGTGACATAATTTTCGCGAAAAATTTTGTATTTTACCTTCAGGGCCTTATAAGCCTACACTGGTGTTTTTAAAAGTCATATTTGACTTTATGCTTTTCTGTATAGTTTCTGGGATGCTTTGAAGTCAAATTGTACTGCTGGAAATAGTTTATTTTGATTCATGAGGTTTCTATGGACTTCATACATACATATTATTACAATTTGGGCTATAATGGTTGTATTGATGTATAGCAACTTGAAATGCTCCCAAAATTGGCACTACAGCATGTAAAAATATAAAGATAAGCTCTGGCTTACTTGGTTCTATAGTAGGTCTTGAAGGGTTTAGCCTATACTAAAAAGGACAATCTTGACAAGACACAAATGAACAACTACAGGCCGATCTCAAATCTCCCATTTTTAAGTAAGATCATTGAAAAAGCAGTTTCTCAACAGCTCAATTACTTCTTGAAACAGAATAACTGCTATGATGCCTTCCTGTCAGGTTTTAGACAGAACCACAGCACTGAAACCGCTCTGACCAAAGTGTTTAATGACATATGTCTGAATACAAACAGTGGAAAAATGTCAGTCTTAATTTTACTGGATCTCAGTACAGCGTTTGATACAGTTGACCACAACATATTACTCAAACGACTGGAGAACTGGGCAGGTCTTTCAGGAACTGTACTAAACTGGTTCAAAACATACTTAGAAAACAGGAAATACTTTGTATCAATCCGGTTGTTCAGTGATGACGCGGCGAATCCTACTTCCGGGCCTAAAGTAGTCTGCGTTTAATATGGCTTTTGTGTTGTTAACATGTTTAATGTTATGTATTTTCTTCTATTTGATCTCAAAAAGCTCCTAAAACAGTCAGTGATCACTGTTGACCTCCCTCGGCTTTTATTACCGCTAATCATTTATTTAAGCTCAGTTTTTAAAACCTTAGGATGTAACTACAGCCCAGCCCATGCAGCAGTATATGAATGACTAACCTCGTATTATGGATGGATTATCTCAGTTGTTCTCAGTTGCTCAAATAATTTCCCCCAGGGATCAATAAAGTATTCTGATTCTCCTGGCTGAAGTTTGGTCCTTTTACAGCATCCTGCCATGCGATTACATTTGTTCCTGACCACCGAGAACACTCACGTTAACTTTTATTGAGTGGAAAAAAAGTTAGCTTGTTTATATTATGCTAACATAGCTGTGTCGCTAGCGGTCACGTAGCACATCATTATATACCAGCTAGCCAAACTTCAGTAACCCTACAAACGTCACTGCTTTTTAGTTTTCTGTCTTTATTTATGTTGGAAGTGATAACAGAGCTGTATGTTTTAATTTGTTTCCAAAACCCCGCAGTCAGGACATGCTATATTGTATTTAGATAGAAGCTAGCGAGCTAACTCCCTGCTAACTTCTAACTCCGTTAAATGTCATAAATTCCGTTTTCATGGATGCCTGGATGTTAAACTCAATTGTTACAGCTGGTAGAGCAGAACGCTGATCATTTTATTAAAGATGAAAGACTTTAGACAGTTTTTCAACTCTCAGTAATGCCATAGTGATCGTTTGATATATGGACCTGCAGTGGAGTTTAGGTCCAGACACGGCTAGTGACGTCAGACTGAACAACCGGATAGGTAACTTCACATCTGAGCAGACAAGTATCACATGTGGAGTTCCCCAAGGTTCCATCTTGGGACCCCTTCTGTTTAACATTTACATACTCCCACTGGCACAGATTATAAAGAACAACAAAATAAACTATCATAGCTATGCAGATGACACACAAATATATATCACAATGTCACCAGGAGACCGAGGCCCTGTACAGGCTCTTGGTAAATGCATTGAGGAAATTAATGACTGGTTGTGCCACAATTTTCTCCAGCTAAACAAAAACAAAACTGAAGTAATAGTCTTTGGTGCCAAAGAAAAACGATTACAGGTCACCAGAGAACTTCAATCTATACACCTAAAAACCACAAACCAGGCGAGAAATTTGGGTGTAGTGATGGATGCAGACCTAAACTTAGAAAAACACATTAAGACAATAACAAAATCAGCTTACTATCACCTCAAGAATATATCAAGGATAAAATATCTGATGTCTTAACGGGACCTGGAAAAACAAGTCCAGTCCAGCTCTGAGGTCTTTACACTGGCTGCCTGTCAGTCAGAGGATAGACTTTAAAGTTCTGATGCTGGTCTATAAAGCTCTGAATGGTTCAGGACCAAAATACATCAGTGACCTCCTGACTCAGTATGAACCTTCCAGATCCCTCAGGTCATCTAGATCTGGTTTTCTATCAGTTCCCAGAGTCAGAACCAGACACAGAGAAGCTGTATTCAGCTTTTATGCTCCATATATCTGGAACAAACTCCCAGAAAGCTTCAGATCAGCTGAAACACTCAGTTTATTTAAATCCAGGTTGAAGACCCACCTATTCTCAGCTGCATTTGAATAAAACACCAAATACACACTTTTAAGCTTAAATTACAAAACTTACATTTAACTACTGATTTTATCTACTGTTCTGATTTTATCTACTGTTTTTTTAATAAATTTTAAGTCATGCTTTTTATTTTTTTAAATGTCTCTGTAAAGCACTTTGAATCACCTTCTTGTTGAATTGTGCTATATAAATACATTTTCCTTGCCTTTCCTTGCCTACTATCCTTGGAAAGGTAAAATGATTGGCTAGAATCCAAAGTGTATGACATCTTAGGGACAAAATGCACCATAATGTGCGCTGCTTTTCGGTCTGGTTATACCCTTTATATCAGAACCACAATGCCATAATGGCACCGGATACCAGTTCACATCCTTAGTGCTGATGCAGCAGATCAGGAGGGTGACCATGTGAAAAGAGGCAGTGACAATGGAATGACTGGTCACACTTGGACTGCTTGGTTAGCGGCTGGCGGCTATATGGGTGGGTACGAAGACCATCAGTTGGCTTGGCTGGCAGTGTTAATGTGACCTCTCGGGTAGTTCGGTGGGTTTCTGTGGACGGGCTGTCTTGACAGGCCCCAGATGCAGTCATGCCAGACGTGGACATGGTTTGGCTGCAGGACCATACAAGGCAGGACCAGATGGCTGCATGGCAGCCGCAGACAAAAGCATGGAAGCTGCTGGTGGTGGCTGAACGGACTCCCCAGAGCTATCAGCGGACATGGGGAGGTGCTGGACATGCTCTCCAGAACCCCCAGCTGACGAGACATGAAGGTTGTGTTTGTCTTTTTTTACTTTATTTCCTTAAAACATCTTATAGCCTATAAAGTCTGTGTGGTCTCAGACTTCCTTGTCACATCCTTAGAGCTGGGTAGTGACATTCTGTACATATAACAGGTCTAAAATAAAAACTTTTGTTCAAAGGAAAAATAGACAGGCATTTTGAAAGTTTTTTACAGAAACAAAGTTAAATAATGTTTCTCTACACGTGTTTCTTTACATTACAAAAAAAAGTGGGTCCCTCACCCCTGTGGTGTATTCATTGTGTCTTGTACCAATAACAAGAAACCACAGACTCAGAGGAAGAGGGCGGGCTTTACTTGGTGTCAGTGAGAGAAATGAAAAAAAGCTCAAATGAGTGAGAAGGACGATGAAGGAAACATCTGTGCTGTGTCTGCTCTGTAAGTATAATCTCTGTGTTTGTTTGAATTCTTGTACTTTGACTGTCTGCTCTCCTGATAACTGATGATGGAGGAGAAGACATGAAAAACAAATCAGGCTGAATTCAAGTTCAAAACACCACGAGGACCAACTGCAGGTCTGAACTGACTATCTTTTTAATCACTGATTTCCAGAAATCATCGATTACAAGCATAGCGATTCCCTGACTTACTCTTCTTAACGAGTCCAACAAAATCCATTCCGAGGCGCTCAAATGGGGTACCAATAATAGGCAGTGTTTGGAGTGGAGCTTTGGAAGGGACTTTGGAGGATGTCATTTGGCACTGAGGACAGCTCTTACAGAAGTAGGCTACATCTCTGTGGAGGCCAGGCCAGAAAAAAATGTTGTTTATTAATACGAGCTGTGGTTTTGTGCTTACCAAGGTGGCCAGCACAGGGAATAGACTGTCCCAAATTAAGCACTGTTTCTCTAACTACTTGGGGGACCACTAGCCTCAGAAGTGAGCCCACCTGATGGTAAAGTATGCCATTTTGCAAGACACAGTCACTTTTGTTAATGCCTGCCTCCTCTACTTTGTCTTTGTCTATCGCTCGCTGAAAACAGAAAGCTAAACTAGGATCAAATTTTTTGCAACTCTATTATATTGACAGGAATTTGCACACCACAAATGGGGATGGTATCACTGACACGGACAATATTGGGGGGCACAAAATCTCTGTGTATCAACGTACAAGAACTACCCGAATCAAGTAAAGCTCTTGAAGTTGTTCCATTAGCTTCATTTTTTATCATTTTAACAGTCTGGTCACACTGGAGCCCATGTTCAGCATGTGGATGTGGCATGAAACACATTTGAACCATCTTAGCTGAGGCTTTTGGGCACATTGGCTTTGTGTGGCCCTCTAACCCACAGAGGTAACAAAATATCTTTTTTGAATTTTTTAATGGTCTGCCAGCAAACTGGAAGGAGTTTTATCTGCTGACAATGGCCTTTGATGATACATCTGGGCTGATTTGGGGCCTTCCTTTGGCATTGTATTTGCATTACAGGTCCAAGGTTGCCCTTTCCTCCTGGCAGCTACAAATACTTCTGCCAGCTCAGCTGCCTTCGCTGCAGAAGACGGATTGTGCTCTCGAATCCAAACCTGTAGCTCAGGGGACAACATTCTCAAATATTGTTCAAGGATGATTATTTCACCAATTTCTTGATTCGTTTTACCTTTTGGCTTAATCCATTTCCCGTACAGATCTTTAAGTCGAGCACACAACTCCTTAGGGTTCTCGTCAAGCCTGACTGCCAGTGAACGGAATCACAGCCTGTAGGTCTCAGGGTTAACATCATTCTTGGACAAAATTGCAGCTTTAACTTTGTCATAGCTGAGAGAGTCATCAATATCCATATGAACGTATGCCCCTCTTGCCTTGCGTTAGCAGTGGTATTAATCGAAAAACCCAGTCTGTTTTTTCCCAATGATATGCTAAGACAATGCGTTCAAATGTAGTCAAAAAATGCTCAATATCATCACTATCAGTCAACTTTTCCAGTCTGGGTTCATGCAATGAAAACTGACCTGATAATGACTGACTGGATTCAGCTTGAGCTTGAGGTGAACTAGAAATGTGAGGTAGCTCCCTTGACTCTGGTGACTCTGTGGTAGGTAATGGTAGCTCTGGTACTGGTGATGTCCGGGACTGCACCTCTAACTGTAAAAGCTGAAACTGATGTTTCAATGCTTTGAATGTTTGTTCTTATCGTGCAGTTACCTCTTCTTGCCTTGCTTCCCAAGCTTCCTGTTGACCCATATGAGCTTGCAATATTGACATCAGATCTGACAGAGATGGATCCCTTTCTTCAACCTCAGTGCTCTCCACCATTTCAGAGACTCCAATTTCCTCCTCAGCATCAGCTTCCTTCTGAACAGTTACTCCTTTCTTCTTTTCCACCTTTCCTCCCTGATGCATTTTCCTTTTTTCTGGGGGTGAAAAAACCTCAAAGAAATAAAAAAACAAAACAAAACAAAAATGTGTCCTCAACTGGTAGGTCCCAGAAACCTGCCACCAGTTGTGAGGGACCAAGCAGCCAAAGCATAGAGGACACAGGCAAAAAGTATCTTCACAAAGGGTTTTCTTTATTGTAACCCTCAAAAAGTGCAAAATTACCAAAATTCAAAAACATACTTAGCAGGCCAATAAAAGAGGTCAACTAAATATGACTCTACGGAAAGTAATTTCCAGAAACTTAAACAAAACAAAGTGACCTGATTACAAAGACAAACGAGGGTAGCTTTTATAATGATTTGGCCAAACCATTTACACACAATAGGGGGAAAAACAAAAAAAACACAAAACACAATATTAACTAAGCACAGAATAACCTAACTAAACCATTTATCAGCTGGTGATAAATGTTTTCTACTGGCCACTCAAATACTTTTATTCTCCCTCATGGTTAAGTCTTTAAGATGATGGATGTGGATGGACCTTCCACCATTTAAACACTTTTTTTTAATTCAAACTTGGCATCAAATAGAAAATGAGCAGATATGTAAGAGAGACGAGTTTGTGTGTTTGTCAGCTGTTTGTGTGGAGTTGTTCTTTATGTTCACCTCAAATCAGCCTGAGTGTCATTTCTCTTTAGCTCTGATCTCACTGCTGAGCTGCACAACAAACCAAGGTCAGTAACCTTCTTCTGTCACAGTTTAAACCTGAGAAATGCTCACTGATATGACCTGATTGGGTTCATGTCTGAGAATGGATCCCACATATAAAACTGGTGAAATGAAGTATTAAAAAATGTTCCTTGAACATTTCTTACAGCATGTAACATGATCAGATCATCAGTTTTTCATTTTAACCCTCACAGCTCGTCTGACTGTGAGTCCCAGCAGCTCTCAGTTCTTTAAAGGAGACTTTGTGTCTCTGAGCTGTGAGGAGGATGACAGCTCTGCTGGAGGGACTCTGAGGAGAAACACAAGCAGACGACAAAGGACTCAGTGTGGAGATGGGTGGGGAACATCTGCTAAGTCTTCCTGTAACATCAGTATAACAGCACCACATGACAGTGGAGTTTACTGGTGTGAGTCCAGAGAGGGTCCCATCAGTAACATGGTTAACCTGACAGTCACTGGTAAGCTGAGTGTGTGGAGTTAGTGTTGATGAAGCTGTGTGTAAATGGATGAAATGCTGTAGTTTGTCTCTGTGTTGAGGTGGATCAGTGATCCTGCAGAGTCCTGTCCTCCCTGTGATGGAGGGAGATGACGTCACTCTGCTCTGTAAAACAAAGACCACTCCCTCCAACCTCCCAGCTGCTTTCTATAAAGATGGCTCCCTCATCAGGAAGCAGCCTACAGGTCACATGACCATCCAGCATGTTTCCAGGTCTGATGAAGGCCTCTACAAGTGTGACATCAGCGGTCATGGAGAGTCTCCATCCAGCTGGATCACTGTCACAGGTGACACACTCACCTGTCTGTGTTTCTGCAGCTTTCAACATTCACAATGTGACGACAACTTAATGACTGTGTTTGCTTTATTTTAGACAAACACACCACCACACCTCCACCTACATCCACACCTCCACCTACATCCACCTCTCCTCCTGGTTCCACCTCCATCACTCTTCCACCATCACTCTCTCCTCCTGTTCTCTCTGTGATTAAGGTATGTTAAAACCTGCAGAAACACAGACAGGTGACACACTCACCTGTCTGTGTTTCTGCAGGTTTTAACATTCACAATGTGACGACAACTTAATGACTGTGTTTGCTTTATTTTAGGGGAACACACCACCACACCTCCACCTGGATACACCTCCATCATTCTTCCTCCATCACTCTCTCCTCCGCCTCCTCCTCTCTCTGTGTTTTCATTTGTTGTATCAGTGTGTGTTGTGGTTCTACTGGTGTTACTGGTTCTGCTGGTGAGACGATGTGTTCACAGGAAACCTGAAGGTGAGACTCAGACTTCCTGATCTTTCATGTCTGAGTTTGTTTAGTAGAATAAAGTTCACATTCATGATGACCACAGTAACGACTTGATTAAATGTTCAGTTCAGTTCAGTTCAGTTCATTTTTATTTCAAACATTTCAAACATGTGCCTTCACAATCATTACAAAATATCATTCCATTATTTGTTTGAAAAGGAGTAAATGTAATCTCTGTTTAGATATTTAATTTGAAATATTTTTCATTTTGGAAAATTTCAGCAGATCAACAAGCTGGAGAAGATGACATCATCACACGTGTCATGTACCATGCTGTCAAAATACAAAGTAGAGGTATCGCTGTGTTTCCTTCACTGGGTTTTTAGTGTTTTGTGTCTGTGTGTGTTTTGGGAGTAGATGTGTGGTATGTTTTATAATGTGAGGACATTCATAAATATTTAAGGCATACTTTGCTTGAAAGTTGTAGTAACAAACATGATGGTTGCAACGCTCTCAAAGAGCCAATCAGCAGCTTAAACACAAAGTATATGAACATCAGAAAGTTTCAGCTTCTTTTTTATCATAGTAAGGATGGATTCAATATACTTATGGTAACTTCCTGGATTACTTTGTGGGGAATAAATTTCTTTAGGAAAGTGATTATTAGAGGAACAGCAGCTTTTTTCACTTGTTCTTTTCACCTCTGCAAGTTTCTGCTCAGTCTGTTTATTGTTCTAATGAAGACTTATTAGAAAATCCTTACTAGAAGACCAGCTCACACATAAAGAGTAGAAGTATAACTTGTGTGGTTTACTTATTTATTTTCAATGACAAAGTCATCAAACCATTGAATCAAGTTTTATCAGATGGTGTCTGGTGATTCTGCATCTGCCCTTGTTGTTTCCCTTTCATTTAGGCAGAGTTTATATAATAACTTCGCATTTCTGCTCAGACCCAATATAAGACTGCTGCTGAGTGTTTGACTGGAGGTAGAATTAGATTTAGTCCATGAAGACTGTTTATGACTTTGGTGATATGATGAATTTTGAGGACATTATGAAGCAGTGAGGGATGATCAGAAGTGTAGAAATGCAAATTATTGTAACAGTAAAACTATTTTTGATCAAAAGCCTGAAGTCATAACAATTAAGTTCACACCTTTATTATAATCTGTGTCCTTTTATTAAACATTGGCTAATTTAGACGAATGTTACCATGTGTGTTTCATACTGTACTTACTGAGTGTTGTTCACTGTGAGCTGGACTGTGTGTTTGTGGTCTGTGGTTAACTGAAGCTAACAGCTCTGCAGTCGTCCAGCATCCTGTTTCTGATAGAAAGAAACACTTCAGCTGCAGGTGTTTCAACACAGAGCTGCTCATTCTAAACACAGAAAGGAACTTGGAGACATAACTTGGAAAAGTATTTCTCTAAACTCTGCACACAGACCATCAACTCATTGATGATAAAAATTCATTTCAATTCAATTTAATTTATATTGCACCAAATCACAACAACAGTTGCCTCAAGGCACTTAACAGTGGTCGTGTTGTGAGAACATGTTTACTTTGAGCTCTGTGGTGAAGAGAGTCAATGTGCTTTGAAAGAGATGGCAGCTTTGTGGTCGTCCACCTTGTTATTCTCAGAAACTCTCAGCAGTTCTTTGTGGTCAGTCTGTGTTTCTCAGCAGAGAAAAAGAAACTGTACAAAGGTGCTGATTTGTTTAAAGAGATGTCAGTTAAAGTTTTCATGATGCAAGATTAAAAACATTGTAATACAAATAATAATAAAATAAAGTTAGATGTAGTAGTTGTACCTAATGTGTTTTATTATGTATTCAGCTGCAGTCTATTCAGAAGTGAGAACTGAAGACATCACTTACCAGCCATCAGAACAAAGAAGGCCCAGGTAAAACTGCTCTTTACTTTAACTTTGGATAAAGGTCACTCTGCTTCCAGGCATCCTCCTAACCTAAGCTAACACAACCACAACACGATTCAAGTTCAGATCTCAGATTTGTGAAGGATATCACACTCACACTTCTCATTTCAAAAAAAGCAAACACATAATATATAAAAACAAAAAACCTGTTCCTATAAAAAGAGACATGGACAGAAAAACGTTAGATCAATGATAGAGGTGCTGTCCTTCTCTTGAAACAACAGTCAAGAGTTTGATGTTACATAACTTGTAAGATTTAAAGACATTTTGTAAATCTAATTGGATTGACTGACTGACTACAAACAAAAAAAGCCTCCTGATAGTCACACCTGTGGTATCCCTTTCAAAATCCTGTCACCTTGTCCTCCAGTTGTTGCATTTACAAGCAACAGCTGAAGAAAACTTGACCTCTGATCTTGACCTTGGAGGTTAATGATACTGAGATCTGAACTGATCCAAGAGTGTCAGTAGATGTGTCTATGGTATCAATTTGAAGCTCATATGCCACCCTGCTCAAATTATCACATTCACAAAATTAGGTGTCCACACTGTCCGCCCGCCAGGGTGACAACAATACCCCATCAGCCTGTTACATCTGAGAGGTAAAAACTATTTTGCACAGCAGGAAAAGCAGATTCTGACAGCAGCCTGGTCCTGTTTCTATATAAGCTAATAATGATTATCCCCCAGGGTTGCAGTTTTGTGATGGTTAGCAGTATTTCCTAACAGCAGAAAGGTAACAAGTTAAAATCCATGTGCTTTTATGTGTGGATGTGCATGTTCTCTTGCATAGTCCAAAGACATCCATGGGTTTATTTTAATTTGTGATTTCAAACCGAACGTAAGTGTGAATGTGAGAGTTTGTTTCATGTCTTTGGGTTCCAGTTTGACTTTTGGGAACTTCAAAAAGCTCTGTGATCTGAGCTGGTTCCCAGTAAAGTCTGAACTGGGACTGTGTGTGATGCAGAGAGGTGGAGATTGGAGGTCTTGGTTAAACTACAAAGCTTGTAATCATGTTTCCTGTTGTTTGAACTGTGTGTGTTTGTGTTCAGACTTTAAACCAGAGCCAGACGTCGTCTACTCTTCACTGAAGTAGTCCACCAGTCCAACCACTGATGTCCAGCTACTGTTCTCTAACTGGTCTCCCAGTACTTCAGACCAGAGGACATTATATCACCTTTTTTTTCTATTTATGGTCACTTAACTGTTTCTTTTTAAATATTTCATTTATGTTTGTTGCTCTTGGAGTAATATTTCTCCTCAGGATTAAGAAACTTTTGCTGTCACTCTATTTTTATGGTTTTGTTCTGTGTATTTCACCAGTGTATCACATGGAACATCACACTTCACTGATTATCAGTGCAGATAACAAAGAATATGCATTAAACCAGAACCACACTCAGTCATCATTCAGTGGTTGCACAGAAATGATTGAGTAGAGGATGTATGTGTTTGAGAATGACTTTGTTTCCTTTGTCACCCAGAAACCAAAAGCAGCCACTGACACGACAATGATTCCTTTTGTTAAATTTTAAAAGCAAAAATTAAATAAAACTCTCTGGTATCAGGTTTCTAATTGTGAGTTCTTGTTTTTTTTATGATTGCACATTCAAAATTCAGAGGAATATTGACTGTTAGTTAAATCAAATTAGGCAAATTGAACAGATGCAATTGGACTACATGGATATTTTTTCTGTTGTGATTCATCACAAACTTATAAGAATGGAAGGGAGTCAGTCTTATCAATGATAAGTGTTTATCTGCCTATTATTTATTTCCAATGTTCCTGTGAAGCATTCAGTGTTACGGAGCCCCGTAGGGGACATGGGAGAAAAAAAATTTAAGACGGACTTTTGCGAGATCTCGCAAAACAAACTCGGGATCTCGCAAAAGTTTTGCGAAATCTCGCAAAACAAACTCGGGATCTCGCAAAAGTTTTAGCCGCATTCTACGGACGCCGGCGCGAAGCCGACCGGGAGGTCGAGGCACGATTTGCCGGGAAAGCGGTGTTCCTCCCGGCTGTAGTAGGTCTTGAGCTAACGGGAAGAATGCGGCTAAAACTTTTGCGAGATCTCGCAAAAGTTTTGCGAGATCCCGAGTTTGTTTTGCGAGAACTCGCAAAATTTTTGCGAGATCCCGAGTTAGTTTTGCGAGATCTCGCAAAAGTCCGTCTTAATTTTTTTTCCCGTACAGTGTCACACTCAGTAGTTCAGATTAAAAGCAGAGCTTAAATGATAATGGCTGATAAACAACAAACTCACGAACATGTGACTCAGGATCTCAAAATCTGAACCAGCCCAGAGCTCCTCCTACTAATCTTGTCAGTGAAGCTTGAAATGGCCATAAGTCATTTAAAGTCTGCTGCCATCTACTGGTAACACTTTAAGTTACAGAAAAATAGCTGCTTTGCATGTGATAATCAGAGGGATAGGCGTGGCTACTGTGGTGTCATCATTTTGTTTTAATGTAAAATGACCAAGATTTACAAAACAGATCGTATTCTTTATGAGTCAAATAGAGTCAACAGAAAAGTTTTTCAAGGTCAAACTAAATAAAAGTTGTTTTTTTTTTAATTGACTTTTGTAAGACTCAAAGTTCTAAATTATAACTAACTATACTCTGTCATCTTGCTTGGAAGACAAATATAACTGGGTGTCATCCGAATAGCAATGGAAATGTATTTAGTTATATCTAATAATATAAAATAAGCCTGTCCTCCCATTAAGAAACTAAAGATGCTTTTTGTCCTGGTGTTATGTTTGAATGAACAAACAGAATTTCATTCAAACAATCTGTGTTGTCAAATAAAATGTGAAATACTTTGGTAACTTCATAATTTTCATAGATAACTATTTCAAATTACTTGTCAATTTTATAAGAAGCTATAGTTTCTCATTTTTCCTAGGCGATTCCTTCATTTGTGTCCTTAGTGAGATGACAGCTTTTTAACAACATCTTTAAAGATGTCAGGGTCCTTGGACTGGGCGACCCAGGACCCCTGGGCAGTCATGGACCTGTTATATTATGTATTTTTGGTGTTGCTCCCCCTTCTTTTCTATGCTTGTACATATGTGTGTGTGGGTGGCTGTGTGTCTGAGCACTCGTTTATAGGCGCCGTCAGGCCTGGGGGTGTGGCCCTGCTAGGGGACGGGCCACACCCGAAACCACACACCTGCTGCTGATCAGGCCTCATCGGGGGAGCTACTTAAGAGAGTCTTGGAGCTCCCACTGGTGTGGGATCATTGCTTGAGACTCTACGTTAGTCACCCAGTCTAGGTTTTGTTGTTAAGTGCATGCCTGCCATTGTTTAGTGTCCTGACAGCTGCCGCTATTGTTTCCTGCAGGAGGAGCGTGGAAGGCCTGAAGAGCAGCGAGCACCGGGAGTGCAGACACAGGAGCAGAGAGCACTAGGAGGACACGACACGGGAGTCTGGGGAAAACACGGGGATTTATTGTTGTTTTGTACCACACACTGTAAATAAACGCACTGTTCGCACACAGAGCACCGCGCCTGGGTCCTCCTTCCCTACACCCCCCACGGTCTGCCATACCAAACCGTGACAAAAGACATGAACAGAAACTCTACTAGCTCACCTGGAGGAACGCTCTGTTGATGATGTCATATATGAATGTGCCATCCTGGAAAATGTTTCCAGTCTTACTGGACTGCAAGTACCATCTTATTAATCCAGGGCTGATAAATACACAGAATAGGCAAAAAGTGAGTTTTGTTATTTTTATTTAGTGGTATTCTACATATAGTACTTTATAAAATATGCTTCACAACCCAAACACTTTTCTTCTACATGTAGGAGAGAGCATTCTAAATAACATTCACACTCCAATGAAGACACTGGGAGCAACTTGGGGTTCAGTATATTGGATCAGACAGGGATTAAACCAACAACCTTCAAATTAGTACATAACCTGTTCTTCCTCCTGAGTTACAGGCACTCCTACAAGAAAGCATCAAGTTATTTGGGGCTATCTTGATGCTGCAGCACTTTTAGATGTGTCAAAACAGATTAACTTGATTCACATTAGTTTGTGGTTCCAATTCAGCACATTAATATCTAATATCGATTTAGTCATTATCAATCTCTGGCATCCTTCCACAGCAATTCTTTTGCCCCGTCTTCTTTGCCTCACCCCCAACCAATCAAGGCAGCTGTCTACCCCTACGTGACCCTGGTTCTGTTGGAGGGTTCTTCCTGTTAAATGAGTTTTTCCTTACCACTGTCGCCAAGTGCTCACTCAAAGGAAGTTATTTGATTGTTGGGGTCTCAGTTATTTATATTCAGAAGTGAGTAAAATGCAGCCATTATATTTCAGACAGCACATGGTTAGCATGTTAATTATATTCATAACAAGCTATAGAAACATTAGTGCTGCTCTTGTTGATTCAATGTTATGCTCTAGTGGTCATATATAAACCATGTGTGAGGATGGTGTTAATGTAAAATGTGAATCATAGTGTTCCAGTCAGTCATCAGTGTGTCTCTGCACAGCTGTAATTAAAATGTGTTCAGAGGGCCTCAGTGTCTGAATGGTTCCAGTTCAGCTCCATAACAGCAGCGTCCCTGGTTTGATTCCTGTGTTTCAGCTCATACAGTGGGGCAAAAAAGTATTTAGTCAGCCACCGATTGTGCAAGTTCCCCCACTTAAAATGATGACAGAGGTCAGTAATTTGCACCAGAGGTACACTTCAACTGTGAGAGACAGAATGTGAAAAAAAAATCCATGAATTCACATGGTGGGATTTGTAAAGAATTTATTCGTAAATTAGGGTGGAAAATAAGTATTTGGTCACCTCAAACATGGAAAATCTCTGGCTCTCACAGACCTATAACGTCTTCTGTAAGAAGCTTTTCTGTCCCCCACTCGTTACCTGTATGAATGGCACCTGTTTGAACTCATCATCTGTATAAAAGACACCTGTCCACAGCCTCAAACAGTCAGACTCCAAACTCCGCCATGGCCAAGACCAAAGAGCTTTCGAAGGACACCAGGAAAAGTATTGTAGACCTGCACCAGACTGGGAAGAGTGAATCTACAATAGGCAAGCAGCTTGGTGTGAAAAAATCAACTGTGGGAGCAATCATCAGAAAATGGAACACATAGAAGACCACTGATAATCTCCCACGATCTGGGGCTCCACGCAAGATCTCATCCCGTGGGGTCAAAATTATCATAAGAACGGTGAGCAAAGATCCCAGAATCACACGGGGGGAGCTGGTGAATGACCTGCAGAGAGCTGGGACCAAAGTAACAAAGGTCACCATCAGTAACACACTACAACGGCAGGGAATCAAATCCCGCAGTGCCAGACGTGTTCCGCTGCTGAAGCCAGTGCATGTCCAGGCCCGTCTGAAGTTTGCCAGAGAGCACATGGATGATACAGCAGAGGATTGGGAGAATGTCATGTGGTCAGATGAAACCAAAGTAGAACTTTTTGGTATAAACTCAACTCGTCGTGTTTGAAAGACGAAGAATACTGAGTTGCATCCCAAGAACACCATACCTACTGTGAAGCATGGGGGTGGAAACATCATGCTATGGGGCTGTTTTTCTGCCAAGGGGACAGGACGACTGATCCGTGTTAAGGACAGAATGAATGGGGCCATGTATCGTGAGATTTTGAGCCAAAACCTCCTTCCATCAGTGAGAACTTTGAAGATGAAACGAGGCTGGGTCTTCCAACATGAAAATGATCCAAAACACACCCCCCGGGCAACAAAGGAGTGGCTCCGTAAGAAGCATTTGAAAGTCCTGGAGTGGCCTAGCCAGTCTCCAGACCTCAACCCCATAGAAAATCTGTGGCGGGAGTTGAAAGTCCGTGTTGCTCGGCGACAGCCCCAAAACATCACTGCTCTCGAGAAGATCTGCATGGAGGAATGGGCCAAAATACCAGCTACTGTGTGTGCAAACCTGGTAAAGACCTATAGTAAACGTTTGACCTCTGTTATTGCCAACAAAGGTTATGTTACAAAGTATTGAGTTGTATTTTTGTTATTGACCAAATACTTATTTTCCACCCTGATTTACGAATAAATTCTTTACAAATCCTACCATGTGAATTCATGGATTTTTTTTTCACATTCTGTCTCTCACAGTTGAAGTGTACCTCTGGTGCAAATTACTGACATCTGTCATCATTTTAGGTGGGGGAACTTGCACAATCGGTGGCTGACTAAATACTTTTTTGCCCCACTGTATCTTCCTCTCACTGAGGGGGACGTCCACTACATGGACATGGATTTGTTCAGCAACCAAACTACAGATCAATAAAATCAAACCGATTAAAGAACAAGGAACTGCTGTGTATTTATAGTTATACTTTTTGTCATGGCTGGAATGGCCAATGCGTCTGAGGATCGGACCCAAAAGCAGATACACGAGAGACAGGACGAAAGTTTAAGAAAAAGTGAGATATTTCTTTTAGCTGATAACTACCACAATAACAAAAGCACAGGCGAAGAAAGGTGAAAAACTAAATGATAACCTAAAATAAGAAAAAACTAATGAAAGACATGGAAAACTTTAACTAGTCATAGGCGACGTGAAGCTGAATGCTCTGGCACGTGTGTCAATAAAAACAACACAGTGCTTCAGAAGCACTGTGTCAGGATGGAGGCAGGACCTCGAAGCAGAAGCATACTCCATAATGTGTTGTACATTATTATATGTATATTAAATCTTTATTATGTATTTTCATCTATTGTATTTACCAACATCAAGAAGTCACAAGCAAAGGACTTTGCTTGTGACTGAGCATGGCACACCATGGCACATTTTTAAAGAAGTTTATTGACAACATTTATTTTTAAGCAATTAGACATAATTTTTTTTATGCGAAACAATACATGTTCAAAGCAACACAAGGCTGACTTTCAAACAGAATTGTGAACTCTGCTCTGTAGAGTGGGCAGCCATAATGAAACAGTACACATTAAATTGTAGATTCAAACTGTTCCTCATGTTTTTTGCCACCAGATGTCACGAGAGAGGACTGTGTTAAAAAGCTTTGAGTGAAAGACCCTGGACCAATGACACTTTTAAAATATTTTTTTTCCTGTTTACAAGTAAAAAAGTTCACCCACACTTTGTTTGCCTCATGTTTGCACACTGTAAAGCCCACCCTCTTCCTCTGAGCAGGAGGAAGAGGGCGGGCTTTACTTGGTGTCAGTGACAGAAATGAAATAAAGCTCAAATGAGTGAGAAGGACGATGAAGGAAACATCTGTGCTGTGTCTGCTCTGTAAGTAGAATCTCTGTGTTTGTTTGAATTCTTGTACTTTGACTGTCTGCTCTCCTGATAACTGATGATGGAGGAGAAGACATGAAAAACAAATCAGGCTGAATTCAAGTTCAAAACACCACGAGGACCAACTGCAGGGGTCCGTTCTTCGTACCTCGCTTACTACATCCAAGATCAAATCATCGCGCTAACTTTGAGCTCGCTATTCCGGTTCTCCGAACACACCTGTTGTTGACGATTAGTATAGCTGGATGAAGTAATGTGAGATCACTGGGTGGCTTAACAGGGGCTACGCATCGATAGTAGAAACATTGATCGGCAACCCTTTGATTGGTCGGCGAAAATGTCGAAGGAGCGCGCTCAGTATTTTTCGGCAGCATATTATATTATATCATATTATATTATATTACATTATATCCTCTTTCACATTAGAGCCATAACAGGACCCACTAGAACATGGGAACAAGTAAAAGTGAAATATAAGAATATTCTACAGAATGGTAATATTTATCACTTATATTGCTTTTAGTCTCTTGAAAAGAGACCCTGAAATAATCTGTTTGTTTGTTTATAACAGCAACCAAGAAAAGGGCAGAGCAAAAAAAGACAGGTGGTGGTCCTGCACCCCCTCGTCAACAAGTTGGTTAAGTAAATAATACCCTCACGGGAAAATCGATATCTCTCTATGAGCACACTGTCGCGCTAAGCTAAAGGATTCTGTCTATCCCGCAATATACGCTGAATTCTGAAAACTCTCCTTATCAATCTTGCACCTTCTGCAATGGGTTGCTTGCGTATACGGACAGGACATGGCTAGGACAGACTTCCCAAATCCACCTTCGCTTTTATAGCCATGGTCTCTCATCTTGATTACACGAAGTAATTTACTATTACTACTCTGAAATATGAATTGCATCTGTAATAATCACATACATGTAATAGAATGTTAATAGTACATTTCCCTTTTTTTAGGAAATGACCTGTATGTATCTGTATGAAATCAATAAAAGAATCAAGTACTGCATTATCTTTAGTTACATTGATAATATTTATTTATGGGAAAACAGTGGTAAAATATCGCTGTTGCTTTCGTATAAATGAAGCGGACATACCTGAGTGGCCGCGATCTAATCCTGTTTACATAAAGTAAACCTGCTCTCGAGCAGGTTTACGCTTACGGCTCTGTTGCTATGACAGCAAGTCCCGGATGAGCTTCGGAGAACCGAACGATCCAAGATCACGCGAAATCGTCAACAATCAAATCCAGCTAACTTACTTAGTGAGGTACGAAGAACGGACCCCAGGGCCCTATTTCAGGAAGCCGGTTTAGAAAACTCAGAGTTAAAAATGATACACGGGGTTGAGTAACCCCGAACTGTCCAACTCAAAATATTCGGTTTCAGAAAGGCTGATAACAATTAGTTCAATCAACGCGGAGTTGCTTTAACCCCAAATTAAGCGCGCGCACGAGGATACATAAAGCCCTGATTAGTGGAGCACAGATTAAGCGAGTCACCATGGAGACGGAGGGAAAGAAGGCGCGGTCAATGTATCTTACAGCGCTTGAGGCCGAAATTCTGATGGCAGCATATGCCGATAACATGCAAATTTTGCGGGGAAAAAGTAACACAGCCTCAGCTGCAAAAGAAAGGGAGCATGCATGGCAAAACATAGAGTCAATGTGTGAGTGTTAATTTAAACATTCCACCCATTTAACACGTTATTTATTATATTTCATTTTTTTATTTTATACATTTTATTTCGTGATGTGATGTGAGCGCAGGTGCAACCCAACAGGCCCCAAACGTTCCTGACAGCAAGTAAAAATGAAATATAAAAATATAGTCCAAACAGGTAAGGTGTAATTGTATTATAAGCCATAGTGCTTGGTCTGTTTGTCCTATGTAAATCAATTGCAGTTAGAGGCTACATTAATTTTCTTTCTGTAAGCACTTATTAAAATTATCTGAGCACATTACAAGTACATATTTGCTTACTCTGTATGCTCAAATGTGACCCGTTATGGCCACTAGAAAAAAAACGGAGGCCCGAAAAACAGGTGGATGTCCTCCACCACCACCACTCACAGAGGCTGAGCAGTTGGCTTCCACATTTGTGATAATGTTGGCAGCATCACATATGATCTTCACAGTGCAGAGAACACAAATTAGCATCCATTACTATAATGAAATAATTTGTTAGTTTGAAATGCTACAGGGAACTATGTACCTGTACATTAATGCTGTGGAAAGACTTCCTGTTCACATAGTCTCCTTCATTTACTGAAGGAGCAATGATTGGAATGTGAGTGCCATCTATACAGTAGGGGTGCAACGATACACAAAATTCATGGTTCGGTTCGGTTCGATACTTTGGTGTCACGGTTCGATATTTTTTCGATACAAAAAAAAATGTTCATGCCTTTTTAATTTGTCATTTATTAAATTTTCATGGCACATTCCGCACCACATCTCTGTGCGTTCATCATTTGTTTGAAGCCAGCTCACCTCCTGCAACTACTTTTCCGAGAATACGTGCTTCTTTTGTGGTTCGGACTCCTTCTGACATTTCTTTGGAGGTGGAGGAACATCACAGTAATTGCTTAAAGGAGCTTGCTTCTTCGACATCTTTAAGAGTTCTAAACAAATGTCTGTCCTCCTCCTGAAAATCTTATGTACGCAAACACGCGTTGCAACTTCTTATCTTGTTTATCTTTTTTATTTTGACAGCGAATGCGCACCTGTGGACCACTTATGTGCACCCCTGGTTATTTAGCTCATCATATTGCAGCCACAGAAATTCTTTTGTCCATGAAACCATAAAGCTGCACTTTTTCTTTTTGCCTTATAGTCTGATTTGTCATAACTTTTCCGTTTTGTGGTAAGCTTTTCTTTGGCTGTCACTTCTTCACCCTGACCTGTCTTATTTGGCTCAGCAGAACTAAAATATATGTCCTGCTGCTTTTACACGCGCACTCACATAACGCTCAGCGATCAACCTCTCACATGTTTAAGCTTGCTGCGGGAGATTTCACTTGTCATGTTTGCATAGTAAGCTAACGATTGATAAGACGATGTCAGAGGAATTGGTGCACAAATTATCATCACTCACCAATCAGTGCTGTCGCTCTCTATACACAGTTCGCGCAATTGCAAAGTGAAAGCAAAAAACAAGCGCAAATTCAAACGCGATTTCAATATGTCACATATTGACAGTGGCTCACCGATGCCAATGACATAATTACCCAGCTACATTTCCGAAAGAATGCAAAAGCATTGACATATATTTTTCCTTCCTACGATAGCCCGACAGGCAGGGCAGAGATAGATTTTGGCCCCGATTGGGGCTAGCGATTTTGCGAGCCCTGTATCTGATTGAGGAATCACTCATCTTTGGAAAAGAGAGTTTATTACAGAGAAATGGCTCTTTCCAAAATAAAAGCTATATTATACGCTTCTTCTGGGCTATATTCTCAGCAGCATATTAAACATGTCAGGTCCCCATAAGGAGAATCATGTGCTAACGGCTGTCTAAATGACTCGGGTAAAGTTTGTAGCATGCATGCTTGTTGTTTTTGTCTGCTTCCACTTGTCTTTGCACTAGGATGATGTCGGCGTAAATGTGCAGTCATATTCGTTGTGTTCCCACTAGTGCTATCAGCGTAAATCTCGTTGAAATGACGTTAACGCCACAACACGGCAAATCTCCGTTAACGAGCGCCCCGTGCATGGGGCTGGACGGCCAACACGTTAACAAGCTAACTGCGCTGGGGACACCTCAGGCCCTCCAAGGTTTGGAGGCCTATCTCCACCCACCACCACTTCCCCTGCCGGTGGCGGACTCCCTCAGGTGTCGGTGTGTTGGTGGTTCTTTGTGTCTGGGGGTGGGCGCCCGGGTACACACCGGCTCACTCCTTGGCGGCCGCTTGTCGGGGCCTGGGGCCTGGGGCTCGCTCGGGCCCCTTTGGAGGTGGGGTGCCCCCGGCCTCTCGGCCTGGGGCTCGGTCACTCAAGCACAGCTGGGGGCCGGCGGAGCTCACGGGCGCGTCACTGCAACTCCCCCTGACTTCTGTTCCGCGGCTGCTGGGCGAGCCCTCATCTGGGACTCTCCTCAGCTCTTACTGGAACAGTGGCGCGGCTGCCCCTCTGTTGGTCTTCCATGGTCTCTTGTGTTCTGGGGGCCTCTGGATGTCTGGAGTTTTGATCTCCTCCATACCCGCTTCACACCCTGGAGGACGGGGCTGTGGCCCCCCCACACTCCCTAGCAGATCATTACATGGAGAAACCTTTGGAATGCAAGCATGCTGATCCACACAGGTATGCACACATGGGTATTCACAGACGCGGACTAAAGCTTTCTTGGCTGCTGCCTCAAAGCACACTGTGCGCTGTCTATCTTGTGTGCTGCACAATATCGTTTATTATTTAGTAAATATTGATATCTATGACTAGCTAGTTTATTGTGATGGTGCTGTGTTTTCTCTATTATTATGTTGCTCTTTGTTGTTTGCTGTCTCCTCTGTTTGTTTTTTTTGTTTGTTTTTTTTTTTTTCTCCATACAGGTGACCCAGGAGTTCTTTTTTTTTTTTCTCTCTCTTCCCCCCCCCCTCTCAGCGTCTCTTCTCCCCTTTGGTTTTCTTTCTTTCTCTCCCCCTCTTTCTCTCATTCATTCCCCCTGTCCTATTTATAAAAAAAAAAAAAAAAATGACAAAGGATGAACTGAAGCTCTGCCATCACGTAATGTCGCATACTGCTGTTTCTGATGTCATTTAAAAAAAAACAAAAAAAAAACAAGCTAACTGCGCTAACACACTAGCTCCCACCCATGTAATTGAGCATTGCATGGCACATCCAACATACTGTTTTACTTTAGTCCATGACGCGCTTACCTTCAGGGTCATACGTCACATGAAAACCAAAATAATTCCAAACGCCACATCTGAATGAGGGTCGGGGAGGTTCAATTTGCCATGTTGCAAGGAGAGCTTAACTTCTGTCTCGCTAGCTTGCACTCCGCTCTTCCTTCTGATGATGCTGTCTGTGTTGAGCGCTCAATGGATCTGCGCTCGACAGTGCAGCCTAGGCGGAGTAGTTGAACGCAGATTCACTGAGCGCTCAACACAGACAGCATCGTCAGAAGGAAAGTTGATAAAATAAATTACAAATTTTGTATTGTTCGATACATATGCGTACCGAACCGAAAGCACTGTATCGAACGGTTCAATATCGATACGAATATCGTTGCACCCCTACTATACAGCCAATCACGCCTGGGAACCCTGAAAATAAATGTAAAATTTAAGTAGTAGTTCAAGTATCACCACATCATGTATTAAATTTTGTTCATCCTGCTACCTGCAATTTTGTGGAATCCCTCTTTGATAAATCTTGTGGGTCTGTGACCGGGGAACACCACAAACGAGTACAGGAGACGTTTCAGTGCAACTGTAACATTCCTGACTGCCTGACAGACGGTAGCCTTGGAAACGTGCTCAGCGTCACCAATATTATACAGAAAGCTCCCGTTTGCAAAAAACCGAAGTGCAATACAAATAATATGTACAGAACTGAGAGAATGTCCGCGATGTGTCACATGAGCAATATTAGGCCTGAGGATGTTATTCAAATAAATTATAGATTGTGCTGAAAAACGGTAACGTTCACACAGAAAATCATCAGAAAATGATAAAATGTCCAAACGCGCTCTAATCACTCTCTCCCGGCGGAGAGCTCTGCGGAGAATTTGGGCTTCAACATCTACTGGCTCTTCAAGGAAGGGGCACGCCATGTCTGACACTTCCTACAGTCAGGTTTCTGATAAAGAGGCGGAGAACGTCAGGGTTAGTTGAAGTAAACCTGCTAGGGGGCAGGTTAGCTTCACGGAGTGTGTCGTCATAGTAACTCACTCAGAATTAATCTAAACTCGCTTTGTGAAACCGAAAACCCAGAGTTTTCGTTAACTCAGGGTATACTTACTCAGAGTTTGCACTAAACCGGAAACAGGGCCCAGGTCTGAACTGACTCTTTATCTTTGCTCAGGAGTCGAGGAAGGCAGTGAAAAGCTGAACAGATTTCATCACAGTAGATGTCTTTGTGAGAGTTTTCATTCAATTATGTTATTTTCTTCAATGCTTTGTAGCCACACAGAGAAGAGCAGCTACCTGAAGGCTACTGCAATAATAGTCGTTTATCTTACATTTACTTCCTTATTATATATGACTCTGGATACTGTAACTCCCGTGAAAAAGAAAGCCTCAAATTTAGAAGTGCTTGACTCCCTGGTATAAATTTCAAATGTCCAACTTAAAACAGATAATGTGTGCGCTGGAGAGGTAGTGGTGTCTCACTAATTTGGAAGATTGTCATTTAGCCTGCAAAAGTAGTTTGCTGCTTTATTTACAAACAAACAAACAAGTCATCAATAAAGTTAAAACATCTTACTGCACATCTTGGTTATAGAAAGATTTGAAGAAAATAAGAACAACCAGAAATTTTATGACTGTAGTCAGGCTGACAAAAAGTCAGCGCTCTTGAGCTCTCTTGATTTCCATTTCTTTAATGTTATCTAGTAACTTCATGGAGTTGTTCAAAAATAAATGTACTATAACTACTTTCAACACCACTGATATCTATTTAGACAATTTTTCTCCAAGTGATATTTTTTGAGTTCAGTAATTTCAGTAATTACATCCTCCAAACCATCAATGCGTCTTTTAGAGCCCATTCCTACAAGACTGCTCAAGACTACATGTGACACCAAGAAGGTCTATAAGCTGACACTGATGGCCACAGTTGGTGTTATGTTTTAATTAAAATTTAGTCTTGTGTACCCAGTTTTTTACGAGGAAAATGAAGAGTTGTTATCTTATGCCAGTAAAACAATTACTCCAGAAATCTTTGGATGTTGCTAAGAAAGAATGTAACCATTAACAAAAAAAGTAATAACACAGAGGCCTCATAGAGGCACAGTTGTTGGTGCTGTTTGTGTGGAGTTGTTCGTTATGTTCACCTCAAATCAACCTGAGTGTCATTTCTCTTTAGTTCTGATCTCACTGCTGAAATAAAAAGTGTTTTGTATACACAGTTTGGGTTATTGCACAGTGCAGTGAGGGAATAATTATGCCATTGTTCTCACAAAAGTATAAGTAATCATCAGTTTTTAAATTTAACCCTCACAGCTCGTCTGACTGTGAGTCCCAGCAGCTCTCAGTTCTTTGAAGATCGATCTGTGTATCTGACCTGTGAGGAGGACGACAGCTCTGCTGGATGGACTCTGAGGAGAAACACAAGCAAACAACACAGGAGTCAGTGTACAGATGGGTGGGGAAAACCAACTGGTTCCTCCTGTAGCATCAGCTACAGCACCACATGGGACAGTGGAGTTTACTGGTGTGAGTCCAGAGAGGGTACCATCAGTAACATGGTTAACCTGACAGTCACTGGTAAGCTGAGTGTGTGGAGTTAGTGTTGATGAAGCTGTGTGTAAATGGATGAAATGCTGTAGTTTGTCTCTGTGTTGAGGTGGATCAGTGATCCTGCAGAGTCCTGTCCTCCCTGTGATGGAGGGAGATGACGTCACTCTGCTCTGTAAAACAAAGACCACTCCCTCCAACCTCCCAGCTGCTTTCTATAAAGATGGCTCCCTCATCAGGAAGCAGCCTACAGGTCACATGACCATCCAGCATGTTTCCAGGTCTGATGAAGGCCTCTACAAGTGTGACATCAGCGGTCATGGAGAGTCTCCATCCAGCTGGATCACTGTCACAGGTGACACACTCACCTGTCTGTGTTTCTGCAGCTTTCAACATTCACAATGTGACGACAACTTAATGACTGTGTTTGCTTTATTTAGGGGAACAAACCACCACACCTCCACCTGGATCCACCTCCATCACTCTTCCTCCATCACTCGCCTCTCCTGTTCTCTATGTGTTGTCATGTGTTGGATCAGTGTGTGTTGTGGTTCTACTGGTGTTACTGGTTCTGCTGGTGAGACGATGTGTTCACAGAAAACCAAAAGGTGAGACTTCCTGATTTTACATGTGTATAGATGTTCCAATCATAGTTTTTAAATGGTTTTTATCCTGGATTTAAAGACCACCACTGAAACAGATGTGAAAAGGGATCATTTCAAAGCTTAGAGAAGCAACAACATCAAGAACAGATTTACATAGTCCATGTCACGGCCAAGGCCGAACTCGACAACCAGACTCAAATGCAGATCATACTCAGAGGCAAGTGTAACCACTGACTCATTTTAAATAGTTTAGGACAGCCAACTACGGACCAGTTGCTAGGTTCGGCAGGGCTACAATAGAAAGCGAGGCGAATACAGAATGAAATGGCTGGAGACAGGAATTTGAGCAGCAACGGTTATTATTTTGCACAAAAATGAAATAAACAAGACAAATTCCACATTGACAGTAGTAATGATAATAATAGCAATAATAAGAATAAGAATAAGCCGGTAAAACAAAAATAACCCCAAAAATAGTCGTTTGAGCTCAATATTCAATTGTCTTTTTATCTTTGGTCATTTGTCAAGTCAAAAACTCTTAGTCTAGTTCTTTTTCTCTTTCGTTTGTGGTTTGTGTGTTACCACTTGGGAGTCTCCGTCGAGGAAGAAGAGTAAGTTCCTCTGCAAAGTTCAGTCTGGGCTCAGGCTCGCCATCTCCATCCGGAGAGAATCCATCGGAATCCAAAATCTTAATTCCTTCCACATGAACAAGGAAAAAAAAACCTGCACAACAATATTAACATTATTGTACACAGCCAGCTCCGTTTCTTCTCTTGTATCACAGCTATAGCTTTAGTTCTTTATCTCTTTTCACATTTCTTTCACATTTCCACAGTAATACATTACATGCATGCTTTGAATATATCTCTCGTTATACATGAAATTATTTTAACCATGTAAAACAACAAATGAATTTCTTGTTCTCTTTTTAACCATGAAATTATGATTAATAGGTATAACCAGCAAGATAATACATTTTTCCAATCATCCTTCAAGTATGCTAAACAAATTCTACCACAAACAGCATTTCAACCGTTTTTAAACAGCAAATTACCACTCGCGAATCGGTATGAACAGAAGAAACAACTTTTAGCAACAGACTAACACATTATTAACTTTTCAAACCCATGGGCTCAACTCACCAAAATGTTAGAAAATTCCGCACGTGGACTGTCTCATCTACTTCCACGTGCGAAAAGATCTAGCTCATGTGAAATGATGGTCTGGTGTTTCAGAAGACAGGGCTAAAACCACCTTCAACCAATGAAAATGGCATTTATCCCTTGTGATCCGGCAACAGAAAAATAAAGTTTGCTAGAGGATCACACTTCCTTTTTTCAAAATAAATGCTTCTTTTCAAAATAAAATAATGAAAATACATTTATACAAATAAAGCGAAAACAAGAAAAAAAATAACAAAGGCAGTTTTCTCTACCGGGTTACACAAGGATAAGTGTAATTAACAGAACTTTATTTTCTAGGGCCTGACAAATACTGTGAGCTATGAGAAATAACATGGGACTTCAATTATGGTGGTAAACAGGAGTGATGCTAAACTATGAGAAATAGTTGATTTACAAAAGCACCAGAGGATTGTGACGAGGGGATATGTACAGGGGCACGGGGCAGGAAACATGACCTGGAGGCTCTGAACTTTTGGCAGGGGGAGGAATGGCAAAGAAGGAGTGAGTGGTCAGAGTGAGCAGTTTTGGCCCGATTGAGTACTGTGACAGGAGGGCAAGCAGGTGAGTGAATCCGAGAGGTGCTGTGACACAAAGAGCTGCCAAGCACAAACCAGCTTCAGGATGAAAGCATGTATTGCCAGGAGATGGAGGTAGCAGACAACAGGATAATGTGGTTAGCTGAAGACTTGGCGAAGAGGAAGAGGACTGGTGAGCGCTGGTCTTAAGTACTGGCAGCTCAATTGCCAGCAGGTGTGGAGACATGCAGGAAAGCAGCGACTCTGCCCAGTGGTGGAACTGTGACTGAGTGGAAAAACCCAAGGACTCACCCAGACCATGACAGTCCAGATGAAAGAGTAATCCATCTGAGCTGGACAACTTAGAATGACTGGATACAAGTTGATCGAACAGTGTAGAAAAATGCTCTGCTGTATTTGAGCCGAAGCCTCAACAGCGTTGGACAGGTGCAACCTGTTTAAGAGCAGCACCAAGAGCAACAAGGAGCAAACCAGGTGCTTTTTAATGTCCCAAAGACATTTTATAAATCCAGAGGAGTGAGTGTCTGGAGGTCAGGCAGGCTCCATCCCTTGCTGTTTTCAAAACTCGTTTAAAAACATCTCTTCTCCTTGGGTTTTAACCTAAGTTGGGTCGTGGTCTGTGTTAAACATTTTACCCTTTGTATATTATATTTTGTACAGCACTTTGGTAAGCTATAATGTTTTTTTTGAAGGGCTTTAGAAATATAGTGAAAGTGATAAATAAAATGGGCACATGGTCAGAGAATGTAGCATCCTCGACATGTAAGTTACAGACAGATAACCCATTCTTGAGTGCCACCCTTAACAGATTAAATAAAATGAAAAGAGTTTATTAAGTCCATGAAGTCCTTAGCCAGGGGGCTTCCCTGGGCAACAGATGTGAATATTAAAATCACAGAGTAGCAGGATCTGGTCATATTGTGATGCACTGTCAGCGAGAATGTCAGAGAACTGAGATAAAAAAAAAAATCATTATTATATTTAGGAGGCAGTTAAACCACTGCACACAGCAGCGAGTGGCCCAGTTCACACAAACAAAGTTCAAAGGTGGTGTAGCATCTTCTTGAGGATAGCTGCTTAAAGGCGAAGTGTGCTTCAAAAACAACAGCTAACCACAAACAGAAGATCTTGGAGTGCTAAAATAAGCAAAGCCAGCTGGCAGTAGTTAAGAAAAGGTGCTTAACTCACCAGGTGAAGTCCAAGTTTCTGTCAGACAGAGGAAATCCAATGCATGGGAAGAAAAGACATTTTCATTTGCCACTGATCTGACATTTATTAAACCCAACCTGAGGGGAGCTGGGTCGGAGACTTCCCCTGCAGCAACAACCTGAGCCACAGGTCGAATGTTGGATAAAGTCGCTCCCTACCAACGCAAATGGCGAAGAGGCAGGGATTGAAGAGGGCTCCTCTTGATAGAGCCAACAAAGGGAACCAACCAGGAGTCCGCAGGGTCCACGTCATGGCACCAGGATTCATGGAAAAGATTGATGAATGAAGTGAAGATTGTTGGGAAGGTAAGAAATCCAGAGTCTCAGCTTAGCGAGGTGACCTCCACAGGTACCCCGTTTCCTATGTCGCTTGCGCATAGATGGTGGCGGTGGTATGGGAATCCAGCACAATGGTATTGCTTCCAGATGAGGAGGCAGAGAATCTTGGCTACATTTACCAAGCAGAGCTAAAACTTTGGGCCATGAACCTATTTTCAGTGTCTGGCAATCACAAGACAGTGTGGAACTGAGATGCTGTACAACGTTGGCTAAAAACAATAAAATGAGACAAATAAGAGAGAGCGGTAGATGGCGTGCCAACCACAGGTGCCATTTTGAATCACACGAATAACAACAATTATTACAATACATTAAAATGTAGGAATGTTGACAAAATGTTTTTTTTTTCTTGAGTAACTTTCCAGTGACAATTTTTACAGTAATTGATCTTAAATTTGGTTCATTTCAGCAGAAGAAAACATGACATACTGCAACATCAAAACATCACACTGTCGAAAACATCCAATCAAGCAATGCAGAGGTAATGTTCATTCTTTTTGGGTTTTTCTTTTCTTTTTTCATGGTTCTTGTTTTTTTGAGATCAGATCTGTCAGAAGAGAAGAGTTATTTTAGAAAATTGGTACACTGTTGGAAAGGGGGGGTTTTTGCAACCAAAAGTGACTATTTTGTATTTAGAAAAGCTTTGTTTTCAAGCTAAATCCATTGATATTATGTGGTCAGACACAGATGGCTGCTAACTAACCACCAAAACTGGAGCTCAGACTTTGTGAATAGTCTGGTAGTACAGTTAACTACACACCAGCCATATTATTGGCCAGAATAGAAATTGCATTAAAAAAGCTCAGACGGTACAGTAGTCCAGTGGTCCACTACGGGGGATTCCGATTAGGTAGCAGACAGCTCACAGCTACAGCCTACTGCCTGTGTCATCAGCAACCTGTCTGTCAAAGAGGCCACCGCCCAGTTAATGCAAACTTTAAGATTTTGAAAAGTTTGTATAAATTTTACTACTAAACACTGAAAAAACAAAAACAAAAAACAAAAACCTAAAGACATAAAATGTATAACTGCTGAGTTTTTAGAATTGCTTCCTTTGGCAAAAGTCTTTCTGACTTGGTTTAAGTTTGATGCTGATTGTGATTACGGTTGATATATATATATAATGGATGAGGACATTATGGAGTATGCGAGTGAAAAAAATGTGTGATGTAACAAGAATTGTTTTAGTTTACATTTATCCTTTCACTTCCATTGATGCATCCTTTTTTTATTTGCTTCCTTGTCCAAAATGTAACACCTTGATCATTTTAATCAGATATGATATGAGTTTGTCTTTAAAGTTTGCTGTCGCATGTTATCTGTTACCATTTCTGTACAGGACTGTGTGTTTGTGGTCTGTGGTTAACTGAAGCTAACAGCTCTGCAGTCGTCAAGCATCCTGTTTCTGATAGAAAGAAAACACGTCAGCTGCAGGTGTTTCAACACAAGGGGGTTAACAAGACAGACAAGTTAATAATGACTCTCATGAATACGCTCATTAATTCATTTACTCTGGTATTATTCACAGTTAACCTTTGGGTGCCCTTGTTCCTTCATATTAATGTGACACCAATATTTTGAATTCAGCTTATGTCTGTGTATATTTTCAAAATTCTGAAATGTTTGAAACATTTCTATTTTTTTAGTATCCTGACATGCTGAGTCAATACACTAATCCTGATGATGAACAGTCATGTTTCCAGTGTTTTCAATTACTTTTTGTATCCAAATTGTTTCTTGTCTAAGTATTTCTGCAGTAGCATTAATATATATCCTCTGCTATGAGTTGTTCTGCCTGCACTGATGTCTTCTGTGTGTCCTTTATTGTGCAGGGAGTGATCCAGCTGCTGTTTACTCAAACTGGTGAGAGCACTTATGAAGAAATCATGGTGAAAGAGAGCCAAAATAAAGGTAAGTCTGCTAGTGATTGTTTTCATCATGGTTCATGTCTACAGAGTGGCCTTACACTGTAATGATTTCCACATTTATCTAACACGCATTAAGTCTCAGTTTGATTCTGGGAGGAGACAAAAATCCAGAGCTCCAAGTCATTATCTCTCAAAAAACATTAGACACAAGAACAACGCTAAATTATTCTTTTTTGACAAATTGTCAGGCATTCCAGATAATCACAAGGAACCTTTCCAATGCCTGACAGATAAAGAATTCCACAGATAATTAAGGCAGCTAAACTTCATTTCCAAGAATAGTTGTTTTCCCCATGTGAGCTGGTCATTTAGCAGTTCTATCAGAAAAACACAGGCTGAGAAAGAGTCAGAAATCTTCCACTCTACTTTACTGATCAACCAACCAACATATATGTGTAACAACTTCAATATTTTCAACTTTTTATTTATTGATTGACTCAGTTGGCTTCTATCGAAATGTAAATGAGCCCAAGTCCTAATCACACTCTAGATCTTGTGCTGACTTTTGCTGATTTCATGAAACCCCTTTTTGGTCTTCATAGCTTAAAAATTGGACAATAATGGACTACACAACTCTGCTGATAAGTCATCTCTATCCAATCAGTTTGACTACATTTAGCTGGACTTAAGCAGACAGTAGGTCTCTGAACACCTCATTCAGCTGCATCTGTCCTGTGTCACATCATCAGTAACAAACACTTTGTTTGTTTGACACTTTGAGTCAATTGTCCCATTTTGTTTGGTCTGTTTGAAAAGAGGTTGTCACATGTTAAGGAGCTGAAACTCCTAAACCTTTCAGCCATTATTTTTATTTATTTAATCATTTTTCTTGTTATTTCTTTTTTTTTTGTACAGCATGTATTCAAGATCAGGTTCAACTGTTACATGATAAACATATATGAAAATATATTTATATTGAAGAATATCAATATAGCATTGGTTGGTCCAAATGTGCAGTTTACTTTGGTCAGTTTTGACTAATAATCTAGACCATGGTATAGGCTGACCTTGTATGGCCCAGATGTCAGGTGTGGTATGACTTTTAGAAGTGCTGTAACTAAGCAGTTAGTCAGAAAGCAGGTCAGGTGTATCTTCTAAATCTACTTTTGGCAGCAGGATGTAACCAGGATGAATTTGTTGTGAATGTGAGGCGTATAATGAGACATATGAACAGACTAAAAGTCTTTAACTGTGTGTTCAGGGTGAAAAACTGTCCCTTTAATACAATGAATCATTTTGACTTCTGCATGTAAAACCACAGCAGCAGCTTCCTGCTGTTGATTCTAGTGAACCATAGGCTGAAAACACTTTCATACTGTGTTGCTGCTTGGCTAAAAATAGTGTTGTGAGAACACGCTTGCTTTGGCCTCTGTGGGGAGGGGTGCCAGTTTGCATTAACAAAAGATGGCAGCTTTGTGGTCGCGCAGTTTTACTCACACAAACACCCCCAGTTTGTTGTAGTCTGTTGTTGTTTCTCAGCAGGTGTTAAAAAGTGGTAAAAACTGTGAAGAGAATAATTGTTCCTGTTTCCTGTTTTTTTGTTGTTGTTTTTTTTATTAAAATACGTAACCAACAGCTTGGAAAATAGATTATACATTTGTATCATACTAATTATATTATCAATATCAGTTTTCCATTCATATTTAGAATTTTATGGCAGGGTCATATTTGGCCATCTTTTATTAGTTAAGGCTACGTTTTGGAGTAGTATTATCCTTATATTTGTGCATCTATAATGTTCCACAATTTGTAGATCCAGGTTTTTGTTACGTGTACTACGTACGATGTGTACTATAAGTACGAGAAGTGCGGAAGTGAGAGGCTTGTGAAATGGGACGCTTCGTCGCGCTGTTCAGGTTGCCTAGCAACCGTGATACTAACCGCAAGACATGTTACATACAGCTTTGTTTGACAGAAATGAAGGAGAAAAATGTTTTGTTGGTCATTCATTTTTGTCATGACATCACTTTGATTAGTTGAGTATCTGAGGCTGAGACCACGGGACTGTAAAACATGATAGTTGGGCTTCATTTCTGTGCTGAACAGTCATTTAAGATTAGTTAGTAAATAACAATTAGGTAATGTTGTTCATGAGACTAAAGTCATCTCACTCTGGTAATGTAAATATAATATGGCCAATATTATAGTATTGTCAGATTATTATGAGATATATATATAAACCTCTTTGGCCGCTCCTTTCTGCCGTATTTTGCGGCAAAATTATCCACACCCACCACCGCGCTATGAATTGTGGGATATATGGGACCACCTGTCAGACCATCCGACTGGTAAAAGGAGCCGTCCTCAAAACAGCAAAATCCCACCTGCTACATTGGAGGAGTTGTCACTGCTATTGGATACTTTGCTGGAACACAGTAAAGCTGTGGGTTGTGGGAATGACCCATAATGTTTTATCTAGGGGTCTAGATTTATGCCTGTAGTGCACTGCCATGTAAATAATTTGCATTTACTGAATATGTCCTGACTGAGTCCCACTGTTCAAAAGTTGAATAAACAAACAAACTAATTTCTGCCTCTTTTTTAAAACTTAAAACCATTTTGTAGAACATCACATCAGTTACAGTGTAGAATCCATGTCATTTATAGTTTACAAATGACAAAATGTTTACACAAAATCATGAGTGTTTACATGATATCACCCACTACTAACATTACTTTATTTACTGTATCTTTTGAAAAAATACAGCACAAGACTTTAGAATATTTAACAGGAGCAGGTTTCATTTTTCCCTGGTTTTATTATCACACTGTTCACCAAAACGCAGCAAACCTTCACCATCTTATCCAGAAGGGTCACCTCTTCACCCTCACATGGAAGAAGTAATCTGATTGGCATGGTGGTATGTTTGAAGCAGGTCCCTTGTGTAGCGCTGGAACCCGGTCACGATGTTTCATCCATTTCATCGGCTGGTTTGCTGCAATAATGCCAAATAATTAGCAACTCTATAAATAGAAGGTAGTTCTGCAAAATCACTCAGTAGGATGTTTGTTCTAATTTGCTATGAGCTCAGAGCGCATAGAAAATAAAACTAATAGGCTATAAAGAGTGATATGAACATATTTAGAACTTACCGGAATGAAAATGTCTGGAGCACCAACAGATATTTGGAGATGGAAGAGAACTGGATATCAGCTCGTCTCACAGCTGCTATCCAGGCTAGACGCCTTCGTTTGGTAACATCGATACTGTCAGCCGGTGATCGGCTGTGATCAGCTGATCACGGGGCCGGGGTTAAAAGAGAGACGCCACCCACCTGTTCGCCGCTCAGACATCAGTATCCTCGTGTCAGGAGCTCCGAAACTCTGCCGACGTCAGTCTCCGCCTGATTCAGCAACTGTGAGTTACAACCCCTTTCAATCCTTTTTCTCTTCCCGGCTCCGCTCGCTCTCTGTCTGTAACGACCGTTCCGAAGCCACGCTTCGTGCTCAGGTCATTACTAGAATAACTGCGTGTCTGCTCCAAACCCACCGCTAGCCTTCGCCGCGCTTGGGTCTAGCCAGCACGCCACACGGGCACGCCGAATTACTGTGTGCGATCCGCCCGGCCGTGACAGATACACGAGCTGCTCATGTTGCTTCCAGGTTGGGAAAGAATGAAAAGATAAACAATTTTCAAACTTATTCTCTTGCCCACACAGCAAATACAAACCATGGCTGTTGTGTGTGCCTTCGCTCCCTTTTCACTTGCACTAGACCCCCAAAATGGCGGATCGGGCCAAAATGCTTTCCACGCCCACCCCCGTGACATCAATTCAATTCAATTCAATTCAATTTTATTTATATAGCGCCAAATCACAACAAAAGCCGCCTCAAGGCGCTTCATAGATACAGAGAACAACCCAACAATCATATGACCCCTTATGAGCAAGCACTTTGGCAACAGTGGGAAGGAAAAACTCCCTTTTAACAGGAAGAAACCTCAGGCAGAACCAGGCTCAGGGAGGGGCGGCCATCTGCTGTGACCGGTTGGGGTGAGAGAAGGAAGACAGGATAAAGACATGCTGTGGAAGAGAGACAGAGGTTAATAACAGATATGATTCAATGCAGAGAGGTCTATTAATACATAGTGAGTGAGAAAGGTGACTGGAAAGGAAAAACTCAATGCATCATGGGAATCCCCCGGCAGCCTACATCTATTGCAGCATAACTAAGGGAGGATCCAGGGTCACCTGGTCCAGCCCTAACTATATGCTTTAGCAAAAAGGAAAGTTTTAAGCCTAATCTTAAAAGTAGAGATAGTGTCTGTCTCCCGAATCCAAACTGGAAGCTGGTTCCACAGAAGAGGGGTCTGAAAACTGAAGGCTCTCCCTCCCATTCAACTTTTAAATACTCTAGGAACAACAAGTAGGCCTGCAGAGCGAGAGCGGAGCACTCTAATAGGGTGATATGGTACTACAAGGTCATTAAGATAAGATGGGGCCTGATTATTTAAGACCTTGTATGTGAGGAGCAGGATTTTGAATTCAATTCTGGATTTAACAGGAAGCCAATGAAGGGAAGCCAAAACAGGATAAATATGCTCTCTCTTTCTAGTCCCTGTCAGGACTCTTGCTGCAGCATTTTGGATTAGCTGAAGGCTTTTCAGTGAGTTTTTTGGACATCCTGACAATAATGAATTACAGTAGTCCAGCCTGGAAGTAATAAATGCATGAACTAGTTTTTCAGCGTCACTCTGAGACAGGATATTTCTAATTTTAGAGATGTTGCGCAAATGGAAGAAAGCAGTCTTACATATTTGTTTAATATGTGCGTTGAAGGACATGTCCTGGTCAAAAATGACTCCAAGGTTCCTCACCGCGTTACTGGAGGCCAAGGTAATGCCATCCAGAGTAAGAATCTGGTTAGATACCATATTTCTAAGATTTTCAGGGCCGAGTACAATAACCTCAGTTTTATCTGAATTAAGAAGCAGAAAGTTAGCGGCCATCCAGGTCTTTATGTCTTTAAGACATTCCTGCAGTTTAACTAATTGGTGTGTGTTATCTGGCTTCATGGACAGATAGAGCTGGGTGTCATCTGCATAGCAGTGAAAATGTATGCTATGTCTTCTAATGATACTGCCTAAGGGAAGCATGTATAATGTAAACAGAATTGGTCCTAGCACTGAACCCTGTGGAACTCCATAATTAATCTCAGTGTGTGAAGAGGACTCTCCATTTACATGCACAAATTGGAGTCTATTAGATAGATATGATACAAACCACTGCAGCGCAGTACCTGTAATACCTACAGCATGTTCTAATCACTCTAATAGGATATTATGGTCAACAGTATCGAACGCTGCACTGAGGTCTAGCAGGACAAGCACAGAGATGAGTCCACTGTCAGAGGCCATAAGAAGATCATTTGTAACCTTCACTAAAGCTGTTTCTGTGCTGTGATGAGCTCTGAAACCTGACTGAAACTCTTCAAATAAACCATTCCTCTGCAGATGATCTGTTAGCTGTTTGACAACTACTCTTTCAAGGATTTTTGATATGAAAGGAAGGTTGGAGATTGGCCTATAATTAGCTAAGACTGCTGGGTCTAGAGATGGCTTTTTGAGTAAAGGTTTAACTACAGCCAGCTTGAAGGCCTGTGGTGCATAGCCGATTATTAGAGATAGGTTGATCATATTTAAGATCGAAGAATTAATTAATGGCAGGACTTCTTTGAGCAGTTTTGTAGGAATGGGGTCTAAAAGACACGTTGATGGTTTGGAGGAAGTAATTATTGAAGTTAACTCAGAAAGATCAATTGGAGAAAAAGAGTCTAACTTAACATCAATGGTACTAAGAGTAACTGTAGATAATATTACATCTGTGGGATGATTATTGGTAATTTTTTCTCTAATGATAAAAATTTTATTTGCAAAGAAGTTCATGAAGTCATTACTAGTTAACGTTAAAGGGATGGTTGGCTCAAAAGAGCTCTGACTTTTTGTCAGCCTGGCTACAGTGCTGAAGAGAAACCTGGGGTTGTTCTTATTTTCTTCAATCAGTGATGAATAGTAAGATGTTCTGGCTTTGCGGAGGGCTTTCTTATAAAGCAGCAAACTATTTCTCCAGGCTAAATGATGATCCTCTAGATTTGTGACACGCCATTTCCTCTCCAGATTACGAGTCATCTGCTTTAGGGTACGTGTTTGAGAATTATACCACGGAGTCAGGTACTTCTGATTTGAGGCCTTAGTTTTCACAGGAGCTACAGTATCCAGAGTCGTACGTAGTGAGGAGGTGAAATTATTAACAAGAAAATCGACCTCTGTTGGGGTAGCGTTCAGATAGCTGCTCTGCTCTGTGTTGGTACAGGGCATTGGAGATGATAACAGTGGGTGGATTATATTCTTAATCACGCTCCAAAGCCCTATTGGGACACCGCCACTGTGTTTCATTCAGTCTGTGTCGCGTCGTCTGTGTTCCACGCCCTATGTCATGTCAGGTTTCAAGTCTCTGTGCAGGTCATGACTCATGATGCTTATTCTTATATTTCATAGTTCCTTCATGTTCTGGCACAGTCTTGTTCATGGTCTCACTGTTCTTCGAAGTTTAGGTTCCTGTTTAGTTGTTGTCCCTGTTCAGCTCTTGTTTAGTTTAGTTCATGTACTCCAGCCTCAAATAAAGGCTCGCTTTTCTTTAAAGTTAATTTTGTCTGCTCATCTGTGTCCGCACCTGGGTCCTCCAAACACTCGACCACACGGTCAGCCACTGCGGACCGTGACAGTCTGACTCTTGTAACATAATTGGTTTTGTGGGTTCCAGGTTTTATTTTATGTATTTATTTATTTAGTTTTATTTCAATAAGCAGCTAAAGTGTAGGCAGTGCAGAAAGTAAAGTATTTTATATCTGAGCTGGTTCCCAGTAAAGTCTCAACTGGGACTGCACGTGATGCAGAGTGGTGGACATTTGAGGTTTTATTTAACTACACAGCTTGTAATCATGTTTTCTGTTGTTTGAACTGTGTGTGTTTGTGTTCAGACTTTAAACCAGAGCCAGACGTCGTGTACTCTTCACTGAAGTAGCCCACCAGTCCAACCACTGATGTCCAGCTGCTGGCCTCTAACTGGTTACCCAGCACCTCAGACAAGGAGACATCCACAAGTTCAAAAGATTACTCAGATTTTTTTCCACTTATTTAAACTCATATGCTTCAAAAATCACATAAGTTTAACTGGAATTATTTTAGTACTTAAAATAAACAATGATAATAAAGTCACTCTATGAGTTTGGCACTTTGTTCTGTTTCCCATACTAGTGATTTTGTTTCACTATAGGATTAATAAACTTTTGTTCACACTTTTTTTTTCTCATGTGGTTCTTTTGTTTTTGACAAAATATAAAGGATAACCATTTTAATAAAGTCAAAACCAGAAATTTTAAAACCAGAAAATAATTTTATTTTGTACAGTTTCCTCCTTTTAAAGAAGCAGCTGTGTGTGTTTAAATATGGAGGCTCAAAGCTGTCTGTGTAAAATAAAGGAAAGCAAATAATAAAAATACAGAATCATTCTTACACTTAATGTGAAATTAGCCAGAGGGATAAAATTATTTACTTCATGACTCTGGCCCTAAGCCAAGCAGTTATCAGTCCTCATATGAGTCCTGCATCAACCCAGCATCCTAAATATAACCCACAGAGTATTTTCACAGTAAACGTCTTTTATACTGTCACACATTGGGTTATGACATTTTTTAAAATATATTGTTTAAAACTCCTGGCCGCCACACGGCACACAATGCACCCGACCCCTATGGCGCCTCCTGCGGGTGGTGGGCCTGCGGGAGGATGGGCCCATGTCTCCTCTTCGGGCTGTGCCCGGCCGGGCCCCATGGACTAAGGCCCGGCCACCAGACGCTCGCCTTCGGGCACCCTCCCCGGGCCTGGCTCCAGGGCGGGGCCCCGGTAACCCTATCAGCAGGGTAAACTGTTCCCTCGGTGTCCTTTTCATAAGGGTCTTTTGAATCGCTCTTTGTCTGGTCCCTCACCCAGGGCCAATTTGCCATGGGAGACCCTACCAGGGGGCAAAAGCCCCCAGACAACATAGCCCCTGGGATCCCTGGGACACACAAACCCCTCCACCACGATAAGGTAGCGATTCAAGGAGGAGCTGGAGAGATTATATCTCTCGGCTGGCCTGGGAACGCCTTGGTGTTCCCCCGGATAAGCTGGAGGAGGTGGCTGGGGAGAGGGAGGTCTGGGCCTCTTTGCTTAGGCTGCTGCCCCCGCGACCCGGCTCCGGATAAAGCGGATGAAGATGGATGGATGGATTGTTTAAAAAATGACCTCAGTGACCTTATAGTTGTCATTTAGATTCAGTGGATTAACTGATTCACTTTTATTAAAGCTTCACTTTACTATTTACAGAAAAACATCATGTGGAGTTAGTGTAAATCATTTGAAACACATCATATCAAATGAATTCAATCAGTTTTATCATCTGAAGAACCAGAAGCTCTCAAACTTTATCTGAAACAATATCAAGAAGAAAATCACCTCAGTCACAAAGAGGAAATGTACTCAGTTACTCTCCTGTACTCTAATTACAGTCATGTGATTTCCAGGAAGTGCTGCAGAAGCTGCAGGTGCTCTCTCTCCCTGCAGACTATTTGCTGCTGCTCATCTTTTCCGTTTTTTTCTCTGTTTGTGTTTCTGCTGCTTCTTTGTCCTCACTGTAAACAGTTGTACTGAGAGACTCCTGCACTGATGTTTCATAGGAAAGTCCAAACAGCCTCACTGGCTCTCTGTCTCGTTCATCACAGTTCTAAACACATATTTAAGTGAATATAATCTTCACCCTCAGTTAAAATGACTTTTATTAAGAACAGCACATCCTCAGTATTACTATAAAATAATTATTGATGTTCTGATGATCCATGTTAGTATTTAAAGTCACACTTCTCTCTCTAGTGGCCATATATAAACCACGTGTGAGGATAGGGTCCATTCTCCTCTACTTGTCCTTAACAGGGTCCTAGTGGACAACAGATCAGCAGGACTAACACAGAGAGACAGATTTCCATGTGCACTTAAACTTATGGGCAATTTAAAATCACCAATTAACCCAAATAACTGTTTTGGACTGTGGGAGACAGTCAGACCTGACCCATGCAAACTCAGGGTGAACACTCCACACAGAAAGGCCCCAGTGAGATGGTGGAATCGATCCCAAAAGCCACTGTGTTGCCCTGGGAGGATGGTGTTCATGTAAAATTAGAATCATAGTGTCCCAGTCAGTCATCAGTGTGTCTCTGCACAGCTGTAATTAAAATGTTTTCCATACGTCATCCATCTGTGCTTGGTGCCAAGGCTGAGATAAACGAGGAGTTTTCTCATAAAGAGGAAAAAACAGTACTCCAAGAACAGACAAAGCCCAGCAGAAACCTTGAAGAGGAGCCTCATCTGCCCCCACCCAGGAAGAGCTTCAGAAAGGAGAGACATCTGAGGCAAGAAGAGGGGTCCCCATTTGCCTCCAACTCTCTCAACAACACCAACGACCAGGACCAGGGACCACGATCTTCCCCAGTCCCCCAAACCCCTGACAGGCCATCACCCTCCTCCCCCTCCCTTTCTCCTCCCTTTCTCCCTCCTCCCCACACCTGAAATTCACTGAGGAGATGATGGAGCAGGACAATGCTGGGCTCAGATCTACCTCCCGGCCCAATCCCTTTTTGTCCCCCATAAACCCCCCACCAGAGCAGCCAAAGGTTCGCCATCGAGCCCCACCCTCAACAGAGCAATCGAAGTTACATTGCCCAGCCTCGCCCCCCTTAGTTCCTCCTTACCACCTTCATGCTCTGTCTCCGCAGTCTGATGCGTGATGTGTGAAGGGTCCGGGCTGTGAGGATTATGGCAGTGGTGACTTTTCCCAGGAGAAGCTGGGACCCTGTTTACTAGAAGGTTTTAAAATCTCTGTACTCTTAGGTGACAGAAGGAGACATGTGGCCTGGTCAAAACACAGAGAGCTGCACTCTAAAAGATCTTTAAACATAGTAAACATACCTTGTGTGCCACAGACTGCTCCCAAACACGAGGGAACAAGTAATACCTCTAAATCACTTAAGTTGGCTTTATTAAACATTAGATCTCTAGCTGGGAAAACATTTTTAATTAATGATTTAATCACTGAGCACAGCCTTGATTTTATGTTTTTAACTGAAACTTGGTTGGACCAAAGTAACAGTGGAGCTGTTCTCATCGAGACGACCCCTCCTAACTACAGTTTTATCAGTGAGGTCAGGGCGAGCAGGAGAGGAGGAGGGGTTGCTGTCTTATTTAATGAATCATTTCAATGTAAGCAGCTATCTCCTGGAAGTTTTCAGTCTTTTGAATATGTGGCTTTACAGCTGAAGGCCCCATCCAAAGTTGTGTTTCTTAATGTTTACAGGCCTCCCAAATACTGCACAGACTTTTTTAATGACCTCAGTGAACTGCTGTCTGTGATCTGTGTTGATTTTGACTGTGTAATTATTGTTGGGGATTTTAACATCCATGTGGACAACCCTCAGGACAAAGGGACTAAAGACCTGAGTAACACTCTGGGCAACTTTGGGCTGACTCAGCATGTAACAGAGGCCACACATAATAGAGGACACACTCTTGACCTACTGATCTCCAAGAGCCTGAGCATTTCAAACATTACTGTGTCTGATGTGGGCGTGTCTGATCATTACTGTGTTTTCTTTGAAAGTAAAATTTCAGTAAAATATATCAACAGCAGTGATCACAAAACGGTGTTGATAGGTTTGTAGCTTGAACCTATTCGCTGGAACGTTGAAGGCAATATAATTACTAGAGATGGCACGATACCACTTTTTTATGTCCGATACCGATACCGATATCATAAATTTGGATATCTGCCGATACCGATATGAATCCGATATAGTGTTTTTTAATCAACAAAACTGTTTTTTAAAATATCTTGCTGCATTTTGCAAGTCTGCAAGTTCATACTCAAGTTTAAAACAACAACTACACTAAAGCTATTCTGTTATACCTGTATACAAAAAAAATATTTCATAGTTCAGCAATACTGATCAATCTAAAAAACTTAGACCTACACCATCCTCCCTATTCTGGTATTTTAAAGAGTACTTAGCGTAAATATTAAGCAACCTAACTAATAGGGTTCCAACTCCCAGCAACAACAAAAATAAATAAATAAAAAATAGGGAACCACCCCTCACGCGCCACCTCATGATGCTTAATCGACGTAATCAACCTTAATTTGATGCAGTGTGAAAAAAATGCACAGAAATCAATTATTTTTCAAGAAATATTAAATAGATTCAACATCTTTCTTCAACAAAATTGCAGACTGCACAGATGGTACCTTCCCAAAGTAAAAAGTACTATAGCTTACTAGGGTATATATATATTAGACTTTATAGTCACTATATACAGTAATTGACTTCTATTCATTTTACATCAAATTAAAACTTTGGGTGTCAGATAATTATTTATTAACAGCTCGACATTTTAAATGAGAATAAGAAAGAAAAGTACGTCTTTGTGCCCCCTTTTCCCAGTTAATGCCCTATCGGCCCCCCTGGCTAAACTTTGCTAGATCCGCCCCTGCACAGTTACCAGCCGTCAGCTACGTAGAAAAAGATCCTGGTGTAGAAAGTAATATTAAATACATTCTAACAACAGATGATCAAGCTTAAACGTGCTGCTGTTGTTCAGCCGCTGGTTTCCTCTTTCTGGTGCAAAGTGGGCCAAAAACAAACTAGAGACACGGACTCGCGACAGAAAAGCCGATCAGCTGATCACTGAGCAGTTTCACGATTGAAGTAGCAGCCGGAGAGCGAGAGGCAGTCGCTCGTTAAGCTTAACGCAGGAATGCTTTACAAACATTCAGAGATGGACTTACACACTTGCTTTACTTCTCTCGGGGATAACTTTGTCGGAGATGAAATGCCAGGTTGCTAGCAAAGCTCCAAATGCTATCCAGACCACCGACAGGTCCCGCATGCCACAGCCGCTCTATCACGTGATGCATACTGCTCCGACTGCTAACGTTCTAAGGTGAGTTACGGCATGTTGCAAGTTTTGTGAGGTGCTTTCGTGATATTTAATGGATCGGATTACATTTTTTATTTTTCTCCGATATCCGATCCAGTAATTTAGGTCAGTATCGGACCGATACCGATACGTAATATCGGATCGGTCCATCTCTAATAATTACACAGCAAGCAAGACACGAAGTAGGCAAAGTTCTTCTTGTTACTCAGAATCATCAGAATCAGAATCAGAATACTTTATTGATCCCTGGGGGAAATTATTTTTTGTTACAGTGCTCCATTTTAAACCAACATTAAGACAAGACAGACAATACGCTAACTAAGAATAGTACAATATATACATATATATACATACATATATACATAAGTCACTTATAAATAAATATTTGGAAAAGAAACATGTGTAGTTGTAGCAGCAAACAGTGTGTTAAGTGGATGCGTTGTACAGGGAGATGGCCACAGGCAGGAATGATTTCCTGTGTCGAGCATGAGGGAGACCTGCCTGGAGCCAAGTGTCGTTCCACCACTTGACCTCCGTCAGACTCTCAGCCAGGTTCCTCATAGCACTCCTCTTATTGTGGTTAAATGAATATGCATAGGGTCATTAACATATGACGTCTACATACACACAAAGAGTGTGTGTGTGTGTGTGTGTGTGTGTGTGTGTGTGTGTGTGTGTGTGTGTGTGTGTGTGTGAGGAAGTCCAGCAGTTCATCACAGATTATAAACAACAACAAAATAAACTATCACAGCTATGCAGATGACACACAAATATATATCACAATGTCACCAGGAGACCGAGGCCCTGTACAGGCTCTTGGTAAATGCATTGAGGAAATTAATGACTGGTTGTGCCACAATTTTCTCCAACTAAACAAAAACAAAACTGAAGTAATAGTCTTTGGCGCCAAAGAGAAACGATTACAGGTCACCAGAGAACTTCAATCTATACATCTAAAAACCACAAACCAGGCGAGAAATTTGGGTGTAGTGATGGATGCAGACCTAAACTTAGAAAAACACATTAAGACAATAACAAAGTCAGCTTACTATCACCTCAAGAATATATCAAGGATAAAAGATCTGATGTCTCAACAGGACCTGGAAAAACTAGTCCATGCATTCATCTTTAGTAGGCTTGATTACTGTAACAGCATCTTTACAGGTCTACCTAAAAAATCAGTCAGACAACTACAGCTCATTCAGAACTCTGCTGCTCGAGTCCTCACTAAGACCAAAAAAGTGGACCACATCAGTCCAGCTCTGAGGTCTTTACACTGGCTGCCTGTCCGTCAGAGGATAGACTTTAAAGTTCTGATACTGGTCTATAAAGCTCTGAATGGTTTAGGACCAAAATACATCAATGACCTCCTGACCCAGTATGAACCTTCCAGATCCCTCAGGTCATCTGGATCCGGTCTTTTATCAGTTCCCAGAGTCAGAACCGGACACGGAGAAGCTGCATTCAGCTTTTATGTGTTAGGGGTTCCGAAAGAGACTCAGGCGCAGGCCAGGGTTTTCCTTTAAGCGAAGGACAGTGCGTTTATTTACAGTGAACACATACACCAAGTGGCTATATACAACGTGCAGGGGAAATGGGTCCGGGTCACCAGGGTCCGTGGGAAACAGGGTTGGGAGAAGGGTGTTCCACACTTTCTGTACAAAACGTTCCCCCCTCAATCACTCCTCTCCGCATCGGGTTCCAAAAACGATCTACACACAAAACGTCGGGTTAGCAGGATAATTATAAGAAATTCTCAAGGTAAAGGTTAGCCGAAACACAAGTCTAACTGACACTGATAGCTCAACGATCCAGCGAAGACTAGTGCAGACTCGCCATCTAAGTAGTGCAGTAATCAGCTGGGATCAGCGGCCGGTGTGGTGATGAGCAGGTGTGTGGGCCAGCAGCGGGAGCCCGCAGTGAGCATCGCCGTGGCGAGAGAGAGAGAGAGTGAGAGAGAGAGCAAACAAACCACAAACATATTGCCCAATAGAGGATTGACCAGCGGGGCACAGGGACCATGACATTATGCTCCTTATATCTGGAACAAACTCCCAGAAAGCCTCAGATCAGCTGAAACACTCAGTTTATTTAAATCCAGGTTGAAGACTCACCTGTTCTCAGCTGGATTTGAATAAAACACCAAATCCACACTTTTAAGTATAAATTTCAAAACTTAAATTTTAACTACTGATTTTTTCTACTGTTTTTTTAATAAATTTTAAATCATGCTTTTTTATTTGTTTTTGTTTTTAATGTCTCTGTAAAGCACTTTGAATCACCTTGTTGTTGAATTGTGCTATATAAATAAACTTGCCTTGCCTTACTTGGCCAAAGATCCAGGACCATGAATCATCATTATTTGTACATAACATGTTTTATAATTTGTATATTTCTGTCTTTTAAATTCACTGTTCATAATATCTAAGAAATCTATCAAGATGAAGAGAAGAGTGTTTTGGAATTTTTCCATTAAATAAAGCCTGCAGACGAGCGGTGAGCATTAGCTAACATTCTTTAATCAAAAAACAAAGATCAGACAACCAAGCTTGTGGAGAGCCTGCATGATCTCGGGGCAAATGGTCAGCAGTCGCCCTAGTCTAGCATGGCTCTCAGTTAAATACCTTCTTCAGGAACAAAAGGCAGTACACAGCTGTTTCACACCTTAAGGTTCACACTCCCTTGCTACCTCCCAGAGTCCTGAAAGAGACAAAAGACTCTTCCTGTGGAGTTGTCTGCTTCCCCCAACTTCCTTACTACACCCCCACCATTTGTCTTACTGTATGAGTGTGAGACTTCTTCAAATCCAGTGGCACAAAGGCATTATAGGATAGAATAAATTGATTAATACATAAATAAAAGAAATTCCTATACAATTGATAGAGAAGTGTTTGACTTTTTAACTTCATCATGACAAAATAAGTCTGCTACAGTTGATGTAACCCAACACTGACCAACCACTGTGCACCAGTATGGGCTCTTTATCCCATTACAAACTACCAAGTATTTTCATGCAAAATTTGAATAAGATGAAGTTAGTATACTAAGTTTGTTTTGCAGAATGTTTCACTCCATGAAAGTAATTGATTGAACTACAAAGCTTGTAATCATGTTTCCTGTCGTTTGAACTGTGTGTGTTTGTGTTCAGACTTTAAACCAGAGCGAGACGTCATCTACTCTTCACTGAAGTAGTCCACCAGTCCAACCATTGACATCCAGCTGCTGGTCTCTAACTGGACCCCCAGCACCTCAGACCAGAGCACATCCAGAGGCTTTTCTATTTATTTTTGTCTTTAATTATGTAATTTAAAAAAAACACAGGAGTTATTCTTAAGTACTTAAAACCAACCATGATAATTAAAGTATGTTAATATGTTTTATGGGCACAGTATCTTCACTGTTATTAATACTTAATCTATGCATCCGGCACTTTGTTCTTGTTCCCATGTCAGTGATTTAGTTTCACTGTTGGATTAATAAACTTTTGTTCTCACTTGTTTTTCTCATGTGATTCTTTGGGTTTCACCAAAGTCTCAGATGTAAAAATAAGAATTGTGTTGGTCAATTGATACAAAACTCTTCAGTGCAAAAATTATAATTAAAACCCAAAAACAGGAACTTGTCAGTGAATGGCACAAAAACAAGCTTCAGAGGGGAATAGAGTATGAGTAAGACTATAGCCGGGATTTAGAAACGAGTGAGGACCAGAATTCTTCTCTTGATGTATCATACTAAAAGTGCAATCCTGTCATCTATTCACCAGGATAAAATGTCACACTTATAAAGAAACAAGAGTTGGAATCAAAAACAAAAAGTTTAAAGAATTTTAATTTGTTCTATCCTTTTGCAGGAGCAGCTGTGTATGTATAAATATGGAAGATGAATGTTGTCTGTGTGAAACAAAGGAAACAAAACATTAAAAAAATGCAGATTAGATTAATTATTTTAACTTGACATGAAATTAGCCTGACTTACTTTATGCCTCTGGCCCTACTGAGCCTCTGATTCACTCCTGGTGCCTGAACCAACAAGTTAACCAGTTAATAACCTAAATATAACCCAGTGAGTGGCAGGCAGGCCAAAACTTTACAGAATTCTCTACTTTAAAAATAGTGGTTTGTGCCATTTTTCCATCTTATTCTGAAATAAAAGAAAAAAAAGAAGGTTTAAAGTCTTGACCTCAGTGATCTTATAGTTCATTCTGACCATGATTGTGTGAAATGTCTTAATGTCTTTACTACCTTACTCAGCAAGAAACCATACGGAAGGAGCTGATAAGACAAAAAAAATCAATTTTATTTACTGATTGTTTCATTTTAAGCACAATTGAACAAAATAATATTTTGCTTTCCTGTATTACTAGAATTAATATTAAAATTAACTAAAATAAAAATAATAATAAAAATGAAATAAAAGAAGAGGATTGAATGAATGTTGTGGTGATCAGCAGGAGAGTACAGCAGAAAGTAATTTTGACTGTTCACAATAAATATGTTCATTCGTAATAAACTGTGGAAGCGTCATTGACGATCTGCTTATATCCATGTGGTAATAAAACTATAACACCTCCCTCTAATGGCCACATGTAAAACTTGTGTGATTACGTGAAAGTTTTAAAGTTGCAGAGAATTGTTTCTCCTCTGATGAAGAGCCATTCAGAGGCTCGTTAGAGAGTTTGGTTTCAGTTATATCATTCTTGTGAACGGACCTGCTGACTATTAAAACTAGAAGATTTTCATTATTAATCTTTAAAACTGAGTGACAGATTCTTCTGAAATGTCAATATTTAGTCGTTCACATCACATAGAACACGTTTAATCTGTTAGAGATTTTGATATAAGAGTGAAATTATTTAAAGCCAATTCATAACGGTTTTTATTCATTTATTTAAACTTTAAACAATTTAAAGTTCAGCCATTTAAAGTTCAGCCATAAACTGTTCAGACTGCTTCCATCAGGAAGGAGGTTCTGCAGCATCCGGTCCCGTACCAGCAGACTGAGAGACAGCTTCTTCCATCAGGCCATCAGACTGCTGAACACGTCATAGACACCTCAGCTTCACTACTGGAACTTCAACATTATGCACTCCACACTGTATATAAATGCCACTTGTTTTGCACATATTCAACTCTGTATATTTTATATATTTTATTATTATTATTATTATTTTATTTTATTTTATTTTTTTACTATTTAATTTGTAAAAATGTGTATACACACACACACACACACACACACACACACACGTAGGAAAATATTTAGTATACACATCCAGAAATGCATACACTATTATAAATTGTACATATATTTATTAGTTTCAGGTTGGCCATTCTTGTATTTTGCTCGTTTGTGTTGTTGTGTTTGCACATCTCTGTTGCTTGTGGGGCTCGCACACAAGAATTTCACTCGCATGTGCTGTGCCAGTGTGCCTGCACATGTGATGTGACAATAAAAAGTGATTTGATTTGATTTGAAGTTCCCTAAATTTTAAGTGAAATGTCTTTTTGCCGAATTATATCATGTAATGTTTTACTTGAACCTCATGGTGGCAGTGTTGCTCACTGTTAGGTTACTTGGAAGACAGTGCATCACAGACATCATGTGTTTAAACATTAGGGTGCATTTACTGCAGAATCAATGTACTTTAGTGTACTTTAATCTTCATCAGTGTTGGATCACATTATATTGGACATTATTAGTTTCGTCGACTGAGAAAATTGTCGGGCGGTGGAAGGAATACTTCGAGGACCTCCTTAATTCCACTGACATGTCTTCCGAGGAGGAAGCAGAGTCTGGGGATGAGGGGAATGACCCGCCAATTTCCGGGGGCGAGGTCACTGAGGCAGTTAAACAACTCCTTGGTGGCAGAGCCCCTGGTGTTGATGAGGTCCGCCCCGAGTTCCTGAAGGCTCTGGACGTTGTAGGGCTGTCCTGGTTGACACGCCTCTGCAATGTTGCGTGGAGATCAGGGGCGGTACCTGTGGACTGGCAGACCGGGGTGGTGGTCCCCATCTTTAAGAAGGGGGACCGGAGGGTGTGTTCCAACTACAGGGGGATCACACTCCTCAGCCTCCCTGGGAAAGTCTATGCCAGGGTGCTGGAAAGGAGAGTTCGTCCGCTAGTCGAACCTCAGATACAGGAGGAACAATGCGGTTTTCGTCCTGGTCGCGGAACACTGGACCAGCTCTTTATCCTCTCAAGGATACTTGAGGGTGCATGGGAGTTTGCCCAACCAGTCTACATGTGTTTTGTGGACTTGGAGAAGGCATTCGACCGTGTCCCTCGGGGTGTCCTGTGGGAGGTGTTGTGGAAGTATGGGGTGTCTGGCCCATTGCTACGGGCCATTCGATCCCTATACAACCGTTGCAAGAGCTTGGTTCGCATTGCCGGCAATAAGTCGGACTCGTTCCCGGTGGGTGATGGGCTCCGCCAGGGCTGCCCTTTGTCTCCGGTTCTGTTCATAATTTTTTTTGGACAGAATTTCTAGGCGCAGCCAAGTGGCGGAGGGCTTTCACTTTGGTGGCCTCAGAATCTCATCTCTGATTTTTGCAGATGATGTGGTTTTGTTGGCTTCATCGGGTGAGGGCCTCCAGCTCGCACTGGAACGGTTCGCAGCCGAGTGTGAAGCAGCGGGAATGAGGATCAGCACCTCCAAATCTGAGGCCATGGTTCTCAGCCGGAAAAGGGTGGAGTGCCCACTCCGGGTCGGGGATGAGTTCCTGCCCCAAGTGGAGGAGTTCAAGTATCTCGGGGTCTTGTTTGCGAGTGATGGGAGAAGAGAGCCGGAGATCGACAGACGGATTGGGGCTGCAGCTGCAGTAATGCGGACGCCGCACCGGTCCGTCGTGGTGAAGAGGGAGCTGAGTGTAAAAGCGAAGCTCTCAATTTACCGGTCGATCTACGTCCCTACCCTCACCTATGGCCACGAGCTGTGGGTAGTGACCGAACGAACGAGATCGCGGATACAAGCGGCAGAAGTGAGCTTCCTCCGAAGGGTGGCTGGCCTCTCCCTTAGAGATAGGGTGAGAAGTTCGGTCATCCGGGAGGGGCTCAGAGTAGAGCAGCTGCTGCTCCACATCGAAAGGAGCCAGCTGAGGTGGTTCGGGCATCTGACAAGGATGCCCTCTGGGCGCCTCCTGGGTGAGGTGTTCCAGGCATGTCCCACCGGGAGGAGGCCCCGGGGCAGACCCAGGACACGCTGGAGAGATTATATCTCTCAGCTGGCCTGGGAACGCCTTGGTATTCCCCCGGATAAGCTGGAGGAGGTGGCTGGGGAGAGGGAGGTCTGGGCTATGCAGTGCTGCAACTTTTAAGCAAGCATTAAAACTCAGTGGCTGCACATTAACAGCAAAGAACAGTCTGCAGTCTGCAAAAAGAAAGCAATTTTTACTTCTGACTCTGATTATTAAATATGTTTACTGTACTGTACAGCTGATCATTCATTATTATCAGGATGTCCAAAAAACTCACTCAAAAGCCTTCAGCTAATCCAAAATGCTGCAGCAAGAGTACTGACAGGGACTAGAAAGAGAGAGCATATTTCTCCTGTTTTGGCTTCCCTTCATTGGCTTCCTGTTAAATCCAGAAATGAATTCAAAATCCTGCTCCTCACATACAAGGTCTTAAATAATTGTCAGGGTTCCTGGGTCGTTGACCCAGTGTTTTCTGTTTTGTCATGTTCAGTTTATTTTCACATCTGTTTTCCGTGCCAGCATACCGCCTGCGTATTGTGTTCCAGTTATTTCCATGTATCATTAGTCAGACTAAGTTCAGCTGCGTACTCAACGGTTTCTAATCATTCATCACCCAGCGTGTATTTAAGTCCTCAGTTCCATCCGATCGGTGTCGTGTCATTGATGATGATGTTGTTCCTGTCGTGTGTTCAGTCCAGTCAGCCAGCCATCCATCCTATCATCTGTTGTCTACTTATTCAATAAACCTCGTTCTGCACTAAGAGTCCTGCATGTGGGTCATCCCTTCCTCGCCACCGCACACAACGCCTGACAATAATCAGGCCCCATCTTATCTTAATGACCTTGTAGTACCATATCACCCTATTAGAGCACTTCGCTCTCGCTCTGCAGGCCTACTTGTTGTTCCTAGATTATTTAAAAGTAGAATGGGAGGGAGAGCCTTCAGTTTTCAGGCCCCTCTTCTGTGGAACCAGCTTCCAGTTTGGATTCGGGAGACAGACACTATCTCTACTTTTAAGATTAGGCTTAAAACTTTCCTTTTTGCTAAAGCATATAGTTAGGGCTGGACCAGGTGACCCTGAATCCTCCCTTAGTTATGCTGCAATAGACGTAGGCTGCCGGGGATTCCCATGATGCATTGAGTTTTTCCTTTCCAGTCACCTTTCTCACTCACTATGTGTTAATAGACCTCTCTGCATTGAATCATATCTGTTATTAACCTCTGTCTCTCTTCCACAGCATGTCTTTTATCCTGTCTTCCTTCTCTCACCCCAACCGGTCACGGCAGATGCCCGCCCCTCCCTGAGCCTGGTTCTGCCAGAGGTTTCTTCCTGTTAAAAGGGAGTTTTTCCTTCCCACTATTGCCAAAGTGCTTGCTCATAGGGGGTCATATGATTGTTGGGTTTTTCTCTGTATCTATGAAGCACCTTGAGGCAACTTTTGTTGTGATTTGGCGCTATATAAATAAAATTGAATTGAATTGAAATTGAATCAGGATGTCCATACATGTTAAAAATTAGTCTGATCATCATATTTATGAACACATGTCACACAGTGGAAATTTGTGTTTTTATGTTTTATCAATCTGTGTATTGGTACATAGTGTTGATTTTATGATATTTATTTTGTGATATTTATATTGCATGTTTGTTTATTTATATTTATACGGCATGGTTTTATCCTCATATTTATATTATGTGTGTTAATGTTGTACCATGTTCCTTTAATCCACTGTGGACTAAACAGACAATTGTAGCCACCTGTGAGGTGGGGGCGTTCCCCAAGGTGGCCTATCAGCCGCCAGGTTGACCTGTTAAAGGGGATAGCGAGCGCAGAGACAAAGAGAGGAGTGACACACGAAAGGTGAGCAGGAGAAAAAGGAACGTGTGCAAGGCCGCACGTGTGTTGAAGGAACTGCTGCCTGACTGTGGGGTGCTGTTCGGCGATCCAGTCCCAACGGCAGGAACAGCAACAGTGGGTGGCGATGGCTGCAATTCACAACAGGGCATGGATGCCCTTCTGCCTGCATCTGACGGTGAGACGAGGGATGTCGTGTTCAGGTGTGGAGTGGGGCGGGACTGTGCGGCAACGCACTGTCAGGAGGAGACAGGTCTGCGATAGGAGCCTCCTCCCTGGTCTGCTGCTGGCGTGTTTTACCATCCCGGAAGAGAAGTTCCTCTCCTGTCTCTTTCAGATAAGGACCATTCTCCCATGTGTGGCTGGACTGTGGGATTATGGGACTGTGGGAGGGTAATTTTAGCATATGGAAAACATGTTTTAGCCTTGTTTTAATAGTGTATAGTTATTTCTGCCGGCAGGGTTTTTAGCGGGTTGCAACACTATTTTTATTGTATACGGGGAATTTTATCTTGTATTTGTGACTGTTTTTTTTTATTTTATGGAAATAAATGGTGTTTGAAGCCAGCTTAGTTTCTGTGCCCTGAGCGCTGACCCGCTCACTCCCCTTTCGCTTGTATGTATAAAGAGGTGGTGGTGAAGATTTAGGTCCACCAGTCTTAGCGGCATATTTAAGTAAATATATTTTTTAATAACGCGTTGAATAAAATACTGACATTTTATTAGGAACTGCACATGATCAGCTCGTTTATTCCTCAGAACAAACTGAGGAAGCATCACTGATGATCTGCTTGTATTCATTAAAGTGTTTAAAGTCCAACATCTCCCTCTAGTGGTCATATATAAACCATGTGTGAGGACGGTGTTAATGTAAAATGTGAATCATAGTGTTCCAGTCAGTCATCAGTGTGTCTCTGCACAGCTGTAATTAAAATGTGTTCAGAGGGCCTCAGTGTCTGAATGGTTCCAGTTCAGCTCCATAACAGCAGCGTCCCTGGTTTAATTCCTGTGTTTCAGCTCATATCTGCCTCTCTCACTGAGGGGGACGTCCACTACATGGACATGGATTTGTTCATCAACCAAATTACAGATCACTGAGAGCAGAGGATAGATTGGATAGACGTTAGGTCCTCTTTAACGTTTGTGAATAAACTGTGAAGTTTCACTGAGTACAATGTGCTTTATTGATCCTCATATAAAACTTATTACTTTTTAATACATGGGCATTGCAATGTGACATATTTAAGAATAGATTCTTTAATGAAACGGCACTACTTCCGGGGCATCAGTTGTACCACCGTGTCTGTACTAAGAAAGAAACAGGACATCTTCAGAAGAAGACGGAGGACTTTACTAGGTGTGACGGTGACAGAAATATATACATGTGTTTTTTATAATGTTATCACATGTAGTGAGACACCCACAGTCTTTGTACTTATAGATAAACCACAGACTCAGAGGAAGAGGGCGGGCTTTACTTGGTGTCAGTGACAGAAATGAAAAAAAGCTCAAATGAGTGAGAAGGACGATGAAGGAAACATCTGTGCTGTGTCTGCTCTGTAAGTAGAATCTCTGTGTTTGTTTGAATTCTTGTACTTTGACTGTCTGCTCTCCTGATAACTGATGATGGAGGAGAAGACATGAAAAACAAATCAGGCTGAATTCAAGTTCAAACACCACGAGGACCAACTGCAGGTCTGAACTGACTCTTTATCTTTGCTCAGGAGTCGAGGAAACACAGCAGGCAGTGAAAAGATCAAATCATTCACTCATTATATCAACACAGCTGCACAGTGGACACATGACTTTACTGTGGTATTTTTTAAGCTAATATATTGTGTATATTCACAGTGTAGTCACGTGAACATATATATTTTTATTATTAATATATTCATATAATTTTGTTAACTTTCAGAGCTGCTATTTAAAAATGCCAAACTAGAGGTAGAAGAAAAAATTGTGAGATTTTGAATAGTTGCTTTTCAGCATCTGCTGTTGAAATGATTGTAGTATTAGAGGCATCATAACGGTCCAGTTGTTAGTGCTGTTTGTGTTGAGTTGTTCTTTATGTTCACCTAAAATCAACCTGAGTGTCATTTCTCTTTAGTTCTGATCTCACTGCTGAGCTGCACAACAAACCAAGGTCAGTAACCTTCTTCTGTCACCTGATTAATACTCACTGATTTGACCTGATCTGGTTCAAGTAGTGATAATGTCATATGTCAGCACTCGAGATGTGATGCAGAGGCAAGTTGAACTGAAGGCTTTTTATCAGCACTTTATTGAGCTGATAAAAAACAGATTTTGACAAAAGCAAACAGTGATCATTAGTTTTTCATTTTAACCCTCACAGCTCGTCTGACTGTGAGTCCCAGCAGCTCTCAGTTCTTTGAAGGAGACTTTGTGTCTCTGAGCTGTGAGGAGGACGACAGCTCTGCTGGATGGACTCTGAGGAGAAACACAAATGCAAGACAGAGGACTCAATGTGGAGATGGGTGGGGAAAACCAGCTGGTTTGACCTGTAACCTCACTGTTTTTCCATGGGACAGTGGAGTTTATTGGTGTGAGTCCAGAGAGGGTCCCATCAGTAACATGGTTAACCTGACAGTCACTGGTAAGCTGAGTGTGTGGAGTTAGTGTTGATGAAGCTGTGTGTAAATGGATGAAATGCTGTAGTTTGTCTCTGTGTTGAGGTGGATCAGTGATCCTGCAGAGTCCTGTCCTCCCTGTGATGGAGGGAGATGACGTCACTCTGCTCTGTAAAACAAAGACCACTCCCTCCAACCTCCCAGCTGCTTTCTATAAAGATGGCTCCCTCATCAGGAAGCAGCCTACAGGTCACATGACCATCCAGCATGTTTCCAGGTCTGATGAAGGCCTCTACAAGTGTGACATCAGCGGTCATGGAGAGTCTCCATCCAGCTGGATCACTGTCACAGGTGACACACTCACCTGTCTGTGTTTCTGCAGCTTTCAACATTCACAATGTGACGACAACTTAATGACTGTGTTTGCTTTATTTTAGACAAACACACCACCACACCTCCACCTACATCCACACCTCCACCTACATCCACACCTCCTCCATCACTCTCTCCTGCGGTTCTCTCTGTGTCGTCATTTGTTGGATCATTCTGTTTTGTGGTTCTACTGGTGTTACTGGTTCTGCTGGTGAGACGATATGTTCACAGGAAACTCGAAGGTGAGACTCAGCGTTGTTCATTTTAAAAACAGGAAGGATCATGTAGACATCATTTGGAGTTAAAGATCATTTTAAATTCCTTCTCAGCGTCTTTACTTAAATTCTTAGCCTGACTTTAATAAAGTTAATAATTTTGTAGTTTCTGTGACATCCTAATGTGTTGAAGCTTCAGCCTGATGATGAACGCTTACAGCTCTGTGAGTGTGGTTGGTCACTTATGCCTGTATTTCCTATATTTAATGCATCAAAAACATTTCCCGGCTTCTCTGCTCTCTCTGTTCCTCCTGATGAACGCAAAACTGAATTTAACAACCAAAATCATATTTTTTTAGTCTTTCTCCTAAAACACCCGGTAAACGTTACTTTCAAACTGAACAAAATTAATTTGTTAATGTTTTTTGTCTTTAGCAAAATTTTGTGTGAGTCACAGCAACCTGCAGTGTGTTTTCATGATAATGAAGAATCAACATCACCTCTTCATAACACCAGCTACATATACTCAGAAGCACAAGACACTTCTCTTTTGGCTAATAATAGTGTTCATGCTGTGAGAACATGTTTGCTTTGAGCTTTGTGGTGAAGCGCGTCAGTGTGGAAATAATGGCAGCTTCGTGGTTGTGCACCTTTCTTGTTCTTAGAGACACCTCGCTTTTCTGTGTGCTTGTTGGCAAAAAAAAGAAGAAAAACTGTAAAAAGGTGCATAAAAGTTATTAATATTAAATAATAAAACTTATTTATGTGGCTGTATTGCAATAATATCACAACGCTGTTGCAGTTGTACCTGCAATAATTTTAATGTGTTTTATTCTACAGAGAGTGAACCAGCTGCTTTTGATCTGTCACAGAGAACTGAATATGTCAGTTATTGACTAAAAACCATCAGAACGTGGTCCAGGTACAGCTGCTTTTTATCTTTCACTTTGGACGGAGAAAAGCTATCTGCTCACCTTGTTTCCATTCACCATGCTAAGCTAAGCTAACCGCATCAGGACTTGTGAAACAGACTTCTCATCACTGTCACACAAAAAAAATCTTTTGCGTTAGTACCGACTCAGATCGACTCAACATGATTTGATTTGGATCAAGTAATTTTTTCATTATAGTCTAGTACCATAGACTATAATGGTACTAGACTCACATTATAGTCTAATGTGAGTGGTCATCGCAACAAAGGTGGGTGACAAGGCCATAATAGACCTGCTGCTCGGTCTGTGGCTCTTCATCAGATTTGGGGACCACAGCGTTGTTTTTTCTTTGCTATTTCAATTTCTGGGTTTCACAAATGGTGTGACGCTCTCAAGACTCATCGAGGGACGGCACAGACAGTCCAATCGGTCGCATGCAGTTTGTTGACATGATATTTTCAGATGGCCTTGGATAGTATCACAGTGCAGTAGATACTAAAAAAGTACCGGATACCAGTTACTATGACCTAATGGAAAACCCTGACAGATGTGGCGAGCTAACCTGAGTAGGTACTAATGGAAAAGTATTTCCTGAATAACTGACCTGCTCCTTTAATGAGATATGAGCAGCAGGAAGTGAGGGCAGTTACAGATGTGTGTTCCTCTTTATTCCTCTCAGAATAAAACTAGCTCCTACACTTAGTGTATTTTGTGTCACACTAAATATAATGTTTTTGTGATAATGTTCTAGAAAACGTTTTTGTCTACTTTTTGATAAGTAAGAAACACTTTGGACAGTACAAACAGAACCTGACAGAAGCCAGTTTCTATTGAAATGTAAAGAAGAAGAAAAAATGGTGATAATCTTTGTTTACAGAGGACCTGTTCTGGTGTTTCTTATTTTTTTTTGTCATATGCCTCATGTTCCTCTTGTGGATGTTTGTATTGAACAAAGTTTCTATTAATGGGTTCAGTGTATATAAATGTAACTGTGAACCTAAAGCTCAGGCTGCAACTCTAAACTAATCCCTAATATGACAGATAAGCTCCAGGGAACAGAGGGAAAACAGACAGGGAATGCAGAGGGAATAAATTCAAAGTAAAAATTCAAGGTAAAAACTGAAGCTGAGAGAAGAAACAAACTAGAAGAAATCATGTGATCAAAGTTAAAGATCAGCACAGATCTGTGAGCTCTAGGTTTGAAGAAGCAGCTAAAGTGTGAACAGAATGGAAGCTCTGTGATTTGTATCGGAGCTGGTTCCCAGTAAAGTCTAAACTGGGACTGTGTGTGATGCAGAGAGATGGAGATTGGAGTTCTTTACTGAACTAAAAAGCTTGTAATCATGTTTCCTGTTGTTCTAACTGTTTGTGTTTGTGTTCAGACTTTAAACCAGAGCCAGATGTCGTCTACTCTTCACTGAAGTAGTCCACCAGTCCAACCACTGATGTCCAGCTGCTGGTCTCTAACTGGTCCCCCCAGCACCTCAGACCAGAGGACATTCACATGCTAACAAGACTTCTGTGGGTTTCACAAAGGTCTCAGATGGAAAACTGGACTTCTGGTTTGGTTCTGGCTAAATGACACATACCTCTATTAACTGAAGAAAACAAAGAATAAAGACTAAACCACAACCTCAGCCTAAATACAACCGGAGCATCAACCTGTGTCTTTAAATCTTCTTTTATTTGTGTTTGAGACTGAAGAGTGTTATCTCTTTGTTTACTCAGTCACCTAGAAACCAACCAGCAGCCACTGGCATGGTGAAAAAGTTTTATAATTTTTCCACTTTTCTGAGTAAATAAATATAATTGCCTGGTAGTAGTTATTTGTATTTTTTCCACCTCTTCAATTAATTTTTAAATATTAATAAACAAGTCAATAAAGAATTATTTTTACTGATGGTATGAGTTGCAAGATCTTTGGGTTGATATTGTTACAGCATCACCTTAATCACAAACTATGCCATTGTTGATCTAAAACTCATCATAAAATTCAATGAGATAAGATGGGTAAAGGAGAGACATGAAATGATCATGAACAAGCATGTCCAATTCAGCTTTGGAGACAACAGTCCTGACTTTAGCCATATTTCTTAAATGGTAAAAGCTAGAGTGGGTTACAGACTTGATGTGAGCATAAAAAGTCAAATATTGGTCAAAAAATAACCAAAGAGTCTGAGCAGCAGCTTTTACCATGGATGAGAAAGAACCCAGATGTGAACAGTGTTCTTCAATAGTTGACTTTAGTTTCCACAAAGCATTGTTGTTACAGCAGAACGGCTGATGTTTAACAACAGTTTAACCCTTAATTGACCAAGGTTCCAAGATAATTAATTGCTATGAACTGGTGGTAGTGTGGACTTGAGGCAGCCAGGTATCCCAGAATGCATTTCAATTCAATTTTATTTATATAGTGCCAAATCACAACAACAGTTGCCTCAAGGTGTTTTATACTGTAAGGTAGACCCTACAATAATACATCATTTCAATTCACAAGCAACAATGGTGGTGGTGATCTAAACTGTAAGTAAAAGTTTTAAAATTTTTCTGTCACCAACTACACTTTAAATATTGTTTTGATATTGAATGTAGTGGCGTAATCTTCACATGTGTGCTCAGGTTGTCAGCATAGAACGTGTTCGCTAAAGTGCTCCATTCTTTTCAGTAATTTCGTTAGCTCTGCTAACAGTCAGCTGATAGTTCCATATGTTGCATCTGCAGATTCTTATTTTCACCAACGTGTCATGATTCGGCTGTGGCGTGGATCTAGGAACCAAATGCAGGACAGTCAGACGGAGGAATAAACTCAAAGAGGCTGCTTTACTGCAGTTGCAGAAAAATTCCATAAACAATAAACTTGCAATAACAAACCAATACCAATGCTAAATACTGAGAAACCTTGAGAAAAGAGACTAGGGACGAGAAGCATGGAGGGAAACACACACACACACAGAGCGTAAGGGTACGAGGCAACAACGAGCACTGGAGGACATACACACAGGCAGGAACATGAGGGAACAGGTGGAAACACAGCTGGAACTAATTTGGCAGGACAAGGCAAGGTAAGTGTAACGCAATCTGTACTTACGCCAAACCTTTAATGCGTGGAAATCAGGACTGTTGACCTTGGGCAGTTCACTAGGTGTCAGTGTCATCAATTTCACCCCGATGTTTAACCCAGAATCACAGTTTCTCTAAAAATAGGTTACAAGAAATCAAATGTATCCCAAATACCTGTATCCTGTCAGAAGCTAGTTTCGTAAAGGAGATTGGTAGTAGCTGCTCCACCACAGGAACAATAAGGCTTCCAGCACACAATGGACACCACACTTACTTAGCATAAACACATTTATTTGACACAATTTTAAATAATAAACCCCTTTTTTTGTAGTGTCTTTCCACTCAGTGTCATAAGAAAAATAAAACAAATAAATAAACAAAATCAAATATGTATCCTTTAAGGTCCTTTGGCCAAAAGAAAATCACCTGAGCTCAGGGAAAAATAAAGCGCATCGTTGGGGCCCTTTGAATTGTTCCTACCGCTCTGTTGGAACGGTGTAGCATCCAATAATAGCATCCAGCAAGCAGCAACGACCATCTATTTGCCAGGACGGTTCGGCAGAGTCATCAGATGAGGACTTCCACAAGGCAGTTCATCCAGTAGGATCCAGGGCACCAAAAGGGCAAACAAACCAGCCTACACACAAGTGTGCAGAAGAATTAACTGAAATGTTCATAAGTCTCAGTACCACTGACTCAGTGTCCATGTCACTAACGGCTTATTTAACAGACTTACCATTATAATAATACAGGTTTGTCAAAATAAAAATATAACAGAACATAAATGCTGTTAACAATGCTTATTAATGCTGTTCTCTTAGGCATAACATAATAACACTGTAACTGACCTCGTGTCGGCCGCCATTTCAGGACATTAGCTAGGCTCACTTAACGGCTAGCTTGCTAACAGTCAGCCAATAACACACGTTATACAATATTTAGCCTCTTTCTTAACAACATGACAGCGGTAGATTTGATACCTCGCTGCAGTATAATAAGGCACAAAACATTTCATACGAACATGAGCTGCACGCTAACTCACCAGAGGAGTTCGTGTAATGGCGAATGCTGTCGGACTCAGCTCCGCTTCACGTTTGTAACCGCTACAAGACTTTTTCCCGAATTTCCAGCTCGTAGAGGGCACGAGAGCAGCATGCGCCTCATCGGACGAACGGAAGGAAAAACTCTGTAGCTGGACTAGAGAGTGGCTATGCGCACGGCACAGTGGTGCGTTCAGTGACCACAAATAATCAGAAATCCCATACTCAAACAATGATCTGGGTTACATAAGCAAAAGAGAATACACTGACATGAGACAAAGACCTTCAAAGTAAACTGAACCCAGGTGCCCAACACACTAAATTTGCAAAAAATAATTTTATTGTGTAATTTATATCTTTGTACAGCACTTTGGCCAACACTTCTGTTGTAATTAAACTTGCTTTATAAATAAATAAACAAAACAGTACAGATAGAAACACATTGGCAGGAAAGACTAGACACAAAAAAACCGAGGGAGCACATAACCCAAAACCTAAGAACTAGAAAATCTTAACCAGAATAACACCAAAATGAAAAGATAATAATAATCAAAACAAAACCACTGAGTCCGAAAACTCAGGACGATAACAGAATGGTTGTCTCTTTCTGTCAGTGGTTCATCATGTGGTTTAACAAGATTAAAGACTCAGCAAAAAAGGTCTCCATCCTCTCCAGCTCCAACAAATACATATATCTCTCAATATTATCTTCAGACAACAATTAAATTATTTTAATTGAAATTCTGCCTGGTCTACTGTCTCTATGTTTCAGTCATATACCGTATTTCCCGGACTACAAAGCGCACCTAAATATTAGCCGCACAAGCTAAAATCAGGGGAAAATCCTGTTTTGTACATACATTAGCCGCACCTGACCAAAAGCCGCAGGTGTTTCAATGTTGACTTATCATATGTAAGAGAATATGCACAAAGGGAATTGTCAGGAAAGAGATGGCTGTTTGGAGACATCACTTTTATTAATATTTTGAAAAACAAGTTATGGGTACATATTTGCACATGTAGTACATAACAGTAGCCTACAGCACACCAGAAAAATAGATTCGGACTACCTTTTAGGCTCAGGTGCAGTGACACAGCTTTAACAAGAAGAAAAGTCAGTCATTCACCACCATCTTTCTCTTCTTCCTGCGCACTAAAACCACCAAAGTCCTCTTCTCCAGTGTCGGATACAAACAGGCTCAGGATGGCTTCGTCATCCACTCTTCTTCTCTCCTTCATTGTCACTTTCAAAACCAAAGAAATCCTCATTGTCAGTGTCAGAGTCGAACACCCTCAGAAGGGCCGTGGCGGTGTCCTCCTCTCCATCATGCAGCAGTACAGCCCTTCAAAATCCGTTGGTGATCGTGGATGTTTTCACACTTTTCCACGCTGTCAGAATCCACCGGTGGAGTTGGGCATAACTTGCTTTTTGGGCATAACTTGCAAGTTTATCGCCGCTCATCATCCACGCCTCCCGCTGAATGCGTAGCGCTACTTTGAAGTTTGTTTTTCGCGCTACTTCGTACGGCACTACGTTGCCTGGCGGACGGACATGTGACTAACATACCACTCTTGAACCCCGATCCTTCCGCCAGGCAACGTAGTGCCGTACAACAGCGGAACACACAAAACAAATCGTCTTACGATATGACAAAAATCACGGACAATCCATAGAAAAGCCGCACCTGACTAAAAGCCGCAGGGTTCAAAGCTTGTGCAAAAAGTAGCGGCTTATAGCCCGACATTTACGGTAAATAATGAGCCAACATTTTCCTCACGACACAACCAATAAGCTCGACAGAGCCTCAGTTTACCTGCATACATCCTGGTCACCTGTCAGCTGTTTAACACTTCTGCTGATTCAAGAAACACACCCATGTTACCTGGTGACAGTCACAGTTTAACATGGGCAGCTGCTGCTCGATATAATGTAATGTTGGCACGATATTGTGCACAAGATAAGTGAATGCTGTTTGTTTCCAGAGCGCAGAACTGCTGGATTAAAGATGAAAAACAGGATTGAAATGGACGAGACTGATACTGAGAAAACTACAGAGCACTTTATCTTTATCTCTATTATCTGGTGTTCATATGAGTTGGAATTTTTTAACTGTGAATTTTGAGTTAAAACTAATATTAGTTTTAACTGTCTCGAAATATTAAATCATCTGTTTTTTAATAGTTATTCAACTGTATTCTAAGTAACAGCTGTCTGTTAGAATGTTCATGTTAATAAAATAAAAATAAGTAAGGTTAACATATGATTCATGTCAGTTGTTTTTTTATGTTGGTGTTTCGGTCATGTTACGTTTAGCTGTCAAAGGTTTTGTCAAAACTATGAAACACATCACAGACTTTTGGATTTTGGAAGACAATTGGTAATGCTCATGAATGAGGCTAAAGGCAGTAAGCTGCCCTTTATAACAAAACATGTTAATAGCACCTCCACATTTATATTGTAACAGACTGGGTTACAAGTTAGTTGACCGTTGTGTTATCAGTGTTTTGTGTTCAGAATTGCCACTCACTTATGGCATAGTTGATCCACACCGGTAGCAATGTGATTTACTGAGTGTCTTGAATCGGTAATCGGCCTGTCAGATAAGCTACCTATGACAGAGAGTCTTGAGGAGAGCATGTGTGTGGTTTGGCTGATAGTGTTTGGGGGGTGGATGTTAGAGAGTGTTGTCGTTGGTGTGTGCGGGGAAAAGGAGCACAAGTTGGGGCAGAGAGTAAGTGGGGGTTTGTTTTGATTCAGAAGAGCATGTTTTTTCCTGTTTTTTTGGTGTTGGCTGCAGTGTTGGTCAAGTTACTTGACAAAAGTAATCAGTAACTAATTACCGATTACTTCCCCAAAAAAGTAATCCCATTACTTTACTGATTACTTATTTTCAAAAGTAATTAATTACTTAGTTACTTAGTTACTTTTTAAAAATACGATTTACAACCTGAATAGGTGATAAAGCGATAGATCTTTCAGCCCAATTCTACTTTATCTGCATAACCCATCATACAAAATGTAATCAAATCAAATGGAAAAGTCTCTTTTTAAAACTTGTTTTATTAGTTTTAATCTTTTAACTTTATGCATCAAGCAAAAATTTAATTATATGCAACATTGTCTGACTTGAATAAATTAGTTTAACATTTAAACCTATTTTCTGCACATTCCAGCCGGCGCTAGCCGCAACCTGAACTCCCCTTCCACTGTTTATTAGCTCCTGTGTCACAGTGCTGACAGGTAAAAGCATATGCTTGGAACTCTGACACATTTCCCCAATGCAGCCGAGCTACGAAAGGAGCCCTGCTGGCCGCGTTAACCCACAAGCTGCGGGCAACACGTCAGGCAGGCTAACCGGCTGGAATGCTACTCGCATGCCGGCTAACGATAGCTGGCATGAACCATAGCATAATTCCCCACTGTTTATTCCCACAGTGTTAAGCAGGCCAACAGCGAACGTTTGGAATGCTGAAGCCGTATCCCCTCTGTGTTAACACATAGCAGCCGAGCTGCACAGTGCCAAGGCGACAGCGTATGCTTGAACGCTGAAGCCGTGTCCCTGCCGTGTTTCCACACTGTAGCTGAGCTACTCGCTAGCCGGCAGCTGCACAGCATGGTCCGACCACCGCATAAGCCTGTTTTTTTTTTTCGAGGCGATATGCCGGGGAAGGGGGACCAACATAGGGGAAGCAAGGGCCAACTAGGGGGAACCAAGCTAAGGGATACCAGGGGAATACCAGGGCTACCAGGGGACCTAGAAGGAAGAAATACATCGCCCACGAAAGATGCCGAAGCACGCTCCAATAGACGCGCACACACAGTACTCTCAAGGTAAGCACTCTTTTGCACACACACACAACAAGTGGAGATCAAATGATCACCGGTGTCACGTCTGCACAGCTGTTTTATATGTAAGTTGTGGAGCATAGCCGGGCGTGCCGGAGTGTCTTAAAGAAATATCCACACACCACGACCAAGGGGGGTCATACCCCGTACAACGAGGACCTCACTTGGAGCACACATACGGAATTCCTTATTAGTAAAGTGTGATATTATTCTGTTATTATATGTTACCTTATATATGTAATGAAAGTAGTTGAATTAGAATACTGCTGTAGATCATATTATACCCTTTAAAATAGAGTGTGTGATCTGTATGTAGTTTAGTTCTCATTATACTTTTGAGTTAACAGAACATATTCACATATTAGTTCATTAGATAAATGTGCATCACTCTGTATCCTTGATCTGCTGGGAATGTGTTACACTGTTTTCTTGACATGCTTAATTGTTGAATCATGAAGAGAAGGTTGTAAGCAGGAGACTCTGTGTCTAAAGACAGGGGAGCTAGACAGACCACATTCCACACCCCCACCTTACAGAAAGCAGAGAAACAACTGCCGAGGTCATAACTTAGGCGCTGTAACAGAGAAAAAATGTGATGTTTTGGCTTTTACGACTAGCTGGGGGCCACTAGAGACTATAAAAAGCTGAGCAACCCGTCACCATTTTGAGACATGTGCCTGACCCTCTGGTAGCATCTCTCCCGTCCGGACGTTGTAATGCTCTGACTGTTGAATTGTATGGAAATAAATGATTGTTGATTGAGCATTTATACACCGAGTATTGTCCCTCCTTCAGCCCAAAGATTCAAAGAACTGCGTGTTTTCAACAAAAGGCAGACAGCGCCTCTATCACCTGAGGCGTCTAAAGAGGTTTAAGATCTCCAAGAACATACAGAGGAGATTCTACACTGGTGTCATTGAGAGCATTTTGTGCAACAACATCATGGTGTGGTACGGGAACTGCACAGTACAGCAACAGAAAGCCCTGCAGAGGGTTGTGCGCACAGCTGAACGCACTATGGGAACACCTCTACCAGCACTGCAGGACATCTATGTTGAAAGGTGCAGTTCCCGGGCCATCAGGATCATTAGGGACTCCAGCCATCCAGCCCATAAATTGTTCAGGCTGCTGAGGTCAGGGAAACGCCTCTGTAGCCTGAAAACAAGAACAGAAAGGTTCAGGAGGAGTTTCTACCCACAAACAGTGAGACTCCTCAACCAAAAACGCAAACCGGATAATATGCTGGACAATCTCACACATAGTACATAATTCACACTTTACTTTTTTCTTTCCTGAATCTTATCTTATCTTATTTTATCATATACATTTGTACTTATGTAAATATGTTCATTTTTATAGTTTTCTTAGTTTAGTTTATTTTAGGTAAAAGTTTTTTCTAGTATGTTTCTCACAGTCGGGGGGAGTATTTTTTAGCCAGGAAAAACATTTCACTGTATGTTGTACTAGCTATAACTACATGTGACAAATAAATAAAGAATTGAGAATTGAGAAAACATATGGAATATGTAACGGTGTGAACGTGTTACTGCCCATCTCTGGTTGGCTGTGGCCCACAGTAGCCTGTGTTACTGTTTTTAATAAACAGCTGGTAACGTCTTGATGCATGCTCAATCGTCCAGGTAAGTAAATCCCCAAAAGTTTTTTTCTGTTCATCTGGACATAGCATTTTCATCGGGAGAAACGTTTTGTCACTCATCCAAGTGACTTCTTCAGTCTCAGCTGACTGCAGGTTTCCCAATCAGTACACTTGCATAATGACTGAAACCAGCCCACTGAAGGAACAATGGGCTGGGAGGTCAGTTCATAATCATAATTATGCAAATTCTCATGTCCATTGATCAACAACCACTGATCAAAGCTCACTGATCAATGGCCATGAGTACCGATTCTCCGAATCAAGGAGGGGGCCTAAGGGTACATCTTTCACCATCTTATAATGCTGTGATTGCAGCCATTCCCCAACTCTCTGTTAATGGTACTCATGGCCATTGATCAGTGGTCTGGCCACTTTGATGTCAATAAAACACTCCGCCGCCTCTGGTAGGAATTTTGTTGGGCCTGACATAGGCAGGATGTAGTGGACTTTTGCCACCAGCTGTACAACACTGAAGAGTCTCACAGCCAAATTATATGCTCAACTCCAACAGGGTGGATGTAGAGGGGGTGGGGATGGACATCCTGGGTCCATTCCCCTGCACAGAAAGGGGAAACCGCTATATCCTCACAGCTATGGACTATTTCACAAAGTGGCCAGAGGCATACAGCTTACCTGACCAAGAGGCCCAGACAATTCGAATGCTGTGGTCGAGGGGATGTTCAGCAGATTTGGGGTGGCTGAAGTAATTCACATGGACCAGGGCAGGAATTTTGAGTCCCGCGTGTTTGCGACCATGTTCAAGAAACTAGGCTCCCATAAGACCTATACAACATCCCTCTGACTACAGAGTGATGGACTCGTTGATGGATGACAGAGCAACTGGCGCTAATGACAGTTAAACATCAAAGTGACTCCATGTCGATGAAGGTTCTCAGTCATCCAGGTCATTGTAGTCCTAGGAGCTTGGAAAGAAAAGTGTCTGGACTTCTTTAAGTCGCTTGAAGACGTTTTACCTCCGAGAAACTTCTTAGGTTCTAGGGTGAAATGATGGAGAGTCCCAGATTTAAGCCCTGTGGGAGAATCTTCCAAAGAGGGACAATGGACCCTCTAATGATCCTCTACCTAATCAGACAAGTCAAGGTGTGAAAATGGGTGTAGGTCACAATCAGCCAAGGCTTCAGGTAAGGTCATTGGGAAACCTAGCCCCACCCTATCATGTGATTTCCTGAGGTCACATGGCCCAGTATGTGAGTGGGTGTTAAGGCGTCTGGGAAGGGATCTCAGAATCAGAATCAGAATCTTTATTGTCATTGTCACAGGTGCAACGAAATTAAAAATGGTCCCCGATCATTGCATCATCCCTAACGATATCAAAATATAAATAAAACAATAGAATTCAATAGTAAAATAAATAGAATACCTAAAGTGCTAATAAGAGGTATCAACAAACATTCACATACATTCCCACATACATGCTTCAGTCAGCGCATAGATTAATACGAGACTGGCGTGATTGGTGATTGGCAACAGTTCAAACAGGGAGTGACCAGGATGTGAGGTATCTTTTATGATGTTTTAGGCCTTTTTAAGACAGTGGGTGTTGTGTAGATCTTCCAGTGTGCAGAGGGCAGCCGGTGATCCATTAGAGTGCTTTCCTCTGAGCCACTGTGCAGCAAGTGTACCAGATGCATATGCAATAGGTTAGAACACTCTCAATGGTGGCTTTGTAGAAGGACACCAGCAGTCTCTGTGTGATGTTCTCCTGTGAATTCTCAGGAAGTACAGTCTCTGTACCTTTTTCAGTAGCTTGGAGGTGAAACTGGATTATAGATGGCATACAGGTGGTGTCATAAACCACCGCCTCTGTTGAAAAATGGTCAACTGACAGCGGACATAGATGGTTTCTTTTACTCCTCTTTCAAACAATCTGTCTTCTCTCCAAAATGTGAACATTGGCATCCTCGAAAGAGTGACCTTTGTCCTTTAGTTGCAGATGGACAGACGAGTCTTATCCTGTGGAGGTGGCTCTTCTATGTTGTGCCATGTTTTTATGAAGTGGCTGCTTGGTCTCTCCAATATAGAGGTCCGAGCATTCCTCGCTACACTGTACACCATACACGACATTGTTAAGTTTGTGTTTAGGAGTTTTGTCTCCTGGGATGAACCACTTTGCCTGAGTGTGTTGCTGGATCTGAAGTAAACTGGGGTGTTGTGCTTGGAGAAGACTCTCCTGAGTTTTTCCGATACACAAGCTACATAGGGGATGACAATGTTGTTGCATTTGTCTTTCTAATCCTCCCTAGTTGGTGTCTGATGTTCTTTTCTGTGAATCTTTGCTGTCTTGATGAAAGCCCAATTAGGATGTTTTAAGAGCGGGCTTTGTGTGTGTGAGCTTTCAGAAGCCCAGGGTTAATAATCAGGACCTACAAAACCGGGCAGAAAATGTTCCCTATGAGCCTGAAAGGAAAAAGAGGGAACACACACATGTTCCCTTAAAACATGAGGTTATCCCAATTGGGCTTTTAGCAAGTTTCCAAATGCCGTTTGTTATTGTGGAGAAACACCTACTAAAGAGAAGGGCCACCAGGCCAAAGCAAAGGTTTTGACTCAATCAGCGTTAACTTTGTGTTAAAATAAATTCATGAAGACAGCCGAAGGGTCAGGACTGCCAAAATGAATTAAATAAATACATCATTAAAGTTGATAATACTGATGATGTGCCCCTGGACACATCATCAGTGATGTAACCTGGGGTCATTGGGGGTTTCGTGTCTTTCAACAATCAGACCCCCTCTCCCAGGAGACCCAGCCAGGGTTGATCAAGCCCCAGCTTGTTACCTTGTTCTTAACTGAGCAGGTGCTCTTACTATGACTGATCCCACTTCAGATCAAATCCGCTACAGCCTACAGGACTTGATCGTGTTGCCAGCGATATTGTCCTTGGGCCAGGGCTTTTGGGCAGCAACTTAAAATGTGCTCCAGGGTTCCTCTGTTCTGACAGAGAAGACAGCCTGGTGTCTCTACTTTCCCCCAAGTGAAGAGATTTGATGGACTTGGTAGCACATCATATACTGCGTGAATCAGGAATTTTATCCGCTGGGGTTCTGCTTTCCACAGATCATTCCACGTGACCTTGCACTTGTAACCTTGGGTTGTGTTGCGTGGTTGAGAGGAGGCGGCAAAACACTTAGCAGGCTAGTCGGAAGAACACACACCCACGCTGGTATCGGTAATCCACGGTGGTTCTTTAATACGCCTTCTTCAACAACCATATAAAAGCCTGGCAGTGGCACAAACTGATGACACCATCAACCCTCGACCTGGATGTCTTAAAGGGACACCACACCATAGTGGCTTTTACACACTCTACAACTTGCTCCGATTTTGTCCAAGCCCCCTGCTGCCTCAATTGCACGCTGACTTCCCCTCAACTCCTGCTCGCACCTCCTCACGGATCAGCGACCGCCTATCTTTCCCCTGTGCCTTGTTGTAGTTAGGTGTTCTACTGCTACCCAAGCCCACTCTTCCCTGGGCCACTGTACCCACTATCACCCTTTGCTGCAGCCTTGATACTGTAATCTCAACAGCCTCAGCAGCCCTCCACTTCCACCCGGTCCTAACCTCTATTCCAGCCAGGGCAACCCGGGGGTCACTGGACTCCCAATATTGGAGCAGCTCCCTGGAACGGCTCACCATAAACTCCTTGCTTAGGCTGCTAAAGTGGAGCTTCAGCTTGTTGTTATGACCATACAGAGCGATGCTACTAAGGCTTCGAGGCAGACCCAACCACCTGCGCAGAAACCTGCTGATCCTCATCTCGAATCCTTCCACTGTTGAGATGAGAACTTTATAGACTAAGAGGGGACACAAAATCCGGGTTAGAATTTCTTGCTGATAAATCCAGGCTTTAAACTTGCCAGGAAGGCCAGATTTATCCACTGATGAGAGCCAGGCCTCCAGGTCTTCGTTGGTTGCTTGTATAATTAATTAAATGGGTCAATAATTAATTAAATGTGTTAATTAAATAAAAATTTAAATAAATAAATAATTGATTGATTGAATGTTTTAAATGAAATTAATGGCCATTTAATTAATTATTGTAATATTTGTATAATTAATTAATTCCAAATGTAATTAATTAATGAAAAAATAATTAAATATTTAAGGGTCTATTTAATGAATTCATTTTGTCACTCCTGGCCCTCCATGGCATACTATTTCCTGTAGTATCAGCTGTACCACTGTCTCTGTACAAATGAAGGAAGAGGACATCTTCAGAGGAAGAGGGCGGGCTTTACTTGGTGTCAGTAACAGAAATGAAAAGAAGCTCAAATGAGTGAGAAGGACGATGAAGGAAACATCTGTGCTGTGTCTGCTCTGTAAGTAGAATCTCTGTGTTTGTTTGAATTCTTGTACTTTGACTGTCTGCTCTCCTGATAACTGATGATGGAGGAGAAGACATGAAAAACAAATCAGGCTGAATTCAAGTGCAAAGCACCACGAGGACCAACTGCAGGTCTGAACTGACTCTTTAGCTTTGCTCAGGAGTCGAGGAAACACAGCAGGCAGTGAAAAGCTCAACTCATTCACTCATTATATCAACACAGCTACACAGTGGACACATGACTTTACTGTGTTATTTAATTACACTGAATATTTTGTAAATACCCACAGTATAGTCAGTGCAAATAAAATAATTATTTTAATTATTGCTGTTAAAACAATGTTGCTCATTTTCAGAGCTGCTTTTTAAAAATGCATGCCAAACTAGAGGTATGGGAAACAGAAGGTTCGTGAGATCTTTCAATAGTTGCTTTTCAGCATCTGCTGTTGAAATGATTGTAGTATTGGAGGCATCATAGCGGTCCAGTTGTTAGTGCTGTTTGTGTGGAGTTGTTCTTTATGTTCACCTCAAATCAACCTGAGTGTCATTTCTCTTTAGTTCTGATCTCACTGCTGAGCTGCTCAACAAACCAAGGTCAGTAACCTTCTTCTGTCACAGTTTAAACCTGATTAATGCTCACTGATATGACCTGATTCTGTTCAAGTAGTGATAATGTCATATGTCAGCACTCGAGATGTGATGCAGAGGAAAGTTTAACTGAAGGCTTTTTATCAGCACTTTATTGAGCTGATGAAAAACAGATTTTGACAAAAGCATATCATAATTTTAACGCTTACAGCTCATCTGACTGTGAGTCCTAGCAGCTCTCAGTTCTTTGAAGGAGACTTTGTGACTCTGAGCTGTGAGGAGGACGACAGCTCTGCTGGATGGACTCTGAGGAGAAACACAAGCAAACAACAGAGGACTCAGTGTGGAGATGTGTGGGGAACATCATTTAACTCTTCCTGTGACATTAGTTACATCGTTGAACGAGACAGTGGAGTTTACTGGTGTGAGTCCAGAGAGGGTCCCATCAGTAACATGGTTAACCTGACAGTCACTGGTAAGCTGAGTGTGTGGAGTTAGTGTTGATGAAGCTGTCTGTAAATGGATGAAATGCTGTAGTTTGTCTCTGTGTTGAGGTGGATCAGTGATCCTGCAGAGTCCTGTCCTCCCTGTGATGGAGGGAGATGGCGTCACTCTGCTCTGTAAAACAAAGACCACTCCCTCCAACCTCCCAGCTGCTTTCTATAAAGATGGCTCCCTCATCAGGAAGCAGCCTACAGGTCACATGACCATCCAGCATGTTTCCGGGTCTGATGAAGGCCTCTACAAGTGTGACATCAGCGGTCATGGAGAGTCTCCATCCAGCTGGATCACTGTCACAGGTGACACACTCACCTGTCTGTGTTTCTGCAGCTTTCAACATTCACAATGTGACGACAACTTAATGACTGTGTTTGCTTTATTTTAGGGGAAAACGCCACCACAACTCCACCTACATCCACACCTCCAGCTACATCCACAACTCCATCTACATCCACCTCTGCTGCTGTTCTCTCTGTGTTGTCATTTGTTGGATCATTCTTTTTTGTGCTTCTACTGGTGTTACTGGTTCTGCTGGTGAGACGATATGTTCACAGGAAACTCGAAGGTGAGTCTCAGGGTTGTTCATTTTAAAAACAGGAAGGATCATGTAGACATCATTTGGAGTTGGAGATCATTTTAAATTCCTTCTCAGCGTCTTTATTTAAATTCTTAGTCTGACTTTAATAAAGTTAATAATTTTGTAGTTTCTGTGACATCCTAATGTGTTGAAGCTTCAGCCTGATGATGAACGCTTACAGCTCTGTGAGTGTGGTTGGTCACTTATGCCTGTATTTCCTATATTTTATGCATCAAAAACTTTTCCCGGCTTCTCTGCTCTCTCTGTTCCTCCTGATGAACGCAAAACTGAATTTAACAACCAAAATCATATTTTTTTAGTCTTTCTCCTAAAACACCCGGTAAACGTTACTTTCAAACTGAACAAAATTAATTTGTTAATGTTTTTTGTCTTTAGCAAAATTTTGTGTGAGTCACAGCAACCTGCAGTGTGTTTTCATGATAATGAAGAATCAACATCACCTCTTCATAACACCAGCTACATATACTCAGAAGCACAAGACACTTCTCTTTTGGCTAATAATAGTGTTCATGCTGTGAGAACATGTTTGCTTTGAGCTTTGTGGTGAAGCGCGTCAGTGTGGAAAAAAATGGCAACATTGTGGTCGTTTACTTTTCTTGTTCTCAGAGGCACCTCGCTGTTCTGTGTGCTCGTTGGCAAAACCTGCATAAAAGTAATTAATATCACAGCACTGTTGCAGTTGTAACTGCAATAATTAAATGTATTTTATTCTGCAGAGAGTGAAGCAGCTGCAGTTGATTCATCTGTGAGAACTGAATATGTCAGTTATTTACCAAACACCATCAGAACATGGTCCAGGTACAGCTGCTCTTTATCTTTCACTTTAGACAGAGACATGCTAGCTGCTCACCCTGTTTCCATTCACCATGCTAAGCTAAGCTAACCACATCAGGACTCCAGCTCAGAGCTCTGACTTGTGAATCAGATTTCTCATCACTGTCACAAACAAAATCCCCTTTTGCATTTTGTCAGACTTGGGGACCACAATGTTTTTTTGTAGCTATTTCCATTGCTGGGTTTCAAAAATGGCAAGATGCTCTCGTGACTCATCGAGGGACGCCGCTTACCATCCAATCGGTGGCATGCAGTTTGTTGACATGAGATTTTCAGTTCGCCTTGGATAGTGTCACAGTTAAGTAGATACTAAAAAAGTACCTGTCAAGAGATGTATTCTGAAACACTTCTTCAGCAGAGAATCAGAGAGGAGAAACACACAGGTTTTCTTGATAGCAAGGGCAGCAACCAGAGCATTCGCACATGAGTGAGGGCTCAGAGCTCTCAAGAGTAGCAAACCGTCCAGCTCCCGTTAGACAGGAAGTAATGAGAAGTAGCACTTCCGGTAGGATGTCAAAATAAAATGAACAGTGTGCCAGAAACAAATAAAGATTCCATGAACTTATATAACATTACATAACATGAGGGGCGACTCTTAAGAAGCCAGAACATAATGAATTACAGTAGTCCAGCCTGGAAGTAATAAATGCATGAACTAGTTTTTCAACATCACTCCGAGACAAGATATTTCTAATTTTAGAGATGTTGCACAAATGTAAGAAAGCAGTCTTACATATTTGTTTAATATGTGCGTTGAAGGACATGTCCTGGTCAAAAATGACTCCAAGGTTCCTCACAGCGTTACTGGAGGCCAAGGTAATGCCATCCAGCGTAAGAATCTGGTTAGATACCATATTTCTAAGCTTTTCAGGGCCGAGTACAATAACCTCAGTTTTATCTGAATTAAGAAGCAGAAAGTTAGCGGCCATCCAGGTCTTTATGTCTTCAAGACATTCCTGCAGTTTAACTAATTGGTGTGTGTTATCTGGCTTCACGGATAGATAGAGCTGGGTGTCATCTGCATAGCAGTGTAAATGTATGCTATGTCTTCTAATGATGCTGCCTAAGGGAAGCATGTATAATGTAAACAGAATTGGTCCTAGCACCGAACCCTGTGGAACTCCATAATTAACCTCAGTGTGTGAAGAGGACTCTCCATTTACATGTACAAATTGGAGTCTATTAGATAGATATGATACAAACCACTGCAGTGCAGTACCTGTAATACCTACAGCATGTTCTAATAGCTCTAATAGGATATTATGGTCGACAGCAGAGATGGGCAGTAACGCGTTACTTGTAACGCGTTACTGTAATCTGATTACTTTTTTCAAGTAACGAGTAAAGTAAGGGATTACTATTGCAAAAACGGTAATTGGATTACGGTTACTTTCCCGTAGGAACGCTGCGTTACTGCGTTACTAAAACCGTGATTTTTTGCGAGAATGTCTCACGACAGTGACGTAAGCAAGTGCGCCGTTAGTGACAACAGCTGTGTGCAGAGCAACAATGGATCATATGATTGTGGGAGAGAGTATGAGCGTGCAGCGTTTAAAGCGTGGAAGTACTGACCTTACTTTGAGTTTGATTCCATAAAAAGTGACAAAAACATTAGCGTCCATCGTGCGTGGGAAGAAAACTTCTTTTTACAGCGAAAAAAACCCCTAAACTTCCAAGCAAGCACCGAGTGTGCTATGACGTAATGGGAAATTCACAGAGAAACTCGCGGATTCTTCAACTGACCGCGGCACACCTGCACCAGAGTAAACCTCCGCCTACCGCAGTCCTGCTTTACAGGTGAAAATAGAGCAACAGGACCGCTGAGTCTTTGACTTTATTTATTTTCTGCTGTGTTTTACTTGCATCTATTTGAAAGAGTGAGTGTAAACACAAAAAATATTTTATTTTATGTGCTGGAATGTGTAGAAAATAAGTTTAAATGTTAAACTAATTTATTCAAGTCAGAGAATGTTGCATATAATTAAATTTTTGCTTGATGCATAAAGTTAAAAGATTAAAACTGATAAAACAAGTTAAAAAAAAGAGACTCTTCCATTTGATTACATTTTGTATGATGGATTATGTAGAAAAAGTAGAATTGGGCTGAAAGATCTATCGCTTTATCACCTATTCAGGTTGTAAATCGTGTTTTTAAAAAGTAACTAAGTAACTAAGTAATTAATTACTTTTGAAAATAAGTAATCAGTAAAGTAATGGGATTACTTTTTGGGGGAAGTAATCAGTAATTAGTTACTGATTACTTTTTTCAAGTAACTTGACCAACACTGGTCAACAGTATCGAACGCTGCACTGAGGTCTAGCAGGACAAGCACAGAGATGAGTCCACTGTCAGAGGCCATAAGAAGATCATTTGTTACTTTCACTAAAGCTGTTTCTGTGCTGTGCTGAGCTCTGAAACCTGACTGAAACTCTTCAAATAAACCATTCCTCTGCAGATGATCTGTTAGCTGTTTGACAACTACTCTTTCAAGGATTTTTGATATGAAAGGAAGGTTGGAGATTGGCCTATAATTAGCTAAGACTGCTGGGTCTAGAGATGGCTTTTTGAGTAAAGGTTTAACTACAGCTAGCTTGAAGGCCTGTGGTACATAGCCGATTATTAGAGATAGGTTGATCATATTTAAGAGTGAAGAATTAATTAATGGCAGGACTTCTTTGAGCAGTTTTGTAGGAATGGGGTCTAAAAGACACGTTGATGGTTTGGAGGAAGTAATTATTGAAGTTAACTCAGAAAGATCAATTGGAGAAAAAGAGTCTAAATGAATATCAATGGTACTAAAAGTAGCTGTAGATAATATTACATCTGTGGGATGATTATTGGTAATTTTGTCTCTAATGATTAAAATTTTATTTGTGAAGAAATTCATGAAGTCATTACTAGTTAACGTTAAAAGGATGGTTGGCTCAACAGTGCTCTGGCTTTTTGTCAGCCTGGCTACAGTGCTGAAGAGAAACCTGGGGTTGTTCTTATTTTCTTCAATCAGTGATGAATAGTAAGATGTTCTGGCTTTGCGGAGAGCTTTCTTATAAAGCAGCAAACTATTTCTCCAGGCTAAATGATGATCCTCTAGATTTGTGACACGCCATTTCCTCTCCAGCTTACGAGTCCTCTGCTTTAGGGTACGTGTTTGAGAATTATACCACGGAGTCAGGTACTTCTGATTAGAGACCTCAGTTTTCACAGGAGCTACAGTGTCCAGTCGTACGTAGTGAGAATGTAAAATTATTAACAAGATAATCGACCTCTGTTGGAGTAGCGTTCAGATAGCTGCTCTGCTCTATGTTGGTACAGGGCATTGAAGATGATAACAGTGGGTGGATTATATTCTTAAACTTAGTTACAGCACTTTCAGAAAGACATCTACTTTGATAAAGTCTACTCTCCACCGCTGTGTAATCAATTATTGTAAATGTAAATGTTATCAGGAAATGATCAGACAGGAGAGGGTTTTCAGGAAACACTGTTAAATGTTCAGTTTCTATGCCATATGTTAAAACAAGATCTAGAGTGTGATTAAAGTGGTGGGTGGGTTCTTTTACATTTTGAGAGAAACCAATTGAGTCTAATAACAGACTAAATGCCATGTTGAGGCTGTCATTTTTAGCATCTACATGGATGTTAAAATCACCCACAATAATTATTTTATCTGAGCTCAGAACTAAATTAGATATAAAGTCTGAGAAATCAGACAGAAACTCTGTGTAAGGCCCAGGTGGACGATAGATGATAACAAGTAAGACTGGTTTCTGAGTTTTATAACTAGGGTGGACAAGGCTAAGTATCAGGCTTTCAAATGAATTAAAAGTAACTGTGAGCGTAAAGTTCAGGCTGCAGACTACACTAAACACATCTGAAGCTGAGAGAAAGAAACACTAAACCACAGTAGAAGAAATCATGTGATCAAGGTTAAAGATCAGCACAGATCTGTGGGCTGTTCGAAGAAGCAGTTAAAGTGTGAGCAGTATGGAAGCTCTGTGATTTGTATCTGAGCTGGTTCCCAGTAAAGTCTGAACTGGGACTGTGTGTGATGCAGAGAGGTGGAGATTGGAGTTCTTTACTGAACTACAAAGCTTGTAATCATGTTTCCTGTTGTTTTAACTTATTGTGTTTGTGTTCAGACTTTAAACCAGAGCCAGATGTCGTCTACTCTTCACTGAAGTAGTACACCAGTCCAACCACTGATGTCCAGCTGCTGGCCTCTAACTGGTCCCCCCAGCACCTCAGACCAGAGGACATCCACATGCTAACAAGACTTCTGTGGGTTTCACAAAGGGAAAACTGGACTTCTGGTTTGGTTCTGGCCTAACAACACACACGTTTCTTAACTGAAGAAAACAAAGAATAAAGACTAAACCACAACCTCAGCCTAAAAACAACCGGAGCATCAACCAGTGTCTTTAAATCTTCATTTATTTGTGTTTGAGACTGAAGAGTTTTGCCTCTTTGTTTCCTCAGTCAGCTAGAAACCAACCAGCAGCCACTGGCATGGTGAAAAAGTTTTATAACTGTTTCACTTATTTATTTGTATCACTTTCACCTCTTCTTAAAGTCAATAAAGAGTTGTTTTTTTTTCTACTGATGGCATGAGTATGAAAATCTTTGGGTTGCTATTGTTACAGAATCATCTTGATCACAAACTATGCCACCACTGAACTAAAACACAACATAAAATCGGGTATATGGGTAAAGGAGAGACATGAAATGATCATGAACGATCATGTCCAATTTAGCTTTGGAGACTACAGTCCTGACTTTAGCCATATTTCTTAAATCGAAAAAGCAAATAGGTCACAACCTTGATGTGAGCATCAAAAGTCAAATATTGGTCCAAAAAATAACCAGAGTCTGAGCAGCAGCTTTTACCATGGATGAGAAAGAACCCAGATGTGAACAGTGTTCTTCAATAGTTGACTTTAGTTTCCACAAAGCATCATGCTTTATTCATTCCTCCTTCACTTGGGAAACATTCATAGTGACTCAGTCTGTAGTGTTTTAGTGTCTGATAAACTACGAACTAATGAACATGTGAATCACACTGGACTTCCTGAACTAGCTCAGCTCACAGCTCCTTCCATTAACCCTTTAAAACTGATCGGAGCGGGCACGCTCTGTTTTGCATAACTATTTTAAAATCCCGGTAGCACTGCAACGGCGTAAGCTAGCGCAAAAAATTTTTTTGCATATGAAACCGGAGGAGTTGTACTTACATCTTATGCCATCAGCTTGTCCTAGGTCACGGTTTCCTTCCACATATAGCTTTGCAAAAACTGCATAAAAAGCACTTGCAGCAACAAAAACATAATATTCCAGAAACACGCTTTGCCGTTCCAATCAGCTGTTCATAACACTTCCTATGTTGGAATAGACGTCAGCGCGAACTTTCACATGTCCGCCATGACCTGCCTAAAACCGGAAGTGATGTCATTTTTGCGGAAATGTAGTCTTTTTTACCATCAGGGCCTCAGGGCCTATACTGGTGTTTTTAAAAGTTATGTTTTCTGGGATGCTTAGGACTCATATTGCACTGCTGGAAATAGTTTATTTTGATGCATATGCTGCTTTTTTGCAAATTTGTACTATAATATTTATTTTCGTTTTTCCTGCAGTGTATAAAAATTGGTGTATTTCAAAATTAAACTATGAAGACACTCAAAATAAATTTTCTGTGGTGGGAAACTATTTTGTGCAACTTTTTTGTATTTAGGGTTTTGAGGGATAAGCCTCTTAAATTTCTCTAACTAGAAATATATGTTAAAAAAACAAAAACGATTTTAAATTTTTTTGTAGTTTATTGCACTTTTTGCAATTTATGTAATTACTGTGCACTTAATGCAGACATATTATTGAAATTTGCGCTATAATGGTTGTATTGATGTATAGCAACTTGAAATGCTCCCAAAAATGGCTCCACAGCATGTAAAAATATAATATAAGCTCTGGCGGACTTGGTTCTATGGTAGGTCTTATATCCAACAATGATGAGACAAACTATAGGACAGAGGTGCAACAACTAGAGTCATGGTGCCACGACAATATCTTGGTCTTAAACACCAAAAAGACCAAGGAGATCATTGTAGATTTCCGGAAGAGGGGTCATAACAACCATCTGCCTCTCTTCATTGGCAGTGAGGCGGTGGAGAGGGTGAGCAGTTTTAAATTCTTGGGGGTAACTGTGACCGAGGACCTGTCCTGGGGCAACCATATCACCTCAGTTGTACGGAAGGCCCAACAGCGCCTCTACTACCTGAGGAGACTGCGGAGCGCACACATTCCCAGATCTCTGATGTTGAACTTCTACAACTGTGCCATCAGCAGCGTTCTGACGTATGGATTTCTAGTGTGGTTCCCCAGCTGCACCAAGGCCGATCAGCAAGCACTCCAGCGGGTGGTGAAGGAAGCTGGCAGAATTATTGGAAGTCTGCCAGAGATCAGTAATATCTTCCCCACTCGCTGTCTGAGGAGGGTGCACAGTATCCTGCGGGACCAACATCACCCTGCGCGCCACCTTTTCCATCTGCTGCCCTCAGGGAGAAGGTACAGGTCTATACAGGCCAGAACATCCAGACTGGCCAACAGCCTGTATCCACAGGCTGTGAGGCTCCTGAACTCTCTGCCCCCCTCTCACGGACAATAACCATATCCAACTTCTTAATAGCAATGAACTGGTCTGCATTGGTGCATCATATCTTTATTCTCTTCCCCCTCCTGCCCCCCCCCCCCCTCTTTCTTAAATAGATAACTATCATATCTGATATCATATCTCACAGTACAATAATATTGAATGGGTTGCATTGTTGTATTTTGTCATGTTTCTCAGGTCTTTGTCTGAATTTCTACAAACATTATTGCTAAGGATTGTCTTATTGCATTGGAGTCACACTGGGTTAAATATGTACACTTGGGTTTTAAGGGGTATTTATTATTTTCTTCTTTTTTTTGGGTTGTATGGAAGCCCCAAACGCAATTTCATTGTTCTTGACAATGACAATAAATAAATAAATACTAAATACTAAAAAAATACTTAAAGGGTTAAACATGTCAGTGAATAAAGTATTTATCTGCAATTATTGACTCTGAGCAAACAATCTTGGTATCAAAATAAAATTTCATCAGAGGTGTAAATATTAAAGCAGATGTTACTATGTAGAAATCACAGAGGCTGGAACATAGACAAATATGAAGTTTTTCCTCACCTTTCCTTTTTTGTAGTTTATAGCAACCCCATTTGTAAATATGCTACTGTATCCTAAGCAGTGTTGGGTGTAACACCTTACTAAGTTAACTAAGTTACTGTCCTTTATAAGGCATCAAGATGGCGCCAGTGTGTACGGCTTGCCGTCTGATTCTGTTTGTACTAGTGTTTTATTTTTACTTTGTTTTAAAACATGCTAACTCTCTGCTTGTATATGATCGTCAAATGCTGCTGCTATAAGATCCTCTCAGTTAAAAACTCTTTATTGCAATCGTGGATATCAGGGAACCTTCTCCCCACCACTCCTGTCAGGAGTTCCAGCTTGTCTCCGTTGCATTCCGGCGCTACCTCAACTGAGAGGGCGCCGTAGACGCCGTGGGAATTGCAGTGGCTTATTGGTGAGAATGAAGGCTACCTGGACACAATTTCGAAAAATACCTCACCCTATCCCAACTGGATTTGACCGCGTCAACTACTGGCACTCTCTGGACACGGCTTACACCTACCTGACACCTGTTGTCGGGCTTACGACAATAACCCCACGCCAGCGTGACTGACTTGACTGACTCATATTCTAGTTTTGAACTTCTGGCGTTTGAATTGGGGCATCCCCGCCCGACACTCGTTGCAGCTGTATACAGACCTCCAAAATACCACAAGGATTTTACCCAAGACTTTTCTTTTTTTTTTTTTTTCTGGCCTGTCCCGTTTGGCTCTTTTGCCCTCAGAATTGTTGTCTAAAGGCAAAGAAAGATGCCCAACGGATTTACTTTACCAAACTGACCATCCCAGCCTTGCCGTAATGGTCCATTTGATTCACCTTTTATTGTTTATTTTATTTTCACTTACTGAATACGGGACAGACTTGACTGGGGGAAAGAAGGGGAGAAAGAAAGAGGGAAAGAGAAACAGCTGAGAAGAGGGACGGGGGAGAAGGGCAAAAGACAAAAACCAACAGAACGGGCAGAGAAAAAAAATGCATATATCAATCACCTGGATCACCTGTTGAGAAAGAAAAAAGAAAGCAAGCAGAAGAGAACAAGAGTAATAGAATAAACAACATCACAATGATATATGGGAATATGACAGTAAATACTAAATGTTAAACATTATTGTGCAGCACATAAGATCAACAGAACACAGTGTGCTTTGAGGTAGGAGCCAAAAAGGGTGTAGTTTGTGGGTGTGATCACCCGTGTGTACACCTGTGAGCATGGACGCGCTTGTTTTTTGTTTTTTAAAAGGTTCCTTCATGTAATAATCTGCTAGAGGGTGTGGGGGGGCCACAGCCCCGTCCTCCAGGGCGTGAAGCAGGTGTGGAGGAGATCAAAACTCCAGACATCCAGAGGCCCCCAGAACACAAGAGACCAAGGAAGACCAACAGAGGGGCAGCTGCGCCACTGTCCCGGAAAGAGCTGAGGAGAGTCACAGATGAGGGCTCACTCAGCAGCCGTGGAGCAGAAGCCAGGGGGAGTTGCAGTGACGCGCCCGTGAGCTCCGCCGGCAGCCAGCTGCGCCTGAGTGACCGAGCCCCAGGCCGAGAGGCCGGGGGCACCCCACCTCCGAAGTGGCCCGAGCGAGCCCCAGGCTCCAGGCCCCGATAAGCGGCCGCCAAGGAGTGAGCCGGTGTGTACCTGGACGGCCATCCCCGGACACAAAGAACCACCAACGCACCGATGTCTGAGGGGGTCCGCCACTGGCAGGGGAAGTGGTGGTAGGGGGAGATAGGCCTCCAAACCTTGGAGGGCCTGAGATGTCCCCAGAGAGGTGATGCCTGACACCCAACCTGACATATACAGTGGGGCAAAAAAGTATTTAGTCAGCCACCGATTGTGCAAGTTCCCCCACCTAAAATGATGACAGAGGTCAGTAATTTGCACCAGAGGTACACTTCAACTGTGAGAGACAGAATGTGAAAAAAAAATCCATGACTCCACATGGTAGGATTTGTAAAGAATTTATTCGTAAATCAGGGTGGAAAATAAGTATTTGGTCAATAACAAAAATACAACTCAATTCTTTGTAACATAACCTTTGTTGGCAATAACAGAGGTCAAACGTTTACTATAGGTCTTTACCAGGTTTGCACACACAGTAGCTGGTATTTTGGCCCATTCCTCCATGCAGATCTTCTCGAGAGCAGTGATGTTTTGGGGCTGACTTTCAACTCCCGCCACAGATTTTCTATGGGGTTGAGGTCTGGAGACTGGCTAGGCCACTCCAGGACTTTCAAATGCTTCTTACGGAGCCACTCCTTTGTTGCCCGGGCGGTGTGTTTTGGATCATTGTCATGTTGGAAGACCCAGCCTCGTTTCATCTTCAAAGTTCTCACTGATGGAAGGTGGTTTTGGCTCAAAATCTCACGATACATGGCCCCATTCATTCTGTCCTTAACACGGATCAGTCGTCCTGTCCCCTTGGCAGAAAAACAGCCCCATAGCATGATGTTTCCACCCCCATGCTTCACAGTAGGTATGGTGTTCTTGGGATGCAACTCAGTATTCGTCTTCCTCCAAACACGACGAGTTGAGTTTATACCAAAAAGTTCTACTTTGGTTTCATCTGACCACATGAAATTCTCCCAATCCTCTGCTGTATCATCCATGTGCTCTCTGGCAAACTTCAGACGGGCCTGGACATGCACTGGCTTCAGCAGCGGAACACGTCTGGCACTGCGGGATTTGATTCCCTGCCGTTGTAGTGTGTTACTGATGGTGACCTTTGTTACTTTGGTCCCAGCTCTCTGCAGGTCATTCACCAGGTCCCCCCGTGTGGTTCTGGGATCTTTGCTCACCGTTCTCATCATCATTTTGACCCCACGGGATGAGATCTTGCGTGGAGCCCCAGATCGAGGGAGATTATCAGTGGTCTTGTATGTCTTCCATTTTCTGATGATTGCTGCCACAGTTGATTTTTTCACACCAAGCTGCTTGCCTATTGTAGATTCACTCTTCCCAGTCTGGTGCAGGTCTACAATACTTTTCCTGGTGTCCTTCGAAAGCTCTTTGGTCTTGGCCATGGCGGAGTTTGGAGTCTGACTGTTTGAGGCTGTGGACAGGTGTCTTTTATACAGATGATGAGTTCAAACAGGTGCCATTCATACAGGTAACGAGTGGGGGACAGAAAAGCGTCTTACAGAAGACGTTACAGGTCTGTGAGAGCCAGAGATTTTCCATGTTTGAGGTGACCAAATACTTATTTTCCACCCTGATTTACGAATAAATTCTTTACAAATCCTACCATGTGAATTCATGGATTTTTTTTTCACATTCTGTCTCTCACAGTTGAAGTGTACCTCTGGTGCAAATTACTGACCTCTGTCATCATTTTAAGTGGGGGAACTTGCACAATCGGTGGCTGACTAAATACTTTTTTGCCCCACTGTAGACACAGAAATACAGGCACACACAGATACAAACATCCATTCCCACCCTCATGCTCTCATATGCACTTACTCCACACTCAACCAACGTGGAGACAGACATAAAGAGACGTTGTACACACGATCACACTCCCCAAGCGTACTCTACAAACCGGGTCTAGGTGCCCCCGCCCCTGGAGGGGGGAACTGCACCCAGACCCAGGTGGTGTTTCCCTTTTCCCTGCGGTGGGGGGAGGCAGACCGCCCCGACTCCGCAGCAGCAGGAAGGCTCCACACTCCAGACCGCAGTCGGACGGCCAACTCCTCCTCCTAGTCCTAGCCCCCCTGCTCCAGCAGGTCGCAGAGAATGGGGGTGAGAGAAGACTCCAAACCTCCCTCCACCCGCTCGTTGTAATGTTGATGCATGTGTGTTCTAAGGTGCATTTAAAACCCAGGAGGGCTTGGAGCTACCTGCCAGAGAGCAGCAGGTAAGCGCATGGTCCCTCCTGCTAGCCCTCAATGTCTACGTGTATTTAAAATTGAGAGGTGGGCAACGATGCCAGTGGTGGGGTGTACACCCTGATTACCCAAGACTTTTCAAACTTCTTAGCTGGAACTGTGCCAAGCTACAATCGAATCTTAATCGTTGGAGATTTTAATATTCATGTCTGTTGTACCTCTAATTCACTGGCCAGAGACTTTTTAAGCTTGATAGACTCCTTCAGTCTTGTTCAACTTGTGTCAGGGCCAACCCAGAAACAGGGTCATACATTGGATCTTGTGCTGTCTCTAGGGTTACCGGTCCTAAACATGGAAATATGTGATGCTGTTTTTTCTGATCACTGCCCTGTTGTGTTTGACATACTTTTATCTCTCCGCCATTTTACACCTCTTATTTCAACACGTCATTGTCATGTTTTTAACCCATCTACAACAGAACAATTTTCTATTGCTTTTAGAAAAGTTTTAAGATCTCCCCTTGGCTTTTGTACCGAGGAAATGACAGTTAATTTCTATGATAAATGCAAAACTGTCCTTGATGAGGTCGCTCCTTTTAAAACTATAAGTTCGAAACCACGACCAGACCCATGGATAAATAAGGCCACTCGTTCAGCCAGATGAGAGTGCAGGAAGGCTGAACGTAAGTGGAAAAAAGATGGGCTGCAGGTGTCCTTTCTCATGTTGAGAGACAGTCTGTACAGGTATCAGGACATTGTTAAAGCAGAAAAGTCAAGGTTTCTTTCTAATGTTATTGAGAATAGCTCCAATAATCCTCGGGTTCTTTTTTCAATTATTGACTCTGCCCTGAATATTTCCCCAGCTTCTTGTATTAATAGTTCCTCAGACACCTGTGAAAGGTTCTTGCAGTTTTTTATCAATAAGATAAAACAGCTTCGATCTATGATCGCCCTGCCTTCACATGACGTGTCTAAAATATTCACCTGCTCTGCTGTTTTTGATCAGTTTGAGCCTGTGTGTCTTGATCAGGTGGAGGAAGTATGTAGTGGCACAAAGACATCATCGTGTCCAAATGACATTATTCCAACACATCTTCTAAAAAAGATTTTTAAGGTTGTCAGTTCTGACATTTTAGCTATTTTTAATAGCAGCCTTAGCTCAGGTGTTGTGCCAGCCTGTTTTAAACATGCTGTTGTACAGCCTGTACTTAAAAAACCTAATCTTGACTCCTCCGTCCTCACTAACTTCAGGCCTATTTCAAAGCTCCCCTTCCTGTCGAAAATTTTGGAAAAGATTGTGTTTGTTCAGCTGCAATCTTTTCTAAATGGACACAATGTTCTCGAGAGGTTTCAGTCTGGTTTTAAAACTCTTCATAGCACAGAAACTGCACTTTTAAAAGTTCTTAATGATCTTTTATTAGCCACTGACTCAGGTGACTCAGCTGTACTTCTGCTTTTAGATCTGACCGCAGCCTTCGATACTGTTGACCACAGCATTTTAATCTCACGGTTGGAGCATTGTGGTGTAAAGGGCACCCCATTAGAGTGGTTCAGGTCATACCTGTCTGACAGGACCTTCTCTGTGAGTTTTGGCGATTTTATCTCTTCCTCAGCTCCCCTTACTTGTGGTGTTCCCCAGGGATCTATACTGGGGCCAATATTGTTCTCTATTTATATGCTGCCTTTAGGTCTAATTTTTAGAAAATATAACATTTGTTTTCATTCATATGCCGATGATACTCAGATCTATCTTCAATTGAAGGGAAACAGTCCTGCCTCACTAGAACCCTTACTTCAGTGTCTCGGTGAAGACAAATCCTGGATGGCCTCTAATTTCCTTAACTTCAATGAGAACAAAACCGAAGTGATCATTTTTGGACCAAGCGGCAATCCCAACACTTCTAATTTTAACCTGCACAGTCTTGAGCCTTTTGTCAAATCACATGCCAAAAATTTGGGGGTTATATTTGACAGCAATTTCACCTTTGAAAAACAAATTAGCTCAGTCGTACAGCGGTCTTTCTTCAAACTGAGGCTTTTATCTAAGGTGAGATCATTTTTATCTTTTAAAAACTTTGAACGAGCGATTCATGCTTTTATTATATCCCAGCTGGACTATTGTAACTCCTTATACGCTGGAGTCAGCCAGACCTGCCTGGCAAGGCTGCAGTTGGTCCAGAATGCTGCAGCTCGTCTTCTGACACGTACTAAAAGATGTGAACACATTTCCCCGGTACTTGCCTCCCTTCATTGGCTCCCTGTCCGCTTCAGAATTAATTTTAAAATTTTATTGTTGACTTACAAAGCCCTGAATGGACAGGCTCCCGGGTATTTGTCTGACCTCTTGCAGACTTATACCCCCCTTAGATCTCTTAGATCAAGTGATCATTGCTTTTAGCTGTACCAAGGTCGAGGCTGGTTCATAGAGGTGATCGAGCATTTGCAGTCGTAGCGCCTAAGCTGCGGAATAATTTACCCCTATACATCAGACAGGCTCATACTGTCAATCTTTTTAAATCTTATCTTAAAACGCATTTTTATTTACTGGCTTTTAATACAGCATGAGAGTTATTTATTTCCACTGAAAAAGTAGAGTAACTGAGTACTGTTCATTTTTAGATATTTTAATTACAGTTACTTACAATGTACTTGTGTTACATTGTAAAATAATTAAACTCGATGAATATCATTCTTTAATTTCAATAATTTATCTTCTAAAGGTAAAAATAAACTCTGCCGCTTTAAAATCGCTGTAGTGCAGGTGCGCGTCATTGGGCTAGTGTTTCTAGATGTCAAGAAAGCATATGATATGTTATAGAAAAAAGCATTATTTTTTTGTGATCAACATTTTATTGATTTACAACGGGGGTTTGTGTGTGTGTGTGTGGGGGGGGGGGGGGGCGCAGACATGTACAGTACAACTGTAAACTGCAGTAGCAAAGCAAACATTGGTCACAAGGCATGGGGACAGGAAAGAAAAAAAGAGAGAAGGATTATTGATTAAAATGAAACAGGTGGGGATCAAGGGTAAAATGTTTCAGTGGATAAGACATTTCTTACAGAAGTATTAGTGCTAGAAAGGGGAAAGAATTAAGTGCAAATTATCAAGTAGAATTTGTACCCCTTAAGGGAGTTAGTCTAGTTTTATAACAATGATCAATTATACTTTTAGCAATAAAAAAAAAGTCTGTGGGTGTCTCACCTTGCGCAGATAAATGTGTTATTTGGAAGAGGAGAAGAAATATAGGATGCATCAAAGCCAACTTACAGGAGGCATTACACAATGTAGAATCTTGGGCCTCAGAACTGGGCTTTAGATTTTCTTTATCCAAAACAAGGGGAATCATCTTTACATATAAGGAATACAGTCTTCATATTAATCTTAAATTATATGAGAATGCTATAGAAAGAAAAAATCATTTTAAATATTTGGGAATCTGCTTTAGCAGTAAACATATGCACAACAAGATGTAAAAGGATTTTAAATATATTTAGATGACTGAGGGCCAGAGAATGGGGTGCAGATAAAATGCCATTAAAGTCTATCCACACAGGGATAATCAGATCAATTCTTGATTATGGATCTACCATTTATGGTTCAGCTTTAAAGATTTTACTAAGGAAATTAGATACAATTCATCATCAAGCCTTAAGACTCCAATTTCTGTGTTACAGGCTGAGATCATGTCAACCTTGTCAAAAACAAAGAAAAACGAAACAGCTCAGTAGTTTGGTTGGATAATTCAGGATAAGTAAACAGAAACAGCTATAAGGAACATTATGATCCGTCCCACCATTGCTATTTCTGTTGTTCCGCCATGGATCCTTGGACATGTTACTGCCTAGATAGCTACACAGTAAAGAGGTGAGTAAATATATAAAAAAGTGAATATTCAGTATATGTCAGAATCTTAACAGATGCTTATAAAACACTTGATATTAAGGTTATCTGTTGTTATTCCAGATTTAAATATTACGAAAAATGGAAGAATGACAGTTAATTTAGCAGTTTAAGCAGGAAAACTAATGGCAAATCTGATGGCACTAGATTGGGCAGAGGAAGTCAGAGTGAGGAAGGTTTCAATATGTTTAGATTCAAGTAGCACATTACCAACAAGTAGCACAATACAAATATTGCAGAGCAATCAAGTTAATGTGGGTTCCTGCACATATTGGCATAAAGGGAAAGCAGCTGGCTGACAAACTTTCTAAAAGTGTAGCAAAGAAAATCCAGATGATTGGTGTACCTGGATATAATGTCGAGGTACAACAATCACTTGCACATTACATGACTGTTTCCACTGTTGCAACTATAACTTAGTTACTGAACAGATTATAAAGTCATCTGCCTCCATCAGCCTCATCTTTATCTCTGTTATCTGATCATCATCATAATCAGACTGTACACAACTTTTCTAAACATTATTAACATAATCAATCCTCTCTCTCATGTTCATGTTTACTGTCGTTGAATAACACTCAACATACAAACGAGTTGTTGGAGATTAATGTGTTGATCAGCAAAGTACAACCTGCAGGAAGAGGGCACTTTTTACTCCTGACTGACTATTAAATATGTTTCCTGTACTGGACAGCCTGATCAGGATGCCCATACATGTAAAAACTTGGTCTGATCATAATAATTATGAACACTAAATTAACTAAACATATATTTTAAAACGAGGTAAATGAACTGCAGACATTTTATTAGGAACTGCAAATGCTCAGCTTGTTTATTCTCCAGAACAAAATGTGGAAGCATCACTGATGATCTGCTTGTATCCATGTTAGTGTTTAAAGTCCAACATCTCCCTCTAGTGGCCATATATAAACATGTGTGAGGATGGTGTTCATGTAAAATGTGAATCATAGTGTTCCAGTCAGTCATCAGTGTGTCTCTGCACAGCTGTAATTAAAATGTGTTCAGAGGGCCTCAGTGTCTGAATGGTTCCAGTTCAGCTCCATAACAGCAGCGTCCCTGGTTTGATTCCTGTGTTTCAGCTCATATCTGCCTCTCTCACTGAGGGGGACGTCCACTACATGGACATGGATTTGTTCATCAACCAAACTACAGATCACTGAGAGCAGAGGACATTTAATTTTTATGATTTATTTTAATCTGAGGGAACTGATAACTGTAAAAAGGCAATTTTAATCACCTTTTTCTTATTTTAAAATTTAGTACCCACTCACTGTCTTTGAACCAACAGAAGGACCACAGACTCAGAGGAAGAGGGCGGGCATTACTTGGTGTCAGTGACAGAAATGAAAAAAAGCTCAAATGAGTGAGAAGGACGATGAAGGAAACATCTGTGCTGTGTCTGCTCTGTAAGTAGAATCTCTGTGTTTGTTTGAATTCTTGTACTTTGACTGTCTGCTCTCCTGATAACTGATGATGGAGGAGAAGACATGAAAAACAAATCAGGCTGAATTCAAGTTCAAACACCACGAGGACCAACTGCAGGTCTGAACTGACTCTTTATCTTTGCTCAGGAGTCGAGGAAACACAGCAGGCAGTGAAAAGCTCAAATCATTCACTCATTATATCAACACAGCTGCACAGTGGACACATGACTTTACTGTGTTATTGAAATGCAGTGGGTATTTTGCTTATACTGACCCAATTTTGAGATAACTATAATAAGAAGGAAATATGTCTGTGAAGGTTCTCAGTCATCCAGGTCATCGTAGTCAAAGGAGCTTGCAAAGAAAAGCGTCTGGACTTCTTTAAGTTGCTTGAAGACGTTTCACCTCTCATTCGAGAAGCTTCTTCAGTTCTAAGGTCAAATGGTGGAGAGTCCCAGATTAAGAAGGAAACATTTTTTGTATTTTATTCCAAGCATTTACAGAGTCCAAAGAGTCCAAAGATATTCCTTGAGCTCTATTTTTTTATTTATTGCATTTCATTTTTGAAACAGTTTCCTATTTTCTGATGTCAGAATTTTATTTTCTCCCTCAAGGGAAGACGTAGGTAATCAGTTCACTTAATTTGTTTGTCCATGTCTGGCTGTCCATGTCAGCCAAATGGCTGCTCTCTGGGAGTTTAAGTGCTAAAAACTGAACATCCACAATTTTAAATATATCACTGAGTTGCTTTAATTTCAGTAAAGATTTCTGTCAAGGTCACACCCAACGTAAAAAACAAAACTGTATACTGCAAACAATTTCTTTCTTTTTTCTGTTATATTTTTTTAATTGTTTTTAAAAGCATCATCTTTAAACTTGACATCTATATAGTAGCCCTTGGAATGAGTTACCAAGGCTGGCCAAACATTTGACCCTCATTGTTAGGGCCCAAGCTCAAAAATGCAATGAACCATGTTGATTAATATAGAAAGAGCATGGAGGGAGCTTTGAAACAAAACTTTGAAACTAAATATACATATTTTTTAGTACAATGCCATATGGTGTCACAATAATGCCATAAAGTTTCACTCACAAACTGCATGAATATGTCTTAAAATGTAAAGTTTTCACAAATCATAATTTCAGTCAATTCTGCTACTCATCTAGATAATAAAATACACCATTTTAGTAGGTAAGGCATCAAGGACATTGGCCAAAGGTCAGCCTACAGTGTTATTAAAGCACGTTATAACATGTTGTAATACAAAATGTCATAAAATATCCACATTTTAGTTTAGCCCTTTCACTATGCTTGGAGTTGTACTCTGAATGCTCTTACTGAAACATGCTGGCGACATCAAAGAGAAAATGAGCAGATATATGTGTATTTGTCAGCTGTTTGTGTGGAGTTGTTCTTTATGTTCACCTCAAATCAACCTGAGTGTCATTTCTCTTTAGTTCTGATCTCACTGCTGAGCTGCACAACAAACCAAGGTCAGTAACCTTCTTCTGTCACAGTTTAAACCTGAGAAATGCTCACTGATATGACCTGATTGGGTTCATGTTTCAGAATGGTGCTTGCATACAAAACTGAAACAAGTGAATAAGCAAAATACATTTCACAACCATAATAGTTAGGAGAAAATTGCTGTAAAGCAGAGAATTGATTTTTCATTTTAACCCTCACAGCTCGTCTGACTGTGAGTCCCAGCAGCTCTCAGTTCTTTGAATATGACTTTGTGTCTCTGAGCTGTGAGGAGAACGACGGCTCTGCTGGATGGACTCTGAGGAGAAACACAAGCACAGAAACCAGAGCTGAATGTGAGGAGTGGGGAACGCCAACTAGTTTAGTTCATCCTTCCTGCATTGTCACTTACATCATCCTATTAGACAGTGGAGTTTACTGGTGTGAGTCCAGAGAGGGTCCCATCAGTAACATGGTTAACCTGACAGTCACTGGTAAGCTGAGTGTGTGGAGTTAGTGTTGATGAAGCTGTGTGTAAATGGATGAAATGCTGTAGTTTGTCTCTGTGTTGAGGTGGATCAGTGATCCTGCAGAGTCCTGTCCTCCCTGTGATGGAGGGAGATGACGTCACTCTGCTCTGTAAAACAAAGACCACTCCCTCCAACCTCCCAGCTGCTTTCTATAAAGATGGCTCCCTCATCAGGAAGCAGCCTACAGGTCACATGACCATCCAGCATGTTTCCAGGTCTGATGAAGGCCTCTACAAGTGTGACATCAGCGGTCATGGAGAGTCTCCATCCAGCTGGATCACTGTCACAGGTGACACACTCACCTGTCTGTGTTTCTGCAGCTTTCAACATTCACAATGTGACGACAACTTAATGACTGTGTTTGCTTTATTTTAGGGGAACACACCACCACACCTCCACCTACATCCACACCTCCACCTACATCCACCTCTCCTCCTGGTTCCACCTTCATCACTCTTCCTCCTGTTCTCTCTGTGTTGACATGTGTTGGATCAGTCTGTGTTGTGGTTCTACTGGTGTTACTGGTTCTGCTGGTGAGACAGTGTGTTCACAGAAAACCTGAAGGTGAGACTCAGACTTCCTGATCTTACAAGATTGGGTTTGCTGAATGATTTAAAAAAAAAAAATATTTTTACTTTGTTGGATTGACATTCTTTTCCCATTGAAGTAATTGCACATTGTTGAAAATTACAAACATAGAAATGGGTTCCAAAATAATTTCTTCATGCAAGTAAGAGTAATGACAGTTGTTAAATTTTATTATTTCAGCTATACAACAAGAAGCTGCAAATGATAACTCCACAGGCATCACATATAGTGACATCATATCATCACAACATCACCAAAGGGCAATCAAACAACTCAGAGGTAAAATTGTGTCTTTCTGTCACATAATATGGGTGGTAGTTGTGAAATAATTGTTTCTGCCGACCTTGTGAAGATAGATATGGGAACCATAAAGATGCTGCTAGGAAAGCTTTAACTGCCAATTACCTGCAGAGGAAAAGGTTAGTCCTGAGTAGGTCTGATCTGGGCAATTAATAGCTATGCCTTGCCGGGATAATAAACTGGCAAAGAAGGTGATAGAAGCCACTGACATCAAGGCAAGAAAGCTCCTGAACATGCATGGAGGTTTCACCCCAAATCCTGAGACTCTATGCTAAGAGGAAGGAAAGAGGGAGGAAAGGAAGGACTAGTGAGTGTCCGAATGAGACAACAAACATCCATGAGTTGTTATTATATAAAATTTTAGTTAATATGAAATGTATAGATAGACATGCTGAACAGACTAAATGTCTTTTTGATATAATGATTTATTTTGTCTTCTCTAAAGTCCGCATTGTAAAACCAAAGAAGCAACTTCCTGTTGCACCAGTTAGCGTGACCATGTTTCTCACTGCTGTGCGTTGCGGTTTGGTTAAAATAATTCTTGGTGAAGTGCAACATTTTGCATTACCAGAAGATAGCAGCTTTGTAGTTGTTGACCTTTTTCACACTTGACCTCTTTCTAGTCAACTGTTGTTTCACAGCAGAGTTTTAAGGAATTAGCAAAAACATAAAAAAGTCTATCATTTCATTGCAGTTGTTGTTGTTGAACTAATTTACATGTTTTATTCAGCAGACATTGATACAGCTGTGGTGTACTCAGCAGTGAGAACTGAAGATGTCACTTATGGACAAATAGCCATCAACCAAAAGACGATCAGAGGTACAGCTGCTCTTTGTCTTTAAGTCTGAACAGAGTAAAACCCAAAAGAGTAAATGTCCTCACGTTTCCATTCTAATTTAGAAGTCTCATTCATTTGGCAGTCTCAGATAGGACCACATATGTGGTCCAAAGTTTTGTTTCTGCACTAATAATTACTGTCATTGAGTAGGGATGTCAGACAGGCAAGCTAAACCAACAATCCAGAATACTAGGCTGTTGAATACTGTGTAACACTGGGTAGAACACTACAACTAAAAAAATATAAACCATTTGGTGCAGTCCATCAAAGAATGAACTGTTTAGATATTACATGTTCAATTCAATGTAATTCAATTCAATGTTATATACACAGTGCCAGATGACAACAGTTGCCTGAAGGCACTTTATATTGTAAGGTAAAGATTCTCCAACAAACAGAGAAAACCTCAACAATCAGATGACCCCCTATGATCAAGCGCTTTGGTGACAGTGCGAAGAAAAACTTTGAACAGGAGTTTTAACATCTGGCAGAAGAAAGCTCAGGGAGCGGCAGCCATCTGCAGTAACCAGCTGGGGGTGAGGAGAGGAAGACAGGACAAAGACACACAAAATACAAACCACGTGGTTGTGGTTCCACCACCACCAAATATGAAAGTCAGGCGAGCAGAAACCCAAACGTGTACAGCAACATGAGAGCAAGTGTGGGATGCTCAGAGAGCAGCTACTATTTATAACCTTACCACATAATGGAACTGGCCACCAAACAAGCAATTAGTTATGAAATACTGAACAAAAAATTTATTCTCCCACAAATCTGTGGGTTCTAGGCTTGTTTTGTGAATTTTATGATTGATTAAGACACAGGTAAAGTCGTAGTAAAACTTTAAACCAGAGCCAGGCATCGTCTATTATTCACTGAAGTAGTCCACCAGTCCAACCACTGACGTCCAGCTGCTGGTCTCTAACTGGTCCCCCCTGCACCTCAGACCAGAGGACATCCATATGTTGACTATTTTTATATGCTTCATATATTTTTTCTAACCAAATTATACTCAAACTTTAAGAGAAAACACATATTTTTTGAATTTTTTTTTAAATGCAATTGGTCATTTAGAAATGTAAGTACATTTTTGACACTAATACCTTTAATAGTATTTGATATCTTTGCATTATTAAAAACAAACAAACAAAGAAAAAAGTTTTGTTGTGACACTTTTGTTGTGTAGTTCTGTGGGTTTCACTGAGGTGTCAATGGAAAATTTAACTTGTTTACTTGTGGCTAACTGATGCACATCTCTCTTCACTGCAGGAAACAAACACGATACAGGAAACAGGCATCATTTGATACTGTGAACTGCACAGCAGAGCTTCAATGCAGGGTGTGTCTGTTTGAGACTGAAACACTTTATGTCCTTGGATACTCAGAACCCAACTAGCAGCAGGTGACATGGTGCAAATGTTCATGAAGTGTTTAATCTTGTATAAAATGTGAGAAATGTCCTGTAGTTTCAACATTAATTTTTGCCATTTTTCTCATTTTGTAATGTAATGTAATGTTTTGAAATGGCATAGATTCAACCACAGATCACCCTGCATGAGCCACATGTCAGGTGTGGTCAAACCTGTGTCATAACTGAGAAACAAGTTTCAAACTGATTCAGATTAGGCCCGTTTTGTCTTGGTACTCCCTTTTATTAGCAAGATGAATTTCTATTTAATATGAGGGCGATTTAAAAAAAAAAGAAAAGCAGACTGAATGTATCAAATGTTATTTTTTGATATTTAATTTAGTCTTTTCTAGAGTCTTGAATGTAAAACCAAAACAGCAACTTCACTACAGTATGTTCTACTCTAGGTTTCATGCTGTGAGAACATTTTTGCTTTGTGCTTTGTGGTGAAGTGCATCAGTTTGTAGAAACGGAAAATAAAAGCTCTGTGGTCGTTCACCTTTTTTGCACAAACACCCACGGGTTCATTCTGGTCAACTGTTTGTTCACAACAGAAGTCTTAAGCAGTGGAAAAAAATAACCCTAAGGTGTACAGTACTATTACAGTTTCTCCTGTGAAAGTAAGTTACATGATTCATTCTGCAGACACTGATCCGGCTGCAGTGTATTCAGCTGTGAGAACAGAAGAAGTCAGTCATGGACAATTAGCCATCAGACCAGAGGTACAGCTGCTCAACTAAGCAGTTTACAGTCTTTAATATAAGCTAAACACTTCCTCACTCAAGCTCACAGCGTAAAATAAAATTAGGTAAACTTAGTAAGAAAAGTGATAGCTTAATCACACCCAGATTTGAGTTTTGTGAATTTCATGTTTATTTGAGACACATCTAAACTGCTGGCAGTATGTGAAGATGCTGATATGAGTAAACATATTAGTATATCTTATGAAAGTAGTAACTTTAATGATGAAAAAATGTGCTTATCGATGACTGTGATCTGGTGTCTTTGCAGTATTGATAAACTTTAGTTCTTATTTTGTTGTCACGTGGTTCTGTGGGTTTCACTGAGTTGTTGGATGGAAAATTTGACTTTTTTGGCTGTAGCTAAGTGCAAGAAACAAACACTAAACTGCAACTGCAGACTAGAGACAACAGTACTATCTTTCACTAACCATATATTTGAGAGAAAAGCTTCAGAACCGGATGTGTCTGTTTGAGACCGAAAGACCAATGAGTAGCATGAGACATGGTACATTTAAAAAAAGATTAAATTGTTGAATTTCTCCAGCAGTTTAAAGAAAAAAATTTTCTTTTTTTCCTTTTTAAACGGTTTCAAAATCAGTATTTCAAGTTTGTCTGATGGTCAGACTAAAAAAAAGCTATTTCGGCATGTTAGACTGGACACCAGAAAATAATCACAGATATTTTACAGCTTTGTTTTTTGTTTTGTTTTTTTAACCTTGGGGTAGAGGAAAATAAACTTGGTGCTGTCAGTAGATTATTACTGTCAGCTGACCTCACTTTTTATTGTACTTGTGCAATAAAAAGTGAGCCATTTCCATGAAAACGGGAAAGACCATCTCTGAATTGAGGAGGGGGCCTAAGGGTACATCTTTCGCCATCTTACAATGCTGTGATTGCAGCCATTCCCAAACTCTCTGTGAATAGTACTCATGGCCATTGATCAGTGGGTTTTAGTCAGTGGTTGTTGATCAATGGTCATGAGAATTTGCATAATTATGATGAAGGAACTGACCTCCCAGCCCATTGTTCCTTCAGTGGACTGGTTTCAGTCATTATGCAAATGTACTGTTTATAAGATTTGGGGAAACCTGCAGTCAGCTGAGACTGAAGAAGTCACTTGGATGAGTGACAAAACATTTGTCTCACAAAAACGCTACCAGATTAACAGAATCAACTTTTGGAGATTTACTTTCCTGGATGATTGAGAATGCATCAAGATACTTGTACAAAGCATTGTACAAGCATGTACAAACATTCTGCAACACATTCATAGCATCACAGCCAGAACTTTACCATGTGAGATTTTTATTAAAGGTTTTTAGTTTTTTGAACCACAACCTCATGTACATGTGATCACATCTCATGAACCAGCACTGAGCCCTCCTGATAAACCACTCAGTGAAGCATGAAATAGCCATGACTCACATTTAGGGGTGGGCGATATAAACGATATGCGATATAAACGATATGCGATATAAACGATATAAACGATATAAATTTGGCCAATGATAGAGACTTTGACCATATCGCTCTATTGCGATAGCGCATGTTGATGATGTCATCAAGCTGCGCCTGTTTTGGTCGAAAGCATCGCAGCGGCTACAACCATTATCATCTGCAAATTATGGCGGGCGACAGTCGTAGCAAAGAGATGAAGCACTTTTGAAATATGGGGAAAGCCAAAAACTGCGCTTCCTTCACTTCCATAACATTGATTCATTAATGTTGAATTCTCTGGCAGCTGTTCTATTCCCATGTTGTTGCAGTATATTAATAACTAACCTCGTATTGTGGATGAATAATCTCAGTTGTTCTCCTGACTGAAGTTTGGCCCGTGTATAGCATCCTGCGATGCTAATGATAAGTGTGTGGTATCTGTCAGAACATGGTATGAAATGTTTAGGTGTAAACTAGCAAGCTAACTTCCTGTTAACTTCTAACTCCATTAAATTTAATAAATTCTGTTTTCATGGATGCATGGATGTAAAACTTAATTGTTACACCCGATAAAGCAGCTGATGATTTAATTAAAGAATTTAGACCGTTTTAACTCTTAGTGTTCGTTTGACTTTGGGACCTGAATGGATGGAGTTTTGGACCCAGATTACTCCGCGAAGCTCCTCACTACAGCAGCCGTAATGCTCTGACAATCCATCAAGCAGTGCGCCTTACCAAAGTTGTACTAAAACATTTTTTAACAGATTTCTGCATGCCCAAATCGGTTCGAGGTCAGTAAGCACAACCAGAATTCATACATAAGGCACAATCTTGATTTTTGAGAAAATTAAAGGATTTTAAGTGTGCCTTATTAGTGTGGAAAATACATTATACAGAAGAAAATAATATATCGTGATATATATTGTTACCGCACATGCTTCAAATTATATTGCGATATGAATTTTAGGCCATATCGCCCAGCCCTACTCACATTTCAAGTCTCCTATCTACTAATTATACTGAGTATTATGGTTTGCTGGCCTGTTGCCTTGGGGGTTGTGGTCCGGCGTGGCTCAAGCCTCTTATGTCGTAGGGGCTCCGCCAGGCTTCTGATGGTTCTTCGGGGTCTGAGGTTTGTCACACACACACACACACACACCAAAATTGTATATTTGCTTGGATACACACATCTACATCTGCTTTCTATCAGCACAAAAAAGACACAGAATGTTAACTTTAAGGACAATACTTTGCACAACATCCACTAGACAATAATATGAACAATAAAGTAAAGTCAATAAATAAATAAAAGAACATGAACAATAGGCCCCACAGGGAATCTTTGTTTTAATCAGTACCGTCAAAAATTTTACATTTGGGTATGACACATAGTTGAAAAACTCATGAAGTGATAAAGAGAAGCTAACACTTAACAGTTCACTGATGAAGCCTGAAACTGGATTTTTACTTATCTGGCTAACTGTAGAGTAAACCCTGAGTTTTCGGCATTGCAAATATGGTTGACATTTTACCGAGGCATATCGCTTCGGTAACGTACATGTTACACCGCTGAAATGATGGGCCAACTCATCTCCCGTACAACATATTTATTTTTACAGAAAACTGTGTCAACAACATTACTTTATACAAGTAACTTATACAGTTTCATATTCATATGCACCACTTTTATAAACTGGTTAAATCACAAAAATACATTTTACTATACGCATGAATAACATAGTGAACTCTCATTACATTTTTATCTTGTTTTTACTTGTTTTAATCTATTTGTGCAAAACATATTAAGTGTAGCTTTAACCCAACAATATACCTGCAATGAACTCACAAGCTTTAGGTACAGTCTAACACTTGGATCGGCACAGCCTAACAACTGGACCAACTTGGAAATTAGCTCTTTAGCTTAACATTCGCCACAAACAAAACATTTATCATTAATCGCTACTGCTGTCTGTCAGTTTTAGAACCTCTGTTTTATATTACCAATCACCCAGCTTACCTGCAAAGACAGAAAAATGTCTGATTAATCAGTTATTTCGGCGCGCGGGCCGTACGCTGCCTCTTCACCACTGACACTACTTCTTCTAGTGTAGCGTCAGCTACCGATGCGTACAGGACTGAGCGCCCTCTGCTGGTGGAACTTATACAACAGTAAAACTGACATTACAGTGGTCTTCTAAAAGAAAATGTCTCTGAGCATCAAATAAAATGGGGGGCTACTATCCGGTTGTTCAGTCTGACGTCACTAGCCGTGTCTGGACCTAAACTCCGCTGCAGGTCCATATATCAAACGATCACTATGGCATTACTGAGAGTTGAAAAACTGTCTAAAGTCTTTCATCTTTAATAAAATGATCAGTGTTCTGCTCTACCAGGTGTAACAATTGAGTTTAACATCCAGGCATCCATGAAAACGGAATTTATGACATTTAACGGAGTTAGAAGTTAGCAGGGAGTTAGCTCGCTAGCTTCTATCTAAATACAATATAGCATGTCCTGACTGCGGGGTTTTGGAAACAAATTAAAACGTACAGCTCTGTTATCACTTCCAGCGTAAATGAAGACAGAAAACTAAAAAGCAGTGACGTTTGTAGGGTTACTGAAGTTGGGCTAGCTGGTATATAATGATGTGCTACGTGACCGCTAGCGACACAGCTATGTTAGCATAATATCATCATCATCATCATCAACTTTATTTATAAAGCACTTTAAAACAACCACAGCTGACACAAAGTGCTGTACATTGGAACTGTAAAATAAAATTACATGAGATATAAATAAAAAACAAATAAAAGAAGAGTGAAATCATTAATTAAATAACTACTGCATTAAAAAAAGAAACTAAGTCTCACTGAGGTTAAAAGCCAAGGAATAAAAGTGGGTTTTAAGACGTGATTTAAAAGTGGACAGTGAAGGGGCCTCTCTAACATGCATGGGCAAATTATTCCATAATTTTGGAGCCACAATAGAGAAGGCCCTGTCCCCTCTGAGCTTCCTCCTGGATCTCGGTACCTCCAGGAGCAGCTGGTCAGCTGACCTGAGAGACCGACAGGGTATGTGGGGATGAAGAAGCTCAGAGAGGTAAGGCGGGGCAAGACTGTGTAGGCATTTAAAAACAAACATAAGAATTTTAAAATTAACTCTAAAAGACACAGGCAGCCAGTGCAGAGAGGCCAGCACGGGGGTTATATGCTCTCTTTTTCGAGTTCCTGTTAGGAGTCGTGCAGCCGCATTTTGAACCAGCTGCAGACGTGAGAGCAATGACTGACTGACCCCCACATAAAGTGAGTTACAGTAGTCCAGGCGGGAAGAAATAAAAGCATGGATCACTGTTTCAAGGTGCTGCCTCGAAAGAAAAGATTTTAGTCTTGCCAGTCGCCTTAAATGATAAAAACTGGACTTCACCACTGCTCTGATTTGGTTGTCCAATTTAAAATCACTGTCCAACTTAAAACCAAGGTCAGTAACAACAGATTTAAAATAGACTTCCAGGGATCCTAAAACAACAGAGGAGGACTCACAGGGACCACTGGGTCCAAACACCAACACTTCTGTTTTCTTTTTATTAAAATTTAAAAAGTTTCGAGCCAGCCAAGCTTTAATGTCATCTAGACATGTCAAGAGAGGTTTTATGGAGATGGCATCCTTGCGTTTTAGTGTCAAATAAATTTGGCAGTCATCGGCATAACAGTGAAATGAGATCCCATGCCTTCTAAGGATAGAACCCAGAGGCAGTAGATACAGAGAAAAGAGCAGTGGCCCTAAAATTGAGCCCTGTGGGACACCACATGACAGAGGAGCAGAAGACGATTCGTAACCGAGAAGGCTGACAGAGAAAGTTCTATCTGACAAATAAGACCTAAACCAATTGAGTGCAGTGCCACCAATACCCACTACATCATGTAATCGAGAAATTAAAATATTGTGGTCTACTGTGTCAAAGGCAGCAGTTAGGTCAAGCAAGACAAGAACAACATGGTTACCAGAATCACATGCCAGAAGGATGTCATTAAAAACCCTTAGTAATGCAGATTCTGTGCTGTGAAGGGTTTTAAAACCTGACTGAAAAACCTCAAAGATTCCATTTTCATCTAGAAAATCTTTCAGTTGACTAAAAACAATTTTCTCTAAAACCTTGGAGACTAAAGGCAGCTTGGAAATAGGCCTATAGTTCGCTAAAACTGTGTGATCAAGGCCAGGTTTCTTAAGCAGTGGCTGTACTACTGCATGTTTGAAATTTGCAGGAACCACACCAGAAGACAGACTGCTGTTAATAATGTCAAGGACATACTGTTGTATACTAGGAAAATTTCTTTAAAGAATTGTGGAGGGACAGGATCCCGTGGGGAACCTGTGGGCTTAATATGGCGAACCACATCCTCTAAAGAGGAGAGCGTCACAAGCTCAAACTGAGTGAAAACAGCAGCGCAAGGGACAGAGACAGAGGGGTCAGAGTCAGGAGCTGTGATAAGAGCCCTGATGGTGACAACCTTTTCAATAAAAAAGTTCAGAAAATCATTGCAAATCTCAGGAGAAACTTCCAAACAGACATTCAAAGGAGTATTAAGAACAGTGTCAATGGTCCTAAATAACACACGTGGGTTATGACAGTTGGAAGAAATAATATTTGCAAAATATTCCCTTTTTGCCTCTTTAACAGTGTTCTGGTAGCGATGCCAGCAGTCTTTGAGAATTTGAAATGATACATGCAGTTTATCCTTTTTCCACCTCCGTTCTGCTCGACGACATTCCCTCTTAACAGCACGACTGCTCTCATTAAACCAAGGCTCAGGTTTAGCCTTAAGCTGCCTGGTTTTTAAAGGAGCCACAGAGTCCATGATTTTTTGACAGCAAGAATTAAACCAGGAATGTAGGTCTTCTGTGTCAGAGGAAACAAAGTCAGAAGGCCCGCCGAGCTGATTAAAAGCAGCAGAAAACTGCGCAGCAGTGGCGGGGTTAATAACCCGACAGCACCGAGTAGCAGCGCCAGGTTTAACTGCGGTATATGTCAAACCAACGTTGAATAACACAGGCATATGATCTGAGAGTGCACAGTCACAAATCTCCAAGTCAGTGACAGGCAGACCATATGACAGAACAAGGTCCAGTGTGTGTCCGTGCTCATGTGTAGGGCCACGTACGGACTGTACCAGGCTAAAAGAGTCAATAAGGCTTAAAAAGTCCTTTACCAGTGGCTTATCAGGACAGCATACATGTATATTAAAATCTCCAACAATAAGAACACTATCATAGTTGGGCATAATCCCAGCTAAAAAATCAGAAAAGTCGTTTATGAAGTTCTTATTGTATGAAGGAAACATCTGTGCTGTGTCTGCTCTGTAAGTAGAATCTCTGTGTTTGTTTGAATTCTTGTACTTTGACTGTCTGCTCTCCTGATAACTGATGATGGAGGAGAAGACATGAAAAACAAATCAGGCTGAATTCAAGTTCAAACACCACGAGGACCAACTGCAGGTCTGAACTGACTCTTTATCTTTGCTCAGGAGTCGAGGAAACACAGCAGGCAGTGAAAAGATCAAATCATTCACTCATTATATCAACACAGCTGCACAGTGGACACATGACTTTACAGGGTTATTTAAAAGCATTTTATTTTATTTTGTTTTATTTTATTTTTTTGACACACTATTTTTGATGTCCAAACTGTAGCTTCTCCCCGAAGGGAGGAAGTATGTAGTCACTTCTTTTAATTTGTTAGCAATTTAACATCCACAGTTTTTAATATATAATTTTTTTCAAACTTTGTGTGATGGTAGATGCCCAACCTGATTTCATTTCAGTAAAAATCGCTCTCAAGGTCACACCGACTGTGAAAATCGCAACTATTTATTACAATCATATTCTTCCTATTTAAATTTTTTTTGTATATTCATTTTTTAAAGGATCATCTTCAAACTTGACAGCTATACACTAGACCTTGGGGGAGGACATGTGTTACCAAGGCTCGCCAATCATTTGACCTTGATTGTTAGTGTCCAAGGTCAAAGCTGAGCTTGAAAAAAATATTTCAATGAACCATGTTGATTAATACATAATATTAAAAGCACATGTACATTGTACTACACAATGTACATATTTTTGGTACAATGTCCCATGATCACAATGACGCCATAAAGTTATTCACAAACTCACACACTGCATGAATATATGATCAAATGCAGGGCGACCGTGGCTCAGGGGGTTGGGAATCGCATCTGTAACCGGAAGGTCGCCGGTTCGATCCCTGGGCTCTCTGTTGTGTCCCTGGGCAAGACACTTTACCCTACTTGTCTACTGGTGTTGGCCAGAGGGGCCGATGGCGCGATATGGCAGCCTCGCTTCTGTCAGTCTGCCCCAGGGCAGCTGTGGCTACAACTGTAGCTTGCCTCCACCAGTGTGTGAATGAATAGTGGCATTGTAAAGTGCTTTGGGTGCCTTGAAAAGCGCTATATAAATCCAATCCATTATTAAATCTCAAGTTTTTACACTTTATAAAAGATTTCAGTCAATTCTGCTCCTCATGTCAGTAAAGATAATAAAATACACAGTTTTAGTAGGTAAAGCTTCAAGGATATGGGACAAAACTCAGACACCATAGTGTTAAAATCAGCATGTTGTAATACAAATGTAATGAAACATCCATGTTTTGGTTTAGCCCTTCCCTTTGAGGGGAGGTGGACTCTGACTGACTCTTATTGAAACATGTTGCTGGCAACAAAAACGAAATGAGCAGATACATCAGAGAGAGACGAGTTTGTGTGTTTGTCAGCTGTTTGTGTGGAGTTGTTCTTTATGTTCACCTCAAATCAACCTGAGTGTCATTTCTCTTCAGTTCTGATCTCACTGCTGAGCTGCACAACAAACCAAGGTCAGTAACCTTCTTCTGTCACAGTTTAAACCTGAGAAATGCTCACTGATATGACCTGATTGGGTTCATGTTTCAGAATTAAGTAAAACACCTTTGTGTCAGGCAAAAGTATAACCAAGCAACAGTTTGTTTGTTTTTTTGTTTGTTTTTTTCATTTTAACCCTCACAGCTCGTCTGACTGTGAGTCCCAGCAGCTCTCAGTTTTTTGAAAGAGACTTTGTGTCTCTGAGCTGTGAGGAGGACGACAGCTCTGCTGGATGGACTCTGAGGAGAAACACAAGCAAACAACAGAGACTTCGGTGTGGAGGTCAGATGACAAAGCCAACCAGTTATTCCTGTAACATCAGTGAAATATTCACATGGGACAGTGGAGTTTACTGGTGTGAGTCCAGAGAGGGTCCCATCAGTAACATGGTTAACCTGACAGTCACTGGTAAGCTGAGTGTGTGGAGTTAGTGTTGATGAAGCTGTGTGTAAATGGATGAAATGCTGTAGTTTGTCTCTGTGTTGAGGTGGATCAGTGATCCTGCAGAGTCCTGTCCTCCCTGTGATGGAGGGAGATGACGTCACTCTGCTCTGTAAAACAAAGACCACTCCCTCCAACCTCCCAGCTGCTTTCTATAAAGATGGCTCCCTCATCAGGAAGCAGCCTACAGGTCACATGACCATCCAGCATGTTTCCAGGTCTGATGAAGGCCTCTACAAGTGTGACATCAGCGGTCATGGAGAGTCTCCATCCAGCTGGATCACTGTCACAGGTGACACACTCACCTGTCTGTGTTTCTGCAGCTTTCAACATTCACAATGTGACGACAACTTAATGACTGTGTTTGCTTTATTTTAGGGGAACAAACCACCACACCTCCACCTACATCCACACCTCCACCTACATCCACACCTCCTCCATCACGCTCTCCTCCTGTTCTCTCTGTGTTGACATGTGTTGGATCAGTCTGTGTTGTGGTTCTACTGGTGTTACTGGTTCTGCTGGTGAGACGATGTGTTCACAGGAAACCTGAAGGTGAGACTCAGACGTCCTGATCTTACAAGAGTTGGTTTACTGAATGATTTTAAAAAATTTACTATTGTTACTTTGTTGGATTGACATTCTTTTCCCATTGAAGTAATTATAATTTGTTGAAAATTACAAACATAGAAATGTTTTCCAAAATAATTTCTTTATACAAGAGTTATGACAGCGGTTAAATGTTATTATTTCAGCTGAACAAGAAGAAGTTGCAAATGATAATTTCACAGATGACATCACATATAGTGACATCAAATCATCACATCATCAGCAAAGGGCAATCAAAGAACACAGAGGTAACATTGTGTTTTTCTCTCACGTGATATGGGTGGTAGTTGTGAAATAATTGTTTCTGCCAGACCTTGTCAAGATAGCCAGCTAGATAGATATGGGAACCATGAAGAAACTGCTAGGAAAGCCTCAATCACCAATTACCTGGAGAGGATAAGTTAAGGATAAGTCCTCATAAGGTCTGATCCAGATAAATAATAGCTACACCCTGCCAGTGGTCAGAAAACCCGTTGGGATAATAAGCTAAAGGAGGAGATAGAAGCCACTGACATCAAGACAAGAAAGCTCCTGATACAATTCAGAACAGCAGGGTGCAAGTATGGCCTGGAAGTCCCGAGATCAAAATGGGACAAGCACCTACCACAACACAAAGAGAGAAACGTAATTAAATGTATTCTACAAGATGAAAACCGCATTGTTGCTTCTAAAACCAAGGTTAAACTAATGGACTGTCCTTAAACTAACTTACATCTTTCATTCTGCAGACATTGATACAGATGTGGTGTACTCAGCAGTGAGAACTGAAGATGTCACTTGTGGACACATAGCCATCAAACCAAAGAAGATCAGAGGTACAGCTGCTGTTTGTCTGAACAGAGTGAAAACCAACTGTTCTTTTCATGTCCTCACGTTTCCATTCTACACTGAACAAAAATATAAACGCAGTGCTTTTGTTTTTGCTCCCATTTGTCATGAGCTGAACTTAAAGATCTGAAACATTTTCTACATACACAAAGAACCCATTACTCTCAAATATTGTTCACAAATTTGTCTAAATCTGTGTTGACATGCCACACCTGTGAGGTGGGATGGATTATCTGCGCAAAGGAGAAGTGCTCACTAACAGAGATTTAGACAGATTTGTGAACAATATTTGAGTGTAATAGGTCTTTTCCTCTATGTTGAGAATGTTTCAGATCTTTGAGTTTAGCTCATGAAAAATGGGAGCAAAAACAAAAGTGTTGCGTTTATATTTTTGTTCTGTGTAATTTAGCTAATCCTAACATGATGTCATCATTTGGTAGTCACAGATAATCAGGGAGGACCACCCTGTTTCTGCACTAATAAGCATTGTTAGTGAGCAAGGATGTCACACATGCAAGCTAAACCAACAATCCAGAATACTGGGTCATTGAATACTAGGTAACACTGGGTAGAACACTACAACTAGAAAAATGTAAACCATTTGGTGCAGTCCTAGTTATAAGAACACCATCCAGGAAGGTACTGTTTGGATACTACATGTTCAATTCAATTTTATATTTACAGTGCTAGATGACAACGGTAGCCTGAAGGCACGTTCCATTATAAGGTAAAGATACTACAATAATACAGGAAAATCAGAGAAACACCAACAATCCGATGACCCCCTATGAGCAAGCACTTTGATGACAGTAGCAAGGAAAAACTTAAAAAAAAAGAAACCTCCAGCAGAACCAGGCTCAGGGAGGGGTGGGGATCTGGTGTAACCAGGTGGGGGTGAGGAGAGGAAGACAGGAAAAAGACATGCAACATATAAACCGAACCGCGTGTGGTGGTGGTCTGAATGTTCAGCCTGTCTGAGAAATCGTGTCCTTCTTTTAATTCTTAATGTTATTCAATGGAGTTGATGACTGTGGCTTTGAAAGAGGAGGGGAGAGAAACCACTGATATCACATGCACCAGTATGATGACTGAAAGCTGGAAAGCTTTAAAATTACAGGGAAAGTCTGAACTGGGACTGTGTGTGATGCAGAGAGGTGGAGATTGGAGGTCTTGATTGAACTACAAAGCTTGTAATCATGTTTCCTGTTGTTTGAACTGTGTGTGTTTGTATTCAGACTTTAAACCAGAGCCAGACGTCGTCTACTCTTCACTGAAGTAGTCCACCAGTCCACCAGTCCAACCACTGATGTCCATCTGCTGGTTTCTAACTGGTCCCCCCAGCACCTCAGACAAGAGGAAATCCACATGTTGAAAATTTTTTTATATGCTTCATATCATTTTCTAACCAAATTATACTCAAATAATTAAAAAATAAAATAATTTGTCTTAATTGAAATGCAATCGGTCATATACAAATATTAGTTATTTTATGACACCAACGTCTTTGATATCTTTGCATTATTAAAGATGTATATATATTTTTTTGTTGTGACACTTTCGTCGTGTGGTTCAGTGGGTTTCACTGAGATGTCGGATGGAAACTTTAACTTGTTTACTTGTGGCTAACTGATGTACATCTCTCTTCAATGCAGGAAACACACACATTACAGGAAAAAGCAAAGACATCATTCAATACTGTGAACTGCACAGCAGAGCTTCAGTACAGGATGTGTCTGTTTGAGACTGAAAGACTTTATGTCCTTGGACACTCAGAAACCAACCAGCAGCAGGTGACATGGTGTACATTTTCATTTTAATGTGTTTAATTTAGTTTAAATGTGAGAATTGTCCAGTGGTTTCAACAATTTTGCCTTTTTTTCCCTCATTTAAATTGATTATAAAATGGAAAATGGGGTTAGTCTTTGAAAGCTGAACTTACTTTTTATTCAATAATCCCAAGCATCATTTTAGTTATCATTAGTCCTTGTGGGAAACCTTCACAATGTCACAAAGAGACTTTTAACATCCAAACTTAGAAAATATTTTTTGGGCTAAACAAATCCTTTAGATCTTGCCCTGAGGTCTTTTCTGAAAACTGTTTGGTCACCACCTACAGACAAATCAGTTCTTCTCATTAGCATTCAATTTTTTTGTGGTCTGAAACTACAAACTTCTGTAACAAACACATACAAGGAACGCCATAACCATTTGGCTAGCATAGCATACAAGAACATCTGTGCTGAATACAGTCCAGAGGTGAAAATGAGACACACCCTCTAGGGTGATTGAAAATGATCAAGCTAAGATCCTGCAGGACTTTCAGACACAGAAAAACATAAAAAAATTTGTGATACAGATGTTTTAATGCTTCAGTTTATAACTTCTGTTATTCTGGTAGGACAGAAGAATTCCCAACTCAGCACTTCCTGCATTTGCCCTAAGCTTCCTATTTGACTGTCCCTAAAGTACCTCACCTAGGATGTGAACTGAAGGATCCTCAAATGGTTCAATCACCTTGAATCTAGTCCCTTTTAGCCCTTTTTAATAGACCAAGCTGAGACTCTTGAGAGAGCCCAGATACAAAGGAAGCCATTTTGACCCTCAGTCATCTTTTTGGTCTCTTCCTACAGAGCTCATGGCCATAGTAAGAATGTTCGCCGATAAACCCAAAGCGTTTTTTTCATCTCTCCATTAAATATAACATAGCACTACATCTGTGTTATAGAGGTGCACCAGTCCTTTATAAGCAAGATCAGAAAAATACTTGAACAAGGTGTTCAAGTATTTTGCAATCTTGGTCACAAAATGCTTAACAAAAGGCTTCACATGAAACCCTTAATTCGAGTCAGGAACTATCTCAACCCAGAGTGTGCACTCTGCTTTATTCCAGTTAGGAATGATAGTATTAAACTGCTGAAGGTCTGAATTCTTATTCCAGCTATTTCATACTTGGGTACAAAGTGCTTGAGTGTGAGGTGGAGGTCTTTATTCTGTAAACCACAATGTCTGCAAAAACTAGAGAGATCCTAAAATCAGTGAACCTAATAATGAATCCAATACACTGTCCTTGTTGGCTATAGAAATTCTGTCTGTAAAAAACGTGAACAAAATTGAAGATCAAAGTGCAGCTCTGGTGGAGTCAAACAAGCATCAGGAAGGAGTCTGAGTTGTTGTGGACTCACTACCCTCACTACAGTAGCACAAGGACCAGTTTTCCTGCAGAAATTTATCAGATTTCCATCCATCCATCTAAATATTTTAACCCAAAAGCACCTGGCAAACGACACCCGGAGTAATGTAACTGAATGTATTCTCCGAGATGAAAACCGCATTTATCCACCTGAATCCAAAGTCTGAGTAATGGACTTCCTGTCCTCTCCAGCATTATGGCATTGATCTTACAAAAACAAGCTGAGGATTTATACTTGTAGGAAAAAGAAATCACTCAGCAAAGCTTAATGTCTTTTTTTTTTTTTTTTTTTTACAATGGCTGATCTAACAACTCAAACAAAAAGGAAATACTGTGGATGTTAATTGTTTTGTGAGGATTAGTAAAAATCATCTCAACGTCTGGACAAAAGGATCTGTAATTTAGTTAAAATAATGCACATCTCAAATTGTAGCAAATTAAGCTATTGCTTAATTTTGTCTTCTCTTGAGTCCTGAATGTAAAACCAAAGCAGCAACTTCCTGTTGTTCACTACAGCGTGTTCCATTTTGGCTCATAATACTGTTCATGTTGTGAGAACATGTTTGCTTTGTGCTTTGTGGTGAAGTGCATCAGTTTGCATTAACAGAAGATAAAAGCTCTGTGGTCGACCGCCTTTTTTGCACAAACACCCACGGGTTCCTTCTGGTCAACTGTTTGTTCACAACAGAGGTGGTAAGCACTGTAAAAAATTAACCCTTAAGTGTGCAGTGCTATTACAGTTGCTGCTGTTAAAGTGATTTACGTGTTTGATTCTTCAGACACTGATCCATCTGCAGTGTATTAGGCTGTGAGAAAACAAGATGCCACTTATGAACAATTAGCCAAAGAGGACCAGAGGTACAGCTGCTTTTTATCTTTAACTCTGAAAAAAGCCAAGCAAGTTGTTTTTCTTCCTGCCAAGTTAAACTACTCCTTTTTAAACACAGTGAACAGTGCTACCCTACCTATTTCCAGTTTGTATTATCCACAAAGCTAAAGACACACTTACCATACTCAAGATCATTCTGTAAATTCAAATTAAACTTACTAAAAAAACTTAATGCAAAGAAAAAAAGATTAAAAAAAGAAAACATATGACACACAATAAACAATTTGATGTGCAGTAACTTCTTGCAATCAATGTGCTGTTAAATGGCTACAGGATCTAGAACTGAAAGAGCAAACATTTACTCTTCCTAGTGGCTGAAAACTGCCTAGTTGTTGCACTTTTTTGACCACATTTCCAAGATGGTGATCACAAAGTTTCAAGCCTATCTGAGTTTTTCATCACTGGCTCTGTGAACCTGCTGAGAACCAAGAATAAAAAAGGATCTTACAGTTTAATTTCTTTGTCCACTACAGAGGACATAAATAAATAAATAATAATACATTTTTATTTATATAGCACCTTTCAAGACAGAGTCACAAAGTGCACAATATGCACAAAGCGAATTGTCAGGAAAGAGATGGCTGTTTGGAGACACACCTCTTTTATTAATATTTTGAAAAACAAGTTATGGGTACATATTTGCACAACTTTTTAGGTATATGTACAAGTAGCGGTAATTACAAGTACGAAACATGTGCTGTGCTTCATAAACGAGTAACAAATGTAGTACATAACAATAACTTACAGCACACCAGAAAAATAGATTCAGACTACCTTTTAGGCTCAAGTGGATGAATGGATGTTTTCACACTTTTCCACGCTGTCAGATTCCACCGGTGGAGTTGAGCATAACTTGCTTTTCACAAGTTTATTGCCGCACACCATCCACGACTCCCGCTGAACACGTAGCGCTACTTTGAAGTTTGTTTTTCGCGCTACTTGTACGGCACTATGTTGCCTGGCGGATGGACATGTGACCAACATACCACTCTTGAACCCCGATACTGTGTGTCTGATCACATGCCCTTCCGCCAGGCAACGTAGTGCCGTACAACAGCGGAACAAACAAAACAAATCGTCTTACGATATGACAAAAATCAGGGACAATCCATAGAAAAGCCGCACCTGACTAAAAGCCGCAGGGTTCAAACCTTGTGGAAAAAGTAGCGGCTTATAGCCCGACAATTACGGTAATTATTAAAAAGACTGGTTGAGAAATCAACACCATTTTGAGTCCCCAACTATAAGCAAGCCCACCACCCCGACCAGACAACAGAGGCTGGGTAATAAAAGTATAGCCATCCGGGCAAAGTTCAATAAGTGACGAGTAGTCTACAGGTCTCAGTCAGGAATAAAAAATCGAGTTTTTTAGATAATATAAAATCATTCAACAAGAATGATTTATTAAAGAGAGATTGAGCGTTGAAAAGCACCATATTCAGTGAGCTAGAAGCCTCATTATTTGCAGAGGCTCGAGTTAAGGGACGTAAATACACAGGGTTCGAGCCGTCACGCTCATAGAATCCACTCACCGAGGGAAGAAAAAGCCAGCCCGCAGCAGAGTCTGGATAAACCCTCCTGAGGTGGCACAGTCTCAAAGAGCCGGGCCCAGCGTATCCAAACAAGGCCGTGGAAAACAAGTCCCCCTCCATGGAGCTTTTCTGGATACAGGAGACAACGCACGCTCGACGTCACTTACCAGCCAAACCACGCCGCCAGTACATCCTGAGCTTTACCTGAATACCTCCTCTTCTCCCTCTCCTTCTCCGTGGTCTAGAGGGACCACTGAAATCGCCTGACGAGGATCCAGCTAATGGAGGAGGGTGGAAAATGCCAGAGGACGACGAGACATTGTGTGGCATCATAGAGGATCGGATGGATAGCAAAGCCAGGCGATCATACACCAGGGCCACAAATACATCATTAAAACTGAGTGAGAACAGTAGAGCATAAAAAAACAACACAACAGTAGTAGAGCACGACAAACTACAACCGGAAGCGGCAGAGCCAAACACAGGCGCCATCATACCGGAAGCCATCGGTCTGTATATAAACATAATGGATAGGTTGGGTGTCAGGAGGTTAAAAACTAATTTTATTAACCTTTTTTGGTTTTTAACTTTTTAATCTAATTTAATTCTGTAGATGAACTAATTGTTAAAGATTGCTAAGTTCCAGGTTTGAGTATTGTGAATACCATGGTTGATTCAAGACATATTTTGTCAGGGTTCCTGGGTCGGTGACCCAGTGTTTTCAGTTGTGTTCATGTTCAGTTTATTTTGCCACTTCCATGTTCTCACTTCCTGCTTTTCCTGTGTCAGCTCGTCTCGTGTCATTAGCCAGATTATGTTCAGCTGTGGACTCACCGGTCTCTCATTATCATCCTCATCAGTCTATGTATTTAAGCCCTCTTTTCCCTTCGGCCCTTGTCGTGTCATTGATGTTCATGTCGTCTCTCCGTATGTATGTTCAGTTAGTCAGCCAGCCAGCCATTCATCCAGTCTTTCAGCCAGCCAGTCCTTCGTTCCTGCTTTGTTCATTCACCTGCTCCAATAAATCCTCATCATTTCTGCACCGTGAGTCCTGCGTTTGGGTCATCTCTTCCACGCCTCCACACACAACTCCTGTCATATTTAAAGTGTTGGCATCAGTTGAAGATGCTAATATGATTCTAAGTAAATATTTTAGTATATTTTAAGAAAAAAAGTAACTTTAATGCCATTATGTTATTTATATTCCCACAGCTGTGATCCAGTATCTTTGAACTATTATTCAAAGTTTGTTTAATAATGCTGCAAATTTAATTTTTTTTCCTGTGGTTCTGAGGGTTTGACTGAGGTGTCACATGGAAAATTTGACTTGTTTGATAGTGGTTAACTGATACATGTCTGTCTTCAGACATGTATTCATCCTGGCCACTGTTTACATCCCGCCAGATGCGGATGCGCAGGCACTCACGGAGCAGATACTGCACATGGAGCGGACATTCCCGGACTCTCTCATCATTGCTCTTGGGGACTTTAACAAAGCCAATCTGAGCCATGAGCTTCCCAAATACAAGCAGTATATTAAATGCCCGACCAGAGAGGAGAGGACATTAGACCACTGTTACAGCACGATCAGCGGGGCCTATCGTGCGGTGCCCCGCGCTTCACTCGGACTTTCTGACCACGTCATGATCCACCTAATCCCCGCGTACAGACAGAGGCTGAAGCTCTCCAAACCTGTCGTGAGGACCAAAAAACTGTGGAGCAACGAGGCTGTGGAGGAGCTTCGCACGTGTTTGGAGTCTACGGACTGGGACACAATGAAGGCTGCTTCTAACAGCTTGGATGAGTTTACGGACACTGTCACCTCCTATATCCACTTCTGTGAGGACAGCATTGTGCCATCACGCACCAGGGTGAGTTATAACAATGACAAACCCTGGTTTACTCCTAAACTCAAAAAGCTGTTGCTGGAAAAGAGAAAGGCGTTCAGAAGCGGAGACAGGGACTGCTACAGAGAGGCCAAGTACAGGTTCACTAAAGAAGTGGACATTGCTAAACATCAGCACTCTGAGAAGATGGAGCAGCAGATCTCAGAGAATGACTCGGCCTCTGTGTGGAAAGGTTTTAGGAATATCACCAACTACAAGCCTAAAACCCCCCACTCCACTGATGACTTGCTCTTGGCCAACACCCTTAATGACTTTTACTGCCGTTTTGACGAGCCATCAGGCAGCCTTCACACCTCCAACGGCCCCAACAATAGAGGCACTTTGGACACTCATTCCCCCACCTCTCCCCCCTCCATAGAGCCATCACCACCTTCAAATACTTCACCTACAACACCCCCCTCCTCACCCCACACAAAAGAGGATTTCACATCACCTCCTCCCACCACAACTCTTCATATTCATGAAGCAGGTGTGAGGAAGCAATTTAAGAGTCTGAATGCTCGAAAAGCTCCCAGCCCAGACGGTGTGTCTCCTGCCACCCTCAGACACTGTGCAAATGAGCTGTGTTCTTTCTCCTCTGCTCTTCTCCCTGTATACCAACTGCTGCACCTCCATCCACCAGTCTGTCAAGCTAATCAAGTTTGCAGATGACACCACCGTTATTGGACTCATCTCGGACGGGGATGAGTCTGCCTACAGGAGGGAGGTTGAACGTCTGGTGTCCTGGTGCAGCCACAACAACCTGGTGCTGAATGCCCAGAAGACAGTGGAGATTATTGTGGACTTCAGGAAACACACAGCTTCACTCTCCTCCATCATCCTGACTGACACCCCCATCACCTCTGTGGACTCATTCCGCTTCCTGAGTACCACCATCACCCAGGACCTGAAGTGGGAGCCCACCATCACCTCCGTCATTAAGAAAGCCCAGCAGAGGATGTACTTCCTGAGGCAGCTGAAGAAATTCAACCTGCCAACACGGACGATGATGCAATTCTACACTGCAATCATCGAGTCCATCCTCACCTCCTCCATCACCGTGTGGTACGCTGGAGCCACTATCAGGGACAAACAGAGACTGCAGCGTGTTGTGCGCTCTGCTGAGAAGGTGATTGGCTGCACACTCCCATCTCTGCAGGACCTGTACACCTCCAGGACACTGGGGCATGCAGCTCGGATCTCAGCTGACCCTTCTCACCCTGGACACAGTCTGTTTGACCTGCTCCCCTCAGGCAGGAGGCTCCGGTCCATTCGCACCAGAACCTCGCGCCATAAGAACAGTTTCTTCCCCTCTGCTGTTGGACACATGAACAATAACCGTATGACTGTTCCCACTACTAACACATGACCCTACGCTGTGTTCACTGCATCATTCCATGTTTGGCACTGATCACCACCTGCACTCATGTATATATCTTTCTACGTAGCACTTTTAATTCTTATTCTTATTTTTATTTTTTCATGTCTATTTAAGCGTAATTTATGACAGTATGTTTGCACTGAAGCACCGCAGCAATTTCCTAATGTTGTAAACCTGCTCAACATTTGGCAATAAAACCCTTTCTGATTTCTGATTTCAGTGCAGGAAACAAACACTACACTGAAACTGCAGACTAACAACAGCAGTAACATCATTAAGTAGCCATAGATGTGTGAGAAAATCTTCAATATAGGAAGTATCTGTTTGAGACTGAAAAGTACACTTTTAGAGACCAGTGAGTAGGACATATGGTGATTTTATTTTCCCTTTAAATTGTTCAATATTTCCAGTAGTTCAAACATGAATCTATTCATTTTCAAATGGTTTAAATTCAGTTTTGGGGGGTTGTCTACTGCTCCTCCTTGAATCGCTACCTTATCGTGGTGGAGGGGTTTGTGTGTCCCAGGGATCCCAGGGGCTATGTTGTCTGGGGGCTTTTGCCCCCTGGTAGGGTCTCCCATGGCAAATTGGTCCTGGGTGAGGGACCAGACAAAGAGCGATTCAGAAGACCCTTATGAAAAGGATATCGAGGGAACAGGCCCGGGGACGGTGCCCGAGAGCAAGCGTCTGGTGGCCGGGCCTTAGTCCATGGGGCCCGGCCGGGCACAGCCTGAAGAGGAGACATGGGCCCATCGTCCCGCAGGCCCACCACCCGCAGGAGGCGCCATAGGGGTCGGGTGCATTGTGTGCCGGGTGGCGGCCAGGAGCGGAGGCCCTGGCGGACTGACCCCCGGCTGCCAAGACTGGCAATAGGGACATGGAATGTTACCTCTCTGGTGTGGAAGGAGCCTGAGTTAGTGCGTGAGGTTGAGAGGTACCGGCTAGATATAGTCGGGCTCACCTCTACGCATGGCTTGGGCTCTGGAACCAGTCTCCTGGAGAGGGGCTGGACTCTGTCTCAGTCTGGAGTTGCCCCTGGTGAGAGGCGGCGGGCTGGGGTGGGTATTCTAATATCCCCTCGGCTTGCTGCCAGTACGTCGGGGTTTTTCCCGGTGGACGAGAGGGTTTGTTCCCTGCGCCTTAGGGTCGGGGAACAGGTCCTGACTGTCATCTGCGCTTATGCGCCGAGTGCCAGTTCAGAGTACCCAGCCTTCTTAGACTACCTGGGGGGGGGGGGGGGGGGGGGGGGGGGGGGTGCTGGAATGTGCTCCACCTGGAGACTCTGTTGTCCTGCTGGGAGACTTCAATGCTCACGTGGGTAATGACAGCGAGACCTGGAGGGGCGTGATTGGGAGGAACGGCCTCCCTGATCTGAACCTGAGCGGTGCTTTGTTATTGGACTTCTGTGCTAATCACAGTTTGGCCATAACGAACACCCTGTTCGAACATAAGAGTGTCCATAAGTGCACGTGGCACCAGGACGCTCTAGGCCGTAGGTCGATGATCGATTTTGTAATCGTATCACCAGACCTGCGACCATATGTTCTGGACACTCGGGTAAAGAGAGGGGCTGAGCTGTCAACTGATCACCACCTGGTGGTGAGTTGGATCAGGTGGCGGGGGAGGACGCTGGACAGACCTGGTGCACCTAAACGCACAGTGAGGGTGTGTTGGGAACGTCTAGCAGAGGCCCCAGTCCGCGAGATCTTCAACGCACACCTCCAGCAGAGCTTCAACAGCATTCCGAGGGAGACTGGGGACATTGAGTCCGAATGGACCATGTTCAGCGTCTCCATTGCCGAAGCTGCTGCATTGAGCTGCGGCCGCAAGGTGGTTGGTGCCTGCCGTGGTGGTAATCCCCGAACCAAATGGTGGACACCAGAGGTGAAGGGAGCCACCAGGCTGAAGAAGGAGTCCTATCGGGCTTGGTTAGCCTGTGGGACTCCGGAGGCAGCCGACAGGTATCGACAGGCCAAGCGGAGTTCGGAGAGGCCATGGAAAAAGACTTTCGGACTGCCTCGAAGAGATTCTGGCAAACCGTCAGGCGTCTCAGGAGGGGAAAGCGGTGCTCTACCTGCACTGTGTATAGTGCTGGCGGAGCGCTACTGACGTCGACTGAGAAAATTGTCAGGGGTGGAAGGAATACTTCGAGGACCTCCTTAATCCCACTGACACGTCTTCCGAGGAGGAAGCAGAGTCTAGGGATGAGGGGAATGACCCGCCAATTTCCAGGGACGAGGTCACTGAGGCAGTTAAACAACTCCTTGGTGGCAGAGCCCCTGGTGTTGATGAGGTCCGCCCCGAGTTCCTGAAGGCTCTGGACGTTGTAGGGCTGTCCTGGTTGACACACCTCTGCAATGTTGCGTGGAGATCAGGGGCAGTACCTGTGGACTGGCAGACCGGGGTGGTGGTCCCCATCTTCAAGAAGGGGGACCGGAGGGTGTGTTCCAACTACAGCGGTTTTCGTCCTGGTCGCGGAACACTGGACCAGCTCTTTATCCTCTCGAGGATACTTGAGGGTGCATGGGAATTTGCCCAACCAGTCTACATGTGTTTTGTGGACTTGGAGAAGGCATTCGACCGTGTCCCTCGGGGTGTCCTGTGGGAGGTGTTGCGGGAGTATGGGGTGTCTGGCCCATTGCTACGGGCCATTCGATCCCTATACAACCGTTGCAAGAGCTTGGTTCGCATTGCCGGCAATAAGTCGGACTCGTTCCCGGTGGGTGATGGGCTCCGCCAGGGCTGCCCTTTGTCTCCGGTTCTGTTCATAATTTTTATGGACAGGATTTCTAGGCGCAGCCAAGTGGCGGAGGGCTTTCGCTTTGGTGGCCTCAGAATCTCATCTCTGATTTTTGCGGATGATGTGGTTCTGTTGGCTTCATCGGGTGAGGGCCTCCAGCTCGCAGTGGAACGGTTCGCAGCCGAGTGTGAAGCAGCGGGAATGAGGATCAGCACCTCCAAATCTGAGGCCATGGTTCTCAGCCGGAAATAGGTGGAGTGCCCACTCCGGGTCGGGGATGAGTTCCTGCCCCAAGTGGAGGAGTTCAAGTATCTCGGGGCCTTGTTCGCGAGTGATGGGAGAAGGGAGCCGGAGATCGACAAACGGATTGGGGCTGCAGCTGCAGTAATGCGGACGCTGCACCGGTCCGTCGTGGTGAAGAGGGAGCTGAGTGTAAAAGCAAAGCTCTCAATTTACCAGTCGATCTACGTCCCTACCCTCACCTATGGCCACGAGCTGTGGGTAGTGACCGAAAGAACGAGATCGTGGATACAAGCGGCAGAAATGAGCTTCCTCCGAAGGGTGGCTGGCCTCTCCCTTAGAGATAGGGTGAGAAGTTCGGCCATCCGGGAGGGGCTCAGAGTAGAGCAGCTGCTGCTCCACATCGAAAGGAGGGTGGTCAAATCTCTGCACTCCAGCCCTCTGTGCATAAGAGTGCTGGAACATCATTATTATGTACACATTTTTCCATCTGGTATATGTAAATGTTCTCTTTCTCCCGTAGCCAGACTGACATTGCGATTTCATTTACCTATCGGTGCAATAGCCTGCATCCTGCTCAGATCCATCATAATGCCACAGTACTTTGACTTCCTCTCGCCAGATTGCCATTAATAGACAGAGGATGTATGTATTCATTCCTGAGGTGTAAAAAGTAATCAGGTAGATGCATTAAGGGCAGAAGGGTGATAATCCTCTCCTCTTCGCACTCTCATATTTCGTTGCCTTTCATCACCCTCTTCTCGGTGCATGCCGGGAGCAAAATTTGATTGATAAGGAAAGCATAAACAGCGTGACATGGAGAGAAGCTGAGTTCATAAAGAACATCATCGATTGTTTGTTCACCTATGGCCACGAGCTGTGGGTAGTGACCGAAAGAACGAGATCGCGGATACAAGCGGCAGAAATGAGCTTCCTCCGAAGGGTGGCTGGCCTCTCCCTTAGAGATAGGGTGAGAAGTTCGGCCATCCGGGAGGGGCTCAGAGTAGAGCAGCTGCTGCTCCACATCGAAAGGAGCCAGCTGAGGTGGTTCGGGCATCCTACAAGGATGCCCCCTGGGCGCCTCCTGGGTGAGGTGTTCCAGGCATGTCCCACCGGGAGGAGGCCCCGGGGCAGACCCAGGACACGCTGGAGAGATTATATCTCTCGGCTGGCCTGGGAACGCCTTGGTATTCCCCCGGATAAGCTGGAGGAGGTGGCTGGGGAGAGGGAGGTCTGGGCCTCTTTGCTTAGGCTGCTGCCCCCGCGACCCGGCCTCGGATAAAGCGGATGAAGATGGATGGGGTTGTCTACTGGTCAGACAAAAGCATATTTCAACGTATTAGCTTGGACACCAGACAAAGTTTTGCAAGTTTTTGTATTGGCTGTTTTACAAAACATTGTGCACAACCAGTGTTGGGGAGTAACGGAATACATGTACCGCCGTTACATATTTAAAATACAAAATATGAGTAACTGTATTCCGTTACAGTTACCGTTTAAAAAGGTGGTATTTAGAATACAGTTACTTTGTTGAAATAAATGGATTACACAGCGGTACTTTCCTGTTTCATGTTGTCGCGGGTCAGGACTGTTTGGGTTTTGTTTGACAGCTACGTTCTGTTGTTCCAGGCGGCAGCGTTACGGTTGCCATGGTTACAGGGTGACGCTATCTCTCTCTGTGTGTTTCCTGGGTGAGAGAGAGCGCCTTTTTGTTGTTGTTGTGCTAAGCTAATAGGCAGAATGCTACAGGTATAGCTCTAAAGAATGTAGCATCATCCGTACTGCAGGGAGAATGGACTGCCATACACGTTGTGTGTCTGTGAGCGAGGGAGGGAGAAAAAGGAAAAGTACGAATGGTCATCGAGCAAAAACGGGAGCTGGAAGCATGTAAATATAATACAGGGAGTGCAGAATTATTAGGCAAGTTGTATTTTTGAGGAATAATTTTATTATTGAACAACAACCATGTTCTCAATGAACCCAAAAAACTCATTAATACCAAACCTGAATGTTTTTGAAAGTAGTTTTTAGCTTGTTTTTAGTTTGAGCTATTTTAGGGGGATATCTGTGTGTGCAGGTGACTATTACTGTGCATAATTATTAGGCAACTTAACAAAAAACAAATATATACCCATTTCAATTATTTATTTTTACCAGTGAAACCAATATAACATCTCCACATTCACAAATATACATTTCTGACATTCAAAAACAAAACAGCGACCAATATAGCCACCTTTCTTTGCAAGGACACTCAAAAGCCTGCCATCCATGGATTCTGTCAGTGTTTTGATCTGTTCACCATCAACATTGCGTGCAGCAGCAACCACAGCCTCCTAGACACTGTTCAGAGAGGTGTACTGTTTTCCCCCCTTGTAAATCTCACATTTGATGATGGACCACAGGTTCTCAATGGGGTTCAGATCAGGTGAACAAGGAGGCCATGTCATTAGTTTTTCTTCTTTTATACCCTTTCTTGCCAGCCACGCTGTGGAGTACTTGGACGCGTGTGATGGAGCATTGTCCTGCATGAAAATCATGTTTTTCTTGAAGGATGCAGACTTCTTCCTGTACCACTGCTTGAAGAAGGTGTCTTCCAGAAACTGGCAGTAGGACTGGGAGTTGAGCTTGACTCCATCCTCAACCCGAAAAGGCCCCACAAGCTCATCTTTGATGATACCAGCCCAAACCAGTACTCCACCTCCACCTTGCTGGCGTCTGAGATAGATAGGGGGATATCTGGAGCTCTCTGCCCTTTACCAATCCAGCCACGGGCCCATCCATCTGGCCCATCAAGACTCACTCTCATTTCATCAGTCCATAAAACCTTAGAAAAACCAGTCTTGAGATATTTCTTGGCCCAGTCTTGACGTTTCAGCTTGTGTGTCTTGTTCAGTGGTGGTCGTCTTTCAGCCTTTCTTACCTTGGCCATGTCTCTGAGTATTGCACACCTTGTGCTTTTGGGCACTCCAGTGATGTTGGAGCTCTGAAATATGGCCAAACTGGTGGCAAGTGGCATCTTGGCAGCTGCACGCTTGACTTTTCTCAGTTCATGGGCAGTTATTTTGCACCTTGGTTTTTCCACACGCTTCTTGCGACCCTGTTGACTATTTTGAATGAAACGCTTGATTGTTCGATGATCACGCTTCAGAAGCTTTGCAATTTTGAGACTGCTGCATCCCTCTGCAAGATATCTCACTATTTTTGACTTTTCTGAGCCTGTCAAGTCCTTCTTTTGACCCATTTTGCCAAAGGAAAGGAAGTTGCCTAATAATTATGCACACCTGATATAGGGTGTTGATGTCATTAGACCACACCCCTTCTCATTACAGAGATGCAGATCACCTAATATGCTTAATTGGTAGTAGGCTTTCGAGCCTATACAGCTTGGAGTAAGACAACATGCACGAAGAGGATGATGTGGAAATACTAATTTGCCTAATAATTCTGCACTTCCTGTAATAACCACTGCAGCCAAGAAGAGTGCCTGACGAGCCCAGTTGTAAGTAAGCTATTAAGACTCGACTGTACGCTGTGTTCGTGTTTTCCTCCGAAACAATAAGTTCCATTGGAGCAGCCTTTCAACGCCTCTCTCTGTCTCTCGCAAGCAAAGTTGACCCACACAACAAAGTAAAGCTATTTTTTGGCTATGAGCCCGACACGGAACCAACGTATTAGTCAGAGGTCTCTTTACTACAGTTCGGAGCCGCGAACCTTCAGTAACACTAATAAATCACACAGCAATAGTAGATTCACGTAGTTGTAAACAGCATGATAATATAGTAAGTAATCCAAAGTATTCAGAATACGTTACTCTCATTGAGTAACGTAACGGAATACGTTACAGAATACATTTTGGGGCATGTATTCTGTAATCTGAAATGGAATACATTTTAAAAGTAACCTTCCCAACTCTGTGCACAGCAGATAATATTTTATGAGAACACGTATTTAAGTTATTCACATCTATTGAAAAATGTATTGTTGAATGATAATCTGGCTCTGGATTATGGAGTAAATGAATGAAATGGATAGGCTAGATGTGCTTCTCTCCAGCCAGGAGATCTTGCTGTTCTCAGACAATACCAAGGAATCCCTAAATCCGCTGAAACTCATAATCCCTATAGAGTTTCCTGGCGCTCCACCTCTTACTCCTGCTCCTCTGAGGGCACAGAAGAGGTGGAGTAATCAGCTGAGGGCTCTGTAATTTGGTCATCAAAGAATTCCCAATTCAGCATTTGCCCTTGGCTTGTGACAAGGCAGGGTCCAACGCCCACTGGGAATGAGTCTGAATTATTGCCAGCAATGCGGACCAACCTCTTGCAACAGTTGTACAAGAACTGAAACCCCATACTCTTTAAACACCTTACACAGAATACTTCAAGGGACATGCTCAAATGCCTCTAAACTCCACAAAAAACATATAGACAGGTTGAGCAAACTCCTGTGCACCTTAAAATGTCCTTGAGAGGATAACGAGCTGGTCCAGTGTTCCACGGCCAGGATGAAAACGACAATGTTCCTCCTGTATCAACTAAATAGTCTTTCCTTGGGAGGCTGAGGAATGCGATCCCCCTATAACTCGAGCTAGCCGTTAAAGATGCGCACTCAGACCAAAGCACAAACATTTGTTAAAATTATTTTTATATTTTTATATATTGTATATTGTTTATTTAGACTCAAAGAACTCAAAAAAATCACATACTTGAAATACCAGTTAAAATTGTATTTTTTTTTCTTGTTTTGTTCTGCCAGGATTGCAACTGTCATATAAATATGTTATTATGTTTTATAACAGCAGTAGTTTTAATGCTATTTGTATTTTATGCATGCTTATTGATTCGTGTTCAGCTGTGATCTGGTTTCTTTGCATTATTAATAAAACCTTTGGTCTCACCTTTTTTGCTGTGTGGTGATGTTTGTTTCACTAATGTGACAGATGGAAAATTTCATTTGTTTGGTTGTGGCTAAATGATAATTAGAAAAAATATATATCTTCAGTGCAGAAAGCCAACTTTAGATTGCAACTGCAGACTAAAACCAGTAAAAACATTGTTCAGTCTCTGAAAGATGTACAGGAAAGCTTCAGTACTTCAGACTGAAACACTTGTACTAATACTAGTATCTGAGGAAATATTTTTTGACACTTGATCTTTTTAATTCATTGGTCTAAAGCATCACATTTTTACACTGTTATTTACACTGTCACATTTCACTGTTATTGCTCTGGGAAAATTTCAGTGTCACAAACAGAACTTTAACATGACAACAAGAACTGAAAGGTTTTGGTGTCTGAAACTAGAAACTCATGAACATGTGATATGACTCAGACTGGACTTCTTTTTGCATCATACCTCATGAAACAGCACAGAGCCTCTCCTAATAAACCACCCAGAAGCTTGAAATGATCATGACTCATGTTTCAAGTCTTCCATCTACTGGTTTTACTGGGTATTATACCAGAGCCGGATAACCTCTTAATATCCACCAGTTGACTAATGAAGCAATTTTATTTTGTTATCTTGGATTTTAGACCCACCTAATCAAACTTTAATCAGCATGGATTTTATATGCAAAAGATATGCATTGCGCCCATATGCAAATTTTAGAGAGAATTAATTTGAAATGTGATGTCTTCAAACTTTGTTTTCCCATGATAACTTTTTTATATGTACAGTGTGTATATGCCCTACACGGCAAGTTCGAAAACCAGATAATTTTGAATTTTGTGTCATTTTTTGCAACACTCTCAGTGTGTAACAGCCTTGATATTGGTAATTACCATAAACACCCACGTGAAGCTGGTTATCTACTTTATATGTTAACTGAGGGTTTCCATGCACTATCACATGAAAGAGGTGGAGTTGGCAACATCTGACTAATAACAAAGGGACATTTCAGGGGTCATGTGACTCTTCTTCTTCATGAAATGATCCCCATGACACTTACACCAGAGATGTTATCAAACAACGATTAAAAATACATAAAGAACACAGAAAATATAACAGTGAAATGCAATGATGTTGACTTTATCTGACACAATATACAGACCAAAATCACCTCAATGAAAAAAAAGAAACATAATTACTCTCGTCTATTCTGGTTATGGTCATGTGATTTATGAGAAGTGCTTACAGGTGTATCCTCTCATGGTCTTGTGGGTGGTTCTGCTGCTTCTTTGTCCCTCACTGTAAACAGATGTACTGAGAGACTCCTGCACTGATGTTTCAAAGGAAAGTCCAAACAGCCTCACTGGTTCTCCATAAAGAACAAAGATTTGCTCTCTGTGGCTACAACAAAACTTAAAGACAATCAAAGGTGGACAAAGTTTTCCAGAACAGCTGTGGTTTTATGGAGGCTACAGCTAAATGCTGCCTTCTCCATAGTACTATATACTGTTACGAGTTCAAAATTGGGGATGGAGACAAGAGAAAAAAACCACAATAACAACACTGGTCCGGCCGGGTTAAGTCAAACGATCATTTTAATGATCACACACGTGGGAGATGGACACTGTATGCAGACAGCCTCAGATCTCAAAATGGTGGAGCATTGATCACACTCTTATAGCCTCTGGTGCCCCCACCTTATCATAAAAGCCTAAACATTCACATGCTTTTCTCTCACACGGCGCCTAAGCTACGACCTTGGCTCCCCGTTTATCTGCTCCTGCTGAGATGGGGCAGAAAACTCCAGCATGTTCCGTTCTCTTCTAATCAGACAAATAAGGCAATGACTTTTTGCAAACAGCATTTCTTATGACATCATAAAACAATATCATTCATCCACAATAAATCAGCAGTCTAATGTAATGCAAATCAGTTTAACTACTGCAATAGTTATCAGCTTCTTCTAATTCAGGATAATAATGCAAACTAAAACTACCTAATAATTCACAATCTTTAATTAGGGGTCTAACATGGCATAAAATAATATTATAATCTAACAATACATTTTTATAGAGTTTTCATATTGATTCAATTCTTTCATGTTTGAAGATGACACAAGGTTGGGTATGAACCATCACATGCACATGCGTGGCTGTTGGCAATTACTGGATAACTGATTACTGTATTTGTACAGTAAGTTTGTTTCTAATATACCAGATATGGAGCCAGAATATGTCGATTAAGGGGATATGCAGGACAGGCAGATGAAGGACGGAGATGTAAGTTTGATTCTAAAAAGTGTGACAACTGCTATTAATAGAACATACCAGTGTGATGTCTTCATGACAAGAACAAATCCCTGGAAAAATGAGCCAATTAGAATCTTCAGCCGGAGAGCTGTTCCTCCAGGTGTGTGAGTAGAGTTCAGTGCGCCAGTGATCAGATAGGAGCTGCTTTCAGCCATTTGGCGATAACATTGTTACTTCTGACAGGATACTACCACCTGCTCCAATAACTCTAAATATGAGGTAATTAAAACATAAGAAAATAGCAATATGTGTGCAATATTTCTGGAAATAACCAGAAGACATCGAACAGGAAACATACTTACAGACTGTCCAAACTTAACACCATAAAGAGGATGCATATGGATTCCACCATGCCTTTCTGTACCACTGTGCCTCCAGATAAAATGGAGTTTCTATCCTTGTTGAAGACATTTTAAGACCTCCTCTACCACTAGGGGTCAGTATAACAAGATTTTATTTACTGGAGCCAGAACGGGGTTAGTGTGTCTCTCTGTGCTATCTGTCAGTGACTCCATGAATTGCTGTGCTTTACATTTTCAGTGTTGTGGTGGAATATTTTGACAATTCGGAAAAAAAATATTCTACATAAGTTCAGTGTATGCAGCTGAATGATTGAGTCATTGAGTGTTTGTTTAATCTTCAGGTTCTGTTTCCTAAGATCATTCTTGTTCTGTGAGGTTTAAACCACACACACTGATGCTCATGTAGATATCAGATCAGCCATTTATTGATTCAAATGACAACACAAATATGTGATGATCTGAGTGTACATGTTGCTCTGTAGATTACAGAGCAGAGATGGCCAACGCGTTACTTGTAACAATCAGGTTAAGATTACAAGATAAAAAAAATCAATACTTCCTCACAGTAACTGCACTTGTAGAGTTACTTTCTGGTGTGGATCTTTTGGTGTTTTTTCAGGTAATGTGGAGCTTTAAAAGTCTTCTCACACAGGTCACATTTATAAGGTCTCTCCTCAGTGTGGGTAAACATGTGTTTTTGTAGTTGTGCATCTGTTGTAAACAGTTTCCCACACTGATCACAGTAGGAAAGATCATTTCCAGTGTGAATGCGTAGGTGTCTATTTCGGTACTTTTTTTCACTGAAAGTTTTTCCACAAAAGTCGCAGCTATACGCCTTAATTCCAGAGTGGGTGACTAGATGCCTGTGTAAGTTTCGACTTTCAACAAAAGCTTTACCACACAAGTCACAGCTGTAAGGTTTAACTCCACTGTGGATGAGTTGGTGTTTTTTTAAGTCTCCAGCCCAGGCAAAAGACTTTCCACACAACTCACAGCTGTAAGGTTTAAATCCACTGTGGATGACTTGGTGTTTTTTTAAGTCTCCAGCCCAGGCAAAAGACTTTCCACACAACTCACAGCTGTAAGGTTTAAATCCACTGTGGATGACTTGGTGTTTTTTTAAGTCTCCAGCCCAGGCAAAAGACTTTCCACACAACTCACAGCTGTAAGGTTTAAATCCACTGTGGATGCGTTGGTGTGTTTTTAAGTTTTCAGCCCGGGCAAAAGACTTTCCACACAAGTCACAGCTGTAAGGTTTAAATCCACTGTGGATGATTCTGTGTTTTTTTAAGTTTTCAGCCCGGGCAAAAGACTTTCCACACAAGTCACAGCTGTAAGATTTAACTCCACTGTGGACGACTTGGTGTGTTTTTAAACTTCCAGCCTGGGTAAAAGACTTTCCACACAACTCACAGCTGTATGCTTTAACTCCACTGTGGATGAGTTGGTGAGTTTTTAAACTTCCAGCCTGGGTAAAAGACTTTCCACACTCATCACAGCTGTAGGATTTCTCTCCCTTTCTTCTTTGACGTTTGTCGGCCTCCTGAGAGCGCTGACTTCTTGCTCCATGTTGGTCCTGCAGTGACAGAGATACAAACAGAGGCAGTGAGTGAAATGCAGTCCTGGAACAAACTGAAACTCCCTCCATTGGTGGAATCAAACATGTCAACAAACACCTTGTTGGTGTGTTACCACCACCTTCTGGTGATGGTGTCACATTACAATAATGTGACACAATGAGAGGTATAATTAAAATGACATTAGGAAATATTGATCAGCAGAGAAAATCTTTTATTTCATAAAAAATTCAAAGTTCAACTGATGATATTGTTGTTTCAATGTGTGTAGATAAAATATGATCTTTGTATTTTCTTGTGACTTCTGTGGTTTCTGATTTTGAATGTAGATTCTGTATATATGGAGGAGCCCAGGATGGAAGCTCTTAACAGAAAACTCTAATACTTTTCTCACCTTTTGTGTTGAAGACATTGTTTCCACTGTAGTGGCTGAGCTGAGTCCAAATGGCTGAAATTGTTCCTCTGCTGCACCACCAGACTCGTCTCCTGTTACTCAGCAAAAAAGAAGTACACACACACACACACACACACACACACACACACACGTATATACATATATTAGGGGTGCACCGATACAGAAAATTCATAGTTCGGTTTGATACTTTGGTGTCACGGTTCGATATTTTTTCGATACAAAAAAATGTTCATGCTTTTTTTAATTTGTCATTTATTAAAATTATAAATATATATTTTAACTCAAAAGTACAGTTTTTAAATTTAATGTTGTTGAAACAATAAAGTAATAAAAAATAAATCTGATCGAGAAATCACTCATCTTTGGAAAAGAGAGTTTATTACAGAGAAATGTCTCTTTCCAAAATAAAAGCTATACTATCCGCTTCTTCAGGGCTATATTCTCATCAGCATATTAAACATGTCAGGTCCCCATAAGGAGAATCCTGTGCTAACGGCTGTCTAAATGACTCGGGTAAAGTTTGTAGCATGCGTGCTTGTTGTTTTTGTCTGCTTCCACTTGTCTTTGCACTAGGATGATGTCGGCGTCAATGTGCAGTCATATTCGTTGTGTTCCCACTAGTGCTGTCAGCGTTAATCTGAAATGACGTTAACGCCACAACACGGCAAATCTCCGTTAACGAGCTACCGCGGATCGCCCCGTGCTTGGGGTTGGATGCCGTCAACACGTTAACGAGCAAACTGCGCTAACGCAGTAGTTTCCACCCATGTAATTGAGCATTGCGTGGCACATCCGACATACTGTTTTACTTTTGTCCATGACGCGCTTACCTTCAGAGTCATATGTCACATGAAGACCAAAATAGTTCCAAAGGCCAGATCTGAATGAGGGTGGGGGAGGTTCAATTTAATTTAAATTTAATTAAGGTAAATACAACCATGTCACTGTTATAAGAAAAGACACACAGCTTATCATCTTATAGTTCTAAAATCGCTCTGTTGTTAATTCGTTTGCTAGATTAGCCGCTAGCATACGCACTGTGTTGGAGGCTTGTTGCTAGCTAGTTAGCGATGCTACACACCTGTTACTCTAATAGTCTGTTATTGAAGGATCAGCACTCCTTATGTTTTTTTATCCATTTTTAGACAGCGATGAGATCAGCTGCACACTCCAGAGAGGCCCAGAGTTACTGTTAATATCAAAAATATAATGCTGTCCTTTGAGATTTTAACATTTAAGACTGAGTGTAATGGATCTAAAACTGTTTAAATCTCTAGTCTACAGCCTGGTAACATGAAACTTTAAAAACAGAAGCAGAAGGTTTCAGTAGTGTAGTCTAATGTGTTCTTTTCATTTAATAATAATCCGTATTATGTATAACAGCTACTCTCACCCTGGGGTTGCGCTCCCCCAGGCTTGTACCTGTGGCTTCAGGTCCTGGGGTGGGGGTTGGTTGTTCTCCTGCCCTGCACCCCATCCTTTTGTTCATATTCCAAGACTATTTTTCTTTATGTATTCTTTCCCCCCAGCAACCGCCATATTATGATGTTGCAAGCAATCACAAACTCTACAGTCTGTCTAACTCCAATGTCTACCAAGCAATCTATTATTCTCAACAGAGCTAAACTCAACATAAACTGAACCCACATTAAAGTTAGCTCGATGCTTACCTTTAGACGAGCCCACAAACCGAGAGAAACTCCGTGATGAAGCTGGAACTCTTTCCAAACACAGGAAACAGATCAGGGAGCAGAGACCCACGTGGTTCACGCTGATCTCAGCTAGGATCCAGGAGACAAGGGTGTGCAGATCGATGCAGATATCGATCCAAACGTTGGTAGTGGTATATGTTCCAGTAAGTTTACTACTTTACTCCCGTTTCATGAAAAAGCAGCTCTCTCTGCTCGACTCCTCTCCTGCACACACACTTTGCTCCGCCCCCTTTATCTGGCTCCGCTGTGATTTGTTGCTGTGCGGTCACGTGACTCAGCTGCACAATGCAACCCAGTGGAGTGTTATTTCAAAAGTAGCGCCAATCTCCTTTTCCTAAACTCTTTTCCTTGGCCTCGATGAAAACGTCATCGTGGGGAGGACAACTGCTGAGAAGTCAGGGAAAGAGAGGAGCGGTGCTGAGAATTGGAACAGCCTTACGCTCGTCTCTCTGTAACAACGTGACACCGGATGTCCTCCTGTTGAAACTACATTGTGCAGAAGATGGACTACAAAACAAACATCTTACTTTGTCACAATGTGTTCTAACCCTGTTGTTTTATGGAGGTTATATAAACAGGAACAGCCTGTTAAAAATATTGCTTCATTATTAAGTTTGAATTTTAAAGAAGAACGAACAGTTAGGGTCAGATTTACTAACATCTGCAGCAGTTCAAACATGTCTTTTGATGTTAAAGAGCTGCGATTTACTGAAGAGACTGTCCTAAAACTCCAGTCAGTCCTCAAGCTGTGTTTTGAGGTGAGCCCCACTTATTTTTCCTCCATAATACAGTTTATATGAAGCTGAAATGAATTACGCTTCTTATTTTTTAATGGTGCACACAGCTAACTCTCTGCTGAATATGTAAAAAATAAAAGTGTTACTGTGTTACATGCCTGACTGTTGCTCATGGTCTGATGGGAAATCATGTTTTCTGTTCTTTAGCACATTGAAGAGTCAGCTGTTCACAGCTGCTCTCCAGCTGATTTTTACTGAACTGAAGTGGCTTCTTCATAGAGAGATTAAAGCACACTGTTAGTAGATCATCCTGTAATTGTGACATTGTGGTGGACCAGTGGAGGGCTCCACTCACACCCAGTTCTCAGGAAGTATTGTTGCTGTGTTTTGGAGGGAAAGTGTTCAGTTCTGTGGTGATGAGTAATAAACGAGCAGTGTTTATCGAGAGCTCTCGTGTCGTCTGTGTTTACCTCCACATTGGTGACCCCTGACTCGAACATGCTGCAGTCCGATGGTGGCGCCGACTCCGCTCTGGATGCATCAGCAGCCCCATACGGTAAAAAAAATACATTTCTCCTGGCCAAAATATATTTCAAATATATGGTAAATATATTTACCATATATTTGTGATGCTCCAAAAAAATATATTTTTGAAATTGAAAATATATTTCTTTCAAACCAAAATACATTTCAAAACATATTTTAGGGTGAAGAAAATACATTACAGTAGAATGTATATCAAAGTATCCTTTATTTAAAATATATTTAGTGCAATAATGATGATAATGATAACAATACTAAAAGTAACATGTTTTATGCACATCTGCAAAAAACAGTTGGATTCAAACAAAACAGAGTCAAAGGTCTATCACGAATTAGGTTGTTTATTCATTTGCTTGGTCTTGCAGTCTCGGCTTACTGTTCTGTCTACCAGTAGCTGGTGTTTTGCGCCTCTGGTATTTTTGCCAATTCCTTTCTGTGTCCCGCTCATATTGACCCATGTGCCTGTTCATCTTAGCCGATATGATGCCTGACAGGAGCTTCCATGTAGTACTGAGGCAGGTTATTGGTCGGTAGTTGGAGGGGACTGGTCCCTTCTTGGGGTCCTTGGGGATCAGGACCGTCCGACCTTCGGTTAGCCATTCCGGGTGTCTCTCTTTAACTAGCAGCTGGTTCATTTGTGCTGCCAGACGCTCGTGGAGTGCAGTCAGCTTCTTTAGCCAGTAGGCGTGAACCATGTCGGGCCCTGGTGCTGTCCAACTCTTCATACTGGAGACCCTTTCTTGGATATGTGCCACTGTGATGGTTACTGGACCCTGTTCAGGGAGGTCGCTGTGGTCTGCCCTCAGATCCACTAGCCACTGAGCGTTGCCGTTATGGGTTGCGTCCTTCTCCCATATGCTCTTCCAGTATTGCTCCGTCTCCAGCCTTGGTGGTGCTGTTCTCTTATTATTATTGTTCCCTTGCCACTGAGAGTACACCTTTGCTGGTTCTGTGGACAACAGCTGGTTGATTCTTCTGCCTTCTATCTCTCTGGTGTACCTCCTCAAGCGGCTGGCCAAGGCTGTGAGTCTTTGCTTGGCAGTTTCCAAGGCCTCAGGTATGGACAGCTTGCTGTATTTCTGTTTTGGCACGTAATTCTTCCTGTCAGAGTATGCTTCTACTTTATAATAACAACAGTAGCATGGTTTGGCACTTGTTTGTAGAAGCAGTCTGCATGCCAAGGTGCTTAATTTATACAGCTGTCACCACTGAAGTGATTGGAACACCTGACTATATAAACTTTGACAATGAACTCACTCCATTATAGTTACAGTATATATTTACTGAATATATTTACAGATGCATATATTTGACATTTATAGATCCAATAGAACACAGGGAGAAAGAACTGAAAAAGAAACGTGTACAAATTATGCACATTTGTCGCACAGGTACTTGACCAGGCTGCTCTCATATTGAGCACATCCAAAATGTGCCCATCTGGAACAAAACTCGCACTGCACCTGAAGAGGGAGAAGGGGGGGGGGGGGGGGGGGTGTGTAAGTGTGTTAACCAACATTATGAATTTGATAAGAAAATAATTACTGTAGTGGCTTGCAAAAGTATTCGGCCCCCGTGAACTTTTCCACATTTTGTCAGATTGCATTCACAAACATGAATCAATTTTATTGGAATTCCACGTGAAAGACCAATGTCTCTACCAGTCTCTAGCTGGTAGAGACAGACCCTAAAAGACTGGCAGCTGTAATTGCAGATAAAGGTGGTTCTACAAAGTATTGACTCAGGGGGCTGAATAATTACGCACACCCCACTTTTCAGTTATTCATTTGTAAAAATTGTTTGGAATCATGTATGATTGTTGTTCCACTTCTCACGTGTGCACCACTTTGTATTGGTCTTTCACGTGGAATTCCAATTAAAATTGATTTGTGTTTGCGGCTGTAATGTGACAAAATGTGGAAAAGTTCAAGGGGGCCAAATACTATTGCAAGCCACTGTATATTGCATTTGTGGTTTATTTGTTTTACCATTTCAATCATACTGGACTCAGGATCGGCTTCCAGCATGGAACAAACCACACAGTAGTCATCAGCATTACCTAGAAACACACTGACATTAAACCTAACAGTTTTAAACAAAACTGAAAGTGCTATTGCAATACAAAAGCACATGACTCAACTTATTTTGATGTTCTAGCAGTTCGCAAGCAATTTCAGTGCGGTGCAGCCCAATGGCTTCTGGAGTGGACAGCACCCTAGTAACCTCTCCACTCAGAAGGTAGTGTTTGGCAAACTGTAAAATATGTTACAGTAATTGCAAATGATTAACTTAATTCTAGTTAAATACATTAAATACAGTTGCTTATTAAATACCTTCAACACTAAAACTCCACAACTGCTGGAGTCCATCTGCTTGTTGTGTGGCAGAGTCTCCATTCTCCAATCCACTCGGGACTCTTCCTTTCCTTTCATCTTCAGAAAATTCCTAATAAAAACAAAACAAGTTTTTAAAATGTAGCCAGCATTTTGCTCTAAATAAAAAGAAAAAAAAAACCCACAAACCAAACAACCTAAAACAGATAATTAATGAATGATGAATACCTCCAGTTACGCATAACTTTCCTTTCATAACAACCTTCATTTCCAAGAGGGTCTAACAGCAGTACAGATTGTGAGGAGATTTTGACAACCTAAAATAAAAATTGTATTTAGTAGAATATGTGTATTATTATGTGTGTGAATGTGTGTGTGTATGGGTGGATGACTGGATATGTAAAGCGCTTTGGGGTCCTTAGGGACTAGTAAAGCGCTATATAAATACAGGCCATTTACCATTTTATTACACTCACTTAAGTAAGCATAATCAATTGCAAGCATTTTCAAAATAAGAATATGCTGCTAAAAAGAACAGTAAAACAAAAAAGAGAAAAAACACATGAGGTGTGAACATGTACCACAAGGATCCAGTGTGCACCAGAGTTCAGTGGGCACAACCAAATGTCCTCAGCCGGAAACAACATCTGTGGAATATTTTTAAGTTTATAAAGGTTTAGATTTATTTACATAACATACACTATATAACCAATATAACATCTACATTACCTTGCTGACACATTTAAACTTCACAGAAAACAGAGAGGTTGCAACAACGCAAGACAACTGATACACGGGGTTCTGAAAAATGCAAGATTTTTTTTTTTTTAAATGATTACAAAATTGTATAAAATACTTTTGTGAAATAACTGGCATACGTTCTTACTTGCCTTTTGTTTCTTAATGAGGCAGTGCAGGTATGCATCAATGACCTTATTTTTACAGACCACCACTAGGACCAAAAATGATTATTTCACTTACCTCATCAGAAAGCCACCCACTATCCTCCAGTGTGCGAAAAGAAGAGTCATACAATTTGTATGGCCCAATGACTGCCTCCACACGCCCGGTGTCTTTTGCAGCCCAAAGCCACTTCACTAAAAAACAAAATATGATAAGTTTCTTTAGTAATAACAGTTGCCATTTGAAAATCACGGTCAATGGCCAACGGGCCACAAGCAGACAAGGGCCAACGGGGCAACAACATAAACATGCCAGAGGGGAGTAGCTTTATGTAAATCAGAAATTAGCCAAAATTGGACCAACAGGTCAACATTAGCAAGAGGGGAGAAAAAAATCAAACATTCTATCCATTTGACTAGCCAAACAGGCAACAATTGACCAACCGGTCAGAATGAGATTTTTAGCTATGCCATCTTTTTCTTGCGTGCTGGGTTTCTGGGGGGTCACTGGTACAAGCTCTTCTGGTGCTTGGACTGATTTTACCTGAGCTATTTTTGGTGCAAACTGAATGACAGAGGATCTGTTATTTTGCAGCGCTTCATGTTGATGCTGAGGACTGCAAGGCCACATCTCAGAAGATGGGCTACTCTCAACAGGTTCAGCAGGAGTTGAGACTTGGACAGGGTGGCTTGTTCTATAGGGTTTAATGTGGTCAATACTGTATAGACTTTTTAAAGTATTTCCCTCAGTGTTTTTCAGTCTAACACATTTTCCACTGAAGTCATCAATTGTGTAGGGACCTGAAAAATCCGGTTCAAGTCTTCCTCCTTTTCGCCCACGTTTCCTCATGTTTAGAAGCAGAATTTGATCCCCTACATTGTACACAACATTTTTGTACTTTTTCAGGGCCCGCTTGGCGTATGCAACCTTTTGCTTGTCTTGTGACTTCACAATGTTTTCTTGTGCAGTTTCTTTAACTGCATGTTGTGCTTCACTTTCAGACTGTACATAGTCACTGTACCTTTTGTCGTCTGGCAGAATGATGTTGGAAATCTAAAATTTTGTAGATATTAGCAATTAAAACAAGATGATATCATATTCATAAAGACATTACTGGGTTTTTTTCTTAAATGGTTTCAATTCTTAGTTCTAACATAGAAAGAATTTGACAAACACTCACCGGCACTTGAGCAGGCGCTTCTGATGGAAATACTGCCTCTCTTCCATACATCAGAAAAAAAGGTTTGTATTTTGTTGTGGTGTGTACTTTTGACCGAAGTGAAAACAGGGTGGGCTCTAGATACAGATCCCAGTTATTCTGCTGGTCATTCACCAGTTTTCGGAGGGCTCTAAATGCAGGCATAGAAATATGTAAACACAGTAAGACAGAAAGTTTAATTAGAAGTAAAGAAATTAATAAATTATTAAGTAACAATTAAGTTTGAATAACATAAGTAATGTTATTAAAAACTGATAGATAAAAATTAGGCATACCTTTTTATGTTGTCATTGGTCTTTTCATCTAGACCATTGGTCTGTGGATGGTATGCTGCTGTGACACTTCTTTCAATTTGCAATAACTTGCAAAGATCAGAGTTGAGCTTCAACAGATAAGGACAAGGTTATACTGCTTATACAAGCACACAAGAAAAAATCTTTGACCCCAGTGAAGTAAAGTTAAAAAATGTAACTGAAAATTATTTAACACTTACTTCATTCACAAACTCTCTGCCTTGGTCTGACAAAATCCTTTTGGGGCAGCCATGTCTATATATAATGGAGCACAAGTGCTGGGCTACCTCAGATGCAGATTTCGTTTTTAATGGGAAAGCTTCAACCCATTTTGAAAAGTAGTCAGTTGCAGTAAGTATATACTGGAAGCCGCTTGAAGTTTTAGGAAGAGGTCCAGTAAGATCTATACCAATAAGTTCCCACACTTCAGACACCTATCAAGGACAAATTAATAATTTGAATAACAATTTGTATAATGTACACATTAACATTGATGGTTAAAATTAGTTGGCAAACCCTCCTGCCTTTATGAATATGAGCTACAAGCATAGTTTGATGGGTAAATGGGGCATAATATTTACCTGAATACACTGCAACGGTTGCACAGCAGTCAGTGGTTTCCCAACTTTTTGACACTGGTCACATTCCTGAATCTTTAAGGTAAAAATATTTATGGAGTTCACGTAAATGTTCAACATTCTCATTTGTAAAAAACAAAAACACTTAATGACATATTCTCTAACGAACAAACTATTTAGCAACAATAGTTTGTGTGCGTGTCTTCAAATCTCTGCCAGGCCTACAGGTTATTACTGTAATATCACTAATTAACCATATTTATTTATATTTTGCAAGTGTACAGTTTCTCTTTTAACTGATATAAAAAAAATTGCTTATTTTAAACACTATTTAACAACAGTACAAACAGTTAATACATACCCATGTTTTAATGTCAACTGTCATACCAAACCAGTAAAATCTGGAACACACTGCATTTAGCGTTTTGTGTGTGCCAGTGTGTCCTCCAATTGGAGATGAATGAAACTCATGAAATATCTTCCTGGCACCATCCATGGTTTTTACTACTCTTCTGGTTCCAACAAAGAGTTCTCCATCTGCAGTAAAACAATATATATTTAGAAATTAATTTAACCACATATATGAGTTGTTAGTATTAACAGTAAATTACTGACCCTTTTGTTTGAATTTTGAGGCATATCTTCTGAGGTTTTGCCTCTGAGCCTTGTCGTATCCTGAAGGGTAGGAGCCCGCAGAAATGAACGCGTAAATCTCTTCCCACTTCTTCTCCATATCTACGAATGTCAGTAAACATTTTCTTATGAGCTTCAATATGTGCAGTTGACAATGCAAATAATTAAACTTATTAAATAACGAGATTACCGAAAAAGCCTTAAAACACCGAAGCTGCGGACTCAAAAGTGTTGTGTAAATACCACGTGTCCAGTTACTTGACAGCAGACTTCACCGAATCTGCAAATTCGACAGTTTTGTGCAGAAAGCAGATAGCAACTTCACTTTAATATTGACAAACAATCACAAAGGCTTAAAAAATCAAGTATCAACGTCAATAAAAAGTACTAGTACTTTTCTATTCTCCTGCAAATATGACATGGAGTAGCGTGAAATCACAGCCGGATGCGTTTAGCTTCCCTTTTTGTGTTGTGTGCATGCGCGCACATGCTCAGGAACAACGGGTAGGACGGTTTACGGGGTAGGAGAAATTCCCAGAACACCGGCTCCCAGAAGAGCCTGGCTCTCCCATCGCAACGTTCGGGGAAAGGTTCGTGACTGTTTGTTTTCATAATTTGCCTCACTTTACAAATCTGTCACTTCTATAACATATAAAATTAAATATATAATACAATAAGTACTTTGTGAAGGACTTTGCTGACATCTTGGCTGAATACATGCCAAAATATGATTGTGTTCCTATTGTTGGGGGCTTTGATATTCATGTGTGTTGTCCTGATATGCCCATTGCAAAGGGCTTTTAAGGCCTTACTGATTCTTTTAATGTTGTGCAATGTGTGACCTGTCCCACACATGAATGTGGACACACACTTGATCTTGTTTTATCTCATGTTTTGTTTTGGGTTTTTTGTTTTGTTTTTAATGTAGAGATTTGTGATGCTGTGTTTTCTGACCACAGTCCTGTGATGTTTGAAGTTCCTCTTGCCTGTACCTCAGTTAAACCTCACGCTGCTGCTCGGCGCTGTCGAGTTTTTAACTCCTCCCTTGCTGAGCAGTTTTCAACAGTTTTAACCAGAACTGCAAAATCCCAGATTTTTAATGCAGCCAGAACTGAGCTCATGATTTTATTCCACCTGCCAGACTGCTTTGGACTGCTTTGCACATTGCTTAATTAAAATCCAGCCATTCTAAAACTAAATCTGAGCCCTGGCTGAACGACACGACCCGAGCTGTCAGACACGAGTGCCGTCGAGCTGAGCACATATTCAGATGTAGCCCCCAAAATTTTTTACATACTGTAGTCAAACACCTGTTTAAAAAAACCTGTTCTTGATCTTACGATTCTTGCAAATTACAGGCCTTTCTTCTAACTACCTTTTCTTTCCAAAATTCTTGAAAAGAGAGTTGACAGTCAATGAATGACCTTCCTGAAAAAGCAAAATGTTTTACACGTTTTCCAATTTGGTTTTAAACCCTTTCATAGCACTGAATCAGCCATTTTACAAGTTTTTAATGACATATTTTTAGCCACTGATGCTGGGGACTGTGTTGTTCTTGTACTTTTAGATTTGACAGTTGCATTTGATACAGTGGATCATGCATTTTACTCTGTCATTTGGAGCACTGGGTGGGCACTTGAGTGGTTCAGGTCCTACTTGGCGGGGCAAACATTTTGTGTCAGTCTCTGTGACCATGTGTCGTCCTCCGCTCCTCTCTTGTGTGGTGTCCCACAGAGCTCAGTTCTAGGCCCCTTCCTCTTTTCTTTGTATCTGCTCTCTCTTGGATCTATACTGAGAAAACACAGCATTGCATTTCACTTCTATGCTGATGACTGTCAGATATATGTCCCTCCACAGAAAAAAGGCACATATTCCTTACAATCATTACTTCAGTGTCTTGATGACATTAAGGCTTGGATGTCTCTTAACTTTTTAAAATTCAATGATAAAAAGACTGAGGTGATGATTTTTGGTAGCCCCACTGAGATGCCAAATGTATATTTAGATTCCTTGGCTCAGTATGTTAAGCCAACTGTCACAAACCTGCTGGTCAAAGTGGACTGTAATGAGAAAAGATGACATTATATGCCACGGTAAATGCACTGCCTAATTGTTACCTCTCCCCACTGCCTTCAGTGGCAGGCAGCAGGAAACAGATCAGGAGGCAGAGATGATCTTTAAGTTTAACATTACTCACAATATTGCCAAAGAGTGATATGGAATTTAAGCACAAGTGCGTTTCAGTAACTTATCTTTCTTGTAGATCTGTGCTCCAAATAAAGAACTTTATGCTGACAAGATTATTAGTTAAAATAACAAATTTTAAGTTACAAATCAATATTGTCTGCATGGACAGATATTCCACATTCCATAAATCATCATTCAGGTCCTGCATCAATACATTTCCATATTTTTATATCTATAAAAAAAGCTGACACTTGCTAGACTCTATCAAAGGTGTGAGCATCACAGCAGATGCCTTTGTGTCAAAGTAGCTGAGGATAAAACACAGAAAAACACAAAGTTGATTTTCCTGGCCTGGGATTTTATAAAAATATTCTGCAGTACATCAAAAATGAAAGAAAACCATTAATCAACATATGAACCTTAGTTGATGCTGCTGAAGTGAAGCAGAGCAAAGTTACAGAGGTTTTATTAGAGACACAGCTAAGTGTTTTGAAATTTCGCATAATTTTAAAAAGTTTAATTTTAAAAAGAATTTGTTCAGTAGCCTATTGAACAGCAAAAACGAGACTTTCTTTTCAGAATTATGTAAAAGGGAAAAAACAGCGGCCGACAGCGCTGTAAACAACGGTAGACTTGTGCGTAATAAACAAGCGAATAATGCAGAAAATAGATTTTTTTGACGGGAAACTGTTCTTGAAGTACACATAGACAGAAAGAGAGAGAGAGAGGGAGAGAGCTGTGCATGAAGTGTGATTTTATTGTTGTGGAAGTAAAACAGCAAAAGTCAGAGGAAATTATCACGATGTTTATGTGAAGGGTTGGATCTGCTTTTGCTGCTGGTTTAGTCAATATTGTTTTGAGAGAGAAAAAACCTGCAGCTTCAGAATCTAGTGGACAAAGGGCATGAACACAAAGCACGGACCCACCGAAACATCAGCGAGCTGTCGGCTTTCAGCCCCGACCGTGTCCGTGCTGTCGGGAGAGAAAGGCGACATCTCGCTGATTCTGATCCGTCGGTGGATCCACGCTTTGTGTTTACGTCTTTGTGCAGAATCGTGTTCCTGCTCTCATTTACTATTTCAGCTGTTTGGTTGTTGTTATTTGTTGAAATTTTGTGAGGTTTATCCTGAAATTCTGGCATTTTGGTCAAAATAAATTTGTATTAAAAAATCAATTCAGGATTTTAATGAATCGATGGTAAATGGTAAATGGCCTGCATTTGTATAGCGCTTTTCTAGTCCCTAAGGACCCCAAAGCGCTTCACACTACATTCAGTCATTCACCCATTCACACACACATTCACACACTGGCGATGGCAAGCTACATTGTAGCCACAGCTGCCCTGGGGCGCACTGACAGAGGCGAGGCTGCCGGACACTGGCGCCACTGGGCCCTCTGACCTCTGAATCGATATCACATTATCCAAGCCAGAACCGATTTTAATCGATAAATCGATAATTAAAAACCCATGTGTAATGTTATAACGTTCTTTGCAGATATATAAGTGATCTAAAATTTAATACTTGCTTTTAAAAGTTTATTCTTTGGCCACCACGCTTCAGCCATCTGCTGGGGTTTTTTCTTTTTTGAAAAAAAAAAAAAATAATAATACATTTTACATTTTATTTAAATAGCGCCTTTCAAAGCACCCAAGGACACTGTACAACAGATAAAAACTGGAAATATACACAATGATAAAAATAGAAGATAAAAGTTAAAACATACAGAAATTTAAGAATAGGCAATTTTAAACAGATGAGTTTTGAGGGTGGACTTAAAAAGAGAGAATGAACTAATATTTCTGAGGTCCGGGGGTAGGGAATTCCAAAGTCGAGGGGCAGAGCAGCTAAAGGCCCTCCCTCCCATTGTGATCAGACGAGCAGAGGGAACAGAGAGAGAAAGAGAAGATGAAGATCTGAGGCAGCGGGATGGGAGCTTCATCTGTAATAAGTCAGAGAGGTACGGTGGAGAGAGAGAATGAATAGCCTTGAATGTATACAGAATTATTTTAAAATGGATGCGAAATTTGACCGGGAGCCAGTGAAGTTGCTTCAGGATTGGGGAGATGTGGTGGGTAGAAGAAGTCCTAGTAATAATACGGGCAGCAGAGTTCTGGACACGTTGGAGCTTGTTGATAGATTTTTGTGTAAGGCCAAATAATAATGAGTTGCAGTAGTCAATTCTAGAGATAACAAGATTATGGATGAGAATGGCAGTGGCGTGAGGTGTGAGGAAGGGGCGGAGGCGATTAATGTTACGGAGTTGGAAATATGCTGCACGTGTAATATTATTGATATGTGAGTTAAAGGATAATGTGCTATCGAGAATGACACCCAAGCTTTTCACAGAGGGAGAGATAGGGACCAGCGAGTTATTGATGGTGAGAGAGAAATTGTTAATTCTGGATAGCAGTCGTTTAGTGCCAACCAGAAGAAGTTCCGATTTATTGCTGTTGAATTTAAGAAAGTTGGAGGAGAACCAAGAATTAAGTTCAGCTAGACAGAGGATGAGGGAGGGTGGAGGAAGAGTAGAGTCAGGTTTGGTAGAGAGATAGAGCTGGGTGTCATCGGCGTAGCAGTGGAACTGAATATTATATTTACGAAAAATATGTCCGAGTGGAAGAAGGTAGATGATGAAAAGAAGGGGCCCGAGGACAGATCCCTGGGGCACCCCAGTGGATAAAGGAGAAAGCTGAGAAGTGAAGGATTTTAATTGAATGAACTGAGTGCGGTCAGATAGGTATGATTTAAACCAGGCTAGTGGAGTGTGAGAGAGACCAATAGAAGCTAATCTGCTAAGGAGAATGGGATGAGAGATGGTGTCAAAAGCTGCACTCAGATCAAGAAGGATAAGGATGGAGAGGAGACCAGAATCAGCTGCTATAAGAAGGTCGTTTGTTATTTTTATAAGAGCAGTTTCAGTGCTATGTAGAGGACGAAAGCCAGACTGGAACTGTTCGTAAAGGTTATTATCAGTTAGGTGAAGATGGACTTGTGAAGCAACTATTCTTTCAAGGATTTTTGAGAGAAATGGTAGATTGGAGATAGGACGAAAATTATTAAAGTTGTTGGGATCTAGACCAGTTTTTTTCAGAATTGGGGTAATAGCAGCAACTTTGAAGGAAGCAGGAACAGTTCCAGTGGTGAGTGAAGAGTGAATAATAGCAGATATGAGGGGAAGGAGAGGGAGTAAGCAGGCTTTGACGAGGACAGTAGGGATAGGATCGAGCTGGCAGGTAGAAGGCTTTGATTTATGGATGAGATCAGCAATATCAGCTAAGGATGGAAGTTGAAAAAAAAGAGAGGAAGTGAGAAGGGGGAGAAGTTAGGACAGAGAAGCTACATTGAGCATTAGGGTCCAGGTCTAAGTGTATTTTATGAATTTTATCAATAAAGAATAGCATTAGAGCATCACAGAAGTTAGATGAATAGAGATGAGCAGGGAGAGAATCAGGTGGCCTGTTAAAAGAGTTGAATAGTGAGAAAAGGGTCTTGGTAGAGTTCTCACTTGAGCAGACAATAGCAGAGTAATAAGCAGATTTGGTTTGACTAATACATTCCTGGTAAAACAGAACGTGGTTATTAAACATATCCTTATGAATAGTAAGGCCAGTTTTCTTATAGAGACGTTCAAGCTGTCGGCCTTTAGCTTTCAGTAGCCGGAGTTCAGGGGTGTACCAGGGTGCAGAGCGAGAAAAAAGTACAGTTCTGGTTTTTTGTGGAGCCAGGGAATTTAAAATACTACTAAGGCTATGATTATAAAAAAGTACCAGGTCCTCTTGAATAGCTAAGTTGTTAGAAGACAAGCAGCTAGAAAAAGCAGAGGAAAGGATATCAAGATTTATATTCTTGATATTCCGGAAAGAGATAATACGGGGATTGTTAATTACAGAGAGGGTCATGTGAACATTAAAGGAGAGAAGCAGATGGTCCGAAATTAGCAGTTCGTCAGCTCTACAGATGGAGGGGGTAAGTCCAGAACAGCAGACTAGGTCCAAAGTGTGGCCCTTAATGTGGGTAGGGAAGTTTATGTATTGTTTAAGGCTGAAGCTATCAAGGCAGGATAGAAGGTCCTTGGTAAGGGGATGGTCGCAGTTATCCACGTGAACGTTAAAGTCACCCAGCAATATTAAATTAGGGGAGACAGTAGCTAGATTGGTCAGCAGATCGGCAAAGTCACTGATAAAAACAGAATTAAATTTTGGGGGGCGGTAGATGACAGCTATTACAGTTGGGGTAGGTCCTGAAAGTTGACAGACAACAGATTCAAAGGAGCTGTACGTAGGGGCGGACAGCGGCGAGACTTTCCAGTTCTCGCGATAGATTATCGCGAGGCCACCACCACGGCCGGACTCGCGAGGTTGGCAGGTGTAAACAAACCCCGGGGGGGTGGAGTCGTTGAGTTGCGAAAAGTCATTGGGCTGTTGCCATGTCTCAGTCAAGCAGAAAAAGTCAAACTTACGGTCTGTTAGGAGATCCTGGATGAGATGTCCTTTGTTCGTAAGCGAACGGATATTAAGCAGGCCAAAGTTGACAGAAATACTGTCGGACTGGATGAGAGTGTTAGCCGACCTAGGCAGACTAGTCAGAACATTGTGGTCAATAGACCTGCAGGGGTTCCGTTGAGAGCGACCAGAGGTGGACCAGAAGGACTGAATTGGTTTGGAATTATCCTGATGGAAATACCGACGGGAGCCTCGATGTACGTACTTTCGACGAGGGAGGAAGGCAATGTCCGTGTGGAAATGAAGAGCAGCCAACGGCGGAGCAGCTAAAGAGAAGCGGAGCCGGAGGAGCTCATCAGCTGTATATTGATGAAGTCCAGTGCCGAGTCGGTAGATCGATGACATAAGGATCCAGACCCACACTGAGAGTACATAGATCCTGAAAGGCCACATCATGGACAGGAACAGCCGGGTAGGGACACCGGTGGGCCTTAGAAACAGGAGTAGGACAAAAGTCCAGAAGTCCAGAGTTCAGTAGCGTTAGCGATAGTGGTGAGTGGCGGCCGGTGAGTAGCGGCAGCCAGTCGTGCCAGCGTTCACTCAACCGGAAGTGCAAAAATAGCCACAGCCACCACTGCGCTATGAATTCTGGCCTATGTTGGGACATAATCAGCCTTCAAATGGGGCCTCGAGGGATGCAGACGAAGTATAGATAGATAATATAAGTGTAGATACTTACATGAAAACAAACATAATAACTTGATACTGTCACTGGGTTTAAACTAAAGGAGTGTTCACAAGAAATCATCAGTATCAAACTGTGACAATAAAAAAATGTTCATTAAAGCAATCAAGAATGAGTTTGATGTGAATCTTTGGTAATGCATGGGGGAAGCTCTGTGCCAATTTTATCAACAGCTACGGATTTTATTCTTTTCTGGATGCAATACCTTGGCCTCCAGTAACACTATATGGAATCTTAGAGTCATTTTGACCAGGATTTCTCCTTTAATGGAAATATTAAGCAAATATTTATGACTGCTTTCTTCCATTGCTGCAATATCTTGAAAATCAGAAATATCCTGTCCCAGAGTGATGCTGAAAAACTCATTCATGCATTTATTTCTTCTTGTCGGGAATATTGTAATTCATTATTATCAGGATGTTCTTTTTTGCGTTGGGACACAGGCAGGATGCGATGGCTGCTGTTTTATCCATGTGTGGATGCACATACCCAGCTCCCAAATTGTACCCAAATACTGTACGTCCCTCCATCCAACCACACACTTTAGGGACTGTGACCACCCACTGCACATGCTCCACCGTGGTATCACTATGAATGACAACATCATCCAGGTGGCAAACAGCATATGCAGTGTGAGGACGCAGCTATCGCTACAGCAGGTGCTGAAAAATGCCAGAGTCTTCAAACAAACCTAACAGAAGTGTGATGAATGGTACGAACCCTGCACTCACTTCTTAATTACCTGGAAGCACCTTAAAGACAACCGGCCCCTCTCAATTGTGACAAATCATCTGGAGAAAAGGTAAACATAGGAGACCAAACACTGAGGAACAAATCCTCGTTTCATCCTATGATAACAGCATTTTCACCATTTCAGCCAATTCCTTTTGCACAATTTGTCTCTTGTGCTTAGGCAACCTGTAGGGCCATGAACGCACTTTCCAGGCTGCGTTTCAAATTGGTGCTGCATGAGAGTCTTGCAGATGATCGGGGGATGACCACATCTGCAAACTACTGTTGCAATGCAGGAACATCTGCTTTATTGGAACGTGTGAGATGCTAATCACAATGCATCTTAAACACACTCATGTTAAAACGTCATGCCCACATCTTGTTTTTAAGAAAAATTAATCATCTTTTCCTTGAAGATCATTTCAGAGTTTTTAATGAGCTGCAGGAACCGTGCCGAGAGCAGCCAAGTCTCCTCCTCTGATAAACCTCCACATGTACCACTAAAAACATTTAAATTAGTTTGAATCGGAAATCATGGCTCAAACTACTTGCTGTGAGACCATTTCTTTATTTTTCACACCAAACTGTTTTATAAGACAAACTTTACACAGAGTTCAACAATTATAACTGATGCTTTAACAGTATCAGGATTTCATAATGCAAACTTCAAATCAAAAGGCAAACAGCTGCAGAACATGTGGATCAAAATGAATTCATTAAAAAAAACAACGTGGACTTCAAGGATACAGTAAATACACTAAAGTGAAAGGAGGATCCAAAAATAGATGTTTAATAGGATTTGAATTAACTAAAAGTAGTCACCTGTAATCTTTAAAATGGTTCTGATGTGTGCTGCTGTTTTTAACTTTTAACAGTTCTTTGCTGCCACTGTGAATATTGTGTTCTTTGCCTAATTAAATAAAGGTTACACGGCATCACTGCTCCATCTTCTGGAAAAAAAAAAAAAAAAAAAAAAAGGTATTACATGGAAATACAGCCCAAAACCAGTTCAGCTTGAGTTTCTTTTTTCTGGACATAAAGTCACAGCAGGTGTTGTTTCAAAGCTGGTGGACAGATTTAGTTCATTTTGGAAGTTTTAAGAGCAACTGCTGTGAAAATATTTGCTTGTTTTGGGAGAAAAGGATTTAAGAGAAGATTTTATCACAGCAAAAGTTTAAATATGAATGAAGGATTGAAATTAAACTGAGGTGAAACATGCAATGAATACATAAAAAAATAAGTTAATTTTGGAAAAGCTAAAAAAGTTCAAATAAAAGAAATGATTTACATATCCATATTTGATTTTTGATAGAATACCAGTTTGGTTAAAAAAGAAAGAAAGAAAAGACATTCCTATAACTTTAATAGTACAACTACTAAACACTACTGTGTCCTAAGGGAACAAATGTTAAAATGTAACAGGGATAACATTTTAGAGAATTAAAATCCCTCAAAGGAAAAAACATAAACTTGATATACATATCTATACATGCAGCTTCCTAAATGTAACATTCAGGATTATTCACTGCAGGTCCAGAAATCAGAGCTACCTCATCAGATCCAAGTGTGACATCAGCTGACACTCTTTACAGGAGATTCCATCTGAACTCTGTGGAGCCTGATCTCAAGGTTTTTAAGTCTGAGCCTGAAACCAGAAGAGGATCTTTCTCTCTCTTCAGATTCATTGTGATCCAGTGATTTCAGTCCTGCATGATCAGGCTGATGTTTGCACAGAGCAGATAATGAAGTGAATGTTTTTGCACATTGGTAACAGTGAAACAGTTTATTTACAGTGTGAGATCGTTTGTGTTCGGAGTATGAACTGAGATTCCTGAAACTCTTGTCACACTGGTCACAGCTGAAGTTCACTTCCATGTGTGTACGTTCATGTTTGTTACAGTGACCTGATTGTGAGAAGCTTTTGTCACAGTGTCTGCACTTGTATGGTGTCTCTATTGTGTGGATTTGCTTATTCTTGTTCTTTAAGCTCACGTGGAGTGGTGACGGATGACCCACACTGGTCACAGATGTGCTTTTTGAACACACTGTGGAATAGTTCATGTATTTTTAATGCACTTGGTGTGTGGAAGCCTCTCCCACATTCTTTGCAGTAGTTCATTTTGTCTCCAGTGTGGATACGTTGATGTGGTTTTAGGTCCCGTTGATGATTGGAAGTTTTTCCACAAAGGTCACAGAGAAACGTTTTCCCACCACCACAGTGACGACAGGGTTGAGAACTGGATCCATCTGTGTTGCTCTGCTTCTAAACAATGTCAGCGTAAGTGATCTCTGCCAATGTCCAATTACATTTTACTGTTTACATTATAACACTCAGCTTACCGAGCGAAAATGATTCTTCATTTTCCAAAACAGTTCTATCAGAATACCTCCATAGGTTTACTGATCAGACTTGTTTCAAACAATCAGGTTAAAATGACAAGATAAAAAATCAATACTTCCTCACAGTAACTGCACTTGTAGAGTTACTTTCTGGTGTGGATCTGTTGGTGTTTTTTCAGGTAATGTGGAGATTTAAAAGTCTTCTCACACAGGTCACATTAATAAGGTCTCTCCTCAGTGTGGGTAAACATGTGTATTTGTAGTTGTGCATCTGTTGTAAACAGTTTCCCACACTGATCACAGTAGGAAAGATCATTTCCAGTGTGAATGCGTAGGTGACTATTTCGGTACCTTTTTTCACTGAAAGTTTTTCCACAAAAGTCGCAGCTGTACGCCTTAATTCCAGAGTGGGTAACTAGATGCTTCTGTAAGTTTCGACTTTGACCAAAAGCTTTACCACACAAGTCACAGCTGTAAGATTTAACCCCACTGTGGATGATTCTGTGGTTTTTTAAGTCTCCAGCCTGGGTAAAAGACTTTCCACAAAACTCACAGCTGTACGCTTTAACTCCACTGTGGATGAGTTGGTGTATTTTTAAGCCTCGAGCCCGCGCAAAAGACTTTCCACACGACTCACAGCTGTAAGGTTTAAATCCACTGTGGATGATTCTGTGGAGTTTTAAGTTTCCAGCCTGCAGAAAAGATTTTCCACACAAGTCACAGCTGTAAGGTTTAACTCCACTGTGGATGCGTTGGTGTGTTTTTAAGTTTTCAGCCCGGGCAAAAGACTTTCCACACAAGTCACAGCTGTAAGGTTTAAATCCACTGTGGATGATTCTGTGGAGTTTTAAGTTTCCAGCCTGCACAAAAGATTTTCCACACAAGTCACAGCTGTAAGGTTTAACTCCACTGTGGATGACTTGGTGTTTTTTTAAGCCTTCAGCCCGGGTAAAAGACTTTCCACACAACTCACAGCTGTAAGATTTAACTCCACTGTGGACGACATGGTGTTTTTTTAAGTTTCCAGCCTGCACAAAAGATTTTCCACACAAGTCACAGCCGTAAGGTTTAACTCCACTGTGGATGACTTGGTGTCTTTTTAAGCTTCCAGCCTGGGTAAAAGACTTTCCACACTCATCACAGCTGTAGGTTTTCTCTCTCTTTCTTCTTTGACGTTTGTCGGCCTCCTGAGAGCACTGACTTCTTGCTCCATGTTGGTCCTGCAGTGACAGAGATACAAACAGAGGCAGTGAGTGAAATGCAGTCCTGGAACAAACTGAAACTCCCTCCATTGGTGGAATCAAACATGTCAACAAACACCTTGTTGGTGTGTTACCACCACCTTCTGGTGATGGTGTCACATTACAATAATGTGACACAATGAGAGGTATAATTAAAATGACATTAGGAAATATTGATCAGCAGAGAAAATCTTTTATTTCATAAAAAATTCAAAGTTCAACTGATGATATTGTTGTTTCAATGTGTGTAGATAAAATATGATCTTTGTATTTTCTTGTGACTTCTGTGGTTTCTGATTTTGAATGTAGATTCTGTATATATGGAGGAGCCCAGGATGGAAGCTCTTAACAGAAAACTCTAATACTTTTCTCACCTTTTGTGTTGAAGACATTGTTTCCACTGTAGTGGCTGAGCTGAGTCCAAATGGCTGAAATTGTTCCTCTGCTGCACCACCAGACTCGTCTCCTGTTACTCAGCAAAAAAGAAGTACACTCAACAAAAATATAAACGCAACACCTATGTTACTGCTCCCATTCCCCATGGGATGGACGTAGAGACCTAAAATTCATTCCAGATACACAATATAACCATCCCTCCCAAACAGTGGTCACAAATCAGTCCAAATGTGTGGTAGTGGGCACATCTGCTATATTGAGATAATCCATCCCACCTCACAGGTGTGCCACATCAGGATGCTGATCTGACATCATGAGTAGTGCACAGGTGTACCTCAGACTGCCCACAACAAAAGGCCACCCTGGAATGTGCAGTTTTTTGCGCTATCAGATTGTCAATTGTGGCCTGTGGAATGTTGGTCCACTCCACTTCAATGGCTGTGTGAGGTTGTTGGATATTCGTGGGAACTGGTACACGCTGTCGTATACGCCGGTCAAGCACATCCCGAACATGCTCAATGGGTGACATGTCCGGTGAGTATGCTGTCCATGCAAGAACTGGGACATTCTCAGCTGCCATCTGCCCTGAACAATGTGAACCATGATTCATCCGTGAAGCGCACACCTCTCCAACGTGCCAGACGCCATCGAATGTGAGCATTTGCCCACACAAGTCTGTTACGGCGACGAGCTGGAGTCAGGTCAAGACCCCGATGAGGACGACGGGCATGCAGTTGAGCGTCCCTGAGACGGTTTCTGACAGTTTGTGCAGAAATTGTTTGGTTGTGGAAACCAATTGTCCCAGCAGCTGTCTGGGTAGCTGGTCTCAGACGATCTTGGAGGTGAACCTGCTGGATGTGGAGGTCTGCGGTTGTGAGGCCGGTTGGATGTGCTGCCATATTCTCTGAAACGCCTGTGGAGACGGCTTATGGTTGAGAAATGAACATTCAATGCACGGGCGACAGATCTGGTTGACATTCCTGCTGTCAGCATGCCAATTGCACGCGTCCTCATTGCTTGTGGCATCTGTGGCATTTTGCTGTGAGACAAAACTGCACATTCCAGGGTGGCCTTTTGTTGTGGGCAGTCTGAGGTACACCTGTGCACTACTCATGATGTCAGATCAGCATCCTGATGTGGCACACCTGTGAGGTGGGATGGATTATCTCAATATAGCAGATGTGCCCACTACCACACATTTGGACTGATTTGTGACCACTGTTTGGGAGGGATGGTTATATTGTGTATCTGGAATGAATTTTAGGTCTCTACGTCCATCCCATGGGGAATGGGAGCAAAAACAAAAGTGTTGCGTTTATATTTTTGTTGAGTGTATACACACACACACACACACACACACACGTATATATACACACACATACACATATATTAGGGGTGCAACGATACAGAAAATTCATAGTTCGGTTATGATACTTTGGTGTCACGGTTCGATATTTTTTCGATACAAAAAAATGTTCATGCATTTTTAATTTGTCATTTATTAAAATTATAAATATATATTTTAACTCAAAAGTACAGTTTTTAAATTTAATGTTGCTGAAACAATAAAGTAATAAAAAATAAATCTGATCGAGAAATCACTCATCTTTGGAAAAGAGAGTTTATTACAGAGAAATGGCTCTTTCCAAAATAAAAGCTATACTATACGCTTCTTCAGGGCTATATTCTCATCAGCATATTAAACATGTCAGGTCCCCATAAGGAGAATCATGTGCTAATGGCTGTCTAAATGACTCGGGTAAAGTTTGTAGCATGCGTGCTTGTTGTTTTTGTCTGCTTCCACTTGTCTTTGCACTAGGATGATGTCGGCGTAAATGTGCAGTCATATTCGTTGTGTTCCCACTAGTGCTGTCAGCGTTAATCTGAAATGACGTTAACGCCACAACACGGCAAATCTCCGTTAACGAGCTACCGCGGATCGCCCCGTGCGTGGGGCTGGACGGCGTCAACACGTTAACGAGCAAACTGCGCTAACGCAGTAGTTTCCACCCATGTAATTGAGCATTGCGTGGCACATCCGACATACTGTTTTACTTTTGTCCATGACGCGCATACCTTCAGAGTCATATGTCACATGAAGACCAAAATAGTTCCAAAGGCCAGATCTGAATGAGGGTGGGGGAGGTTCAATTTGCCATGTTGCAACCAATGACTGTATAAAAGATGGACGACGCGACACCGCCTCCTCCCATTATGCAAAAATGAAGCCAAAATATCCCGTTTGTGGAGGCTGCCATCTTGCAAATTTGGAGCCAGAGTCTGCGCGGGAATGACTTGAGGTGGAGCGACTGTGTAACACTCCCGCTGGACATGACCGCAAACACGCCCCCTACACTTTTTACGTAGCACCTGTGGCTCAAGTTTTTTGCTGGTTTACCACGACTGACGACTCGTTTAATTAAGGTAAATACAACCATGTCACTGTTATAAGAAAAGACACACAGCTTATCATCTTATAGTTCTAAAATCGCTCTGTTGTTAATTCGTTTGCTAGATTAGCCGCTAGCATATGCACTGTGTTGGAGGCTTGTTGCTAGCTAGTTAGCGATGCTACACACCTGTTACTCTAATAGTCTGTGTTATTGAAGGATTCAGCACTCCTTATGTTTTTTTATCCATTTTTAGACAGCGATGAGATCAGCTGCACACTCCACAGAGGCCCAGAGTTACTGTTAATATCAAAAATATAATGCTGTCCTTTGAGATTTTAACATTTAAGACTGAGTGTAATCGATCTAAAACTGTTTAAATCTCTAGTCTACAGCCTGGTAACATGGAAACTTTAAAAACAGCAGCAGAAGGTTTCAGTAGTGTAGTCTAATGTGTTTTTTTCATTTAATAATAATCCGTATTATGTATAACAGCTACATTCACCCTGGAGAGAAATTAGTGAGGGAGACCATCAGGACCGAGCTGGGTTTCTGGGTCCAGAGGTTTGGAGAAACTTCTTCCCTTTCTTTCATCACAGCTGTCCTGTGCCAGAAGTTCTGTTGACCCACTGAAAGAGGCAACATTTAAGAAACACCAGGAACACTGAAGCTCATCGCATTGATCAAGCAGGACTCATGATCTTCACCAGCAGCTCCCTCACAGGGAAATCTTCAGCACTCCTCTAGGCCCGCCCCAGAAGATGGATAAACCCAGCGTTTCATGAACACTGTGATGAGACCTCTGGTTTGTGTAATGTTATAAATACTCAGATACTCCCCAGAGGCTGTAGAAAGTTATATATTTAAAAATATATGATCCTCTCTGGTTACTCTGGTATGAATAACTCTGCATCACTTTATGGTAAATAAGACACTATGTGCAAAAAACTGCAAAAAACTGTTTGTAGTTCAACATACAAGTAACGACCTTTGACCTTCATAAGGTTTTATTTAATTGTGTTTGGGAAACTCAAGCGTGCTCTTCATGCAGCTGAGTACATCAAGTGTTTAAAACTATGACCTCAGAGCGCATCGAAAGCCTTTTGGCCTCCTTCTCAGCAAGCTTCCACTACTCTCACCCTGGAGTTGCGCTCCCCCAGGCTTGTACCTGTGGCTTCATGTCCTGGGGTGGGGGTTGGTTGTTCTCCTGCCCTGCACCCCATCCTTTTGTTCATATTCCAAGACTATTTTTCTTTATGTATTCTTTCCCCCCAGCAACCGCCATATTATGATGTTGCAAGCAATCACAAACTCTACAGTCTGTCTAACTCCAATGTCTACCAAGCAATCTATTATTCTCAACAGAGCTAAACTCAACATAAACTGAACCCACATTAAATTTAGCTCGATGCTTACCTTTAGACGAGCCCACAAACCGAGAGAAACTCCGTGATGAAGCTGGAACTCTTTCCAAACACAGGAAACAGATCAGGGAGCAGAGACCCACGTGGTTCACGCTGATCTCAGCTAGGATCCAGGAGACAAGGGTGTGCAGATCGATGCAGATATCGATCCAAACGTTGGTAGTGGTATATGTTCCAGTAAGTTTACTACTTTACTCCCGTTTCATGAAAAAGCAGCTCTCTCTGCTCGACTCCTCTCCTGCACACACACTTTGCTCCGCCCCCTTTATCTGACTCCGCTGTGATTTGTTGCTGTGCGGTCACGTGACTCAGCTGCACAATGCAACCCCGTGGAGTGTTATTTCAAAAGTAGCGCCAATCTCCTTTTCCTAAACTCTTTTCCTTGGCCTCGATGAAAACGTCATCGTGGGGAGGACAACTGCTGAGAAGTCAGGGAAAGAGAGGAGCGGTGCTGAGAATTGGAACAGCCATACACTCGCCTCTCTGTAACAACGTGACACCGGATGTCCGCCTGTTGAAACTACATTGTGCAGAAGATGGACTACAAAAACATACATCTTACTTTGTCACAATGTGTTCTAACCCTGTTGTTTTATGGAGGTTATATAAACAGGAACAGCCTGTTAAAAATATTGCTTCATTATTGAGTTTGAATTTTAAAGAAGAACAAACAGTTAGGGTCAGATTTACTAACATCTGCAGCAGTTCAAACATGTCTTTTGATGTTAAAGAGCTGCGATTTACTGAAGAGACTGTCCTAAAACTCCAGTCAGTCCTCAAGCTGTGTTTTGAGGTGAGCCCCACTTATTTTTCCTCCATAATACAGTTTATATGAAGCTGAAATGAATTACGCTTCTTATTTTTTAATGGTGCACACAGCTAACTCTCTGCTGAATATGTAAAAAATAAAAGTGTTACTGTGTTACATGCCTGACTGTTGCTCATGGTCTGATGGGAAATCATGTTTTCTGTTCTTTAGCACATCGAAGAGTCAGCTGTTCACAGCTGCTCTCCAGCTGATTTTTACTGAACTGAAGTGGCTTCTTCATAGAGAGATTAAAGCACACTGTTAGTAGATCATCCTGTAATTGTGACATTGTGGTGGACCAGTGGAGGGCTCCACTCACACCCAGTTCTCAGGAAGTATTGTTGCTGTGTTTTGGAGGGAAAGTGTTCAGTTCTGTGGTGATGAGTAATAAACGAGCAGTGTTTATCGAGAGCTCTCGTGTTGTCTGTGTTTACCTCCACATTGGTGACCCCTGACTCGAACATGCTGCAGTCCGATGGTGGCGCCGACTCCGCTCTGGATGCATCAGCAGCCGCCAGCCCTCTGCCTCCGGCCGCAGCTACGTTTGCTGTGGCGCTCGAGCTGCCGGACTTTTGGCTTCACGATCCCCCGTCGTGGTTCGTGCACGTGGAGGCCCAGTTCGCCCTTCGTGGCATCTCGGCTGACGACACGAAATATCACCATGTGGTGGCTTCTCTCGACCCGCTAGCCACCCGTCGTTGACTCTCCTCCGGGACCCACCCACCCGAGAGAAGTACGCCGCCCTTAAGGAGCTGCTTCTTCGGCGCTATGCCCTCACCGACGCAGAGGGAGCCGAGAAGCTCCTCTCCCTCTCAGGCCTGGGTGGTGGTACGGCTCTCGAAGTGATGGAGCACATGCTATCCTTTCTCAGACCGGACGACGGGGGATTCCTCTTCGCCCACATTTTCCTCTGACAGCTGCCGGCGGCCGTGAGAGCCGGCCTCGCCAACTCTCCGCTTCTGGGCACGAAGGATTATCGCTCCCTGGCTGAGGACGCGGATCGTATTCTCCTGGCTACCCGCACTTCCCACGATCACGACCCAATTCCAGCCTCGCCGGCGGCGCCTTCCACTTCCCCGCTGACCTGCCACGACGTACCCGATCCTTCGCTGACGGCAAAGATCGCGGCACAGCGACACCACGGACGGGACCTCTGTTTCTACCATCAGCGTTTTGGCGCCGAAGCGCGCCGCTGTCTGCCGCCGTGCGCTTTTCCGACCCTGGGATATGGACCCCGCCAGCGCGCTGTAGCGGCCGCGATCGCTGGCGACAAAGAAAAACTGCTCTTCATAGAAGACTCGCGGTCTGGGAGACGTTTCCTGGTCGACTCCGGTGTTCTGACAAACCATCCTACTTTGGCAAAACGACCTACCAGTAGGAGAATTTTACGCTGCCATATGACAAACTGCCGTACTTTGGCAAAATGCAAGACATTACTGGGGTTTTTTCTTAAATGGTTTCAATTCTTAGTTCTAACATAGAAAGAATTTGACAAACACTCACCGGCACTTGAGCAGGCGCTTCTGATGGAAATACTGCCTCTCTTCCATACATCAGAAAAAAAGGTTTGTATTTTGTTGTGGTGTGTACTTTTGACCGAAGTGAAAACAGGGTGGCCTCTAGATACGGATCCCAGTTATTCTGCTGGTCATTCACCAGTTTTCGGAGGGCACTAAATGCAGGCATAGAAATATGTAAACACAGTAAGTAAGACAGAAAGTTTAATTAGAAGTAAAGAAATTAATAAATTATTAAGTAACAATTAAGTTTGAATAACATAAGTAATGTTATTAAAAACTGATAGATAAAAATTAGGCATACCTTTTTATGTTGTCATTGGTCTTTTCATCTAGACCATTGGTCTGTGGATGGTATGCTGCTGTGACACTTCTTTCAATTTGCAATAACTTGCAAAGATCAGAGTTGAGCAGATAAGGACAAGGTTATACTGCTTATACAAGCACACAAGAAAAAATCTTTGACCCCAGTGAAGTAAAGTTAAAAAATGTAACTGAAAATTATTTAACACTTACTTCATTCACAAACTCTCTGCCTTGGTCTGACAAAATCCTTTTGGAGCAGCCATATCTATATATAATGGAGCACAAGTGCTGGGCTACCTCAGATGCAGATTTCGTTTTTAATGGGAAAGCTTCAACCCATTTTGAAAAGTAGTCAGTTGCAGTAAGTATATACTGGAAACCGCTTGAAGTTTTAGGAAGAGGTCCAGTAAGATCTATACCAATAAGTTCCCACACTTCAGACACCTATCAAGGACAAATTAATAATTTGAATAACAATTTGTATAATGTACACATTAACATTGATGGTTAAAATTAGTTGGCAAACCCTCCTGCCTTTATGAATATGAGCTACAAGCATAGTTTGATGGGTAAATGGGGCATAATATTTACCTGAATACACTGCAACGGTTGCACAGCAGTCAGTGGTTTCCCAACTTTTTGACACTGGTCACATTCCTGAATCTTTAAGGTAAAAATATTTATGGAGTTCACGTAAATGTTCAACATTCTCATTTGTAAAAAACAAAAACACTTAATGACATATTCTCTAACGAACAAACTATTTAGCAACAATAGTTTGTGTGCGCGTCTTCAAATCTCTGCCAGGCCTACAGGTTATTACTGTAATATCACTAATTAACCATATTTATTTATATTTTGCAAGTGTTCAGTTTCTCTTTTAACTGATATAAAAAAATTTGCTTATTTTAAACACTATTTAACAACAGTACAAACAGTTAATACATACCCATGTTTTAATGTCAACTGTCATACCAAACCAGTAAAATCTGGAACACACTGCATTTAGCGTTTTGTGTGTGCCAGTGTGTCCTCCAATTGGAGATGAATGAAACTCATGAAATATCTTCCTGGCACCATCCATGGTTTTTACTACTCTTCTGGTTCCAACAAAGAGTTCTCCATCTGCAGTAAAACAATATATATTTAGAAATTAATTTAACCACATATATGAGTTGTTAGTATTAACAATAAATTACTGACCCTTTTGTTTGAATTTTGAGGCATATCTTCTGAGGTTTTGCCTCTGAGCCTTGTCGTATCCTGAAGGGTAGGAGCCCGCAGAAATGAATGCGTAAATCTCTTCCCACTTCTTCTCCATATCTATGAATGTCAGTAAACATTTTCTTATGAGCTTCAATATGTGCAGTTGACAATGCAAATAATTTAACTTATTAAATAACGAGATTACCGAAACAGCCTTAAAACACCGAAGCTGCGGACTCAAAAGTGTTGTGCAAATACCACGTGTCCAGTAACTTGACAGCAGACTTCACCGAATCTGCAAATTCGACAGTTTTGTGCAGAAAGCAGATAGCGACTTCACTTTAATATTGACAAACAATCACAAAGGCTTAAAAAATCAAGTATCAACGTCAATAAAAAGTACTAATACTTACTACTTACCTATTCTCCTGCAAATATGACAACGGAGTAGCGTGAAATCACAGCCGGATGCGCTTAGCTTCCCTTTTTGTGTTGTGCGCATGCGCGCACATGCTCAGGAACAACGGGTAGGACGGTTTACGGGGTAGGAGAAATTCCCAGAACACCGGATACCTTTCTAAAGTGACGTTGCTGTCCCTGGCTCTTTCTCTCCCTCTCCCTCTTGCTCTTTACCTGTGCTACTGAGTATAACTACCGCCCCTCCTCCCTCTTCCCAGCGTAAAGCACAAGACTCGCATGCTGAGTGAAGCGGAAAAAAGTGCGAGAGAGAGGGTGAGACAAAAAAACAAAACACGACTTGCGATAAGGAGCCAGCTTGCGTCGTTCACGTCAAAGACCCGGCTCTAAGAGCCATTTCGTTCGCGCTGATCAGGGCTGATTGCAGGAGAAAAAAAACTGACCGTTGAGTCGATCGAGAGAGGGTGTAAAGGTGAATGAATCGGCCGGGTTATTGCACGCTGTCAACTGATATGTAATCTGTAATTTGTCAATATCTGACAAGAACGCCAACCACCTCTCAATTTTAAATCCATGTAGACATTGAGGGTTCTCGGGAGGGGCCGTGCTAACACCTGCTGCTCTCTAGCAGCAGCACCATGCTCTCCCTTGTTTTAAATGCACTTTAGAACAACACGCAGCAACACTACACATGAGCGGGAGGAGGGAGGTATGGGGTCTTCACACACCCCCATTCTCTACTAGCCATCGGGGCGGAGGGGCTGGGAAAAGATGTTGGCTGTCCGATTGGCCTCCCTGTTGCTGCGGAGCCTGGGACGGTCTGCATGCCTCTACCCCGGAGGGAAGGGTAACATCTCTTGGGTCTGGGTGCCGTTTCCCCCTCTGGGGGTGAGGGTACCTGGACCCGGGGTATAGAGTATGTTTAGGGAGTGTGATTGTGTGTACATGTCCATTTATGTCAATCCTTACGTTGGGTGAGTGCTGAGGGTGGGAATGCATGTTTGTGTCTGTGTGTGCCCGTTTGTCTGTGTCTATATGTCAGGTCGGGTCTTAGACTCCACCTCTTTGGGAACTCCCAGGCCCTCCAAAGTGTGGAGGCCTATCTCCCCTCACCACACTCCCTGCCGGTGACTGATGCCCTCAGGGGTCGGTGCATTGGTGGTTCACTCCCGGTGGCTACTTGGCGGGGCCTGGCGCTTTTTTGCTCGGTCAGGCTTTTTCTGGGGCGCGGGGGGCCCTCGGGCCTCCGGCCTCTGGGCCTGCGGCTCAGTCCACTCTGGCACAGCTGGCTGCCGGCAGAGCCGGCGGGCACGCCGGTGCAGGCCCCTCTAGCTTCTGCTCGGTGGCTACTGGGTGACGCCTCATCTGAGGATCCTCAGCCTTTCCCATGAGGGTGGCACAGATGCCCCTCCGGTGGTCCTCCTTGGGTTCTCGCACTCTGGGGCCTCTGGATGTCTGGGGCCTGGATCTCCTCCATGCCTGCTTCATGCCCTGGGGGACGGGGCTATGGCTCTCTACATCCTCTTGCAGACCATTACATGGGGAAACCATTTGAATACAAGTGCGCTGATCCACACAGGTGTGCACACAGGTGTACACATGGGATGTTCACTGCTCGTAGACTTAAATTACACCTTTCTTGGCTGCTACTTCAAAGCACATTGTGCGCTGTCTGTCCTGCGTGCTGCACAACGACATTCAATATTTGGTATTTACTGCTGTTTACACTTAGCTAGATTAATGCGATGGTGTTGTGTTTAGTATGTTGCTTTGTTTTTTTTTTGCTTGTTTTCTATTCTTCTTCTCTCAACAGGTGATCCAGGAGATTTTTTTTTCTTTCTCACTGTCCCTCTCCCCTTCTGTTTTTCTTTTCCTTCCTCTTTCTCTCTCCCTTTCCTATCCCTCACTCATGTCTGTCCCGTCTCTAACAATTGAAAGTAAAATAAAATAAATAATAAAAACAAAGGTCGATCTAATGGACCAATACGGCAATGCCATGATGATCCATTTGGCAAAATAAATCCATTGTTGGTATTCAGACAACAATTCTGACGGCTAAAGAACCAAATGGGACAGGCAAAAAAAAAAAAAAAAGAAAGCCAACCACAGGGACAACAGCAGCCAGGGGAGCAGGGAACATGCAGCTGATTGACCCGGAACTTATACGGGGTTCATTCTCGCCACAATAAAGGGATTCGCGGAAGTGGGGTCAGGTGGTACCGTGTTTACATTTGACTTTAAGCTTTTCTGTATAGTTTCTGGGATGCTTTGAACTCAAACTGCACTGCTGGAAATAGTTTATTTTGATGCACATGCTTTTTTTTTTTTTTGCATTATAATATTTATTTTTGTTTTTCATGCAGTGTATATACAAATTTATTTATCTTAAAAATAAAACTATTTTCTTGTGTTGGGAAACTATTTTGTGCATCTTTTTTGTATCTACAGTTTTGAGGGATAAACCTCTTAAATTTCTCTAACCAGAAAGATATGTAAAAAAAAAAAGATTTTTAAATTTTTTAATTTTTGTAGTTTAATGCACTGTTTTGCAAGTTATGTAGTTAATATGGACTTATTGCATACATATTATTACAATTTTGGCTATAACAGTTGTATTGATGTAAAGCAACTTGAAATGCTCCCAAAAATGGCACTACAGCATGTAAAAATATAAATATAAGCTCTGGCGGACTTGGTTCTATAGTAGGTCTTAAAGGGTTACCACATAATGAGTTAGAAAGGTGACTCAAGAAGAAACATCTATTGCAGCAAAACTATGGGAGGATTCAGGGTCACCTCATCCAGCCCTAACTTTTTTAAGCATAGGCAGTTTTAAGCCTAATCTTAAAAGTAGAGATAGTGTCTGTCTCCCGAATCCAAACTAGAAGCTGATTCAACAGAAGAGGGGTCTGAGAACTAGGGATGGGTACCGGTGTCCAGTGCCATGATGGCACCGGTTCTGACATAAACGGTAGTAACCAGACCGAAAAGCAGCGCACATTTCGGTGCTTTTTTTTCCTGAGATGTGATACACTTTGAATTCTAGCCAATCATTTTACGTTTCCGAGGATAGTAGGCGGGGCCAGGTACGTACGTTCTTTTAGCTACAGATTAAAAATGCCCAAGGCGAAGCGCTCGAAAGTCTGGCTGTACTTCACAGCAAAAGATGCAAACTCAGCAGCCTGCAACAAGTGCTTTAAGCTGATACTGTGATACTGTCAAAGGAGGTAACACCTCAAATCCGATGAAACACCTGGCGACGCATAGTGGGTTTTTTTAAAGCCGAGAAATGCGTCGTATTTGATAGCTTGCTGCGAGACCTCACACCGAGCACATCTACTGCGGGTGGGTTGCCAGTTATCGGACCCGGAGTTAGCAACATCCCCCAAAAACACGAAGAGTAGAGTCCTGGCCCGTAGCCCTGCCAGTGTAGCAGAAATGATGAGGATGATGATGCAGCAGCAGCCGTTCTTAATGTTGTTCGTGTGTAATTTACTTTGAGTAGGCTAACCACGTTATTACATTAATGCATGTAAGGTGAACTAGCAAACACCTTAGTAGTTACATGCGGCTGTCTTCTTGTTTGATGGCAGATACTCCCTTCACCCTGGCCAAAAAGGCTAAAATGACCAAAGAAAAAGTGGAAAACAGTTAAACATGAGAGGTTTTTGGACAGAGTTTGTGTTTTTTCCATTGTTTAAGCACTGCTTCCAGCCAAGAGTGATACCATATATGCCCTATAGCTGCAGAAAAGGCTAACATTGTTATCTTTTTACAAAAAAACAGCTGAACATGAGAGGTTTTTGGACCAATTTTGTGTTCTCCATTCTTTAAGCAGCGGTTTGAGCACCGTTTAAGCACCGGCACCGTTTCAAAAGTACCGGTTTGGCACCGGTATCGGATAAAATCTAAACGATACCCATCCCTACTGAGAACTGAAGGCTCTCCATCCCATTCTACTTTTAAATACTCTAGGGACAGCAAGTAAGCCTGCAGTGCGAGAGTGAAGTGCTCTAATTGGGTGATATGGTACTACAAGGTCATTAAGATAAGATGGGGCCTGATTATTTAAGACCTTGTATGTGAGGAGGAGGATTTTGAATCCAATTCCAATTGTCTTCCAATGTGAAGAGGACTCTCCATTTATATTAACAAATTGGAGTCTATTAGATGATGACCTGTAACTAGAGATGGGCAGTAATCCCATTACATTTTTCAAGTAAGGAGTAAAGTAAGGGATTACTATTGCAAAAAAGGTAATTAGATTCCTGTTACTTTCCTGTAAGCATGCTGCTTTACTGCATTACTTAACGGTTTCTGCTGTGTTTTACTTGCATCTACTTGAAAGTGTGAGTGTAAACACAAAAAACTATTTTATTTTATTTTATGTGCTGGAATGTGCAGAAAATAGGTTAAAATTTTAAATAAATTTCTTCCAGTCAGAGAATGTTGCATATAATTTAATTTTTGCTTGATGCATAAAGTTCAAAGATTAAAACTAATAAAACAAGTTTTAAAAAATATAATACTTTTTTCTTTCGATTACATTTTATATTATGGATTATACAGAAAAAGTAGAATTGGGCTGAAAGATGTATTGCTTTATTACCTATTCAGGTTGAAAATTATGTTTTAAAAAGTTACTAAGTAACTAAGTAACAAATTACTTTTGAAAATATGTAATCAGTAAAGTAACAGTATTACTTTTTGGGGAAGTAATCAGTAATTAGTTACTGATTACCTTTTTCAAGTAACTTGACAAACACTGCCTGTAATACCTACAGCGTGCTCTAATCGCTCTAATAGGATATTATGGTCAACAGTATCGAATGCTGCACTAAGGTCTAGCAGGACAAGCACAGAGATGAGTCCACTGTCAGAGGCCATAAGAAGATCATTTGTAACAAGCACAGAGAAATAAGGCACTCCTCTGCAGACTCTTTCAAGAATTTTTGAGATGAAAGGAAGGGTGGAGATTGGCCTCAATTGGCTTAAACAAGCACAAATAACCATGACATGACACATGGAGTCCACCACCAAAGACTATGACTATATCCAATAAACACCATCAAATGCACCCACCCTACTGCAGAAGCACACTGCTGATCTACAGCTATTAAAGAGGCCCAAACTTACGATCAAATCATTGCTTAATTTGGGCTTCCCCAGCAACAACCTGCAATCCATAGAATAGAATCCAGAGAATCATTCTGATAAAGTAAGACTTCACAGGCAATTTCTGTGAGAAATATGGAAGTGTGGTGAGCAGAAACACAGATGTGTACAGCAATACATGAACAAGTGTGGGATGCTCAGATAGCAGCTGCTATTTATCATCTGACCACATAGTGGAACTGACCACCAAACAAGTAATTAGCTATGCAATACTGAACAAAGGATTTATTCTCTGACAAATCTGTGGGTTCCATGTTTGTGTTTTGTGAATTCAATGGTTCATTAAGATGCAGATAAAGCCTTAGCAATATTTGAATCTGAAGCTGATGTTATTCCCAGTACAGTAAGGCTTTAGACTGTTTGTGATGCAGAGAGGTGGAGATTGGAGGTCTTGATTGAACTCCAAAGCTTGTAATCATTTATCCTGTTGTTTGATCTGTGTGTGTTTGTGTTCAGACTTTAAATTGAACAAGAAGACGTCTACCCTTCACTGAAGTAGTCCACCAGTCCAATGACTGACGTCCAGCTGCTGGTCTCTGATTGGTCACCCAGCACGTCACACCAGAGGACATCCACACATTGAAACTATTTTTATATACTTCATGTTTTCTTCTAACCAAATTAATTAACCAAATCAACGTATTCAAAAAGACAGATCTTTTTTTTTCTGTGGAAATTTAATTGAAATTTAATCGGCCATTTACATATGTTACTATATTTTACAACTTTGCATTATCAAAAAAAAAACAAAAAACATTTGTGGTGTGGTTCTGTGGGTTTCACTGAGATGTCGGATGGAAACTTGTTTGCCTGTGGCTAACTGATGCACATCTCTCTTCTCTGCAGGAAACAAAAACAGTGCAGGAAACAGCAAACGCATCATTTAATACTGTAAACTGCACAGCAGAGCTTCAGTACAGGATCTGTCTGTTTGAGATGGAAACACAGCAGTTTAGTTTAAGTGAGAAAAATTTCTAGTAGTTTCAAAATTACATTTTCCCTTTTTTCTCATTTTTAAATGATTAGAGATTTTAAATCAGGGGTTTTTCTTCTTTGACAGCTGACTGTAGTTTTTATATCTTTCTGCCAACCAGTGTTAGTGTTATTCCTTCTGGGAAACATTTATAAACTTGAAAACTCGTGATTTGGCCAAACACATCATCGAGATCCTGCCCTGATGTCTTTTCTGAGAACCGATTGGTCAATAGGTGATGACCAATTGTCAGGGTTTCTGGGTCTTTGACCCAGTATTCTTAGTTCATGTTCACTGTTTATATTCTGTCTGCTTCACCTCCTGTTTTATTGTGTTAGCCTTGGTCCATGTGCATTATGTTCTGTCCTCTTCCCGTTTATCATTAGGTCATTATGTTCAGCTGTGTACTCACCAGGTTCTAATCTCTCATCACTCAGCCTGTGTATTTATGTCCCTCAGTTCAACCAGTCCAATGTCGTGTCATTGATGTTATTGTGATGTTGTTCTCGCCGCTGTTAGGTTGTCCTCTGTTCAGTTCCGTCAGGTCAGCCGGTCAGATGTCAGTCAGTCTTTCATTCATCCATTCAGTCAGTCGTCCAGCCGGCCAGCCGTTTCCTACTTCTGTTCTGTTTGTTCACTCCGTTGACAATAAAACACCAATCTTCACCTACCTGTGAGTCCAGCGTTTGGGTCCTCCTTCTTTCGTCCACGACCTCATCCTGACACCAATCAGCCAATTCATATTTTTTTTCTACAGGGCTGATCTAACAAACAGGAAATATTGTAGATGTTATGATTAGTAAAAATGTTCATTAATTCATCTTCTTAACTAAAGGATCTCTTGTTTAGTTGAAATAATGCCATCTGTCAAGTTTTATGTGGACAACAATTCTCCTTAACTAATAGCATTGACTGAATCACAGGTTTACCTGGATACCTGTATTTGTAATTCTATGCTTCTGTTCGGTGTTCCACTTATTGTATGGGTAGGCAGGTTGTGTGCGTATGTATGTGTGTGGACGTCAAGCACCTGAAGGCCTGATGGGTTTGGTCCTGCTAGAGGATTTGCCACGCCTGAAGCTCCACACACACCTGCTGCTGATCAGGCTCGTCGGGGGAGCTATTTAAGAGACCGATGGAGCTCCCACCGATGTGGAATCATTGCATGAGACTCCACATTAGTCTTCAGCTTAGTAAAGTTAGTGTGTGTGTGTGTGTGTGTGTGTGTGTGTGTGTGTGTGTGTGTGTGTGTGTGTGTGTGTGTGTGTGTGTGTATGCCCGCAGTTGTAAAGTGTCCTGATGTCTGCTTCTGTTGTTTCCCCAGGAGAAGTGTGGAGTGCCAGACAGCAGCCAGCATGAGGAGTGCTGAGACACGGACTTTTCAGGGAAAGACAAAACACGGGAGCCAGGGGAGAGCACGGGGATTTATTGTTGTTTTTTCCATACACTGTAAATAAACGCACTGTTTACACACAGAGCTCAGCGCCTGGGTCCTCCTTCCCTACATCCCCACGGTTTGCCCCGGCGTCTACAAGGAAATGATGTTCGCGCCGCCGGCGCTCCTCACCGCAGCCGGATTCCCGTGCATCTCAAGAGCCGGCTGTGGTGAGTAATAAAGAGAATATTTTGTTTTCCTCACCATCTTTGTCTGTGTCTGCAGTGGATGATGATGTAGCTGACGCTGCTTTTAGCCAGCCGTTAGCGCAGGCAGCATTACCTCAGTCAGAGGTCTCCACTCCACTCGCGGCTTCACCATCTTCCGTGGCTGTACCACCGCTCTCTCATCTGCCTGCAGCCACCTTTCTGCCATCCTCTTCACCACCTGCTACGTAGTGGTTCGCAGTAATGAGGGTTCTAAACTTGGGGCGTCACAGCGCCCCTTTTATAACATCGTACAAACTCAACAGTTCTTTGTCCAACCTGGGCTGTTGCTGAACAGAGAAGACTTTCACAAATACAAATACGAGGGTTTCTACAGACAAAAATATGGTTGTGCTATGGGCTCCCCCGTGTCACCTATTGTAGCCAACTTTTACATGGAGGAAGTGGAAAGAAAGGCTCTTGGTTCCTTTAAAGGGAGAGTACCCAGCCACTGGTACAGATATGTAGACGACACCTGAGTCAAAATCAAGACGCAAGAAGTGGAATCCTTCACTGCGCACATTAACGCTGTGGATAAAAACATCAAGTTCACCAGGGAAGACACAAAGGATAACTGTTTGCCTTTCCTGGACTGCGCCGTGCACATTGAAGAGAATGGCAACCTCAACATTGAAGTTTACCAGAAGCCCACACACACGGACCAGTACCTCATCTTTGACTCCCATCACCCTCTGGAACACAAACTTGGAGTAATTAGGACCCTACACCACTGGGCAGAACATGTTCCCTCTAAGCCTGAAGGAAAAAAGAAGGAACACACACATGTAAAGGAAGCACTCAAAACGTGTGATTATCCTAATTGGACATTTATAAAGTCAGCAAAGAGGCACAGAAAAGAAGATCAGACACCAGCGAGGGAGGATAAGAAGGACAGACGCAACAACATTGTCATCCCCTATGTAGCCGGTGTATCAGAGAAACTCAGGAGAGTTTTCTCCAAGCACGACATCCCGGTGCATTTCAGACCCAGCAACACACTCAGACAAAAACTGGTTCACCCGAAAGACAAAACGCCAAAACACAAGCTTAACAACGTGGTGTATGCTGTACAGTGCAGCGAGGAATGCCCAGACCTCTACATTGGAGAGACCAAACAGCCACTTCACAAGCGCATGGCACAACACAGAAGAGCCACCTCCACAGGACAAGACTCAGCAGTCCATCTGCATCTTAAGGATAAAGGACACTCTTTCGAGGATGCCAATGTTCACATTTTGGACAGAGAGGACAGATGGTTTGAAAGAGGAGTGAAAGAAGCCATCTATGTCCACTGTGAGCGACCATCTTTGAACAGAGGCGGGGGTTTACGACACCAACTCTCTGCCATCTATAATCCAGTTTTGAGATCCCTCCTCAGACGCTTTAACACCCACTCACATCCTGGGCCATCTGACCTCAGGAAATCACATGATAAGGTGGGGCCAGGTTTCACAATGAGCTCACCCGAAACCCTGGCTGATTGGGACCCACACCCACTGTCACACCTTGGCTCATGTGATTAGAGGATCATCAGGGGTCCTTTTGTCCCTCTGTGGGGGGTCACTCAAACTAGGTTTAAATCTGGGACTCTCCACCATTTGACCTTAGAACTGAAGAAGCTTCTCGGATGAGAGGTGAAACGTCTTCAAGCAACTCAAAGAAGTCCAGACGCTTTTCTTTCCAAGCTCCTTAGACTACGATGACCTGGATGACTGAGAACCTTCACAGACGACTTCCACAATCTTTTCCCAGGTCAGCACCTGGCCCTCCTATGTTTTATCCTTCTGAGCATTTCCCATAACATCAGCTATGTGTAACAGAAAACATGGCTGATGAACAGTGTTGGTCAAGTGACTTGAAAAAAAGTAATCAGTAACTAATTACTGATTACTTCCCCAAAAAAGTAATCCTGTTACTTTACTGATTACTTATTTTCAAAAGTAATTAGTTACTTATTTACTTTTTAAAACACGATTTACAACCTGAATAGGTAATAAAGCGATAGATCTTTCGGCCCAATTCTACTGTTTCTGCATAATGTTCCATAATAATAATAATAATCTGCAACATGGCAAAAAACTGTGGTCAAGCTTAGGGCTGTTCGATATAACGATATATATCGGATGACGATATAAAAACGTCTATCGTTTCATTTTACACTATCGTTTGTTTCGTGGTGTCGCAAAATAACCTGCTTACGGCAATATGTTTTCATCGTTTTGATGGTCACTGTAGTGGCTATATTCATTTCTTAAAGTTCTCTCTTTCTCTTATATTTAACATAACCACACTACAGACATACAAGCATTTGTTTTTATGCGTTGTCGTTAGCAACAACGAATGTAAAACCACGGCGTGTCCGCTTGTTCCACATAAACCTTTCACAATAAAGCTCAAGATCCTGTTGAGAAAGATGCAGCGTATTTACGGATGAGAAGCAAAAAAGAGCCGCCAGGTTCTAAAAAATAAACTTTAGACTCAAATGTTAGAACAGGCTTTTCCCTGCAGCACGCCGTGTAATAAATACTACAAAGAAAACAGCGGCAGTTACAACCCATGTCTAAAAATGTATAGTTGTATACAAATATATACATTTAAAAAAAAAAAAAAAAAAAAATTATATATATATATATATATATATATATATATATATATATATATATATATATATATATATATATATATATATATATATATATCGATCGTTATCGGACGATATATGTCTTAATTTTGGTCATATCGCACAGCCCAAGTCAAGCTATTTATTACTGCATGCAACAGTTACACAGCAGATTTGCATTGACTGATCAGAAATATTTATTATGGTGATGATAGACATCAGTTATATTCACAAGAAAAGGAAAACTATCACTCACCAGTTACTGTGATAAGGGTAACCCAAGAGAATGGATGGATGAAAAATAACAACAATTATTATCACTATCATAATCTTCCCAACAAAAACTCCATCTCACCAGAAGCAGAAGTATCTGTGCTATAGTAAGGTCTCCTCTAGGTGCAGCTTTTAAGTTTCTTTCTTTTTTTTTTTCTTATGGCGTAATAAAGAAATCCAAAACGTAATTTTGCCACTTGCAACAATTTTGGTCACCACAGATTGGTCAAGGGGGAAAAAAGAAATATAAGATTATTTTTAAAGTCACTGGAATTATGAAAACTGCTGGAAAAATGTTCATGTATTACCATTTTTAATTTGTCTCTATGGTCACGCGCAGCGTCGATTGTCCACCAGAGGGTGCTGCTGAACCTGCAGCGTCACAGCTTCTCACAGCCGTCAGTACAAGTGTTAAAATCCAACACTGTTCCTGCTTCCCTGTTTATCGATAGTTTGATGAACACAAACAGTTTCTTTTCTTTTTTTCACTCACCACCAGGCCAGACAAAGGAAGTAAAAAATTTATTGTTGCTCTCAGTCAAACTTTGTTCCTCCCCATTAATCTTTTGTTTTTTCATCATGTGTCCTGTTGTCTTTAAAGTCGTATTTCTGCCCCTGTAATCAACTTAGTGGAATAAACAGGGAAAGTCTCATTTAATACCTCCAACCCCTCCGCTACACTTGGAGGGGTTGGAGTAGCGTTTGTCTTGGTTTTTTCTAAAAAATCTGACATTGATTAATGACTCTGACAGAAATTGTGTACAGATGATGGTAAAAACAGTATATACAGATATAAACACTGTGTTTTAAGAAGCTTTTGTTGGAGATTCATTTATAAAGTATTTCTAGTTTTGTAGCTTGAGTAAAGCAATCAGCTTGATTTGATATGATTTTGATTTTTGACTTCTGCTTTCTATCTTTTCATTTAAGGAATCATTTGAAATTATATATGTCGTAACATTTGTTTATATGTAGTTTGTGTAATATTAACTATAAATTGTCCTCATTTGTTTTGCACCTAACCATCTTGCAGAGGAAATCACCACCTTTTACTTTTATTGATTAGACTGAGCTGATCTAATTTCATAAACTGAGTGGAGTGGGAAGTTGTCTCTGCACATCTACCTGATTTATTGCAACACTTCACTTCTTCATTACTTCTCTGTTTCTTTGTATTTGTGGTAGCTGTTTGTCACATGTGTGTACTTAGATTTGGAGAAGATAGGAATGTGGTTGCTAAGGTGTTGCTATGTGCACTGATGTCACACAGGTGAAGGGTGTGTTGTACCAAACAGGATGACACACAGATGTGTGGGTTAATTTGATCTGTGGCTCTGTGTGTCACGGGCTGCGATGGCAGACCATGGAGTGGCAGTGAAAGTAGGGCCCAAAACGCGAGACTCTTAGCGAAGGACAGTGGATTTATTTACAGGAGGTGAAAAACACACAACTATATACAAAATCCCAGCACTGTGGTCCCGTGGTGATTCTCCCTGAATCCCACACAGTGCAGATGTCCGTAAAAGAGAAAGGTGGCGACTCCAAAAAAAACTCCAATTCCCACACCGTGACTTAGAAGCACACTCCGCTCCAGATTCCTGGTAACACAAAAAAACAGAAGGTTAGCAGGGGATCTATTTCCTCGGAGGTTACGCAAAAGCTCACGGCAGTACTGACGATTTCTGACTCAAGGATCCAGCGTCGGCCTCAGCTCAGCTGCAGTCTTAAATGCCGTTCCCTTGACGAGCGTAATCTGCTGCAGCTGGCAGAGGACGACGAGCGGCAGGTGTGGCTGTCTCTGGAGCAGAAACACTTCCGGGTTCGCAGTCTCCTCAGCGAACCCACACCTCCGGAAGCTCACATGGGCCCTGTGCTTCGTACGTCGCTTACTACATCCAAGATCAAATGAAACATCCAAGATCAAATCATCGCGCTAACCGTGAGCTCGCTAATCCAGTTCCCCGAACACACCTGCTGTTGACGATTAGTACAGCTGGATGAAGTAATGTGCGATCACTGGGTGCCGTAAAAGGGGATACGCATCGATAGCAGAAACAGTGATCGGCAACCCGCTGATTGGTCGGCGAAAATGGCGAAGGAGCGCGCTCGGTATTTTTCGGCAGCAGAGCAAGAACTCTTGAGTGAGGGATTTCAGGAGTTTCAGAGTTTAATTAAAACGCAAGGGAACACTGCAAAGGCTGCAAAAGCAAGGAGAGAGGGCTGGCAGAAAGTTGCTGACAAATTAAACTCGTAAGTAATTCAATAATAACAATAATAATGGAGTGGATTTATATAGCGCTTTTCAAGGCACGCAAAGCGCTTTACAATGCCACTATTCATTCACTCTCACATTCACACACTGGTGGAGGCAGCTACGGTTGTAGCCACAGCTGCCCTGGGGCAGACTGACAGAAGCCAGGCTGCCATATTGCGCCATCGGCCCCTCTGGCCAACACCAGTAGGCGGTAGGGTAGATTTATCATATCACACTATATTATCCAATATTATATTACATTATATTATATTATAATATGTTATATTATATCCCCTTTCACATTAGAGCCACAACAGGACCCACTAGAACATGGGAACAAGTAAAAGTGAAATATAAGAATATTCCACAGCATGGTAATATTTATCACTTATATTGCTTGTCGTCTCTTGGAAAGAGACCCTGGAATAATCTGTTTGTTTGTTCATAACAGCAACCAAGAAAAGGGCAGAGCAAAAAAAAAGACAGGTGGTGGTCCTGCACCCCCTCGTCAACAAGTTGGTTAAGTGAATAATACCCTCACGGGAAAATCGATATCTCTCAATGAGCACACTGTCACGCTGAGCTAAAGGATCCTGTCTGTCCCGCAATATACGCTGAATTCTGAGGACTCTCCTTATCAATCTTGCACCTTCCGCAATGGGTTGCTCGCGTAAACGGACAGGACATGGCTGCGACAGACTTCCCAAATCCACCTTCGCTTTTATAGCCGTGGTCTCTCATCTTGATTACACGAAGTAATTTACAATTACTACTCTGAAATATGAATTACATCTGTAATAATCACATACATGTAATAGGATGTTAATAGTACATTTCCCTTTTTTAGGGAATGACCTGTATGTATCTGTGTGAAATCAATAAAAGGATCAAGTGCTGCATTATCTTTAGTTACATTGATAATATTTATTTATGGTGAAACAGTGGTGGAATATCGCTGTTGCTTTCGTATGAATGACGCGGACATACCTGCGTGGCCGCGATCTAATCCTGTTTACATAAAGTAAACCTGCTCCCCAGCAGGTTTACGCTTACGGCTCTGTTGCTATGACAGCAAGTCCCGGATGGGCTTCGGGGAACCGAACGATCCAGGATCACGCGAAATCGTCAACAATCTAATCCAGCTAACTCACTTAGCGCGGTACGAAGCACAGGCCCATGGAGACACATGGAGAAACCAAAACAACACACGGAAAACATAAACATAAACATACACTGAAAATACATGAGCCCTGGGTCCCTAGACCCAGGCCATGACACTGTGGTACAGAGGCCACTTTATACACAGACTTTAAACTTGCTATATTTTATTGTTTGATTTCTTAACTATTTTTAACTTTTTTAATTGTATTAAGTGGAATAAATATTCAATATGTCCCTATTGATACCACTTTTTTATGTCCGATACCGATATCATAAATTTGGATATCTGCCGATACCGATATGAATCCAATATAGATATAGTTTTTTTTTTATATCTTGCTGCATTTTGTACTAGTTCATACTCAAGTTTAAATAAACAGCAACACTAAAGCTATTCTGTTATACCTGTATGTAAAAAAATACACTGCACCCAAAATATTTCATAGTTCAGCAAAACTGATCAATCTAATAAACTTAAACCTACTCAATCCTTCCTATTCTGGTATTTTAAAGAGAACTTAGCAGAAATATTAAGTAACCTAACTAATAGGGTTGCAAACTCCCAACAAAAAAAAATAGGGAACCACCCCCCACCCTCCACCTCATGATGCTTAATTGACGTAATCAACTTTAATTTGATGCAGGTTGGAAAAAAAATGCACAGAAATAAATTATTTTTCAAGAATAATTAAATAGATTCAACATCTTTCTTCAACAGAATTGCAGACTGCACAGATGGTATCTTCCCAAAGGAAAAAGTACTATAGCTTACTAGGGTATATATATTAGACTTAATAGTTACTATATACAGCAATGGACTTCTTTACATCTTACATCAGATTAAAACTTTGGGTGTAAGATTCAGATAATTATTTATTAAAAGCTAGACATTTTAAATGAGAATAAGAAAGAAAAGTATGTCTTTGTGCCCCCTTTTCCCTGTTAATGCCCTATCGGCCCCCCTGGCTAAACTTTGCTAGATCCGCCCCTGCACAGTTACCAGCCGTCAGCTACGTAGAAAAAGATCCTGGTGGAGAAAGTAATATTAAATAAATTGTAACAACAGCTTATCAAGCTTAAACGTGCTGCTGTTGTTCAGCCGCTGGTTTCCTCTTTCTGGTGCAAAGTGGACCAAAAACAAACTAGAGACACGGACTCGCGACAGAAAAGCCGATCAGCTGATCATTAAGCAGTTTCACGATTGAATTAGCAGTAGGAGAGGGAGGGAGAGAGAGAGAAGAGGCAGTTGCTCCATATATCGGTTGTTAAGCTTAACGTGGGAATTCAGAGATGAACTTACACACTTGCTTTACTTCTCTCTGGGATCACTTCCTCGGAGATGAAATGCCGCTCTATGATGTGAGCACACTGCTCTGACGTGCTACGGTTATGGGCTGTATTAGCAGATTTCTTTTTCTCCATGATGTATTAATCACGTATGTAATCATATCACATTAGTTATAATAATTTCATATTTTCACTTAGTTGTATGCATGTTCACTACAGAGGGGCCTTGTGCTCTACACACAGTGAGACCATTGTATTGAAGACATTAAACGATAGTGAGAGTCAAGGATGAGTTGGACTGAGGGTATATATATATATATATATATATATATATATATATATATATATATATATATATATATATATATATATATATTAGGAGAAAAGGAAAAAGAGGTGTGATATACTGTTCGGAATGATTCAATATTTCGCGTGTCTGTTTGAGACATTGCTATTGTTCTAAATAAAGTTTATTACAAAAAGAAAATCACACCTTTTGGTCCTACAGCGCAGCGTAAACACACGTCACTACAACGCGATTTTTTTCTGAGAAAACCAAGGTGTGGAGTTTGAACGGGTAGCTGAAAAACAAATATTTTATCTTTATTTAAACCTTAAATTAAATCTCATGTAGTCAGTTTTAAAACTCTGGTTTTGTTATTAACTGAAAATACCGACAGACTCAAACTTTTAGAACAAACTAAGGGTTAGATCGTCAAAAACAGAAAACACGGAAATGTCTGCGTCGCTCTGCTCGACTTTGCTGTTTGTCGGTGTCTTCGTGTTTGTCTCTGCAGGTGAGGTTTATAAACCAAACGGTGTTTCCCTCTGAGATAAAGAGGAATAAACTTCAGTCTGGTTTACATGTTACTTCCCAAACATTTAGTTTCAGAGCGTCTGTTTACATGTAGTTTCATATTGAATCAGTTTGTGTGTAAATGTCATGAGGTTCGAAGAAGTGAATTTACCCGCTTGGTCAGCGGTGCAGTTTCCAGCACAGAGACAAAAAAGTGTAATGTGTTGTAGTTTCAGGAGTCAGCATACAGCCAGAGGCCGATCTACAGAGGTGGAGTGGCATGTGCCACCTTAAAATGATCTCTTACCACCTCTAGTGCCTAGATTATTTTAGGGTGGCACATGCCACCGCAGCAATTTCCTAATGTTGTAAATCTGCTCAACATTTGGCAATAAAGCCCTTTCTGATTCTGATTCTCTGTAGATCTGTCCCAATGTCCCAATGGTTGTATAAAATAAAAAAATGTCAGAATCATTGTTTACATTTCAAGGCATTCTACAGATAATATGTGTAAAGAAATACCTGTATTAAAAAGCTTTTTGTTCAGTGTATACAAACAGCTGTAGCTCCATAAAGGCAGCATGCAGAGACTCACAGTGTCTTATAATGAGAGGCTGCTTTCTCTCACACATTATGTTCACTTTCACTTATTTCACTGTATAACTGTTTATATACTGTCATCCACAGTAATGTACTCATTTATTCTAGATGCAGCAACCCTTCAACCCTCTGAGTTTCCGACTTAAAATTAAACTAACTTTGACTGTCATACTGTCATAATATAAGATTTGGGAGCTTTAACAAAAAAAGCACTACTCAAATTCTATGCAGCAAAAAATAAGTAAATTTTTATAGGTAAATAAAAATAAAATAACAGCACAATTGACTGTATGAAGACATCTTGTTAATATAGAGTGATGAAGGTTGTAACTGACTTTTGTGTCAGTAGGAATAGATTAAGGTCAGATCTCTGTAGGGGTGGGGTGCAGTGGTACTGTGTGATATTAACAGCATTTACTGTCATAATGATCATGTGTGTACTTTAGCATCAACAAAAGATTTTTTTTTATTCTTTTTTTATGTATATCGTGCACGGATGTACTATAATTTAATATGTGCATACACTCCTCACTCCATCTGGCTGCCAAAGTAGTGATCAGTTGCACTTTGACCTTTAACCTCTCTGCTCTGTGTCGTTTCCTCTTTCAGACCAAAAAATCATCACAGCTGAGTCTGGACAGAACGTCACTCTGCCATGTCGAGCTCCAAATAACAACATCATCTTAGGTGTAGAGTGGAACAGAGCTGACCTGGAGACACAATATGTGCTTTTTTACCGAGATAACCTGTTTGATCCAGATGAACAGCATCCATCTTTTAAGGACCGGGTGGGTCTGCAGGACAGACAGATGAAGGATGGAGACGTATCTTTGATTCTGAAGAATGTGACGATTAATGACACTGGAACATACGAGTGTCGTGTCAAGACAGAAAAAAAACGTAGAGAGAATCAATCAAATGTAATCAAAGAACCAATTTTAAATGAAAACGCATTCAGCAGCATCACACTGATTGTCGTACCGCCAGGTGAGTGAGTAGAGTTGAGTGTGTGTGTGATCAGAGGTGAAGCTGCTTCCTGGTTGTTGATGTTTGTTTCTAAAGATGTTGTTGATGAGACTTTGTAGAAAGCAGCTGGTCTGAGTGATGTGATCAGAGTGCAGTAGATAATGTCTGACAGCAGTTTGAAGAGGAAATGGATTCTGTTCTGTTCTTCACTCATCACCTACCTGACAGCTGACACCTCACACCTGTTTCTCACCTGCAGGTCAGACAGGAGGACACACAGAGGATGGAGGGAAGGAGGGTGGATCTGTTGGAATGATCGTTGGCCTGACAGTACCTGCTCTGCTTCTTTTTACTGGTGTTGTTGGTTTTTTGATCTACAGAAAACATAAACGACAGAGTCAGGGTCCATACTAGCCTCCTGAGTAACTGCAGCATATTTGAAATGTCTTTAGTGTTTTTGATGATGATGATGTTTGGTAAGAGAAGCATCACTACACTACATCAGTAAAATGCAGAATGGAGTTCAACTGCCCAATATGCAAATTTAAAAAAGAAATACAAGCAGGTTGAGAACCAGGAGCTGCTGATCTGTCAGCCCGAGACTGGCAGAGATTTATTAAAACAGACATTTTTTTTTTAATATCACTGAGACTGAACTTCTAGCTTTTTATTTTAATTCAGTAGGTTAATAGCACAATATGCTGTGTATTATTTGTTTAAAATGTTAAAGCCTACACTGTTTTAGTAAGTGTAAGAATATATTAGGCTTACGGTATTTTGTAAATTTGTAAATAATAATAATACTTAGCAGTAATAGTAGTAGAAAAGTACCCCGCAGCATCTCCACCACTGGTTTTATATTTTGCTAAGAAATTTGGAGTTCTGATCTACAGAAAACATAACAAAAACAACCGAGTCAGGTTTCATTCATATTAAATGGAGCATATTTTTAGATAACAGTGAAGCAAATAATTAGGAGAAAGCAAAACCGCCCAAAGACAAAAGAGACTGAGCTGCTGATCTTTCAGCCTGAGACTGGCAACAATTAAAAAAATAACACAGATATTCTTTAAAATCTGTGGGTTTAGACTCTACATGATGACATCCTGCAAGAATAAACATTCATTTTATTCTCTAGGTTAATAAGATAAGATGCTGCCTATTAGATCAAGTTTAAGATTTTACGCCTACAACATTTTACATGTAATTTATTTCAACCTTTGAGCAGGTTTTTGTAAAACTATACATAATAATAATTGTTAGTTTTTAGCAGTAGTAAGATTACACTCTTACATCCTAAACCAAGTTTTATTTCATTATATTTTGCTATGAAAAGTGGAAGTAGGTGCAGCGATATACTGAAACAAGCACACATGTAGAGTTTGTACAGTTCTAATAAGCTGAAAGTCTGTATTTCGTATGACTGCCTTTATTCTTCAGCACAGCCTGAACTCGCTCAGGCAGCTTTCCTGTATTCCAGTAGTCTTCAGGAATAGTTCTCCAGGATATTCAAAGCTTTTCTTTGGATGTTTCTGCCTTTTGTTCTCTGCTAAGATGATCCCACACTCCTTAATTAATGTTGCGCTCTGGGCTCTGGGGAGGCCGATGCATGAGTCATAGTTTTCCACTGTGTGTTTTTCTCTCCAGTTATGCTTTTACTACATGGTCGATGGATATGGTTTAGATTTACTGCAAATGCAGTTTGTTTGGGATCATTGTTATGCTGAGTAATGAATTTAACTTCAGTCAAATTCTTTCTTAATCGTGGATCAAATTCTAATATACTGTAAACTCAGAGATTAAGCGGGTGTTAAAGACAGGGTGATTAGTTTATGTAAAATGTAGTTTGTTGTTCTGGTTTATGTGCTGAAAATGGTTTTATTTGTGTATGTGTTAGACTTGTACATAGTTAAACATATATGGATCAAATAATGTTGAATCCTGGAATGGAAGCAATGAAATTTGAAATAAGGGGGTGGGAACAGGAAAAGTGTAAATTTCATCCTACTCCTTTTCGAGCACACATATTCTGTAGACATAGATATTTACATATTTACATGACAAGTTTCTTTTGTTTCTCTTGTTATTTCAATTATATTTGCATGTATGAAATAAAATGATATCTATCTATAATCTTGTGTTTATTGAATCATAATTCCATCATTTTTAACAAGATCTCCAACACTACTGCCTGAAATGCAGCTTCAAACCTTGACAGACTCTCCATCCTGTTTTACAAGAGGTGTAGAGATGAATATTTAAACCAAAACTTTCAAATGTGGATTGTGATTAGACTTCAGCACGCAGTAAATGAATCGTCTGAAGGTCCAGATGCATCTCTTGTCCTCTGTCAGGTCTTTGCTGGGTTTGGGGCGATGGTGGCTCAAGAGTTGGGAGTTCGCCTTTAAATGGGAAGGTTGCTGGTTCGAGCCCTGGCTCGGACAGTCTTGGTTGTTGTGTCCTTGGGCAAGACACTTCACCTGTTGCCTACTGGTGGTGGTCAGAGGGCCCGGTGGCGCCAGTGTCCGGCAGCCTCGCCTCTGTCAGTGCGCCCCAGGGTGGCTGTGGCTACAATGTAGCTTGTCATCACCAGTGTGTGTGAATGGGTGGATGACTGGATGTGTAAAGTGCTTTTGGGGTCCTTAGGGACTAGAAAAGCGCTATACAAATACAGACCATTTACCATTTTGTTTCTAGTTCTTAAGGACATGACTTTCAGAAACAGGCCTGCTGCATCTTCTTTTGTCCTCCTCTTGTTCAGTTTCCACAGTAATTTTAAGGACGCACTTCACATGATGCCAAGATATACCAAGTTTTTGGGGATTCAATTGTCTAGTGCAAATATATTACTTTATATCTATGCAACTGTGCTGTTTCTGGAAATAAATTGTGTGTTTTTGTGACTGGTACTAATAACAAAGTGCCCAAGTTGTCTGTTGTGTTTAGACACACACTGGTTCAGCCGTGGAGCTGCTTAAATGATTCATAGGTCACTGTTAAGTGTCTTTGCAAACACAGAAAAAAATATCTTTGAAATTGTTCAAGTAAGAAGAATTGGACTGAAAATGAGTGAAGATTTTTTGTGACAATCAAACAAATTCTCATATAGAGATCAGCTGTTACAGAGTAATTACAGGCACAGAACACAAACACTGTGAAGCTCTGTGGATTATAGACGATGGATCATTAGTTGTATAATGTCCGGGATCAATTTGCTACCTGTAATTAAGTCATTATGAAATCAAACCAGAGAAAGAAATATTTTCTAAGTAGCTGCAGAGTCAGATGTTGCCTCTCTTATTACTAAAGTTTAAACCTTTCATTCTGTTTGTTACTTTGAATATGTCAAACGTCATTTACATATTGTTTATTTATTTTTTATGTGTGTTTTCTTGTTTATTGTTAATAAAGCTTTGCAAACATCGTTACTAAATATTTTAGTCTTCATTGAATGTCTATGTTGCTTTTTCTGAGCTGTTGAACCTGCGGATGCAGATTTTGTCTGAGCTGGAATCAGACAATAAAGAAAAATAAAATAAAAATAAAACCACTGATTTCTCAGGAAGAGCAAACGTTACCAAGAATAACATTCAAATAATCCTTTTGGTTTTTTGTTCTCAATGAACCTGAAACAAGCCATCCTTAAGATTCGAACACTGAAAAAAAACATCTGATAAATTGCTAAAATATTAGGCGTTGCAAAATCTATCATACTGAGAAGGAAAGGTGAGGAGGTAGGTGTGTTGATATCCAAATCTACCATAAAGTGAAGACTGCATGGAAGTAAATAAAAAGGCTTCACTGAAAGTGAAAGTGGTGAAACCACTCACAAGCCTCAAGAACAGAATGGCTAAATTGGACTTTGCTAAAAAAAAAAAACAGAAAAAAAAACATGAAAAAAGCAAAGTTCTGGAAAGACATTCTTTGAACAGATGAAACCAAGGTCAACCTCTATGATGGTAAGAAAAAGTATGGGGAAGGTGTGAAACAGTTAATGATCCAAAGCAAACCACATCAACTGTAAGACACGGCTGAGGCTGAGGGTTGGGCGTACACGGCTGTCAGTGGCACTGGGACTCTAGTGTTTACTGATGTGACACAGGACAGAAGCAGCTGTATGAATTCTGAGGTGTTCAGAGACATGCTGTCTGCTCAAATCCTTCTAAATCCAGTCACTTCGATTGGGCGGTGTTTCATAATACAGATGGATAATACAGTCAAAGCAACCCAGGAGTTTATTAAAGCAAAGAAGTGGAATATTCTTGAATGTTCAAGTCAGTCACCTTAACCCAACTGAGCGTTTCACTTGTTGAAGACTACATTTCAGACAGAAAGTCACACAAACAAACAGCAACTGAAATTGTACAGTAAAGGTTTGGGAAAGCATTAAAAGGGAGGAAACACAGCATCTGGTGTCATCCAGGAATTCAAGACTTCATTGTCAGCAAAGGATTTTCAACTAAGTATTAGAAATTAACATTTTATTTTAAGTTATTTAATTCGTCCAATTACTTTTGAGATCCTAAAATCAAAGGATTGTGTTCAAAAGTGCTTGATTTCCTCACATTTTTATGCAATCTTTCTGCTAAGCCAAGTGAATTAAAGCTGAAAGTCTGCATTTCAACTTCACCTAAGTTGTACTGTATAAAGAAATTAAGATGGAGGATTGCTGACTGAGTCAAAATCTGCTTTGACGTTTCTGTGAATAAATTCAAGTAATGTTCCTCTCCTAATGCTTTACTCTATGATTGACTCTGTTTTTTAAAAACAACATAAATCTTTTAACTGGGGAAACAAAAAACAAGTCAAACAGTGAAAGAGGATTTTCAGTGTTAGGTTTGACCTTTGACCTTGTGAAAAGACAACATTGAAAGTCCATCCCACTGCCTCAGGTTCATCAGACCATCCCTGCCCTTATGAGTGTTAGTTGGCTTGAAGTTGAGACTTTTAGCTGCTTAAAAATAATTTTAAAAATTAAAAAGGATTAAAAAGAGATAAAAGAAACTTTATGGAAAACACAAAACCCTCACTCACAGGTACATACCTGTACGCCCATCCCCCGGACACCAAGAACCACCAATGCACCAACGATGGAGGGCACAAGCCACCAGCAGGGAGTGTGGTCGGGGGACACAGGCCCCCACACACGGTGGGCCCTGAGATGTTCCCAGACAGGTGGAGTCTAAGACCCGACCTGACACATAGACAAACAGGCACACACAGATACAAACATGCATTCCCACCCTCATGCACACATATACAAATACTCGGCACTCACGCAATGTGGGAACAAACAGAAATGGACACTGTGCACACACTCACACTCCCCAAATATCCTCTATAGCCCAGGTCCAGGTACCTTCGTTCCCAGAGGAGCAATCCGCCCCTAGACCCAGAAGATGTTACATTTTTTCCCCGGCGTGGAGTCAAGCAGACCACCCCTGGTCCTGCAGCAGCAGAGAGGCCAAGCATCCCAGACCACGACCAGACAGCCAACTTTTCCTCCCAGCCCCCCGCCCCGATCATCTACTAGAACAGGTCATCTTGGTGGCTTGGGTGGCTGTAGCTCAGGTGGCAGAACAGGTCAGCTTGCCATCGCCAGTGTGTGAATGTGTGAATGTGTGTGATGAATGGGTGAATGACTGGATGTAGTTTGAAGCGCTTTGGGGTCCTTAGGGACTAGAAAAGCGCTATACAAATGCAGGCCATTTACCATCTACTAATCACAAGGTTGGTGGTTTGATCCCTGCCTGCTCCAGTCTGTGTGCCTGTATCCTCGGGCAAGATACCAAGCCCAAGTTCAGTTCCACCCTTAAATAAAAACCACTGCAGAAAAAAAGCACCTAAATGTATGTTGATGACACAAGTTGTATAAAGCAGTCTGAATGCTCAAGTAGAAAACACTATATAAGAACCATTTACTAGAGTTGGTCATTACTCAGAAGTGAAACATTAATGCAGAACTTGAAACAGAAACATATAAACAGGTAGAAGTCAGGTCAGCCTGACTGCTCATCACTGCTTCTGTTACCTGTTGAAGTTCAGGGTCTGGCTGCTGGGCTGGGGTCATCATTCACTCAGCTTTAATGTCACTCTGGGTTCTTGGCTAGCTTAGCGCTAGCATGTTGTCTGTGCAGGTGCTAGCAAAGAGCTGAAGTTGTGTTTGTGTTGTTTCTGTACTGGAAGCATTTTTTACCTCACCATCGGATACTTTCATGGAATAAAAATAAAAGTGACGTCCAGACTGGTGCACTATGTTGCTTATTCAGCACAGTAACTGAATCAGCTGATTGCAACCAAAGCACATAAAGCGTGTTTGTTTGTTTGATGTTTCTGACTTGCGTAGAGAAACCTAAGGAACCTTTGTAACACAAATCATGACAGAATTGTAACTGTAATGTGATTATTAAATGTAGTAAAGTATTGAGTTACTGACAAATATAGTGTGATCACAGGTTACTTTGCAGGTGTTGTGTTGATCAGCAGAGTACAGAACTTTTTCTGCTGAATGTGATTATTAAATATATTCACAGTACTCTGTCGACACACTGTTTATCACTCTACACAGTTTCATCATCATCTTAAGAACATATGTAAGTGAAGAGAATTTTTATCCACAGTTAAATGCTCAACATGTTAATTCTCTAATAAGCTGTGAAAGCATCACTGATGATCTGCTTGTATCCATGTTAGTGTTTAAAGTCCAACATCTCCCTCTAGTGGCCACATATAAACATGTGTGAGGATGGTGTTCATGTAAAATGTGAATCATAGTGTTCCAGTCAGTCATCAGTGTGTCTCTGCACAGCTGTAAAAAATGTGTTCAGAGGGCCTCAGTGTCTGAATGGTTCCAGTTCAGCTCCATAACAGCAGCGTCCCTGGTTTGATTCCTGTGTTTCAGCTCATATCTGCCTCTCTCACTGAGGGGGACGTCCACTACATGGACATGGATTTGTTCATCAACCAAGCTACAGATCACAGAGAGCAGAGGACATTTGAATTTATTCAATGAACTAATGTCTAGGATGTTTGTGGGCATCATACACATGGATTGTAATCTCACTGGTGAAATTTAGATTATGTTACTACTTTTTTACATGTCCATGTTTAAGTCCTTGTACATAAGTTTAAAAGAACAGAATTGTGATTTATTGTTTTTTGTTTCTGAAATAAAAGTGCATTGTTACAATGTACCCTTAGATATATGTTTAAATTATTTTATAACGTAATTGTTAAAAAAAAAAAAAAGTGAGTTTCCCACCTCGGTGTTTGAACCAATAGAAAGCTGGTGCTCAGAGGAAGAGGGCGGGCTTTACTTGGTGTCAGTGACAGAAATGAAAAAAAGCTCAAATGAGTGAGAAGGACGATGAAGGAAACATCTGTGCTGTGTCTGCTCTGTAAGTAGAATCTCTGTGTTTGTTTGAATTCTTGTACTTTGACTGTCTGCTCTCCTGATAACTGATGATGGAGGAGAAGACATGAAAAACAAATCAGGCTGAATTCAAGTTCAAAACACCACGAGGACCAACTGCAGGTCTGAACTGACTCTTTATCTTTGCTCAGGAGTCGAGGAAACACAGCAGGCAGTGAAAAGATCAAATCATTCACTCATTATATCAACACAGCTGCACAGTGGACACATGACTTTACTGGGTTATTAAATGTAACAGAGTGTCTATAGTCACAGTATAAACAGTGCACATACATATAATAAACCACCCATTATGTTCATATCTCAGGTACAATGATGATGTTCATTGGTCTGTTTAGTTAACCAAAAGATTTCAATAAACACTGTTTTTTTAATCTCATTATTAACTCCATTAGTAAAAAATTCCACACAAAAATTAGTGCAGTGGTTTGTCTCTCACGATCATGGTTCAGTCAGGATATATCAGTAGTTTCTCGTAAGAAATGTACATTAAAACAATGTATATTGAAATGACTTGCACATAAAATATATTTGTTTTTCATGATGTTGATTTTTTAATATATTTTGTATAACATTTTATTTTTTTGGAAGAGTTATAGTTGCCAGCTTGGCACTTGTCTCTCAATTAGAAAATGGATTTATTGTGTGAAAATATTAAGTCTTTTTTAATAGAGCGGAGGGCAAGATTGGTTGCAGTGGTTTGTCAGCTGTTTGTGTGGAGTTGTTCTTTATGTTCACCTCAAATCAACCTGAGTGTCATTTCTCTTTAGTCCTGATCTCACTGCTGAGCTGCACAACAAACCAAGGTCAGTAACCTTCTTCTGTCACAGTTTAAACCTGAGAAATGCTCACTGATATGACCTGATTGGGTTCATGTTTCACAATGGATCTCATTAAAACTGATGAGATAAATGATAAAGCACAGCTCACTTTTCGTACTTGTGTCATGTCTAACATATCTTTTTTTTTTTTTAACCCTCACAGCTCGTCTGACTGTGAGTCCCAGCAGCTCTCAGTTCTTTAAAGGAGACTTTGTGTCTCTGAGCTGTGAGGAGGACGACAGCTCTGCTGGATGGACTCTGAGGAGAAACACAAGCAAACAACAGAGGACTCAGTGTGGAACAGATGGGTGGGGGAGAATAGCTGGTTCTTCCTGTAATATCAGTATAACAGCACCTCATGACAGTGGAGTTTACTGGTGTGAGTCCAGAGAGGGTCCCATCAGTAACATGGTTAACCTGACAGTCACTGGTAAGCTGAGTGTGTGGAGTTAGTGTTGATGAAGCTGTGTGTAAATGGATGAAATGCTGTAGTTTGTCTCTGTGTTGAGGTGGATCAGTGATCCTGCAGAGTCCTGTCCTCCCTGTGATGGAGGGAGATGACGTCACTCTGCTCTGTAAAACAAAGACCACTCCCTCCAACCTCCCAGCTGCTTTCTATAAAGATGGCTCCCTCATCAGGAAGCAGCCTACAGGTCACATGACCATCCAGCATGTTTCCAGGTCTGATGAAGGCCTCTACAAGTGTGACATCAGCGGTCATGGAGAGTCTCCATCCAGCTGGATCACTGTCACAGGTGACACACTCACCTGTCTGTGTTTCTGCAGCTTTCAACATTCACAATGTGACGACAACTTAATGACTGTGTTTGCTTTATTTTAGACAAGCAAACCACCACACCTCCACCTACATCCACACCTCCTCCTGGTTCCACCTCCATCACTCTTCCTCCTGATCTCCTCCTATAATTATCCTCCTATAATTATTTTACTTGTACATCCCTTGTGTGTGGCATTAGGGGCAGAGATGTAGGTTAGTAGAGGAAGCTACACAGTTTTACAACTGTGTGGTTGTTGGTTCTGATGGTCATGTCATGTGTTTTTTTCACTCTGTTTTTGTTGCTGCTTTTAAGATATAGATAATAAATAAAGTGTTAAAAGTACTGGCCATGGTGAACCAGAGTTGGAAATTACTTCAAATTCCCTCAGTTGGCTTTTTGGTGGTTGGATTGCCACTGATGGTTTAATTATTGAGAGCAATGTTCCAGTTTACCCTCATGGTGACTGTGTTGTCTTATTGTTATCGTTTCTTAGATAGAGTTAGATATAAAGTTGTTATGGATGTTTTTATCTGTGGTAAATTAAATTGAAAACTCTAATATCTATCCAATCATAACAATGATACAAAAACAATAATCTAAATAATCCTAAAAAAGCAACAGAAATAGGCTGATTGACTGATGACAGAAACACAATGAGTACTCAAAGTCTAAAGAACTTCTAAAGAAAAGCGTCTGGACTTCTTTAAGTTACTTGAAGACGTTTCACCTCTCATCTGAGAAGCTTCTTCAGTTCTAAGGTCAAATGGTGGAGAGTCCCAGATATAAACCTAGTGGTTTGAAAAGGAAAGCTATCACTCAGCGACTGTGATAAGGGTAACTGTAGAGAATGGATGGATGGAAAACAACAATTACACTTGCAACAATGGTGGTCACCACAGATTGGTCAGGAAAAAAAGAAATAAATAAAAGATTATTTCTAAAGTCACTGGAATTATGAAAACTGCTGGAAAAATGTTCATGTATTACCATTTTTAATTTGTTTCTATGGTCACACGCAGCGTCGATCGTCCACCAGAGGGTGCTGCTGAACCTGCAGCGTCACAGCTTCTCACAGCCGTCAGTACAAGTGTTAAAATCCAGCACTGTTCCTGCTTCCCTGTTTATTGATTGTTTGATGACCACGGACAGTTTCTTTTCTTCTATTCACTCACCACCAGGCCAGACAAAGGAAGTGAATATTTAATTGTTCCTCTCAGTCAGACTTCCTCCCCATTAATCTTTTGTTTTTTCATCATGTGTCCTGTTGTCTTTGAAGTCGTATTTCTGTCTCTGTCAGCGACTTAGTGGAATAAACAGGGAAAGAAGCAACCGCTACACTCTGAGGGGTTGGAGGTATGAAATCTGTTTTTTCTCTATAAATCTGACATAAAGTTGACTGTAGTTGCTGATGTTATTTAGGGTTCAACATTTAATCATTTAGTTTCATCCTATAAAGCATAAGATCCCCATATTTGAGGTCTTCGTGTTTTTAGTTTCCACAGTTTGAAGTTTTTATAGTTAACACAATATTGCAGCATGGAGAGAAATCTTAATAAAGAAGCTCCACAGAAAGACTGACCTTGCTGATTCAACACAAACAGGAAGAGATATTTTTTTTATTGCATACCTGCTGATGCTACACTGCTTCGAGCATCAATAACAGCATAACAGAACTCACTTATGGTACTGCATTCATTCTATAAAACAATAACTGTCAGTGACTTTGAACCGCAATATAAACACAACATTCAAGATAACAGTTAAAAGTGATGTAACCATAAACAATCAAACAAGAACATCTAAACAGCAGCACGTCCCAAGGCATGATGGGAGAGAACTAGCTGCTTCCCCAACACGCCACTATATAAATTAACGTGGAAAAAAATAGTAAAAAAAAACAGTTGAACTTTAGTGAATTTCACTAGATTAAATGCAGTTAGTTACTGATGAGTGTTACTTTGTACGGAACACTAAATCCACAAAGTTATTAAAATATAAATGAAAAAAAAAGAGAAGAATACAGATGCTTTTCAGTTGAATTTGATGTTTCAAACTGTTTGAATTGATGAGGCAGGCTGAGCTGACCACAGCTATGTTCACAGCTAGCTCTAATAAGAAGCTTCGATGTGAAATCACAGTCAGACGTTTCATGAACACAGAACAACAAGGAGAGAAAAGTCAGGTTTGTTGTCAGTGGTAATAAATGTACTTTACAGTACACACCACAGGTCATGTCATTGATTTACAGGGTCAATCTGTACCAATGACAAACATACACTACTTAACCAGTTTGACCAGGATGTTCACACACACACACACACACACACACACACGGACCTTTCTTTCTCTTACACAGAGCTGCTGAAGATCAGAGGATTAATTAAATTATTTAAAGAAATGCATGGATTGTAGAAAAAGTTAGATGATTCTGAGGAAGTCAGAGAATGTCAGTGATTAATGACTCTGACAGAAACGTTGTACAGATGAAGGTAAAACAGTATCGGATATAAACACTCTGTGTTTTAAGAAGCTTTTGTTGGAGATTCATTTATAAGAGTCTGAATGCTCGGAAAGCTCCCGGCCCAGACGGTGTGTCTCCTGCCACCCTCAGACACTGTGCAAACGAGCTGGCCCCAGTGTTTTCTGGCATTTTCAACTCCTCACTGCAGGCATGTCATGTGCCTGCCTGCTTCAAGTCCTCTACCATAATCCCTGTCCCCAAGAAACCTAGGATCACTGGACTAAATGACTACAGACCCGTGGCTCTGACATCTGAAGTCATTTGAGCGCCTGGTTCTCTCCTATCTCAAGACCCTCATGGCCCCCCTCCTGGATCCCCTGCAGTTTGCATACAGAGCCAACAGGTCTGTAGACGACGCCATCAACATGGCCCTACACTTCATCCTGCAGCATCTGGACTCCCCAGGAACCTACGCCAGGATCCTGTTTGCGGACTTTAGCTCTGCCTTCAACACCATCCTTCCAGACCATCTCCGAGGCAAGCTTTCCCAGATGAATGTGCCTGATCCCATCTGCCGGTGGATCACTGACTTCCTGACGCACAGGAAGCAGCATGTGAGACTGGGAAAGAATGTCTCGGACTCCCGGACCATCAGCACCGGCTCCCCTCAGGGCTGTGTTCTTTCTCCTCTGCTCTTCTCCCTGTACACCAACTGCTGCACCTCCACCCACCAGTCTGTCAAGCTAATCAAGTTCGCAGACGACACCACCGTCATTGGGCTCATCTCGGACGGGGACGAGTCTGCCTACAGGAGGGAGGTTGAACGTCTGGTGTCCTGGTGCAGCCACAACAACCTGGTGCTGAATGCCCAGAAGACAGTGGAGATTATTGTGGACTTCAGGAAGCACACAGCCCCACTCCCCCCCATCATCCTGACTGACACCCCCATCACCTCTGTGGACTCATTCCGCTTCCTGGGTACCACCATCACCCAGGACCTGAAGTGGGAGCCCACCATCACCTCCGTCATCAAGAAAGCCCAGCAGAGGATGTACTTCCTGAGGCAGCTGAAGAAATTCAACCTGCCAACACGGACGATGATGCAATTCTACACTGCAATCCATCCTCACCTCCTCCATCACCGTGTGGTACGCTGGAGCCACTATCAGGGACAAACAGAGACTGCAGCGTGTTGTGCGCTCTGCTGAGAAGGTGATTGGCTGCAGACTCCCATCTCTGCAGGACCTGTACACCTCCAGGACATTGCGGCGTGCAGCTCGGATCTCAGCTGACCCTTCTCACCCTGGACACAGTCTGTTTGACCTGCTCCCCTCAGGCAGGAGGCTCCGGTCCATTCGCACCAGAACCTCTCGCCATAAGAACAGTTTCTTCCCCTCTGCTGTTGGACACATGAACAATAACCACATGACCCTACGCTGTGTCACTGCATCATTCCATGTTTGGCACTGATCACCACCTGCACTCATGTATATATCATGTATATATCTATCTACTTAGCACTTTTAATTCTTATTCTTATTTTTATTTTAATGTCTTTTTTAGCGTAATTTTATGACACTATGTTTGCACTGAAGCACCGCAGCAATTTCCTAATGTTGTAAACCTGCTCAACATTTGGCAATAAAACCCTTTCTGATTTTGATTCTGATTCTGATTCTGAATTCTGATTCTGATAAAGTATTTCTAGTTTTTTAGTTTGAGTAAACAATCAGCTTTTTTACTTCTGCTTTCTATTTTTTCATTTAAGGAATCATCTGAAATTATATGTCGTAACATTTGTTTATTTTTAGTTTGTGTAATATTAACTATAAATTGTCCTCATTTGTTTTGCACCTAAACACCTTTTAGAGGAAATCACCACCTTTTACTTTCATTCATTAGACTGAGCTGATCTAATTTCATAAACTGAGTGGAGTGGGAAGTTGTCTCTGCACATCTACCTGATTTATTGCAACACTTCACTTCTTTGTTACTTCTCTGTTTCTTTGTATTTGTGGTAGCTGTTTGTCACATGTGTGTACTTAGATTTGGAGAAGATAGGAATGTGGTTGCTAAGGTGTTGCTATGTGCACTGATGTCACACAGGTGAAGGGTGTGTTGTACCAAACAGGATGACACACGGATGTGTGGGTTAGTTTGATCTGTGGCTCTGTGGTACAGAGGCCACTTTATACACAGACTTTAAACTTGTTACATTTTATTGTTTGATTTCTTAACTATTTTTTTTAAACTTTTTTTTTATCAAGTGGAAAAAATCTTCAGTGTGTTCCTTTTTACATACTGAAAAAGCTGATACTGAACTCTGACTTTTTGTTTTTTTATCTTTCAGTGGATAATTTCAAATTTTCCATCCTGATGATCAGAAGAGTGTTTGAGGGTTTCAGAGATCCTTCAGAACAACAGTAAGTGTTTAAAACGACGTCTTTCAGTCTTTTAGATAATCTGACAGGTTGACTGAAGTCTGTGAGCTTCAGTGGATTAACAGATTATTAATATTGATCCAGCTGAACGAGGATTAAAACTTCACTTTACTGGTTACAGATGACTGTCATGTGGAGTTAGTGTGAAGTATTTGATTTACTGGTTTTTATTTTCTTTTTTTATTTTAATTTTCTGGTTTCATCTGTGAAAACACATTATTAAAATTATTATTATTATCATTTAATCTGAAGATCCAAACGATGTCAGACTTTATCTGACACAATATAAAGAAGAAAAAAGAGGAAGTGTACTCAGTTACTCCACTGTACTCTGATTACAGTCATGTGATTTACAGGAAGTGCTGCATCAGCTGCAGGTGGTGGACAAAGTTCTCCAGATCAGCTGTGGTTTTATGGAGGCTCCAGCTAAATGCTGCCTCCTCCATAGTACAATTTACATTTTTATACAGTGACGTCATTTTGAAGTCCTTTGGCTGATGATGGTCTTTAGTATGTAGCTGATGGTTGATGATGAGAGAGGTGATGTTTGTGTTGTTCTGTGGAGATCATTCAAGAACTGAACCTGTTAAACACTCAGACCTGCTTTAGATTTCACCGCTTTAGTCATGACGCACTTACTTATGATCGTCCTACAGCGCAGCGTAACAGACGTCACTCTAATGCGACTTCCTTAAGAGATATCAAAAGTGTGGCGTTTGAACGAGTGGCTGAAAAACAAATGTTTCAGCTTTATTTAAACCTCAAAGTTAACCTCATGTAGTCAGTTTTAACTCGGGTTCTGTTATTAACTGAAAATACCAACAGACTCAGACTTTTAGAACAAACTAAGAGTCAGATCAGCAGAAACAAAAACACGGAAATGTTTCCTGTAACTGCGTCGCTCTGCTCGACTTTGCTGATTCTCGGTGTCTTCGTGTTTGTCTCTGCAGGTGAGGTTTATAAACCAAACGGTGTTTCCCTCTGAGATAAAGAGGAATAAACATCAGTCTGGTTTACATGGTACTTCCCAAACATTTAGTTTCATATTTAATCAGTTTGTCTGATTGTGTGAAGACATCACGAGGTTTGGTGGTGTCTGTGTGTAGTTTCCAGCACAGAGATAAAGAAGTGTAATGTGTGTGTCAGTGTGATGTGTTGTAGTTTCAGGAGTCAGTATGCAGCTACAAAGCTTTTTGTTCAGTGTATACAAACAGCTGTAGCTACATAAAGGCAGCATGCAGAGACTCACGGTGTCTTATAATGAGAGGCTGCTTTCTCTCACACATTATGTTCACTTATTATCAGCTCATGTTTCACTGTATAAGTGTTTATATAACACAGCTACTGTCATCCACAGTAATCTCCTCATTTATTGCATCCCTTCAACCCTCTGAGTTTCCGACTTAAAATTAAACTAACTTTGACCCTGTATTGTCAAAATATGAGATTTGGGAGCTTCAGCAAAAAAAAAGCACAACTCAAATTCTAGGCAGTGAAAAATAAAATAACAGAATAATTAATTGTATGACAAAATCTTGTTAATATAGATGGGTTAGTGTAATTTTAATTTTCCCATCCTGATGATCAGAAGAGAGTTTGAGGGTTTCAGAGATTCTTCAACAGTAAGTGTTTAAAATGACGTCTTTCAGTCTTTTAGATAATCTGACAGGTTGATGAAGTCTGTGAGCTTCAGTGGATTAACAGACTGTTCATGTTAATCCATCTGAACTGGATTAAAGCTTCACTTTTCTGGTTACAGATGAATGTTGGAGTTAGTGTGAAGTATTTGATTGACTGTTGGCTGGTTTCATCTGAGGAAACACATCATATGAAATGAATTCAATGTTTTTCATCATCTGAAGAACCAAAAGATGTCAGACTTTATCTGACACAATATAAAAAAGAAAAAGAGGAAGTGTACTCAGTTACTCCACTGTACTCTGATGCTGCATCAGCTGCAGGTGGTGTAAATATTTTATTTATTCTGTAAATAAAATAATAGAACAATTAATTGTATGACGAAATCTTGTTAATATAGAGTGATGAAGGTTGTAACTGACTTTTGTGTCAGTAGGAATAGATTAAGGTCAGATCTCTGTAGGGTGGGGTGCAGTGGTACTGTGTGATATTAACAGCATTTACTGTCATAATGATCACGTGTGTACTTTAGCATCAACAAAAGATTTTTTTAATTCTTTTTTTTATGTATATCGTGCACGGATGTACTATAATTTAATATATGTGCAAACACTCCTCATTCCATCTGGCTGCTGAAGTAGTGATCAGTTGCACTTTGACCTTTAACCTCACTGCTCTGTGTCGTTTCCTCTTTCAGACCAAAAAATCATCACAGCTGAATCTGGACAGAACGTCACTCTGCCATGTCGAGCTCCAAATAACAACATCATCTTAGGTGTAGAGTGGAACAGAGCTGACCTGCAAGATGAATATGTGCTTTTTTACAGAGATGAACAATTTGATCCAGTCAACCAGCATCCATCATTTAAGAACCGGGTGGATCTGCAGGACAGACAGATGAAGGCTGGAGACGTGTCTCTGATTCTGAAGGATGTGACGATTAATGACACTGGAACATACGAGTGTCGTGTCTTCATGAGAGGAACAAACATAAGGAAAAGAGCAAATCAGGATGGTGACCCCATCAGCATCATCACACTGAAAGTTGATCCTCCAGGTGAGTGAGTAGAGTTGAGTGTGTGTGTGATCAGAGGTGAAGCTGCTTCCTGGTTGTTGATGTTTGTTTCTAAAGATGTTGTTGATGAGACTTTGTAGAAAGCAGCTGGTCTGAGTGATGTGATCAGAGTGCAGTAGATAATGTCTGACAGCAGTTTGAAGAGGAAATGGATTCTGTTCTGTTCTTCACTCATCACCTACCTGACAGCTGACACCTCACACCTGTTTCTCACCTGCAGGTCACACAGGAGGAGACACAGAGGATGGATCTGCTGGACTGAAAGTTGGTCTGTCAGTTTCTGCTGTGCTTGTTGCTGCTGTTGTTGGTTTTTTGATCTACAGAAAACATAAGCAGCAGACTCAGGGTCCATACTAGCCGCCTGAGTAATTGCAGCATATTTGAAATGTCTTTAGTTTTTATGATGATGTTTGGTAAGAGAAGCATCACTATGGTAAAATGGAGTTAAACTGCCCAACATCCAATTTGTTTTTTAAAAAATAGCAGGTTGAGAAGCAGGACCTGCTGATCTGTCAGCCTGAGACTGGCAGGGATTTATAAAAACAGACATATTCTTTAATATCACTTAGACTGAACTGTAAGTGATGACTTTGTTTGTTTTGTTTTTTTATTCAGTAGGTCAATAGCATAAGATGATATATATTATATGTTGAAAGTGTTAAAGCCTACACTGTTTTACTAAGTGTGTGAATATATTTGGCCTTCGGTATTTTGTAAATAATAATACTTTGCAGTAATAGTAGTAGAAAAGTACTGCACAGCATCTCCACCACTGTTTTTATATTTTGCTTGGAAATTTGGAGTTAGTTGTAGACTTTTATTAAAACGTGCAAACGTGTGAATATACAGGGTTTATGCAAAAACGTTCTAACAAGCTGAGAGCCTATTTGGTGTTATCAAAGCAAATTCTTGACTAATACTTTTCAACTGCATGTTTTCCTGGTATGATTTTACTGCACTGGCAATGTTTTGGGGATCATTGTCATGCTGAAAAATGTATCTGCTGCCTATCAGACCCTTTCTAGATGGTATTACACATAATTGCATCACCTCTAACAAGTTCTCCAACACCACTGAAATGCAACTTCCAACCATGACAAAGCCTCGACTGCAGCCCTTAACGAGATCAGTTTTTAGCTGATACCTTATTTACAATCACATTGTTGTTGCATAAATAATATTTTATGCACTGACAAAGTGTCATTATTGATAATTATTATTTATTTAATTAAAGAAATCAATTAAATCTGCAATTTTGTGACTGGCTGCTGGTAACAAAGTGCCTAAGTTGTCTGTTATCCATAGGCACAGAACTGGTTCATCCCTTGAGTAAGGATTGTTTTTTTTTATATTATTTTTTTATGGTTGAATAATTCATCAGTCAATGTTAAGTGTCCTGAAGAACACAAACAAGATTCCCTGTGTAAACTGGACTGGACTGAAAGTTATTGGAAACCTGTCATATCAAACAAACCAATGCAGAGATCCACAGTCACAGATAATTACAGACACTCAACCAAGTACAGAAACACTGTGTCATAGTCTGGTTATTAATAATCTGCCTAATAATGTTCAGGATCCGTTTAGCAGCTATTACTGAGTAAGCTTTGTGGTAGATTTTATGAAACCAAAGAGAAATCTTTTCCAAGCAGCTACAGAGCTACAGATCTCTCTGATCTGTGAAGCTTTGACTTTTCCTTCCATTTACGAGACTTTGAAGTCTGTAACTTCTGTTTAAATATTGCTTGTTCATATATTGCTGTTTATTTATTTTTATTTCTGTTTATTTGTTTATTTTTAATAAAACGTTGCAAACATTGGTACTAGTTTTAATGTTTATTGATTGTTTATGCTGCTGTGAAATATGTTCTGACCTGTTGAACTCATGTTGGCACATTTTATGAGCCGAAATTAGTCGAGGAACACACACACACACACACGTGCCTGTTCAGCTATCTTAGTGAGGACCTTCATTGACATAATGGTTTCCCTAGTCCCTTACCCTAACCATTAGGAATTTTTTTATTATATTTTTTTATATACACACCGCTCTTCCCGTTAACTCATAAGCTGAATAGCTACACAGTAACTTAATACAAGGACCAGTCAATTAGAAGGCACGTCTACAGTATATACCAAAGAGGACCTTTGAGGGAAGGAGAAGAGGAGCAGAAAAAAGTTGATCGGGAGCTTTAAAGGAGAGTATGGATGACCCAGCGGCCCCTAGGACTGTGCACCAAAAATCTTTAACACAAGAGAACTAAATCAAACCCTCTTTATACCTAACCATAACCTAATTGAAACCCTGACTAAAAAAAACTCAATTTTGAGCCTCAAAAAGGCCTTCAAATTTGAGAGGATCGCGAGTGTGTCCTCACAAGTGATTGTTGGTTCTGCAAGTATAGTAGAATGCAGATTTCGGTCTTCACAAAGATAGCTAGACAGGAACACACACAATCTGACAGGAATACGAGATGATGAAAACTGATGACAGAGTGGAAATCTGCTTAGAAGCTGTGAATAAATTGAAGTGATGGTAAATGGTAAATGGCCTGTTTTTGTATAGTGCTTTACTAGTCCCTAAGGACCCCAAAGTGCGTTACAGATTCAGTCACACACACATTCACACACTGGTGATGGTAAGCTACATTGTAGCCACAGCTGCCCTGGGGCGCACTGACAGAGGCGAGACACAGTGACACACAAGACGTGAGTTCACACTTAAACATGGTGGAAACAAAACAAGGCAACAATTGTTTGTTGAACGGATGGTTTTCTTTTCTTAGGTGTGACCTTTGATCTTATAGAGTGGTGTGAGTGTTTGCCCCCCTTTCCTGATTACCTACCATTTTTCACACTTAAATGTTTCAGATCATCAAATTAAATATTTGACAAAAATTACACAGTTACGGTGCCGAATGTCTGATGTACGTCATCGCGTTAAAATTAACATGTTTGTAGTTTATAACTTGATTTTTTTATTTAAAATTTAGTCCCGACCTCTGTGTTTGAACCAATAGAAAGCTGGTGTTCAGAGGAAGAGGGCGGGCTTTACTTGGTGTCAGTGCGAGAAATGAAAAAAAGCTCAAATGAGTGAGAAGGACGATGAAGGAAACATCTGTGCTGTGTCTGCTCTGTAAGTAGAATCTCTGTGTTTGTTTGAATTCTTGTACTTTGACTGTCTGCTCTCCTGATAACTGATGATGGAGGAGAAGACATGAAAAACAAATCAGGCTGAATTCAAGTTCAAACACCACGAGGACCAACTGCAGGTCTGAACTGACTCTTTATCTTTGCTCAGGAGTCGAGGAAACACAGCAGGCAGTGAAAAGATCAAATCATTCACTCATTATATCAACACAGCTGCACAGTGGACACATGAGTTTGTGGGATTTACTTTTTCAGTCGCTTGTTGTCCAAACTTTATTGAAACATGTTGCTGGCATCAAACTGAAAATGAGCAGATACATCAGAGAAATAAGTTTGTGTGTTTGTCAGCTGTTTGTGTGGAGTTGTTCTTTATGTTCACCTGAAATCAACCTGAGTGTCATTTCTCTTTAGTTCTGATCTCACTGCTGAGCTGCTCAACAAACCAAGGTCAGTAACCTTCTTCTGTCACAGTTTAAACCTGAGAAATGCTCACAGATATGACCTGATGTCTGCAGATGCTTTTTGAAAAAAAAAAAAAACACTCTTAAGAGATCATCAGTTTTTCATTGTAACCCTCACAGCTCGTCTGACTGTGAGTCCCAGCAGCTCTCAGTTCTTTAAAGGAGACTTTGTGTCTCTGAGCTGTGAGGAGGACGACAGCTCTGCTGGATGGACTCTGAGGAGAAACACAAGCAAACAACAGAGGACTCAGTGTGGAACAGATGGGTGGGGGAGAATAGCTGGTTCTTCCTGTAATATCAGTATAACAGCACCTCATGACAGTGGAGTTTACTGGTGTGAGTCCAGAGAGGGTCCCATCAGTAACATGGTTAACCTGACAGTCACTGGTAAGCTGAGTGTGTGGAGTTAGTGTTGATGAAGCTGTGTGTAAATGGATGAAATGCTGTAGTTTGTCTCTGTGTTGAGGTGGATCAGTGATCCTGCAGAGTCCTGTCCTCCCTGTGATGGAGGGAGATGACGTCACTCTGCTCTGTAAAACAAAGACCACTCCCTCCAACCTCCCAGCTGCTTTCTATAAAGATGGCTCCCTCATCAGGAAGCAGCCTACAGGTCACATGACCATCCAGCATGTTTCCAGGTCTGATGAAGGCCTCTACAAGTGTGACATCAGCGGTCATGGAGAGTCTCCATCCAGCTGGATCACTGTCACAGGTGACACACTCACCTGTCTGTGTTTCTGCAGCTTTCAACATTCACAATGTGACGACAACTTAATGACTGTGTTTGCTTTATTTTAGGGGAACACACCACCACACCTCCACCTACATCCACACCTCCACCTACATCCACACCTCCAACTACATCCACACCTCCACCTGGTTCCTATCTTCTTCCTGCATTGTCATGTGTTGGATCAGTGTGTGTTGTGGTTCTACTGGTGTTACTGGTTCTGCTGGTGAGACGATGTGTTCACAGGAAACCTGAAGGTGAGACTCAGACTTCCTGATCTTTCATGTCTGAGTTTGTTTAGTAGAATAAAGTTCACATTCATATAAGGTGAGAGTTAGAAAACTGCATTTCAGATGTGTGGTTATGATAATCTACATATGTTACCATTTATACATATATACTCCTATTTATTATTATTATTATAATATATGTTTTTTCTCCATTACAATTTATCCGTACTCACATTTCTACAAATTACACATGTAGGGGAGGCCGGGGATAGTTGTAACGTGGGTCAGTTGTAACTAGAGATGGACCGATCTGATATTACGTATCGGTATCGGTCCGATAGTGACTTAAATTACTGGATCGGATATCGGAGAGAAATAAAAAATGTAATCCGATCCATTAAATATCAAAAATGACATCTCGATTTTACATGTGTGGTTTGGTTTTAGGGAATGATCTACGCAGTTATTAAATTTGTTTTGTATTTACACTTCAAGTCTCTGCAAGTAACTTTGTTTCACATTAAAAATTTAGAATTTAATTTGATTAAACTGTGTCTTTATAAAATTAAATACTAGCATGCAAACAAAATTTAAAAAAGTAGAATTCCACTTGAAGTCCTGAAATGGAGATTTTGTACATGCAGTAAAGTTATGTCTCCCTGTATTCATATAGAAAGCAACTTCAAAATAACTTAATGTAACACATTTCTGCTGAGTGGTTCAACCTGCTTGTGTTAGAGTGTGGTGAACAAGGATCGAAAATGCAAACACAGAAAGTCAAGGGGAGTTGAGCAAAAGGCGAGCCTTTTACTGAAATGATGAGCTGGCAAAACAGAAATGGGAAAGTCAAAAGACCAAAGTAATTAAAACTCAATGTGCCTAGGAGACACTGGGAGATGTAAAAGAATGACCATAACAGTGTGATATGGCAACAACAAGCAGGAAGAGAGCAAAATAAATAGAAGGCAGGAAAATCAGGACACCTGGGAACAAATTGAGACACAGGTGAACAGAATCTAACGGCACACATGAGAAAAAAGATTAGCAAATAAAACTGGAAACTGATACTAAAACCTACACGCTAGACACAAACCTACACACTAGACACAAACCAATGGTAAGCACACATGGACTTGGAGAGAGTGGACAGAAAAGGGAACTACAGCCAACTACCTGTGAACAGCTGAAAACCATGAATACTTGAGACCCTAAATTCTCTCATAACTGCCCATTAAAATACTTTAAAAACCTTCTTATCATGCTTAAGCTCTTTGGCAGAAGCCTTTAGGAGGCATCTGACAGCATGATAAAAAAGACACACAAAAATTGAGAATGAGACAGGTACACATGCAGTGAAACACTCAAACAGCAGGGGTCTATGAGGTGAACTGCAGAGATGCAGGATCCCACAAAACATCTAGGGGGTACAGCCAATCAAGGGCAATAAATAACATGAAAATAATTATTAAATTATATAAGGGATGAGAACTTCATGATGCATATGAGAGGTGGTCAGAGGTGTGTGCTATTGTGAACAAGAAACATATAGTTTTTTTTATTTTTACATTTTTATTTTTTTCTCGTTTTTTTATTGGGCAAAGAGAAGTTTGTGTATTGACTGTTGTTCTGTGTGGTGGATTGTGTACTTGTGGTCTGTGGTTAACTGAAGCTAACAGCTCTGCAGTTCAGCATCCTGTATGAGATTTAAAAAAAAGTTGAACAAAAAGGTGTCACGTCACCTTAGATGGTGTGATATTTAGGTGTTGAATTTAAAAACAGAACAAGAAATTATTAATAACTGGATGAAGTTAAATTACTTAAATTGATAATAATTTTAGTTTTTATGGCCTCACATGATGACCACATACATCCATTCTATTGATGAGCAGTGAGGTTGTAAACATAATTTTGACTTTTAATTTGTGTTGCTTGAAAGCTTTTTTCTGCCTGCACTGATGTCCTGTGTGTGTTTTACTGTGTAGAGACTGATCCAACTAATTTGTCTACTCAGCAGTGAGAACTGAAGACGTCAGTTATGGACAAATCATCATCAACGACAAGAAAAACAGATCAAAGCCGAGAGGTAAGCTGCTCTTCTTTGTCTCCATCATGATTCTCCTCTTGGACAGAAGTTGAGGGTTTAAGTTAGGTTGTAGGATAACACGAAAATGCTAATGCAGTGATGGTCAGTAGCTCTAATAAACAAACAAACAAACAAAAAATCACGGAAGGTTAAAAATGTGTGAACTAGCATGAAAGCACTCCTGTTGGACTTGGAGGTCTATAAGTTTAAAAATGATAAAAATGAATTAGCCATCCAGCTAAATGAATGAATTAACAGTTACTTCATAGAATTTAAAGCATCCTGTGATGACAAACTAAATGTAAACAATGTATTTTCGGTATTCACACCTTCCACACCCTGATGAATGGGGAATAAGAACACTTCATTCACATGGAAAAGTTCAATTTTCCATTGCCAGGATTCATTCATGGACAGGAAAGCTAGTTTTCACATGTAAACAAGTCATTCAGTATTTGTGTCTTGTGCACCTCTTATGTTATTCTTGTCAGAAACACTTTAAAATGTTTTGTTTTTATTGCTGTGCTGGTCTGACAAAAGTCAAGAAACATAGTTGATATAATACAGCTAATAAAAAACTTGACTAAAGCACCCAACCTATCCCTATCCAAAGTCAAGACCAGGAAGAAGTGCTGACATGGCTCTCTGCAGCTTCCACTTGATATATGCCGATGCCATATGATGATATAAGACTGTTTTCTTAGTGCCACATTTGGTTTTAACGTAATGGCGTTCACACAGGTCCACCTTAAATGGATCAGATGTGAGGTTGGTTGTAACTTTTGGCGATGCCATAACTCAACATGTGAGCAAAATGCCCAGATGTGTCTGCTGTCTTGCTTAGGCACAAGCATAAGTTGTTAGCAGGGTGAACATTGTTAGAATTAAATTAATTAAATGTCTGAAGAAAGAGACTGAAGAGACCAAATGTCCTTTAACAAGTTCTGTATGTTTAACCACAGCAGTTATTTCCTGTTGTTGATTCTAGCGTAATGCTGAAGGGGCTTCTCACCACTGTGAGTTCTGGTTTGGCCATGGGAGTGTTCATGCTGTGAGAACTTGTTTGTTTGGTGCTCTGTGGTGAAGTGTGTCAGACTGCACTGAGATGAAGGTGCAATCTCTGTGGTTGTGCACCTTCATCTTCACTCAAACAGCTACAAGTTCAATGCAATTAATTCTTGTTTCTCAGCAGAGGTGTAAAGAAGAAAAAAACTGTGAAAACCTGCAGCTAGTTGCAGAAGATCTAACTTCATAATTAAAATTAAAAAAATATTGTCAGAACTAAACTATAATTTGTGTGTGTTTTTCCTTCAGAGCGTGATCCAGCTGTAATCTACTCAGCAGTGAGAACTGAAGAACTCAGTTATGGTCAAATAGCTGTTACACCAAAGAGGAAAAGAGGTACAGCTGCTCTTCATGTTCAACTTTGGGCAGAGACAAGTGTTTCTAAGCTAAGCTAACCACATCATTTCTCAAGCTTAGGACATCAAACACTTTTATCGTCATCAAAATGTAAATAAAGTCAAACTTTATTGTCATCTCTGCTATACACAGTACACTATACAGAGAGACGAGACGACGAGGTTCCAGTTACATTCAGTGCAAAAGATCAAACAACAACAACAACAACAAAAAAGAAAAACAGCTAGAGCAAGAACAAGAATAAATATATAGACTGGGGTAAGGGGGGTATATACACTTAGAGGTAAAGGGTCAATAATATTCTAAATATTTATTTGATTCTCTGTTAAATTTGTAATTTTGCTTATTTACAAAGAAATTTTTTTATGTTTTCATTTTAATGGAGAAAGAGAGAATATTAACCAAATAAATAATTAAAAGACACATTAATTAAAGCTACAAATTGATATCATTGAGGGAATAAGTATTAGACCCCAATTAAAACTTGATTTTGTACTAAAGGGGTGGCCAACTCCAGGCCTCTAGGGCCGGTGTCCTGCAGGTTTTAGATATCATTACCAGGCCTCTGGAGAACTTCAAGAAATGTTGAGGAGGTAATTTAGCCAGGCAGCACAGTGTTCTCCCTGTGTTTGCGTGGGTTCTCCCCGGTACTCAGGCTTCCTCCCACAGTCCAAAGACATGCAGTAGTGGGGATAGGTTAATTGGTCTATCTAAATTGCCCATTGGTGTGAATGTGAGTGTGAATGGTTGTCTGTGTCTCTATGCAAGCCCTGCAACAGACTGGCGACCTGTCCAGGGTGTACCCCACCTCTCGCCCTATGACAGCTATGACAGGGATAGGCTCCAGCGCCTCCCGCGACCCTGGAAAGGATAATCGGAAGCAGATGGATGGATGGTAATTTAGCCAATTGAATCAGCTGTGTTGGATCAAGGACACCTCTAAAACCTGCAGGACACAGGCCCTGTAGTCCTGGAGTTGGCCATGACTGTAGTACTTGGTGGAGAAGTCCTTGTTGGCAAGGACAATACTAAGACATTTCTTGTAGTTGGTCACCACATTTCAGGAGGGATTTTGGCCCATTCATCTTTACTGAAACTCTCTAAATCCTTTAGGTTTCTTGGCTTCACCTCAAACCTCAATAGATATTTTGTAGGACTGAGGTCAGGAGACTGGCTCAGCTTTAATGTGCTTCCTCTTTGTTTCCCTTGTTGAATGTTTTGGATCATTGGCATACTACAAGACCCATCCATGAATCTGATGGAGGAAAAGAGGTTCTCTTCCAAGTTTTTTCTGTACATGGTACCATCAGTCCTTAATGAGGTGAAGTTGTCCTGTACACTTAGCAGAAACACAGGCAAAAATCCCAATGCTACCACCTCCATAGTTAACTGTGGGATGGTGTTCTTTGGACATACTCAACATTTTTCTTCCTCCAAACAGTGGATCGAGTTAACACTGAGTTGAGCTTCCAAATTAATTTAGGTTTCATCTGACTGCAGCTCTTTCTCCCAAGCCTTCTTTGAATCATGTCAGTGTTCACTGGTAAACTTAAGACAGCCTGTACATAGGACTTTTTGAACAGGGGAACCTTGTGGGTGCTGAAAAGGTCGACAAATTATGACATAGCATGTTACCAATGTTGTTCTTGGTGACTGTGGTACCAACTGCCTTCACATCATTAACAAGCTACTCCTGTGTGGGCTGATCCACCATCTTTTCTCATGATCATATTTACCCCATGAAGCAAGATTGTGCATGGACCTCCAAACAGAGGGCGATTGATGTTCCTTATATTTAACTTTGAGTTTTGCAAAGCTTGTCTGGAAATAAGCAGAAGTGTTTTATGTTAAATATGGAGATTGTGTATCTATTATCCTGTCCTGTTGAGTGGAAGCAGACAGTTTCCTATTCAGTTGTGGCATAAATTATACCCAAACAAACCAATAGCAATGGTTCTCAATCCATATACTTCCTTCAGAGCATTGGCTGTAGCAAGCCCCATGCACTATGCCAGCTGTCCCCAACCCCCGGGCCTCAGACCGGTACTGGTCTGTGAGTCGTTTGGTACCGGGCCGCGAGAGTTGAGGCTCAGGTGTGAAATGTATAGTTTTCAGGGTTTTTGTTGGTTTTCAGCGTTATTTTGTTATCGTTTTTATCATTTACTCTGTTTTCCTGGGTCTTTTCACGTGTGTTATGAATAAATTTTCTTTTTTTCGGTACCGGTACTAGTTTTATTTTGTTGTATTTATCTGCGACACCTTAAAGGCTGATCCATGAAAATATTGTCAGGCATAAACCGGTCCGTGGCGCAAAAAAGGTTGGGGACCGCTGCACTATGCAATACTAACTACTGCATTTCCACATTATGACAATTTAACACACACTAACTGGCTGCAATAAATCTGCTGATGTTGCTGTGTCTGGATGTTCTTTTAAATCTATCTGCAGCTTCTGTCTCAGTAGAAGCTTTTTTTGGTCACCATAGATACTGTCTCATCATATGAAGCTCACAGTACCTGTGGTGTACCACAAAGTTCAATTTTAAAACAATTTACTGGGTCAAAACTTACACACCCACGCCTCACTTCACTGCACTACTGCTCACCTTTACTCTCTGAAACCTCACTGCTCTCTCACCCAGTGAACATGTCACATAGACAGAGAGAGAGAGAGAGAGAGAGAGAGAGAGACAGAGGCTTATTTGTCTTATTTGTCAGTAGAAGAGGTGAGGTATACCTTTGAAAGATATCCAGTCTATCACAGGCTGTTTTTTCTGAGTATGAAATGTGGCTAAATCTTGCAGCAAAATCACATGACAGCAAGTAAATATGTATCCAGCAAACAAATCCTAGTTTATGAAATCTCCACCCAGTAATGAACAGAATCAATATTATACAGTTCCTGGTTTTATGTTTTTTCTGTGAGATCGTGGAAAACAGCAAAATATTTGACTTGCAGTGTCGCTGAATATAGTTGATGCAAATGTTTCAGCTCTGTGGGTTCCAGGTTTGACATTTTGTATATTTTAAGATGCAGCTACAGTGTGGGCGATACAGAAGCTCTGTCAGCTGTGTCTGAGCTGGTTTCCAGTAAAGTCTGAACTGTGTGACACAGAGAGGTGGAGATTAAAGCCTTGATTGAACTACAAAGCTTGTAATGATGTCTCCTGTTGTTTGAACTGTGTGTGTGTTTGTGTTCAGACTTTAAACCAGAGCCAGACGGCATCTACTCTTTACTGAAGTAGTCCACCAGTCCAACCACTGACGTCCAGCTGCTGGTCTCTAACTGGTCCTCCCAGCACCTCAGACCAGAGGACATCCACATGTTCAAAATATTTTTTAACATATTTTATTTGTTTTCCTCACTTATTTAGACTCATATTATTCAAAAAAAAGGCTATGGCAAGTCTTCTGACTGACGCGCAAGCGAGAGCACATATCCCCTATCCTCGCCTCGCTACACTGGCTGCCAATACGTTTCTGAATTGATTTTAAGATCTTGACGCTGTTTTTTAAAACATTGCATGCACTAGCCCCTATATATCTTTCTGATCTTCTAAATTGGTATACTCCGGTGAGATCTTTGAGGTCTGCGGACCAAATGCTTCTAGCTGTCCCCAGGTCTACTTTAAAACACAGAGATCGGGCTTTTGCTGTGACTGCGCCGAAACTGTGCAATAAACTGCCTTCACATATCAGGACCTCTCCAACACGGATACTTTTAAAACTCATCTAATGACCCATTTTTACTCCTTGGTTTTTAAGTCGGTATGAGTCTTTCATTATTTTATTCTTATTATTTTCTTATCTTGGTTTTACTTTCCTTTTAAATTTTATCTGATTATTCTTTTGTACAGTTGTTTTTTTTAAAGTGCTATATAAATAAAATTGATTTGAAAAATAAATAAATTAAAAACACATATCTTACTGACTTTTTCTGCCATGGTTGTGCCAGATTAATAAAGTTTTGTTTTCATTTCTTTTCCTCGTGTGGTTCTGTTGGTTTCACTTAGTTGCAGATGGAAAACCTGACTTCTTCCGGTTTGGTTAACCGAAGCATGTCTCATTTTACTGCAGAAAACAAAGAATAAGCATCAAACCACAACAGAAGCAAAATTCACTCAATTAAATGGTGCAGAAATGTTTTCGTGCTGAGTGTGTGTAAGGTGAGCTCACCTAGAATCAGACCAGCAACATTCATGTAAAATTGTTATATTTTATTTATTATCCTTTCATTCAATGCGTCAAATCCAGTAGTTCGAAATGAAAACAGAGAGCTGAAGAGTGTCTGATAAACTACAAATGCATGAACATGACAGATTCATATCTTGTGAACCAGCACAGATCCCACCTTTTGAGTTAAGCTGCTTTCAATCTTGAAACGACAATGTTACATGTAACACATGTCAAATCTGCTTCCACCTACTGGTAAAACTGGGTGATGCAGCCCAGCACTTGCGTTATAAATGACACCAGTTTAACTTCTAAAAATACTCTAGTTGTCCATCAAACCAACACAGGGTAGAATTTAGGGTGAATTTTACTCACATGTTGTCTTCAGAAACTAGAAGTTAGAAGACGTTCATTTGAGTGTGACAAATGGACATCATGGCTTGGAGGTTTTTTTTTTCACTGTTCTTAGAAACAGCCAGTTTCCACCATTAGCTTCCACACTAAACATGATCTATTTTTTTAATAACAACTCTGGTTTTACGTGGCCTGTCAATGCAATTTACAATCTAAGCAATATATTCAGTTTTAGAAGATATATTGAATGTTAACTGTAGCTAGACTCAAAGTGTTAACTCATTTTAATAATCAACATTGTGATATGCAAAAGGTGCTTTTGGGGAGGTAAAAAAAGATTATTTACGGTGGCCCATATTTAAAGTCAAACATCTGTTTTTCTCTCCACACCACACAGTTAAAAAATAAATAAATGCAATGAATTTTTCCAACATATTACAGTTTCACCGTTTTTAGCCAAAAAGTGTAATTCTGTGGAGCTGATACAAAACCAGTCTGCTGACTAATGGTTCACAAAGTATATCAGCTATGTATATGACAGAAAGCACGCGGCCCATTTTGGAGATGTGCGTGCTTTTCGCCAGCAGGTTTGAGAAGTCATGATGAGCTGTGCATGTTTTTAAAAGCTGCTGAACATCACTAAAACAAATTGAGATTGAATAATTGGTCATAATATCAGGAAATATTTTTTCATTTTTCTCTCAGCTTTCAATTGTTATTTAAATTGTGTTTCAATGTCAAGATTTGTTCCCCACTTAGTTTCTATGAGAATTATCTACTGAAATTCCCGAGTTTCACTTCATAGCGGCAGTAGCATTTCACTATGCCTGTGTCCTTTAATGATCGCATCTTAGAAACAACATGTGTTTGAGAAGTTTAAATCTCAACACCAACGTGAATAAAAGATCTGTGTGAATTATATTTGCTGTTAAATGGTTATTGATGTTTACATGTATGATTACGAACAGTCATGCACAACCTCTACCATCCAGGAGGGGGTGCTGCAACATCCTCATGGTCACTTCTTTCTACAGTCTTCACTACAAGTGTGTGAAAATCCACTGAATCCCACAAACATTCTTCTTTATTGTTTACTGACTGTTTGATGACCACAAACATGATATGATAGCTCACTTCCAGCACAGAGAAGGGAAGTGAACATGTAATGGTTCCTCTTATTCGATCCAAGAGGAACATCTCTGTCTGCTGCTGATTCATTATGTGTGTCTTTCACATCACGTCTCTGATAGGATCTTAGTGGACAAATACACAGGGAGAGAAGCAAACATTCACATTCAATGAAGCTGGAGGTATGAAATCTATTTCTTTGTTTTTCTAAAAAAAAATAAATAAATAATGGACTTAAAGATGAAGGTAGCTGCTAATGAATTTTCTGTAGGTTAGTTAATCATTTATTTTCCATGGTTAGTTTGTAAAGAACATGATATTAATATAAATTAATGAAAGCATAAAGGTACTTTTCAGTTTTACTTATAAACTTTACTTGAGTAAATGTACTTAGTCACCGGTGAGAATGACTTTTCATTGCTTTTCATTAAACACAAGCTGGTAAGCAGTGTAGGGTGCATCTCAGTGGGACATTAAATAATGATAATACATAAACCATGTTTAGGATTTTAATTGTAGTAATTGTAATAAATAAAGTAATTGAATAAAGTTTTGTAATAAGATGTTTCAAACCGTTTGGATTAATTAAACAGGCTGAGCTGACCACAGCTATGTTCACAGCTAGCTCTAACAAGAAGCTTTGATATGAAATCACTTCACAGTCACACATTTCATGAACAAAAAACAAGGAGAGAAAAGTCAGGTTTGTTTTTAGTGTTAATAAATGTACTTTACTGTACACACCACAGGTCATGTCATTGATTCACAGGGTCAGTCTGTACCAATGACAAACACACACTACTGAACCAGTTTGACCAGGATGTTGACACACACACACTCACACACAGATCTGCTGAGGATCCAGTGATTAATTAAATCATTATATTAATGATTTTAAAACCATTTCAAAGCACTTCATGAGGGAAGTGTACGGAAGTGTGACACTCTTCATGAGAGTCACGTCTCCACAACCACAAAGCTGATTTCACAGATCCTTTAAAATGTAAAATTTTTTCCTTTAAAATTTAAAATGAGCAAACTGATCATATTTTCAGTATTTGGAAACAGAAAAATATGCTTCTGTGGTTTCTTTCTACTTTTCAACATATTTATAGCTTTATTAAGATTTTTACACATAAATCTAATGATTCTGAAGAGATCAGGAGAGACTTTGTTCAGATGAAGGTAAAAACACCATCAGGTGTGATGGTTTTATTGCTGCTTTCAGTACTGTATGTGATCAACTTTATTTATAATGTCTGCTTTTCACCTTTTAGTTAAAGGCAGGTTTTAAAATAATATCTTACATCAGGTTTATTTATATATAGTTTGTGTAGTTTTACCTGCAAATTCAAGTTCTTGTTTTATTCGTGACCTAACATGTTACAGGGGAAATCGAAACCTTTTACTTTTATTCATGAGACTGACCTGATCTAAATTCATAAACAGAGTGTTGCGAGTTTGTCTCTGCACATCTGCCTGTTTAATTGAAACATGTTCTCTTCCTGTTACTTTGTATATGTGGCAACATTTCCTCACATATGTTTACTTAGAGGTGGAGATGTTGGTGTCACACAGGTGATGGGTGTGTTGTGTAAAACAGGATGACACACACGGATGTACGGGTTAGTTTGATCTGTGGCTGTTTGCTAAGGAGGTCACTTTAACCACTTTGAGCTTTCAACTTGCTGTATTTTATATTTTTGATTTTTATTTTCTTTTAATTTTTGAATAATAATTGTTCATGTTTCTTTTTTAAGTTTTCCTTTTTTAATCTTTCTGTAGAAAGATTTTATTTTTCCATCCTGATGATCAGAAGAATGTTGGAGGGCTTCAGAGATCCTTCAGAACAACAGTAAGTGTTTAAAATGACGTCTTTCAGTCTTTTAGATAATCTGACAGGTTGACTGAAGTCTGTGAGCTTCAGTGGATTAACAGATTGTTCATGTTAATCCATCTGAACCAGGATTAAAGCTTCACTTTGCTGGTTACAGGTGAATGTCATGTGGAGTTAGTGTGAAGCATTTGATTTACTGTTGGCTGGTTCCATCTGAAAACACATCTTAAATGAATTCAGGGGCGATTCTAGGATCAGAGCTTTGGGGGTGAATAAATACATATCCTAACCTTAATTGCTGGGGAGAATAATGAATGATACTCAGAGTGAGTAAAAAGTAAACTGAGTGCATTTTTTGGACAGAGATTAACTTTTAATGTGTATGTATAATATAATACAGATATATAAAAAATACACTCCAAAAATAGAGTCCTTGAAATGCACAAAATATTGATTAAAAAAAAAACTTATAAAAATGGAGGCAACTTTGCCTATGATACAATGTATGAAAAGATCTTTATTGACGATACTACTATGGCTCTGCAGATTTTTTTCTTTTATTTTAACCTATGTCGCCTCACCTTGAAGTTGGCAAATCACTTTTGGTGGTCAACTCTCTCAAGCGGTTAAACAGTTTTTTTTGCCCGTCACTATTCCCTGTCTGTTTCCTTACCTGGTTCTTCCTGAACTTGTACTTTCTCCTCATGTTCCCCTCTGTCCTCTCTCCCTCTTTGGACTGACAATCATACACAAATAGATTGTATTCAATTAGATGAAAAAATTTACATTAATATGAAAAACAATATTATTAAGATCACTAATGAAAAAGTCCTCTCTCAGTGTACTTTCAACCAAAAGGCAAATAACATAACCACATGTAAATCTAATAAAAGATAAATATTGAAACACTGATCCAACATTATCCTTTATTGATGGATCATTTGTTCTTTCATTTTTACCTTTTTTTTTTCTGCCTGTCCCGTTTGGCTCTTTTGCCATCAGAATTATTGTCTAAAGGCAAAGAAAGATGCCCAACGGATTTACTTTACCAAATGGACCATTACGGCAAGGCTGGGATGGTCTATTTGTTTCACCTTTTGTTTATTTTATTTTCATTTGCTAAATACGGGACAAACATGACTGGGGAAAAGAAAGGGGAGAAAGAAAGAGGGAAAGAAAAACAGCAGGGAAGAGGGATGGGGATGAAGGGCAAAGAAACAAAAAACAACAAAATAAGCAGACAAAAAATAAATATATCGATCACCTGGATCACCTGTTGAGAGAAAAAAAAAGAGAAAACAAGCAGAAGAAAAAAAAAGAGCAACATAATAAACAACATCACGATGATATATGGGAATATGACAGTAAATACTAAATATTAAACATTATTGTGCAGCACGTAAGATCGACAGCGCACAGTGTGCTTTGAGGTAGGAGCCAAAAAGGGTGTAGTTTGTGGGTGTGATCACCCGTGTGTACACCTGTGAGCATGGACGCGCTTGTTTTTAAAAGGTTCCTTCATGTAACGATCTGCTAGAGGGTGTGGGGGGGCACTGCCCCGTCCTCCAGGGCATGAAGCAGGTATGAAGGAGATCAAAACTCCAGACATCCAGAGGCCCCCAGAACACAAGAGACCAAGGAAGACCCACAGAGGGGCAGCCGCGCCACTGTCCCAGAAAGAGCTGAGGAGAGTCCCAGATGAGGGGTCACCCAGCAGCCGCGGAGCAGAAGCCAGGGGGGGTTGCAGTGACGCGCCCGTGAGCTCCGCCGGCAGCCAGCTGTGCCTGAGTGACCGAGCCCCAGGCCGAGAGGTCGGGGGCACCCCACCTCCGAAGTGGCCCGAGCGAGCCCCAGGCCCCAACAAGCAGCCACCAAGCAGTGAGCCGGTGTGTACCTGGACGCCCACCCCCGGACACAAAGAACCACCAACACACCGACACCTGAGGGAGTCCGCCACTGGCAGGGGAAGTGGTGGTGGGGGGAGATAGGCCTCCAAACCTTGGAGGGCCCGAGATGTCCCCAGAGAGGTGGCGCCTGATACCCAACCTGACATATAGACACAGACATACAGGCACACACAGACACAAACATCCATTCCCACCCTCATGCTCTCATATGCACTTACTCCACACTCAACCAACGTGGAGACAGACATAAAGAGACGCTGTACACACGATCACACTCCCCAAGCGTACTCTACAAACCGGGTCTAGGTACCCTTGCTCCTGGAGGGGGGAACTGCACCCAGACCCAGGTGGTGTTACCCTTTTCCCTGCGGTGGGGAGAAGCAGACCGCCCCGACTCCGCAGCAGCAGGGAGGCCCCACATTCCAGACTGCAGTCGGACGGCCAACTCCTCCTCCTGCCCCCCACTCCCACTCCACATACCCCTGTTCTCCAGAGAACAGGGGTGTGTGAAGACTCCAAACCTCCCTCCGCCCGCTCATATGTAGTGTTGGTGTATGTGTGTTCTAAGGTGCATTTAAAACCCAGGAGGGCATGGAGCTACCTGCCAGAGAGCAGCAGGTAAGCGCATGGTCCCTCCTGCTAGCCCTCAATGTCTACGTGGATTTAAAATTGAGAGGTGGGCAACCACGCCAGGGGTGAGGTGTACACCCTGATGGTCTTTTGGATTCCGTGTAGCGCGCCCACCCTCAAGATCCTATATGAATGTGTTATGAGAGTGTGAGTAATGTGAATGTCTAAATTGTGGAATTACCTGAATTTTACCTGAATTCAGGTACCTTACACTTTTACCTGAATGTGGCTCCTGGGTTTAATATCGGCACAAATGACAAAATAACTCCTTCCATTTACTACGGGCAATGCCCGTATGCCACATGTATGCCACACTGTATGCCACATACAGGGCCCGACAACAGTAGGCTATGGGCAATTTTAAGTTTTAGATTTTAAATAGGCTGTATACATTTCAATGTGAGCAACAGGACGGTCAAATGTCTCTGAATTTACTACAGAGTAGGACTGATTGTAGGGTAGCGAATATCATTGGAAAACACGTTTTCAGCACTGCAGGTTACCTGGGTGTAAGGTTCTAGCTAAAAAGAAACATGGTCTGACTCTTACCTAACTATATGAAGAGTAACAGAAGGTTAAATGCAGCTAATTTGTCCTGTTTTAAGCTAGGCACTTACACCTCCGCTCAGCTGCATGTCAGCCACCATCACTCTGGCAGCAAGTGATGTGCGGATCAATACTGAAATATCGATTCCTCCGATACCATTAATTTATGTTGTAGAATCGATTCTCATATTAAAATATCAATATTTTAGTAATTTAGGGTAAATTTGTAGTTCATCATTAAGTGCAACACAGTGGAAAGGAAATAAGGAAATATCATTCAGATTGTCTACATTGGAAGGAACTACTTCCTCTTCCACCTTTCATAGTCATGTTCGAAATACGGCTGTAAAAATGTGTCTCAGCGCCTGGCGTGCGCACTCACAACAATGGCTGAACGTAAATTAAGTCTTGAGTGGACGTATTTTACCTTCACAAACAGCCGAGACATGGTTTGCGATACATGTGGCAAGAAAGTGAGGTGTCGTGGCAGCTCCACAAACCTCATCAAACACCGCAGAGTAAATCATATCACAGAATATGACGAGCGTATGTTGAGGCGAACTGAAGAGGAGGAGAGGGACAGGTGCTGCTAGGGTGAGACAGACATCTCTCGCGGAGTTTAGTGCTGCAGGCAGGCAAGGTGTTCAAATAGCGCACAACTTCACTTTTTTTATTATATGATGCATTCTGCATTGTTAAGTGATAAGAACAAGTAGTCTGATGTCCTGTAATCATGATGACGCTAAAATTTGAGATACAATAAATAAAATAAGTTTTTGTACAAAGTATCGGTATCGGATCAGTATCGTCGATACCACCCTGAATTTTACTTTGTATCGGATCGGAAAGAAAATCAGTGGTATCGCACATCACTACTGGCAGCAACGGTGCTAGAGCCAGAGTAGGGGAGAGGTGAGCTGGAACAAACCATTTTGGGGGGGGGGGGGGAATCTATACTTTTGTTTATTTATTTATACGTCTCAACCTATGTACTGTATGCCTTTTATATTTTTAGTAGTGTTTCACACAAACAGCAAATATTGTCAAAGAAGCAAGAAATCTTTGGGGGTGCTTTGATTCATTTTTGGGGTCAGCACCCCCAAAAATGGGCTAAAATCGCCCCTGAATGAATTCAATGTTTTTCATCATCTTAAGAACCAAAAGCTGTCAGACTTTATCTGACACAATATAAAGAAGAAAAAATAGGAAGTGTACTCAGTTACTCTCATGTATTCTGATTACAGTCACGTGACTTAAAGGAAGCACTCCAGCAGCTGCAGGTGGTGGACAAAGTTGTCTGTGGTTTTATGGAGGCTCCAGCTAAATGCTGCCTCTGTGGTGGATCATAAATTTGATTAGTTTTGAAGTTGTACATCTCTGTTCCTTACATTTCATGTCATGCCTTTATTAATGTTTTATTTGTTGCTTTGACTGTTTTGAAAAGAATATGCAGTGGGAATATAGAGGGAGATAAGTAGTGAAAGTTTTGCCTGGGCTGATTGTGCGTCGATTGTTAATGCCTCAGGGCTCCAGTAGGTGGGTTCCCTCCTCCTTCACTCAATACAGACGAGTGAGAGTGAGAGCTGCGTGTCTGTGCCGTTCTTTCACCTCTCCTCACTATTTCCCCTGTTTAAGGGCACAACACCTCCTCCATAGTACAATATACAGTGATGTCATTTTGAAGTTCTTTGGCTGATGATGGTCTTTAGTATGTAGCTGATGATTGATGATGAGAGAGGTTATGTTTGTGTTGTTCTGTGGAGATCATTCAAGAACTAAACCTGTTAAACACTCAGACCTGGTTCAGATTTCACCACTTTAGTCATGACGCACTTATTCATGGTCGTCCTACAGCGCAGCGTAACAGACGTCACTCTAATGCGACTTCCTTAAGAGATATTGAAACTGTGGCTGTTGCGGCTCCTCCAACCTATGGCCGCGGCAGGCTAAACATGAGGACACAGATGACGCGCAACAATAAACACATAAAATACACTTCTGTACCATTTGCTCCTTTTTTTCCACATGCAACTGTCCAATATACAAATCAGTGCCTGGGATTAACTATTAAACAAATGCACAGACTGCACAAACAAATAACTGCAACTCACTACTACGCCAAATTACAAGTTGGCCTATGGCATCAATTTGCGCACTAATATACAAAAACCATCAAGTTACAGTCAAAACACATCAAAATCTTTCAGGCTGCGTTCAACAGAAAGTTTTGCCTCATGCTCACCCTACCTTTCTGCTCATCAACATTAGGTGCTGTGAACAGGTGAGTGCAACCACATTTACCATCTACCACACCCATGAGACACGCCCCACACCCCGCACCAATACAGTGAGTCCATTTAAACCAACCCACTTAGTCAAAAAAAGGAACAACTCATATGGCTCCTACAGTGGCATTTGAATGAGTGGCTGAAAAACAAATGTTTCAGCTTTATTTAAGCCTCAAAGTTAACCTCATGTAGTCAGTTTTAAAACTCTAGTGTTGTTATTAACTGAAAATACCAACAGACTCAGACTTTTAGAACAAACTAAGAGTCAGATCAGCAGAAACAAAAACACGGAAATGTTTCCTGTAACTGCGTCGCTCTGCTCGACTTTGCTGTTTGTCGGTGTCTTCGTGTTTGTCTCTGCAGGTGAGGTTTATAAACCAAACGGTGTTTCCCTCTGAGATAAAGAGGAATAAACATCAGTCTGGTTTACATGGTACTTCCCAAACACTGAGTTTCATATTGAATCAGACAATCATATTGTCTGATTGTGTGACGGCATCACGAGGTCTGGTGGTGTCTGTGGATTTACCCGCTTGGTCAGCGGTGTTGTTTCCAGCACAGAGACAAAGAAGTGTAATGTGTGCGTCAATGTGATGTGTTGTAGTTTCAGGCATCAGTATACAGCCAGGGACGGATCTACATGTGCCACAGTAAAATGATATGTTGCCACCCCGAGTGCCACCGTAGTTTTGTATGTGACAATGTTGTCAATTAAGGGGGAGCAAGAGACCACTCCATGCCACCTCTGTAGATCAGCCCCTGAGTTTTAAATAGTTGTATAAAAAATCAGAATCCTTGGCTACATTTTAAGGCATATTACACATTGTAAAAGCTGCATGTGTGTAAAGAAATGGTTTAGATTTTGCCACCCTAAGAACATTTCATTACATCCAGCCCTGTATACAGTGTAATGTATACAGGGCTGTATACATTACATTACATTAATTATATGTAATAATAATTTTAATTTTTAATTAAACTGAAATTTAAAATTTAATTGAAATGTGGATAATCCAGAATAATCCAAAAGCACAATCAAGACGTCTAGAAGATCCTGAACTGAGGAAGGGTGAACAGAATCCAAAATACTGAAAAGCCTGCGAGCCTGAGAATCTCAGGGGGAATCCAGGAGGCCTGTGATGGAGACCAAGCTACTGAGGTGGCTAGCTAAGGGACTATGAGGGCTGGCCATCTGGTTAGCAGCAGAAACAGCTTGTCTACAGACCGGCACTGGTGGTCATGATAGGGTAGTTCAGGAGGCTTAGTCATTAAGACAAGATGGGGCCTGATTATTTAAGACCTTGTATGTGAGGAGCAGGATTTTGAATTCAATTCTGGATTTAACAGGAAGCCAATGAAGGGAAGCCAAAACAGGAGAAATCTGCTCTCTCTTTCTAGTCCCTGTCAGGACTCTTGCGGCAGCATTTTGGATTAGCTGAAGGCTTTTCAGCAAGTTTTTTGGACATCCTGATAATAATGAATTACAGTAGTCCAGCCTGGAAGTAATAAATGCATGAACTAGTTTTTCAGCGCCACTCTGAGACAGGATATTTCTAATTTTAGAGATGTTGCGCAAATGGAAGAAAGCAGTCTTACATATTTGTTTAATATGTGCATCGATGTCCTGGTCAAAAATGACTCCAAGGTTCCTCACAGTATTACTGGAGGCCAAGGTAATGCCATCCAGAGTAAGAATCTGGTTAGATACCATATTTCTAAGATTTTCAGGGCCGAGTACAATAACAAGTTTTATCTGAATTAAGAAGCAGAAAGTTAGCGGCCATCCAGCTCTTTATGTCTACTGTAGTGTTTTGCTGTTTAAAAAAACCCAGCTACATTGTAGCTACAGCCACCCTGGGGCGCACTGACAGAAGCGAGACTGCCAGACACTGGCGCCACCGGGCCCTCTGACCACCACCAGTAGGCAACGGGTGAAGTGATGCTCTCTGCAACATTTGCGGCCGTATGACGCCCCTGCACCTCCTGAAGCTCCATTGTTCTACTGAAGGAAAAAGCAACCCAGACTATTATCGTCCACCTTCCACTGTGGCATGTAGAAAACATCTCAGGTGGGATCTGCATGTCATGCTAGTAATGTTGAAAACCATAAGGACATTTCTCATCGGAGAATAAAACTCTCGTCCACTTTTCAGTGTTCCATGTTTGGTACTCTCTTGCAAAGCCCAAATGGTCAGCTGTGTGGCATTCAATGAGACGAGGCCTCTGAAGACGTTTTTGTTTTTGAAGCCCTTCAGTCTCAGATGCTGTCTGATGGTTATGGGACTGCAGTCGGCACCAGTAACGGACTTCATTTGGGTCGAGGATCGTCCAGTGTGTTGACAGACAGCCAACTGTTCCTCCTGCTCAGTGCTGGTGAAGTTTTTTTTGCTCTACCACTTAACTTTTTTGTTCCATAACCCATTTAAGAAATTCCAAATGGCTGATGCAGGTACCTGTATCCTTGCTTTAATTGCATCTTTGTTGGAAGCCCAATAAATAACACCTCTGAGCTTGAGAGAAAAGCCTCCTTAACAAATTCTCCGTCTGTAAATGGCTTTCCATGTTTAGCAATACAGTGTGCAATACGAAAACTTACTTGAGTTCCATGATGTTTTGCAGCTGTAAAAACTTGGAGAGCACTAGCTTGCTTCTCATATCTTGACACAGTACATGTAATTGATTCAACTTTCTCTGCCTCATCCGTGAAGGTTTTTGATGTTTCATCTCAAAATGTCGTTTCACACTGGAGGTCTGGCAAACAACACTCTCAAGGCAAAGGGCACATACAGGATGATCTTTCTGTTGGACAAAACCCCAGTCTTCCGTCCAAATTGGCATAGAAAAAATTATCTATTTTTGCTCGCTTCAACGCCATATTTCACAGGACTGGCTAGCTACATCCCTCTCATGTGTGTAATTTTTAGCCAATTACAAGTAAAACAAGGAGGTGAGGCTGATAGCTTAGAGACTGCCATTAAGAAGAGCAGTCATTAGCTGTATTGTCATTAGCTCTGTGGGAGCTAATTTGCAATGTGCATTGGTGGCCCAGCCTTAGATACTGAATTTTAAATACACCTTCTCAGATTATTTCACTGCATGTTGTGCCGTCAATTAAGCCTTCGCGTGGCACACGTGCCCCTGCTTTAGAAAACAAAGTCTTCATTTTTGTAATGAAATTCACATTTGTGTACATTTCTTAATAGTGTTACAGAACAAATGCCCCAAAGCTAAACCTATCAAGCACAGAATTTAGTTCTGATGGAATCAAACGTTTTGTAGAAATTTGAAAAGACTATAAAATTATTTAAAACTATCATTTCAAATGAGAAGTAAATAATCAATAGGATCTAATATTAATCTTATATGATCAGTTCCTCTGTCTGTGCCTCATCAGATACGAAAGCTAAAGCTACCTGGATTGTATGAGCAAATATGTGGGTGGAAACTTTCTAGTCCTTTCTAAGACGTTAGATGGGACGCCAGTCAGAGTGTTTGAGGGATTCATTTTTATATATTTTTATATATTTACATTTTTATACAGTGGAACAATCTTAAAGTCCTTTGATCTTCAGCATGGAGCCGATTTTTTATGGATCAGAGAGGTTAGGGAGATCATTCAAGAAACACTCAGAGCTGTTTTAGTTTTCACCTCTTTTCTTATAACTCACTTTCTGATTCTATAGCTCACAATGTATCTGACGTCACTTAAATGCGACTACCTTAAGAGAACTGAACGCAAGTTTGAAGTTGAAACGATCGGCTGAAGCTCAAATAATCTTTGTCTTGCTTAAACTTTAAATTGAATCTCCTGTAGTTACTTTTTAAAGTCATAGTCTGTTATTCGCTGAAAATGTCATCAGACTAGCACATTTAGAACAAACTTGTCCGATCATCAGAAAGAAGAACACGGAAATGTTTGTAACTGCGTCACTCTGCTCCACTTTGCTGTTTTTTGGCATCTTCGTGTTTGTCTCGGCAGGTGAGGTTAATAAACCAAAATTTCCCCTCTGAGATAAAAAAGGAAAAAATGGTATCTTTGTCGTTTACGTGGTGCCAATACTTCACAAATAATTAGTTTCATTTCGATTCCATTTGTTTGTGTCCGTGAATGCATCACGCGGCTGGGTGGGGTCTACTTGTTTTATCGTAGAGTTAGCATGTTTGCTATCTGTACCACTGTGGGGACTGTCCTTCTGACTAAAGTGAGATCTGTGGTTAAAATGATGGCAGTGCACAGATTCTGTGCTTTATTCGGTCTGTGGCGTCTGTTGCTCGTGTTGTTTGTGGTCTGTCAGCCAGCCGGGAGCAGAGCGAAGGCTAACATACCAAAAGCTCCCGAGTGTTAAAAACAAAGACAAGTATCGCTACAGTCACTGTCTTTGCTTTTCGTGCTTTATTTTTTTATGTTTGAAGTTTTTTAGGTTCTCTTGTTCTCGGTGAACTCCGGTATCACTTTTTTTCATTTGCCAACCAATGAGCATTTAGAAATGGCCTACGTCATCTGGCTTCCAATGACGTACAGTCAGGATCTTGTAGAACCGCACTTTACATCCTCAACCAAAAAGTGGATGGTAGGACAATAAAACCAACTTAGTGTGTGGAGACTTGTTGGAACACTGCAGGATAGAACCGACCTAAATCAGCTATTAAAAAGACTGCAGGAGTTTGGCTCACATATGATGAAGCATTTATCATCTCCATTATACTGGTTAGATGAGAGAAGGAAGGAGTTGCAGAAAAGGGTGCTGGGTAGGAGTGCTGTACATATGATGGTGCAGGATAATGAACAGGTGGATGTGACAGTGGAGTAGACTGCCAACATCTGAGGAGCTCACTCTACTGCTGCTCTGGTGGGGCAGGGTTAAGATGCCCATGACTCTGACTGCGGTGTAGCAGGAGACACCAGGTGAAGGTGCCATTATGCTCACCCTTAAACTTGTGTTTGTGGGGGAAAAATGCAAAAAAAAAGAAAGAAAAACATTTGACAAAGTCTTGGATTTTTGACTTCTCCTTACCGCCGATTATGAAGCAATATTGTTTGAGTGGCGACACTTATCCACATACGTTCTATAGATTGGCATTTTGAGGCATCATAACAGTAGCTGGAGGCTGCGGTGAAGCAGGAGGAAGAGGCTGCACTAGTAAAAGATGAGTAAAGACCACAGGAATTGTAGATGTAGCTGGCTGTAAATTCACAGCTTCAGATGCAGTTAATATAGTTGATACAGAAGTGTCCACCTGTTCTTGTTGTGCTGCATGCAAAGCCTGATGATAAGATGTAGGTGAATCCCTACACCTACGTTAAAATCAGCACTGCTTTAACCACCAAAGATGAGAAGTAACTCTAAACCTGTCAAAATATAAGATTTCTGGATTTTTTTGACAGTTTTATCAAACTCTCAGTAGTAAGGAGACAATAAAGTTCTGAGACATTTAATTTTAAGTTTTCAACTGGAACAATCTTTGGTGTCAGCAGAAGTGGATTCATGTCAGATGTGTTGTGCAGTGGTACTTTATGCATCAGCTGCATTTCCCCCCTTTGTCTTCATCCTCTCAGACATAACACATCACTTGGCACAGCGCCAAGAAATGGTACTGATTATCAAACCTGTTTGTGTTTGTCTGAGCCTCACTCTGATTGGCTGCTGTAGAAGTGAACAGTTGCACTTTAACCTTCAACCTCTTTGCTCTGTTTTTTTTTTCTCTTCACCTCTGTCAGTGCGCCCCAGGGCAGCTGTGGCTACAATATAGCTTGCCATCACAAGTGTGTGAATGTGTGTGTGACTGAATCTGTAACGCACTTTGGGGTCCTTAGGGACGAATTAAAGCACTATACAAATACAGGCCATTTACCATTTTCTTTCAGACCAGAAAACCATCAGAGCTGAGTCTGGGCAGGACGTCACTCTGACATGTCGAGCTCCAAACAACAGTATCATCATCGTTTTAGAGTGGAGCAGAGAAGACCTGGGAGATGAATATGTGCTTTTTTATCGGAATGAGCAGTTGGATCCAGGCAACCAGCATCCATCTTTTAAGAACCGGGTGGATCTGCAAGACAAACAGATGAAGGATGGAGACGTGTCTTTGATTCTCAAGAATGTGACGATAAATGATGCTGGAACATACGAGTGTCGTGTTGAGACAGTGACAAAACGCAGGAAGAGAGCCAGTTTAGATACTAATCCCATCAGCATCATCAGTCTAAGTGTCGTACCTCCAGGTGAGTGAGTAGAGTTGAGTGTGTGTGTGATCAGAGGTGAAGCTACTTCCTGGTTGTTGATGTTTGTTTCTAAAGATGTTGTTGATGAGACTTTGTAGAAAGCAGCTGGTCTGAGTGATGTGATCAGAGTGCAGTAGATAATGTCTGACAGCAGTTTGAAGAGGAAATGGATTCTGTTCTGTTCTTCACTCATCACCTACCTGACAGCTGACACCTCACACCTGTTTCTCACCTGCAGGTCAGACAGGAGGAGACACAGAGGATGGAGGGAAGGAGGATGGAGGGAAGAAGGACGGAGGGAAGGAGAATGGACATGTTGGACTGATTGTTGGACTGATTGTTGGTCTGATTCTTTCTGCTGTGCTTCTTGTTGCTGCTGTTGTTGGTTGTTTGATCTACAGAAAACATAAACAGCAGAGTCAGGGTCCATACTAGCCTCCTGAGTAATTGCGGCATATTTGAAATGTCTTTAGTGTTTTTGATGATGATGATGTTTGGTAAGAGAAGCATCACTACACTACATCAGTAAAATGCAGAATGGAGTTCAACTGCCCAATATGCAAATTAAAAAAAGAAATACAAGCAGGTTGAGAACCAGGAGCTGCTGATCTTTCAACCTGAGACTGGCAGAGATTTATTAAAACAGACATATTTTTTTAATATCACTGAGACTGAAATTCTAGCTTTTTTTTTAAATTCAGTAGGTTAATAGCATAATATGCTGTGTATTATTTGTTTAAAATGTTAAAGCCTACACTGTTTTAGTAAGTGTAAGAATATATTAGGCTTACGGTATTTTGTAAATTTGTAAATAATAATAATACTTAGCAGTAATAGTAGTAGAAAAGTACCCCGCAGCATCTCCACCACTGGTTTTATATTTTGCTAAGAAATTTGGAGTTCTGATCTACAGAAAACATAACAAAAACAACCGAGTCAGGTTTCATTCATATTAAATGGAGCATATTTTTAGATAACAGTGAAGCAAATAATTAGGAGAAAGCAAAACCGCCCAAAGACAAAAGAGACTGAGCTGCTGATCTTTCAGCCTGAGACTGGCAACAATTAAAAAAATAACACAGATATTCTTTAAAATCTGTGGGTTTAGACTCTACATGATGACGTCCTGCAAGAATAAACATTCATTTTATTCTCTAGGTTAATAAGATAAGATGCTGCCTATTAGATCAAGTTTAAGATTTTACATGTAATTTATTTCAACCTTTGAGCAGGATTTTGTAAAACTATAAATAATAATAATTGTTAGTTTTTAACAGTAGTAAGATTACGCTGTGCAACATTTTAAACCAAGTTTTATTTCTTTATATTTTGCTATGAAAAGTGGAAGTAGGTGCAGCGATATACTGAAACAAGCACACATGTAGAGTTTGTACAGTTCTAATAAGCTGACAGTGTATTTCGTATGACTGCCTTTATTCTTCAGCACAGCCTGAACTCGCTCAGGCAGCTTTCCTGTATTTCAGTAGTCTTCAGGAATAGTTCTCCAGGATATTCAAAGCTTTTCTTTGGATGTTTCTGCCTTTTTGTTCCGTTCTCTGTCAAAATGATCCCACACTGCTTAAATAATGTTGAGCTCTGGGAGGCCGATCCATGACTGATTCAGTTACTGCATTTGCAGTGTGTTTGAGATCATTGTTATGCTGAATAATGAATTTGTTTCCAGTCAGATTCATTCATTCTAGATGCATCGTGGATCAAATTATAATTGTATGTTTATTCGATCATTATTCCATCAGTTTTAACAACACCGCTACTACTCCAACACTACTGGCTGAAAAGCAGCTCCAAACCTTGACAGACTCTCCATCCTGTTTTACAGTTGAAGAGATGAATATTTAAACCAAAACTTTCAAATGTGGATTGTGATGAGACTTCAGCGCCCAGTTAGTGAATCAGCTGAAGGTCCAGATGCATCTCAGGTCTTTGCTGGAATTGTTTCTGGTTCTTAAGTGGCTTTCAGAAACGGGCTGCCTCTTCTTTTGTCCTCCTGTCCAGTTTCCTCAATAATTTTAAGGACACACTTCACATCATGCTGAGATCTGCCTAGTTTTTAGCTAACAGCTTTTTGGGAATCCGTTTGCTGGTGCAAATATATTACTTTATGCCTATAAAACTGTTATTTTTGGTAACAAACTGTGTGCTTTTGTGACTGGCTACTAATAACAAAGTGCCTAAGTTGTCTGCTATGTTCAGACAGAGTACTGGTTCAGCTGTGAAGTTGCATGAACGATTGTCACCGTTAAGTGTCTTGCCAAACAAAAACAAATCTCTCTGAAATGGTTCAGGTAGAAGAACTATAGACTGCAGGAAATAAGTGAAAGTTATTTGTGACAAGCAAACTAATCCTCGTATAGAGATCAGCTGTTACAGAGTAATTACAGACACAGAACACAAACAATATGAAGCTCGATGGATTATAGATGATAGATAATCTGTTAAATAATGTTCAGGATCAATTTGCTACCTGTAATTAAGTGATTAGGAAACTGGGTTATAAAACCAAAGACAGAAATATTTTCCAAGTAGCTGCAGAGTCAGATGTTGCCTCTTATCTCTGAAGCTTTAACTTTTGAGTCTGTTTGTTACTTTAAATATTCCAAAACTTGTTTACATATTGTTTATTTATTTCACTTTTGCCTTTTCTGTTTGTTTATTCCTAATAAAGTTTATCAAACATTGGTACGAAATCTTTTAGTCTTCATTGATTGTTTGTGTTGTTCTATTGGCCTGTTGAACTTGTGGATGCCGATTCTATTTGAGCTGAAAGCAGTAAACCAGTAAAACAATAAAATCACTGTTTTCCCTGGAAGAACAAACATTACAAAGAATAACATTCAAAGAATCCTGGTTAACTGCAGGAGATTGGGAGATGACTAAGTTTTGAGTCTGTGCCTGCAGTTAGGTCCCAACCCTGGAGTTGATTTGGGGTGTGGTGTTTGCATTTGGAAGATGTTGCTGTGAACAGACAACATGCAGTCAAAGGAGCTTTCTGTGCAGGTGAAACAAGCTGCAAAAAACAGGAAAAAAACCCCCAACAATCCTGGTAACTGCTACAATATTAGGATGGGCATAATCTACAGTTTGATACGTCTTAAGAAAGAAAGCACTGGTGAGCTTAGCAACACAAAAAGAGCTGGATATCCATGAAAGACAACAGTGGTTGATGATTACAGAATCATTTCCACGCTGAACAGAAACCCCTCACAGCAAACAACCAAGTGAACAACACTCCTCAGGAGGGGCGTATGTTGATATATAAATCTGCATGGATGTAAGTACAGAGGGTTCACTGAAAGCTGCAAGCCGCTCACAGGCCTCAATAATAGAAAGGCTGGATTGGACTTTACTAAAAACATTTACTAATTTACATTACATTAATGTAAATTAATTTACATTAATGTAATGTAAATTAATTTACATTACATTAATGTAAATTAATTTACATTTACTAATTTAATTTACATTAAACATTTACTACACTTGGACTCTAGTGTTTATTTTTGAATGTGACACAGGACAGAAGGAAATTAATTCTGAGGTGTTCATACACATACTGTCTCCTCATATCCAGCTAAATGTAGTCACATTGATCGGGTGATGTTTCCTTATACAGATGGATAATGATCCAAAACACACAATCGAAGCAACCCGGGAGTTTGTGAAAGCAAAGACGTGGAATATTCTTAAATGGCCAAGTCAGTCACCTGATCTTAACCTAATTAGGAATTAATTTCATTTGTTGAAGACTAAACTTCAGACAGAAAAGCCCACAAACAAACAGCAACTGAAAGTCGCTGCAATAAAGACCAGGCAGAGTTTTAAAAAGAAGGAAACCCAACATCTGGTGATGTCGATCAGATCAAGACTTCAAAGCTGTTGTTGTCAGAAAAGGGTTTTCAACCAAGAATTAAGAATGAACATATTATTTTCAGTTATTTAATTTGTCCAATTACTTTTGAGACCCTAAAATTAAGGGATTATGTTAAAAATGCATTAGTTCCTCACATTTTTATGCATCTTTTCATTCAACCCACTAGATGAAAACTGAAAATTTGAAAAACTTCATCTGAGTTGTTTCATTTAAAATTAATTGGAGTAATGTAAAGAACCAAAATTAGAAAAAAGGTTCTCTCTATCTAAATTTTTATGGACCTAACTGTATAAAAAAAAGAAGATGGAGGATTGTTGGCGGAGTCGAAATCTGCTTTAAAGCTTCTGTGAATAAATTTAAGTGATGTTCCTGCTCTAATGCTTTACTCTAGGATATCCTCTGTGATTTCAACACAACATAAATGTTTTAACTGGGGAAACAAAAACAAATCAGAAAGTGAACATAGATTTTCAGTCTTAGGTTTGACCTTTTAAAAGTCAAACAGTGAAAATCCATCACATTACCTTAGCTTCTTCTGACATTGCAGCCTCTGATACACCGTCCATACTGCTTCACCTCAACTATGTTTCTAAGGCCTGGAACTCATCAGATTCAGTTGCTCTGCCCTTTTATTATACATTCACAGGAAATGTTGCATTTTGTATACATACTGTTATAAAATTATTGTTATTAATAGGGTTACTGCATTTGAAAAATACCAACAGAAGCATTATAAGTGTTAGTTGGCCAGGACGTTGACAGTTTTAGCTGCTTAAACAATTTAAAAGATTAAAAAGATATAAAAGCATCACTGATGAGCTGCTTGTATCCATGTTAGTATTTGAAGTCCAACATCTTCCTCTAGTGGCCAAATATAAATCATGTGTGAGGATGGTGTTAATGTAAAATGTGAATCATAGTGTTCCAGTCAGTCATCAGTGTGTCTCTGCACAGCTGTAATTAAAATGTGTTCAGAGGGCCTCAGTGTCTGAATGGTTCCAGTTCAGCTCCATAACAGCAGCGTCCCTGGTTTGATTCCTGTGTTTCAGCTCATATCTGCCTCTCTCACTGAGGGGGACGTAACTACATGGACATGGATTTGCTCATCAACCAAACTACAGCTCACAGAGAGCAGAGGACATTTGAACTTTCTTTGTTTTGTTTTGGGGGTTTTTTTTACTTTGTTTTCATTTGGTTAACCAACGAATATTTTATTTTAAAGTATTTTGGGAAAACAGACAAAAAGTTGGAACTCATATTTTATGAAAAAGCTTCGATGATGATGTGTCTGTAGTAATTAGAAAAAGTGAGTCCCCCACCTCTGTATTTGAACCAATAGAAAGCTGGTGCTCAGAGGAAGAGGGCGGGCTTTACTTGGTGTCAGTGACAGAAATGAAAAAAAGCTCAAATGAGTGAGAAGGACGATGAAGGAAACATCTGTGCTGTGTCTGCTCTGTAAGTAGAATCTCTGTGTTTGTTTGAATTCTTGTACTTTGACTGTCTGCTCTCCTGATAACTGATGATGGAGGAGAAGACATGAAAAACAAATCAGGCTGAATTCAAGTTCAAAACACCACGAGGACCAACTGCAGGTCTGAACTGACTCTTTATCTTTGCTCAGGAGTCGAGGAAACACAGCAGGCAGTGAAAAGCTGAACAGATTTCATCACAGTAGATGTCTTTGTGAGAGTTTTCATTCAATTATGTTATTTTCTTCTTCTTCTTCTTCTTTGTTCTTTGTTGCCACACAGAGAAGAGCAGCTACCTGAAGGCAACAATAGTCGTTTATCTTACATTTACTTCCTTACTATATATGACTCTGGATACTGTTGCTCCTGTGAAAAGAAAGCCTCAAATTTAGAAGTACTTGACTCCCTCGTATAAATCTCAAATGTGCAACTTAAAACAGATAATGTGTGCGCTGGAGAGGAAGTGGTGTCTCACTAATTTGGAAGATTGTCATTTAGCCTGCAAAAGTAGTTTGCTGCTTTATTTACAAACAAACAAACAAACAAACAAACAAGTCATCAATAAAGTTAAAACATCTTACTGCACATCTTGGTTATAGAAAGATTTAAAGAAAATAAGAACAACCAGAAATTTTATGACTGTAGTCAGGCTGACAAAAAGTCAGCGCTCTCTTGAGCAACCATTTCTTTAATGTTATCTAGTAACTTCATGGAGTTGTTCAAAAATAAAAGTACTATAGCTACTTTCAACACCACTGATATCTATTTAGACTATTTTTCTCCAAGTGATATTTTTGAGTTCAGTAATTACATCCTCCAAACCATCAATGCGTCTTTTAGAGCCCATTCCTACAAGACTGCTCAAGACTACATCTGACACCAAGAAGGTCTATAAGCTGACACCGATGGCCACAGTTGGTGTTATGTTTTAATTAAAATTTAGTCTTGTGTACCCAGTTTTTTATGAGGAGAATGAAGAGTTGTTATATTATTCCAATAAAACAATTACTCCAGAAATCTTTGGATGTGGTGTGAAATGTTGCTAAGAAAGAATGTAACCATTAACAAAAAAAGTAATATTACAGAGGCCTCGTAGAGGCACAGTTGTTGGTGCTGTTTGTGTGGAGTTGTTCTTTATGTTCACCTCAAATCAACCTGAGTGTCATTTCTCTTTAGTTCTGATCTCACTGCTGAGCTGCACAACAAACCAAGGTCAGTAACCTTCTTCTGTCACAGTTTAAACCTGATAAAAGCTCACTGATATGACCTGATGGGGTTCATGTTTCACAGTGGATATCTCATATAAACTGATGAAATGAAGGATTCATTAGAGAATTATAACAGTTTTGACAAAAGTATAACAAATCCAATATCTTTATTTATTTATTTATCTTCAAATGTATTTTTCTCATTGTAACCCTCACAGCTCGTCTGACTGTGAGTCCCAGCAGCTCTCAGTTCTTTAAAAGAGACTTTGTGTCTCTGAGCTGTGAGGAGGACGACAGCTCTGCTGGATGGACTCTGAGGAGAAACACAAGCAAACAACACAGGAGTCCGTGTACAGATGGGTGGGGAAAACCAACTGGTTCCTCCTGTAGCATCAGCTACACCACCACATGGGACAGTGGAGTTTACTGGTGTGAGTCCAGAGAGGGTCCCATCAGTAACATGGTTAACCTGACAGTCACTGGTAAGCTGAGTGTGTGGAGTTAGTGTTGATGAAGCTGTGTGTAAATGGATGAAATGCTGTAGTTTGTCTCTGTGTTGAGGTGGATCAGTGATCCTGCAGAGTCCTGTCCTCCCTGTGATGGAGGGAGATGACGTCACTCTGCTCTGTAAAAACAAGACTGGTCCCTCCAACCTCCCAGCTGCTTTCTATAAAGATGGACTCTTCATTGGGAATGAGTCAACAGGTCACATGACCATCCAGCATGTTTCCAGGTCTGATGAAGGCCTCTACAAGTGTGACATCAGCGGTCATGGAGAGTCTCCATCCAGCTGGATCACTGTCACAGGTGACACACTCACCTGTCTGTGTTTCTGCAGCTTTCAACATTCACAATGTGACGACAACTTAATGACTGTGTTTGCTTTGTTTTAGGGGAACACACCACCACACCTCCACCTACATCCACACCTCAACCTAAATCTACCTCCGCTCCTATTCTCTCTGTGTTGTCGTCTGTTGGATCAGTCTGTGTTTTGGTTCTGCTGGTGTTACTGGTTCTGCTGGTGAGACGATGTGTCCACAGGAAACCTGAAGGTGAGACTCAGAAAATTGCATTTCAGATGTGTGGTTTACCTTCAGGACATAAACTCGGCAGTTATTAAATTTGTTTTGTATTCATACTGAAAGTAACTCCTGTTTGTTACATATTACAAATGTAGAATTTCTTTGATTAGCAGTTCAATTACAGAATTTTATTTTGCTGTTAAATTTTGATCATTTCAGCTCAACAAGAAAAAGCACGAGAAGAATGCATTGCAGATGACATCACGTACAGTTATGTTAAAAAATCCAAACAGACAACCAAACATAACAGAGGTAATTTTTTTTCCTTTTTTTGATGAATTGTTTGAAATATATTTTTATTAAATGAGAACTCTAACATGGAGATAAAATCCTTGAATTATACCCATGAAAACTGGAACATAAACTACTTGGATCAACAGCAGCATTATTGCTGGTCAGGTGATTGCATTACGAAATATTAAAAAGCTCCAGCTGTACAATTATGGTTCAGATTTCTAGTTCAATGACTCCAATTAGTTGAGGTGAAGCACAGACAGCTAAGAGCTATAGCTCTAATGACGCATACTTTCAATTTTATTTTATTTACCTAAATTACAACAATAGTCGCCTCAATTTGCTTTATATTGTAAGGTAGACCCCACAATGGTACAGAGAAAAACCCAACAATCATATGACCCCCTATGAGGAAGCACTTTGGAGAGCGTGGGAAGGAGAAACTGCCTTTTAACAGGAAGAAAGCAAAAGACATGCCGTGGAAGAGAGCCAGAGATTAATAACACGTATGATTCAGTGTAGAGAGGTCTAATTTCTGTTTCTTACAACTATTTCTGTTGTAAAGTTGGACATTTTAACACATCTATGGAGACATTCTCACTGTACGAAATGCCAAAACTGCAGTTTTGGTATTTCGTCTTCATTCTACTGGAATTGAGGGTGTGATATCATGTAATTTGACTCTGCTGTATAGTCCTATTTTGAAGCAAATTCCCCAACTGAAGATTTTAGACATGCCGTTTTTATGTCTTATTGAAAATAAAGGTTTGTCTCTGTATTTGTATAGGCAGGAGCTTCAAAACACACCTTATATTAAACTGATGAGGTAGCAAAACACAAATCCAAATGGGAAAGTCCAAAATGAAAAAAAGGAAAGCTCGCTGGCGTTAGGACACGTAGAACAGGAACTTAAACATGGACAGAAACAGTACAGCAGTAACAGAATGATCGTAACAGTGTGATATGGCAATGACAAGAGGGAAGAGAGCACAAAAAGATAAACAAAATATAAACAAACAAATGATAAACAAAAATACACAAAAAGAGAAGCGAAACTGAAGACAACACATACAAGATATAGGTTTGCAAATAAAACAGGAAACTGAGCCTAAGATGCAAAAAAACGACTCAAACCTACAAACTAGACACAGAACAACAGTAAACAAACACGGACACAAGATTAACTAACACCATTAGCTAAGAACTAGAAACACAGATAACAAAAAACTCAGAGACACTAGGAAATATTAAATTATACTCCAAAGATTAAATACTAAAATAGTTAAAGAACATAATTTCCTTCACAAAGCCAAAAATAAATATTGAACCCACAAAAATTCTAAACCCAAGGTTAATGACCCGTGGACCCCAAGAGCTTGTAAGAAGACTTTGGTCAAGCTTCACAATGCAGCAACATTTTTGGAATGTATGTGTTTAAGGATACGATGTTCTCTGATCTGAACCTCTCCAAGAGTTTCACTTGGTGTTTGTTTGCTGCTGATTGTTTCTGACTGTGATTAACGATGATTCATATAAGGGATGAGAACTTTATGAAGCATGTGAGAGATGGTCAGAGGTAGAATAATGTGTATAGTTATGAGAAGAAAACAAACATCTTACTGATTTGAAATTTGGAATTACTTTTTTACAATTATATTGAAATTAACATTAAATTTTTTAAATTTTATTTATTTTCTTTGTCTAAATCTAAAAGGTTCCGAGGTTGTTGTTGTGTGTGCTAGATTGTGTACTTGTGGTCTGTGGTTGACTGAAGCTAACAGCTCTGCAATCATCCAGCATCCTGTATAAGATGAAAAAGAAGGTTTAACAAAAAGGGTGCAGGTGTCGCATCGCTTTAGATGGTGTTAGATTTAGTTGTTGAATTTAAAAACAGAATAACAATTGGATTAAGTCAAATTACTCAAATTGTTGTAAAAGTAATTTGGACTTTTAACTTTTGTTGTTTGAATAGAAAAAGTTAATTTTTTGTAGTGAAGATTTCTACAGCATTTGTGTTTGTATTTGTATTTAAATGATCAGCTCTCAGCTGTTCTGCACTGATGTCCTCTGTGTGTTTTTATTGTGCAGAGTCTGACACAGATGCAGTTTATTCAACAGTGAAAATTGACGATGTCATCAAAGAGAAGAAAAACAGATCAAAGACGAGAGGTACAGCTGCTCTTCTTTGTCTCCATCATGGTTCTCTTCTGTGGACAGGAACTGAAGCTTTGAGTTAATCTACATGCTAACATAAGAACGCTAATGCACTGATGGTCAGTAGGTCTGTTAATTATATCCAAAATGTTAAGTAGCAAGCTAATATTTACTAATTGGCAAACAGCAGATGGAAATATTGAGTCCTATAATGTTTTTTTTTGGTTTGGTTAGTCACCTGGAGTTTAGAAATTACAATTAGCCAGCTTACAATTAGCCAGCTTACAATTAGCCAGCTTATACGCACCCAAGATAATAAATTGTTCCCACAAGGTAACACATCACCCTGACAGTCTGTCCAGGATGTATTCCGCCTCTTGCCTTATGACAGTTGTGATACGTTCAAAAAATACCTTTGAGAAAACAACAAGGTATATTGTTGTTACCATCAGTGTGAGAGGCAGCTTAAAATAAATCAGTGATATTTAGAAAATATGTGTCTGGGCAGCTGACGTGATTCATCGTTGTGCAAAATAAAATTTCCAATTCCAACTTTAACCATGGAAGATTAAATATTTGTGAACTAACTTGAAATAAATCCTGCTGAACTTGGAGGTCTATAAGATAGAACACAATAAAAATGCATTAGACATCCAACTAAAAGAATGAATTAATGGTTAATTCATAGAACTCAACCCATTCTGTGATAACAAACTAACAGGTAAACAATGTATTGTGGACAATCAGCAGACCTCCCACAGGCTGATACATGAGTAATAACAATACATGCACACTGTAGAGGAACATTTCATTTAAATGGAAAAGTTAAATTTTCCATTGCCAGGATTCATTCAGGGACAAGAAAGCTAGTCTTCTCTTTTTAACAAGTATTTGTGTCTTGTTCACCCCGGATATAATTTTTTTCGGACACACTTTAATACCTCATGTTTTCATGCTGTTCTGGTCTGTCAAATGCAAACAAACAGAATTCATACAACACTGCTAATAAAAAATAAAAATATTTAAAAACTTCACCAAAACACCCAACATATCTCTATCCAAAGTCAAGACCTGGAAGCAGAGCTGACTTGCCTCTCTGCAGCTTTCACATCCTGTCATCACAAAAAAAAACATTTCCACAAAAACCGTGTCAGCTCTCAGAGCACCAAAAATAATTTCCTGAAAATGAGGAATAAACTATCTTAGCATTGTGGGTTCATATATGAAACAGTTTTCTTAGTTTCTTACTTCTTAATAGCCTACGCTCAGGTCCACCTTAAATAGATCAGATTTGAGGTAGGTTGTAATGGTTGGCAGCGCCGTAACTGAACATTTCTTGATGCATGCTCAATCATCCAGGTAAGTAAATCCCAAAAGGTTGATTCTGTTCATCTGGACATAATGTTTTGTGGGAGAAACGTTTCGTCACTCATCCAAGTGAATTCTTTAGTCATGATCAAGGAACTGACCTCCCAGCCCAATGTTCATTCAGTGGGCTAGGTTACATTATTGTACAAATGTACTGTTTATGAGACACCTGGATAAGTGACGAAACGTTTCTCCAATCGAAAACGCTACATCCAAATGAACAGAATCAACCTTTTAGGCATAACTGAACATGTGAGTAAAATGCCCAGATGTGCTTGCTGTCTTGTTTAGGCACAAACATAAGTTGTTAGCATCGTGAATGTGTTGTTAGAATAAAATGTCTGAAGAAACAGACTGAAGAGACCAAATGTCCTTTAATGCAATGAAGCAAGTTCTGCATGTTTAACCGCAGCATCTACTTCCTGTTGTTGATTCTAGCCTGAAGCTGAAAGGACTTTTCACCACAGTGAGTTCTGGTTTGTCCAATGGCAGTGTTGATGCTGTGAGAACTTGTTTGTTTGGTGCTCTGTGGTGAAGTGTGTCAGACTGCACTGAGATGAAGGTGCAATCTCTGTGGTTGTGCACCTTGTTTTTCACACAAACACCTACAAGTTCTATGCAATTAATTCTTGTTTCTCAGCAGAGGTGTAAAGAAGAAAAAAAACTGTGAAAACCTGCAGCTAGTTGCAGAAGATCTAACTTAATCTCTGCATGATCAAACTATATAAGAATACTATTGTACCTGAAATATAATTTTTGTTTATCTGTGTGGGGGTTTTCCTGCAGAGACTGACACAGCTGTAGTCTATTCGGCAGTGAGAACTGAGGACATCGATTATGGACAAATAGCTGTTACACCAAAAAGGAAAAGAGGTACTCTTTATGTTCTGGTGTTCATGCTAAGCTAAGATAAGATAAGCTAAGCTAACTAAATCATTTATTAAGCTCAGGATATCAAACAGTTTTATCATCATTTGAGGAAGAAAAATGTTTTTTACTATACATTTAAAGTATAAAACAGAATGTACAGTGGGGGAATTATTTATTTGATTCTCTGCTAAATTTGTAAGTTTGCTCACTTACAAATAAATGAAGTCTATGTTTTTTATGTTTTAATTTTAACGGAGAGAGACATAATATCAACCAAAAATAATAAAAGAATAGACAAATTAATATTATTAAAGTTATAAATGGATTTGCATGTCATTGAAGGAAATAATATTAGATCCCAATCAAAATGTGATTTAGCAGTTGGTGGAGAAATCCTTGTTGGGAAGGGCAATTATTTGTTATAAGTCACCAGGTTTGCACACATCTCAGGAGTGACTTTGACCCACTCATCTTTACTGAAACCCTCTAAATCCTTTAGTTTTCTTGGCTTCACCTCAAAACATCAGCTCCCTCCTCAGATTTTTAATAGAACTGTTCTAGGCCACTCCATGACCTTTTGCAATTCCTTTTTTTGCCTTTCTTGTTTGTTTTGGGTAACTGAAACGCTGGAAAACCGATGCCTGACCGATCTTCAGTGTTCTGGCTGAAGATTGGTCAGGCATAGAGATTCTGTTCCTAGGTTCTCTTCGCTTCCAAGATGGTGCTCTAGAGGGTCGCATCCATTGACGTTGTTCTGTATCCTTAGCAGAAACACAGGCCCAAATCGTAATGATACCACCTCTTTGGATCATACTCGGCATTTCTCTTCCTCCAAACACAGCAACTTGAGTTAATGCCAGAAAGTTGATTTTGGTTTCTTCTTCTTTGAAAAATTTCAGTGTTCAAAGTCAAAAGTCAAAGTCAACTTTATTTGTCAATTCTGCCACATGTACAGGACATACAGAGAATAGAAATTCCGTTACTCTCAAACCCTAGATGAAATAGCAAATGAACATTTAAATATAAGAGAGTGATTAAAAAATGCAAATTCACTGGTAAACCTAAGACAGCCTGAACATTGGCCTTTTTGAGCAGGGGAACCATGTGGATTGTGAAAGAGTTACAGTAAATACATCCTGGTGTAATGTGTTACCAGTGTTGTTCTTGGTGACTGTGGTCCTAACTACCTTCAGATCATTAACAAGCTACTCCTGTGTGGTTTTGGGCTGATCCACTGTCTTTCTCATGACCATCTTTACCCTCGGAAGCAAGAAAAACATGGAACTCCAAACAGAACATGATTGATGGTCATTACGTTTAACTTTGAGTCTTGCAAAGCTGCTCTGGAAATAAGCAATGAGAAGAGTTTGGAGATTGTGTAGCTATTATCCTGTCCTGTAGAGTCAAAGACAGACAGTTTCCCATCAATCATACCATAAATTACAGCCAAACTTAAAGCCAATAACAGTGTGTCTCTATCAATATACTTCCTTCAGAGCATTAGCTGTAGTAAGCCATATACACTATGTGCTTACTAACTACTGCATTTCCATATTATGACAGTTTAACACTAACTGCCTACAATAAATGCATGCGCATGTTCTTTTAAATCTATCTGCAGCTTTTGATCCAGTAGAAGCGTTTTTTTCTCAACATCTGTAGCTCACAGTAGCAGAGGTTAAATTTTAGGTCCTAGTGTTTTTTCAGTTTAAAATTTACTGGGTCAGAATTTACACACCCACGCCTCACTTCCCTGCTACACAACCACTGTGCACTACTGCTCACCTTTAGTCTCTGAAACCTCACTGCTCTCTCACCCAGTGAACATCCCACGTAGACAGAGGGTGAATGCTGTTTCTGTGCCGGCAGAGCACAACAACTAATTGGTCCAATGTTTTCTTGAAATATTTTGCTAGGCCCATCAATCTATCCTTTTTCTTAGCTGCTTATCTAAATTAGTCACGTGGGGAGCTGGAGCTTACCCAAAATGGGTTGTATCCTCGTGAGGTATACCCTGGAGAGGTATCCAGTCTATCACACGCTGTCTTTGTATGAAATGTGGCTAAATCTTGCAGCAAAGCCACAATTCACAGATAAGACAACAACTAAATATGTACCCAAGTCTATCAAAACAACATCCAGTAGTGAACAGAGACAATATTTCATGGTTCCTGTTTTTATGGATTGCTGTTTGTCTGAAAAATATTCTGTGAGAAGCTGGAAGCAGCAAAAGATTTGACTTTTAACGTCACTGAATGTATTTGATGCAAACGTTTCAGCTTTGTGGGTTGCAGATTTGACTGGTGTGAATTTCAGAAAGTAGCTACAGTGTGGGCGGTACAGAAGCTCTGTGATTTGTGTCTGAGGTAGTTCTCAGTAAAATCTGAACTATGTGACGCAGAGAGGTGGAGATTAGAGTTTTGGTTGAACTGCAAAGCTTGTAATCATATTTCATGATGTTTGAACTGTGTGTGTTTGTGTTCAGACTTTAAACCTGAGCCAGACGTCATCTACTCTTTACTGAAGTAGTTCACCAGTCCAGCCATTGACGTCCAGCTGCTGGTCTCTAACTGGTCCCACAGCACCTCAGACCAGAGGACATCCACATGTTCAAAATATTTTTATATGTTTGACATCTTTTTCTTGTTAATTAAACACATATGATTTAAAAATCAATCAATCAAGTGTATTTTCATGCAAAATCAACAGCAAAATTATAAATATATTCATATGTTTTATGTTCTCAGTAACTTTTCTGTTGTATATATTATTTATGTTTGCTGGCCTTTGCTGACATGGTTATGTCAGATTAATAAACTTTTGTTCACATTTGTTTTCCTTGTGTGGTTCTGTGGGTTTCACCAAGTTGCAGATGGAAAATTTGACTTCTTCCGGTTTGGTTGTGGCTAACCAATCCTCGCCCCGTTTCACTGCAGAAAACAAAGAATAAACATCAAACCACAACAGAAGCAACATTCAGTGTATACAAAGTGCACGGAAACGTTCAAGTGAAGTGCTGAGTGTCTATAGAGTGAACTAACCCAGAAACCGAACAGTAGCTATGATGAAATAAAAAATGGATTCACATTAACTAATTATTTAATTGCAAGAGAAATAAGAAAATTAACCGCTATAATCTTTTTTTACATTTTTAAATTATTATAACCTCAAAATTTGGTATTTGTGTGTTTGTCAGACACAGCCGTGGGTTAACCTGGTCTATGACAGATGTTTTTACAGCTGTTTGTTTGAGGATTGTAAAGCTGTTTATGTCAGCAGTGTTATATTTTATTTATTCATAATTGAATACTAATACTACTATTCAATTCAATAGTAGTATACTGTATGAATACTACTATTGAACGCATTTTAAATGTGCTGCCACCTACTGGTAAAACTGAGTGTTACAGAAGACCTTCAGTGTCACTGCTTCACTACGAGCGCGCTAAAATCCCCCAAATCTGACACTCCCCCTGTTTTCTGTCCCGTTACTAATTTCAGATTGTTTACCAACTGTTTGATGACATCAGCTTTTCTGCTGTCTTAAAAGTCATGTTTCTGTTTTTGTCTCTGTTTATTGCCTGTTTCTGTTAAGTATTCATTAATTCAGTGTCCTCTGTGTTTTTGGAGATCAGCTGTTACCTTATACTTACAGATACTGAATGAAACAAGTGGCAACACAAACATAGCACTGGTATGATGTGAGTACAGATAATCACTGATTTGGCTATTAGTGTTCAGTATCCATTGATGAGCTTTAATTGGTTGACACATTGTTTTACATTCATGAGTACACAATGTTTTCTTAATTCAGTCATTTATTTTTCAGTGTTGTCATGTTTGTTTGTTTGTTTTTGTTTTACTTTGTTTTGTTTTTTCTAATATCTGCTTTGTTTTCTGACATGTAGAACCGATCATGGTGTTAGGGGTTTAACCACACATGATTGTTTCACTCTCAGGCCTAACCTTCATGTGTATGTTCAGAGTCTTTCCTGGTGGGTATTAAATTTGGTCATCTCAGAATTAAATCTTTGCTCTTTGCTGTTAATGTTGTGCTGGTATCTTCACTGAGTGATGGCCTCAAATATTTGGTTAACGGAGTGCTTTGAACACTGGGATGAAACTTGGAGGCCATGTTGTTTTCTTTTCTTTTTTTTTGACAGCCAGAATTTACTGTATTTGGATGAGAGGGACATTCTAAGGTATCAGCTAACACTAGCTAGTTAACCTCAACCAGGAAGTAGCGCTGAATACATCACAGTCACCTTTAAATGAGGATTATCTTTATCTACAATGAAATAAAACAGTCACCTTGTTAGGTACACCCCCTTGCTCACAGTATTATTCCATTCATCCATCCGTCAATTTTCTTCTTCTTACCAGGACTGGGCTGCAGGGACAGCAGCCTAAGCAGAAATGCTCAGACCTCCCTCTTACGGAACACAAAGGTGTTCCCAGACTAGCTGAGAGATATTACCTCTCTAGTGTGTCCTGTGTCTGCCCCGGGGCCTCCTCCCGGTGGGCCATGACCAAATACCCAGGAGGCAACTTGTCAGACACTCAAACAACCTCAACTGGCACACTTCAATGTGGAGGACTAGCAGCCCTACTGGGATACTTACACAACTCCACTTGGGGCAGGAACTCGTCCTTGACCCTGACTGGACACGCCACTCTTTTCTGGCTGAGAACCATGGCCTCAGACTCAGGTGCTGATTCTTTTCTCCCCCGGTCCCATGTTTTTTTCATGTATTGCTGCTTACATACAGCCAATTTTGACTTTTGTGATATGTTGTTAAAATGAGGAGAAAATGATTGTTCCTCCCGTGTCTAAGGTTTGACTAATAGATGGACTCTTCTTTCCAGCACCTTGGCATAGACTTTTCCAGTGAGGCTGACAAGTGTGACCCCCCTAGCTGGAACACACCCTCTGGTTCCTGAAGATGGGAACCACCACCCTGTCTAGAGATACTGTACCTGATCTCCACACAGCATTGTAGACGCAGGTTAACCAAGACAGCCCTGAAAAAGTCCAGAGCCTTCAGGAACTCCGGGGAAGCCTCATCCCCTGAGTTGGTGGCATGAGTTTTTTACTGCCTTAGTGACCTTGCCACCAATGATGGACAGCTCGTCCCCCTTGTCCTCAAACTGCTGCTGGTGTTCTATAGAGGAAGGCCTGTTTGTGCCTATCACCTGCCTCCAAAGTCCAACAGGCTAACCAAGCCCAATAGGACTCTTCAGCCTGATGGTTTCCTACCGATAACTTCAATGCTGATCTCCTTGTATCCATGCTGGGTGTGAAGCAGGGGGCTGAACACACAGCTCTGTTGGGAGCCAGTATGTAGTCTGATGGATGTGGTGAGGTGGGTTCTCACTCAAACCATCTGTGTGTGGTTAATTTGGAAGTCCTTAATCCAAAGACAAGTGGAGTTTGGAAGTCCTATGTCTGACAGTTTGGTAAAGGGACTGTGGGGAGGATGGAATCAAATGACTCACAGTCTGTTTCATCACCATCCTGCAGTCATATTTGAGGGAAGATGATTTTTATCAAAAGTGTATTAAAATCCAGCCAGTGTATTAGAAACTACACAGTCTCACTACTTAAGCTCTTTATATCAAAAAGTGGAAGCATCACTGGTGAGCCGAGTGTTTTCATGTTATTATTTAAAGTAAAGTATCGGCCTCTAGTGGCCACATATAAACCATGTGTGAGGATGGTGTTCATGTAAAATGTGAATCATAGTGTTCCAGTCAGTCATCAGTGTGTCTCTGCACAGCTGTAATTAAAATGTGTTCAGAGGGCCTCAGTGTCTGAATGGTTCCAGTTCAGCTCCATAACAGCAGCGTCCCTGGTTTGATTCCTGTGTTTCAGCTCATATCTGCCTCTCTCACTGAGGGGGACGTAACTACATGGACATGGATTTGTTCATCAACCAAACGACAGATCACTGACAGCAGAGGACGTTTGAATTTTTTTAATTATATTTTTTTCTGTGTGAAATGATGAATATCTTATTACATAAGTTTGAACATTTATTTATTTTACCTTTTCATTTGCATTCACGGTGGACTAGACATTTTTTTTAATTGTTATATTTTAAAAATATACTTTTACACATGATAGGCACCCACATTAAAAACCAATAGAAAAGCTCCTACTCAAAGGAAGAGGGCGGGCTTTATTTTCGGAAAACAGACAAAAAGTTGCAACTCATATTTTATGAAAACGCTTCGATGATGATGTCTCTTTAGTAATTAGAAAAAGTGAGTCCCCCACCTCTGTGTTTGAACCAATAGAAAGCTGGTGCTCAGAGGAAGAGGGCGGGCTTTACTTGGTGTCAGTGACAGAAATGAAAAAAAAGCTCAAATGGGTGAGAAGGACGATGAAGGAAACATCTGTGCTGTGTCTGCTCTGTAAGTAGAATCTCTGTGTTTGTTTGAATTCTTGTACTTTGACTGTCTGCTCTCCTGATAACTGATGATGGAGGAGAAGACATGAAAAACAAATCAGGCTGAATTCAAGTTCAAAACACCACGAGGACCAACTGCAGGTCTGAACTGACTCTTTATCTTTGCTCAGGAGTCGAGGAAACACAGCAGGCAGTGAAAAGCTGAACAGATTTCATCACAGTCGATCTCTTTCTGAAAGTGCGCTGACTTAGTATAAGGATATGTTTACACTGTTATGTTTTTCAATGACTTGTGCCAAGACAGTGCAGAGCAGCCACCTGAACGCTACTTCCACAGAAGTTGATTATCTTGTTTTATCCTTAATTTTACTTCTTTACTATATACAACTCTGGATATTTTATATCTATATATATTTTCTCCTCTCAAAAAAGTCTCAAATCAGAAGTACTTGACTGCTTGGTATAACTCTTTAAAACAAATAAACTGTAAGCTGTAAGCTGGAGAGAAAATAGTCTCACTAATTAAAATATCATCATTAAGCCTGGAAAAGTTGGGGGAGGGAGTAACATACACGAGCCCCCCAACACAAAACTGAGTAAAGCGAAAGGTTTTAATTACAAACTTTAAACAGAAAACCGACAGGGCTGTGCAACAGACCACTGGGCAGACAATTATTACATAAAGAAAGAACAGTCACGAGTAAAAGTTAAAGGGTAACTAAGGCAGGCTGGCCGCACACAAAATAAAAGCTAGGGTTTTAACTAAGGTAAGCCAGCTTCACAAAATCCTACTCACAGCCAGCTAGCAGCTCAAAACTAATCAGGCTAGGTTTAAAGCATGCACCAAGGTTCGACAAAGGTCAGCAATATGAATAAGTTCAACAAAGATCGACGAGGGAGGCATGAAGGGCAAACTGCATGTTCAGTCCTAAGCAGCAGCCACTGAGTGAAGGACCTCCAGCCTTTTGTAGCCACAGGTGGGTACGATCAGCCACTGACTGCCTCTTGGAGCATCATGGGATTCCGGGGCAGCCAATCGTCCGTGTGGTCTGGCACACTTCATTCTGCATAAGAGAGGGTTGGCACGGGTCTCCCAGTACCCTATCACACACGAGTCCTGGAACACATTGATTTACCTAGAGGAAGGCGGGGCCACCTGAGGCCGGAGGCCGTAACACTATATATAACCCTGTGTAAAGTTAGAACATCTTATTATTCATAGTTTTATAGAAAGAGTAAATGATATAATAAATAATAGAAATAATAGAAAACAAGAACAACCCTAGGTAAACCCGTTTACTGTAACCAGGCTGACAAAAAGTCTCTAGAAAAGGTCTAGAACCAAGCATTCCTTTAAAAGTTAACTAGTAATGGGTCATACTTCACATGAAGACCAAAATAGTTCCAAAGGCCAGATCTGAATGAGGGTGGAGGAGGTTCAATTTGTCATGTTGCAACAAGCTTAGCTTCTGTCTTGCTAGCTTGTGCTGCGCTCAGTGAATCTGCGCTCGACAGTGCAGCCTAGGCGGATAAGTCGAACACAGATCCACTGAGCTCTCAACACAGACAGCATCGTCAGAAGAAAAGTTGATAAAATGAATTAAAAATTTTGTATTGTTCGATACATATGCGTACCAAACCGAAAGCACTGTATCGAACGGTTCAATATTGATACGAGTATCGTTGTACCCCTAGTATATATTATATTATATTATATTATATTATATTATATTATATTATATTATATTATATTATATTATATTATATTATATATAAGCTTGCAGAACTGGGGTAACCTATGACAACCGGAAGGAGTGTGTTTGGAAGCATGGTCCCACTTCTGAAATTCCGATACATAATCTCCAATAAAATATGGTAGCGGTAGTGTGATGGTCTGCGGCTGTTTTGCTGTCTCAGGAACTGGAATAATTACTGTGGTAAATGGAAACATGAATTCTGCTGTGTACCCAAACATCTTGAAGGAGAATGCCTGGTCATATGTTCATTACCTCAAGCTGTTTTGAACTTTTGGTTCTGCAGCAGGAGAATGATCCAAAACACACCTGCAAGTCCACCTTTAAATGGCTTAAGAAAAACAAAATGAAGATTTTGAAGTGGTATAGTCAAAGTTCTGACCAAATCCAATTTAGATGCTGTGGCATGAATTTAAAAAGGTGGTTCATGCTTGAAAATTCTCCAGTGTGGCTGAATTACAACAATTGTGTGAAGATGTGTGGGCCAAAAAATGTAAAGGACTCTTTGCCAGTTATTGCAAATGCTTGATTGCATATTTTTGCAGCTAACTTACTGCCAAACAAGTTAATAGGTTTCCTCTCATCAACCACAGAACCCTTCCCCACAGACATCGTGTCGACTCCAAGCCCACCTAAAACAAATAAAATGAGGAATTGCACTATTTAGTTGAAGTATGGGACATTTCTGGTTTTGTGGCACATTTGATTGGTAACAATTGGTAACAACCAACAAAACTTAAATGAATGAGATTTCAGGTGTGTAGTTACTTTTGGCCACAACTGAGCATTCAAAATGCACAGTTTCGCTCAAACATAAGTTGACAGGGGGAATATGTTGTTGATATGAGGTGTGTAAAGAAATGAAGGAAGAATGCAGATAACAAATATCCTTTAATGCAATGAAACAAGTTCTGCATGTCAAACCACAGCAGCTACTTCCTGTTGATTCTAGTCTGAAGCTGAAGACTTTTCACCATAGTGAGTTCTGGTTTGGCTAATGTCATGTTCATGTTGTGAGAAAACGTTTGCTTGGTGCTCTGTGGTGAAGTGTGTCAGACTGCACTGAAAAGGGGGCCATCTCTGTGGTTGTGCACCTTTGACTTCAGACAAACACCTACCAATTTTATGCAATCAATTCTTGTTTCTCACCAGAGGTGTAAAGAAATGGGAGAAAAACTGAAAACCTGCTGCAAGTTGCAGAAACTAAAACCTAATCTCTGCATAATCAAATGTGCAAAAAAAAAAAAAGTTTTGCCACAGCTGTGTTACCTGAGCTATTTTTCTTCCACAGAGACTGACATAGCTGTAGTCTACTCAGCAGTGAGAACTAACAACATAATTTATGGACAAATAGACGTCACAGCAAAGAGGAAAGGAGGTACAGCTGCTGTTTATCTTAACTTTGGATTGAGACATATTTCTGGGCTGGGTCTTTCTGTGTGTTCTCATGGTCACAGTCCAAACATGGAGTTAGTGGAGTTGGGTTAATTGGAAACTCTAACTTGTGCACCACTGCTTACTGTTACTTTCTGCTGCCTCACTGCTCTCTTACCCTGTGAACACAGCAAAGAGATGGAAACAGGGCTGGACTGGTAATCTGGCATACCAGGCATTTTCCTGGTGGGCAGATGCACTTTTGGATCGATGGGTCAATTGAAAGCCTATTGCACATCATCTCTACATGCACTGACAGCAGTCTGTTTGTAAATTTTCATTACTGACACTGTATTGCCCAATCACATCACTGAACATCTTCGGGCCCTCCCTTACCTTTGCTGCTCATGCAGAAGACAGATTTTAGTGTGGAAGAAGTGAAGGAAAGTTAGAGCTGAAAAGCTAAGAGAGACAAAGTAACCAAAAGTAAATGCAGCACAATGGGTCAAATTAACTGGCTGTCAGGGCTGCTGCTGCACCATCAACAGGAGTACAAGCAACGACTAGTAGCAAGCCCTAACAACTAAGATCTCCAAGAACATACAGAGGAGATTCTACACTGGTGTCATTGAGAGCATTTTGTGCAACAACATCATGGTGTGGTACGGGAACTGCACAGTACAGCAACAGAAAGCCCTGCAGAGGGTTGTGCGCACAGCTGAACGCACTATGGGAACACCTCTACCAGCACTGCAGGACATCTACGCTGAAAGGTGCAGATCCCGGGCCATCAGGATCATTAGGGACTCCAGCCATCCAGCCCATAAATTGTTCAGGCTGCTGAGGTCAGGGAAACGCCTCTGTAGCCTGAAAACAAGAACAGAAAGGTTCAGGAGGAGTTTCTACCCACAAACAGTGAGACTCCTCAACAAAAAACGCAAACCGGATAATATGCTGGACAATCTCACACATAGTACATAATTCGCACTTTACTTTTTTCTTTCCTGAACCTTATCTTATCTTATCTTATTTTATCATATTATATACATTTGTACTTATGTAAATATGTATATTTTTATAGTTTTATAGTTTTTTCTTTCTCTTAGTTTAGGTAAAAGTTTTTTTCTAGTATGTTTCTCACAGTCGGGGGGAGTATTTTTTAGCCAGGAAAAACATTTCACTGTATGTTGTACTAGCTATAACTACATGTGACAAATAAATAAAGAATTGAATTGAATTGAATTAACAGTCACATAAGGCTGTAACCAAAGACGAAGTAACCAAAAATAAATGCAGCACAATGGGTCAAATTAGCTGACCAGATTAACTGGCTGTCAGGGCTGCTGCTGCACCATCAACAGGAGTACAAGCAACGACTAGTAGCTAGCCCTAACAGTCACATAAGGCTGTGACTCCATCCATTTTCTTAGCACCTGTTTAGTCCTGTGGGAGCTTATCTCAGCTGTAAGGCAAGAAGATGAAAAAAACTGGAAAGCAAAATAATTCTGGTTGATAAAGCTCCACCCAGTAGTGAACAGAATGAATATTTCATGGTTCCTGTTTATACGTGTCACTGCTCGGCCTGTCTGACAAATATTCTGTGAGAAGCTGGGAGCAGCAAAAGCTTTGACTTTTAATGTCATTGAGTCTAGTTGATGCAAATTATTCAGCTCTGTGGGTTTCAGATTTGACTCTTGTTAATTTCAAGAAGCAGCTAAAGTGTGGGCGGTATAGAAGCTCTCTAACTTCGGTCTGAGGTGGTTCCCAGTAAAATCTGAAATGTGTGACACAGATAGGCTGAGATTGGAGGTCTTGACTGAATGACAAAGCCTGTAATCATGTTTCCTGTTGTTTGAACTGTGTGTGTTTGTGTTCAGACTTTAAAACTGAGAAAGAAGTCGTCCCAGAAGTAGTCCACTAGTCCAACCACTGACGTCCAGCTGCTGGTCTCTAACTGGTCCCTCCAGCACATCAATCCGGAGGGCATCCATGTATTAAAAATATTTGTATATGTTTTATGTCATTTTATTACTTATTTAGTTATTGAACATTTAACGTTTTAATTATTAACATGTTTTGTGTTCTCAGTAACTTTACTATTGTATAAATGCTATTTAAGCTTGTTGGCTTTTCCTCCCATCGTAGTGATCTGGTTTCAGTCAAATTATTAAACTTTTGTTTTCCTCGTGTGGTTCTGTGGGTTTCACCAAGGCGCAGATGGAAAATTTGACTTCTTCCGCTTTGGTTGTGGCTAACCAAAACTCACCTTATTTTACTGCAGAAAACAAAGAATAAGTATCAAACCACAACAGCGGCAACATTACATGAATGTAAACTGCACAGAGACGCTTCAGTGCTGAGTGTGTGTCAAGAGTTTTCATGTCTTTATTTCCTGTGTCAAACAGAAACCGCCAGCAGCAAAAGAAGTAAATACATCTAATACCAGCTTCTTATGAAGTCAAAATTGTCTTGTTTGTCTGCTGTTCAGACAACAACAATAACAACAACAGCATAAACAAATTTTCAACAACTTAACTTTAGACTTCAAAAAATAATTACAAGTATTTTATAACTGTGCTTCATTTTAGGTGTGCTAGGCATAGAGGAGAGCAAACCTGTCAGTAGACCACCATTGTTTTTATTTTTGTTTTTGCAAAGCATTATTTTATCTATTGTTTCTCCTTCTGGGACTCAGTCAAAGCTCCTGAAGCTTATTTTCTAAGTATGTCTTTCGTGAAAAGATTATATAAAAACAATATGATATTTTGGAGCTATTGATTGCCAGCTTAACGCAGAGAATAGGGTTATAAAAACACATTTAATGTCAGTGTCTTCATCATATTATCCATTAGGCTGGTTTACGTCTTGTGATCCAGCACAAAGACCCACCTCTTGGATTATTTTAGAATTGCCCCTTATGGAGCTGGTGTGGAACATTTTTTGGAAAAAGGTCTGAAATAGTGATACTCGTGGCTTTCAGATGTTTAGCACCCTCTGGAGGAAGATGGAGGATACTCACAAAAAGCAAAACTGTTGTCTTTTGCTTTCAGACTGGTGACCGAGGTAGACTGGCAATCAAGGATGTTTTTCCCAAGGACATTTTAGAAAATGTTTAATTCACTTACTGGTAAAGAGTTTTCTATACACTCAAAGATGAAGTGAAAAAGTCGGTCACTATTGGAGAAAACATGGTATTCGTGTGATGAGCAACAGCAATCTCCAAAAGTTGATTCTGTTCATCTGGACGTAGCATTTTGTGGGAGAAACGTTTTGTCACTCATCCAAGTGACTTCTTCAGTCTCAGCTGACTGCAGGTTTCCCCAATCTTATAAACAGTACATTTGCATAATGACTGAAACCAGCCCACTGAAGGAACAATGGACTCAAACCAGCGTTCCTCCCTGTCCAAGATAGGATAGCAAAGCCCTCTTTTCCACTTCTTCCATGTACAAATTGGCCACAATGGGTGAAACTGGGGAGCCCATGGCACACCCATGTTTCTGCCTGTAGAACTGACCCTTGTATGTGAAGTAGGTGGAATGAAGACACAGCTCCAAAAGCAAACACACTTGGTCGATGCTGAGAGTGGTCCTGTTGCTGAGGTTGGTGTCATCCTGTAATCTCTTACGGACTACCTCCAACGCTTCCCCGACTGGGATGCAAGTGTGAGAGATGTAAGGTCGTACGAGACCATGGTTTCATCTGCCTCCATAATGACATCGCTCACCTTTTCAACAAAATCCAACGTGTTCAGAGCTGCCCACCAGCGGGTTGAGGATCGAAGCCAGAAACTTAGAGACGTTATAGGTGACCGAGTTGATAATTCAGACAATCGGTCTTAAAGGTGCACCCTGTTTATGGACATTCACAGTAATGTTTCCAGCTTTTCCTGTCCAAGCACAAAGTATCTTCACAAAGACACTTAACTACTTAGAGGCTGAGAATCATACGGGGGGATAGATGTTGCCTTTGGGTTTGAAAGTCAAATCGTGGAAGTCTTTTACAGAGCAGAGTGAGAGTGCTTTGCAGATTGGAAGCAGCAACAAGGAGTTGAGGTTGTTGCATTTCTTAGATGTGCCAGTTTTCTTGGCTGTAAATACATGACAGTATAATATTTATGATTTTTTTTTCTCATTTTAAAAAATGTTTCTGAAATATAACAGTGTGATCCTAAGTGGATACCACTGTTATATCTTGGACACAAGGAAGTCAAATCAGCTCCCTCTGACCCGTATCAGTGGAGAACAAAGTTACTAGAAGTCCCTGCACTAGAACATGAAGTATGATAATGAAATACTGTGCCATAAAAAAGACATAAAAACTATATCAAATATGAATGACTTTTTTATTTTTAACATCCACAGTTTAGTACAACTACAGTAAGTATATTATTACAGTTCTGTGAAAATGTTGTAAATTTTGAGCATCGGGAGCTCCTAAAACTACAAATGAAAAATGAAAGCGATCATTCTTTCTGCTTTTAATAGCTCAACCCCTCCTAATAACCTTTGTTTAGCTTCTCTCTGTATCATACCTTGTTACTGGCCTTCTCATGGCTGATTTATTTTGTGCATTTTCCTCCTTTTTGCCTGTTGGTGTCTGCCTTTTGGTCATGTTGTCGGTTTTACATGAACAACATCATGACGGCGTCTACAATTCCCGAGCCTGTCCATTTCTGTCATCTGTCTTTCCCTGAAGGCTCAGCGTGAACACTGAGAGCTGCAGGAGAGTACTGCTTGAAAAACACATCCTGGCATTTCTGCATGCTGCCGTTCAGCACGAGATTAATGGGGATCCTGTTTCTGTTTTTGTTTATGTATCATGAAGATCACATAAACAACAATCCCAACATATACAAGAAAAACTACCAAGCAAAATATAAATTGGCTAAAGTCATTCTCCTTCCCTCCATCCTCCTTCCCTCCATCCTCTGTGTCTCCTCCTGTCTGACCTGCAGGTGAGAAACAGGTGTGAGGTGTCAGCTGTCAGGTAGGTGATGAGTGAAGAACAGAACAGAATCCATTTCCTCTTCAAACTGCTGTCAGACATTATCTACTGCACTCTGATCACATCACTCAGACCAGCTGCTTTCTACAAAGTCTCATCAACAACATCTTTAGAAACAAACATCAACAACCAGGAAGCAGCTTCACCTCTGATCACACACACTCAACTCTACTCACTCACCTGGAGGATCAACAACTCTCAGGTAGATGATGCTGATGGGTTTCCATGAGTATGTTTCTCTCATGATTATACGACACTCGTATGTTCCAGCATCATTAATCGTCACATCCTTCAGAATCAGAGACACGTCTCCATCCTTCATCTGTCTGTCCTGCAGATCCACCCGGTTCTTAAAAGATGGATGCTGCTCTTCTGGATCAGACTGCTCATCGCGGTACAAAAAGACATAATCTGACTTCAGGTCAGCTCTGCTCCACTCTACAACTATGATGTTGTTGTTTGGAGCTCGACATGGTAGAGTGACAGCCTGTCCAGTCTCAGCTATGATGATTTTCTGGTCTGAAAGAGGAAACAACACAGAGCCAATCAATGTGACGATCAGAGAGATAGAAAGTTTTATATATTCAAAATTGCATCCAAATCCTCCCTATAGCAATTTCATTTGTGTAAAATGTAAAAAATATTTATGAGAAGGATCCAGTTTACTTAATGAGCAAATAATTAATAGATGGAAAATGGAACGAAAGCTCACTGGGAGCTTAAAATAAAACACTAAACATTTCTGAGCTGAGAAAAGGGGATTTTTTTGTGTGTGATTTCTGACTTCAGTAATAACACTTTAAACCGCAGCTTCATGTTGGAAGCAAACACATAGTAGCTCCGCAGAGCAGCTATTATCTGCAAGTAACCAGAAGAATATAGATATTAAATACCTTACAAACTACAAATATTTCAGAGGGTAGCATGCCATTGTAACTTCCACATTCATACATGTCTTCCACTAATATTCCAGCTGTAATTGAGGCCGGGAAAACTTCAAGTAAAAATATGTCACTGAAAATAATCACATCGTGCCTTTGAAGGCACTGGGATCAACACACATTCAAGCAGACACTCTACAAACAAGGTGGGTCTCACTACTAATAACAATTACTAATTAATAAGAGCTCTACAATAAAGCAAAGTACTATTACAAAGGAGTATTCGCACCACATTAAGAAAAAAAATATTTTGGGGGGAAATAAAGTTCAAAACATGAACATAGTCTCCCATAACCTGCCTTGTGTGGATAAGTTAATGAACTACTTCAGAATCAGTTTTAGTAACAACTGATGCAGTTTGGTAGAATAAAGAGGATATATGTTTTTACAAAGTCTTATACACAAGGCATTTTGTAGAGGGTATAGCTACTGTGGCAGTTTGACATGAAACAACAACTTTAATCTTCACGTTTCAACTTTTTTTCAAAACATTTTTTTTTCATGTGGCTCTAATACTCAGTCACAGCAACCATTTTTACCAGGGGTGATTCTAGTTTCAAACATTTATGGGGGCTCGGTTCCCAGTCATTATGTCATGCACACACATGTCCAGTCTTTAAAGAAGTTAAAGAACTATTTGTAGCAAAGGAGATACGATGAGAAACATGTACAACATTCAGTCTCATTCACATAGAGGCAGGCCACCAAATCAATCTCTTGAAGTAGCATTATTAGCACTATTAAAATCATCCTTCTACTGCACAGACCTGTACGCAAAGCAAACTTGCAATAGAATTACCTTCTATTAAGTTTTTGAATTCATTCAAACCCTCCCTTTATTATAGAGACTGAGCACAGAGCATCATGAACCCCAATTTCACGAGTGGAAAACAGATTTGTAGTGACATCGATGTAGTGGCAGCCATCCTGTCCATGTTTAGAGAGATATGAATCCTGTTAAATGCTGCTATTCATGTCAACATGCTCTGTTTAGAACGTTCACTTACATTTTCTTCAGTGTGTTACTGGAAAGCACACAAAGCATGAAAGACGTGAAAAACTACTTTGTGAAAAATGACTTGTTTTTCCAGCTAACTTCATCATCTGCTCCCTCATTCTTCCTGTTCTTGTACAACCTCTCTCTCTCCATACTCCTCACTCAACTAGAAACTAGAATATGACGAAAATATAATCTTATAATAATTATTATATGCATGTTGTAAAGCTACAGCTTTATAATTTTGGAGAATTTGACTACATATCCACTCTTATCAGTTTCTTTTTGCTCTCTCTCTCCCTCCCTCTCTGTCCTCCTCTCTCAGACTCTGTCCCACCACCCAAATGTTTACTGTCACATAAACTCCATATCAATTTTTAAATTGAATACAGACTACTGCTGAACACAGAAAGGTAATGTTTTATTTTGTTTTTTTCATTTTGACTTGCTGTTACTTGGGTCTGGAGCTGAACTATAAAAAAACAACCTAAGCCAAATTTGATAAGAGGAATAGAAATTTTTAACAAACTAAAACAATGATGCACATGAGCTCCGTGGCTGGCAACCATATACACCTGTGTAAAGATTTATATTTTGTTTACCCTTTTCCCCACTCTCCCTCACCTCGCCATACTTACCCTGTTTGGTCTCTTGACTTTCTCATCACTGATTGGTTCTTGAGTTTCTGTCATTAATTAAACTGGGCTAACACACATTATATACACATTATATAAGGACCTCGCTCCCTTTCACACACTCTTTTTTTATGCCAACATGGGACTGCAGCTGAGGTGAGTTTGATTTGTTCTTCTCACCTTAAATATTTATGTTTAAGTTAATAACTTTAAGCCCAATTTTGTTTTCCCTTTCAGTGTTTAGCAGTCAGTGTTGATTTAAGTGAAAATAATCCAGACATACGGCAACTAACTGATAGTTGTTCTCTGTGCATTCTGGTGATAACAACTCTAAGATGTTGTTATCACCAGTGCTGTTACACTGAGCCTGCACAGAGGCGTTGCTGCTTCAGCTTGTCATTAATAGGCTAATACGACTGCAGCAGAAAGATGCAGAATGAATTTCATGACACAGTGATGCAGATTTAAAACACTTTAACTGAAATATACTGTAGCGACTTCCACAGTCGCTAGAGGCCGGGGATGAAGCCTGCCTATTTGCCTGACGCGCTGTCAACTTACGCAATAATGCCAGAGCTGGAATTGTTTGCTTGTTTATTAAAGTGCTTTGAGAGTTTACAGAGTAATGTCATCGGCTCCTGATTCAGACTCTTACAACGTCACAGGCTCTAATATAACGAAGCGAAACATGTTGTGCAGCGGTCAACAAAAACTACGGCTACCCAGCCCTCCTCTCTGTCAAAATCAAAACCAGTGAATGACAGACTGACAACGCCCATTTATGTCACCGCTAGCACCCACGTGACTCCCATAACAACCAAACAAATAAAAACCCAGTGATCATCAAAATTCAATACATTCAATTATGGCTCCTACATATACCAAAAGTTCAAACGGTTGTGATAAACGTTGCTGTTACTTACAAAGTATCTTATTAAAAATTAAGAATTTATTTTTATTTGTTCTGTAAATAGCATCAAAAAAGTTAGCTGATGTAATTTAAATCACTCGATATTAGCTAGTTTAAATCTTTAAATCCCCTAGTCTGCTGGTATTGTTAAATAGGAGGTTCAAAGGGAAGTTAAAACGTCCTAACGCGGAAGCGCAACAATTTGTGACGCACTTGCTAAACTGCAAGACTTAATAAAATCAATACAAAAAAAACGGACAAAAAAAATTAATCGTAAATTTTAGTGGCACATTTATTCGGCTAATTAACTCCTTGTGTCTCAGTGTCAAAAGAAGAAACTACACACAAACACGTTTCCAGCGTAACAAACATAACCGAGTTGAGTGGCCAAAAAACTGCCTCAGCTGTTCCCCTCTGCACACCTACAACAGAGAAGAAAGGCTTTTTGGTTTGAAATTAAAGACAAATCTCACCTGCACGGATTGAAACGAGGAGGCAGACTGACAGCACATTCCTGATGAGCGATACAGACGTTGCAGCGGACATTTCAGATGTAGGTCTGCGGGACGGGACACCGGAACTTTATGCGGATAACAAAAAATATATTGTCCCCTTGTCACAACTAAATTAATTGTAAGTTTTGAAATAGAGCAAAAAACACACTGACCACAATGGATCCGTTTCGGTTACCTGGGCTTTAAATATACGCTGATGACGAGCACAGATCTGAGATCAGTGTTACATTTATAAGCTACGAGGACGAGCCTGGGAATCAAGCAGGGTAGAATTAAAAGCTGCTTTACTTTACGAGAAGAACATCTTTGAATATCCGAGAATAGAAATAACAGTTCCATTCAGTTATGTTCAAGTTATGGCCAAAATAATCACTTCTGTAGTAGCGGCCGGTAATAAACCAGTCCTCATAAAGGAACCGTGCTCTTTAATGAATTCAGCACAGACTTTACATCGTACAGGTAACAGGGAGACACAACAAGTTATCATCTAACTATACTCTAACTCTAAAACTTTACCAACTCCGCTTTACTCTTATTTCACGACACCACCCTCTAGTGGTGCAATATGGTACGATCATTGCAGGACACAACGTCTACTCTCTCTTTATGAACAGAGTTCACCAAATAGCGTACAGAAATAAAGTAATTCACTGTTTAGCAAGTCACACATACACTTGTGAACTTAAATGCTGCAATAGTTATACCATCAGATTACTACAACTAGCAAAGCTTAATAAGCCTGAAACTATATTGCACTCCTACGTAAAATGAAAAGAAATTATTATTCCAGTTTTTCCATGACAATTTTTTCTTAGTGCATTGGTGGCAGAAAATCTGTTCTTTTTAAACCCAAGCTAGAACAAGTAATAACGTTTCTCTAATGTTCTTTTTCCAAGCAACCTTTTATGGTACAATATAGTCAGCGAGGCTTGTACCTGACGCGCGGTCTTCTGGCAGTAGGTGAACCAGTAAGAGTGTGGTGCTAGCAGTGTCAGCGTTCTTTTCAGTCACTGGGCGACAGCGTGCTAGATGAGATGAGAGAGATGAGTGGCATTCCAAATCTTTCCATCACTCAGCAAGAAGGCATTCAAGCCTTTGGCTTTTTTTTCTTCTTTTTTTTTTTTTTTGCCTGTCCCGTTTGGTTCTTTTGTCACTCAGAATTATTGTCTAAAGGCGAAGAAAGATGCCCAACGGATTTACTTTACCAAATTGACCATCCCAGACTTGCCGTAATGGTCTATTTGATTCACCTTTTATTGTTTATTTTATTTATTTATTTTATTTTCACTTGCTAGATACGGGACAGACTTGAATGAGGAAAAGAAAAGGGAGAAAGGAAGAGGGGGGAAAAACAGCGGAGAAGAGGGACGGGGATAAAGGGCTAAAAAACAAAAAACAACTAAATAAGCAAACAAAAAAAATCCATATATCGATCACCTGGATCACCTGCTGAGAAAGAAAAAAGAAAACAAGCAGAAGAAAACGAGAGCAATACAATAAACAACATCACAATGATATATGGGAATATGACAGTAAATACTAAATATTAAACATTATTGTGCAGCACATAAGATCAACAGCGCACAGTGTGCTTTGAGGTAGGAACCAAAAAGGGTGTAGTTTGTGTGTGTGAGCACCCGTGTGTACACCTGTGAGCATGGACGCGCTTGTTTTTAAAAGGTTCCTTCATGTAATGATCTGCTAGAGGGTGTGGGGGGGCCACAGCCCCGTCCTCCAGGGCATGAAGCAGGTATGGAGGAGATCAAGACTCCAGACATCCAGAGGCCCTCAGAACACAAGAGACCAAGGAAGAGCTCCCCCGCTGACCCCAGTAGACCTTTGGCTTTTGTTACTGTTACAGGAGGGGTAAATCTGGGATGTCCTTTGGGAACATGGTGGGGTTTCCTTATCCTCACACTCTTTCCTTTCCCCAATCTTATAAACACTACATTTCCATAATGACTGAAACCAGCCCACTGAAGGAACAATGGGAGGTCAGTTCCTTGATCGTTAGTTAATCAATTAACCACTGACCAAAGACCACTGATCAATGGCCATGAGCAGCATTCACAGAGAGTTGGGGAATGGCTGCAATCACAGCATTGTAAGATGGTGACAGATGTACCCTGTCAGTTCCTTAATCTTAATTATGCAAATTCTCATGACAACTTTTGGAGATTTACTTTCCTGGATGATTGAGAATGTATCAAGAAGCAAACAGCAATGTTACCATGTTAGTATTAATGTACACTAACACCAACCTTTGCACATAACAATTAACAATTAAAGCTAGAATTTAAGAGAAATCATCCTTTGTCACATATGAGGCCAACATTTAAAGTGGAGCGCTTTCTCAATATGTTCTTTAATACATAAAATTATTTTATGTATTAAATCATGTATGCTGTGTGTGTGCAGCCAGTTACAGTCATACATATTTTCAGAAGCTTGTATTTAATCTCTATAAGAAACAGTCACATTAAGCAGCATGCAAATTACACATTTATTGAGAAAATTACGTATTTTTATTGGAAGATCATGAGGGAGGAAACTATATGGTTCTCCAAAAGAGGAAAAATAAACCAAAACTCCATGTTATGGAGTTGACAAGGTGCTGACGGTGGCGACACAAATCTGACGGTGGTGACACACTAGTAGAAAACAAGATATTATTTCTTTCAAAGTGACAATTAAACCTTAACAACCTTTGTAATAATTTGTAATATCACAAGACACATCATAACAATTCTGTTTTTGCACATGTTCTACATCTTAATAGTTCACCAGTAAGTAGCTGCCTACTACTCCTTGATTCCTAAAGTTCTCTGTGGTTGTGTGTTTCGACCCTGCTGGACTTTCTCTCCTTTTGTCTCTGTGCTTGTTTCCAAAACCTTCTCTTCTGTCTTTTTTCTCTTCCTTTCAGATCACTGGTGTTCTTTATTTCTCCATCTTTCCTTTATGAGAAACTCTTTCTTCAGCTCAGGCTGGCTGTTAATTTTGTCTCTTTCTTTTTTGATACTCCCTGTTCCTTCTCTTTCGTTTCTCTACTGTCAGCTTCCCCTTTGCTATTTTAGCCTGAAATGTACCATTTTGTAATTACTATAATTTTTCTGAACCTTATGCTTTTTCACAGGTTAAGGATGAATATTCACAACACAATTATGCAATAAGCAATAAAGATGCTATCCAGCCATGAAGTCTGATGTCATTAGCCATTTCCAGGTCCAAACTCCGCTGCAGATCCCAAAGTCAAAGGAACTCTGCGGCATCACTGAGAGTTACAAACTGTCTAAATTCTTTCATCTTTAATAAAATGATCAGTGTGTGGCTCTACCAGGTGTAACATCCAGGCATCCATGAAAACAGAATATATGAAATTTAACAGAGTTAAAGTTAGATTGCTTGTTTCCACCTGAACATGATACACCAGCTCTGCTACCACTTCCAACATAAATGGAGACAGAAAACTAAACAACAGTGACTATTGTCACGTTACTGAAGTTGGGCTAGCTGGTATATTGTGATGTGCTACGTGATCGCTGGCGACACAGCTGTGTTAGCATAACATAAACACAGTGAAGCTGGAGGATGAATGCTAACACTTTTCCACTTGATAGAAGTTAACGTGAGGGTTCCCGATGGTCAGGCTGACAGTGATCACTGGCTGTTTTTAGGGGCTTGTTCAGATGTAATAGAACAAGATAAAAAGCATTAAAACATTTTAGCAGCACAACAGGCTTAATAAACACTGAGTAGTTTGGGCCCGGAAGCAGGATTTACACATCATCACTCAAAGACCAACTCTCGAGGCACAGCTAGCTCAGTTGATGTCACATGATCGAAAGGTTGCGCGTTCAAATCCAACGAGCAGAGGCTATCCTGGGTTGGTAGCTGCCCACTGCATCACTGAGTGAATGGGTTAAATGCAGAGGACTAAGCATTTTCCTACAGGATTAATAATGTATACACAAACAATGAGATTCAAGATAAGGCAAATTTGATAATATTTGACACATCTGTGAAGCAGAAATATCAGTAAAATGCACAGGAAGTAATATGACTGAAATATAAATAAAAAATTACTTAATATAAAGGGTGAACAGCAGACTTTTGTGACATTTGTCAACACCATTAGAAAAAGGGTCAACACCGTCAGACAAAAGTCCTGAAGGTGTGGACATCTGATGGTGTTGACAAAATACCCGACTTTCTCTCATAACACATGTTTTTCTGACAGAAGCCATCTTGTTTTTCATCAGTTGCTTATGGCCTCAACAATCTACCTAAATTAAGCTCTTTTTACAAGAAAAAATAATAAAATCTTGGATTACATTGACTTTGGTGTTGACAAACTATGGTTGTGACACAGAGTTTTATCAGAACAGTGTGCAATAAATGAAATAAAAACAAACAAATTATCACAGCAGTGACCTCATGGCATGCGTATCAAACAGGAAGTGCATCAAAATCAAAATTTAATAACTTTTTATATTCCTATAAATGGCTTTAATTTCTCACTGGATCACTACATCTAAAGCATCAAGTTCCCTTTACCTCGGAAATGAGACGTTCACCAAGTTCAAGCAGAAGTAAGTGAGAAGGTCAGAAAAAAATGAAACAATAAAACAGGCTTAGTTTGCTCCGTAGAACGGGAAACTCATTCGGATGTCATTAACAGTACAGCGCTGTGCCTGCATTGTGTAGGCACATTATGCACACCGCGGCGACACGTTCACGGAAGGAGGCGGCGCACGGCTCAGACACAGACGCAAACAGTAGTACAAGCAAAAATGGCAGTCCCACAGGTTCACTACTGCGCATTGCACTATAGTGCAGGCTGATGGATGGAAGTTTGATTGGAGGTAGATATCAGTCACGAGAGGCTGATCTAGTGTTGTGATTCGATAGTTCAGATTTCGTACTTCCTTTTCAAAGACAATGCATCTGAAAGCGCCAATCGCATAAGCGAGAGAAGTTGTTTGTTTTCACGGGAAATAACTTTCAGTACCTAATTAATTAGTCAGGCTTTATACTGAGGCTCAGTCTTTTTTTTTTTTTATTTACATTCATTTACAGTAAATACCAGCGCCTTTGGACAAGTGTCGGATCATCAGCACTAACAAGGAAATGTCTACATCTCTCTGCTGTTTCCTGTCTGTGGGGCTCCTCGTGTTTGTCTCTGCAGGTGAGATTCAAAAATTTAGAACCAAACTATTTCCCACTAAGGGAGAGAAAAGTAAAGGAAATCACTGTGGGTTTTCTATTGATTCGTGGAGTTCACGTCCGTTATTGTAATGCAGGTGTGACCAGTAGCGGTTTTAGATACGGGCGACACGGGCGGTTGCCCGGGGCGGCATCGTGGTGGGGGGCGGCATCACAAAAAAAAAAAAAAAATTGCTCGTACTCATGCTGTCCCGACATCATGCCAGCGCATATTGGGGATGGCATCGGTTTTCTATCGCCAATTTGCTGGGAGTAAGGGCGCCCTCCGTTTGCGAGGTGCGCCTGCTGCTTGCGCGCAGAGAGGAGAGGGCGGGGCGGCGGGGGATTCTCTGACCGGCTGGAGCAGCATCTTATAACCAACTCGCAAAATAAAACAACAAACACGAACACCAGACATTATGATACAGACTTATAATTTGCACCGATGTTTTTCTATACACGAAAAGTGAGCGCGAGAGCCCTCGGTGCGCCTGCTCACTGCTGAAGTGAAAGTAAACTTTATTGTCATCTCCGCTGCAGTCCAGAGAGACGAGACGACGAGGCTCCAGTTATAGCAGTGCAACTAAACGAACAATAAATATTTAAGAGTAAAAAAAATTAATATACACTTTAGGACTCGGGGTAAAGGGATCAATAACAATTTAAAATGTATATTTTATATTTTGTTGATTTAAAGTCTCACACACAACCCGTTTTTAAAGTTTAAAAAAAGAGAAAAGTGTCATGATCCTGGGTCTTTTGACCCAGCGTTTTAAGTTTGAGTTTATTTTGTTCATTAGGTTATCTAAGTTCATTTGGTTATTAGACTCCTTGTGTTTTCTTCCCCTGTATTTAAGCTTCCCCTCACCCTTTGTGTTTCATGCTGCGTGTCTTATGTTATCAAGTTTGTATTATCATGTCTGTCTCATGTTTCCTGTTTTATTTTGAAGGAGTCGTGTGTTCTTTGTTCATTGTATTTAGTGTCACTTCGCTTGTCCTGTCATTAGGCTCATGTCAGTCAGCTGTTCCTCCATGTGTTCCCACTTCCCCTAATCACCTCCTGTGTATTTAAGTCCTCTGTTTTCAGTGTGTGATTGTCAGGTCGTCTGTTGTCCACGCCATGTTTCCCATGCCATGCCATGCCATGCCATGCCATGCCATGCCATGCCATGCCATGCCATGCCATGCCATGCCATGCCATGCCATGCCATGCCATGCCATGCCATGCCATGCCATGCCATGCTTCCAAGTTTCTTGTCTAGGTTTTTCTTGTTGTTTGTTTAGATTCCCCAGTTTAGGTTTGTGTTAATTTTGCTTCAGTTTGCCTTGCCCTTTGTTTGTACCTTTTCTACCAGCCATATTAAACGGCTCGCCTTTTGTTAACATTTCAAGTTCTGTTCCTTGGAGTCTGCGTTTTGGGTCTTTTTGTCAACCCCTACAGTCTGCCCTCGCCAGACTGTGACAAAAAGAGGAGGAGGAGTGTAGCGACTTCCACAATTAGGGATGGGTATCGAAAACCGGTTCTTGTTGAGAACCGGTTCCCACTGTTTCAATTCCTTGGAATCGTTTGCCACTTTTAAAAACGATTCCCTTATCGATTCCAGTCGCCCCGAATGACGTCATCACGTTGAGTAGCGTCTTTTACCCAGTAGGAAACACGGCGCCTGAGCGGCACAAACGCTCAAAAGTTTGGTTACACTTTATGAGAAAGGATGACAACAGGGCAACGTGCAATACTTGCAAAGTAGAGATTTCATCAAAGGGAGGAAACACTACGAATATGCAAAAGCATTTGCTCAAAAAACACGCGATTGCTTTCAACGAATGTCGTGTTTTTGATCCGCTCCGGACTAGCGAAGCTCAACCCAGCAGCAGCGGTAGCGTTTCCACGTCCTCTCCCGTTAATACTGCAGGTAACTAATCAATTAGCATTGCATATTATGTTAGCGCGATTTACCTTATTACAAAACCTGCTATTACTGTGCGTTGCATTTAGATAACCATGATGAGAGAGACAGAGTCTGGCTGGCTCAGATGCTGGCAGTTCTCGCTGCAGTCTACCGGTAGCGTCTCCTTTCAGGCCAGGATAGACGAATGTCACCCAGCAGTGTCTAAGTTTGTGGTCAAAGGCTTGCACCCATTTGCCACAGCAGATGCCCCCGATCTCACTTTGGTAAGTGAATATGTTTAATTGTAGGCAGGGACATTACTGGATATTCTTGTGTAATTGCTACAGAATAATTTATGTTAAACTTTGTTATTGCTACAGGAGAATATTTATTTTATTATTTTACATATACATTTTTTTTCCTGGGGACCCTGTGACACCCCATTGAAGAGCCGTAGGCTGTGAATCTCTTAAGATCTCACTGTTGGGTTTGTAAGGCCATGTTACTCCTAAATTTCTATCTTGTTCAAAGAGAAGATATAAAACAAAGTTCTAAGCTAATCGACTTTAGTGTTCTCCTTTTTTAAAAAAAAAGAATCGATAAGAGAATCGATAAGGAATCGAATCGTTAAACAGAATCGAAAATGGAATCGGAATCGTTAAAATCTTATCAATACCCATCCCTATCCACAATCGCTAGAGGGCGGGGACTGAGCCTGCCTATTTGCCTGACGCGCTGTCAACTTAACGCAATAATGCGAGAGGTGGAATTGCTTGCTTGTTTATTAAAGTGCTTGAAAAGTTTACAGAGCAACGTGATCGGCTCACGATTCAAACTCTTAAAACATCACAGGCTCTAACGCAACAAGGGGAAACTCGTTGTGCAGCGGTCAACAAAAAACTACGGCTACCCAGCCCTCCTCTCTGTCAAAATCAAACCAGTGAAAGCAGTGTTGCCAACTCCTCAGTAAGGAAAATCGCTATTGGTTGTCCTAAAAGTCGCTAGAAGTCGCTAAATGATGTCATCGCCTAATTTGCATGATTGGTCATGCTAATCTAATTGTAACCTATGTTGTTGGAGAGAGAAATAACATTGTGGAAGAGACATAAAGTGAGTAAAAAACGTCCTAAATGTATTTAGAGTTTATTTAGAACTACAAATTAAATTTCTTTTTGCAATTATTGTTTTTTAATGTCACAATTTCAACCCTCCTCCTTTTACCCGGGCTTGGACCGGCAAAAGTGACCCGAAATAGGCACTCTGGTGGAGTTACTTTGTGTGTGTGTTTATAAGTAGTTTTAAACCTTGTGATCCACAAAACAGCATAACAGTAAAAGAAAAACTGACTGCGTTACAGCACCCGCTGCTTGTTGAGAGTAAAAGCCATACGCACTTTCACGTCTTTTTTTAGCAACTTTTTTTCTAAAAAAAAGTTGCTAAGGGGTCTGAAAACTCGCTAAATATAGCGACAAAGTGGCTAAGTTGGCAACACTGAGTGAAAGACAGACTGACACCGCCCTCTTAATGTCACCGCTACCACCCACGTGACTCCCGTTACACATCACCATAGCAACCAAACAAATGAAAACCCAGTGATCATTAAAATTCAATACATTTAATTATGGCTCCCAGAGGTTCGCCCAGGGCGCCAAATAGGCTAGGACCGCCACTGGGTGGGACAGAAATAAATGTGTTGTGCAGGGCTGCCTGCTGCACTGCAACATGTGACATTTATGCTGCACTTTATCTCACTTTAATGTTGATAACATGTCGTTAATTTGACTGTTGATTTTGATTTTTTTTTTTTTTTTTTTGACACTTCTTCCATGTTAAAAGCCCCGCGAGCGCACAGGCACAGCAAGTGTAGGGGAGGGGCTGGTAGCGTTGCCAGTAATAAAAATGAACGAATGGGCAGGTTTCCTTGTACGGCCATTGGTCAACGGCTGTACCTGCAGGGGCGGTCCTAGCCATCTCTCTCTCTCTCTCTCTCACATACATATGTGTGTGTGTGTGTGTATGTATATATATATATATATATATATATATATATATATATATATATATATATATATATATATATATATATATATATATATGTATGTATGTATGTATGTATGTATGGCTGGTGAACCCTGACTATGACATAATCAGGGTTGACAGGTTATGTTTAGGATAAAACATAACCTATCAAAGTTCTAAACTATATATGTGTATATGTAGGCTACATGTATGCATACATCCACGCACACACTATGATAGTAAACAGTAGACCGACAGTAGACACTGATGTCAGTTATTCAATCTTTTGCACAATATTAATTGGAAGAGATATATTGTTACGAGATATCTAGATAGACATAGATATATATGCGGTACAGTTTGCCCGTGGGCCACTCATGCTTGTGCTGTTGTTGGTCTTCATTGAGCTGCAGATAAAGGTAAACTTATAACATACAAATAGCTGAAGTGAAACCGGTGTTTAAAACAATGAAATGTTTCTCTGTGAAATCTGCTGTTTCACCTTTGGACCCATTTGTCAAACAATCTGCATTCATCCACTGCACAGCGTCATCCACGTCAATCATTGTGCACTTGGGATTTGGTAGCATTGTATAGGAACATATTTGCAGAGACTGGGAACACTTTTCTGTAGGCTCATCGAAGGCAAATTCCAAACAGTAACAAACATGGTTAAATTAAGCAGAAAGAGGTCAGGCGTCTCACTGATGTCATTTGCCAAAGCTGCAGTTGAAAGTTAATTAGACTTTGGGTCCCCTGCAGTCAGAAAGCTTTGCTGTGAAGGGGTCTTTGAAAAAATGACGTGCATAGTTTAGTGGCTTTGAAACTGATTATGCAGAACTGAGTCAGGGTCACTTCCTTTCCTGTGTGGAGATTTGTAGACGTAGACAAACACAAGAACACACTGTATGATGCTGCACAAGAAATCAGAAAAGTCTGCTATCAAAGCTTAGAGATCTACTATTTTTGTTGTTTGTTTGTTTTGACAGCATTTTGTGTATTTTGGGATTTTTTTTCATGCTAAATATTAAAGTCACAGTGCTAAGAGAAAGGAATGTTAAAATAGTTTGTAATTTTTCTATAAAACATTATATTGACAGTGTGAGTAAATCAGAAATACACTAAGAGGCTTCAGAAGAGATTTGGTTCCTGAATTTTTCATTCTCTGACTGTTGTATTTATTTTGTTTCACAAATTACACTGTGAGCAGGTGTTTATGTTTGTACTCATCACACTCAGCGCACAGTGAACAGTTGTACTTTGACCTATAACCTCTCTGCTTTGTATTGTTTCCTCTGACAGACCAGAAAACCATCACAGCTGAGTCTGGACAGAATGTCACTCTGCCATGTCGAGCTCGAAACAACAGCAAGATCCTAACTGTAGAGTGGCACCGACCTGACCTGCAGCCAAAATATGTTCTTTTATTTCGCGATGGAAACATTGATCCAGACAACCAGCATCAATCTTTTAAGAACCGGGTGCATCTGCAGGACAAACAGATGAAGGATGGAAACGTGTCTCTGATTCTGAACGATGTGACGATTAATGACACTGGAACATACGAGTGTCATGTCTTCCTGCAAGAAACAAGCTCCTTGCAGTCCATCACAAACATCCCCCTGAAAGTTGATCCTCCAGGTGAGTGAGCAGAGTTGTGTGTGTGTGTGATCAGAGGTGAAGCTGCTTCCTGGTTGTTGATGTTTGTTTCTAAAGATGTTGTTGATGAGACTTTGTAGAAAGCAGCTGGTCTGAGTGATGTGATCAGAGTGCAGTAGATAATGTCTGACAGCAGTTTGAAGAGGAAATGGATTCTGTTCTGTTCTTCACTCATCACCTACCTCAGTGTTTCCCAACCACTGTGCTGCGGCACACAGGTTTGTCGTGGAAGATGATCTGGTTCCACCTGGTTGGTACTCTAAGAAAATGGCGTGACTGGCAGAACAATTACATTCTCTTCCACTAGAGGGCAATGCAACCTGCTCTGATTAAATGTGTCGCCAACTGCCAGTAAAACAGAAGACAGAGGAAATTACATAATTGTCATGCTGTGAGTGTGACAATGCAGCGCATAAAAGCAATAAATATTTGAAAAGAACCATGTGTCAATCTTACCTGGATCCTGGAGAAAATCCCAACACAGATGAAGGCCCTAGCACAAGATGTGGTCAGAAGAAAGCAATTTAAACAAAAGAAAAGGTATCCTGGGGACAAGTCAAGCCACTTCTGCTATGCAGGGAAAGAATTATCAACATGCTTTTCGTGACATTTTTGTTTGGTGGTGTGCCGTGTGATTTTTCTAATGTGAAATATGCGCCGTGGCTCCAAAACGTTGGGAAACACTGATCTACCTGACAGCTAACATCTCACACCTGTTTCTCACCTGCAGGTCAGCGAGGAAGATCTGTTGGACTGAAAGGCAGTGTGCTAGTTTTAGGTCTGCTTTTTGTTGTTGCTTTTGCATTTTAGAGAATAACAGCGACAGGATCCGTACCAGCCTCCTGCTGAACCACAACAGCTTTGAAACCTCTCAGAACTTTTTCCATCTGAACTCTGACCCATGAATTGATGATGAACATCGAACACGTCCAGAGTTGCTTTGATGTCAAATTTCTCTGACTATCATCAAACCTGTTCAGACTGTGTCAGTCTCTGTGATGTCTATCAGAGACTCTGAACTACAGTGTTTGTGCATCTTCAGTTTCCATAGGATTTGTTTACAATAAGAAGGAATTTTGTAAATCAATCAATGAATTCACTGTACAATACAAAATCATTATCCTAATAGTATAGTAGCTTGTAGGTTTTCCGTTCCTCTCAGCCTCCAATTTGTTGTTCTTTATACAACCTGAATTCAGGAAAAGTTGTGATGTTTCATAAATTTGAACAACATGAAAGCTAAGACTTTCACTTGATATGAGCCAATAACTTATTCACAACAGAACGTAATTAACATAAGAAATGTTTAAACTGAGAAGTTTTACAATTTAATGCACAAAATGAGCCCAGCATCTTTGATGACATGGAGGAGCATAAGTAAATACATTATGGGCAGGTTGTATGTTTGGAAAGAACTATGAATGCTAAAAGTGCTATAAAGGTTTTAGAGCAACATCTGCTACCCTTCAGATGATGTCTAGTTCAGGGAAGGCCGTTTGTATTTCCCAATCTTTCACCTATAGAGAACATTACAGATGCATAATTAATTAAATGCACAAACTCTTCGGCAGATGAAAACCTATATCAGGCAAGAATTGGACTGAATTTCCAAACCAAAACTCCAGAAAGTCATAACTTCAATGCTCAGACATCTTCACACTTGAAAAGAAGAGGAGATGCTACACAAACAGGCCCCTGTTTCAACTACTCTGAGACCTGGAGCAAGCATCTGATTTGAAATGAGCTCATTTAGTGCCTGAAAGTATAAAATCTCAGTTTAAACATTCATGTTATCAAAGTCAGCTTTATTGGCAAAAACCATATGCACAGAGCATACACAAGAATTTCAAATTGCAATGCTCCCACAGCCCCCAGCCCTCGAGATAAAAAGATAGAAATACAACAATCTTATGTACAACACAATGCAATATAATACAAAACAATCTTACATAAACAAAAGTGTCCAACACAATCAGAGTGTTATTCATGTTCTGTTGTGAATGAAATATTGGCTCATGCTTTTTGAAAGTCTTAGTTTTCATTTTGTTCAAATTAAATTAATTAATTAATTATTAAATTACTTCTCTGGAATTCGAGTTGTATTTTTTGCTTTTTACATTCAAATATGAATAAACTTTTTTTTTTATCTGTAATTGTATGTTTTTATAAGAAGTCATATTTTGCTAATAAAGAACTGTTAAAGCTTTCTTCTTTTTTTTTCTCCGTTTCTGGTGATTAGGGCAGGGTTGGTATCCATTTAGAGTGTTGTTTTAGCTCAGAGGTCGGTAACCTGCCCTCTTCTAGCTTAGGCTGCCGGAATCTTTCGGGGTAAAAAAAATATATATAACTAAGACAATTATAAACAAACTATTTTTATATTTATTTATTCTATACACAGTTTTATTAAATGTATTAATAAAACAAAAATTGCAAATATCCACCCCGTCTACCACACCTCTCGCTCTCCCGTGTTTTCCCTGCCAGTGGCTAATAATGAGAGAGCTCCAGCAAGCTAACCGTGGATTAATCCGAAGAACAAAACTCTTGGGGGAAACTGGTGTGTAATTCTCTGTTTGGACTGATTCATTTGCTTTCACCACTTATTATGCTGACTTGCCCGATGTTTAATAACATTTTTTTAATTGCAGTGTCGCGAGACGTTTCCAAGTTTGCTGAAAAGCACCAAGCTGGAGACAAACAAAAAAAAGAGGGACTGGAACTGCTAAGCAGACCAAATGCTTTTTTTAGACCTTGTTCAATAGAAATGCAATTATTGCTGCTAGTTTTCTGGTAGCTCATGAGATAGTAAGACACAACATCCATTCACCGATGGAGAATACATAAAAACATAAACAATTCATAAAATTATCAGTGCACCTACTCTCACATCAAATATCTTGCTGCAAGACAAAGTCTGGTGGCTGTCAAAGGGAGAGGGGCTAAAACAATTTGCTGCGAGCGTGAAACATGTGAAAACTTGCGCTTGACCTACCGAACTGGAAACCGCAGATTGGCTTGAAAAGTTGCACTTCGTGTGTTGGGGGAAAACTGCAAAAGACCCAGGAGAAATAAAGACACAATGAGACAAGATTACTTTTTATGCTTTAACGTGCGCACGGGTAAGCTGTCCAGAACAACTCACACCGTGAACAGAGGCTTTGCACTCTTTATAGGAAAAACAGTGAGAACAGGATAAGAAAATAATAAACAGATAAAATAAACAACTCCATATGTGGTGCTAGTCTCGTCAGCAGAGAGCTGGGAGAAAGATAAAACAATCTAAAACAATATGTCCCAAAACAGTATGTCTTTGCTGAGAAAGTCTAAAAGGATAATTCTAAACTAATCTAACCATAGGCAAAGGGCAGACAAAAGGCATCTTTGTACATTTAAAAGAAGGTAAAGAAACAGAATCATTTTTCCTGTAACATCGTGGTAGATATAAGATGTCACCATAACAAGCAGAATGAACAAAAGGAAAAATGGTTCTCAGGATGTTTTGGTGTTCAAGCGCAAAATCACTTTTGAGACTACAGAAAGATACATTCTCTCTTTTCCCCTTCCCGAGAGAGCTCAGAGCAAGCAATCACGTAAAATGTGAGCATTTGCAATATGCAATCATAGTAATGTAAACTGCACTTGGGAAAAGATTCAGTGAAATCAGAAAGGTGAAAGAAAAAGAAACATTATCCTTTCCTGGTGATGGACCCATCACAGTGAACATATCCGTATTTACAGGAGTAAAACTGGGTGATCTTGAATGACCTGTGTAGTATGTTAACACTATTGGAAGTAAAAATAACTTGACTCCAATTTTGAAAACAACTTTTTTTTTATAAAGCTCTGACTTGTATTACGATTCTGTGGTCTGGGAGAGAGTCCTGTAACTGTGTCTGCAAAATACAGTATATAATGACCAATGTTGGGCAATTAATTATATAGTTACTTCTTCAAAAAAGTAACTGAGTTTGGCAAACAACAAAGTTTTTTGCAGCTATTTTTTTTAAATGCAGCCAAGGTGTTTTTAAATAAACATTTCAAACTATTTACAGAACAATCAGCTGTTCTGCATCAAATCTGATGCCACACAAATTATTTGTGCCACTCCAAAATATTATTTCTGTCCACTATGAGATAAAGGAGAACAGCAGCCTGATACCTGCAGGCCTGACAGCAGGAGATGTGTCACTCCTGTAACACCTGTAACATTCAGCAGTCGCCTCGTTGTTCTGATACACACAACAAAACTATTGACTACACTACACGTCGAAAATTTCTCACATCTCAAAACACTGCCGTCACTCCTAAAACTTCCCCCCGTTTCTTTACAACTTGCCATATCCTTTTTTGATTGGTCGACATGGTACTTTTTTCGACCAATAGGAAAGGGTGGGGGTGTTTTTGGTTTTGTTTTTGCTCACAGGCGGAGAGCGCTTTCGAGACTTTTTTCTTATAGAACGTTTCTTCCCGCAGTAAATATAAACAACGACAGTATTCAGGAAGAAAACCAAACATTACAGATATTTTTATCATAACTCTGGTTTTACGTGGCCTATCAACACAATTTAAAAACTGGTATAAAGTCCACACTTTTTCCGTCAATTGTTCCGTCTGTCCTGCTCACATCTCCAATGGTTGTAAACGTTGGCTTCGCTCCACATCAGCCACGTCGCTTTGCTAGCTAAAACACTGGTGTCGGCACATAACGACGCTGTCATAGCCTGTCAACGACGTCGATTAGCTGCGTATATACGAATGTGAATCGCATTATTGGCTGGACTATGGGATAAGGTGGCATCGTTCTAATCTCATACTGGAGCAGCCAGTCACTCACTGACTAACACTGCAAAACAGAATTGTTAAAGTTTTAATTTTAAGTTCAATTCAGGTTAGATTTTTTTTGTGCGCAACGCAGATTTTCTGTGCGCAGAGACCGTGCGCAGCTTAGAGGGAACATTGCTTTAGTGTAACTCCCTCCAAGTTGAAAAACGAACACAAGGCGTTCTTGATTTACTGGCATTTATTGCACACGGGCGCCACCAGAGATGCCGTAACGATGCCGTGAGAACTCATTGGCCGCATTAACTTGCAGGGGTTAATGAAAACGCTTCTTGTAGTGTCACTCTTTCCCACAGTCGGACACTCCGTTGCATGCGTCTACATGTCTCGTCTCTACCACCACCAGAGAGAGACGAAAGCATGCTGCGCTCTACCGAGTGTAGCGTGTACCAGAATATGCCGTCGACCTCAAACAACAGACTAAACATTGGTTCCACCCCGGAAACATTCTGTAAACCCTTGTAAATGTATTTACACCAACAACATACATTACATCACACACATATATTAACAATAAAGTATTTCACTTATTCATTGTAACTTGAACCATAAAATTGTCTTAAATTGCATAACTGCTGCTGACGGCAGCCACATTTAGTGTCCGTATATAAACATGTGTGAGGATGGTGTTAATGTAAAATGTGAATCATAGTGTTCCAGTCTTAAGACATGACGAATGAAAAACAAGATACTGCAGAGTATTTTTTTTTTATGCTAAGTAAAACTTCAGGTCCCCACCACTGTGAACCAATAGAAAGCTGGTGCTCAGAGGAAGAGGGCGGGCTTTACTTGGTGTCAGTGACAGAAATGAAAAAAAAGCTCAAATGAGTGAGAAGGACGATGAAGGAAACATCTGTGCTGTGTCTGCTCTGTAAGTAGAATCTCTGTGTTTGTTTGAATTCTTGTACTTTGACTGTCTGCTCTCCTGATAACTGATGATGGAGGAGAAGACATGAAAAACAAATCAGGCTGAATTCAAGTTCAAAACACCACGAGGACCAACTGCAGGTCTGAACTGACTCTTTATCTTTGCTCAGGAGTCGAGGAAACACAGCAGGCAGTGAAAAGATCAAATCATTCACTCATTATATCAACACAGCTGCACAGTGGACACATGACTTTACTGGGTTATTTACACTCTGAGTTTACACAGTGTACATAAAAATATGATCACTGTAAGAGCTGCTTTTTAGATGAAAACTTCTTTTGTTTAATTTTATTTCAGTAATAACCTTAAAGAAGTTCCTTCAGAAAATGTGGCAGAAAATGTTTGAGGTTAAATGGTGATTCGATACAGGCAGGATGTGAAACTGCTGACCAGTCCACATTTACTCTCCCACAGTGGCAGCTGGGATACAATGTAGCTCTATTGTCAGTCTGAACTTTATTTTAACCTATTCCTGATATCGAACAGAAAATGAGCATATATATCAGAGAGAGATGAGTTTGTGTGTTTATGTGGAGTTGTTCTTTATGTTCACCTCAAATCAACCTGAGTGTCATTTCTCTTTAGTTCTGATCTCACTGCTGAGCTGCACAACAAACCAAGGTCAGTAACCTTCTTCTGTCACAGTTTAAACCTGATAAAAGCTCACTGATATGACCTGATTGGGTTCATGTTTGTGGATGCTTTTTGACAAATGTCCAACAGATCATCAGTTTTTCATTTTAACCCTCACAGCTCGTCTGACGGTGAGTTCCAGCAGCTCTCAGTTCTTTATAAGAGACTTTGTGTCTCTGAGCTGTGAAGAGGACGACAGCTCTGCTGGATGGACTCTGAGGAGAAACACAAGCGCACGACAGAGGACTCAGTGTGGAAGAGATGGATTTGGGCAACTAGCTGGTCGCTCCTGTGAAATCACACTTTTCCCATCAGACAGTGGAGTTTACTGGTGTGAGTCCAGAGAGGGTCCCATCAGTAACATGGTTAACCTGACAGTCACTGGTAAGCTGAGTGTGTGGAGTTAGTGTTGATGAAGCTGTGTGTAAATGGATGAAATGCTGTAGTTTGTCTCTGTGTTGAGGTGGATCAGTGATCCTGCAGAGTCCTGTCCTCCCTGTGATGGAGGGAGATGATGTCACTCTGCTCTGTAAAACAAAGACCACTCCCTCCAACCTCCCAGCTGCTTTCTATAAAGGTGGCATCTTCATTGGGAATGAGTCAACAGGTCACATGACCATCCAGCATGTTTCCAGGTCTGATGAAGGCCTCTACAAGTGTGACATCAGCGGTCATGGAGAGTCTCCATCCAGCTGGATCACTGTCACAGGTGACACACTCACCTGTCTGTGTTTCTGCAGCTTTCAACATTCACAATGTGACGACAACTTAATGACTGTGTTTGCTTTATTTTAGACAAACACACCACATCTGTTCTCACTGTGCTGTTGTCTGTTGGATCAGTCTGTGTTGTGGTTCTACTGGTGTTACTGGTTCTGCTGCTGAGATGGCGTGCTCATAGGAAACCTGAAGGTGAGACCTAGAGTTCTGGATTTTACATAAATAAAGTTCTGCTGAATAAGCTACACAGCTATTGTGATTAGATGTTTTTATATTGACTCTCACTCCCAATGGAAGTAACTCCTTTTAGCTGTTACACAGTAATGAAAACACATGTTCTTTTTTCTATTTCTTATTCTCTTCATTTACCCCTAACTAATTTCGGGTTAAATGTTGTTTTTTTTCAGCTGAAAATCCTGAAGAAGTCCAAGAAAACCAAGTCACATACACTGAGGTCATTTTATCAAATCGTCAGCAAAAACCAGTCAAATCAAAAAGAGGTAAATTTTCTTTTATTAAGATTTGTGGTTGGGGGCTGGGTTGTGGTCCATAAAATTAGAACACTTAATGGAAGTGTAGACATTTAGAATTACGTAATCAAAAAAAAAAGAATAAATAAATATAAATTATAGGTTCAGCCAGAGAGTGAATACCTATGTAGGTGAACACAGAGGGCTTTCTTCCAAAGAGCCTAAACAGGAAATAAGTGACCAGTCACGTTATTGCATGGAATGGAAAGTTTCAGCTACTCCTTACCATGCTAATGTGGGTCACTTGTTTTTTTTTGTTTTATTTTCCATTATTATGCGTTCATGTTAATTTAATAGACTACATGCAATAGACAGATTAACTATGGTATCACCTGCAGGTTTCTGGGCCTGACATTTTGAAGCTTCAACGTTAGTTCTCTCAACAAAACTCAAAAATTTTAACACCTCCAGCTTGGCCATCTGTCTTTTTGTTAGTACCCCCATCTCCAAACCACACATCCTATCACACATCAGATGTATTATTTGTCATATAATGACATTATAAATGCTCCCAAGGGCACCAACAGAACAAACACTGTGTAGAGATCCAGTTCAAGGACTCCAATTAGCTGAGGTGAAGCCTAGCATACAGCTAATAACAGTTTCTCCATCCACCTGTAAGTCAAAGAGGCCACGCCCCTATGAATGCAAACTTTAAGTTTTAATACAGTTTAAACAGGTGAGTTTTTTTTTTTTTAAATCTACTTAAGGAGTCCTGATACCAGAGATTTTGTAGGTGGTACTAATACCAGTGGAATTACTTTAGTCTCAACACAGAAAAACAAAATGATCATCCAACGTATTTAAACATAAACTCCTTTTAAAAAAAAAAAAAAAAAAAAAAGAGCTGTTTTAACACTAACAAGGTGGCTGTTCATTTATTTAAAATTTTAACAATATATTTTGTTCCGGGACAAAACTGAAATGTTAAGATGTTTGCTGAGTGGCCAACTTATGTTACAGTTACATTGTTAGAGTTACATTACCATACCATATGAATTTTTTTTTTAGTCACTGAAAAAAAATTACCCTTTCGCAAAGCTCTGGTTCTCTCAAACAAACTAATAATGAGATTTCAGGAAAATGTGAGAAGGATAATTTTACTGTGAACTGAAACTTACTGAACTTATTTTTGGATGCCAGTCCTTTATGTGCTTCACTAAACTGGAAGTATTTTCTTACAGTAACATTGTTTGCATTTCCTTTTTGCAAAACAGTTATCACCCTTTGGTCCTTCCCTTTAAATGTGAAGTACTTCCTGTCTCTGTCTTTCCTGTCAGTGAGTTGGAGCAAAGCTAACGCAGCAGCTGTACCAATCAATATCTCCCACGTTGCGGCAGTCACAGGTCTGCCTCACATAGGCCAGATGTCGGATGTGTTGTGAATTCTGCCATTGTCATAACTGAGCAGTAAATTTAGAAGCAGCTCAGATTAATCCCAGATGTGTCTGGGTTTGGTACACACAATATACCTACACAGTTGTTTCTCTAATACACAAAGGACTAAAAGACCAACAACTTCCCATTTCTGTAAAATTATGTCTAAAAAACCCTCAGCAGCAACTTCCTGTTATTGATTCCAGATGACTGTTCTCTGAGGTCGTGACATTTCTCACCACAGTCTTGTCTGGTTTGTGTAACAATTGTTTTGTATTTGAGAACAGGTTTCATTTGTGTCCTGTGGAGAAATTTTGGTTAGAACTGAAAGAAATTGACATCTGCTTTCTTTCTTTTTTCACACAAACATCCCCAGTTTCATGTGGTAACCACAGTTTCACAGCAGAGGGGATGTTTTTTATTTTGTTTTTAAAAGGAAAAAGCTTGAAAAGTTGTTGCTATTTATAAAAAATTCCTTATTAATCTCTACATAAACAAAAGTAGTATGGTTATGTTATGTTTTTGTCCCTTTATTCATTTCTTTGTTTTATTGTGCAGAGAACGATCCAGCTGCACTCGATACAACACAAGATGTCACTGCTGGGCAGAGAATAAAAGGTACAGCTGCTCTGTACCTTTGTACAGAGTTATTCTAACCACATCATGACTTAAGCACAGAATATCTCCTTTCTGTCAGAGAGAAAACTGTAATGTTGTTTGAACTGTGTTTGTGTTCAGACTTTAAACCAGAGCCAGACGTCGTCTACTCTTCAGTGAAGTAGTCCACCAGTCCAACCACTGACGTCCAGCTCCTGGTCTCTAACTGGTCCGTTCCCTCTTCCTGTCGTTCTCACTGAATTAGACCTGCATGCTCACAATGTATTTTTAACTTGAGTTTTCAAATTTTATCCTCTACTAATATGATTCATGTCCTTGACTGTTCTTATGTTTAATTTATTCATGTTTGATGGCTTTTGTTCTCATTCTTATCACACTCATTTAGTTACTCTTCAGCAGTAATATTGTCATGTGTTTTCTCATGTGTGCTTGGAAAAGATATCAAATGGAAAATTTGACTTATTTGTTTGTGGCTAACTGATATATGTCCTTCTTACAATCATTCAGTGGCTGAAAACAGAACAGCTTCATTCCAGGATGTGCATGTTTGAGACTAAAGGACTGGCATTTTTATATCACCCAAAAACCAAAGAGCAAAGGGATTTGTGTCTCCTTCCGAGACTGAACTGGGGATGTATTTGTTAGAGCAGGGGTGCCCAATCCCGGTCCTCGAGAGCTACTATCCTGCAGCTTTTAGATGCATCCTTACTCCAACACAGCTGAATCAAATGGTTTGATCTCTTCAGCATGCCATCATGTTTGGCAAAGGCCTGATAACAAGCCATTCATTTGATTCATGTGTGTGGGAACAAGGATGCATCTAAAAGCTGCAGGACGGTAGCTCTCGAGGACCGGGATTGGGCACCCCTGTGTTAGAGAATGGTGTAAACCAGGGGTGGGGGAACTCCAGGCCTCAAGGGCCGGTGTCCTGCAGGTTTTAGATGTGTCCCTGATCCAACACAGCTGATTCAAATGGCTAAATCACCTCCTCAACATGTCTTGAAGTTCTCCAGAGGCCTGAACTAATCATTTGATTCAGGTGTGTTGACCCAGGGCAAAGCTTTGGAGTTTCCCACCCCTGGTGTAAACTACAACACAATGAAGTCACTTTAAAAACAAAAAAACATTAAGAAGATCTCATGTTCTTACCTCCTCAGCAAAGAGCTGAAAGCGTTTGGTGTCCGATAATTTACACGCATGATCAGTCAGGCTGATTCATGTGTCCCAGCTCTTGGGCTAAACTACTCTGAAGCCTAACATAGCCAAAACATCCATTTAGTACGGTGGCCCTGAAGTGCAAATCACACCAACAAATTGCTAAACACAACAACAAATTAGAGTCTGCAGCCATCTACTGTTAAGTCCAAGTATTACAGTTATACAGATATAATTTAAAGACAAAATGTTTTCATCTTTCACTTTAGAGAAATAAAACAGGAACTGAGCAGGTTTGACTTGTTTGTTCTAGGGATGGACCGATCGGATACAGTATTGGTATCGATCCTGACCTAAATTACTTTATTGGATATCGAGGAGAAATAAAAAATGTAACCCGATCCATTAAATGTCACAAAAGCACCTCATAAAACTTGCAACATGGCGTAACCCAGGTTGTGACCTTAGCATGAAGGAGCAGTATGTGTCACACAGTAGAGTGGCTGTTGTGTATGAGGCCTGTCGACATTGTAGAGTTGCTTCATACTGAAAGCATCTGGAGCCAAACCGGCATTTCATCTCTGAGCTATCGCAGAGAAGTAAAGCAAGTGAGTCAGATCATTTTTGAATGTTTGCAAAGCGATCTTGCATTAAGCTTAACAACCGATATATGGAGCTCGGACGTCTGTGCGTTGTCACTGCTAAGTCTGACCATACAAAAGATAGACTCAAGTTTTACTTTAAAAAACAAACAAAACTTTCATACTTGTGTTAAGGTTTGTATGGAAATGATATAACATTCAGCATCAGGTTAAATGTGATAGAAACAGCTTACTGACATTCATCTTGATAACAGATGAGTGTCATGAAGCCATGTTTGCTTTCATTTGCACTTATTTCCACTCTGGATGTCTCTTTACATGTAGCTTTAAGTATGAAAGGGTCCATTTTAAGTTGTGGAATATAAAGATTATTTTGTCCTGATTTTGCACTTCTTTTTTTCAGAACAAAAGAACTTTTGAAATCTGCATAAAATTGCATTTTAAATTATTTTTGAATATTACTTTAAGTACTTAGATTTTAAGTTCTGCTAAATGTTTAAATAAAAAGATCAGCATTGTTGAACTGTGAAATATTTTGGGTGCCATGTATTCTTTGCATTTTAAAGTGTTTGGTCTTTTTAATTTTGAGTATGACCTAATACAAAATGCAACAAGATATAAAAAAAAAACAAAACAGTTTTATTAATTTTAAAATACACTATATAGGCAGATGTCCAAATTTATGATATCGGTATCAGTCATAAAAAAATGGTATCGTTCCATCTCTAGTTTATTCTCAGTATCACAGTCGTATTTTTTTTTTCTTTTCAGTCAAATTTGATCCATTTGAAAGTTTTATCTTGGAAACATTTTATTAATTTCAACTGGATTTCAACACACAAAACAAATTATATTACTTTGCTAACAATTCTGTGTTTTATTCACAGAGAAAAACAAAAGAAAAACAAAAATTGAAACAAGAACTGTCCAAAAAATAATTAGACAAGGACTTCCTGAAAGACAACAACTCTAAAGTGAAGACCTAGACAGGAGTTTCGTCCCTCTGCAGCGCCTAATCTCCTCAATGTTTTCAGCTGGTGCTAATTGGTCACACCTAGTCAGGTGTGGATAAAAACTTACCTGAGGCAAGCTGGAGTTCACTTGTCTTTGCCTTGGTGGTACCAGTCATTTTAGCCAACCTGGTATTCCATTTTAAGATAAAAACCTCTTCTCACTAACACTCTGGTATTCATCTCCTTTTTTATGTTGTGGCTTTTGAGCCGGGTCGTAACACAGGGCTGCCATCTGTTACTTTACAAATGGGGGTGCTATAACAAATTAGCCCCATCTTACCAGATACTCACAGAAAAATCTCATTTTCAGATGCTCTTGTTGACTTTCATGTCTTTAAGACTAAACCTTCCACTTGAACATGTTGCACACCTCTTTGATTTTTAGCTTAAACTAAAACCACTGTGTTTAACATTACTGTAAATTTACTGTACGCTCACCTCAGCCCATTGGTGCACTGGGCTAAAATACATTGCATATAGGCCAGTATGCCACAGCAGTATGTTGAGATGTTTGGTGACCGTGTGACAGTTATTATTGACTATTTTGAAGTTTTTATAGAGAGAACACAAAATTTACGCACTAAGGCAGAGACATATTCCACATACAAAAGTAGGTACACAATTAAATATTTCAAAGGCATCACACCACAAGGGACCACCTCTTTCATGTCTAAAACATGGGGAGGGCGTACCAGTGACAAACGTATAGCTGAAACATCTGGCTTTCAGCAGAAGCTATCAACTGGGGACATAGTGCTCGCAGACTGGGTTTTTGATATTATGGAAAGTGTTGCCTTAATCGGTGCCACTTTAAAAAATCCCAGCATTTACCCGGGTTCGTAGTCAGTTACAAGCAAAAGATGTGGAAGAGACACGAAAACTTGCACAGGTCAGGATCCATGTTGAACGAGTTATAGACTGTCTAGGCTCAAAGTACACCATACTGAATGACACCATACATCTAGACTTAGTGGTGCCGTGTGAAGGTGAAAACATGACTTTGCTGGATAAGAAAGTCGCCGTTCCATGTGCGCTGACAAATATGTGCCCAAGTGTTGTATTGAAGCAATCAACTGATGAATAACTGTTTTCATGTTTGTTTTGAAATGTTTGTTTTTTTTGTTTTCCCCCGAAGCAGCTAATAAAGCACAACGGAATACAATTTCGCCTCTTTCTTGCAAGCTTCTATAATAAAATGAGAAAATAATGCCAGTTATAAATAAAGACAAATTAATTATGAAACACTTATTTTATTTCTATTGGATCTGAACATGTTGTGTAATACTACAACCTGAAAAGACAAATAGATTGCGTTGGCCTGTACAGGAGATAAAGAAAACATTTTTAACGACAGCTATAAAATGAAATAAATCAAAATCAGAAAATAGATACACCAAAGTATGTATGTTGTGAATTATATTGGTAGTATTTTAAACATGATCTACTAATTCACAGTGAGTGATAGAAAAAAGGTAAAATAAAACATGAAGTGCAGAGTACAGGAAGATGGGTCCACCCTAATGTGACACCGAACCAAAAATCTTAAAAGAAACCTGCAATATTAGAGTTCTGTCTAAACGGGTGTAACTGGAATACTGCCTCAGTTTTCTTAGCAAGCTTTTTTTCTCTCTCTCTTTTTGATTGTCATTGCAACATCCACGGAAGGTTGTCCTCGTCAAACGCTGGGTTCTGGATCAGTGTAGTGATTGGCCAAGAGCTCTGACATAGCAACTTTGTAAAAGAAATTCTGACCCACTGCTAAACCTTTACCCCACATGTTTACATCTGGCATCACACATTTTTGCTTTGGTTGTCCACACAACTAAGTCACAAAAGTGTGACTTTGTAACAAAAATCTGGTTTGGACCTGCTTGTAGTAGATACGTGTCTGTTTCAAATCCACAGTTCCATCAGTTCACCTCAGACAGAACTTGTCATCTTCACAGGCCTGCAGGAGATTGTTGCCTTTTCCACAACATTCACAGTTAACGAGAGCATCAGTGGTCGATGATGAAACCACACTTCTCCGCTTTAAGCTCTCTGTGCTGCAGCTTACTCTGTGAGGTATACCATTCTGTAGCTCTGTCTTCATTTTCTTTTCCCCATTTGATTTGTTGTGGTTCAGTGTCTGAGAGCTGATGTGACAGTTTTTGTGGGTAGCACACTTTCTTCACAGTTGATAACGCAGGAGTGGCATTGGAGGCAGACATAACATAACAAATGTATGTTTGGCGCAGTGATTCTTCCTGCCTGTGCTGTGTGCCAAAAGTCACATTTGTTGTGTCCCCTTGTTTTCATGGAGACATAATAGTTTTTTTGGGAGGACACAAGGCTGGACAGGGTCTGCATTTAAGTGGCGGAATTCCTTAATAACAGAACAGAGCCCCGACCATTGTGCATGCATAAGATCAGTGGGAGGTTTTAACTCGGTCAGTGTTCTTTGTTTTAGCAAACTGCAACCAGTATGCGTCCAGATTCTGGGTACAGAACATTCACTTTGTCCTTCACTAATGGACTGGTCAAGTGCCCTTTTCCTTGCTGTACTGGTGGTGTAGTTGATTGCATGGCCTGGGACTACTTGCACTTTCTTCATATTTGAGGGCATTATCCAGTAAGCCTGGACATCTGTATGTGTGACGTTCCCTCGTAGACGCACTGCAGTGTAAATTTTGTACAGGAGAGCTGCCACATGTACACACTTCTCTGCCACACCCCCCATGCATGTACAATGGGCACTCTCAACCTCCCATTAGATTTAAGGATAACCCGTCTAAGTACCTTCTATGTTTGATGATGCCACATAGCCTCAGCGTCACCTCTTGCAGGTGCCACTGCTTACTGATTTTCAGGACCTGGTATGCAGGCAGTTTGATCGCCTACAGCCCTGCATCACTGGTCCCCTGTCTGTAAGCAGTTTGCTGCTCTGCATGGCCAAGAGCAGATTGACTGTGGCACCTTCCCCTGGTGGATCTGCCCCTGAACCCTCTGGTTGCCATTTCGGGCTCCCTCCTGGGGCGGCCTGCATGCCCTAACAATGAGGGATGTCCTGTTGACTAAGTTGCACAGGGCAATGGTATCGCAGGCCTGCCTCTCCAATTTGACAGCTATTTTTTTTTGCTTCATGTACGACACTTGGCCCGCCAGTTGTAGGCTAGTTTGGGGGACCTAGACGGCGTAGGGGAGCTGCTGTCTGCCTCCTCTCAACTAGCCTCGCTTATGAAAGAGCAGGCCACTGCTATGGGCTGCACTTTAGGCTGATTCTGGGTAGTACGCCGCCACCTGTGGCTGTCTCAGTCCTGGCTCCATGTCGGACGACCGGGACTGCCTTATGAGACTGTTGGTTGACCCTTCAGCCATGTTCGACCAAGGTGCGGCCTGGCTCCTGCAGCAGGCTACAGAGACTCACGGCACTGCTTAGTAGGTTTCACGAGGCCTGCGCAAGAGTTTGGACAGGGTGGGGAGGCCCAGGGCTTCTGTGCCTCAACCTGCCCCAGCCAGGGGCCCTGGAGCTCTTCCGCCCTAGCTGGAGGCCTTTCGTAGACGCGGCAGTCACGCCCAGGGCAGGCAGGGAGGATGTGGAGTCTCTCAGTCCTCCAGCCACCCCTCCCTCCTGACATCTCTTGGAGCCAGGCCACCCAGCCCTATCCACAGAGCAGTGCAGGGTGGCCTGGTCAGCCCTGGGGGCGGACTCTTGGGTGGTTTCCACTATGACCCAGGGTTATCGCCTGCAGTTTTGCCGCAGACCCCCGTAACATAATGTCCCAACCTATAACCCTGTGAGCAACCCGAAGCAGGCCCTGGTGCTGCGGGAGGAACTGGTGATGCTTCTGGCAAAGGGGGCCATACAGGAGGTGGACGTTGGGAACCGCAAAGTGGGGGTTTTCTCCCACTACTTACTGGTCGCCAAGCAGGACGGGGGTGTTTGTCCCATTCTGGACAACAGGGGCCTCAATTGTTATCTCCGGCCCCTGAAGTGCAAGATGTTGATGGTCCTCAGATTCGGGTTCGAGAGCAGATCTTAGAGTTCTGCGCCCGCCTCTTTGGCATCTCCCTGGCACTCCAAACCTTCACCAGGTGTGTGCACACTGCCCTCACTCCTATGAGGCTGCGGGGCCTCAAGATCTTGGATGACTGGCTGGTCTGCGCCTCCTCAATAGAACAGTGCCACAGCCATGTTGCCCTTCTGGTCTCCCATGTTCAGGCTCTGGGGCTCCGCCTGAATCCCAAGAAGTGCTGGTTGGAACCACCTCAGAGTACCACCTTTCTAGGCATGTAGGCTACCTGGACTCCATCAGGGGCTTAGTGTCCCTCACAGTGGAAGGGTAGCGGGTCTTCAGGGTGTGCCTGGACCACTTCAGCCTCCACTCTTGGGTGAACTGGGGCCTGTGTCTCCGCCTCATGGGCCTGAATGCTGCAGTTGGAGTCCCAGCTAGAGGCAGGCAGAGTCGCTGTTACCCTGCCTGGGCTGGTGGCTGCGATTAAGGCTATTTGTCTTGGTCGCTCAGCACTCAGTGACACCGACACTGCTTTGATTTCGTAGTTCTTGAGGGGTGCCCAGATCGTATGCCAGGGTCCCCATTCCCCCCGGGATCTGGACCTGGTCCTTCATGCCCTCCAGCGCCCTCCCTTCGAGCCTCTGGAAAAAGCAGAGTTGAAGTAGCTGCCGCTCAAGACCGCCTTTTTTCATCGCCAGAAAAATTAGTGAGCTCCGCTGTCGGTCCATGGTGAATGCTGCAGGTGGATGCCAGAGGGTCAGGGGGTGGTCCTCTGGCCAAACCCTACCTTCTTGCCATAAGTCCTCTCAGATTTCCACCTTCCCCAGTCAGTTGAGCTGCGGTCATCTCCCACAGAAGGTTTGGACTGGGAGGAGGCGCAGCGTCTCTGGGCCCCGTGCCCTCTACAAGCACTGGCGCTCAGTGCACGTACTCAGCCAATTCGGACCACGGACCAACTGTTTGTCTCGTTCCATCCCAGGATCCTGGGCAGGCCCCTGTCCAAGTCCTAGTTGTCCCGTTGGGCTGTAGAGGCCATCCGCCAGGCTTACTCCTTGGCAGCAATCCCTCTCCCCTCGGGTGTGCGAGCACACTCAACACGTGGGGTGGCCACTTGTTGGACCTTGTGGACAGATGCCTCCCTCTCCGCATTTTGTGTGGTCGCCATGTGGTCCTCAGCCACCACTTTTTTACGTGGTTTTACCACTTGAACGTGGCAGCCAGCCCCTCTTTGGGAAGCGGGTGCTGGGTGCCCATCGGTGGTAACTGTCGTTCCCTGGTCTGCCTGGCGTATTGCAGGCTGACCGAAAGCATCCGATCGGTTGCAGTATTTGCGTCTTGCAGGGCCGGTTCAGGCCAGTCTTGCGGACTGATGCCTCCACCTCCCCGACTTGGCCTTGCGTCTGGCATATACGTACATTTGTAAATAGTTCGTTGATACATTGACTCTGGGTTCGGTTGCACTGTTTCCTCACGGGGTGCTTTACAGAGTTACCCCTATACATATGGAATATATAATGGAGTGCAGAGAGAGTCTCGATATAGCCATGACAAATTGTGCCCCTTTGCGCATTATGACTCATTTGAAGTGCTGCTAACAGTTGCGGGGAGACATTACACATCTGTAAAAAAGTAATCCAGTGTGTCTTTGGACACCTGTAATTAAAATATTTTCAGAGGGCCTCGGTGTCTGAATGGCTCCAGTTCAGCTCCATAACAGCAGTGTCCCTGGTTGGATTCCTGTGTTTCAGCCTCTCTCATTGAGGGGGACGTCCACTACATGGAAATGGATCTTATTATCAACCAATCTACAGATCACTGAGAACAGAGGACATCTTATTCCTTAGATTTTTATATAAAGATGTTTATAGAAAATACTGGATCATATTAAAACAATAGTTAATTTTTTTAAAGGGATTATAGTGTGATTGTAGTTAGATTTCAAAATAATTTTTTCAAGCAACATCATATCACAAAGAAAAAAGTGAGCCCCCCACCACTTTCTTTGAATCAGTAGAAAAGCTGGTGCTCAGAGGAAGAGGGCGGGCTTTACTTTGGTGTCAGTGACAGAAATGAAAAAAGCTCAAATGAGTGAGAAGGACGATGAAGGAAACATCTGTGCTGTGTCTGCTCTGTAAGTAGAATCTCTGTGTTTGTTTGAATTCTTGTACTTTGACTCTCCTGATAACTGATGATGGAGGAGAAGACATGAAAAACAAATCAGGCTGAATTCAAGTTCAAAACACCACGAGGACCAACTGCAGGTCTGAACTGACTCTTTATCTTTGCTCAGGAGTCGAGGAAACACAGCAGGCAGTGAAAAGATCAAATCATTCACTCATTATATCAACACAGCTGGACACATGACTTCACTGGGTTATTATAGTGAATATTTGTATATACTTGGAGTAGTCAGTGTACATGAGTGACCACAGTAAGAGCTGCTTTTTAGATAAAAATTGGGATAGCAGATGGAGATGCCAAACTGTTTGAATACGTTTAAGTAGTAGATAATTTGTAAAGTATATACTCAGCATGTACATAATGATCACAGTAAAAGCTGAGTCCACACTCTGTAAATACTTATGTCAGTAAGTTCCTCCAGAAATGTTGATTAAAACAGTATAAAAATGTTATTTAAATTAGTTTTAACAGCACAGGTAGCAGAGAGGTGCAGTGGTTAGTGTGTTTGTGACACAGGCAAAGTGTGAGCCAAATCCAGAAGTGGGCAGAAAGACTCATGTGAAAATGTGAAAATGTTTTCTTTAAACAAAATATAATCATTGGAATTTTGGCACTAGCTGACTGGGGAGAGAAAAAAAACTAACATGGACTGCCTAACAGACAAGCAGGAGAGCACACAGATTGTAGGTGACCAGGAACTGAAGAAAACTGAGGGCTTAAATAAAAATAAAAGCTGATGAAAATGAGGCACAGGTGAACCAAAGCTAAGTTACTAGACAAGAGGAAGAAAAAACTGAACACAATAAGACACAAGCATGAAGAAATAAACACTAACACAAGAGACAAGACTGACTTAACACAGAGACCAGACTCAGATTAACATCAGCAAACAAGGAACTAAGATCTGCAAACATAGACACAAAACTCAGAAGCACTCAAACTCATGACTAAATAATAAAACACTAGAATGTGAGCTACCTCATAAATCCAAAAATAAAATTCAAAACACTGTGTCAATGTCATTTCTTTGTTTGTCAGCTGTTTGTGTTGAGTTGTTCTTTATGTTCACCTCAAACCAACCTGAGTGTCATTTCTCTTTAGTTCTGATCTCACTGCTGAGCTGCACAACAAACCAAGGTCAGTAACCTTCTTCTGTCACAGTTTAAACCTGAGAAATGCTCACTGATATGACCTGATTGGGTTCATGCTTCACAATGGATCTCACATATAAAACTGATGAAATGAAGGATAAGGAGGTCCATAAATGTAAATCCTGTGTCACATCATCAATAAACACTAGTTTCCCAGTGCCACTGTCACCCATGCACTCCCAAGCCATCACACTACGCTTTGGATCATTGTGGTAGAGGTTGATCTTGGTTTCATCAGTCTAAAGTACGTTTTTACAACTTTTTTTAGATGATTTTTTTTTAATTTACTAAAGTTGAATCTAGTCTTCCTATACTTGAGGCTCATGAGTGGCTTGCACCTTTCAGTGAACCCTGTGGATTTACTTTCATGCAGTTTAGTTGTAATGGTAGACATAAAGAGAATGGTAGAAAATGCATTGTTCCCTCAATTGGCTACTAAGGATTGTTTCTCATCAGTACTGAAATTATGCGGCCATTCACCACTGTTGTCTTCCATGGATATCCAGGTCTTTTCGCATTGCCTAGTTCACGAAGGCAATTTTTCAGATGTTTTTATGTTTTTTCCTTCTGCAGCTTAAGGGTGTCTTGATTCACCTGCATTGAGAGCCGCTTTAACTGCATGTTGTTGGCCCACAGCAAAATCTTCTAAATGCAAGCACAACAACTCAAATCAACTCAAGGCCTCATATCTTAACTGATAATAACTTAACTGATAATGACATAATGGAATTGCAATACCTACCCATGAAATGAATAAATAAATCATTGTCTAGTTAATTTTTTGGTCACTCAATAAAGACGGTGGCAGACGTTAGGTAGCTGAAACTCGTAAACCCTTAATCCAACTTGAATATGGATGCCCTCAAATGGCAGGTGAAAGTCTACACAAGAAATGATCAATTTTTCATTTTGACCCTCACAGCTCGTCTAACTGTGAGTCGCAACAGCTCTCAATTATTTAAAGGTGACTTTGTGTCTCTGAGCTGTGAGGAGGACGACAGCTCTGCTGGATGGACTCTGAGGAGAAACACAAGCAAACAACACAGGAGTCAGTGTACAGATGGGTGGGGAAAACCAACTGGTTCCTCCTGTAGCATCAGCTACAGCACCACATGGGACAGTGGAGTTTACTGGTGTGAGTCCAGAGAGGGTCCCATCAGTAACATGGTTAACCTGACAGTCGCTGGTAAGCTGAGTGTGTGGAGTTAGTGTTGATGAAGCTGTGTGTAAATGGATGAAATGCTGTAGTTTGTCTCTGTGTTGAGGTGGATCAGTGATCCTGCAGAGTCCTGTCCTCCCTGTGATGGAGGGAGATGACGTCACTCTGCTCTGTAAAACAAAGACCACTCCCTCCAACCTCCCAGCTGCTTTCTATAAAGATGGCTCCCTCATCAGGAAGCAGCCTACAGGTCACATGACCATCCAGCATGTTTCCAGGTCTGATGAAGGCCTCTACAAGTGTGACATCAGCGGTCATGGAGAGTCTCCATCCAGCTGGATCACTGTCACAGGTGACACACTCACCTGTCTGTGTTTCTGCAGCTTTCAACATTCACAATGTGACGACAACTTAATGACTGTGTTTGCTTTATTTTAGGGGAACAAACCACCACACCTCCACCTATATCCACCTCTCCTGCTGTTCTCTCTGTGTTGTCATGTGTTGGATCAATCTGTATTTTGGTTCTACTGGTGTTACTGGTTCTGCTGGTGAGACGATGTGTTCACACAAGACCTGAAGGTGAGACTCAGACTTCCTGATATTTCATGTATGCGTTTATTTAGTAGAATAAAGTTTATTAACGTTTATTATGATCACAGTAACAAATTTGTTTACATATTTAATTTTTATTATTGTTCATTTTTTACATTTCAGCAGAAGTCCACAGGCATTATGTTTACACTGACTAGTTTCTTAAATTTATTCAATTCATTTGAGTTCAATTGCAAAACCAGTTGCCTCAAGGTGTTTTCTATTGTTTGGTAAAAGCTGTATAGTTAAAAAAAAAAAAAAGAAATAAAGACAAAAAATCCAACCCCAACAATCATATAACCCCCCCATGAACCAGAGCTTTAGTGACAGTCAAAAAGCAGCAAAACAAGGCTCAGGGAGACTCATGTGATTGGTTTGAGGGGAGGAAGACAGGACAAATAATAATCTAATAATGGCTAATAATTAAATGTAGAGAAATATATAAACACTTAGCGAGTGGGGAAAAAAAAAGGTGAAGGAGAAGGAAACACTCAGTGCATGTCACCATCACTGTGAGAGGAAATGGAAATGGAAGAAATTTAAATTAATATTGATGGACACAACCTGGTTAAAAATGACTATACGATTTCTCACAGTGTCACTGGAGGCCAAGGTAATGTTAAATTCTCAGTTCTTTTGATCTTTGGGCTGAAGGAAGGACAACACTCGGTGTATAAATGCTCAATCAACAATCTCTTTATTCCATACAATTCTTATTATTCCATACAACACTTTTGAGCATAAACCATCCGGAGGGGAGAGCACGGGAGGGTGTCCGCCTGCTCTCAAAGTGTCTGAGCGTTTCTCACATTCTTATAGCTTCAGCCCCCCTCCAAAGTCATAATACCTAAGCATCCACATTCTTTCTCTCTCTCAGTGAGCCTAAGTTATGACCTTGGCTTCCTGTGTTCTGTTCTTTTCTAATCAGTCAAAAAAGGCCATGATTCTCTGAAAACAGTATTTCTTATACCTCAGCAGTATAATGCATCATAAAACAATATCATCCATTTACAATAAATCAGCAGTCTAATGTAATACAAATCAATACAATAATAATACAAATCAGTTTAATAAATGTAATAGTTATCACCTTTTTCTAAGTCAGGAGAATAATGCAAACTAAAACTACATAATAATTTCACAATCTTTAATTAGGGGTATAACACGGCACAAGATAATAAAATGATCTCACAGTAACAAAAATGAGAGTAAGTATCTGGTTAGATAGCACAATTATGAGATTTTTGGGGGTCAAAACCCTGTTTAAAGATTTAAATTATATTACTGAATTGTTTTTCATTGTTTCAGCAGATCGAGGAGAAAGTGGAGAAGATGACCTCCTCACTCATCTCATCATCAAGATATCAGTTTATCAACAACAATCTGTCAAAGAAAGACGAGGTAGTGTTATTATTATTTTGTTCTTTATGAAGTTCATCACCATCGCACGTGAGTTCTTTAATATTCTTTAAATATTCTTAGTAAATATATTTATGGAAAGAATTTTGACAAGCAATCCCCAAAAGTTGATTCTGCTCATCTGGACAAAATGTTTTCAGTGGGAGAAACGTTTCGTCACTCATCCAGGTGACTCCTTCAGTCTCAGCTGACTGCAGGTTTCAATCTTACAAACAGTACATTTGCATATTGACTGAAACCAGCCCACAGAAGGAACAATGGGCTGGGAGGTCAGTTCCTTGATCATTAATATGCAAATTGTCACAGCCACTGATCAATAATAATTGATTAATGGCCATTATCACCATTCACAGAGAGTTGGGGAATGGCTGCCATCACAGCATTGTAAGATGGTGAAAGATTTTCCCCTAGGCCCCCTCCTCGATTCAGAGATGGTCTTTCCCTTTTCACGTAAATGGCCTCCTTGACTCCGCACTTTCGTAAAGCACGTTTTCAACAGCAATACTTAAAAAAAAAGGGAGATTTAAAAAACTTGTAAAGCAATAAAGACATCTCAAGGAGAATTGAATCTTGAATGGAAATTTGTAATAAAAAACATTATGATTCCCATGCCCCAAAAAGAGTCAGTCAACAGCTGAAACAAATATTTATTTAATTGTGTCAAAAATTTAATAGAAATTTGGTTCAAATGTGACAGATCAGCATTTTTCTTTAGGGACGCTTTGATTTTATTTTAACTAATGACTCAGCCATGGGTCCAGATGTCAGGTGTGTTGTGAACTAAGAACATTATCAGTGTTGTAATTGAAAAGTAGGAGCTTAGAGAAGCTCTGATTAGTCTGACATGTATCTGCTGTCTGGTTTTTGGTGCTCATGAATTTATTTTCACTATGAGAAATAAAAGAAACATGAATGGACACGATGTCTTTTTAAAAAGTTCACAATCGTTTATTATTTTGAAGTTCTTCATGTAAAACCATCAGCAGCAACTTCCTGTTGTTGATTACAGTTCATCTAACACATGAATGTTCTCGCCACAGTTTTTACTGTTTTGTCTAATAAAAGTGTTCATGCTGTGAGAACGTATTTGCTTTGTGCTCTGTGGTGAAGAGTGTCAGTCTGCAGTGGAAAAAGATGGCAGCTTTGTGGTCGTCCACCTGCATCTTTCTCAGAAACACCCCACAGTTCTTTGTGGTCACTCAGTGTTTCACAGCAGAGGTGTTAAGATGAGAAAAAAAAACTGTACAAAGATGCTGTGGTTTTTAAAGCAGAACATCGGTGGCATGTAGCTCCTCCTGTTCATGATCCATCACAGTTCTCAGGTTACTGTAACATGTGATGTACAGAAAGAAAGATGTACTCTGTCCAACACAGACAAAATCTAAAATCTAAAAACTCCACTGAGAAGTCACAAAAACAGTCAAATAGATTCAAATTAATCTGGTTTCACTAAAACCTGACTTTTGCAATGGCTGGCACATCATGTAGTTTCGTGATGGAACATTAGAAACAGTAAAAATGTTTTGCCATGTTTACCTGCACTGGTGTAGTTGCAGTTTGTTGAAGTTTTGTTTTTTTTTTAGACATTTATTCGGCTGTGGTCTACTTAGCAGTGAGAACTGAAGACATCGGTTATGGATAAACAACCATCACAACAAGATGACAGAACAGGTACAGCTGCTCTTTGTCTTTGCACAGAGACAAGCTAGCTGCTCATGCTGTTTTCATCCATCATGCTAAGCTAAGCTGATCAAACCACATCCTCACTCAAGCTCAGAACTCAGTCCAGTGTGATGCAGAGAGGTGGAGATTGGAGGTCTTGATTGAACTACAAAGCTTGTAATCATGTTTCCTGTTGTTTGAACTGTGTGTGTTTGTGTTCAGACTTTAAACCAGAGCCAGACGTCGTCTACTCTTCACTGAAGTAGTCCACCAGTCCAACCACCGATGTCCAGCTGTTGGTCTCTAACTGGTCCCCCCAGCACCTCAGACCAGAATACAAAATTATAACAAAGATGCAACACATTTTTCTTTAAAAAAATAAATAAATAAACCAAATGCCTGAATGACATAAAAGGCTCAAGACTGTCCTTTCCAAGCAGGGATCAATGTCTACAGACACTTCTTTAGCAACACACACACTTCTTTAGCAACACACACAACTCACACCATGCCTAGACATCCTCTGTTGAGCCAGTGTGCAAAGTGGCTCACCCCAGCCATAAACTGTTCAGACTGCTTCCATCAGGAAGGAGGTTCTGCAGCATCCGATCCCGTACCAGCAGACTGAGAGACAGCTTCTTCCATCAGGCCATCAGACTGCTGAACACTTCATAGACACCTCAGCTTCACTACTGGAACTTTAACATTATGCACTACACACTGTATATAAATGCCACTTGTTTTGCACATATTCAACTCTGTATATTTTATATATTTTATTATTATTATTATTTTTTTTTTTTTTAACTATTTAATTTGTAAAAATGTGCACACACACACACACACACACACACACACACACACACACACACACACACACACACACACACACGTAGGAAAATATTTAGTATACACATCCAGAAATGCATACACTATTATATATTGTACATATATTTATTAGTTTCAGGTTGGCCATTCTTGTATTTTGCTCGTTTGTGTTGTTGTGTTTGCACGTCTCTGTTGCTTGTGGGGCTCGCACACAAGAATTTCACTCGCATGTGCTGTGCCAGTGTGCCTGCACATGTGATGTGACAATAAAAGTGATTTGATTTGATTTGGTTAGCTCACGTGCTCAATAGTGCAATTGCGCTCTCTCGCCACAAGGGTGCTCTCACACACTGTTGACAATCTTTCCAACAGAAATATTAAACACATTTTAAATATTTTCACTGTGCTGTTGAAACTGTTCTTAGGTTCATATTAGAAGTATTACTGCCCAATCATGAGTACAGTCATGTTTATTCCACTGACTATTTCATGATTAACCTGAATACAAGTGAAAGTAAAGGAATCTTCATCCACAGTTATACACAATGCAGCCATTTATAAAACTCATACATCTGAATCATTGTGTTCCAGTGAGTAGAGCATGTCTGCACAGCTGTCATTGTTCACTTTAACCTCATGGTGGCAGTGTTGTTACAATGAAACATGAATATTTTGCTCTCCACAGAACACTTAACGTTTCCTTTAACGTCAGAGTTTGATGGTTTTTCACAGTGAAATTATTTAAATCTGATTCAAACCCTGTTCATTAATGTTAGATATTAGAATCAGATATGCATCACACAAATAAAGGAAAAGTTTAATGTTTATTTATTTTTCATTTGTCTTTGAGTTCGAGTCTCTACGATCCACCACGGGGTGCATTTCAGCATCTTTCCTCCCACAGCCCTGAATCCAGCACTGTTCCTGTTTTATTTCCAGTGACTAATATCCAGAGTGGTTTCTGACTGCTTGATGACCACAGACGGCTTCTTCTCTGGTGGTCACTCACTGTCAGCACAAAGAAAGGAATCTATTTAATGGTTCCTGTTGGTCACAGTTTTATCCACATTTCTTCTCTTACGCTTTTTATTCATGTTTCCTAATGTCTTTAAGTCATATCTCCGTCTCTGTCATCATTTCAGTGTTTGAATATTAAACATTTACATTCAAGGAAGCTGCAGTTTTCCATCCATTCACTTCCGCTTATCCTTTTCAAGATCATGGGGGGCGCAAACACTACTCATACTCTGTATGAGTAGTGTTTGCAAAATATAGATTTTTAAAGTCAGTAAAATCTAAGTTTGCGTAGATAATAATGTTCCATTTTGAGATTTTTTTATGTGGTTTTATCGCTATTAGACAGCCTGAGATTACCACCTTGTTAACATCTAAGCAACTATCTTAGCTCTACTTTTATAAAAATAATAAAAATGGAAAAGAAAGAAGCTTTGAGTGTTTTTACTTTTGCTGCACATACAAACAGATCATGTGATATGAAACAAAACAGAGCCCATTTGTATGATCAGCAAACACTCATTGCTGAACCAGTTTGACCAAGATACTGACTCACACGCAAACACACACACACACACCTGTTTTATATCAACACTCTTGAGGACTCAGTGAATAATCAGAATATCAAATACTTATTTTGAAGGTGAGGACTTTTTCAAAGGCTCTCCACAGACACAAAGCTGACTTTACAGAGTCCTTCAGGCCTTTCAACAGTGAAAACTCACATTCTTTACTATTCCTATGTATAGACATCTACACACACACACACACACACACACACACACACACACACACACACACACACACACACACACACACACACACACATATGTATGTATATACATACATATATACCTGCACACGTTCATACACATAGAAGGTGCATTATGCAGGAAGTGGTGACCGTGGATGTCCAGTGACTTGTGAAATCGGGATTGAGGAGTTATAGGTTATAGAGTCTAACTGCTGTTGGGATGGATGATCTGCAGTGAGGGTGTTTCAGTCTCTGACTAAAGGAGCTGATTAAGAGCAGATTAAAAACAACTCTTCACTCCCCGTCTTCTTGTTTCTTGTTACAGGAACAGTCACAAATCTGTTTCATCTTCAAGTCTGATGAAGTTAAACAGTCTGAGGCTTATTTGAGTGATATTTTTGATTTTATGTGATCTATCTGGACTGACTGCAGCTGAGATCAGGGCTGGACTGGGACAAAAAATCGGCCCGGGCATTTTGACTAGAGACCGGGCCACCAGGTATTATAGGAAAAACCATAAAGCCTTTGAATGAAAACAAACACTGTTGTCACAGTGATGTACACTGTCTTGTTGGTGTATATGTATCAATCTAATAAACGTAAACCCACACCATCCTCCCTATTCTGTTTGTTGTAAGATTCAGATAATTATTTGTTAAAAGCTAGATATTTTAAATGGGAATAAGAAAGAAAAGTATTTCTTTGTGCCCCCCTTTCAATGTTAATGCTATTATAAGTTAATGTAACTGACTGTAAAAAGTCAGCATAACGAAAATAAACTCCACCTAAACTTGGTTATATCTGACCCAGATAGACTGCAGTCATAACTTCTTACCTGAAGTTCAGTTCACCGCCTCGGGTCTCTGCTCCTCCTGCCTTTCCGTCATCCACCTGCCAGCGTGTTGCATCTGCTGGCCTCCACCACTTGCTAATGTTACTGAAACTGTGGAAGCTCCGCAATAGCCACCACCAAACAACTGAGTTATTTTTACAAATCTCCCTTCATCTGGCCAATCCACCACCTTTCAGTGTTTATGTCGTTATGGGAAAAAAACCCATCGGCCCATAAAAACGAAAAATCACCATCAGCCCATAGGGCAAGATGGCCATCGGGCATACCGGGCAAATGCCCGATGCCCGATGGCCAGTCCAGCTATGCTCATCAGCTGTTTTTTCTTTTACTCTAAATTGAAACTGGCTGAGCAGCCACATTTCCCACATGGTCATATGAGTCTTCCCAGTTTCCCCAGAATGCACTGTTTTAATCTGCATTTCTTTCTATTCCTCACAGATGATATTGTGATAAAGATCTTGTCTCTCGATATTGACAGCTGCAGTAGGTGCTGTAAAATGTATTAATTTAGTAAAAGTGACATGTGTGTTTTAGCCTTGAAGATTTCATATGTTATGAAGTTATGAGGGAACAATGTGCCAGAGACAGACGTCACCAGAGTCAAGTTTGTTGGTTTTAAACAGACTAAGTGTTTTATTTACATTTTGCCTTCATAAACTATTTCTTCATGTTGTTTGAGCGATCAGACCTGCTGGAGTTATGATCAATGTTTTTTTAACTTTTCAATTTTAATATATATTTTGAACTTTCATTTTCTCCTATGTTTTTTGTATTGTGTAAAGGATTAACAAAAAACCTATTTGTTTGTCAAATATCTGTATGAGTGGGCAGGAACAAGCTATGGCGTGACAGAGGTGAAGGGCTTGTTGTTTTCAAGTGGATCATTTTTCCATCCTGATGATCAGAAGAGTGTTTGAGGGTTTCAGTGATCCTTCAGAACAACAGTAAGTGTTAAAAAATGATGTTTTTCAGCCTTTTCTGTAATCTACATCAGTGTTCCCCAACCTTTTTTGTTGAAAGTATGGCAGATAAATACAACAAAATAAAATGATACGACCAAGACAAAAACTGGTATTTTGTAAATATAATACTAAACGCAAATTCACTGTGTAATTGTGTAACTTTATTAGCAGTATTCTCATGAAATGCGCCAACAACACTGAGAGTAACATCCTCCTCTCTGCCCCTTAATGTTTTCTGGTCGCTATGGTAATGTGTAAATATTTCTTTCAAAAAAAGACACAAAACTACAACACAAGAAAAGACCCAGGGAAACCAAGTTAACGATAAAAAACTATGTTTATTGTGTTTATAGAGTTGCAAGCCTCAACTCATGCAACCCGGTACCAAATGACTCATGGACCGTCCTGTACTCTGAACACAGTCATGTGATTTCCAGGAAGTGCTGCAGCAGCTGCATGCACTGATGTTTCATAGGAAAGTCCAAACAACCTCACTGGTTCTCCATAAAGAACAAAGATTTGCTCTCTGTGGCTCCAACACAACTTAAAGACAATCAAAGGTGGACAAAGTTCTCAGGAACAGCTGTGGTTTTATGGAGGCTCCAGCTAAATGCTGCCTCCTCCATCATTCACCTCTTTTATTATGACACATTTATGTGTAGTTAATCAAAATCAAATCAAATCAAATCACTTTTTATTGTCACATCACATGTGCAGGCACACTGGCACAGCACATGCGAGTGAAATTCTTGTGTGCGAGCCCCACAAGCAACAGAGATGTGCAAACACAACAACACAAACGAGCAAAATACAAGAATGGCCAACCTGAAACTAATAAATATATGTACAATATATAATAGTGTATGCATTCCTGGATGTGTATACTAAATATTTTCCTACGTGTGTGTGTGTGTGTGTGTGTGTGTGTGTGTGTGTGTATACACATTTTTACAAATTAAATAGTAAAAAAATAAAATAAAATAATAATAATAATAATAATAATAATAAAATATATAAAATATACAGAGTTGAATATGTGCAAAACAAGTGGCATTTATATACAGTGTGGAGTGCATAATGTTGAAGTTCCAGTAGTGAAGCTGAGGTGTCTATGACGTGTTCAGCAGTCTGATGGCCTGATGGAAGAAGCTGTCTCTCAGTCTGCTGGTACGGGACCGGATGCTGCAGAACCTCCTTCCTGATGGAAGCAGTCTGAACAGTTTATGGCTGGGGTGACTGGAATCCTTGATGATCCTCCCCGCTTTCCTCAGGCAGCGCTTCCTGTAGATGTCTTGGAGGGAGGGAAGCTCACCTCCAATTATCTGTTCAGAGCACCGCACTACTCGCTGGAGAGCTTTGCAGTTGTAGGCGGTGCTGTTGCCATACCAGGTGGTGATGCATCCAGTGAGGATGCTCTCAATGGCACAGCGTTATTACTTCCTCTTTCTTCAACACTTATGGGAAAGTCAAACAAGTAGCTCAAAGTTACTTCTCGTAATCAGTGACTTCATTTGAACCTTGAATTTAATCTTAGTTAGATTTATGAAACTCAGATTCTCAGATTAGACATACCAACTCCAAACAAAGTAGATTATCACAACCAGATAACAGAGAAATGTCTGCTTTGCTCTGATCAGTGTTGCTGTTTGTCGGTGTGTTTGGGTTTGTGTCTGCAGGTGAACTGTTAAAAACCAAACAGTGTTTGTTTCTGTTAAATAGAATCAGCCTGGTTTACAAGTTCATGTTTCTCTAATAAATCACAAATATCAATTTTTTGTTTCAAAAGTTTTACCATCAGAAACACATTAGTATATGTGAGGGGGCAAACTCCTCAAGATGGGTGGTGACCATGGTGGCCATTTAGAAGTCGGCCATCTTGGATACAACTTTTGTTTGTTCAATAGGAAGAGGGCCATGTGACACATCAAACTTATTGGTAATGTCTGAGCACTGAGTGATGGGATATGTAGCAATCAAACCATGCACTAAAACAAGCCTATACAAATTGCAGGAAATTACCACAAGAACATGTCATAGGAGGACAGAATGGAGGGAGATGTAAAGTCCCAGGATGTAATGGTACTCCAAATGTCAAACAACAGAAATGTGATGTCCACCTCTGATTCATAAAGTTTCACACATTCAGACACACAAAAACACAGAGACAAACAAAGTCACACATACAGACCCTTGCATCGTGCATGATATTGCACACAACCTGTGCCCACCTGATCCCAAAGTATCCTTGGGCAAGATACTGAACTCAAGTTGCTCCTGAAGTGTTTCTCAGAGTGTGAATGTTAGATGGAAAACATGTATAAAAGGTGCTTGTGTGAATGAGACATGTTGCATTAAGCGCTTTGATGCTCAAGTACAATATAAAAGTGCTCTATAAAAACAGTCAATTTACCATTTATTTAATGGTAATTGAATAAATAATTACCATTAAATAAATATATTTAATTTATTTTATTAAAAACTTCTATGAAAATCAACGTGATGTTTGTTTTAAAAAAATTACAATTTTCAATCAATTAGTTGTTTCTTTCATAAAAGTTCTGAATTAGAAAAATGTGACATTTTGGGAGCCGCATTGCACATTTATTTATTGCAAATTTATTGATTCAAATATAAAGCAGGAGCTCCAAACTCCAAGAAAGTACAGTGAAATATTTTTTTCTCTAAAAAACTTTAATTCATGCCAAAGAGGATTAAACTCTTTAAACTCTCTAAACTCTTTCAGTCTGTTAGACTGGCACAGCTAACCACAGGTATGTTACTTATGAAGCTCTGAAATGACTTTACATCCAAAAGAGACGAGAACAAAACAACAGAAAAATAATGGAGCTCCAAGTTCAAATAGAGCTGATGAATGTGCTGAACATCAAAGAGGAAATCTGATATGATTCACAGACAGACACATGATTCTACTGCTGAACCAGTCTGACCAGGATACTGACACACAATCTTCCATCAATTCCATGAGCACAAAACAAGAACAGGACAGGAAATAAAAGGTGGGCTTAGAATAAAAGCAGACAGAAACAGTAACAGATGCATCTGTTGTTTGTCGTGAGCGACACTCTGACAGGCTGTAACTTGTGCTGGACAGTCTCCTGTCCCACATGGTGATACGCTGAATTATCAGAGCACAGATCAAACATCCAGAGCACCTCTGCTTGTTCCTGTTTCTACATCACAGACATGAACCTGCTCAAGTTTACTCACATTATTATACATCATACTGATCCTCACACACTGAACAGAAATCACGTTCTGTCTTCAGACTGTGACAGGTGGAGTGGGTTTCCAGCCCCACCCGTGTGTACTTCAAGGACCTGAAAATGTTTGTTGTATTTCAGGGTTTCATTAAGTTATTGACAGAAGGATCAGCTGACTGTGAGGGCTCAGAGTCAGCTGTGACTTTGTTTTTGTTTGTCAAATATGTGAACTCACAGCTGATAGGTGGAGGAATGTGGTTGCTAAGGTGACGCTGTGGGCGCTGATGTCACAGATCTGAGGTGTGTCTGTATAAAAACAGCTGATAAGGAAACACAGCTCAGTTTGTTCTCTGGATGTTTAGTACAGAGGTCCATTTATTTGTATTTTATTTGTTTTGCCCTTTATGTTTTTAAAATATTTTGATAATTTATTTTTCAATCATGATGATCAGAAAAGACTTTGAGGATTTCTTCAGAAAAACAGTAAGTGTTTTATAATTTATAATATTTTTTATTATAATATTTTTGAGTGTTTTGAACAAAGATGGACAAAGTTCTTCAGAACTTTAGCTAAATGCTGCCTCCTCCATAGTACAATATACATTTTTATACAGTGACGTCATTTTGAAGACCTTTGGCTGATGATGGTCTTTAGTATGTAGCTGATGATTGATGATGAGAGAGGTTATGTTTGTGTTGTTCTGTGGAGATCATTCAAGAACTGAACCTGTTAAACACTCAGACCTGCTTCAGATTTATTATTTAAATTATATTATTTAGATTTGAAAACAGCCTTTGAATAGCTGTAATAACCACTATGCGTGAAAGGGTTAATCTCACGTAGTGTTAACGTCATATTCTGTTGCTGACTGAAAAAACCAACAGACTCAGAGATTTAGAACAAAGTAGATCATCACAGGTAGATAACAGACAGATGTCCGATTTACTGTTTTTGTGTTTGTGTCAGCAGGAGAGATTTAACTGTTAAAAACCAAACCGTGTTTTTCTCTGTGAAAGAGTTATTATGTCTCAAAGAAATCATTACATTAAATTTCAGCACTTTTCTTATGACGCACTTTATGGTCGTCCTACAGTCCAACCTACCAAACGTCACTTTAACGCGACTTCCCTAAGACACATCGGAAGTGTGGAATTTGAACGAGTGGCTGAAAGACAAAACTTTCAGCATTGTTTAAACCTTAAATTTAACCTCGTGCAGTCAAGTGTTAATCTTAAGGTCTATTATGCACTGAAAAAACCAACAGACTCAGACTTTTAGAACAAACTAAGAGTCAGATCAGCAGAAACAAAAACACGGAAATGTTTCCTGTAACTGCGTCGCTCTGCTCGACTTTGCTGATTCTCGGTGTCTTCGTGTTTGTCTCTGCAGGTGAGGTTTATAAACCAAAGGGTGTTTCACTCTGACATAAAGAGGAATACACGTTACCAATACTTTCCAAACTATTGGTTTCATTGTGATTCAGTTCGTCTGTGGGAAGATGTCACGTGATTAGGTGGAGTCGGGCTGGACTTGCTTGGTCAGCAGTGCAGTCTCCAGCACAGAGACAAAGAAGTGTAATGTGTGTGTCAGTGTGATGTGTTGTAGTTTCAGGAGTCAGTATACAGCCAGGGACGGATCTACACAGGTGGCACATGCCACCAAAAATGGTTATCTTGCCACACCTTGTGCCATAGTAGTTTTATTATGCTGATTGGATGCTGTCATTTACCTACTGGGGCGATCGTGGCTCAAAAGTTGGGCGTTCGTCTTGTAATCGGAAGGTTGCTGGTTCGAGCCCCGGCTCCGACAGTCCCGGTCGTTGTGTCCTTGGGCAAGACACTTCACCCGTTGCCTACTGGTGGTGGTCTGAGGGCCCGGTGGTGCCAGTGTCCGGCAGCCTCGCCTCTGTCAGTGCACCCCAGGGCAGCTGTGGCTACAATGTAGCTGCCATCACCAGTGTGTGGATGATTGTATGTATATAGTGTAAAGTGCTTTGGGATCCTTAGGGACTAGTAAAGCGCTATACAAATGCAGGCCATTTACCATGTGACATTTTTTTTAATTTAAATGAGCTAGCATCAACACTTTGAACCTACTATTAATGCTGAAATTAAATTGATTGATTGATTTTGCCACCCTAAGAACATTTCATTACCTCCAGCCCTGTATACAGCTACAAAGCTTTTTGTTCAGTGTATACAAACAGCTGTAGCTCCATAATGGCAGCATGCAGAGACTCACAGTGTCTTATAATGAGAGGCTGCTTTCTCTCACACATTATGTTCACTTATTATCAGCACATGTTTCACTGTATAAATGTGTATATTTCATCCTCTTGGCTTTGGTCTCAGCAGGAATATATTAAGGTCTAAATCTAAATCTCTGTCAAAGAGAGAGTGAAAGATAGAAATAGATAATAAAATAAAACAGTGAAAAAGAGGGAGAGAACATAAAGAATTGCTCTTTGTAGGTGTTGTGGTTTTGCTTGACAGACCTTCATCAACAATAAGAGAAATATGTTTTTGTATATTAGCCTCAAAGTATTATGTTTGTTATGTATTGTACTGCAATGATAGCAAAAAATAATGTGTATGTGTACTTTTTTCCTCTTTCAGACAAGAAAACCATCACAGCTGAGTCTGGACAGAACATCACTCTGCCATGTCGAGCTACAAACAACAACATCTTAGCTGTAGAGTGGAGCAGAGCCAACCTGGGAGATGAATATGTGCTTTTGTACAGGGATGGCCGATTTGAACCAGACGATCAGCATCCATCATTTAAGAACCGGGTGGATCTGCAGGACAGACAGATGAAGGATGGAGACGTGTCTCTGATTCTGAAGAATGTGACAATTAATGACACTGGAACATACGAGTGTCGTGTCGTCCTGAGAGTCAGACAACCGTTGAAGGTCATCAGCGTCATCTACCTTCATGTTGATCCTCCAGGTGAGTGAGTAGAGTTGAGTGTGTGTGTGATCAGAGGTGAAGCTGCTTCCTGGTTGTTGATGTTTGTTTGTAAAGATGTTGTTGATGAGACTTTGTAGAAAGCAGCTGGTCTGAGTGATGTGATCAGAGTGCAGTAGATAATGTCTGACAGCAGTTTGAAGAGGAAATGGATTCTGTTCTGTTCTTCACTCATCACCTACCTGACACCTCACACCTGTTTCTCACCTGCAGGAGGACCTGTTGGACTGATCGTCGGTCTGAGTGTTTCTGCTGTGCTCCTTGTTGCTGCTGGTGTTGGTTTTCTGATCTACAGAAAACATGAACGACAGAACCGAGATTTTAACTAGCATCCTGATGAACATCAGGAAGTTTGAAATGTCTTTGTAGACACAGAGATGACATAGAGACACAGAGGATGGACCTGTTGGACTGAAAGTTGGTCTGAGTGTTCCCATTGTGCTTATTGTTTCTGGATTATTGATCAACTGAAAACATAAACAACAACAGTTTCCGGATTCATACCAGCCCTTCTTGAAGTGCAGTAGAACTTAAATGTCTCAGAGCTTTTTACATAAGAATGCAGTTTAATGGCAGCTTGCATCATTATGGCAAAAAAGCAGAAGTGAATCTTACTGAAGAAAGTAAAACAATAGATTCCAAGTAGAAAAGCAAAAGAGCTGCTTCATTTCACAGGCAATGGTTAAATAATAACCGTCCCTCAAGTAAAAAGGAAAAAAAAAACAGACATTCAACAGAAGAAAAAAAGATGGAGCACCAGGACCAGCAAATCTATCGACTGAAAATTGGAAACCAGAATTATTTAAAATTATATATTCTCAACCATCTGTGGGAGAGTCCCAGGAAATTAAAGTGATCCAAGAAGGATCAAGGACATTTTTAATCTGCAGGGTGAGAAGTTTATGGAATAAGAGAAAAGATAGAGAATAATGAAAATGTGTTGACAAAATGTTATCGCCTACACTTTACTGTTAGCATTTCATGTTCTTTACATCTATTGTTATCAATTTACTGCTAACACTGAGCAAATATGGCTTCTGATCTATTGTAATATTGTACATTATTATTAGTAGTAGTAGTTTTGGTTGATGTGTGGTTTCAAACACAGAGAGTTCTTCATCATTTGATTGTATGTTTGGTCTCAGGCAGCTAAATTAGTTTGTAGAGAAAAAATTATGTCAGATTTGTGTTTGTGACGTTAGCATGTTCTACTCTTTACATTTGTGTGGAACACACATTAGCTCATATTTTCAAACAAAAGTTAATAAATCATCACATTTGAAATATTTGGGAGTATTTCCAAACAAAACATTCTGTTATATGATATAAAACTGTTATATAACTATTCCGTGTATGTTTCTCTCGAATAGGCATGAGCAGCAACATATTCTGTTTCTGACTCAATTTGTTTGAAGGTAACTTTTCTTTCCATTGATGTCAGCAATTTACTCTGTTCACAGTTTGCTTTCTGATCAGTATTCATGAGTTCAGTGAGAGCTCAGGTGTTCTCCCCCCCCCCACTGCAAAGCTCTTTATAAATTTACATTTCAGTAGAGGACAATCTTCTGGATGGTTGTTACTTCAGTTTAAATATTTGAAGAGCTGGTTACACATTTTTTTTATTTATTTTAAGCTTTTCATAAAAGTTTGCTAATAAAGTTCTACTATAAAAAATAGTACTGTATTGTGGTCTTAATCAAGTCTTTGGTCATCTGTTTCTTCTGGCTGTTGAAGCAGATTTTCTCTGAGCAGAAATCAGCAAGAGTAAGACTCAAATAATCCTGACGCTGTCTCTGTCCTGGAGCAGATTGAGAGATCACAGTCAGATCTGAGTCTGTAACAAGGATGTTTCACTGTAAACGAATGAGTCCACCAGAGCAGGAACATGTCAGGAGTTTGTAAATTGGGTGGGCGGGCGTCAGACAAAGAACCACTCCGGCTATACCCGATGGTTTTCAACCACTGCAGGTAAAACACTTATGAAGGGTCCACCTCAGTGATTATAGCTCCTCCTGCAGCCTCCTCGCTCATCCATTTTTATGTCACAGACAAAGAAGGCAGAAAGTACTTAAAGCAGAAAACCTAGTAAGAGTTTGATCCTTTTTAAAAGTGCAAGTGAAAAATGCATTTAAATTACTTTATAACAAAACAACCGTTGTATCATTACAATATCTCAAGTCCAGTTAAAGGTTTCTTCTATAGAACATTTTAAGAAACTAAATCAACAATAAATATAAACCCAAAAAATAAAACACTAAATGAAGCTTTGATTACATAATAAAAGTCAGGACAGGAGTAAGGATAGTCATGTGACCTGTAGGCCGTTTCCTGATTAGCCTTAAAAATAAATTCTTCTTTTTCTTGATTACATGTGTGGTCACATTTTTTTTTAATCATTTCTTGTTATTTTTGTGCCATCCTAAATTGTGCCACAAGGGGGCACCTCCTACCTATTGATCTCACACTACCTGTCAGTGATTCCACCTCATTTGTTTTTTTTGTTGTTGTGATCAAATATAACTGTTGGCAGCTCTCTTTTCAGGGGCCTGTTACATAATAATAAGTAGAAAAATAATTCACTTCAGTTAATCTCAGTATGTTTGTGTATTTGTATATAACAGAACCCAAAGATGCTCTCTCTCTTCCCCTTATTTATTCTTATTCTCCTCTGCTTTATAACACTGACTTTAGTAGCGTGTGGTTGGAGTTTACTGTTTTAGCTCATATCCCCCTCTCTCACTGAAGGTGATGTATGTTCATGTTTAAGAGGTCTTTTTTTTGCTTTGATTCAAAGGGGTTTGTCAGACAGCTTTTCAGAGAAGAGAGACATGTTTTGAGAGCATCATAAATTTAGCCCTTTATGTACGCTCTTCTTTTACTGTTTTTTGTTTGTATAGAAAGTTTTTGATGTTTAATGTTTTAATTCAAAGTGTTTTATCAACAAAAAACTTTCTCACTTGCATGTTGTGTCTTTTTAAGGGTAAAAGATAAGTCACGTTGTTACACACCGGCCCGAAGCCGGGGTGCAACACAACAAAAAGATAAACCCGATACATAATAACGACAAAAAAAAAAAACACACCACGGCAGAATGACGAGAGTTGGTTAATTTATTTACTGAACAGGTAGCGAGCTTCAGGGTGGGCGATGCCAAAACAACAAACAAAACCCACTAGAAAGAAAAACAGAGCTAACTTACCTCCCACGATCCCAAAACAAAATACAATTCTCTAACCTGTCTCCCTACCCGAAACAGGAGAAAAGAGGGGAATAAAAGAAAACGGCTTCCCACCCCTACAGCTACCAAGCCCAGGTACAACCCTTTTTCAACATTAATATTGCAGCCCCGTGCAGTCACACACCACGACGGTCCCCAGTCACACAGCTCACGGGGAACCAGGAAGTCTCCCCGCCGACCCAGTCCAACCCCTTTTGTAGCTGGCCTCTTTCCTTCCTCCACCAATGGGTGGCCTCCACCTGGAAACAAGCAACACTAAATACAAATACAAACAATAACAACACCGTACCGCAAATAATGACCCTGGGTCATAACAACGTAAAAAAGGGGAAAAAGTGCTCAGAGGAAGAGGGCGGGCTTTACTTGGTGTCAGTGACAGAAATGAAAAAAAGCTCAAATGAGTGAGAAGGACGATGAAGGAAACATCTGTGCTGTGTCTGCTCTGTAAGTAGAATCTCTGTGTTTGTTTGAATTCTTGTACTTTGACTGTCTGCTCTCCTGATAACTGATGATGGAGGAGAAGACATGAAAAACAAATCAGGCTGAATTCAAGTTCAAAACACCACGAGGACCAACTGCAGGTCTGAACTGACTCTTTATCTTTGCTCAGGAGTCGAGGAAACACAGCAGGCAGTGAAAAGATCAAATCATTCACTCATTATATCAACACAGCTGCACAGTGGACACATGAATTTAGTATATATACTTAACAGGGCTGTAGTCTATTGAATAATAGTTTAAAAACAACACGAGCTATTTAGCTCACAGAGGTACACTGGTAGTTCTGTTTGTGTGGAGTTGTTCTTTATGTTCACCTCAAATCAACCTGAGTGTCATTTCTCTTTAGTTCTGATCTCACTGCTGAGCTGCACAACAAACCAAGGTCAGTAACCTTCTTCTGTCACAGTTTAGACCTGAGAAATGCTCACTGATATGACCTGATTGGGTTCATGTTTTAATTTGATGTAAACCTGATGATGATTCACCAATTGTTTGGTCAAAAGTTTAACAGATCATCAGTTTTTCATTGTAACCCTCACAGCTCGTCTGACTGTGAGTCCCAGCAGCTCTCAGTTCTTTAAGGAAGTCTTTGTGTCTCTGAGCTGTGAGGAGGACGACAGCTCTGCTGGATGGACTCTGAGGAGAAACACAAGCAGACAACAGAGGACTCAGTGTGGAGATGTGTGGGGAAGAGGGACTGGTTCATCATGTAATATTAGTACACTATTCACTCAGGACAGTGGAGTTTACTGGTGTGAGTCCAGAGAGGGTCCCATCAGTAACATGGTTAACCTGACAGTCACTGGTAAGCTGAGTGTGTGGAGTTAGTGTTGATGAAGCTGTGTGTAAATGGATGAAATGCTGTAGTTTGTCTCTGTGTTGAGGTGGATCAGTGATCCTGCAGAGTCCTGTCCTCCCTGTGATGGAGGGAGATGACGTCACTCTGCTCTGTAAAACAAAGACCACTCCCTCCAACCTCCCAGCTGCTTTCTATAAAGATGGCTCCCTCATCAGGAAGCAGCCTACAGGTCACATGACCATCCAGCATGTTTCCAGGTCTGATGAAGGCCTCTACAAGTGTGACATCAGCGGTCATGGAGAGTCTCCATCCAGCTGGATCACTGTCACAGGTGACACACTCACCTGTCTGTGTTTCTGCAGCTTTCAACATTCACAATGTGACGACAACTCAATGACTGTGTTTGCTTTATTTCAGACAAACACACCATCACACCTCCACCTACATCCACACCTCCACCTACATCCACACCTCCTTCTGGTTCCACCTCCATCACTCTTCCTCCATCACTCTCTCCTCTTGATCTCTCTGTGCTTTCATTTGTTGGATCAGTCTGTGTTGTGGTTCTACTGGTGTTACTGGTTCTGCTGGTGAGACGATGTGTTCACAGGAAACCTGAAGGTGAGACTCAGACTTCCTGATCTTTCATGTCTGAGTTTGTTTAGTAGAATAAAGTTCACATTCATTATGATCATTAAACAAAACAAATAAGAAAGGTCAGGATAGGTTAATTAAAGAATCTAAATAGTTGTGAATGCGTGAGTGAGAATGGTTTTCTGTCTCTGTGTGTTAGCCCTGCGCCTGACTGGCGACCTATCCAGGGTGTACCCTGCCTCTCACTCTAAAACAGCTGGGATAGGCTCCAGCGCCCCCCGCGACCCTGAAAATAATAAGCAGAGGCAAATGGATTTATTAATTTATTAATTTAAAAAACCAAACAAACCAAACAGTAAAACCCAAGAATCATATGACCTCCTATGAGCAATTGCTTTGGTGAAAGTGGGAAGGAAAATCTGCCTTTTATCAGGAAGGAACCTCCAGCAGAAACAGGCTCAGGGAGGGGCAGCCATCTGCCGTGATTGGTTGGGGTGAGGGTAGGCAGACAGACAGAGGCACGCTGTGGAAGAGAGGTAGAGATGTATAAGGGCTAATATTTAAATGCAGAGAGGAATAAAAGCACATAGTGAGTGAAAAAGGTGACTGACAAAGAAACACTCGTGCATCGTTGGAATCTTGCTTTTCGGCACCACTTTGAGACAAACAGGGAAAAAAGCTCACATATTAATTTTAATATGCACACTGATGTAATCTGGTCAAACATAACTAGAGGGTTTCGAAGTGTTCCTGAAGTTGTATAGTTTTAATGTTTTATTTGGGAATAGAATGGTGTGTATGTGTGAGTTTGGTGATGGAGTTTTTAATATGGATGAATTATGAATTTTTTATGAATTATTATGTCTACTTTTTATGTTTTATGGACAACAGATGGAAATTAGCCCTTGGCTATAATCTGGTATGTTTACATTCATGTAAGTTTTTTTTTTACATGTATGTTCATTAACATGCACTGTCCTAAATAAAATAAAGAGTAATAAAGAGTAAGGCCAAGGTAATGATATCAGTACGTATCTGGTTAGATACCACATGTCTGAGATTTATTGTGGGTCGAATCTCTGTTTAGAGATGTAATTCACATTATTTGGATCATTTCAGCAAATCAAGAAGGAAGTGAAGAAGACGACCTCATCACTTATGTCATCATTGAGATATCAGTTCATCAAGAACAATCTGACAAAGAAAGACGAGGTAGTATTTTTATTTTTTTTCTTTATGGTGGGCTGTGGGTCAAAGGTCTGTTTTTAATATTCTTAGTAAGTATATAAATAATCTTTTCCTAAAGAAGTATTGCAAACCAATTAAAATGATTAAAAAAACATGTAAACAGAGAGACATTACAATTTTATCTAAATGAAAATCTTCAACAAATATATTTGCTAATAGTAGTGTATACTTTATTGATCCCCTCTCTCTCTGCGTTTGACCCACTCACTCAGTGAAGCAGTGGGCACCCACACTGGGGAGCACTGTGTAGGGACGGCACCTAGCTCAAGGGTACCTCAGGGTAACCGTTCAGTGGACTCGAACCACCAACTTTCCAATAATGGGGCGACCACTCTACCTACTGAGCTATCGCTGCCCCAAAAAGAGCTAATTGGCAGCTGAAACAGGAACACATATTTAATAGAAAGATGTGAGATATATTGCATTTATTTTATTGTGTCAAATATGAACTCCCTAATGTTCATAGCCAGGGATCTGTCCGCTCCTGGCCACTGCCAAGCACACAATGTTTCCTGACCTCTAAAGTGCCTTGTGCGGGTGGTGGTGGTGGGCATACAAAAGGGTTGCCTAATGTCCCTTTTTTGGGCTATGCCCAGCCAGGCCCGATGGACCTCTGCTCAAAGGAGTTTTTGAATTGCTCTTTATCTGATCCCAGGACCAATTTAGCAGATCCTACTAATCACACACAACGTGCTCTGTTTACGGAAGTAAAAATGGCAGCTACAGAGTTAGTAGGTGTTGTTGCAGCAATATATCAATTTCTGCAGAGTCATAACCGACAGAATTTTGACAAATTAACTAGAGAGAAAACTCCGTTTCTGTCCATTGACTCGCTCCGTCTCCAGTTTCTGCCCCATGCTTTCTAGTTTGTCTTTTCTGGCACTGATAATTGGTAGGTACAAAAGTGACCTAGGTCGGATTTGAAAATATCGGATTTGTGCTGTTCAAACTGTCATAACATGACTGGATATGGGTCGCATAGGGTCAAAAAAGTTAGATTTGATGCACTTTCGCATTTAGTGTGAACGTAGCCTTAGAATCTAATCCCTGCTTTTTGCAGATGATGTGGTTCTGTTTGCTTAATCAGGTGAGTTTTCTCCGAGGAGTGCCTCACCTCTCCCTTAGAGATAGCGTGAGAAGTTCAGCCATCCCGGAGAGGCTCAGAGTAGAGCCACCGCTCCGCCACATTAAAAGGATCCAGTTGCGGTGGTTCGGATATCTGACAAGGATGCCTCTTGGATGAGGTGTCCCACTGGGAGTACGCCCAGGGGCAGACCCAGGACATGCTTTAGAGATAATATTCCTCAGCAGTCTTTGGGAATGATGGTGTTTCCCTGGACAAACTGGAGGAGGTGGCCAAGGAGGGGGAGTTCTGGGCTTCTCTTCTTAGGGTGCTTCCCCTGCAGATAAGCAGAAATAAATGTGACAGATCAGCAAATTTCTTTAGCGAGTCTTTGATTTTAACTAATGACTCAGCCTCAGGTCCAGATGGCAGGTATGTTGTGACACTCAGAACATTATCAGTGTTGTAATTGAGCAGTAGGACCTTAGAGCAGCTCTGATTAGTCTGACATGTATCTGCTGTCTGGTTTTTGGCCCACGTCAATTTATTGCCATATTTGCATATGGCAAATGATAAATGGCCTGTATTTGTATAGCGCTTTACTTTGTGTTTTACTTTGTCCCTAGTGGCCCCAAAGTGCTTTACACTACATTCAGTCATCCACCCATTCACACACACATTCACACACCGGTGATGGCAAGCTACATTGTAACCACAGCTGCTCTGGGGCGCACTGACAGAGGCGAGGCTGCCGGACACTGGCGCCACCAGGCCCTCTGACCACCACCAGTAGGCAACGGGTGAAGTGTCTTGCCCAAGGACACAACGACCGAGACTGTCAGTTGTTCGTTGTCGGTGGATATAAAGAAAATGACTGAATTGACAAGATGCTGTTTAATATAATAAACACTTTTTACAGTTTCAAAGTTCGGCAAACTGTAAAACCAACTTCCTGTTGTTGATTACAGTTCATCCATCACACAGTTCATTCTCACCACAGTTTTTACTGGTTTGTCTAACAATAGTGTTCATGTTGTGAGAACGTGTTTGCTTTGTGCTCTGTGGTGAAGAGTGTCAGTCTGCAGTGGAAGAAGATGGCAGCTTTGTGGTCGTCCACCTGCATCTTTCTCAGAAACAGCCTCCAGTTCTTTGTGGTCACTCAGTGTTTCACAGCAGAGGTGTTAAGATGAGAGAAAAAAAAAAGTGTAAGAAGATGCTGCGGTTTATAAAGCAGAACATCGGTGACATGTAGCTCCTCCTGTTCATGACCCATCACATTTCTCAGGTTATTGAACCGTGTGAAGAACAGAAAGAAAGTTCTTGTAATTTCTTCACTATATTGGACGATAAACTCTGGGAAGTCACACAAACAGTGTTTGGGGGGACAAATTCATCTGGTTGCAAATGTGACCCTTGCAATGGCCGGCACTGTCATGGACTCTCGTGATGACACATTAGAAACAGTAAAAATGTTTTGCTTTGTGTAGCTGCTCTGGTGTATTGTTGTAGCTTCAATGATTTTTCGTTTTCATTTTGCAGATATTTATTTTGTAGTTGTGATCTACTCAGCAGTGAGAAGTGAAGACATCAGTTCTGGACAAACAACCATCAGAACAAGCAGGCCCAGGTACAGCTGCTCTTTATCTTTAACTTTGCATAGAGACAAGCTCGCTGCTCATCCTGTTTGCATCCATCATGCTAAGATAAGCTGATCAAACCTCATCCTGGATCAAACTCAGAGCTCTGACCCAGTTGAACTGGGACTGTGTGTGATGCAGAGAGATGGAGGTTGGAGGTCTTGACTGAACTACAAAGCTTGTAATCATGTTTCCTGTTGTTTGAACTGTGTGTGTTTGTGTTCAGACTTTAAACCAGAGCCAGACGTCGTCTACTGTTCACTGAAGTAGTCCACCAGTACAACCACTGACGTCCAGCTGCTGGTCTCTAACTGGGCCCCCAGCACCTCAGACCAGAGTAAAAAAAAAAATAGATAAAACACATTTTTATATGTTTTATGTCATTTTTTGTGTATTTTTTGTTGGAATATTTAATATTTTTTCAGGCTAAATGAGTAATGTGCAAAGGGCCTATATCCCGTGTATATTAGTTAGTGAAATCATAATTCAGCATGTCTTCAGAAACAAACACAATGTGGTGATAAGTATAACAAAGTGAGAAGAGATGGTGCACAAATCTGCATCTGGTTAAAAGGAAAAAACACACAAACATGAAAGAGTTTGCCAGATTTGTGCTAAATGAAATAGCTGGGAGTGGAAATATGGATATTTACAGTCTTGTGCAATAAAGAATATATGTGTGTTGTATCACAAGACACAATAAGACCAATGTGTTTCACTGACTCATCTACACAAGCATTTTGTAGAGGGTATAAGTGTTGTGGCAGTTGTTCGGCTGGAAACGACTGTGAGGGCCAAATTTCAACTTTCTCAAATATGAGTTTGGCAGCTGCTCCAGTTGGTTATTGTCTGTTCCATTGCATCCCAGGACTTCTCCTGGATCCTGTTGCCTCTTGTCAGGTTCTTGTGATGGGGTTGGGTGGAAACAAGAGGCAACAGGATCCAAGAGATGCCCTGGGATGCAATGGAACAGACAATAACCAACTGGAGCAGCCGCTGAAGAAACACTAAGGCAAGGTTTAAACTTCACCAGCTGACCAGTACGTTTACGGCGTTAATGACGGTGTGTCGGGGCAGGTGAAGCGCTCCACGTAGCAAGTAAGAACATCAGCCAGGGGCGGTGGATACTCTGTTCTTAACTCTTTCTGATTAGAGCTTCAAAACTTATGGCAAAAAACTGAAGATGCAAAAGTTTTGGGGCATTCATACACCAGTTGTGAGTTGATTGGGTGGCAAGAACTGTCAGAAACAAAACAAACAATAACACAATTGACAGAAGAACAGTAAGCCGCACACACTGGTGCTGTCTTGATTTTTTCTGTATTTTGATTTTTATAGCTATTTAGTTCAACAATTTCCCCGGTGATCCACCAGGGGGAGCAGCTCATCATTTCCTTGACTAGAAATCAAATGAATGCAGCACTAATCTACACAACAACAACCGTTCTGTTTCAAAACGTTTCGAACTGTGTGGTTTTATCGCTTTCAGGCAGCTGAGCTAAGCATCTTGTTAACAGCTAACCAGCTCTGTTTGATCTACTGACACATGAGGTCACGTCACTGTCAGATGTTTCATGAACACAGAATAAAAATGGAGAAGGAAAGAAGCTTTGTGTGTTTTCATTCTGCTGCACAAACCAACAGCTCATGTGAATCAAAACACACATCTGTACAATAAACAAACACTCACTGCTGAACCAGTTTGACCAGGATACAGACACACTGACACACACAGACACACACACATGTTTTCCACCAACACACAGCTGCTGAGGATTTGATAAATAATCAGGATATTATTTAAATAATAAATAGTAATAATGAATAATTGGAAAATTCCATCGGCCTTTTTGTTTTACTTTATTCTGAAACTTGTTCTGAGCCACATTTCCCACATGGTCATATGAGCCTTTAAAGTTTCCCAGAATGCACTGGTTTACCCTGGACTTGTTTCTGTTCCTCACAGATGGTTCAGTTAATTAAAACTTTGATAAAAATTTTGTCTCTAGATTGTGACAGTTGTAGTGGTTTGAGCTTTTCATAGAACTTTTTTTTGTTGTTTAGTTTTTTTTAGCCATTGAAATTTCATAACTTGTGAAGTTCTGAGGGAACAAATCGTAAACAGTAAATGGTTCTTATGTAGCACTTTGTACTCGGAGTAGAGTAATGAATGACGTCCATGACACAGACGACACCAGAAACAAGTGCGGTGGTTTTAAACAGAGTAAGTGTTTTATTTACATTTTCCATTCATGTTGTCTGAGTATGTGATCAGACCTGCTGGATTTATGATCAATGTTTTTTTGTTTGTTTGTTTGTTTGTTTTTGTTTCCAAATGAAAAAATGCATTCACTCAAGACAGTGGATATATTTTGAACACTCACTCTCTTGGGGTTTATTGCATGTGAAGAATTAAGAAAAGAGCCTGTTGTTTTTGTAAATAACCGTGTTGTACAGGACATTAAACATGATGTTTAGGTACATGTGACATTTGAATTTTACTCATTAGAATAAGTTGATTTCAATTCACATACACTCCACAGACAGGATGTTTCTACACATCTACCTGTTTTACTGAGACAAGTTCACTTCCTGTTACTTTGTAAGTGTACTTGTTTGTCAAATATGTGTATGTAAAGCTGGAGAAGACAGGACTGTGGTTTCTAAAATGTTGCTATAGTCTTTTTTTTTCTTTTTTTTCTTTTGCAGGTGAACAATCAAACTTAAGAATATGATTTCATAGAAGAAATAGAGCTTTAAACAGAATCACCTTTTCATATTCAAAATTATTAAAGCTTTAAGGTGCATGTTTCCTTAGTGTACTTTGATGACCTTATCAGCATTTGCACTAAGTTTGTGTTACTGTGGAGAGTGAATATAATTGGTTTTGACACAGACTATAAGTTTTTGAGCTTGAGGTTTGCAGTGTTGTAGACTTTGATTGGTTCGTATTATATAATAGTATGTGTTTATATAAAGATGAATAAAACAAAATATTAGAATATTTTAATATGGCAGCCAGACATTGTTCAACCCCAGTGTATAACACACAAATCAGTTAGTGTCAACAGAACTAAGGGTTTTTAGTAATATAGTCTTAATTCCAGTGCTTTTATTGCATCATAGTGATGCACCTCACAGTGTATGTATTTTTCTGATGTCACTGTACATGATAGTCAAGTCTTTATTCATAAAACACATTTAAATGTAACAGACGGTGACCAAAGTGTTGCACATATTTAATGTTCCATGTTAGACCCTCTATTAAAAGGGAGTCATATTATAGTAAGATGAGCTTTTTTCCAGCTCCAGGGATTTACTGAAACAAGTGCAAACGTCTATGTAAATACAGACAGTACAAAAGATGGACATAGCTACCGTGATGTCGTCCACTGATTTCTGAATTCGGTGAAACCTCTGCATGAGTGTTTCCATCTACGCTGTCCTGGTTGCATAAAAATGATTTTTTATTTAATATGACCCAAGTTTCTTTTGATCTTGGCTGCCTTTTGTTCTTTTCTCTGGCAAAAGGATCTAACACAGCTCTGAGGAAGCCAATCCATGATTGATAGAGTTTCATTTTGTGTGTGTGTGTGTGTGTGTGTGTGTGTGTGTGTGTGTGTGTGTGTGTGTGTGTTTTGTTTATTTTTTTTTGTATCCACGTGTGCTTTTACTGCATTGACAGTGAGTTTGAGATCATTGTCTTGCTGCAAAATTGAGGCTTTACCAATAGAGGCTATTGCATGATTGAGAATGTGCCTTTCAAGTTTCATGTTAAAACACCATTCAGATCGCTCATTCTACCGTGCCTGTATACCTGCGGTTTCAGTCAATTTCAGAGTCTGTAGCAAATGAGCTGTTGCTACCCCACCTACGACGCTGTGGTGAGAAACACGGCAGGAAAGGAGAACTGAGAACACAGCCTCATCAGAAGCTTCTAAATAGCGCTGCCTTCTAGCAACAAATATTGCATCTATCTAGACAGACTTTAGCTGTTTTGCATAGCAAAGCTAGTTAAATACATAGTTAGCCCTGCTGTCATCATGGAGAGAACTAAAAAAACTATGGTCTTCAGTGGAATAACAGATTGGAGACTAAAGGTGGACAAAGCTCTCCAGAACAGCTGTGGTTTTATGGTTGTGACAGCTAATATTTTATTATGAAGCACTTATATGTAGTTACACAAAGTTCTTTTTTCATCAACATTTATGGGAAAGTGAACCAAGTAGCTCAAACACAGATCTCTCATCTTAATCGGTGACTTATTTAAATCTGAATTTAATCTTAGTTAGATTGAAACTCTGTTTCTGTTTTCACTGAAAATACAAACAGTCTCAGACATTTAGAAGACAGCAGATTATCACAACTAGATAACAGAGGAATGTTTTCTTTACTCTGATCAGTTTCTCTGTTTGTGGGTGTTTTTGTGTTTGTGTCTGCAGGCAAGATTTAACTGTTAGGAGTAGGAAGGTTTTATTTATGCCAGGTCCACAGAGAAATAAAATCCATTTTTTAGAATCTTTCTAGACATTAACACACATTTTAACTTCATTATAAAAGAGTAATCATATAAAACATAGACATAAAATATAGACTTCACCTGTATATAGTCTTTGTGCTCTGGGCCAAAGTACAGGTGGAATTACACATTATTACTCTGCTGTTTACAAAAGAACTTACATTTTCAGATATCTTTGGTATTTATTTATTCATTTATTTATTTATTTATTTTAATACGTCTCCCTGGTCATAAATATAAACATCCACCAGGAGGTGCTGCAGCACCTGCTCCCCACATTCTTGAGCTAAAATGTGTTTTATTTCCACAGATTGAATAAAAAGAAATGACCCAAAATAATTTACTGACATGAGGAAGACCATAAAATGTTTCCTATCTGATCTTCACTCTCTGTCAGCACAGAGAAAGGAAGTTAATATTTAATCATTTCTCTTTGAAATGTTTAGATCTGTTGGACAGGCAGGAATAACCACAGGTGTGTCAGCTTTGACCTCTAAAATGATTTTACATCCAGACGAGAACAAAACAACAGAAAGAAAAATAATGGAGCTCCAAGTTCAAATAGAGCTGATGAATGTGCTGAACACCAAAGAGGAAATCTGATATGATTCACACACAGACACATGATGCTACTGCTGAACCAGTCTGACCAGGATACTGACACACAGCTATTTACCATCAACACAGTGGTGCTGAGGATCTGATCAATAATTTAATCATTTAATCACCTTGATTTATTGGTTTTACATATGTTGCATTTAAAAAGAATATTTAAGGTTTGTAAAATATGTTTTTAAACAGGTTGTATCATGAGTTTCACTTTAGTAAATGTATTTAGTTACTGCAATAATCAGCTTCAATTTCTCTTTTAAATGAACAGTTTATGCTGCATCTCAGTGTTATATTAAAACAATTATAATAATAATACATAAACCTTGTTAGTTTGAACTAATGATCCTAATGTTCAGTAACAAGATGTTTTTATTGTATTTGATTCTACTGGGCTCTAACAGACGGGCAGGTGGAGCTAACCACAGCTATGTTCGCTCTAACAGGAGCTTTAGCTGCACTGAAGTGAAATCATTTCACAGTCAGACAGAGCATGAGCACAAAACAAGAACAGGACAGGAAATAAAAGGTGGGCTTAGAATAAAAGCAGACAGAAACAGTAACAGATGCATCTGTTGTTTGTCGTGAGCGACACTCTGACAGGCTGTAACTTGTGCTGGACAGTCTCCTGTCCCACATGGTGATACGCTGAATTATCAGAGCACAGATCAAACATCCAGAGCACCTCTGCTTGTTCCTGTTTCTACATCACAGACATGAACCTGCTGAAGTTTACTCACATTATTATACATCATACTGATCCTCACACACTGAACAGAAATCACGTTCTGTCTTCAGACTGTGACAGGTGGAGTGGGTTTCCAGCCCCCACCCATGTGTACTTCAAGGACCTGAAAACGTTTGTTGTATTTCAGGGTTTCATTAAGTTATTTGACAGAAAGATCAGCTGACTGTGAGGGCTCAGAGTCAGCTGTGACTTTGTTTTTGTTTGTCAAATATGTGAACTCACAGCTGATAGGTGGAGGAATGTGGTTGCTAAGGTGACGCTGTGGGCGCTGATGTCACAGGTCTTCGTGTTTGTCTCTGCAGGTGAGGTTTATAAACATGCCACTCCATGCCACCTCTGTAGATCTGTCCCTGAGTTTTAAATGGTTGTGCAAAAAGTCAGAAACACTGTTTACATTTTAAGGCATATTACACAATGCAACAGCTGCATATTTTTAAAGAAATACCTTTGATTTTGCCAGCCTAAGAACATTTCATTACATCAGCCCTGTATACACCTACAAAGCTTTTACTTCAGTGTGTACAAACAGCTGCAGGAAATGGATTCTGTTCTGTTCTTCACTCATCACCTACCTGACAGCTGACACCTGTTTCTCACCTGCATCATCTGTTGGACTGAACGTTGGTCTGAAAGCTTCTTGTTGGTTTTTTGATCTACAGTAAACATAAGAGACAGAGTCAGGATTTATTCCAGCCTCCCAGTAAAAAGCAGCAGGTTAGAAATGACTCAGAGCTTCTTACGTGGTGATGCTGGGTAAGATAAGCCTGTATCAGTAAAGCTTGTTTGCTTGTTGGTGTCTTTGTGTTTGTGAATGTAGGCGAAATTTAACTGTTAGAAAACAAACAGTGTTTGTCTGTGAAAAAGAGAATTAGCCTGATTTTCACATTGATATCTCTCAAAGAAATCATTACATTACATTTCACCGCCTTAGTCATGACGCACTTATTCATGGTCATCGTACAGCGCAGCGTAACAGACGTCACTTTAACGCGACTTCCTTAAGATATCGAAAGTGTGGCGTTTGAACGAGTTTCTGAAAAACAAATGTTTCAGCTTTATTTAAACCTCAAAGTTAACCTCATGTAGTCAGTTTTAAAACTCTAGTTTTGTTATTAAGAGTCAGATCAGCAGAAACAAGAACACGGAAATGTTTCCTGTAACTGCGTCGCTCTGCTCGACTTTGCTGTTTGTCGGTGTCTTCGTGTTTGTCTCTGCAGGTGAGGTTTATAAAACAAACGGTGTTTCCCTCTGAGATAAAGAGGAATAAACATCAGTCTGGTTTACATGTTACTTCCCAAACATTTAGTTTCTGAGCGTCTGCGTGTGTGACGGCATCACGAGGCCTGGTGGTGTCTGTGGATTTACCCGCTTGGTCAGCGATGCTGTTTCCAGCACAGAGACAAAGAAGTGTAGTGTGTGTGTCAGTGTGATGTGTTGTAGTTTCAGGAGTCAGTATACTGCCAGAGGCCGATCTACAGAGGTGGCATGGAGTGGCATGCTCCACCCTAAAATGATCTCTTGCCACCTCTAGTGCCACAGTAGTTTTATATATGACAATGTTGTTTGTTAAGGTGTGGCAACAGATTATATTAGGCTGGCACATGCCTCTCTATGCCACCTCTGCAGATCTGCCCTGAGTTTTAAATGGTTGTACAAAGAAATGTCAGAATCATTGTTTACATTGTAAGGCACATTACACAATGTTACACTTGCGATATGTGTAAAGAAATGGTTTTGATTTTACCTGTGATTTCCACACCACCCTAAGAACATTTCATTACATCCAGCCCTGTATGCAGCTACAAAGCTTTAGTTCAGTGCATACAAACAGCTGTAGCTCCATAAAGGCAGCATGCAGAGACTCACAGTGTCTTATAATGAGAGGCTGCTTTCTCTCACACATTATGTTCACTTATTATCAGCACATGTATAAATGTTTATATTACACTGCTTCTTACATTCATCTGAATTATTTTATATAACACTACAAGCAGTGAGTGTGTCTCACTTTGAATGGCTGCTGTATTCAATTTAGTTCAATTCCATTTTATTTATATAAAAATCAAAACAACTGTCACCTCAAGGTGCTTTATATTGTAAGGTAGACCTACTACAATAATACATACAGAGAAAAGGCTCAGGGAGGGGCGGCCATCTGCTACGACCGGTAGGAGGTGAGTGGAGGAAGATAGTACAAAGACATGCTGTGGAAGAGATCTTAAGAGATTAATTAATCATTAAAGATTAAATGCAGAGAGGTCTAGTAAAACAAAGTGAGTGAGAAAGGTGACTGAAGAAGGAATACTTAATGCATCATGGAGCATCAGCAGCCTCTATTACAGCATAGCTAAGCGACGATTGTACTTCAACCTTTCACCTCTCTGCTCTGTCTTGTTTCTTCTGTCAGACCAGAAAATTATCACAGCTCAGCCTGGACAGAAGAACATCACTCTACCATGCCGAGCTCCAAACAATAATAACAGCATCATCGGTGTAGAGTGGAGCAGATCTGGCATGGAGACAGATTATGTGCTTTTGTACCGGGATCAGCGGTTCGACCTAGAAAACCAGCATCCATCTTTTAAGAACCGGGTGGATCTACAGGACAAACAGATGAAGGATGGAGACGTGTCTCTGATTCTGAAGGATGTGACGATTAATGATGCTGGAACATACGAGTGTCGTGTCTTCACGAGAGGAAACGTGAGGAAAAGAGCAAATCAGGATGGTGACCCCATCAGCATCATCACACTGAAAGTTGATCCTCCAGGTGAGTGAGTAGAGTTGAGTGTGTGTGTGATCAGAGGTGAAGCTGCTTCCTGGTTGTTGATGTTTGTTTCTAAAGATGTTGTTGATGAGACTTTGTAGAAAGCAGCTGGTCTGAGTGATGTGATCAGAGTGCAGTAGATAATGTCTGACAGCAGTTTGAAGAGGAAATGGATTCTGTTCTGTTCTTCACTCATCACCTACCTGACAGCTGACACCTCACACCTGTTTCTCACCTGCAGGAGGACCTGTTGGACTGATCGTCGGTCTGAGTGTTTCTGCTGTGCTTCTTGTTGCTGCTGCTGTTGTTGTTTTTGTGTGCTACAGAAAACGTAAACAACAGCAGAGTCAGGATTCATACCAGCCCCCTGTTGAACTGTAGCATGTTTGAAGATGTAAGAGTCGCCTGTATCACTAAGGCACAAAGCAGAGGCCTGCTTTCAGAAACTAAAACAATCACATCATGTAGAAAACCAGAAGAGCTGCTTCATTCCAAAAAGATTTCACAGCAGAGACAATGTTAAAGAAAAAGCTAATTTTTCCTCAAGTAAGAAAAAATAACAGATAATCAAAAAGAAGAAGAAAAAGGTGGAGAACAAGGTGCAGCACATTTATCAACTGAAAATGGGAAACTGCAATTATTTAAATTGCAGGTTATTTTAACTGTAATTTGAAAATCCAATTTAAGGAAAAAAAAATATTCTCAAGCATCTGAGGGAGAAATTAGACCCAAAGTGATCCAAGAAGGATCAAAGACATTTTAATCAACAGGCTGCAGTAGTAAACACGTTTACCGTAGATGCTGCATACTGTTGAAAGAATTACTAAAGCCGACACTGTTACTGTTAGCATTGTTAACAACATACATTGTTATGTATATATTTCCAGCACTGAGGATGTTTGGCTTCTGATGTATTGGACGATTGTATATTATTATAATTAGTAGTCATGTTCAGTTTTGATAATGTTAAATGTTTCAAACACACACAGGTTTTCATCATTTGATTGTACGTTTGGTCTGAGGCAGCTAAATTAGTTTGTAGAGAAAAGTGAATGTCAGATTTATGTTTGTGAGCTTAGCTGTGCATATTTACATTTCTGTGGAAACGCAAATTACTTTTTCATAGTTTGGTTCTCATCAGTATTCATGAGCTCAGAATGTTACAGCATCAGAACGAGTGAGTGTGTTTGTTTCATCTTCAGGTTCAGTTATCTGTGAGATCAAACTCATTCTGAGAGGTTTGAACCACACAGACTCATCCTCATGTGGAGATCACAGACAGTAACAGTAATTTTGACAGTGTCATGAAACCAAATCTATGAATGTTTATATATTAGGCAGATGTTTCCTCTGATCTGTGAAGCTTTATTGAACTTTTCATTCCATGAACGACTCTTTTGGTTGTTTGTTTTCTGGGTGTTATTTCAGTTTAAATATTTCAAGAACTTGTTACATTTGTAATGTTTTATTTTACTCTTTTTGAATCCGTTTTTGCTAATAAAAAACATAATAAAAAAAAACTAGGACTCTATTGTTGTGTTGATTCAGTCTGTTCATGTTTTTTTTGTGGCTGTAACCGTTCTTTTTTATTTCTGGAGCAGCTGATGCAGATTTCTGTCTCATTCTGATACATAGTAAAATAATCTAGACACTCTTTAACTCATATGTGTCTAACTGAAGGCCCGCGGGCCACATCTGGCCCGACGTACATTTATATTCGGCCCACAAGATCAATTTATATAGATTTATTATGGTTGTTATGCATGGTGATATGACACGCTAATAACACACAAACAACAGATCCCATAATGCAGTGCCACCACCAGTAGGCAACGGGTGAAGTGTCTTGCCCAAGGACACAACAACCGAGACTGTAAAAGCCGGGGCTCGAACCAGCAACCTTCCGATTACAAGGCGAACTCCCAACTCTTGAGCCACGATCGCCACAGCTCTACACGCAGTTTGAACCTTGTTTATGTTTGGTAGCACATATCTGTGTGAGAAGCTGTTTTCAGTGATGAAGGTTAACAAAACAGCACACAGGAGTTGTCTCACTGATGAACACCTGTGGTCCATCACAACACAAGACCTCACACCAAACTTAAACAAACTTGTTGCCAAAAAATGGTGCCAAGCATCTACCTCTGACAAAATTGCATAAGAGCAAAAAAACAAAACAAAAAGCAAACCCTGAATTGTAATTTTAATTGTAATTGTAATTTATCACTTTTTCCTCATGGTGGCAGTGTTGTCACACTAAATCATCAATATGTTGCTCTCCACATAACACAGAACACTTTTAAGTGTCAGAATGTCTGTGAAGGTTCTCAGTCATCCAGGTCATCGTAGTCAAAGGAGCTTGCAAAGAAAAGCGTCTGGACTTCTTTAAGTTACTTGAAGACGTTTCACCTCTCATCCGAGAAGCTTCTTCAGTTCTAAGGTCAAGGTCTAAGGTTGAGATCCCTTCCCAGATGCCTTAACGCCCACTCACATCCTGGGCCATCTGATCTCAGGAATTCGCATGATAAGGTGGGGCCAGGTTTCACAATGAACTCACCCGAAACTCTGGCTGATTGGGACCCACACCCAGTGTCACACCTTGGCTCAGGTGATTAGAGGATCATCAGGGGGTCCTTTTGTCCCTCTGTGGGGGGTTACTCCCACTAGGTTTATATCTGGGACTCTCCACCATTTGACCTTAGAACTGAAGAAGCTTCTCGGATGAGAGGTGAAACGTCTTCAAGCAACTTAAAGAAGTCCAGACGCTTTTCTTTGCAAGCTCCTTTGACTACGATGACCTGGATGACTGAGAACCTTCACAGACATAAGAGTCAATCTGTCTTCATCCATCTTGAAGAAAATACTTTTTGAGCAAAGGTATCAACAGTTTGTCGATTCTTTTCAGTACTGGATCACTGGAGTTTAGTGTGATGTAGAATTATTGTAGAGACACTGACACTGCCCTAGATGCAGTAAAGGCCTGAGTGTGTCATGAATTTAGGAGTAGATTTCTAGGAGACCATAGGAGACGCTTTTCTTTGCAAGATCCTTTGACCCTGAATGTTATGATTTGTTGTTATTTTAACCTTTGCTGAAAAGCACCAATTTTATTTATATTTCTTGTTGGGGGTTTTTGTTGGTTTTTTTGCACGATTTTCATGTTCATACTTTGAATTTGTGTCATTTTGACAAGAGATATTTTTATGAAGAGCAAAATATTTTTAGTTTGTTTTTCATAAAATGGCATAATAGCAACAAAATCTCATTATTTTGATTTCATGTCATTTTAGTGTTTCCTTAAAAGCACAATTTTTATTTATTTCCTCTGGGGGGGGGGGGGGGGGGTGCAGCATGTTCATATTTCAAGCTTGTTTAATTTTCACAGGATTTAGTTTTATGGAGAGCAAAATATTTAAAGTTAAAATTTCGTGTGTACAATAAATGTTTATCCTGTTTGGCCCATGACCTAAAGTGTGCTTTGAGTTTTGGCCCCCTGTGCAATTGAGTTCGATCCCTGCTTTAACTGCATCAGACTGAGAGATAAACCTTTGTGACTGTTCCTGTAACAAGAAACAAGATGTGGAAAGTTGTTTTGAATCCACTCTGAAAAATGTAAGTGATGTTACTCCTATGAACTTGTGATTTCAGCAGCGAACAGAGATGGTGGTTCAGGGACCAAGAAGAACTCCAGGTACACATAATGGTTTTTGTCTGTTCAGATTATTTACCAGTGGCTGTTTTGATTTTATGGAATGCCAATGTTCCATACGATTTAACCAATTGTTGAAAAAAACAAATCCCTGATTTTTAGTGATGATGTGCTCCTTGGGCTTCAGTGGCCTCAAGCACAGATGATGGAACAATTTTTACACTGGGATGGAAATTGGCATTTATAAGTTTTATGTCATATTCTTTTAAAACTAGAAGTGACATTATTGTACTGGGCTGAAACATGTCATGTGACCTGGGGTAGAAAGAAACTTCCCCCTGGCTGCCTCACCGCTCAGCTAAGAGAGGTTAAAAGGTCTATAACGTAACAGTTTTGTGTGTCTGGAGGAATGTACGAAGATACTGTGTCACCAACTCATAATACGAATAACCCAGAATCAGAAAATCAGCATTTAGTGTGTAATTCTTAAACACAGAACCACAATTTATATGTGGTTTATCTGATGCTTAATAGCATAATCACTTAACACTGATCAAAATATAACCCAACATATTAAACATATGTTTAATATGTTGGGTTATGTGCCAGTTAAACATGTGTGCCAGTTATCAGAATTCGTATGTTGTTTCTTAGGCTTAAATATGCTAAATTTCGCAACACTGCCATGTTGAACTTAAAGAAGTACACATAAATATCCATCCATCTTCTTCCGCGTATCTGGGGCTGGGTCACGGGGGCAGCAGCCTAAGCAGAGAAGCCCAGGCCTCCCTCTCCCAAGCCACCTCCTCCAGCTTATCTGGGGGAATACCAAGGCGTTCCCAGGCCAGCTGAGAGATATAATCTCTCCAGCATGCCCTGGGTCTGGCACGGGGCCTCCTGCCGGTGGGACACCCAGAACACCTCATCCCGTAGGCAGCCAGGAAGCATCCTTGTCAAATGCCCGAACCACCTCAACTGGCTCCTTTTGACAAGTTCACTAAGGAAGTGGACATTGCCAAACATCAGCACTCTGAGAAGATGCAGCAGCAGATATCAGAGAATGACTCGGCCTCTGTGTGGAAAGGTTTTAGGAATATTACAAACTACAAGCCTAAAACCCCCCACTCCACTGACGACTTGCTCTTGGCCAACACCCTTAACGACTTCTACTGTCGTTTTGACGAGCCATCAGGCAGCCTTCACACCTCCAACGACCGCAACAATAGAGGCACTTTGGACACTCATTCCCCCACCTCTCCCCCCTCCATAGAGCCATCACCACCTTCAAACTGTTCACCTACAACACCCCCCTCCTCACCCCACACAAAAGAGGATTTCACACCACCTCCTCCGACCACAACTCTTCATATTCATGAAGCAGATGTGAGGAAGCAGTTTAAGAATCTGAATGCTCGGAAAGCTCCCGGCCCAGACGGTGTGTCTCCTGCCACCCTCAGACACTGTGCAAACGAGCTGGCCCCAGTGTTTTCTGGCATCTTCAACTCCTCACTGCAGGCATGTCATGTGCCTGCCTGCTTCAAGTCCTCTACCATAATCCCTGTCCCCAAGAAACCTAGGATCACTGGACTAAATGACTACAGACCCGTGGCTCTGACATCTGTGGTCATGAAGTCATTTGAGCGCCTAGTTCTCTCCCATCTCAAGACCCTCACGGCCCCCCTCCTGGACCCCCTGCAGTTTGCATATAGAGCCAACAGGTCTGTAGACGACGCCATCAACATGGCCCTACACTTCATCCTGCAGCATCTGGACTCCCCAGGAACCTACGCCAGGATCCTGTTTGTGGACTTCAGCTCTGCCTTCAACACCATCCTTCCAGACCATCTCCGAGACAAGCTTTCCCAGATGAATGTGCCTGATCCCATCTGCCGGTGGATCACTGACTTCCTGACGGACAGGAAGCAGCACGTGAGGCTGGGGAAGAATGTCTCGGACTCCCGGACCATCAGCACCGGCTCCCCTCAGGGCTGTGTTCTTTCTCCTCTGCTCTTCTCCCTGTACACCAACTGCTGCACCTCCACCCACCAGTCTGTCAAGCTAATCAAGTTTGCAGATGACACCACCGTTATTGGACTCATCTCGGACGGGGACGAGTCTGCCTACAGGAGAGAGGTTGAACGTCTGGTGTCCTGGTGCAGCCACAACAACCTGGTGCTGAATGCCCAGAAGACAGTGGAGATTATTGTGGACTTCAGGAAGCACACAGCCCCACTCCCCCCCATCATCCTGACTGACACCCCCATCACCTCTGTGGACTCATTCCGCTTCCTGGGTACCACCATCACCCAGGACCTGAAGTGGGAGCCCACCATCACCTCCGTCATCAAGAAAGCCCAGCAGAGGATGTACTTCCTGAGGCAGCTGAAGAAATTCAACCTGCCAACACGGACGATGATGCAATTCTACACCGCAATCATCGAGTCCATCCTCACCTCCTCCATCACCGTGTGGTACGCTGGAGCCACTGTCAGGGACAAACAGAGACTGCAGCGTGTTGTGCGCTCTGCTGAGAAGGTGATTGGCTGCAGACTCCCATCTCTGCAGGACCTGTACACCTCCAGGACACTGCGGCGTGCAGCCCGGATCTCAGCTGACCCTTCCCACCCTGGACACAGTCTGTTTGACCTGCTCCCCTCAGGCAGGAGGCTCCGGTCCATTCGCACCAGAACCTCTCGCCACAAGAACAGTTTCTTCCCCTCTGCTGTTGGACACATGAACAATAACCACATGACTGTCCCCGCCACTCACACATGACCCTACGCTGTGTCACTGCATCATTTCATGTCTGGCACTGATCACCACCTGCACTCATGTATATATCCTTCTACGTAGCACTCTTAATTCTTCTCATGTATATATCTCATGTATATCTCATGCACATATCTTTCTTTCTACATAGCACTTTAATTCTTATTGTTTGCACTGAAGCACCGCAGCAAATTCCTAATGTTGTAAACCTCAACATCTGGCAATAAACCCATTCTGATTCTGATTCTGATTCTTGATGTGGAGGAGCACCGGCTCTACTCTGAGCCCGTCCCGGATGTCTAACCTATCACCCTATCTCTGAGGAAGCCCATTTCCGCCGCCTGTATCCATAATTTCGTTCTTTTGGTGACTACCCACAGTGACCAAAAAAAATTGAGAAAAATTGAGAGCTTCACTTTTACACCAAGCTGCCTCTTCACCATGATGGAGTGGTAAAATATATATGTTTAAGTACACCGGTATGATGAATCAGAAAATAGAATAACAGTGATTCTAATAATGGGCCTCACTGCACAGGACTCATTGGTGTTAAAGAATGTCTGAGTCTCAGAATTTATGATTTAATAACATTTTGTGTAACTCAAGCTTTAATTATGACATTCACTGTTTAAGCTTTTGTGAAACTGTAAAGGTAAAAGTCTCAGTAATTATTCTTTATCAGTACAAATTGCTCTTACAGGTAACCCCAGAATGATCAAATAATCTCTCGTCGGAGTCTGCTATCCAAGCTAGTAAAACCTTCCCAGAAATAACTAGTTACATCATGACAGAGGAGTTTCCCAATGAGAAAAAAGTCAAAACGATCCCATGGTGACAGTGATCCTGGTCATAGTTCTGGTGGACTTAAGATTTCATTTGTTCTTTCTGCAGCTGAATCTATTGGGTCCATCAAGTGGCAATCTTTAGCTTGAGCTGAAGCAGTTCACAGCCAAGTGGACTGATAAAAGCTATTTTGGAGAGAGGTATATATAATCTATGCAAATCATGTAAAATTTACTCTATTATTGCACTCAGCCAAGGAATTATAAAGTAATGGGTTAATTATACCCTTTTCCAAACAGTAACAACATTACATTAAAAAATGCAGTAAAATATACCCCCAAACAATGAGTCTTATGTTCCTAATTGCGCATGCGCCAGACCACGCTTTTTGACCAAGCGGGACAGCAAGCAAATTCTGGGTCCTTTTTCCAGCTTCCAATGAACCCGATCGAACCACAGAAGGGAAGGTAAGCTATTTACATACAGTGGGGCAAAAAAGTATTTAGTCAGCCACCGATTGTGCAAGTTCCCCCACTTAAAATGATGACAGAGGTCAGTAATTTGCACCAGAGGTACACTTCAACTGTGAGAGACAGAATGTGAAAAAAAAATCCATGAATTCACATGGTAGGATTTGTAAAGAATTTATTCGTTGACATGGGCTCTGGCGTCTGGTAGGGTTTCGCAGTACAAGGTGATGAGGGACTTGAGGTATTTGAATTGAGTGACTTTGGTCAGTGGCTCGCCGTCAATGGTGATGGTACCATCGGTCATTGGAGGTACTAAATCTTCTTGTTCGCCATTTTTGGAGAGAGGATCTTTCCACGCTTGTATTTGGGTTTGCAAGTTTTTTTTATAAGCTCACATCATGTGCAACCCTGATTTTGTCTGATTTTTGCAGAGGCCAGCACCCTCTTTGCTGCCAATTTCAGCGAGTGGTATCGAGCAACGTCTTTGTGAGTTCGCAACTGCCACCAAGTCTTAAAGGCTTCTTCACTTTTAAAAAAAGCCAGCCCCCGACCTCTGTGTTTGAACCAATAGAAAGCTGGTGCTCAGAGGAAGAGGGCGGGCTTTACTTGGTGTCAGTGTGAGAAATGAAAAGAAGCTCAAATGAGTGAGAAGGACGATGAAGGAAACATCTGTGCTGTGTCTGCTCTGTAAGTAGAATCTCTGTGTTTGTTTGAATTCTTGTACTTTGACTGTCTGCTCTCCTGATAACTGATGATGGAGGAGGAGACATGAAAAACAAATCAGGCTGAATTCAAGTTCAAACACCACGAGGACCAACTGCAGGTCTGAACTGACTCTTTATCTTTGCTCAGGAGTCGAGGAAACACAGCAGGGAGTGAAAGATCAAATCATTCACTCATTATATCAACACAGCTGGACAAATGAATTTACTGTGGTATTTGAATGCAGTAGATATTTTCCATATAATCACAGTGTAGTCAGTGCAAATTTAAAAAAAAAATATAACACTAGAATGTGAGCTATGACAAACACAAAACTCAAAATACCTTGTCAACGACACAGGAACCACAATACTGTGTAGTGTCGCGGTTCGAATTTTGAGGAAGAGACATACGACTGAAAGTCTATAGTGGGTCAACACAAATTATTTTATTAAAACACATATATTCGGTGAAGATAGGCACTGCAAAACAATCAGGCTCCATCTCCCCCCCTTACAATAGGTGGTTGTGATATTTACTTATGATGACCAGTAACTCGCGTCACTAAAACAGAACAGTTCTCCAGAGACATCTATTTATTCTACTTATTAGACTTAAACAACACTTGCAATCAGTTTACCCAGACAGGCTATGTCTGTGTCGTTAATTTAAGTGCATGACCTCCCTCTACCTCATCTGTTACTGTGCAAACATCCACAGCACAGGGCACACGGCCTTTATTTCCTTTCTTAAACAATCATAGAAAACATTTGTTAAATTGTATATATATATATAAGCAATCCTTCCAGCTTGAACTTTGCTCCATTGATCGGCCAGACATTGCGCTGCCCGTAGCTTCGAACCATTAATTAACTTAACCAAGCTTCAACCCTTTAATTATGCAATATGTGTATAACATGATTACAGTTGCACCTGCAATGAAAGATTATGTGCTTATGCTAACACCTAAAATACAGAATTTAATATAACCTCACCAGTTTCCATAAATGTGTCAATGAAATGATAACAATGATAAATCATAAATGATGCAACAGTAATAATAAGGATTATGCATAGTAACATAGATTATGAATATAAAATAATATTTCATCTCGACAGTAGATTTCCTCAACATTCAAAAGACATGTTTGTTTAACTGGTGATTCTAAAATGGCTAAAATGGGTGTGAATGATATTCTTCACTGGACTGATGACCTGTACACCCTGTGACAGCTGGAATCGATCAATGTCAGCTTTTTAGGTTTACACATCTTTCAAGCTTTTATAGAAACTTTATTGAAACATGTTGCTGGCATCTAACTGAAAATATGCAGAAGTATGAAAGAGTGATGATAAATGGTTAACATATCTTCCACAAGCTATATTTATGATTACACACTGAGAAGATACATCAGAGAGAGATGACTTTGTGTGTTTGTCAGCTGTTTGTGTGGAGTTGTTCTTTATGTTCACCTCAAATCAACCCGAGTGTCATTTCTCTTTAGTTCTGATCTCACTGCTGAGCTGCACAACAAACCAAGGTCAGTAACCTTCTTCTGTCACAGTTTAAACCTGAGAAATGCTCACTGATATGACCTGATTGGGTTCATGTTTCACAATGGAGCTCACATGTAAAACTTCACCTTTTCACCAAAATTCTCATTTTCAACCTGATAAACTCTGACATGTTTTACACATTTGGATTAAAACTTTTACTTTCAGTAAAGATCTCAAAGACGTGATCATCAGTTTTTCATTGTAACCCTCACAGCTCGTCTGACTGTGAGTCCCAGCAGCTCTCAGTTCTTTAAAAGAGACTTTGTGTCTCTGAGCTGTGAGGAGGACGACAGCTCTGCTGGATGGACTCTGAGGAGAAACACGAGCAAAGGACAGAGGACTCAGTGTGGAGATATTTGGGGAGAAGGTGCTGGTTCTTCCTGTAACATCGGCATGATGATGCTTCATGACAGTGGAGTTTACTGGTGTGAGTCCAGAGAGGGTCCCATCAGTAACATGGTTAACCTGACAGTCACTGGTAAGCTGAGTGTGTGGAGTTAGTGTTGATGAAGCTGTGTGTAAATGGATGAAATGCTGTAGTTTGTCTCTGTGTTGAGGTGGATCAGTGATCCTGCAGAGTCCTGTCCTCCCTGTGATGGAGGGAGATGACGTCACTCTGCTCTGTAAAACAAAGACCACTCCCTCCAACCTCCCAGCTGCTTTCTATAAAGATGGCTCCCTCATCAGGAAGCAGCCTACAGGTCACATGACCATCCAGCATGTTTCCAGGTCTGATGAAGGCCTCTACAAGTGTGACATCAGCGGTCATGGAGAGTCTCCATCCAGCTGGATCACTGTCACAGGTGACACACTCACCTGTCTGTGTTTCTGCAGCTTTCAACATTCACAATGTGACGACAACTTAATGACTGTGTTTGCTTTATTTTAGGGGAACACACCACCACACCTCCACCTACATCCACACCTCCACCCACATCCACACCTCTACCTATATCCTCCTCTATCTCTACACCAACCTCGCCTCCTGGCTCTCCTCCTGTTCTCTCAGTGATGTCATCTGTTGGATCAGTGTGTGTTGTGGTTCTACTGGTGTTACTGGCTCTGCTGGTGAGACGATGTGTCCACAGGAAACCTGAAGGTGAAAGTCAATTGAGATGTTTGGGTTTTGATAAGCTGCAGATTTTTTCTATGCATTTTATTTTCTGTGCATAATTTTACATGAGATGTTTGTGCAGTTACATTTTATCCTCCTGACTACCAGGAAAAAAATGTTGTCCAATCAAAAAAAAGTTAAAGACTGAAATAATTTTTTGGGAAAAAAAAGTTCACATTTTTTAGATATCACATGTCCACTGCAGAGGACATTGGAAGGCCAAACGTGCAAAAATGAACTTTGATGGCAAACATTTGCTTCAAATCTTCACCAAGGAGAAGTTTGAACTCAAGGAACTGTAGTGGTTTCTTCCCCCAAAACTGCAAGTCACTGCTATACTGAAGCCACGAGTTGGTGATTGCCAGATCAAAAAGTAGAGAACTGCACATACCGTCAATTTCTGACAGTATGTACACCATCCTGTAGAAACTCAACATTTGGCAACAAGGTCCACGTCACCTATATTGGTCGTGTACTCAGCAATTGCCAGTGGACTTGGCACATGGACAAACCTTTTGTTTTTCTTAAACCATCTTGTGCGTCTGTCCTGAGGTTGATTGCCATAGGCAGAGGATGCCATGACAACTGTCCAACCACTTAATGACAGCAAGTTCAGGTCTGAGTACCATCCCTGATGCTCCTCCTTCTTTCTTCTTCAAGAGCTTATTCCCTATGATCTTCTTCATCAGACAACTCAAGATCTGAGTTTCCCTCATCAAACTGCAATAAATTTCTTTCTGCTTCTAAAAAGGACTCCTTTTCTGGTCATTTAAAAAAACAGAACAAAATGGAGGAAATGACTACAAATGTCCACTACGGAGGACATTTTTTAAACACTTCAATACTATACTAAAATGAAGTTAGAATTAAGCATACTATGTTTTAATGTGTTATTAAGAGACTTATTTAAAATATGCTAACAACATTTATAGCTAAAAATTGCTCAATAAGAAGTTTTATGCACTTACTTTTCTTCTTCCCATAAAATGTGCTTGCAGCGATGGCCGCCATGTTCCCTAATGAAAAACTAAAGTTCCCAAAGCTCCACCCCTTCACATTTGGTATCATTGGAAAGCCCTAAATGTCCTCTGTAGATACCAAAAGGAGGCAATTCTGTAGTATGCAGTGCATGGGAGATATTCAGGTTTAGAAAGGTGCACTACAGAGGACAAATTTGCATTGCTGGTAGTCAGGAGGATATTGTTACACAACTAGCTCACATTTTACACATTACACTTTTTTCATTTTTGTTAGATTGAAGTTCCATTTAGACTCTTGACAGTAAAATATTTCACTGTTAAATTTGCAATCAATTCAACAGCTCACGATGAACCTGCAGAAGATGACAACATGCAGAGAGATGTGAAAATATCACATCACCAACAGCAGATGAACAGAGGTAATATTGGGTTTCACAAGATTCTTGAGTGTTTGCAGAAAAATGATTTAGAAAAAAAAAGAATGAGAAGATGCCTGAATCTAATTTTGCCATGTAAGTATAATTAATTAAAACTTGTAAGTGAAATTAAAACTGTTGGAGCTCCAAAACAGTCAAACAGTACACAACACAGCAGAGAGGTCCAGTTCAGTGACTGCAATTAGCTGAGGTAAAGCCTAGCAGACAGCTAGCAGCTACAGCTGGGTATCGAAAACCGGTTCTTGTTGAGAACCAGTTCCCACTGTTTCAATTCCTTGGAATTGTTTGCTATTTTTGCAAACGATTCCCTTATCGATTCCAGTCGCCCCGAATGACGTCACCACGTTGCGGAGCGTCATTTACCTGACAGGAAACATGGTGGCTCAAACGCTAAAAAGTTTGGTTATACTTTACGAGAATGGATGACAACAGGGCAACTTACAATACTTGCAAAGTAGATATTTCATTTAAGGGAGGAAACACTACAAATATGCAAAAGCATTTGCTCACAAAACACGCGATAACCTTAAATGAATGTCGTGATTTTAATTCCGCTCCAGACTTGTGAATCTCAACCCAGCAGCAGCGGTAACGTTTGCACGTCCTCTCCCGTTAATGTGGCAGGTAAATAATCAACTAACAGTGCATATCATTATTTTACATTTACAATTTTTTTTCCCGGGGACCCTGTGACACCCCATTGAAGAGCCGTAGGCTGTGGATCTCTTAAGGATCTCTTAAGATCTCACTGTTGGGTTTGTAAGGCCAGGCTACTCCTAAATTTCTATCTTGTTCAAAGAAAAACAAAGTTCTAAGCTAATCGACCTCAGTGTTGTCTTTTTAAAAAAAAAAAAAAAAAAAAAAAAAAAAAGAATCGATAAAGAATCAAATCGTTAAACAGAATCGAAAATGGACTCGGAATCATGAAAATCAATACCCATCAATACCCATCCCTACCTATGACTCTGTACCGTGTTTTCTGGACCATAAGGCACATTGTCGATGAAAGGGTCTGTTTTCATACATAAGGCATGTTAGATTTTATCAAGTGGAAAAAAGTTAGCGTTCATCCTCCAGCTTCACCATGGTTATGTTATGCTAACATAGCTGTGTCGTTACCGATCACATAGCACATCATTATATACCAGCTAGTTCAACTTCAGTAACCCTGCAAAAGTCACTGCTGTTTAGTTTTCTGTGATCATTTATGGTGGAGGTGATAGCAGAGTTGTACGTTTGAATTTTTTCACAAATCTCTCAGTCACAACATGGTATATCATGTTTAGGTGGAAACTAGTGAGCTAACGTCCTACTAACTTCTAACTCCATTAAATTTAATAAATTTTGTTTTCATGGGTGCCTGGATGTTAAACTTAGTTGTTAAACCTGGTAAATGCTGATCATTTTATTAAAGATGAAAGAATCTAGACAGTTTTTAACTCTCAGTGATCCAGCAGTGTTCATTTGACTTTGGGACCTGAAGCCGAAGGAGTTTTGGACCCTGATTATACGGCGAGGCACCTGACTACCAGAACACAAAGTTGTATTGATGTATAGCAACTTGAAATGCTCCCAAAAATGGCTCCACAGCATGTAAAAATATAAAGTAAGCTCTGGCATTCTTGGTTCTATGGTAGGTCTTAAAACTTTAATACATACATATACATACTATACATCAATACAACCATTATAGCCCAAATTTTAATAATATGTCTGCACATAAATTGCAAAAATGTACAATAAACTACAAAAAATTGAAAATCGTTTTTGTTTTTTCAACATATTTCTAGGTAGAAAATTTTTTATGAGGCTTATCCCTCAAAACCGTAAAAACAAAAAAGTTGCACAAAATAGTTTCCCACCACAGGAAATTCATTTTGAGTGTCTTCAGAGTTTTATTTTTGAAATACACCAATTTTTATATAATGCAGTGTTATGGTTCAAAATATTGGGGATGGAGACAAGAGAAAAAACCACAATAACAACACTGGTCCGGTCGGGTTGAGTCAAACGATGATTTTAATGATCACACGCGTGGGAGATGGACACTGATGCAGACAGCCTCAGATCTCAAAATGGTGGAGTATTGCTCAAACTCTTATATTAGGCTTTTTGCCTCCACCTTATCACAAAAAGCCTAAACATTCACATGCTTTCTCTCACACAGCGCCTAAGCTACGATCTTGGCTCCCCGTCTATCTACTCCAGTATATTCTGTTCTCTTCTAATCAGACAAATAAGGCGATGACTTTCTGCAAACAGTATTTCTTATAACTCAGCAGTATAATGCATCATAAAACAATATCCTTCATCCACAATAAATCAGCAGTCTACTTTAATGCAAATCAGTTTAACTAATGCAATAGTTGTCAGCTTCTTCTAATTCAGAAAAATAATGCAAACTAAAACTACATAATAATTCACAATCTTTAATTAGGGGTATAACATGGCATAAAATGATATTATAATCTAATAGCAGGAAAAACTAAAATAAATATTGTAATGCAAATTTGCAAAAAAAACAGCATATGCATCAAAATAAACTATTTCCAGCAGTGCAATTTGAGTCCTAAGCATCCCAGAAACGACACAGAGAGTCATAAAGTTAAACATAACTTTTAAAAACACCAGTATAGGCTCTTAAGGCCCTGATGGTAAGAAAAAACAACTAAATTTCCGCAAAATGACGTCACTTCCGGTTTCGGGCGGGTCCTGGCGGACATGCGATAGTTCACGCTGATGGATGTAGGAAGTGTTATGAACAGCTGATCAGATCGGCAAAGCGTGTTTCTGGAGTATTATGTTTTTGTTGCTGCAAGTGCTTTTTATGCAGTTTTTGCAAAGTTATATGTGGAAGGAAACTGTGACCTAGGACAAGCTGATGGCATAAGATGTAAGGACAACTCCTCCGGTTTCATATGCAAAACAAATTATTGCGCTAGCTTACGTGGTTGCAGTGCTACCGGGATTTAAAAATAGTTACGCAAAACAGAGTGTGCTGCTCTGACCGGCTTTAAATGGTTAGGTTAAAGGGTTAAAATACAAAATATGAGTAACTTTATTCTTTTCCAGTTACCGTTTAAAAATGTGGTATTTAGAATACTGTTACTTTTTTGAAATAAATGGATTACACTGCGGTACTTTCCTGTTTCATATTGTGGCAGATAAGGCCTGTTTCGGTTTTGTTTGACAGCTATGTTCTGTTGTTCCAGGCGGCAGCGTTACAGTTGCCATGGTTACAGGTCTCTGCAACTGTGTGTTTCCTGGGTGAGAGAGCGCCTTTTTGTTGTTGTTCTTGTGCTAAGCTAAAAGGCAGAATGCCACAGGTATAGCTCTAAAGAATGTAGCCTCATGGGCAGTGTAGTCCGTGCTGTGGGGAAAATGGACTGCCATACACGTTATGTGTCTGTGAGTGTGAGGAGGGAGAAAAAGGTGAGTGGAAAAGTACGAGCTGTCATCGAGCAAAAACAGGAGCTGGAAGCATGTAAATATAATAATAACCACTTCAGCCAAGAAGAGTGCCTGACGAGCCCAGTTGTAAGTACACTTAAGACTCGACTGTACACAGTGTTCGTGTTTTCCTCCGAAACAATAAGTTCGGTTGGAGCAGCCTTTCAACGCCTCTCTCTGTCTCTCGCAAGCAAAGGTGACCCACACAACAAAGTAGAGCTAGTTTTCGGATATGAGCCCAACACGAACCCAACATGTTAGTCAGAGGTCCCTTTACTACGGTTCGGAGCCGCGGACCTTCAATAATAGTAACAAATCACACAGCAATAGTAAATTCAATTGTTTACGCTGTGTGATGCAGAGTCACTGACAGTTGTTGTTTTGTAGAGAGAGTGCTGTACCATGAGTGACTTCTGTTGTGCTATTGTTGAACCTTGAGGCACATTGTAGCCCCGGCAAGTGTTTTAATAAAGAACTCCCCCTACTAGCTTGGGGTTGAATAACAAGCTCAATCTCTCTCTGTGAGCTTCTTTGTTAAGATTCCTCTGCATGCTACAATATTAAGTAATCCAAAGTATTCAGGATATGTTGCTGTCATTACATGGGACCAAAAGTGGTTCACCTGTATTGACCGAGCAAATGCATTCTTTTGTCTCCCACTGCACGAGTCACTCAGAGACATTTTCTCATTCACATACAGAGGCCGGAAATTCAGGTACACACGCTTGCCACAAGGCTTTGCACTCTCACCAGGCATTTTCAATCAGGTGCTGAAAGAGGCACTGTCACCATGTCAACTGTCTGATGGTTGTACTGATACAGTATGTTGATGATCTTCTCATTGCAGCCCCGTCAGCAGCGGCCTGCAGTTGGTCCGACCAGAGGTAACATTTCTGGGCCGAGTGATCGCACACAAATCAGTGGGATTAATGAACACACACAGAGACCAAATTCTGACACATCCAAAACCAAGAACTGTAAAGGAGTTGCTTTCTTTTCTTGGCTTGACAGGTTACAGCAGGCAGTTCATCCCGAACTATGCCGTCAAAACGGCCCCTTTAAGGGACCTGATAAAGCAGGTGGGCGTTCGAAGTCTTAAGGCTGAATTGCCCTGGACGCCGGACACAGAGCCGGCGTTCATTTCACTAAAACAAGATTTGTCAAGAGCCACAGACCTGGCCACACCTAACTACGATGAGGCGTCTTGAGTACCGTAATGGAATATGTTACAGAATACATTTTGGGGCATGTAATCTGTAATGGAATACCTTTTAAAAGTAACCTTCCCAACACTGTTTTCTATTGGTTCAAAGGCAGTGAGCGGGAGACTGACTTTTTCACTCTGTGCTTACTGAACATTGAACATTGTGTTTGTGTGCTGGCCTTTGTGTTTGTTGTCTGTGGTTAACAAAAGCTAACACCTCTGCAGTTGTACTATTTCCCATTTATGATTAAAAAACATGGAATTTTAAACATTTAAAATTCCATTCATGTTAGTGATGTTCTTTGATTTTCCAGCTGCAGTTTGCTCGTCAGTGAGAACAGAAGACGTCTATTATGGAGAAATCATCATCAAAGACAAGAAAACCAGATCAAAGATGAGAGGTAAAGCTGCTCTTCTTTGCATCATGTCTACTGTGATGGAACGAGTTGAAAAATAGGAGTCGTCTCAGGAATTATTAGAAAAAATATAGTTTCCATTTATTTAATTATTTATTTATTTAACCCCCAAAAATTATATTTACAAGCGTAATAAATGTTGAGCTCATACAAGAGGTCAAAGAAACAAAACTGAACTCATGCAAAGACTGCAAACTTAACAAACCAAATGACTGCTACAAACAAACATAACTGACCTAAACATGAAATGACATACAAGGGTGTCACAGTCTGGCGAGGGCAGACTGCAGGGGTTGACAAAAAGACCCAAAACGCAGACTCCAAGGAACAGGGAACAGAACTTGAAATGTTAACAAAAGGTGAGCCGTTTAATATGGCTGGTAGAAAAGGTACAAACAAAGGGCAAGGCAACTGAAGTAAAATTAACAGAAACCTAAACTGGGGAATCTAAACAAACAATAAGAAAAACCTAGACAAGAAACTTGGAAGCATGGCATGGCATGGACAACAGACGACCTGACAATCACACGCTGAAAACAGAGGACTTAAATACACAGGTGATTAGGGGAAGTGGGAACACGTGGAGGAACAGCTGACTGACATGAGCCTAATGACAGGACAAGGGAAGTGAAACTAAATACAATGAACAAAGAACACACGACTCCTTCAAAATAAAACAGGAAACATGAGACAGACATGATAATACAAACTTGATAACATAAGACACGCAGCATGAAACACAAAGGGTGAGGGGAAGCTTAAATACAGGGAAAGAAAACACAAGGAGTCTAATAACCAAATGAACTTAGATAACCTAATGAACAAAATAAACTCAAACTTAAAACGCTGGGTCAAAAGACCCAGGATCATGACAAAGGGTATATATAATGGCTGATCAGACCATTGTGACACAAACAAAACAAAATCATAAATCACGAACGATGCAGTACAATCTAGTTTGTTAATAAACTAAACACCAAAGAAGAAAATCAAAACCCCATTAAACCCTAAACTCAAATATTTAATTAAATACAAATACTTTGTTTTTAAAGTAAAGAAAACACACATTCTCCCCTTCAGCAGGAAGTGGTGGTGTGGTCCAATTACAGGGAGTGCAGAATTATTAGGCAAGTTGTATTTTTGAGGAATAATTTTATTATTGAACAACAACCATGTTCTCAATGAACCCAAAAAACTCATTAATATCAAAGCTGAATGTTTTTGGAAGTAGTTTTTAGTTTGTTTTTAGTTTTAGCTATTTTAGGGGGATATCTGTGTGTGCAGGTGACTATTACTGTGCACAATTATTAGGCAACTTAACAAAAAACAAATATATACCCATTTCAATTATTTATTTTTACCAGTGAAACCAATATAACATCTCCACATTCACAAATATACATTTCTGACATTCAAAAACAAAACAAAAACAAATCAGCGACCAATATAGCCACCTTTCTTTGCAAGGACACTCAAAAGCCTGCCATCCATGGATTCTGTCAGTGTTTTGATCTGTTCACCATCAACATTGCGTGCAGCAGCAACCACAGCCTCCCAGACACTGTTCAGAGAGGTGTACTGTTTTCCCTCCTTGTAAATCTCACATTTGATGATGGACCACAGGTTCTCAATGGGGTTCAGATCAGGTGAACAAGGAGGCCATGTCATTAGTTTTTCTTCTTTTATACCCTTTCTTGCCAGCCACGCTGTGGAGTACTTGGACGCGTGTGATGGAGCATTGTCCTGCATGGAAATCATGTTTTTCTTGAAGGATGCAGACTTCTTCCTGTACCACTGCTTGAAGAAGGTGTCTTCCAGAAACTGGCAGTAGGACTGGGAGTTGAGCTTGACTCCATCCTCAACCCGAAAAGGCCCCACAAGCTCATCTTTGATGATACCAGCCCAAACCAGTACTCCACCTCCACCTTGCTGGCGTCTGAGTCGGACTGGAGCTCTCTGCCCTTTACCAATCCAGCCACGGGCCCATCCATCTGGCCCATCAAGACTCACTCTCCGGCGCCCCCCGTGTGCGGCAGCCTGTTACAGCAGCTCTGCTCATTCTGAGTTTCTTTCTTTCTTATCTTTTTCTTCTCGTAATTTTTTATAACTAACGTATCAGTAATTAGACTCTGCAACCATGTTCTACCGTTTTGTGCTAGTTCTGGTCGTTTTTCTTAGTTTATTTCTACTTTTTTCACCCGTGTCTGGGGACCCAGAGCAGCGATCCTTTGTTTACAGTAAGGATCAGCTGTTAGCGCTGCGTCCTGCAGCGGTACTGCCGGCGGGAAGGAGCGCCGTCGCCCGAGAAGGAGACGTTATCAACCATCTCTTCCTTCTGTAATTATTGGAAACGTAAGATCTTTACCCAATAAGATGGATGAGCTCACGTCGCTAACCTGGTCACAGAGGGAATACCGGCAATGTAGCATCATGATGCTAACGGAGTCGTGGCTAACACCGCTAACTCCGGACACGAGCGTGACACTACCGGGATTTCAGATGCTGCGAGCGGACAGGACGAGAGAGAGCGGTAAGAGGAAAGGAGGGGGACTGACAGTGTTTGTGAACGACAGATGGTGTAACCCTGGGCACATCACTGTGAAAGAACAACTCTGCAGCAGAGACATTGAGCTGTTAGCCGTTAGCATGCGTCCGTACTATCTGCCCCGGGAATTCTCGCATGTTATCGCGATAACAGCGTATGTCCCCCCCTCGGCCAACGCGGATGCAGCCTGTGACACTCTCCACTCAGTGGTCAGCAGACTGCAAACACAATCTCCGAGAGCCCTTCTCATAATATCAGGGGACTTCAATCATGCCTCACTGGACTCCACACTGCCCACCTTCACCCAGTATGTTACCTGCTCAACCAGAGACAATAAAACACTGGACTTACTGTATGCCAATGCAGAAGAGGCATACAGTTCATCACCTCTCCCTCCACTGGGCAAATCTGACCACAACCTGGTGCACCTTGTCCCTGTGTATGAGCCCTTAGTTAGTGCGCAGGGAGCCACCAGCCACCCGCACAGTGCAGAGATGGTCTGAGGAGAGCGAGGAGGCTCTTAAGGACTGTTTTGAGTCGACTGTGTGGGAGGTGATCTGTGACGACCACAGAGAGGACATCGACGGCCTTACTACATGCATTACTGACTATATTAATTTCTGTGTGGATAACACCGTACCTACCAGGACTGTACGGTGTTTCTCCAACAACAAACCTTGGATTACCCCAGAAATTAAAGCTGTCCTCAAGCAGAAGAGGAGGGCCTTCAAATCCAAAGACAAAGAGGAGTTGAAAAGGGTGCAAAGAGAGTTGAGGGGACTGATAAGGAATGGGAAGGACAGCTACAGGCAGAAGATGGAGAACCAGCTTCAACAAAACAACGTTGGTGAAGTCTGGAGAGGCCTCAGAACCATCTCAGGCCACAAACAGCAGAACTCTCTGCCTGGGAGGGATGTGAGGTGGGCAAATGAACTGAATCATTTCTTCAACAGATTTGATTCAGCCATGAGGCAGTCTGCAACATCGGCTGCAGACTCACCCACCCCCACTGCTGCTGTTCCACCTCTGACACCTCAGACACTTCACACTTCTTCTATTCACCCTGCTCACTCCCCCCCACCCCCAACAACAGCATCTAATACACACTCAACACAAGGCTCCAGCCTGTCTCTCTCAACCACCCAGGTTAGGAGGGAACTGAGGAGGATTAATGGCAAGAAGGCAGCGGGTCCAGATGGCATCAGCTCGAGGGTCGTCAGGTCCTGCGCGGACCAACTGTGTGGGGTGATGGAGCACCTCTTCAACCTGAGCCTGAGGTTGGGAAGAGTCCCACAGCTCTGGAAAACCTCCTGTGTTGTTCCAGTGCCAAAGACTTCACGCCCCAAGGACCTCAACAGCTATAGGCCGGTGGCTCTGACATCCCACCTGATGAAGACCCTGGAGCGGTTGGTCCTGGCTCAGCTTCGGCGCCTAACAAGCTCATCACTGGACCCACTTCAGTTTGCCTACCAGCCTGGCATCGGAGCGGATGATGCCGTCATTCACCTCCTACATCGTTCCCTCGCTCACCTGGAGACCGCTGGAAGCACTGTGAGAATCATGTTCTTTGATTTCTCCAGTGCCTTCAACACCATTCTTCCCTCGGTTCTGAAGGACAAGCTGGAGAACTCTGGAGTGGACCATCACCTCACTACCTGGATTTTGGACTACCTCACCGACCGACCACAGTATGTGAGGACTCAGGGCTGTGTGTCGGACAGGGTCGTCTGCAGTACGGGGGCCCCACAGGGAACGGTTCTGGCTCCATTCCTCTTCACCATCTACACTGCATATTTCTCCCACAACTCCACCCAGTGCTTCCTGCAGAAGTTCTCTGATGACTCTGCAATAGTCGGCCTCATCACTGATGGGGACGACAAGGAGTACAGAGGTCTGACCCAAGACTTTGTGGACTGGTGCCAACTGAACTACCTCCAGATCAACGCCAGTAAAACCAAGGAACTGGTGGTAGACTTCCGCAGGCACAAGCATTCTCCACTGCAACCACTGAACATCCAGGGTATGGACATTGAGGCTGTGGACAGCTACAGGTACCTTGGTGTTCATCTGAACAATAGACTGGACTGGACTCATAACTCAGACGCCCTCTACAGGAAAGGGCAGAGCAGGCTGTACTTGCTGCGGAGACTCAGGTCATTTGGAGTGGAGGGCCCACTCCTGAAGACCTTCTATGACTCTGTGGTGGCTTCTGCTATCTTTTATGGTGTGGTCTGCTGGGGCAGCAGCATCTCTGCTGGGGACAGGAAGAGACTGAACAGGGTGATCCGAAGGGCCAGCTCTGTTCTAGGATGCCCTCTGGACCCAGTGGAGGTGGTGAGTGACAGGAGAACGGTGGCTAAGCTGCCATAAAACCATAGAAAAACCATTCTTGAGATGTTTCTTGGCCCAGTCTTGACGTTTCAGCTTGTGTGTCTTGTTCAGTGGTGGTCGTCTTTCAGCCTTTCTTACCTTGGCCATGTCTCTGAGTATTGCACACCTTGTGCTCTTGGGCACTCCAGTGATGTTGCAGCTCTGAAATATGACCAAACTGGTGGCAAGTGGCATCTTGGCAGCTGCACGCTTGACTTTTCTCAGTTCATGGGCAGTTATTTTGCGCCTTGGTTTTTCCACACGCTTCTTGCGACCCTGTTGACTATTTTGAATGAAACGCTTGATTGTTCGATGATCACGCTTCAGAAGCTTTGCAATTTTGAGACTGCTGCATCCCTCTGCAAGATATCTCACTATTTTTGACTTTTCTGAGCCTGTCAAGTCCTTCTTTTGACCCATTTTGCCAAAGGAAAGGACATTGCCTAATAATTATGCACACCTGATATAGGGTGTTGATGTCATTAGACCACACCCCTTCTCATTACAGAGATGCACATCACCTAATATGCTTAATTGGTAGTAGGCTTTCGAGCCTATACAGCTTGGAGTAAGACAACATGCATGAAGAGGATGATGTGGACAAAATACTCATTTGCCTAATAATTCTGCACTCCCTGTATCTTCCTTTTCATTTAATGATTTCAAACCCTGGCTACCATCTTTTGCCCAGCAACTCCCAGGGATGATGGCAGGTAAGAAATAAGACAAAGGTTAGTCAGAAAGCAAAGAAATGAAGTAGTATGAATACATAAGTAACCTAAATGTGCGCGCTTACAAATAGAACAAATGTATCCAAACCAATCAATAAAGTTATTGGCAACTAAAATGAAGAATGAAAATACAAAAGTTACCAACTTTAGAGTGTGGCCACGGGTTTGACCATCACATCTACTGTCAGTTTAACCCAGTAAACAACCTAGCAGCAGCATTTTAAATAACCTGTAGGGGATCAAGGAAATATTTACTGAGTGAAGAAAAAAGAATAGGCGTTGATACAGGAATGAAACTCAGTCCTCGGTTTCCCAGTATTATTCAGCATAAAAAAACCCTCTTCGGACATTATTGCTACACATCGTCATCCAAGGAGGCCCTGCTAGGGTTGATCAAGCCCCAGAGTGTGTGTCACTGGTTTAGTTAAATTGTTATTTCTCTTATTCTTTCTTCTGTTTAATTTTCTACAGTTTATTTTCTCCTATCTATTTACTGCAACTGAGAATTAATACTTACTTCTTTAGCATTTATGGAGCCTCACTTCTTCAAAGGGATAGAAAAGGTGATGGAGAGAAGTAAGACAAAAGGGACAAGATAGGAGAGAGTAGAGAGGAGAGCCGGATTGGCACCTCCCCGCCGGATTGGGCTGTATGCTCCACCTCCCCCCTGCCTCCCAGAGAAGGGAAGAAGAGCAGAGGGGAGAAGAGCGGAATATTTCTTTTCACTTGTGGTTAGCTGACTGCTAAGTGATGTCAGCCCTTTTTAGCTATAGCCAGTGACTGGTCCTCTCAGCAGTGTTAGCTAGTTCTCTTATTAGCCTGCTGTTGCGCGTGTCCTCTTATCCCAATCCCTCTAAGCAGTTTTCCTGTTGTATTGGCAACAAAGCCCCTACACCCCACTTCCACCGGGTGCACCTTCATCTTCCAGCCTCTGGCCCCTGCCTCAGCTGCATAGTTGGCATAGCGGAGCTTCTTGCGCTCCAATGTTTCCTCAGTTGTTTCCTCCCATGGTACCGTCAGCTCAATGAGATACACAATTTTTTGGGACTTGCCCTCGACTTCTCTCCCTCCCGGACAAATGTTGATGAAAGCTCACACTCATTTTGGTTCGTGAAAGGTTGAGCATTAATGGATTTTGTTAGATTTGTATTGTTGATTGTCATTTATGCTTAGAAATATTTACTTATATATGCTTAGAGTTTTGTAATTAGTTGTAGATTGGTAGAGGTTTTGATCCTTGATAGTCTGCAAACTTTGTGTGTATTAGACAGCACTTTGGGAGCATGAGAGGTCATACCGTGTCTTATTGTTTTATGGTAGGATTAACGTAGTTGCGTCTGTTCTAGTCTAAGTGCTCTTTGTTTAGATGAACTGCAGGACTTCCTCACCGTGTTATCTAGGATGAACCATCTAGGGTGAGGGGGAGGCTACCCTCTTCCTGACCAAGGATGTTTGACCCTTTGATCAGCAGTCCACACACACACACACACACACACACACACACACACACATACACAGGCAAGGTACTCTTTGTGTATGTAGACGTCATATGTTAATGAACTTATGCATATTCATGTAACCTCAATAAAAGGACAGTGTACGGGAGGACGGACGAGAGCTACTGGGGTCAAGCGAAGGAACGGCGTTTGTCTGGTTCTCTCCCGTGCACGAGTACCATGAAGAAGTTGCCTACTTGCGTCTTGCTTGCAGTGTAATTATATTGTCTTAACGTTCCAGCGAATAGGTTTATGCTACAAACCTATCAGATTTTTTTTGCACTTAACTTTCTCAGCTAGACACCTGATAACCTGGTTTTGTCTCCATGTGTATCTGCCCTGAGTAAGGCTAGTCCTACAACTAGAGCTGGGTGATAGAACGATAACGATATGTATTGCAAAATAACTTTTTCTCGATAGAAAAATTAAACTATTGCGATAGGCCTCACCGCTCTTGTCCTCTTAAAAAAAAAAAAAAAAAAAAGAACAGCCTATCCAAATTAAGTAGTGCAGAGCCGAACCAATCACAGCCGCAGCGTCACTTCACGTGACTTGTTACGTACAGCACAAGTGCCAAGCCGCACATGTGTATTTGTTTTGGGAAGTAGCCAGCCGCCATGCCGCCCGGGTAATGGAGGAAATGAGTGTGCCGACTAGAGAAAAATCAACCGAGAGCGTGACCAAAGGTTACCGAAGAGAAAACAGATGATGGTTCCAATGCCGGAGAGATTGTCCTGATGTTCCGTAGTGTGAAGGTATTTCGGCTATTTCAAGTCAAACAGAGTAGCGCGCACTGTAAATTGTGCCAAAAGCAAGTCTGGAAATACAATAAATCGGTGCATGCTCAATCTCTGACTGGAAGCACTAATTCGTCATTCGGCTTTTGTCAGACTAAAGTAACTGTTAAAACTGTTTGAAAAGCTAAGCTATACAACAAGGAGAGATTGAGAATTTCATTTTAGTTCTCAGTGTATTTGATATTGACAAAAGTTAGTCAATTTTGTCTCTTCTTCTGTAAAACAAACTAAGATTTATTTTTAGAATTAATATTTTGTTTCTAAGTGGAATTGACAATTTAGTAGTCTGTTTTGTTTGTTCTATTTGGAAACTTAAACGCTTTAGCGGCTGCCTTTTGTGTAGTTTGCAATATTTGCCTTTATTTATCTGAAAAAGTCTCATGTTTCTTAAGTACATCTACCCTGTTGAACTTATTATGGGAAATAAATATTTAAATCAAAAAAAGCTGCTGATTATTTCACATTTTACTTACAAATATAGTTATTTGGCTTATATCGTGATATATATCGTTATCGTCTGAAATGAAAAAAACATATCGTGAGATGAAAAAATCTCATATCGCCCAGCTCTACCTACAACCAACCAAGATGTGCTTGAGTGTGGCTGGGTCTGTACACTGGGGGCAGGATAGGTCCTTTCCAAACCAGAGCTGCAGATTTTGTTGAGGAAGGTAGCACATAATTTGTTACTCGGATGATGAAACTTCGTCTATTAGACTCCATTCCCCAGATTTCACTCCATGAGAGTTTCCTCTTTTCCACACTCTCCCAATTCATCCAGCGACCCTGTTTGGCCAGTGCCATGGCTCTGGCATATCTGGCTGTTTCCTCCTGTCGACGCACCTCCTCCACCACCACCTCCTCCCCGTTGCTAGAGTGGGAGCAGTGCCTCTCACTATGGGGTCCCGGGTGTCCATGAGTGACATCTCAAGCCTCACTTTTGCACATTTAAACTCCTCAACCAGACTAGGGATAGGCAATGACAGTATCCCGTCGCTATAGAGTCCAATGCTGCTGAGGCATTCAGGAAGTCCGAGCCACTTCTTAACGTAGGAGCTCACTAGCTTCTCTAGTCTATTGGTATGTTTGAGTGAGACCTCGTACATTATCAACGGCCACAGTAGTCTGGGTAACAACCCAAACTGGAAGCACCAGACCGTCAATTTCCCTGGAAGTGCAGTGTTTTTAATCCACTTGAGGTCATCAGCCAAGTTCTGCCTTAGTTTTTCTAGTTGCCACGTATCATTGAGGTCTGCATTGTACCACCATCCCAGGCTCTTTATGGGCTTCTCTAAGACTGTTGGAATTTGTTCTCCACTGATATAGAATTGCTCAGTTGTCACCTTTCCTTTCATGATGGAGATGCTGCAAGATTTACTTGGCTTAAACTCCATTCTTGCCCATTCTGTTTTCCTGGAGCTTCTGTAGCAATCGCCCAGTACATGGTTTTGTTGTTGTAATGATGGTCATGTCATCCATGTAAGCTCTAATAGGAGGAAGACTAAGGCCACTCTTGAGTTTCTAACCTCCTACTACCCACCAAGATGCCCGCATGACCAACTCCATTGTCATGATAAATGCCAGAGGGGAAATCGTGCAGCCTGCCATAACTCCAATTCCCAGGTGCTGCCAGGCTGTGGTGGTGTTCTCAACTGTCACACAAAACTGTAAATCCTAAAAGTAGGTCTTGACCAATCTTGTGATGTGGTTTGGTACGCTGAAATAGTTGAAGGCCATCCACAAGATCTCGTGCAGAACTGACCCAAAGGCATTGACAAGGTCTAAACCAGGGGTCCCCAATCCCAGTCCATGAGGGCCGGTGTCCCTGCAGGTTTTAGATGTGTCCTTGATCCATCACAGCTGATTTAAATGGATAAATTACCTTCTCAATGGCTCTGTCCCAATTCAGGGTCTGCACGCTTGAAGTACGCATTTCAAGTGCGGTTACGTCACCGCCACGCGACGCCGGCTGTGCCAACTCGAAGTGTACTTCAAATGCATACTCCAAATGCGCCGTCGATTTCCCCAAATATCAAGCGTGGTCCGGTGCACACTTCGTGGTCCCATATATCTCACAATTCATAGCGCGGCGGTGGATGTGGAGAATTTTGCCGCAAAATATGGCAGAAGGGAGCGGCCGAAGAGGTTTTTTTTTTTTTCCAAACTTTATTGAACTTATAAAGCGAACAGTCAGTCATTCCAGTTCAGTTTGTACAGTAGACATACAAGGCAAATAAGAGTAACAATATACAGTACAATGAAATAAGAAGGATAAATAAATAAAGGATAGAAAAGAAAAAAAGAAAAAAAGGGGTGGAATGTGACAGACTTCATAACAACTTTGTACTTGAAAGTTGTGACAGCTCATTCGTTAAACATGTCTGAATGAATTTCAATCAATGATAAACCTTTTTTATTGGAAGTTAATTTAAGAGAGTTTAAGTAATATTCAATTTCAATCAAAAACAAATTAAATGATGGGGTTGAGTTTTGAAATTTACATTTATGTATGTGGAATTTCCCTAATGGAGCGGCCGAGGAGTGAACTGTCAAAAGTACTGAATATGACGTCACTTATTTATGTGCGAATGTTTAATAATTATAGTCAGTCATATATACACAAACACAACAAGCTGAAAGTCAGTGATATGTGTGTGTGTGTGTGTGTGTGTGTATATATATATATATATATATATATATATATATATATATATACATATATATATATATATATATATATACATATATATATGTATATATATATATATACATATATATATGTATATGTATATATATATATATATATATATATATATATATATATATATATATATATATATATATATATATATATATATATATATATGTATATATATATATATATATCATAATAATCTGACAATACTATAATATTGGCCATATTATATTTACATTACCACAGTGAGATGACTTTAGTCTCATGAACAACATTAACTAATTGTTATTTACTAACTAATCTTAAATGACTGTTCAGCATAGAAATGAAGCCCAACAATCATGTTTTACAGTCCCGTGGTCTCAGTCTCAGATACTCAACTAATCAAAGTGATGTCATGACAAAAATGAATGACCAACAAAACATTTTTCTCCTTCATTTCTGTCAAACAAAGCTGTATGTAATGTGTCTCGCGGTTAGTATCATGGTTGCTAGGCAACCTGAACAGCGCGACGAAGCGTATACCGTCCCATTTCACAAGCCTCTCACTTCCGCACTTCTCGTACTCATAGTACGCACTGTACGTAGTACGCGTGCAGACCCTGAATTGGGACACAGCTAACATGTCTTGAAGTTCTCCAGAGGCCTGGTGATGAACTAATCATGTGATTCAGGTGTGTTGACCCAGGGTGAGATCTAAAACCTGCAGGGACACCGGCCCTCGTGGACTGGGATTGCGACTCCTGGTCTAAACAGACCATGTGATGGTCTCTTTGTTCTTTCTTGGCAGTTTGAATCTGGTGCCAGATGACGCTAGCATCCTCCAGGCATCCCGAGAAGCCCGGGATGCCGGCCTTCTGCACTGATGTGTCAATATAGTTGTTTCTTTGCAACAAAGTAGATAGTCTTTGGGCCAAGAAACTGAAGAAGATCTTTCCCTCTACGTTCAGCAGGCTGATCTGGCAAAACTGGCTGATGGATGAGGAAATGAAATAAAGACATGAAATGGAAAAATAGAAAACCAAAAAAGAAAAGTTTACATATGACAAAACCTACAATCCTAGGTCTCTTGGTGCATACTCAATCATCCAGATAAGTAAATTCCAAAAGGGGTTTTATGTTTTCAATGGGAGAATGTTTTGTGTCTTGGGTGAGTGATGAAATGTTTCTCCCATTGAAATCTAGTGATGTGCAGATCGATCCTGAAATATCAATTCCTCCGATACCAATCATTTATGTTCTAGAATCAATTCTCACATTAAAATATCAATATTTTATAAATTTAGAGTAAATTTGTAGTTTATCATTAACAGGAACACAGTGGAACTATAACATTCAGATTGTCTACATTCAGAGGAACTACTTCCTCTTCCCCCTTTCCCCCTTTCATAGTCATGTGCGAAATACGGCTGTATAAATGTCTCGCAGCGTAATTGGAGTCATGTGCGGACTTATTTTACCTCCACAATCAGCTGAGACGTGGTTTGCGATACATGTGACAAAAAAGTGCTCTAAGAGTGAGGTTTTGTGGCCATACTAGGGAGACATTCAAAAGTGTCTGTTGGGGGGTAAATACATTTTACAGGGTTTATTTATCGGATAAAATACGTTAAATGTCACCGTTATTATTGGCCGGCCCGGAAACAGTGGGGGTGTCCAAATTCAGAGGCTGCTTCCACCTGAGGACCTGGCCTTCGCGGTCTAGAGAAAGCCGGGTAGTACGTCACGAACTCCCCCGGTGGAGTGAAACTCTGCTGTCTGCTCCTTGCTATCTAAAATATAACCGGGCACTGACGTAAACTCTCAACCGTCTCACTCTTCTGTTTAATCATTTAATAATAAGAGTAATATTAAAACTAAGTCACTGCCGCCAATGTTGGAAACTGGAATTGGCTGGGCCACGCTATGAATTCTGCGATATGGTTTTTCAATTTTGTTGTCCGGGTGGAAAATCGGGAGAAATTTGGGAGAATGGTGGCTCCGGGAAATTTTCGGGAGGGGCACTGAAATTCGGTATTCTTCCGGTAAAATGGGAAGGGTATGTATGGTTGTGGCAACATCACTAACCTTGTCAAACACCTCAGAGTAAATCATATCACAGAATATGACGATCGTATGTTGAGGCGAACTGAAGAGGAGGACAGGGACAGGTGCTGCTAGGGCGAGACAGACGTCTCTCACGGAGTCCTTTAGTGCTGCAGGCAGGCAAGGTGTTCAAATAGTGCACAACTTCAGTTTTTTTATTCCTATATGATGAACCCTGCATTATTAAGTGATAAGAACAAGTAATCTGATGTCCTGTAATCATTATGATGTTATAATTTGAGATACAATAAATAAAATGAGTTTTTGTACAAAGTATCGGTATCGGATCAGAATCGTCAATAACACCCTGAATATTACTTGGTATCGGATTGGAAAGAAAAACAGTGGTGTCGCACATCACTATTGAAAATGCTACTACGTCCAAATGAACAGAATCAACCTTTAGGAAACTCCTAGGTCCAACGCTTAGGGACAATGACAGATCTAATCTTAAAAGTAGAGTGTCGGTTTCGTGGATCTAAACTGGGACCTTGTTCCACAAAACAGGGGTTCTGCCTCCCATTCTACTTTCAAATACTTCAGGAACCATGAGTTAGACAGCAGCCCAGGTGTGTCTGCTTTCTGGTTTTGACCCCCATACGGTTGTTATCTGGGTGAATGTGTTGGATATATGAAGTGTATAAAGAGAAAACTGTAAGACAATTGGTCCTTTTGTCTTCTTAAAGGCCTGTATCTAAAACCACAACAGCTTCTTCCTGTTATATTCAGTCTGTTCTTGTAGTCTGAGGCTGATGAGACTTTTCACCACAGAGAGTTCTGGTTTGGCCAGTGACAGTGTTCATGTTGTGAGAACTTGTTTGCTTGGTGCTCTGCGGTGAAGTGTGTCAGACTGCACTTAAAGAAGGTGGCATTTTTGTGGTTGTGCATGTCTTTCTTCACACAATCACCTACCAGTTCTCTGCAATCATTTCCTGTTTCTCAGCAGATGTGTAAAGGAGTGGGAAAAAAAACTCTAAAAACATGCTGCTAGTCACAAAAGTGGTGATTAATGTCAGTTTAATGAAAAATAAAATAATAAAATTAAAATTGTTTTGCCACAGCTGTAATGTAAAGTGTGAAAACAGCGCTGTTGCTGTTGCATCTCTTGTAATTTGTGTTTCCTTTGTTCTGCAGAAAGTGATCCAGCTGTAATTTACTCAGCAGTGAGAACTGAAGATGTTAGCTATGGACAAATAATCGTCACACGAAAGATGAAAAGAGGTACAGCTGCTCTTCTTTTTACTTGGGAAGTTTAATTTAATCTAACTTGATTTAAATTACCTTAAACAGAAATCAGGATTTTGTTCAAGTGGGTCAAAAGCTATACTAGACATAAGCAGAATAGCTTTGATTGAAATGTGGAAAATGCAGGATAGCACAATAGATATGCTAAGTGGAGGCAGACATTTTTTACCCTTTGAGTATGAAGCAGAAAATAATTCATAATAACTATTAATTTTAAACAAGGTGCTTAATCACAATGGTTACAAAAAAACCAAACCAATCCAATAACACTGTCCCAATCCTAATATTTTAGTAAACTTTGCTGTAGTGCACCATGTGCATTACATAGCACCTGCTGCAGTAACATTTGCCACACAGTGGAAAATAATAGTTTAGCACAAATTAACAGACTAAAAATGAATCTACTGCTGTTACTGTACTGAACCATGACTGCTTTATTTTACACGTAACCTCAGCATTTGACTCAGTAGGTCAGAACATTTTTATCAACAGCTGTTTTCAATCAAATTTTAGAAATAAGCTGTTTGGTCAACATAGATAACATATCATCAGCTCACTGTAGATGTGGTGCACCACAAGGTTCAATTTTAGGTCCTTTTTTTTCACTTAACTAGGTCAATTTCACCCACCTATGCCTCGTTTCATCACTACACCACTGTTCACCTTTGTTCTCCGAAGTCTCACTGCTCGCCTACCTAATGAACACGAGAGAGAGAGAGAGAGAGAGAGAGAGATGACTTTGACAACTTTATTAACACCACATTAAAAAACAAAAACCACAAAAAAAAATAAACTAACCGAATACACAGTTGCTACTACATAATCAGCAACATCAATATGCACTAACCATTTACTAACCCTAAACCAACACCTTGATGCATGCTCAATCATCCAGGGAAGTAAATCCCAAAAAGTTGATTCTGTTCATCTGGACATAGCGTTTTCAGTGGGAGAAACGTTTTGTCACTCATCCAAGTGACTTCTTCGGTCTCGGCTGGCTGGGTAAACCTGCAGTCAGTTGCCCAAGGATCTGTTTCTTTAAATGGGCAATACATTACATGTATAAAGGCTAATTGATGCTACTAATTTTCAGAAATGACAAGAGTTATGTTGGAGGAGTGAAGGTGAACTTTTCAAACTGTGAAGAAAGGTGGAACTGAAAGGGATTGAAGTCCCCAGAGCTTACCTCTCATTACATCTGAAAATGGGTAAAAGGTCTTAACATCCAGGCTCTTATGTTTACAGTGATACAAAGTGCTATAACAGAGTGTATCTTTATGTGCTTTTGAAAATAGTAAATCCTATTAATTTTGTGCATCCCTTTTTTATCCCTTTGTGAAACCATAAAGGTAAAACTGAGTATTTAATCCACATTAATATAAATAGTTCTTACCTTTTTACCCACTCTCCAATGTAATGACAGATAAGATAGACTTCAGTCTCATATACAGTTTGAAAGGCTTGCCTTTACTCCTCCAAACATACCTATTGTCATTTTGGTACAGTAACTCAAACTTTGTGTCTTCTGACCATAAAACTTATCTCCAGAAGGTTTTTGGCTTATCCTACATGGGTGTGTGTATTTAGTTTAGGATAAGCCACACACTAAGAACAAGTGTCCCATCTGCTCCTATAGAACACAAAACCTGTCTAATACCCACATAGTTTTAAAGGAGTCCAGATTTTTATTCAGAGAGTTAAAAGCATGCTCTACTCTCAGACGGGATGCCGACTATCCCTTTAAGCTCTGCACAGCATCAGTCCAACCCTGACCTAACATTTGGTTCTTCCTAGTCTTCCATCTTGCCGGCTTGGCTGTACCAAACAAAAAAAATAATCAGAACCAGAGTCCGTTCTTACTTCACTGAATACTTAGGGCCAAAAACTAATGAGGGTGCAGAGAATTTCTCCCCCAGAGATTTCACCCACTCCTGCAACAAAGAAAATAAACCCACTAGCCGCGGACAACAAACCACTAAGTGCTGAAAGGACAGAAAGGACATCCCTCCCCAGTGCTTGGGTCCAGGTGGGCTCTCTATCTGTTCATGGCTATTGCTCCATGTATAATCCTTTTGCATTTAGGGGTAAAGTTGGAGGCAAAAAACGCCAGTCCATTTCAACTCCCTCATTCCAACCAGAGAATGTAAGTTCACCACCTTAGCACAACTATATTATAGCTGCTTCTTCCCACAAGACGTAAAACTAGCAATGGTGTTCCCAAGGGGAGAAGTAGGTCACTCCCCATCAGGCTGCTCCTCAAAGGCAGCACTGACCATCAAGGAGGGAAAAACATATTCGCTGTCATCACCCCATTGATCAGCTAGGACCTGGTTTCCAGCAAACTCTCAGCGATGGTGACAGGGATTGCCAAATTCCCTCCACAATCCTAACCAGAACTCTGGAGGACTTAATGCCCGTGACACAACCAAGTGTTCCCATCGACATCCTTGTGAGATGACCCAATTTGATAATACCAGCCTCCACAAACTGGCTCTTTATTATAGAATAGTACTTGGAACAGAAAGTAATTAAAAACAGCAGCTCTTCAAAAAGCTATATCCCAAGTCTTGGGTCAGGAGTCCGTGTGACTCTGCCAGGTGTTGATCACGAGCTGTAAAAAGGTATAAGTCCAGACAGCCTCAGCCAATTTGAGGGGAAAAAGCTGTTTATCCAATCCAAGCCAGCCCACTCTCCAAAGAAGTAACTGAGCAGAAGTCAGCTATCAGTAACCAAAGCCATTCAGCAGCCTCTGTGTCATCTGTAGTCTAAGAGCTGCAGTTCTGGACAAAACTTCTATTAGTCCTTGTCCCCCCCCCTCTGCCATGAGAAGATACAATGCTACTACACAAAGCCAATGCTGACCAGACTAGACACATTTCACCAGAAGGCGCTGCACCGCTTTCAAAAGACCAGGTGGTAGCACTAAAACAATGTCTGTGCCATAAGGATGAGGCTAGATTGTTAGCTATCAAATCCTTGCCCTGTAGGAAAGGTAGGGGAGCAACCAGTTCCATTTAGACAACTTAGTCTCCACCTTTTCCCACACTCGCTCCCAGTTCTGCTTCACAGTCATCACTCCCCAAGTATACCCCAAGAGTTTTAATACCCCTTCAACCCCACTGACCCCAGGGAGTCTAGGAATATGGGCATAATTCCACTGCCCCATTAAACAGGCCTCACTCTTCCCATAACCCACATAGCAAAATTGGTTTTGCCCAGATCTGGCCAACACAATGTGCTTACACATGGCCCACAAACCACAAAGAATGACGGCCCTTTGGTGGCCCAGATCTGGTTTGCCAGAGGTGGCCCACACATGGGCCAGCAACAGCAGACAATGACTGAGGACGCAGCTCCCCCCGAGTCCTATCTAAAGTAAAGTCAAGACAACAATTCCATTCCCCACCCAACACAACACAGTCCCCTTGATCAGCAGCACTTAATTTTTCTTTGAATGTTTTAAAGAAAATCTCACGCTCACACCCTAAGGTTGGTGCATAGACATTAACCAAAGTAAAAATAAAACCTTGTATTTCAGCTTTCACCATAAGGCATCTGCCCTTTACCATCTCCATGTTGAAAGTAATATTTGCTTTTAGACAAGGAGAAAATAAAATAGAAACTCCTGTGCTAAAATTTGTCCCATGGCTAAGAAACTGCTGCCCTCCCCACCATAGACCCCAGTCTATTTCATTAGTACTGTCAGTATGTGTTTCTTGGAGAAAGACTATAACTAGTCTCTTCTGCTTGATTTCTTCTGCTAATAAGGCTCTCTTATTTGCATCCCTGCACCCATTCACATTGAAGGAGGCCACCCTCAACCCCTGCACATAAAAGGAAACCATCATGAAAGCAAACAGAAAAACCCATCAGAGATGAAACACCTAGTGTTGTATGATCATGATGTCTTATTTTGAAAAGTTGCTTTTCTCTATTGATTCTGACGCTTTAATTCTTTCCTCAGACCAGTAACATGTTTCTTCAGGCAATAACGCTTTTTAAGTAAGTCCAGTAAGTCCAACCCCACAACTTTCTGAAGAGTCATAGCTGACTGAATGAATTTCTCCACTTCAGGGAAATATTCCCTAACATTCACTTTTTTACCAAAAGTGTCATGCAGAAAAGCAACGATTTCCTCCAAAGAATACAAATCTGCATTTTAAGACACACTGTCTGCTACAGAAACATTATCAGAGTCAGAATCACAATCCATGTCATTCATGTCGTTACCATTACAACCCACAAGGCGTCCTGTTCTGCTGCTCCTCCACCACTGGTTTATGACAAATCTATGGCCAACAATTAGCTGAACAAAAAGCAAATATTTAACTTTTAAAATGCAAGTTAATGCAGTTTAGTTTATGAGATAATTGTTTCACCTCTCATGTTGACATTTTTTTTTTTAATATGCAATTAAAGTGTGACCAGTATTGGAAGCTCTGATTTGTATCTGAGCTGGTTCCCAGTACAGTACTGAATGGGACTGTGTGTGATGCAGAGAGGTGGAGATTGGAGGTCTTAATTGAACTACAAAGCTTGTAATCATGTTTCCTGTTGTTTGAACTGTGTGTGTTTGTATTCAGACTTTAAACCAGAGCCAGACGTTGTCTACTCTTCACTGAAGTAGTCCACCAGTCCAACCACTGACATCCAGCTGCTGTTCTCTAACTGGTCCCCCCAGCATCTCAGACCAGAGGACATCCACATGATACAAAAATGTTTTATGTGTTAACAAAAGCTCCTTTTCCATTAGTACCTAGTCGGATGGGTGCAGCATGTTTTGTCAACGTTTTCAAGGTACTTGTTAATACCTGCTCTGCCTGGGTTCCAAGAGAACCGAGCAGGTAATTAAATATGACATTGTCAGACTACTTCCCACCGATTTTCTGGTCAGTAGCATCACTCAATGTGTCACAATCGCGTCTCGTTCACAAAAATTTAGGACGTGGAATTTTTTTAACCCAGCAACAAGAGAAATGGCTACAAAAACCAATGCAGTGTTTCCCTAACTCTGACTAAAAGCTTCAGACCAAGCAGAAGTTATATTATTGCCTCGATGTTCACCTATTTTGTAGCATTCGCCTCCTATATAAAGGTAGAGGGATGCTTGGATGCGTATGACAACAACCATGCACATTAGATACTAGCGGATTGTAATGGAAAACCAGTCAGTCTGTGGCGAGTCTATCTGAGTAGGTGCTGTTGGAAAAGGGATACATATTTTTTTAAATGTTCAAAGTAGTTTTTTGCTCTTTTGGACTCTTCTGTTTGTTTGTTTTTTTGTTTTTTCATATATCATATTTAACTGACTCGAAAATCAGCAGGGTTTACAGAAATATGTGAATGTGTTTCATAGATATTTATAATAAAAATATGAGACAAATACCTTGCTCTTGTTCCCACAGCAAACGTGTTTCTCTGCAGGATTAAAAACTGTTTGCTCTCTTTCGTTTCTCACGTGGTTCTTTGGGTTTCACCAAGCTATACGATGGAAAATTTGACTTGTTCCGGTTTGGTTGTGGCTAACCGATGCAGACATCTTTTAACTGCAGATAAAAAGAAGAAGAGGGGGGAAACAAACATAAACATTAAACCACAGCAATAGAAGAGCTACAGCATGGAAATAGTTGCTACCTTGATGTTCTAATTCACACTGACACAAGGCAGCAGCAGCTGATTAAGGAAATCAGAATCAGAATACTTTATTAATCCCGAAGGAAATTATAGGTTGCAGCAGGCAGCGCGCTACGGTTCATGCACACTAACAAAGAACCTTCTGACCAAACTTTACACAAACATCACATTGGGAAGACATGTCAGAGAGGTAGGCTGGTAGGAAAAACAACGAAAATACACAACATGAGGTGAGAGGAGGAGAAAAAAAACTCCACTCAGACTGAGCTCCTAATGGGAAAACAGTTTGAGAACAGAAAAAACACCCCGGTACAAAAAGCACATGACTGTCAATACACCATAGAAACACAAGACAAGCAGCAGGGGTGGGTAAGGGTAAGAGAGAGCCAGTGTAGACAGCACATCCGGTCCTGCATGTCTGCACTGGTCCAGTCAACCCACCATCTGCATTGGGAGGGAACAAGCATCGAAGGCATTTGGAAATGAGCCCATTTTGAGAGCCCACGACTCGTCCCATCGTTTCAATCACAGCGGGCAGCCTTGTGGGGTTTTGAACAGCTGATTCCGCTTTCTTTAATCTTTGATAAGCCAGAGCCAAGCCAGCTCCGATCAGCAAGAACCCTGTTATCATGGTTAGGGTCCAGCCAGGCACACGACCCTCCAGTTATGCCGTCCATCGTGTATCCGGCAGGGAACGTCCCTCCAGGACACTCAGGCACACCCAAGCCCAGGCTTCTCATTGAGAAGAGGGTGTCAATTGCATTCAGGGACCAGTTGATCAAATCCATAGTTCCTCTTTTAGGTTTTAGAGAACAGACTGTGAGAGAGTTTTCCAGGAAAATAGTAAAAAATAGAGAAGAATAGACAAAGACACAGAAGCTAAGCAGGAAAGATAAGGGAAAGAGAGAGGAGAAAAGTGTGACCGCCTTTGTCGAGAGCCAAAGCAGAAAGTGAGAAAAAAATAATAATAACCTAAATAACCTACAAATTATTTGCTAGCAGATTCTTGAAGGTGATGTTTTATAATTAATATTTATTACAAATCTCAAATTTCTGCCTTTTTTCTACTCAACAAAAACAAGTTAATTCCAACTTTCTAGCTAACCTTCGAGTTAACTTGACAACGAGGTGCTTCATTTTGATAAATAGATGTCTTTATTGTTCATCCTCCTGGGAAAGATTCAAAATAATGAAAAAACCCAGTTGACATTTTGCTCGCCACACATATAGAATAATTTAAACTTGTTTTCTTCAGCATGTCAGAGTTCTGTCTTTGACTGTGACAAGTTTCCAGCCACCACCCCTGTGTACTTCAAGGAACTGAACATATTTATTGCATTTTAGGGTTTCATTTGACAGAAAAATCATCTGATTCTAAGGAGCTGTTTTGTTTGTTTTGTTGCAGCTGTTTTAATTGTGGCATTTGTTTATCAGATATTTGTACTCACAGCTGATAAGTGTAGAGGACGGGAAAGTTGATCTAAGAGTTGTCCGTACATACATACATAGATAGATAGATAGATAGCTTGTTCTTTATATTTTTTAATTTTTGAAAAATGTACGTGTTTTGTTTTTGTTTCCATCTAGATGATCAGAAAAGTCTTTGGTGTTTTTTGATCATTTTAGACAAAGGGGGACATTCTCCAGAACAGATGTGGTTTTATGGAGGCTACAGCTAAATGCTGCCTTCTCTACAGTACAACATAAAATTTTATACATTGCCATCACTGACTGTCATTATTGACCTCAAATTGATTTTGAGGTTAGCACTGTTTCCTCACAGCAAGAAGGTTGTGAATTTGATTCCTCCGCCTATCTCACTGAGGAGGACATCCACTACATCAGTGGTAAGTGATGGATAGCTAACTATCTAAGCAAAGAGAAAAAGAGAAAACATTAGCTACCCACCTCTGTCTTTGAACCAATAGAAAGCTGGTGCTCAGAGGAAGAGGGCGGGCTTTACTTGGTGTCAGTGACAGAAATGAAAAAAAGCTCAAATGAGTGAGAAGGACGATGAAGGAAACATCTGTGCTGTGTCTGCTCTGTAAGTAGAATCTCTGTGTTTGTTTGAATTCTTGTACTTTGACTGTCTGCTCTCCTGATAACTGATGATGGAGGAGAAGACATGAAAAACAAATCAGGCTGAATTCAAGTTCAAAACACCACGAGGACCAACTGCAGGTCTGAACTGACTCTTTATCTTTGCTCAGGAGTCGAGGAAACACAGCAGGCAGTGAAAAGATCAAATCATTCACTCATTATATCAACACAGCTGCACAGTGGACACATGACTTCACTGGGTTATTTAAATACAGTGGATATTTATTATTTATTATCAAAAGAAGTGAATATTTTGTGTATACTCAAAGTGTAGTCAGTAAACTATAATGCTATTGCTGTAGGGTCTACCATACAATGCAAAGCAACTTGAGCCGATTGTTGTTGGGATTTGGTATAATGTATAAATAAAATTAAATTGAACATGATCACAGCAAGAGCTGCTTTATAGATAAGAACTGGAGAAGAGAAGCATGAGGAGTCTGCATACACAGCAAATCCAGCATGTCCAAATTAACACTGTCGGATTTGATTTCAACACTATTAAAGTGTCTATATGGGTCCACACCAGAGAGTGTTAATTTAACTCTTTTTGGAGAGTTGGTACGTTAACTCTGATTTAGTGTTAAACACCAAATCTGTCTGGAGTTGATAATTTAACACTTGGTGTTAAGAGTTTATATATTAACTCTCAAAGAGTATTTTAGTTTAACTACGTAAGAGTTACCTTTAATTCATTCTAAAAAGCGGGAATTTTACTGTTCTGAACTTCTAGAAATTTCTTTTGGAAATAAACATTTACTAAAAAGATGCAATGGTTTTTGAAAAACATTTATTCTGAACTGTGCACCACAATTTCAAAACATTTTCTGAAAGATGTAACAGTATACATGTTCTCACTTTCATTAGAATTTTGTTTATCAAAAGGTCTGACATGGTAAATGCAAATAACAGCATTCTCATCACTTATTTCTTCAATACAATATGCATGTCCTTCATTCATCCCTTTGTGGAACTTCAACGCACTTCTGCTCTCCCCCATATTCCATCTTCACAAGCATATCCTGTGTGGAGATTGAATAAAAATTAGTTGACACTAATTAACGGCACAAATAATCCAGTAAACAATTGCAGCACAGTAAAAAAAAAAAGGAATCCTCTTTGAGCCATTACTTGTGTAAAGTATTTTCCCAAAAGACAAGGACACAGGCAACAGGTAATACTGAACTAAATGTAAAACCTCAACTTTTTTCATTTTTACCTAAACCGTGTGCACAAAACTCTGGAGGGATCTATGCTAACGTAGAATCCAGTCAGGACGTCAGCTACTGCTGTTTGCTCGTTTGTTTGTTTTTTATATGGGCGATCGTTTTCAGGCTTCAAGTAGCACCATTATACCAACGTTTCACATTCTAGACATTGTTTTAGGTGTATTTGACCAAAAGTTTGACTGAAAATTCACATGCAAGCTTTTTTTCAAGGCTGTGGTATTTGCCCGCAAACAATACCTTTCAGCTAGCTAAAACAGAATATTATGCTATCAGCGAGCAACATGGCTAATGCCTTTCACACAGCTTTGTCTCAACTCCAAAGAGCCACAGAAGTAAAAGCTAATAACAACTGAAACAATCTTTGAAAAAATGACTTACCAAGCATGGCAAACAACTCAAATATGTAGAGCAAAATGTTCTGAAACGGCTTCACTTCAGCTTCGATTGGAGGTGCTGGGGGCGGAGTCTGTGAATTTACTCTGTTGGTGTCATAGCCCCTGTAGGAGTTCAGAGTTAAGAGGTCAAGAGTTAATGTTTCCATTGTAACACCTCCAGATTTGACAGAGAAACACTCATTTTTAACACTCGATTTTAACTACTATCATTTTACACCTCAGAGTTACATTAAAAGAATGTGACTCTGCTTAGAGTAAAATTAACTCTACTTTTGCAAGAAGACTACTAACACCAAAACATTTAACACTGTTGAATTTGCTGTGTACTTTTACATCAGTAGTTTGTATGCAGTGAGAATTGGTAATGCAAACAATATATATATATATATATATTTAATTGCACTTTACAGCTCAGGAAACAGAGCGTTCTGTGGTTAGTGCCTGTGTGTTGCAGACAGACAGCGAGCTGAATGCGGGACTTTGCAGAAAGACCTGAGCTAAAAGTGAAGGCTTAAATGTTGACATGAGAAAATTAGAGAACAAGGACACAACTGGACTGAGAACGAGTTACAGGTGAACACAGAGACAACAAGAGAGATGAGTGACAAATACAAGAGCAACATAATAAGTAAGAAATTAACTAACACAAGAGACAATACTGGCTTCATACGGGTGATGCACAGAGACCACTCTCGGGCTAAGATCAGTATATATGATGTTATTTAAACAAGTTAACCCAGAATCTATGATTAGAAGAGTGTGATTTCTGTGTTTGTCAGCTGTTTGTGTGGAGTTGTTCTTTATGTTCACCTCAAATCAACCTGAGTGTCATTTCTCTTTAGTTCTGATCTCACTGCTGAGCTGCACAACAAACCAAGGTCAGTAACCTTCTTCTGTCACAGTTTAAACCTGAGAAATGCTAACAGATTGTCAGTTTTTCATTGTAACCCTCACAGCTCGTCTGACTGTGAGTCCCAGCAGCTCTCAGTTCTTTAAAGGAGACTTTGTGTCTCTGAGCTGTGAGGAGGACGACAGCTCTGCTGGATGGACTCTGAGGAGAAACACAAGCAAACAACAGAGGTCTCAGTGTGGAAGTACATGGGGAAAACCAGCTGGTTCTTCATGTAACACCTCTATGATGCTTCATGACAGTGGAGTTTACTGGTGTGAGTCCAGAGAGGGTCCCATCAGTAACATGGTTAACCTGACAGTCACTGGTAAGCTGAGTGTGTGGAGTTGATGAAGCTGTGTGTAAATGGATGAAATGCTGTAGTTTGTCTCTGTGTTGAGGTGGATCAGTGATCCTGCAGAGTCCTGTCCTCCCTGTGATGGAGGGAGATGACGTCACTCTGCTCTGTAAAACAAAGACCACTCCCTCCAACCTCCCAGCTGCTTTCTATAAAGATGGCTCCCTCATCAGGAAGCAGCCTACAGGTCACATGACCATCCAGCATGTTTCCAGGTCTGATGAAGGCCTCTACAAGTGTGACATCAGCGGTCATGGAGAGTCTCCATCCAGCTGGATCACTGTCACAGGTGACACACTCACCTGTCTGTGTTTCTGCAGCTTTCAACATTCACAATGTGACGACAACTTAATGACTGTGTTTGCTTTGTTTTAGACAAACACACCACCACACCTCCACCTGGATCCACATCTCCACCTACATCCAGCTCTGCTCCTGGTTCCACCTCCATCACTCTTCCTCCATCACTCTCTCCTCTTGATCTCTCTGTGCTTTCATTTGTTGGATCAGTCTGTGTTGGGGTTCTACTGGTGTTACTGGTTCTGCTGGTGAGACGATGTGTTCACAGGAAACCTGAAGGTGAGACTCAGACTTCCTGATCTTTCATGTCTGAGTTTGTTTAGTAGAATAAAGTTCACATTCATTATGATCATTAAACAAAATAAATAAGAAAGGTCAGGATAGGTTAATTAAAGAATCTAAATTGCCCATAGTTGTGAATGCGTGAGTGAGAATGTTTTTCTTTCTCTGTGTGTTGGCCCTGCGCCTGACTGGTGATCTGTCCAGGGTGTACCCCACCTCTCACCCTAAGACAGCTGGGATAGGCTCCAGCGCCCCCCGCGACCCTGAAAAGAATAAGCAGAGGCAAATGGATGGATGGAAATTTAAAAAACCAAACAAACCAAACAATAAAACCCAAGAATCATATGACCTCCTATGAGCAGTGTTGCCACAGTTACTTAGAAAAAGTAATATATTACGGACTACTGATTACTCCTTCCAAAAGTAACTTAGTTACTTTACTGATTACTTTATTTTTAAAGTAACTAAGTTAGATTACTAGTTACTTTATTAGTTACTTTCAGAAGCTGCCAATAACACTCCCCTCTGCCTCAACATAAAAACATCAACCGATTTTGCCAATACTCACTTTATTGGAAGTGTATTTTAACAGTAATGTCAACAATATATCTCCTGACATTTGAAGTTGAACTTAAAACTTTTTTCCTGACAGAAATACTTGTTTGTATGAAAATAAAGACAGTCTTGTTACTTCACTTAACATAAATACTTTTTATAAAAAAATAAGTCCATCCATCCATTCGCTTCCGCTTCTCCTTTTCAGGGTCGCGGGGGGCGCTGGAGCCTATCCCAGCTGTCATAGGGCGAGAGGCGGGGTACACCCTGGACAGGTCGCCAGTCTGTCGCAGGGCTAACACACAGGTACAGACAGCCATTCGCGCTCACATTCACACCTAGTGGCAATTTGGATTTTCCAATTAACCTATCCCCACAAGCTGCATGTCTTTGGACGGTGGGAGTACCCGGAGGGAACCCACGCAAACACGGGGAGAACATGCAAACTCCACACAGAAAGACCCCGGCCTGATGTTGGAATTGAACTCAGGACCTTCTTGCTGTGCGGCAACAGTGCTAACCACTGTGCCGCCCAAAAAAATAAGTCGACTTCATTTATCATAAATACTTTTTATGAAGGCAGCACGGTGGCACGGTGGTTAGCACTGTTGCCGCACAGCAAGAAGGTCCTGAGTTCAATTCCACCATCAGGCCGGGGTCTTTCTGTGTGGAGTTTGCATGTTCTCCCCGTGTTTGTGTGGGTTCTCTCCGGGTACTCCGGCTTCCTCCCACTGTCCAAAGACATGCAGCTTGTGGGGATAGGTTAATTGGTTAATCCAATTTGCCCATAGGTGTGAATGTGAGTGCAAATGGTTGTCTGTACCTGTGTGTTGGCCCTGCGACAGACTGGCGACCTGTCCAGGGTGTACCCCACCTCTCGCCCTATGACAGCTTGGATAGGCTCCAGCGCCCCCCGCGACCCTGAAAAGGATAAGCGGACGCGGATGGATGGATGGACTTTTTATGGGAAAAAAAAGGAGTCTTTCTTGACTTTATTTAACATAAATACTTTTTATAAAAAAACAAACAAACAAACAAAGAGTCTTTCTTGACTTCCCTTAAGATACTTTTTATACCATCCACATGTAAGCACTATTGTCCGCTTTTGTAACTTTGGACTAATCTTATGAAAAAAAAAGAGACTGCAGGTCCAACTTAAATTGCCTTACTTCCTTGCAGGTAATTGATTTAAGTTAATCAACTTGAAAACTTTAATAAGTTAATTAAGTGACTTTGATAAACTTAATTCAATTACTTGTAAATAGTTATTTAAATTGGATTCTCCATTCTCTGTTTTTTCAGTATATGTTGTAAACAGTATACTCTACTGTTTCCCCCATAACATGCGATGGCATGTTATGGGGGAAACAGTAGAGTGGAGCGAGTAAACCAGTGGTTGTACCTCATTAACAGAAGCTTCTCAAACCTTTTGTCAGAAAGTCGATTTCTTTTAGGCGTGAGCACCAAACCTCCCAGACTAAAAAGTCGCTCCACAGGAGCACTTGATGGGGTTGGAGTGTTATACTTTAAAAAAATTGTCTTTATGCTTGAAAATTTATGCAGAATCTGAAGGTCGTAGCCTGACATCAGGTAGTCCATGACTTCTTTTTCTGCAGAATAGGTCTCCTCCTCTGGCTCTGCCTCAAAAGTGAAAAAGTCCATCTCACCTTGGCTGTTAGATGTAGTAGCACTGGGCACACTGGCAGGGTTTTTTGCCAGAGGAGCAGTGGTGCAACACTCTGCTGTCAGAAGCTGTTTAACTCGCTCCCTCCTTCCTGCATCTCTCAGCCATCGGAGTTTGAATTTTGGACAACTGGCAGCTGCAAGAAGGGCATCTTTGTCGTCCAGCACACCGGCGAAACGAGTCTGAATAGCCTAAAAAAACACAATTGATATTTTTATGCCTACAATTTATTATGTTATTGAATTATTTGCAAACCATGCCTAATATGAGATCAGTATTATGGATTTATTTTGTTTTAGGTTACTTGTAAACATTTTAATTGTTTTAATCTTATTTTTCAATGATAATTAATATTCTGTTCCATATTTGTGAATTGTATGAAGCAAAAAATCTGACTAATTTCAAGATAGAGCGTACCTGTACAATGGCATCTGGAAGGCCTGCAGTCATCCTGGAGAGGTCATCTTTCACAGCCTGGGTCTTCTGCATCAGAACTTCAAGTGTTGGTAGTAAAGTTCCATATGGACAGTCGCCTTGTAAAATGTCCAGTGCTGCAGTCAGAGGTTTCATGGCCATGCAGTACTCATGCAGGAACTGGTATTCTTGATCTTTGAAGCACCTCAGTCCTAGCTTTGTGCACAGAGTATTCAGCTCACCCATGGGGATTTCTGCAATTCTCTTTACAGCATCAAAAAAGGAATTCCACCTTATGGATGTTGGTATTAGGAGCTTTCTTTTGCTGATTTCTTCCACTGTTTCTGATGCAAGTGTAGATCTACTCGATTTGGTCCAAAGAGCTGTGCATTTTGCTGTGCTGCTCCTATACACAGCCCTGCTCTCTGCATTGGTTGTTAAATGTTTCTCCACATCACGTGTGCAAATTATGTTGATGGTGTGCGAAGCACACCTGCGGTGCGGGGGAAGAGACAGCTGACCATCACTTTCATTCTCAGCCGAGAGGATTTCTGACAGATCAGAAAAAGTGACATCATCGTCTTTGGGGCTGGACTCTTCCTCCTCCGTCTCATCATCGGACTCCGTGACAGGATGATAAACTTGAAACGCCTTAACAAAGTTGGATCCATTATCAGTAACTGTTGCAACTACTTTGTTGAGTAATCCATAAGAGGAGTGGATGTTTTCGATTTCTGTACCAATGACATCATACATGTGTCTACCACGAATTCGCCTACATGCTAATGCAACCTTGTGACGCTCTAATGTGGTTCTACTGATCCAGTGGAGCGTTACTCCCATATAGCTTCTGTTGTTAGCAGTCCAAATATCCGCGGTAGTTGAAACAAAGTCAATCTCATTTAGTGTGGCCTTCAAATTTCTCTCCATTTCTGTAAACTCCTTCTCCAAGTAAGAAGTAAAAGTCATTCGGTGAGGCAGCTCGGCATTAACAGAAGTAGGGGTCTTTTTTATTATGGCACGAAACGAGGGCAAGTCAACAGTGTTTATAGGTAGCATTTCTTCTACAATATACTGCGCGCCCAACTTCATCAATTCTTCATCACTTACTGGTTTTGCACCAAAGTCCAACTTTTGTTGTTTGGGGGGTGTAGGACCTTCTGCGGAAGTCACGGCTCTCTGCTTCGGACCACTTGGTGGGACTCTCTCTGTGAGTTTGACTGTGCTGTGCTGCGACTCCAAATGTTTCTTTAAGTTTGACGTAGTGTTTTTGAAGGTAGATAACACTTTTTCGCCAACACAGAGTGTACAACGAACCTTAATATTTAAATATTTAGTTGACAGAAACTCAAAATAGTGACCATATTTCCAGCTAAAGAACGAACATCTCTCTCCCTCCATTGTTGTTTACACTTTTTTACGTCGCTGGCTGCTTGTGAGCGGGAAACGTGACCTATCGCTTATGTGACGTTTCACGACACGTATGCGTTTGTCATCCGCTGAGACGAAAAGAAGAAACCAAATCTTTTTGCTTAAAAAATAGTAACGCACAGTGGTTTGGACAAGTAACTTTAATCTGACTACTGTTATGGAAATAGTAACGCGTTAGATTAGTCGTTACTGAAAAAGTGGTCATATTCGGAGTAACGCATTACTAAGCAACGCGTTACCGGCATCACTGCCTATGAGCAATTGCTTTGGTGAAAGTGGGAAGGAAAATCTGCCTTTTATCAGGAAGGAACCTCCAGCAGAAACAGGCTCAGGGAGGGGCAGCCATCTGCCGTGATTGGTTGGGGTGAGGGGAGGCAGACAGACAGAGGCACGCTGTGGAAGAGAGGTAGAGATGTATAAGGGCTAATATTTAAATGCAGAGAGGAATAAAAGCACATAGTGAGTGAAAAAGGTGACTGACAAAGAAACACTCGTGCATCGTTGGAATCTTGCTTTTCGGCACCACTTTGAGACAAACAGGGAAAAAAAGCTCACATATTAATTTTAATATGCACACTGATGTAATCTGGTCAAAAATAACTAGAGGGTTTCTAAGTGTTCCTGAAGTTGTATAGTTTTAATGTTTTATTTGGGAATAGAATGGTGTGTATGTGTGAGTTTGGTGATGGAGTTTTTAATATGGATGAATTATGAATTTTTTATGAATTATTATGTCTACTTTTTATGTTTTATGGACAACAGATGGAAATTAGCCCTTGGCTATAATCTGGTATGTTTACATTCATGTAAGTTTTTTTTTACATGTATGTTCATTAACATGCACTGTCCTAAATAAAATAAAGAGTAATAAAGAGTAAGGCCAAGGTAATGATATCAGTACGTATCTGGTTAGATACCACATGTCTGAGATTTATTCTGGGTCGAATCTCTGTTTAGAGATGTAATTCACATTATTTGGATCATTTCAGCAAATCAAGAAGAAAGTGAAGAAGACGACCTCATCACTTATGTCATCATTGAGATATCAGTTCATCAAGAACAATCTGACAAAGAAAGACGAGGTAGTATTTTTTTTTTTTCTTTATGGTGGGCTGTGGGTCAAAGGTCTGTTTTTAATATTCTTAGTAAGTATATAAATAATCTTTTCCTAAAGAAGTATTGCAAACCAATAATAAAAATGATTAAAAAAAACATGTAAACAGAGAGACATTACAATTTTATCTAAATGAAAATCTTCAACAAATATAGTTGCTAATAATAGTGTATACTTTATTGATCCCCTCTCTCTGCGTTTGACCCACTCACTCAGTGAAGCAGTGGGCAGCCACACTGGGGAGCACTGTGTAGGGACGGCACCTAGCTCAAGGGTACCTCAGGGTAACCGTTCAGTGGACTCGAACCACCAACTTTCCAATAATGGGGCGACCACTCTACCTACTGAGCTATCCCTGCCCCAAAAAGAGCTAATTGGCAGCTGAAACAGGAACACATATTTAATAGAAAGATGTGAGATATATTGCATTTATTTTATTGTGTCAAATATGAACTCCCTAATGTTCATAGCCAGGGATCCGTCTGCCAGGGCCTCCGCTCCTGGCCACTGCCAAGCACACAATGTTTCCTGACCTCTACAGTGCCTTGTGCGGGTGGTGGTGGTGGTGGTGGGCATACAAAAGGGTTGACTAATGTCCCTTTTTTGGGCTATGCCCAGCCAGGCCCGATGGACCTCTGCTCAAAGGAGTTTTTGAATTGCTCTTTATCTGATCCCAGGACCAATTTAGCAGATCCTACTAATCACACACAACGTGCTCTGTTTACGGAAGTAAAAATGGCAGCTACAGAGTTAGTAGGTGTTGTTGCAGCAATATATCAATTTCTGCAGAGTCATAACCGAAAGAATTTTGACAAATTAACTAGACAGAAAACTCCGTTTCTGTCCATTGACTCGCTCCGTCTCCAGTTTCTGCCCCATGCTTTCTAGTTTGTCTTTTCTGGCACTGATAATTGGTAGGTACAAAAGTGACCTAGGTCGGATTTGAAAATATCGGATTTGTGCTGTTCAAACTGTCATAACATGATTGGATATGGGTCGCATAGGGTCAAAAAAAGTTAGATTTGATGCACTTTCGCATTTAGTGTGAACGTAGCCTTAGAATCTAATCCCTGGTTTTTGCAGATGATGTGGTTCTGTTTGCTTAATCGGGTGAGTTTTCACCGAGGAGTGCCTCGCCTCTCCCTTAGAGATAGCGTGAGAAGTTCAGCCATCCCGGAGAGGCTCAGAGTAGAGCCACCGCTCCGCCACATTAAAAGGATCCAGTTGCGGTGGTTCGGATATCTGACAAGGATGCCTCTTGGATGAGGTGTCCCACTGGGAGTACGCCCAGGGGCAGACCCAGGACATGCTTTAGAGCAGTGGTTCTTAACCTGGGTTCGATCGAACCCTAGGGGTTCGGTGAGTCGGTCTCAGGGGTTCGGCAGAGCCTCCACCGTGACATGCACGGCTCATTTTGTGCACCAATAAAAAACATATCTATGTCTTGAATTTGAAAAAAAGCATATTTTATTTTTCACTAAAGAGGGGTTCAGTGAATGCGCATATGAAACTGGTGGGGTTCGGTACCTCCAACAAGGTTAAGAACCACTGCTTTAGAGATAATATTCCTCAGCAGTCTTTGGGAATGATGGTGTTTCCCTGGACAAACTGGAGGAGGTGGCCAAGGAGGTGGCCAAGGAGGTGGAGTTCTGGGCTTCTCTTCTTAGGGTGCTTCCCCTGCAGATAAGCAGAAATAAATGTGACAGATCAGCAAATTTCTTTAGAGAGTCTTTGATTTTAACTAATGACTCAGCCTCAGGTCCAGATGGCAGGTATGTTGTGACACTCAGAACATTATCAGTGTTGTAATTGAGCAGTAGGACCTTAGAGCAGCTCTGATTAGTCTGACATGTATCTGCTGTCTGGTTTTTGGCCCACGTCAATTTATTGCCATATTTGCATATGGTAAATGGCCTGTATTTGTATAGCGCTTTACTTTGTGTTTTACTTTGTCCCTATGGGCCCCAAAGCGCTTTACACTACATTCAGTCATCCACCCATTCACACACACGTTCACACACTTGTGATGGCAAGCTACATTGTAGCCACAGCTGCTCTGGGGCGCATTGAGAAAGGCGAGGCTGCCGGACACTGGCGCCACCGGGCCCTCTGACCACCACCAGTAGGCAACGGGTGAAGTGTCTTGCCCAAGGACACAACAACCGAGACTGTCGGTTGTTGGTTGTCGGTCGATATAAAGAAAACGACTGAATTGACAAGATGTTGTTTAATATAATAAACACTTTTTACCGTTTCAAAGTTCGGCAAACTGTAAAACCAACTTCCTGTTGTTGATTACAGTTCATCCATCACACAGTTCATTCTCACCACAGTTTTTACTGGTTTGTCTAACAATAGTGTTCATGTTGTGAGAACATCTTTGCTTTTTGCTCTGTGGTGAAGAGTGTCAGTCTGCAGTGGAAAAAGATGGCAGCTTTGTGGTCGTCCACCTGCATCTTTCTCAGAAACAGCCTCCAGTTCTTTGTGGTCACTCAGTGTTTCACAGCAGAGGTGTTAAGATGAGAGAAAAAACTGTACAAAGATGCTGCGGTTTATAAAGCAGAACATCGGTGCCATGTAGCTCCTCCTGTTCATGACCCATCACATTTCTCAGGTTATTGAACCGTGTGAAGAACAGAAAGAAAGTTCTTGTTATTTCTTCACTATATTGGACGATAAACTCTGGGAAGTCACACAAACAGTGTTTGTGGGACAAATTCATCTGGTTGCAAATGTGACCCTTGCAGTGGCCGGCACTGTCATGGACTCTCGTGATGAAACATTAGAAACAGTAAAAATGTTTTGCTTTGTGTAGCTACACTGGTGTATTGTTGTAGCTTCAATGAGTTTTGTTTTCATTTTGCAGATATTTATTTTGTAGTTGTGATCTACTCAGCAGTGAGAAGTGAAGACGTCAGTTATGGACAAACAACCATCAGAACAAGCAGGCCCAGGTACAGCTGCTCTTTATCTTTGACTTTGCATAGAGACAAGCTCGCTGCTCATCCTGTTTGCATCCATGATGCTAAGATAAGCTGATCAAACCTCATCCTGGATCAAACTCAGAGCTCTGACCCAGTTGAACTGGGACTGTGTGTGATGCAGAGAGATGGAGGTTGGAGGTCTTGACTGAACTACAAAGCTTGTAATCATGTTTCCTGTTGTTTGAACTGTGTGTGTTTGTGTTCAGACTTTAAACCAGAGCCAGACGTCGTCTACTCTTCACTGAAGTAGTCCACCAGTCCAACCACTGACGTCCAGCTGCTGGTCTCTAACTGGTCCCCCCAGCACCTCAGACCAGAGTAAAAAAAATACATAAAACACATTTTTATATGTTTTATGTATTTTTTGTTGGAATATTTAATATTTTTTCAGGCTAAATGAGTAATGTGCAAAGGGCCTATATCCCGTGTATATTAGTTAGTGAAATCATAATTCAGAATGTCTTCAGAAACAAACACATTGTGGTGATAAGTATAGCAAAGTTAGAAGAGATGGCGCACACATCTGCATCTGGTTAAAAGGAAAAAACACACAAACATGAAAGAGTTTGCCAGATTTGTGCTAAATGAAATAGCTGGGAGTGGAAATATGGATATTTACAGTCTTGTGCAATAAAGAATATGTGTGTTGTATCACAAGACACAATAAGACCAATGTGTTTCACTGATTCATCTACACAAGCATTTTGTAGAGGGTATAAGCACTGTGGCAGTTGTTCGGCTGGAAACGACTGTGAGGGCCTGTTACGAACTTGTATGTCCGTGTGTTTGTTTGTGCAGGTGCTGTGTTTTTGTCTATGTTAATTCAGCTCTGCCAGGGCCCTGTTCCGATTGGTGCGTGGATATACTGCCCCGGCGTGATTGGATCCAGCTGGAGGACCCGCCCAATAAAAGGAGGCTGGAGCGCTACAGCGGGAGAGGTCCTCGCATTTCTCCTCATCACCCAGCAGTAGTCCTGTGGTAGCCGCTGGCTGCAGTATACGTGCGAAAATTGTGGAAGTGGAGTGGGTAGGGGTGAGCTGCCGTTTATTTTGATCACCCGTTTTCTCCTGTTTTTGAGTTGGTTAAGGAGGTCAGACTCTGTCTTTATTTTTTACTTTATTTTGGTGAGGTCAGGGGTGCGGGATTTGTGTAGGTTTGTTTTGTTTATTGTTTTGGCCTTGGCTCACCCTGAAGTGTTGACACTCCCGTTTTGGTTCTCTTTATTCACCTTGTAAATAAATCACTTCACATCTAACGGATTTGTTGCGTGTGACTGCTCGGGTCTTGGGGGGGGGAAGCGAGTGCCTCGCTCATGTTATGGCCTGGCCCTAGACGGGTCGTAACATGAATTGGGGGCTCGTCCTCTGCCTTTTTCTGTGGGTTTTTGCGTGTGTTTGGTCTGTTGGCGGTTTTCTTGGGTGTGGGGGTGGTAGGTGTGTGGCATTATGGAGTTTTCTTTGGATGATTTTGTTACTTCGCCTTCGTGGGATAGAATTGTGAAGTGCAGAAAAGCGGATTTGCTTATCATTGCTAGTTGTAATGATGTTCAAGTGTCCTATGGTGCCCGCAAAGCGGTGGTTAGGGACGCTTTGTGTGCAGAGTTGGTGGAGCGAGGCGTTCTTCCTGCCCCGCAGGCAGCTGTAGAGCAGCCTGATGGCGGGGGTGTGAAGGTGGCTCCGGAGGCTGAGCCGGGGTCGGATGCCAAAGGGCCTGTTAACGTGCTACCAGCCGAGGCGGACTCTGATGCGGCTGAGGCGGGCTCTGACACAGCCGAGGCGGACCCTGATGCTGCTGGGGCGAAGCCTGAAGCAGCTGAGTCTGGTACGGCCGGGGAACCCCTGGCGGGGCGGTCTACGGAAGATCTCCGTTTGACCCTCCGTATTAGGGAGGTGGAAGCCCGTGCTAAAGAGCTTGAGGTACAAGCAATGCACCTCCGTGTCAGAGCTTTGGAGCTGGAGCGAAAGCCCTCCACATCTGCCTCTAGTCATCCTAGTACGTCCACCGTGGTCCCGACAGGTTTTGACATCACCAAACACGTTAAACTGGTTCCCCCGTTTCGTGAGGCCGAAGTGGATTCCTATTTTAACGCTTTTGAGCGTATAGCGGCCGCGTTAAGTTGGCTGAAGGAATTTTGGCCGCTGCTGTTACAATGCAAATTGGTTGGCAAAGCCCAGGAGGTGTGTACCAGGCTATCAATTGAAGATAGCCTGGATTATGACGTCATGAAGAAGACTGTGTTGCAGGCATATGAGCTCGTCCCAGAAGCCTACCGTCAAAAATTTAGGAAGTGTGAAAAAACCGCCAATCAGACATTTGTGGAGTTTGCCCGTGAAAAAAGTCGCCTGTTTGAACGATGGTTGCAGGCCAGTAAAGCACAGGATTTCGAGGGGCTGAAAGAGCTTCTTTTGTTAGAGGAATTCAAAAAATGTTTGCCGGACCAAGTAGTTATTTATCTGAATGAGCAAAAGGTGCCCTCACTTGCTAAAGCGGCAGTGATGGCTGATGAGTTTACTCTCACCCACAACTATATTTTCAGCCGCTGTCTCACAGAATATTAGGGTGGGACAGGAAAGGAAGATAAAGTCACCAAAGATAGGACTGAAAGATAGACAGGAGGATGGTGTTAATCGCGACTGTTTTTATTGTCGCGGACCCGGACATCTAATCGCTGTCTGTCCTGCGCTCCGGAGGAAAGAGCAGCGCAAAGGCTCTAGAAATCCAGCGGGCGTAGGTCTCATCAAAGTTGTCCCTTTGCCTAAATCGCATTCCACTCTCACCCGTGATTTGCACCATGTGGATGCAGAAATAGAGCCACGTTTTAAACCGTTCATCACGAAAGGCTTTGTTTCTGTGACGGGAGAAGAGGGGGACAAAGTGCCTGTTACTATTCTTCGGGACACAGGTGCGCATCAGTCGTTTATGTTGGATAGTGTACTACCATTGTCAGATAAAACTGCTTGTGATTCGGATGTGTTGGTTTGGGGAATTAAGATGAGCGTTCTTCGGGCGCCGTTACACAAAGTCCATTTACATTCGCCCGTGAAAACGGGGCATGTCAAAGTTGCGGTGAGTTCCCAGTTGCCGATTAAAGGGGTTTCGTTTATTTTAGGAAATGACTTGGCTGGTGGGACAGTTTTCCCACCGCCTGAAGTGGTGGAAACGCCTATTTCTTCTGTCACCGAGGTTGCCGCCCCTTTGTCAAATGTGTTTCCTGTTTGTGCAATCACTCGTGCGCAGTCACGCAAATTTGATGACGTTATGGATGTTGCTGACACGTTTATGGCGATGCCAGACGAGAGAATATCTCCCAGCCGTGAGAGTGACAGAACAAAAAGCGATGTGATGAAACTGATGCCAGAGCTGGATGAGAAATTGAATAGGGATGCATTGATAACCGCTCAGCAGAATGACTCATCACTGGCTCCCTGTTTTCTATCTGCAGCTAAGGGTGCAGGAAGTGAATCACCCACTTCTTATTTTTTGCAAGATGGAGTTCTTATGAGGAGGTGGTCCTCTGACCGGTGTGGTTTGCCTGGTGCTACGCAGGTGGTGGTGCCGAAGCCACATCGAGGGCAGGTGCTTAGCTTAGCGCATGATGCCAGCATGGCTGGACATCTTGGGGTGAACAAAACATATCATCGGGTGTTGCGCAACTTCTTTTGGCCAGGGTTGAAAGCTGATGTGGTGGCATATTGCCGTACCTGTACCACATGTCAGATGGCGGGGAAACCTAACAGACCTATTCCACCTGCTCCGTTACATCCTATTCCAGTAATAGGTGAGCCGTTTGAAAAAGTAATATTGTATTGTGTGGGTCCCCTGCCAAAAACCAAATCCGGACACCAATACATACTTACAATAATGTGTTCAGCAACAAGGTACCCAGAGGCAATTCCACTACGCACGCTGAAAGCAAAACCGGTGCTAAAAGCACTACTTAAATTTTTCTCTACTTTCGGGCTTCCAAAGGTTGTTCAAACAGACCAAGGAACGAATTTCACCTCAAAAATGTTTGCACAGGTTGTGGAGGAGTTGCACATAAAACATGTAAAATCCAGTCCATACCACCCGGAAAGTCAAGGTGCTCTGGAAAGATTCCATCAAACCCTCAAAGCTATGCTGCGCAAGTTCTGCGCGGGGTCGGATAGAGAATGGGATGAGGGTCTGCCGTTATTGTTGTTTGCAGTCAGAGAAACCACTCAGGAATCCTTGGGATTCAGTCCGATGGATCTGGTGTTTGGACACGTGGTCCGCGGTCCCCTCCGCCTTCTGAAGGAGAGGTGGTTGTCAGAAACTTCTGAAACTCAGCATAATGTTCTGGATTATGTTAGCGGACTTCGGGAAAAGCTTCACCTTGCATGTCAGTTAGCTCGAGAGAATCTGTCACATACGCAAGCTAAAATGAAAACTCGCTATGATAAAAAAAGCTGTTTGCAGAAGTTTTCAGCCGGGAGAGAAAGTGTTGGTGTTGTTGCCTGTGGTAGGGTCCAGCTTATCAGCTCAGTTCGCTGGCCCATATGTGGTGGAACAAAAACTCATTGACAACAACTATGTGATCCAGACCCCAGACCGCCGGAGAAAGTCTAGGGTTTGTCATATTAATCTGTTAAAATCGTTTCACTCGAGGAGTCCTTCGGGTGCGCCGTCTCCAGTGTGCGCCGCTAGTACTGTTTCTCCCTATGAACCCTCTGATGACGGGCTACTCCAGAAAAGTGAAGCGCTGGGTAGCGGCCGGTTGAAAAATTCGGAGATCTTAAATGATTTAGACACATATTTAGTCCACCTGTCTGAACCCGCTCGAGCTGACATCACTGATCTGATAGAAAACAACTTATCACTTTTTTCTGATCACCCTCGTCAAACTGCGGTCCTGTGCCACGATATTGATGTGGAAGGACATAAACCGATTAAGCAACATGCTTACCGAGTGAACCCAGTGAAAAGGGCGATAATGCAGAAGGAAGTTGACTATCTCTTAGAACACGGTTTAGCCTTTCCGAGCGCCAGCGCATGGAGTTCGCCGTGTGTGCTAGTACCAAAATCCGACAACACTCCTCGGTTTTGTAATGATTACAGGAAAGTTAACGCTGTTACCAAACCTGATTCATTTCCTCTTCCTAGAATGGAGGATTGTATTGATAGAGTGGGATCGGCATCGTTTGTAACCAAACTTGATTTGTTAAAAGGTTACTGGCAAGTACCTTTAACTCCCCGAGCCTCTGAAATATCTGCTTTTGTTACACCGGACCATTTTCTCCAGTACACGGTTATGCCGTTTGGGTTGCGTAATGCACCCGCTACTTTCCAGCGCCTTATGGCCAAAGTACTGGCGGGCGTGAATAACTGCGATGCCTACCTGGACGATGTTGTCATTTACTCATCCACCTGGTCTGACCACTTACAAACACTCTCTCTTGTTTTCAGCCGTTTTCAGGAGGCCTCGCTTACGTTGAACCTAGCCAAATTTGAATTTGGCAGAGCCACCATCACATATCTGGGAAAACAGGTGGGTCAGGGACAGATACTGCCGGTGACCGCGAAAATACAGGCGATCGTTGAGTTTCCAGTCCCACAAACGAGAAGGGCGCTGCGCCGATTTCTAGGAATGTGTGGTTATTATAGAGGGTTTTGTAAGAACTTTGCCACTGTCGTCGTTCCTCTCACCGATTTGATCAGTCCGAAGAAGCCTTTTGTGTGGACGCCTGTTTGTCAGACTGCTTTCCAGTCTGCGAAAGCATTACTGTGCAGTTCCCCTGTTCTTACGGCCCCGAATTTCATGTCCCCTTTCAAGCTCGAGGTTGACGCTAGTGCGGTTGGTGCAGGAGCTGTCCTTATGCAGGAAGACCATTGCGGCGTGGATCGCCCAATTTGTTACTTCTCAAAAAAATTCAACAAACATCAGATGAACTACAGTACCATTGAAAAGGAAGCCCTTGCCTTGTTGTTAGCCCTACAGCATTTCGAGGTGTATATCGGATCCAGCTCTATCCCTGTTCAAGTGTTCACTGACCATAACCCATTGGTTTTTCTCTCCCAGATGCAAAACTCAAATCAGAGACTTATGCGTTGGTCCCTTCTCTTGCAAGACTTCAACCTGCAGATCAGGCATAAGAAAGGGACGGAAAATGTCATCGCGGACGCCCTGTCGAGAGCAATTTTGTAGTCTAGGATTAAACACTAGAAGGATTGTTTAATTCTTATGGAAGGGGGTGTTACGAACTTGTATGTCCGTGTGTTTGTTTGTGCAGGTGCTGTGTTTTTGTCTATGTTAATTCAGCTCTGCCAGGGCCCTGTTCCGATTGGTGCGTGGACTTACTGCCCCGGCGTGATTGGATCCAGCTGGAGGACCCGCCCAATAAAAGGAGGCTGGAGCGCTACAGCGGGAGAGGTCCTCGCATTTCTCCTCATCACCCAGCAGTAGTCCTGTGGTAGCCGCTGGCTGCAGTATACGTGCGAAAATTGTGGAAGTGGAGTGGGTAGGGGTGAGCTGCCGTTTATTTTGATCACCCGTTTTCTCCTGTTTTTGAGTTGGTTAAGGAGGTCAGACTCTGTCTTTATTTTTGACTTTATTTTGGTGAGGTCAGGGGTGCGGGATTTGTGTAGGTTTGTTTTGTTTATTGTTTTGGCCTTGGCTCACCCTGAAGTGTTGACACTCCCGTTTTGGTTCTCTTTATTCACCTTGTAAATAAATCACTTCACATCTAACGGATTTGTTGCGTGTGACTGCTCGGGTCTTGGGGGGGGGGGGGGGGGGGGGGAAGCGAGTGCCTCGCTCATGTTATGGCCTGGCCCTAGACGGGTCGTAACAGGGCCAAATTTCAACTTTGTCAAATATGAGTTTGGAGCTTAATCTCAAAATTGACAATGTTTTTTTTTTTTTTCTTAAAATGGCCCCAATACTCTCTCATAGCAGCATGACAGTCGTACTAATCTATTAACAACCAATTTGTGCTGCTGCTATTTTCAGAAACGAATCAATGTCCATTTAGGTAAGAGGGATGACTTTACATCTCAGTGGGTATAACACTCCTGTGACTTTGCTGGGGGCATCTTAAGATCACCACAGATGATGTGTTTTTAACGTTCTGTGAAAAGTAAAGTCTGATTTTCTGTGAAACTCAGGGGGTCCTGACAGTGCTCTTCTTCTGTTCTGCACAACAGATTTAACAAAAGGTAAATCTGGTGAAGAATCAGTCACATTATACTCAGTGCATTACGTATACATATGCATAATTTATGATCCCACAAATGTGTCTTTTCATAATTATGTAATGTTTCACTTTTACCACATGGTGGCAGTGTTTTCACACTGAATTAATTAATATTTTGCCCTCCACACCATAGATTACCGTTCACATTTTACTTCAAGATGTCAGACTTTAGTTGCTTTTTTACCTAAGAGGATTCGGAAGCTATTTGTTAAATATAGAAAAGTAAAATATATATCTATCTATAAAATTATCATATCTTATCTATAAAATTTTCTTGATTCCAGTGAGTTGGAATAATTTATAATTAGAGGTTACAAATGATCAGATAGCCATCACCTGGAAAGTTTAGTGTTGATTTATAGATTAATGATTTTCAAATACAATCCAAATCTAATTTATTTATATAGCACATTTAAAAGGTGGAAAGTTTGCCCAAAGTGCTGTACAAAAATAAAACAGGATATAAAACAAAAGATAAAACCATTCACATTAAAACACGCACATGAAGGGAAAAAAGCATATCAACTCACACCAGTCTAAATGCTAAATGCTGAAAAAACTTGTGTTTTCAAAAGAGACTTAAAAGGAAGAAGCGTAGATGCCTGTCTAATATTTAAAGGCAACATATTCCAAAGTTTGGGAGCCACAATTGAAAAAGCTCGTTCTCCTTTAAGTTTCAACCAGTTTTGGGGACAACCGAAAGCAGCAGGTCAGCTGATCTAAGGTCCTTCAACCCTTTAGATCAGTGTTCCAAGAATACTGTGGTTGGTCAACAACATCAAAGGCTGCAGTAAGATCTAAAAGCACAAGAATTGCGGATCTTCCGCAATCATTTGCTAGAATTACGTAATTAAAAGCCCGTAAAAGTGTTGTTTTAGTGGAGTGTAGATGTTTAAAACCAGACTGAAAAAACACCATTACTATCCAAAAACATAATCAGTTGGGAAAAAAAAACTTTTTTTTCCAATAGCTTTGAAAGGAATGTGAGTTTTCAGTCTAACATTTCAGCAAACCGAGACAGAGGTCAAGGTCACTTTGAAGAGTGTGCCCCTGCTGATGTGTAGGGCTTTCTACAGACTGTACAATGTTAAAAGATTGAATAAGATTTAAAAATTCCTGAGCAAACGATCCATCAGGGGAACAGACGTGAATATTAAAATCACCAACTATTAAAATCCAATCATGAGAAGTTCAAAGCTGGAGGGGGAAACTGGTACATGGAGTTGTTTGCAGTGAAAGTTATTTTAGAAACAGTCAGTATTCCTCCTCCTCTACCTGATATCCTTAGAGCATTAAGAAATGAGCAGTCAGAGGGCAACAGTAGCCAGCAGGCTCACCGCCACCCAACCCCATCACAAGAACCAGACAAGAGGCAACAGGTTCCAGGAGATGCCCTGGGATGGAACAGACAATAACAAACTGGAGCAGCCGCTGAAGAAACACTAAGGCAAGGTTTAAACTTGACCAGCTTAAACCTTAAACCAGTACATTTACGGCGTTAATGACGGTGTGTCGGGGCAGGTGGAAGTGCTCCATGTAGCAAGTAAGAACATCAGCTAGGGGCGGTGGATACTCTGTTCTTAACTCTTTCTGATTAGAGCTTTTAAAACTTATGGCAGAAAACTGAAGATCTAAAAGTTTTGGGGCATTCATACACCAGTTGTGAGTTGATTGGGTGGCAAGAACTGTCAGAAACAAAACAAACAATAACACAATTGACAGAAGCAGACGGCAAGCCGCACACACTGGTGCTATCTTGATTTTTTTCTGTATTCAAATTTTTATTGCTATTTAGTTCAACAATTTCCCCGGTGATCCACCAGGGGGAGCAGCTCATCATTTCCTTAACTAGAAATCAAATGAATGCAGCACTAATCTACACAACAACAACCGTTCTGTTTCAAAACGTTTTTAACTGTGTGGTTTTATCGCTTTCACGCAGCTGAGCTAAGCATCTTGTTAACAGCTAACCAGCTCTGTTTGCTCTACTGACACATGAGGTCACGTCACTGTCAGATGTTTCATGAACACAGAATAAAAACGTAGAAGGAAAGAAGCTTTGTGTGTTTTCATTCTGCTGTACAAACCAACAGCTCATGTGAAACAAAACACACATCTGTACAATAAACAAACACTCACTGCTGAACCAGTTTGACCAGGATACAGACACACAGACACACACAGACACACCTTTTCCACCAACACACAGCTGCTGAGGATTGTATAAATAATCAGGATATTATTTAAATAATAATCAATAGTAATAATAAATAATTGGAAAATTCCATCGGCCTTTTTGTTTTACTTTATTCTGAAACTTGTTCTGAGCCACATTTCCCACATTTCCCACATGGTCATATGAGCCTTTAAAGTTTCCCAGAATGCACTGGTTTACCCTGGACTTGTTCCTGTTCCTCACAGATGGTTCAGTTTATTAAAACTTTGATAAAAATTTTGTCTCTAGATTGTGACAGTTGTAGTGGTTTGAGCTTTTCATAGAACTTTTTTTTGTTGTTTAGTTTTTTTTAGCCATTGAAATTTCATAACTTATGAAGTTCTGAGGGAACAAATCGTAAACAGTAAATGGTTCTTATGTAGCACTTTGTACTCGGAGTAGAGTAATGAATGACGTCCATGACACAGACGACACCAGAAACAAGTGCGGTGGTTTTAAACAGAGTAAGTGTTTTATTTACATTTTCCATTCATGTTGTCTGAGTATGTGATCAGACCTGCTGGATTTATGATCAATGGGTTTTTTTTGTTTGTTTGTTTGTTTGTTTTTGTTTCCAAATGAAAAAATGCATTCACTCAAGACAGTGGATATATTTTGAACAGTCACTCTCTTGGAGTTTATTGCATGTGAAGAATTAAGAAAAGAGCCTGTTGTTTTTGTAAATAACCGTGTTGTACAGGACATTGTACATGATGTTTAGGTACACGTGACATTTGAATTTTACTCATTAGAATAAGTTGATTTCAATTCACATACACTCCACAGACAGGATGTTTCTACACATCTACCTGTTTTACTGAGACAAGTTCACTTCCTGTTACTTTGTAAATGTACTTGTTTGTCAAATATGTGTATGTAAAGCTGGAGAAGACAGGACTGTGGTTTCTAAAATGTTGCTATAGTTCACCTTTTCATATTCAAAATTATTAAAGCTTTAAGGTGCATGTTTCCTTAGTGTACTTTGATGACCTTATCAGCATTTGCACTAAGTTTGTGTTACTGTGGAGAGTGAATATAATTGGTTTTGACACAGACTATAAGTTTTTGAGCTTGAGGTTTGCAGTGTTGTAGACTTTGATTGGTTCGTATTATATAATAGTATGTGTTTATATAAAGATGAATAAAACAAAATATTAGAATATTTTAATATGGCAGCCAGACATTGTTCAACCCCAGTGTATAACACACAAATCAGTTAGTGTCAACAGAACTAAGGGTTTTTAGTAATATAGTCTTAATTCCAGTGCTTTTATTGCATCATAGTGATGCACCTCACAGTGTATGTATTTTTCTGATGTCACTGTACATGATAGTCAAGTCTTTATTCATAAAACACATTTAAATGTAACAGACGGTGACCAAAGTGTTGCACATATTTAATGTTCCATGTTAGACCCTCTATTAAAAGGGAGTCATATTATAGTAAGATGAGCTTTTTTCCAGCTCCAGGGATTTACTGAAACAAGTGCAAACGTCTATGTAAATACAGACAGTACAAAAGATGGACATAGCTACCGTGATGTCGTCCACTGATTTCTGAATTCGGTGAAACCTCTGCATGAGTGTTTCCATCTACGCTGTCCTGGTTGCATAAAAATGATTTTTTATTTAATATGACCCAAGTTTCTTTGGATCTTTTTGCTGCCTTTTGTTCTTTTCTCTGGCAAAAGGATCTAACACAGCTCTGAGGAAGCCAATCCATGATTGATAGAGTTTCATTTTGTGCGTGTGTGTTTTGTTTATTTTTTATTTTTTGTATCCACGTGTGCTTTTACTGCATTGACAGTGAGTTTGGGATCATTGTCTTGCTGCAAAATTGAGGCTTTACCAATAGAGGCTATTGCATGATTGAGAATGTGCCTTTCAAGTTTCATGTTAAAACACCATTCAGATTGCTCATTGTACCGTGCCTGTACACCTGCGGTTTCAGTCAATTTCAGAGTCTGTATCAAATGAGCTGTTGCTACCCCACCTACGACGCTGTGGTGAGAAACACGGCAGGAAAGGAGAACTGAGAACACAGCCTCACCAGAAGCTTCTAAATAGCGCTGCCTTCTAGCAACAAATATTGCATCTATCTAGACAGACTTTAGCTGTTTTGCATAGCAAAGCTAGTTAAATACATAGTTAGCCCTGCTGTCATCATGGAGAGAACTAAAAAAAACTATGGTCTTCAGTGGAATAACAGATTGGATACTAAAGGTGGACAAAGCTCTCCAGAACAGCTGTGGTTTTATGGTTGTGACAGCTAATATTTTATTATGAAGCACTTATATGTAGTTACACAAAGTTCTTTTTTCATCAACATTTATGGGAAAGTCAACCAAGTAGCTCAAACACAGATCTCTTATCTTAATCGGTAACTTATTTAAATCTGAATTTAATCTTAGTTAGTTTGAAACTCTGTTTCTGTTTTCACTGAAAATACAAACAGTCTCAGACATTTAGAAGACAGCAGATTATCACAACTAGATAACAGAGGAATGTCTGCTTTACTCTGATCAGTTTCTCTGTTTGTGGGTGTTGTTGTGATTGTGTCTGCAGGCAAGATTTAACTGTTAGGAGTAGGAAGGTTTTATTTATGCCAGGTCCACAGAGGAATAAAATCCATTTTTTAGAATCTTTCTAGACATTAACACACATTTTAACTTCTTTATAAAAGAGTAATCATATAAAACATATACATAAAATATAGACTTCACCTGCATATAGTCTTTGAGCTCTGGGTGAAAGTAAAGGTGGAATTAAACATTATTACTCTGCTGTTTACAAAAGAACTTACATTTTGAGATATCTTTATTTATTTATTTATTTATTCATTTATTTATTTATTTATTTTAATACGTCTCCCTGGTCATGAATTTAAACATCCACCAGGAGGTGCTGCAGCACCTGCTCCCCACGAGTCTTGAGCTAAAATGTGTCCCTATTTTATTTCCACAGATTGAATAAAAAGAAATGACCCAAAATAATTTACTGACAAGAGGAAGACCATAAAATGTTTCCCATCTAATCTTCACTCACTGTCAGAACAGAGAAAGGAAGTTAATATTTAATCATTTCTCTTTGTTACATTTTAACTTTGTAGCTGTCGCATTGAAATGTAATTATTATGTGATTGCAATGTTGAAAAATTTGGTGTTTAATCTGGATTCATGTTGTGTTGTCGCCACCTACTGGTGGGCCTGAGTGTGGCGCTTTGTGGTGCGCATGCTTTGGGGTGAGGCTCAATTAAGCGCACGTGTCACCAGAGACTGAAGGCTCGAGCCAGAAAGAGAATGCTGGCCTGTGTAAAGGGTGGAAATATAGAAAATATGGACTGAACATGAATGTTCAGTAGAAAGGCGCACACGGTATGTTGGTGCATTTACTTTGTGTGCATGTTTTATTTGAGTTGTAATTTTTGTTCTGCTGATGTAATATCCGTGTTTTTCATTGATCATTTCACCAGTTTTTCACGGTGTTTGCTGGTGAAAAGAAGATTAAAATACTGGCTGAACATCAGTTGGAGCATGGCCCTTCATTCTACTTCGAACATGAAAAACCTTCAGGAGCAGTTACAAACTTCTCTTCAAATTTCATCAAATTTTCCCTGCTTGATTTTAATTGATCATGTTGACATATTTCTTTCTATGTTCTCACCTAAGAAAAATAATCAAACTTTTACATTTAAGGAAGCTGGAGGTTTAGTTTCTGTTTGTTGTCTTTAGCAAACTTTCTCAGATGATCATTTCAAAGGAGTTACTGATCATTTAATTCATTAGAAGTAAACAATAAGAAACTTGTCAAGTATTTAGTTACCATCAAAACAAACACTAAACGCAAGAAAAGTCAAAGTAGATTAAAATAAAACTTCAGTGAAATTTGAAATGTTTAGATCTGTTGGACAGGCAGAAATAACCACAGGTGTGTCAGCTTTGACCTCTAAAATGATTTTACATCCAGACGAGAACAAAACAACAGAAAGAAAAATAATGGAGCTCCAAGTTCAAATAGAGATGATGAATGTGCTGAACACCAAAGAGGAAATCTGATATGATTCACACACAGACACATGATGCTACTGCTGAACCAGTCTGACCAGGATACTGACACACAGCTATTTACCATCAACACAGTGGTGCTGAGGAGCTGATCAATAATTTAATCATTTAATCACCTTGATTTATTGGTTTTACATATGTTGCATTTAAAAAGAATATTTAAGGTTTGTAAAATCTGTTTTTAAACAGGTTGTATCATGAGTTTCACTTTAGTAAATGTATTTAGTTACTGCAACAATCAGTTTCAATTTTTCTTTTAAATGAACAGTTTATGCTGCATCTCAGTGTTATATTAAAACAATTATAATAATAATACATAGACTTTGTTAGTTTGAACTAATGATGTTAATATTCAGGATGTTTTTATTGTATTTGATTCTATTATATTCTAACAGATGGGCGGAGCTAACCACAGCTATGTTCGCTCTAACAGGAGCTTTAGCTGCACTGAAGTGAAATCATTTCACAGTCAGAGCATGAGCACAAAACAAGAACAGGACAGGAAATAAAAGGTGGGCTTAGAATAAAAGCAGACAGAAACAGTAACAGATGCATCTGTTGTTTGTCGTGAGCGACACTCTGACAGGCTGTAACTTGTGCTGGACAGTCTCCTGTCCCACATGGTGATACGCTGAATTATCAGAGCACAGATCAAACATCCAGAGCACCTCTGCTTGTTCCTGTTTCTACATCACAGACATGAACCTGCTGAAGTTTACTCACATTATTATACATCATACTGATCCTCACACACTGAACAGAAATCACGTTCTGTCTTCAGACTGTGACAGGTGGAGTGGGTTTCCAGCCCCCACCCGTGTGTACTTCAAGGACCTGAAATATTTATTGTATTTCAGGGTTTCATTAAGTTATTTGACAGAAAGATCAGCTGACTGTGAAGGCTCAGAGTCAGCTGTGACTTTGTTTTTGTTTGTAAAATATGTGAACTCACAGCTGATAGGTGGAGGAATGTGGTTGCTAAGGTGACGCTGTGGGTGCTGATGTCACAGATCTGAGGTGTGTCTGTATAAAAACAGCTGATAAGGAAGCACAGCTCAGTTTGTTCTCTGGATGTTTAGTACAGAGGTCCATTTATTTTTATTTTATTTTATTGTACTTTTTCTTTTTGCTCTTTACATTTTTAAAATATTTTATTTATTTGTTTATTATTTATTTTATTCCATCATGATGATCAGAAAAGACTTTGAGGATTACAGATTTCATCCAGAAAAAAAGTAAGTGTTTGACTATTTTGTACAAAGGTGGAGAAAGTTCTCTGTGGTTTGATGGAGGCTCCAGCTAAATGCTGCCTCCTCCATAGTACAATTTACATTTTTATACAGTGACGTCATTTTGAAGTCCTTTGGCTGATGATGGTCTTTAGTATGTAGCTGATGGTTGATGATGAGAGAGGTGATGTTTGTGTTGTTCTGTGGAGATCATTCAAGAACTGAACCTGTTAAACACTCAGATTTTACCAGTTTAGTTATGATGCACTTACTTATGGTCATCCTACAAAATGATGCAAGTGTTGAGTATGAATATGAGTATGAGTGAAAAAGAAATGTTTCAGCTTTATTAAAACTCAAATTTAACCTCATGTAGTCATTTTTAAACTTTTTTTTAAAACTGAGGTTCTTTTATTCACTGAAAAAATCAACAGACTCACATAGTTAGAACAATCTAAGAGTCAGATCAGCAGAAACAAAAACAAGGAAATGTTTCCTGTAACTGCGTCGCTCTGCTCGACTTTGCTGTTTGTCGGCATCATCGTGTTTGTCTCTGCAGGCGAGGTTTATAAACATGCCACTCCATGCCACCTCTGTAGATCTGTCCCTGAGTTTTAAATGGTTGTGCAAAAAAGTCAGAAACACTGTTTACATTTTACACAATGCAACAGCTGCATATTTTTAAAGAAATACCTTTGATTTTGCCAGCCTAAGAACATTTCATTACATCAGCCCTGTATACAAAGCTTTTAGTTCAGTGTGTACAAACAGCTGCAGGAAATGGATTCTGTTCTGTTCTTCACTCATCACCTACCTGACACCTCACACCTGTTTCTCACCTGCATCATCTGTTGGACTGAACGTTGGTCTGAAAGCTTCTTGTTGGTGTTTTGATCTACAGTAAACATAAGAGACAGAGTCAGGATTTATTCCAGCCTCCCAGTGAAATGCAGCAGGTTAGAAATGTCTCAGAGCTTCTTACGTGGTGATGCTGGGTAAGAGAAGCCTGTATCAGTAAAGCTTGTTTGTTTGTTGGTGTCTTTGTGTTTGTGAATGTAGGCGAAATTTAACTGTTAGAAAACAAACAGTGTTTGTCTGTGAAAAAGAGAATTAACCTGATTTTCACATTGATATCTCTCAAAGAAATCATTACATTACATTTCACCGCCTTAGTTATGACGCACTTATTCATGGTCATCGTACAGCGCAGCGTAACAGACGTCACTTTAACGCGACTTCCTTAAGAGACATCGAAAGTGTGGAGTTTGAACGAGTGGCTGAAAAACAAATGTTTCAGCTTTATTTAAACCTCAAAGTTAACCTCATGTAGTCAGTTTTAACTCGGGTTCTGTTATTAGCTGAAAATACCAACAGACTCAGACTTTTAGAACAAACTAAGAGTCAGATCAGCAGAAACAAAAACACGGAAATGTTTCCTGTAACTGCGTCGCTCTGCTCGACTTTGCTGTTTGTCGGTGTCTTCGTGTTTGTCTCTGCAGGTGAGGTTTATAAACCAAACGGTGTTTCCCTCTGAGATAAAGAGGAATAAACATCAGTCTGGTTTACCTGGTACTTCCCAAACATTTAGTTTCTGAGCGTCTGCGTGTGTGACGGCATCAAGAGGCCTGTTTGTGTCTGTGGATTTACCCGCTTGGTCAGCGATGCAGTTTCCAGCACAGAGACAAAGAAGTGTAGTGTGTGTGTCAGTGTGATGTGTTGTAGTTTCAGGAGTCAATATACAGCCAGAGGCCGATCTACAGAGGTGGCATGGAGTGGCATGCTCCACCCTTAAATGATCTCTTGCCACCTCTAGTGCCACAGTAGTTTTATATATGACAATGTTGTTTGTTAAGGTGTGGCAACAGATTATATTAGGCTGGCACATGCCTCTCTATGCCACCTCTGCAGATCTGCCCCTGAGTTTTAAATGGTTGTACAAAGAAATGTCAGAATCATTGTTTACATTGTAAGGCACATTACACAATGTTACACTTGCAATATGTGTAAAGAAATGGCTTTGATTTTACCTTTGATTTCCACACCACCCTAAGAACACTTCATTACATCCAGCCCTGTATACAGATATAAAGCTTTTTTTAGATCAGCAGAAACAAAAACACGGAAATGTTTCCTGTAACTGCGTCGCTCTGCTCGACTTTGCTGTTTGTCGGTGTCTTCGTGTTTGTCTCTGCAGGTGAGGTTTATAAACCAAAGAGTGTTTACATGTTACTCCCTAAACAATTAGTTTCATATCGAATCAGTTTGTTTGTTTGTGTGAAAATGTCACGAGTTTAGGTGAAGTAACGTGAATTTGACCGCTTTCCAGCACAGAGCATGTGTGTGTCAGTGTGATGTGTTGTAGTTTCAGGAGTCAGGGACGTATCTAAAGAGGTGGCATGGATACAAACAGCTGTAGCTCCATAAAGGCAGCATGCAGAGACTCACAGTGTCTTATAATGAGAGGCTGCTTTCTCTCACACATTATGTTCACTTATTATCAGCACGTGTCTCACTGTATAAATGTTTATATTACACTGATTCTTTCATCCATCTTATTTATTTGCTACAAGCAGTCAGTGTGTTTTGTTCTTATTCCGATTGGCTGTCGTCGACGTGAACAGTTGTACTTTGACCTTTAACCTCCCTGTTCTGTGTCGTTTCCTCTTTCAGACCAGAAAATCATCACAGCTGAGCCTGGACAGAAGAGCGTCACTCTTCCATGTCGAGCTCCAAACAACAGCAGCAGCATCTCAGTTGTAGAGTGGAGCAGAGCTGACCTGGGAGATGAATATGTGCTTTTGTACCGGGATGACCTGTTTGATCCAACCAACCAGCATACATCTTTTAAGAACCGGGTGGATCTGCAGGACAGACAGATGAAGGATGGAGACGTGTCTTTGGTTCTGAAGGATGTGACGATTAATGACGCTGGAATATATGAGTGTCAAGTCTTCATGAGAGGAACAAACATGAGGAAGAGAGCTAATCTGGGTGGTGACCCCATCAGCATCATCAACCTGAGAGTTGTTGTTCCTCCAGGTGAGTGAGTAGAGTTGAGTGTGTGTGTGATCAGAGGTGAAGCTGCTTCCTGGTTGTTGATGTTTGTTTCTAAAGATGTTGTTGATGAGACTTTGTAGAAAGCAGCTGGTCTGAGTGATGTGATCAGAGTGCAGTAGATAATGTCTGACAGCAGTTTGAAGAGGAAATGGATTCTGTTCTGTTCTTCACTCATCACCTACCTGACAGCTGACACCTCACACCTGTTTCTCACCTGCAGGTCAGACAGGAGAATCCGTTGGACTCATCGTTGGTCTGATTGTTGGTCTGATTGTTGCTGTGCTTCTTGTTGCTGCTGGATTTTTCATCTACAAACGTATAAAGAACAGAAATTTAATTTAAACTAGCATCCTACAAGTTCAACAAGTTTGAAATGTCCCAGAGCTTCTTACATGGTGAAGCTGGATAAGAGAAGCCAACATTACTAAGGGAAAAACACAGGAGTACTGACTGACTGAAGAAACATAAACACCAGAGTCCAAGTGAAAAACCAGAAATTTGCTTCATTCCAAAAATTCCACGGCAGATACAGCATTTAAATAAAACGTTGTATCTGCTGTCCTTTCTGCAAGTAAGAAGGAATAAAAAAGATAATGAAACAATTATTAAAAATTGCGGGTTAAAATAAATAATGTTCTCCAGCACCTTTGGGATGAAATTAGACCCAAAATGATCCAGGAAGGATCAAAGACATTTTTTTAACATCAGGCTTAGAGAAGATACTGAATAATGTTGGAAGAAGTGTTGAATCCTTCACCATAACTGTATTTTTATGTTTGTTTGTTTGTTTTGTTTTTTTACATCTATTGGAATGTAATTACATGCAACACTGAACATTTTTTGCTTCTGATGTATTGGAGAATTGTAAATTGATATGATTATTATTATTGTTATTATCGCAGCTGGATCTAGTGTAGGAGCTAGTAGCTAGTCTGGAGCTAGTCTATTGGTAAGACTACACACCTTTGGAGCAGGAGTCCCACCCTGTATCCAATAAGGGTCCTGGCTAGGACCCCCCCCCCCATGCTAAAACAATGGCACAGCTATGTCAGCAGCCAGTCCGCAGCTCGGACACAAGCATTTTACTACATGTTGTACTGTGTATGTGACAATTAGAGGTTGAATTTACATTTAATTGTATGTTTGGTCTCAGGCAGCTAAATGAGTTTGTAGGGAAAAATGAATATCTGTTAACATGTTATACTCTTTACATTTCTGTGGGACAGACATGAGTTTCCATTTTCAAAACAAAATTAAGACATATTCAAATGAGTACAAATATATTTCATTGTTTTCCTTAACAACATATTCTATTTCTCATTGAACTTGTTTGAAGCTAAATTTCATTTCAATTGACGTCAGGAATTTACTTTGTTTATGGTTTGTTTCCCCACAGTATTGATGAGGTCAGTGCCCAGTGTGTTACAGGTTCAGCCTCTGTTTGTAAAGTCAGACTTCTTCTGTGAGGTTTGAACCACAAACTGATCATCATGTGCAGATCAGCTGTTACATAATTACAGACACTAACTGATCAATAATCAGTCTGATGGCAACTATAACTGAATGAATGTTCTGACAGTGTCATGAAACCAAAGATGAAATGATTTCTGTAAGTCAGATGTTTCCTCTGAAGATTTATTGAACTTTTAATCCCATGAACACTTGTGTTGTTTGTTCTGTGGTTGTTACTTCAGTGGAAATATTCCAAGAGCTAATACATTTTTTATATAAAATAGTACTGTATAGTTGTTTTGACTTTATTCATGTTTTCTGTGGCTGTGAAAGTTTTTTTGATATCTCTTTTATCTCCGTGTTGACATAATTGATGCAGATAGGAGTCGGTCCAAATAGATCATATAAAAACAAGAATATCACTCAAATAACCCTGAAGTTGTTTAATTGCATCACTCTAAGGTCCCGTCAGAAGAACAGTAAATGTTTTAAAATGACATATTTGATCATTGTCTACAGTTCTTTGTGGCTTTACAGCTACAGCTAAATGCTGCCTCCTCCACAGTACACAATATACATTTTTATACAGTGACATAATTTTGATGTCAGCACTACTGCCTCACAGCAAGAAGATCCTGAACTTAAATCAACCACGGGGCCTGTCTGTGCGGAGGTCCATGTTCTTCCCGTGTTTGTGTGGGTTCTCTCCAGGTACTCCAGCTTTGTTCCACAGTCCAAAGACATAGTTAGTGGGGCCATAGGTGTGAATATGAGTGCGCTTCATTGTCTGTCTCTCTGTATTAGCTCTGCGGTAGACAGGTGTTTTCGGTGTGACAGCTCCATTTCATTTAAGTGAACATACGTTTAGTATGCAAATGATCAGTGTGATGTTACTGCTCGATCATCATTGATGAGCTGCTTGTATCCATGTTAGTGTTTAAAGTGCAACATCTCCCTCTAGTGGCCACATATAAACATGTGTGAGGATGGTGTTCATGTAAAATGTGAATCATAGTGTTCCAGTCAGTCATCAGTGTGTCTCTGCACAGCTGTAATTAAAATGTGTTCAGAGGGCCTCAGTGTCTGAATGGTTCCAGTTCAGCTCCATAACAGCAGCGTCCCTGGTTTGATTCCTGTGTTTCAGCTCATATCTGCCTCTCTCACTGAGGGGGACGTAACTACATGGAATTGTGTCATGTAATGGTGTGTGACAGGCAGGAAAATAGGACCCAAACGCAAACTCACGGGAAAACAGAACTGAACTCAAAATGCAGCTTTATTGCTGACAGGTGACAAACGATAACAGTGATACAAAAGCAATACAAAACTAAACTGGGAAGAGCTAATTGTAACACATACCAGAAGACACGGGGAGAATTACACACAGCATGAGGGACGACACGACACTGACTCAGAGAAACACAGGGTTTAAATACACTGGGAAGTAACGAGGGGAATGAGACACAGAAGGAGGGCACAGCTGGGAGAAATCAGGACTGACGAGACAAGCAAAGCAGGACACATTCACATAAGACACGGACCATCAAAGTAAAACAGGAAGGATCACACAGAGACGCGAACTTGACACGGTGGAGACAGCAACTAAGAAACACAGAGACATAAACCATAAGGCAGAGGACTCTAAGAACCGAGAGACAGAGGGGAACTCAAACATGCAGACACAGACTTACACAGAACAGAGGGGACACAGAGAAACATGAAGGGCAAGGGATCGAAACTAGAAACCATAGAATAACTCACACCAAGTACAATAATACAAACATCACAAGGAACTAGAAACGCTGGGTCAGGGGAAACATGGAATAAACACAAAGAGAGACGAGGGCTCATAAATACACAGAGGGGCACACAGGGGGTAAGAGTCACGAAGGGAAAACACTTAGGGAACAGGACAACTCAGGAAACATGGCCTAAATAAGGAACGAAATACAAAAATACAAGAAACTAAGAATACTGGGCCCACATGGCCCAGGACCATGACAGAAATGGATTTGTTCATCAACCAAACTACGGATCACTGAGAGCAGAGGACATTTGAATTTTTTTTATTATATTTTTTTTCTGTGTGAAATGATGAATATCTTATTACATAAGTTTGAAAATTTGATTATGCAATGAAATCGTCTATGATGTTTGTGGGCATCATGGACATGAAATCTCAAATTCAGATTTTGTTACAACAGTGCCTACTTACACTTTTTTTAAAATATGTCCATCCTTGAGTAATTGTATGTATGTTTGTCTTAAATTACATAATTGTGAGTTGTGATTTTTTTTTTTGTTTCAACATAAAATTGCAGTGGTACAGTGTGCCTTTACATATATGTTTGAATAGTTTTATAACTTCTATTGTTAAAAGGAAAAAAGAAAAAACCCAATGCCCCATCATCGTTTTTGAACCAATAGAAAGCTGGTGCTCAGAGGAAGAGGGCGGGCTTTGCTTGGTGTCAGTGACAGAAATGAGAAAAAGCTCAAATGAGTGAGAAGGACGATGAAGGAAACATCTGTGCTGTGTCTGCTCTGTAAGTAGAATCTCTGTGTTTGTTTGAATTCTTGTACTTTGACTGTCTGCTCTCCTGATAACTGATGATGGAGGAGAAGACATGAAAAACAAATCAGGCTGAATTCAAGTTCAAACACCACGAGGACCAACTGCAGGTCTGAACTGACTCTGTATCTTTGCTCAGGAGTCGAGGAAACGGATATCTTGTGTATACTCGCTGTAAACATAATGATCACAGAAAAAGGCGAGCCCAAGCTGTGTAAACATGTTTGTCAGTGACAAAGTTCCTCCATATGAGTTTCAGGGTAGCGAGAACTGTTGATTAAAGACTTGACAGCACAGGTAGCAGAGAGGTGCTGAGGTTAGTGTCTGTGTGATGCAGGCAAAGAGTGGACTCATCATACAGACTGAAGACACAGGTTCATTAGATGTAAACTGGCAGGTCTCAACAAAATATAAGGCAGAGGAAGCAAACTGACTAGTGATGGTAAATTCGATTCTTTTTACTGAATCAAGTTTGAATGAGTCACTGACTAGAGAGTGCAAAAAATGTACATTTTCACTCAAACTTAATCTGTTTCTCTTTTCGTGTAAATTCTACTGCTAAGATGAGTGATTGAAAAAGAAAAACAACAATTTTATAGAGCAAAAAAAAATTTCTAAAGGGAACATTTATTTTATTTATTTTTATTTTATTAATATTTTCCTTAAATGTGTCAAATATATATTTTCTCACCTAAATGTCCACTGAGCTGTGAGCCAGGGGGCGGTAATGCTCTTTAACATTGGTTGCCAACCAAGAAGAAGAAGAAGCTGTGAGCCAGGACGGAGGGGTTGAGAGGTCGTGTCCAAATTCATGGGCTGCATCCTCCTGAGGCCGCATTTGTAGACCGATTACGTCACAGCGACGCGCCGAAGGCTGTCCAAATTCGTAGACTCCTCCGAATGCAGCCGACAAATGCGTCCTCCTTTTCCCCGAATTTGAAGGATGGGTCGGGTGTGTCCTTCGTGGCCTACCATATCCCAGAATTCATAGCGCGGCCCAGCCAAACTCCAGTTTCCAACAATGGCGGCTGCTACTAAGTTTTAAAATTACTCATACTAATCTTTCTGGGTCACAAAATAAACTTTTAACATATTTTCAGGCGAGAAAGTAGTTGTGTAAACATCAAATATCTGCTCGGTTTATCAAGATATCGCATATTTGCAAAAGTGCTTCGACGTTTTCGGAGGCGTCTGCTACCCACCAGCTCGATAGCTTGCCGGGAGCTCGAGGGTCACTGAAGCCGCCGAGAACGGCACAACTCCCGGCACAACTCCCGGCACAACTCCCGGCACATCATTTTCAGATCACCGCGGACTTTCACTACTCGGGTTAAACGTAATATATAAGTCACTTAGACAAACTAAAAATGTTATTGTTGGGGTTTTTTCAGTGTTTTGTTTGTCCATCCATCCATTCGCTTCCGCTTATCCTTTTCAGGGTTGCGGGGGGCGCTGGAGCCTATCCCAGCTGTCATAGGGCGAGAGGCAGGGTACACCCTGGACAGGTCGCCAGTCTGTCGCAGGGCCAACACACAAGGACAGACAACCATTCACACTCACATTCATTCACACATTCACACCTAGTGGCAATTTGGATTATCCAATTAACCTATCCCCACAAGCTGCATGTCTTTGTTTTGTTTGTTCGTGAGTAAATCGGTTTGGCTGAGATTAAAGTTATTAGATTAGATTAGATAAAATAAAGCTTTATTAATCCTCCTCCTTGGTTTTTACACAGCTGACTAAACGTCAAACAGAAAACTGATTAAACAGAAGTGTGAGACGGTCGAGAATTTACGCCAATGTCCTGTTATATTTTAGATAGCAAGGAGCAGACGGCCAAGTTTATTAAACTCCACCGAGACAGCGGTGACGCAAATCAGAAGGCTAGACCGTCCAATTTCCCCAGCCGTTTACTTCCAGCCTACCCGACCTTCTGAGGACCCGGCCCACGTAGACCGCGAAGGCCGGGTCCTCAGGAGGATGCAGCCCATGAATTTGGACACGACCTGAGTCGTGAGTGATTTGTTTGTAAAATTTTTTTACGTGCGCTCAGAATAGTGGCACAAAAATAACGCCATAAGTGAGTAGCTCAAATGTGCTGTTAGCATGTTAGCAGAGTGACGCTACTGTGAACTGAGGAGCTATCCGGTCTTTAAGTCTGACGTCACTAGCTGTGTCTGGGCTTAAACTCCGCTGCAGGTCCATAAATCAAACGATCACTGTGGCATCGCTGAGAGTTGAAAAACTGTCTGAAGTCTTTCATTTTTAATAAAATGATCAGCGTTCTGCTATACCAGGTGTAACAATTGAGTTTAACATCCAGGCATCCATGAAAACGGAATTTATGACATTTAACGGAGTTAGAAGTTAACGTACAGCTCTGTTATCACTTCTGACATAAATGAAGACAGAAAACTAAACAGCAGTGACATTTGTAGGGTTACTGAAGTTTGGCTAGCTGGTATATAATGATGTGCTACGTGACTGCTAGCGACACATCTATGTTAGCATAATATAAACACGCTAACTTTTTTTCCACTCTATAAAAGTTAGCATGAGTGTTCTCGGTGGTCAGGAACAAATGTAAGCGCATGGTAGGATGCTGTAAAAGGACCAAACTTCAGTCAGGAGAACAACTGAGATAATCCATCCACAGTACGAGGTTAGTCATTCATATACTGCTGCATGGGCTGGGCTGTAGCTACTGTACATCCTAAGGTTTTAAAAACTGAGCTTAAATAAATGATTAGCAGTAATAAAAGCCGAGGGAGGTCAACAGTGATCACTGACTGTTTTTAGGAGCTTTTTGAGATTAAATAGAAGAAAATACATTACATTAAACATGTTAACAACACAAAAGCCATATTAAACGCAGACTACTTTAGACCCGGAAGCAGAATTCGTCATGTCATCACTTAAAGACCAGATTGAGCTTCTACTCAGGGTTTTTTCTTCCAGTTCAGAGCAGAAATGTTTTTGCTAAGATACTGGATGTTGTGTTCTTCTCCACAACTTTCTAATAATGAAATTAGTTTGCTAAGAACAACAGGGATGAGTCAGTGAGTCAGCTGGGCTTGTGAATCATGAGTCACGAGTCAGTCTAAAGTGATTCTCGAGTATTGAACAATTCGTTCATCATTCGCACATCACTAAAACTGACTGTAAAAAAACAAACAAACATGGATTAACTGACAGACAGGAGACCACACAACATGAAGCAGATAAGGATAAGGAACTGAATAAAAATGAGGGTTAGACATGAGAAATGTTTAGTTAACTGGTGATTCTAAACCGATTGTAGGTGTGAATGCTAATCTGCGATGGACGGATGACCTTTACACATGCTGTGAAAACTGGAAGGGATAGATGATTGTTAATCTTCCACCACCAGCTTTTTAGCTTTACACACTTTTTGGTGTTTTGTTGTTCAAACTTTATTGAAACATCAATTTGTCTATCTTACAACCCAGCTCTGCTACGGGAGGGGAGGTAACATATATGAGATTCCCACAGGGAAGATCGGAGTTGAAAAGTTTTATTTAAAAAAATAATAAGAAGCATTTACTACAAATGGGGGCAGGGATAGCTCCATGATTGGAAAGACGGGGGTTTAAATCCACCGAACAGCTACCCTGAGCTACTCTTGAGCTAGGGACTGTCTCTGCACACTGCTCCCTGGGCGCTGGATTAGTTGCTGCCCACTGCTTCACTGAGTGAAATGGTTAAATGCAGAGGACTACAAAACTTCCCACGTGTGGGATTATTAGGGTTTTAAATTTCAATAGTGAAATAAAAAAAGAAACAAACAACCAATGCAAAAACAACTTACTCACTTACGTCTTACCTGTAAAAATCAAAACTAGCCTTACAGGCTGTAACTTAGACAAGGCTGACAGAAAGAAACATACGGCACAGACTGCTCACACATTTCAAAGCAGCAGCCCCTGAACAAATGCTCTTCAGCCCTTTAAAGATGCATGTGTGCCCAATAAGCCACTAATTGGTTCCTTTCCCTTGAGGTGCAAACCACAGGTTCCCAGGCAGCCAATTGTCTGTGGGTCTTGCCACACTTGGATTTGCTTGAAGGAACGCTGTGTGGCTGTAAGTGTCAAAGTGCTTGGTCAGAAGGAGTTGTCTGATTTTGGGGGGTCTCAGCATAATTGCATTACAAAACAAAGAACTTTCAGCCCAATGTTATTGTGATTTGGCAAAACAAAATTAAATTGAACTGAATTTAAGTGAATACATGATCTGAGAAATAATCATTTATAAAGCAAAGAATGTTTAAAATACAGTCAAATCAACCTGAGTGTCATTTCTCTTTAGTTCTGATCTCACTGCTGAGCTGCACAACAAACCAAGGTCAGTAACCTTCTTCTGTCACAGTTTAAACCTGAGAAATGCTCACTGATATGACCTGATTGGGTTCATGTTTCACAATGTAAAGTCAAACAGATCATCATTTTTTTCATTTTAACCCTCACAGCTCGTCTGACTGTGAGTCCCAGCAGCTCTCAGTTCTTTAAAGGAGACTTTGTGTCTCTGAGCTGTGAGGAGGACGACAGCTCTGCTGGATGGACTCTGAGGAGAAACACAAGCAAACAACAGAGGTCTCAGTGTGGAAGCACATGGGGAAAACCAGCTGGTTCTTCATGTAACACCTCTATGATGCTTCATGACAGCGGAGTTTACTGGTGTGAGTCCAGAGAGGGTCCCATCAGTAACATGGTTAACCTGACAGTCACTGGTAAGCTGAGTGTGTGGAGTTAGTGTTGATGAAGCTGTGTGTAAATGGATGAAATGCTGTAGTTTGTCTCTGTGTTGAGGTGGATCAGTGATCCTGCAGAGTCCTGTCCTCCCTGTGATGGAGGGAGATGACGTCACTCTGCTCTGTAAAACAAAGACCACTCCCTCCAACCTCACAGCTGCTTTCTATAAAGATGGCTCCCTCATCAGGAAGCAGCCTACAGGTCACATGACCATCCAGCATGTTTCCAGGTCTGATGAAGGCCTCTACAAGTGTGACATCAGCGGTCATGGAGAGTCTCCATCCAGCTGGATCACTGTCACAGGTGACACACTCACCTGTCTGTGTTTCTGCAGCTTTCAACATTCACAATGTGACGACAACTTAATGACTGTGTTTGCTTTATTTTAGGGGAACACACCACCACACCTCCACCTACATCCAGCTCTGCTCCTGGTTCCACCTCCATCACTCTTCCTCCATCACTCTCTCCTCCTGTTCTCTCTGTGTTGTCATGTGTTGGATCAGTGTGTGTTGTGGTTCTACTGGTGTTACTGGTTCTGCTAGTGAGACGATGTGTTCACAGGAAACCTGAAGGTGAGACTCAGATGGCTGCATTTTAGACATGTGAGGTGTGTTAAATATATATTGAAATTGTTTTTATATACATTATCTACATTATATATACATATTATATCAGATGTTTATTCATTTACCTTATTCTCACACAACTAACTTGCATTTTTACACATTAAAAATCTAAAAGTATGTCTTTAGTTTAGTTGTGTTATGTCAAGGTTCTGTTTAGACTCTTTACAATAACATATTTCACTGTTAAATTTTAAACATTTCATAAGATCACAGTGAACCTGCAGAAGATGACAACATGCACAGAGATATGACAATATCAAATCATCAACAACAGCCAGTCGGAGGTAATATTGGGTGTGTGGACAAGTATGATTTAGAAAGTAGAAACAGTGCTGACATTTTTAAAAAGCTAGGAAACGTTTAAATATACTGTAAAAGAACATCTGTTCTTGGTAAATAACATATATAAAATCTTAGATTTAAAACTGGTGAGTGAAAATTTAACTGTTGAAGCTCCAACATTACAAACACAGTCCAGAAGTCAAGTTCAGGGACTCCAATTAGCTCAGGTGAAACGTAGCAGACAGCCAGCAGTTCAGCCACCTTTGTCCCGAGGCTCATGTCTGTCAAAGATGCCCCATAATATTGGTATAAGTATTAATTAATTAAGGTCAAGTGGCCCATAGTGTTGTATTTTAAAAAGGCGCTTTGCAGTCGAATCACTCCGTGCTTACTGTGTGATGTTATTTGTGTGCTGGTCTCTGTGTTTGTTGTCTGTGGTTAACAGAAGCTAACACCTCTGCATTTGTACCGTTTCCTGTTTATGATTAAAAAAAACAATCAAACATTTTAAACATTTTTGAACTTCATCTAAAGCAGGTTAGAAGCATATAATAATTAAACAAACATATTAAGTGAATGTAATATGAACAGAAAATGTCAGTTATGGACAAAACATCACCAAAAACTAGACTATAAAGTTATTTTGCAGAGGTATTGAAGGACAGAGACTGATTGAAAGTTATAGGCTAACATGACCACAGGAAAAAGCACCCAGAATCTTCCTGATATTAGATAATTAATTCATGAGGATGGCCACATTTTCTAGCACAGCAACTTGTACCTGTCTTATTGGCACTGAGCTCTAAATAAACTCATTATTTTATCTAATACAATTAGATCAAAAATAATCTAGCTTCTAAAAAATGTTCAGAAATTTAGACCAAACAAAACTTGATAATAAAGTCTACTTTGACTTGACTTACTTTGACTTAAGATACAAGCATCATCATAATTATCCTTACATCCACCACATTCAGGCCCATATCCTTGGTAATGAGACCTCCTGTGTTCAATCTACAATTCAGACTGTCCAGACTCATTCTCGTCTCACTGATGTTCACTGATGTTTGTCTGCAACCATCTAACGATGTCTTCAGCTCTCTGTCCAAGAAGCCACTGTCCACTGCAACGTGATCCCATCTACCTGAAAGTTCATACTTCCCCCTGCCAGAGTAGAAATCTACACTGTGCTTTGTGTAGTACCATCAATGAAGAGGTGCCCAGATTCCATTCAGTTCACTTTTATTCATATATCACCAATTCATTTGCCAAGATCGGCTGAACATGTCTAATATTAAAAGTTGAGATTGTGTCTGTCTCCTTAAGCAAAACTGGAACATAGTTCTGAAGAACGAGGGCTCTGCTCCCCATTCTACTTTAAAATTCTCTAGGAACCACATACAGGTTACTAGAGTGGTGAATGTGTTGGATATATGAAGTGTATAAAGAGACAACTATAAGACAATGGGTCTTTTTGTCGTCTTAAAGGTCTGTGTCAAACCACAGCAGCTGCTTCCTGTTATATTTAGTTTGTTCTTGTAGTCTGAAGTTGAAGAAACTTTTCACCACAGAGAGTTCTGGTTTGGCCAATGGCAGTGTTCATTTTGTGAGAATTTGTTTGCTTGGTGCACTGCGGTGAAGTGTGTCAGACGGCACTTAAAGAAGGTGGCATCTTTGTGGCTGTGCATGTTCTTCTTACACAAACACCTACCAGTTCTCTGCAATCATTTCATGATTCTCAGCAGAGGTTTAAAGGAGTGGAAAAAACCTCTGAAAACCTCCTGCTAGTCACAAAAGTAATCATTTAATGTCTGTATAATGAAAAAATAAAAAAAAGTGAAAGAGTATAACATTGCTGCTGCATTTTCTGTAATCTGTGTTTGCTTTGTTTTACAGAAGGTGATCCAGCTGTAATCTATTCAGCAAGGAGAATTGAAGATGTTAGTTATGAACACATAATCATCACACCAAAGATGAAAAGAGGTACAGATGATCTTTACGTCTGACTTTGGATACAAGTTGTTCTGGTCTCCACACAAAGATCAGCAACCCCGATCTTGACTAAAACTCAAGATTTCAAAATTCTTGGTATAATTTCAGAAAGAAATATATATATATTTTATCTGCAAAGTTGCACTATTCATTCGAAGTGCAAAGCAAACTGTGAAGTCAATGAAAAATGTAAATTAATTTAATATACCTTGACTTAAATTACCTTAAACAGAAATGATTTTGTTCAAGTGGGTCAAAAGTTATCACAAGTTTGCACAAGAGCTTTGGTTGAAATGTGGAAATTACAGGATAGCACAATAGATGTGCTAAGTGGAAGCAGCCATCCCCCTTCAAGCATGACAAATGTAATCATTTTAAACAAGTTGCTGATTCCGACTGGTTACAAATTATAACCAAACCAAAATAGAGTAACACTGTCCGCAGTTCAGTAACATTTGCCACAAAGTGGAAAATGAGAGTTTAGGGCTCATTAACAGACTGAAATAAACCTAGTACTGCACTGAAGCATGGCTGCTTTCTTTCACACATGACCGCAGCATTTGACTCAGTAGATCTGAACATTTTTTATCAGCTGCTGATTTCATATATTTCATTCATATATTTTAGAAATCAGCTTTTTAGTTATCATCTAGCTGTGACGCACCACACAGTTCAGTGTTAGGTCCTCTTTTTTTCCTCTGTGTGCACTTAACTAGGTCAAATTTCACTCACCTATGCCTTGCTTCATTGCAACACCACTGTGCACCACTGCTCACCTTTGTTCTCCGAAGTCTCGCTGCTCGCCCACCCAGTGAATGAGAGACAGAGAGAGAGAGCTCTTCTCGCACTGTTTCTATGCCAGAAGAGCAAAAGAATAGTTAGATTAGTTAGAAGACTAGTTAGTTCCATATTTTGAATAAATGTTTTGCCAGTTCCGTCAATCCACCCAGTTTCTTGCTGCTTCTCCTGTTCAGGATCATTTGCATGGTGGAGCTTTTCCCAGCTGTAAAGGTGAGGTGGGATACTCCCTTGTAGAGGTCACCAGTTTATTACAGGATATTCTTGAATGAGGCCAAATCTTACAAGAAAGACACAAAATAAGCAACAATTAGGTGAACAAAAATTACATATTAGACTTTTGAATATAATTTAATGCAGTTTAGTTTATGAGTTAATTGTTTCACCTCTGTGGATTTCAGGTTCAAGTGTTTTTGAATTGATTCAAGTCTGAACTGGGACTGTGTGTGATGCAGAGAGGTGGAGACTGGAGGTCTTGATTGAACTACAAAGCTTGTAATCATGTTTCCTGTTGTTTGAACTGTGTGTGTTTGTGTTTAGACTTTAAACCTGAACCAGACGTCGTCTACTCTTCGCTAAGGTAGTCCACCAGTCCAACCACTGACGTCCAGCTGCTGGTCTCGATCTGGTCCCCCAGCACCTCAGACCAGAGGACATCCACATGTTAACAAAGTTTTTTTTTTTATATATGTGCATGTTTTTTTTCCCACTCTTTTATGATTCAAAAAATCAGAAATGATATTTTTTTACTGACACAGAACTATCAGTGCTAATATAAATATATGAATGTGTTTTATAGACACTGTAACTTCACTGTTATTTACAATAAAAATATGAGAAATAACTTGCTCTTGTTCCCACAGCAAGCATGTGTTTCTCTGCAGGATTAACAACCCTTTGTTCTCTTGTGTTTCTCACGTGGTTCTGTGGGCTTCACCAAGATGTAAGACGGAAAATTTGACTTGTTCCGGTTTGGTTGTGGGTAACCAATGCAGACATCTTTTCACTTCAGAGAAGAAGAAGAAGAGGGAAAAAAACCCCATTAAACCTGCAGGAGAGCTACAACATGGAAAGAGTTCTTACCTTGATGTTCTAATTCACACTGAAACCAGTGGCAGCAGCTGACTGTTTGATGTTAAGGAAACATAATAATAACAATCTAAACATTATTTGGTTGCAGATTCATGTGATTCTTTACAATCAATATGTATTACAAATCTCAAATCTGGGACTTTTTACTACTGAGCAAAAACAAGTTAAATCCAACCTTCTAGTTAACTTGGACTACAGGGTGCTTCATTTTGATAAACAGATTTCTTTTTTGTTCCTCCTCCTGGAAATGATTCTGTGTATACTTCTCAGATATCTACAAACAAAAGGTCTTCTACTCATTTCCAGAATAGCCTTTGACCCACTTGAATGAATTTCTTTAACACTTAGTACTTTAACCCGAATCTAGAGAGCTAAAGTGTTTGGAGATAAACTAAAAACCAATGAACATGTAATGCATATGAAACTTCCTTCTGGATCTCATCTGCTCAGAGCTGACACTTGAAAGGTCATGTTGAAAATTTGCTGCCATCTAGTGTTTAAACTTCAGCTTACCAGTGAAGTAATTTGAGTTAAATGGCCTTTGAACAGTTTGGTGGCACTCTCAATTGGTGCTTACTCTCTGTGTGTCACTATCACTTCCTGTTCCTTTTACAACACACAGGCTGTATCCCAATTCAGGGTCTGCAGCCTTAAATTACGCAGCCTTAACGGCCCACAAGGGCCGCGTACTCAAAGACCACTAAGGCCGGAAGTGCGAGGCTTGTGAAATGGGACGGTCTAGCCTCCGTTACGCTGACCAGGTTGCCTAGCAACCATGACACTAACAGCTGGACACGTTTGACACAGCTTTGTTTGACAGAAATAAAGGAGAAAATCTTTTGTTCATTTGTTTGTGTTAGTGGAAAATGATTCTATGTTTCTTTACCTTCTTTTAAATGTAGAGATGCCCTTTGTCTGTGTTTAGATTAGTTTAGAATTATCCTTTTGGACTTTCCCAGCAAAGACATATTGTTTTGGGACATATTGTTTTAGATTGTTTTATCTCTCACAGCTTTCTCCCAGCTCTCTGCTGACGAGACTAGCGCCACATATGGAGTTGTTTATTTTATCTGTTTATTATTTTCTTATCCTGTTCTCACTGTCTTTCCTATAAAAAGTGCCAAGCCTCTGTTCACGACGTGAGTTGTTCTTAACGGCTCACCCGTGTACACGTTAAAGCATAAAAAGTAATCTTGTCTCATTGTGTCTTTATTTCTCCTGGGTCTTTTGCAGAGTTTTCCCCCAACAGTTTGTTTGTTTCTACACGAGCTTTGATTTGATAAGTATCTGAGGCTGAGACCACAGGACTGTGAAATCATGATTATTGGGCTTCACTTCTGTACTGAACAGTCATTTAAGATTAGCTAGTAAATGACAATTAGCTAATGTTGTTCATGAGACTAAAGTCATCTCACTTTTGTGATGTAAATATAATATGGCCAATATTAAAGTTATAATTTCAATCATTATTAGTTATTACAGCAGTGAATTGTTAGAGTTTGTATTGTTGATTGTCATTTATGCTTAGAAATATTTAACCATAGATGCTTAGAGGTGTATAATCAATTGTGTAGTGATAAGTTGTGTGATCTTTAACAGGCTACAGAGGCTTGGGGTGCATTCCACACTAGAATGCACACCTACATCCTGGGAGCACGGGAAGAGGTCGCATCTTGTTTTAATTGTTTTATGGTAGGATTAACGTAGCTACGTCTGTTCTAGTCTAAGTGCTTTTCTGTTTAGATGAACTGCTGGACTTCCTCACCGGGGGGGGTCTAGTCTACCCTCTTCCTGACCAAGGATGTTTGACCCTTTGATCAGCAACACACACACACACACACACACACACACACACACACACACACACACACACACACACACACAGGCAAGGTACTCTTTGTTTGTATGTAGATGTCGTATGTTAATGAACCTATGCATATTCATGTAACCTCAATAAAAAGACAGTGTTACGGGAGGACGGACGAGACCAACTGGAGTCAAGCGGTTGTCCGGTTCTCTCCCGTGCACGAGTAACATGAAGAAGTTTGCCTACTTCGTGTCTTGCTTGCAGTGTAATTATATTGTCTTAACGTTCCAGCGAATAGGTTCAAGCTACAAACCTAACATTAATGAACTCTGTTTCAAATACTGAGCTTCAGTAAAGATTCAAGCTGCATTTATTTATATTATTTATATTTCCTGTCACCTTAAATCTTCACTCAAAGACAGGTTTCTTTGACACTGTATATACAGTGGGGCAAAAAAGTATTTAGTCAGCCACCGATTGTGCAAGTTCCCCCACTTAAAATGATGACAGAGGTCAGTAATTTGCACCAGAGGTACACTTCAACTGTGAGAGACAGAATGTGAAAAAAAAATCCATGAATTCACATGGTAGGATTTGTAAAGAATTTATGTTTTGTATCACATACAAAACACACAGCGTCCATGTGTTCCATCAACAAACACTCTGTGCTAAACCAGTTTGACCAGGATACTGACTCACACACACACACCTGTTTTCCACCAACACAAAGCTGGTGAGGATTTGATGAATAATCAGAATATCAAATAATTATTTTAAGGTAACAATCTCATAAAGGAAATTTAATTCATAAGTAAAAGAAATTCCTATACACTGACCTTTTCGCCGTGAACAGTAACAGTAATCAGTAACTCATCAACTGCTCTGAGCAGCCATATTTCCCACATGGTCATATGAGCCTTCAAAGTTTCCCAGAATGCACTGCTTTAACCTGGACTTGTTTATTAAAAATGTGAAACTTTGATAAAGGTTTTGTCTGTAGATTGTGACAGTTGGAGTGGATGCTGTAAAATATATTAATTTGGTTGTAACTCTTTTGCACAACTTAAATTAAGTATGTATTTAGCCTTAATGATTTGATAGCTTAATATTTGATGACGTAAAGAAAGAAAGAACAAATGGTAAGTCCTTTTTTTTTTTGCATTCATGTTGATCATCCACAACACAAATTGGTGTTTTTTAGCCATGATAATTTCATAATTTATAATTTGATGATGTAATGAGGGAATCATTGGTAAGTGTAAGTGGGGTTTTTTTTTTTCATGTTATTTGAATATGGGATTATTCCTGCTGGATTAATGATGAATGATTTGGTTTTGTTTTACTTTTTAAAGGTAACATATATTTTGAACAATTGAGTTTTTTTTCGTTTGTATGGTGTGTAAAGGATTACAAAAAGCCTGAAAAGTTTGACTCCTATCTAAACACATTGTATATAGCATTTTACAACATGTTTAGAGACATGTGAGCTTTGAAGTTAATTCATTGGACCAAGTTGATCTCAATTCACAGACAGACAACTTCCCACTACACAGAGTTTGTTGAGAGATTGTCTCTACATATCTGTTTTACTCAAATGTGTTGACTTTCCATTACTTTGTAAATGTATTTGTTTGTCAAATATTCAAGAAAGCACTTTGGTAAACCATTTTGTTTTTAAAGTACTCTATAAATAAAGTTGGACTTGAAATATATATGTATGAAGCTAGAGAAGACAGGAATGTTGTCACGGCGGGTGAGGAGAGCCGTGTGAAAATAATAAATGAGGATCCAATCGCAGGCAGTAGTGGAGAAGTGAAGGTGGTTTATTGAACACAAAAATAAATATGGACAAACAGCAAATGGAGCACGAACTAAACTAGACTGGAAACAACTAAACTACAGAGCACAAACCTGGACAAGAACGAGCAGAGGAGATGAACAGCAGGGAGAACACACGGGTGAGACATGGTGGATGGACAGACAGACCAGCAACTACAATGACAGAGGACACGACTTAAATACACAGAGAAACACAGGGGAATTACACACAGGTGGTGGACACAGCTGGGAATAATCAACAAGACGAGACAGAGGTAAAACTGAACACACTCACATGAGACGCAGACCTTCACAATAAAACAGGAACAAGAAACCATCACACTAAGACGCAGACTCGACATAGAGAGAGAGACAGAAAATGACACATGGAACTAAACTAAACCTGCAAAAACATGACAACTCAAAATACTGGGTCAAACTGACCCAGAACCGTGACAGTACCCCCCATCCAAGGGCTGGCTCCTGACAGCCCAAAACAAAAAAGTACAAAGCACCAGGCCAGGGTGGGCGGAGGGGGTCCAGGATGGAGGGACAGAGACCAAACAAAAAACAAGGAGCACTAGAGTCCAAAAACGCAGGAAACCACATCAAGAAACAAAACGAAACCAGAGCTCAACATGAGTCCACGAAAAGTTCAGGGGGCCGACCGTGCACACGGCAACGGCGGCGGTGCAGGCAAAACCAATCAGGAGGCCGACCACTTGGAAGGCAGTGGCGGCCACTGAGCAGGTCTGGAGGTCGGCCGCGATGCCAGCAGCGGCGACGAACTCTTTCCGGAGGCCGTCCCCGAAGGCCATGATGCCAAGAAAATGGCTGGCAGAGGCGAGGCGGAACAGGTCGAGCTGGCTCTGACGGCGGTGTGGCAACCACAGGACCACGCGAGGCCGGACCAGACGAAGACGAAGGCGGAGCTGAGGCCGGACCAGGCGTGGATGAAGACACGGAGGCTGCGGAACCTGATGGCAGAGGGACGGCTGCGGAACCTGACAGTGGTGATGCTGCTGGAGGTGATGTGGATGCAGGCATGAGGCTGGACGGGCTCCTTGGGCCCTCCAGCAGACGTGGCATGAGGCTGGACGGGCTCCTCGGGCCCTCCAGCAGACGTGGCATGAGGCTGGACGGGCTCCTTGGGCCCTCCAGCTGACGACACTTGAGGCTGGACGGGCGACGCGGGCCCTCCAGCTGACGAGGCAGGACGCTGGCTGGGTTCACCTGAACCCCCAGCAGATGAAGCAGTAGGCTGGATGGGCTCCTCGGGCCCTCCAGCTGATGAAACGGTAGGCTGGACGGGCTCCTCGGGCCCTCCAGCTAGAGCAGACACTGAAGCAGCAGGTACGGAGACCTGCCAGTGTGGACACTGGCTGGGACTGAGCAGCACAGTGGCTAGACTCAGGCAGCCACAGTGGGATGCAGTCCTCAGAGGGCTGAAAGTGTTCCCCAATACACTCAGCAGAGGACGGAGGCGGACAGATGAACTCACTTGAACTCTCAGGGGGTGCTGAGAGCTGAGACTGTTCTGGTGAGCTCTCCGGTGAGGCTGCTGGCGCTGGCGTCTTGACCTCTAGGGGTCCAGAGTTGGCTGGTGACTGACACCCAGTCTCTGGGGAGGCTAGAGGGAGCAACTGTCTCTGACATGGCCAGCTTAAAAGAACCAGCAGATGTTGTGGTGAAGTGTGTTCACTGCTTAGAACGAGTCAGTGATGATGGTGGCTGAATGAACGAGTGGGTAGACTGCTGAACTGGTGGCAACTGAGCTACAGGTGGCGAAGTTGTAACAGGTGGTGGAGTGGCTGGCTGAACTGAGGGCAGCTGGGCTGCTGGCTGAACTGAGGGCGGCTGGCTGAACTGAGGGCAGCTGGGCGCCTGGCTGAACTGAGGGCAGCTGGCTGAACTGAGGGCAGCTAGCTGGGCAGCTGGCTGAACTGAGGGCAGCTGGCTGGGCAGCTGGCTGGGCAGCTGGCTGGACTGAGGGCAGCTAGCTGGGCAGCTGGCTGAACTGAGGGCGGCTGGATGAACTGAGGGCAGCTGGGCGCCTGGCTGAACTGAGGGCAGCTAGCTGGGCAGCTGGCTGAACTGAGGGCAGCTAGCTGGGCTGCTGGCTGAACTGAGGGCAGCTGGGCTGTTGGCTGAACCGTTAACTGAATTGCAGACCCAACGTTAAACTGTGGTGAAAGTGTGGATGGGAGAACATGATCAGGAAAAACTGTTTCGGTGAGGTTTACAACTTCCCCTGAATGACTCAGTGCAGGTGAAAAAGGGTCCCAAACATTTTCATTGTCTAAATTCATAATACCAGGCTTGGAAACAGAATGGAAACAGTCATTAACACAGAGCGTGGGCTCAGGAGAAATAGTCTTGGAAACAGTGGCCATGGGTGAGACAGAAAAATTATTGTTATCTTCAGAAGACACACAAAAAATAGATCCAGAAACAACAGTCACAGAGTCTGACGCAGCAGAAAAAGTGTCCCTTTCACTCACCACAGCCGATTGTTTACATGTCCCGACATCCGGCTGTGGGGTGCCACGCCGACGGCGCAAACGTCGCTTCTTTCTTGGAGACGGCTCCGACAGGCCGGGTAAACTTTCGTGCGTCATAACTAAAGGACTGTAGTTATGATGACCATAACTTATGGTCGTGCTACAGTCCAACCTACCAAACGTCACTCTAACGCGACTTCCTTGATATTGAGAGATATTGAAAGTGTGGCGTTTGAACGAGTGGCCGAAAAACAAATGTTTCAGCTTTATTTAAACCTCAAAGTTAACCCTACTTAGGCAGTTTTAAAACTCTAGTTGTGTTATTCACTGAAAATACCAACAGACTCAGACTTTTAGAACAAACTAAGAGTCAGATCAGCAGAAACAAAAACACGGAAATGTCTGCTGTAACTGCGTCGCTCTGCTCCACTTTGCTGTTTGTCGATGTCTTCGTGTTGGTCTCTGCAGGTGAGGTTTATAAACCAAACGGTGTTTCCCTCTGAGATAAAGAGGAACAAACATCAGTCTGGTTTACATGTTACTTCCCAAACAATTCGTTTTATATTGAATCAGACAATCATATTGTCTGATTGTGTGACGGCATCACAAGGTCTGGTGGTGTCTGTGGATTTACCCACTTGGTCAGTGGTGCTGTTTGCACCACAGAGACAAAGAAGTGTAAGATGTTCGTCACTGTGATGTGTTGTAGCTTCAGGAGTCAGTATACAGCCAGGGGCAGATCCACAGAGGTGGCAGGTGCCACCCTAAAATGATCTTTTGGCACCCCGAGTGCCACCGTAGTTTTGTATCTATATTGTTTTTATTAAAACAAGCTAGCATCAACACTTTGAATCCAGCTACTATTAACACTGAATATAAATTTTAAAACTAAATATATATTTTATAGTGTTACTGAACTGAACCTGTTAAACACCCAGACCTGCTTTAGATTTCACCGCTTTAGTAATGACGCACTTATTTATGATCGTCCTACAGCGCAGCGTAACAGACGTCAATCTAATGCGACTTCCTTAAGATATCAAAAGTCTGGTGTTTGAACGAGTGGCAGAAATACTAATGTTTCAGCTTTATTTAAACCTCAAAGTTAACCTCATGTAGTCAGTTTTAAAACTCTAGTTGTGTTATTCACTGAAAATATCAACAGACTCAGACTTTTAGAACAAACTAAAAGTCAGATCAGCAGAAACAAAAACACGGAAATGTTTCCTGTAACTGCGTCAATCTGCTCGACTTTGCTGTTTGTCGATGTCTTCATGTTGGTCTCTGTGTATTAACCAAACAGTGCTACCCTCTGGAATAAAATAAAGAGGAATAAACATCAGTCTGGTTTACATGGTACTTCCCAAAAAATTCGTTTCAGTTTGCCTGTGTGTGTAACGGCATCTCGAGATGTGGTGGTTTCTGTGTGGATTCACCCGCTTGGTGAGCGGTGTTGTTCCCAGCACAGAGACAAAGAAGTGTAATGTGTTTGTCAGTGTGATGTGTTGTAGTGTCAGGAGTCAGTATACAGCTACAAAGCTTTTTGTTCAGTGTATACAAACAGCTGTAGCTACATAAAGGCAGCATGCAGAGACTCACAGTGTCTTATAATGAGAGGCTGCTTTCTCTCACACATTATGTTCACTTATTATCAGCACGTGTTGTTGAAGTCAACAGTTGTACTTTAACTTTTAACCTCTCTGCTCTGTGTTGTTTCCACTTTCAGACCAGAAAACCATCACAGCTGAGTCTGGACAACTCGTCAATCTGACATGTCGAGTCCCAAACAACAACATCATAGTTGTAAAGTGGACATATATGACCTTCCAAAAAGAATATGTGCTTTTGTACCGGGATGGCCAGTTTGATCCAGAAAATCAGCATCCATCTTTTAAGAACCGGGTGGATCTGCAGGACAGACAGATGAAGGATGGAGACGTGTCTCTGATTCTGAAGAATGTGATGATTAATGACACTGGAACATACGAGTGTCGTGCCGTCCTGGGAGTCAGACAACCGTTGAAGGTCATCAGCATCATCCACCTTCATGTCAATCCTCCAGGTGAGTGAGTAGAGTTGAGTGTGTGTGTGATCAGAGGTGAAGCTGCTTCCTGGTTGTTGATGTTTGTTTCTAAAGATGTTGTTGATGAGACTTTGTAGAAAGCAGCTGGTCTGAGTGATGTGATCAGAGTGCAGTAGATAATGTCTGACAGCAGTTTGAAGAGGAAATGGATTCTGTTCTGTTCTTCACTCATCACCTACCTGACAGCTGACACCTCACACCTGTTTCTCACCTGCAGGTCAGCCAGGAGGAGACACAGAGGATGGAGGGAAGGAGGATGGAGGGAAGAAGGATGGAGAGGAGGAAATATCTGTTGGACTGATCGTTATCCTGTGCATTTCTTTTGTTGTTCTTGTTCTTGTTGGTTTTTTGATCTACAGAAAATATAAACAACGACAGTGTCGGGAATTATTCCAGCCTCCCAGTGAAATGCAGCAGCTTTGAGCTTCTTACATGGTGATGCTTGGTAAGAGAAGCAACAAAGGCAGGAGTAAATCTGACTGAAGAACCTAAAACAATAACATCTACAAAACCAAAAGAGTTGATTCAATTAAAAAAATTTTTTACAGCAGAGACAATGTTAAATAAAAAGCTACTACTATTATTATTAGTAGTAGTATTATTACTATCAGGAAAAAATGACAAGGATCAGTTAATCAATCCATAATGGGAAACTACAATTATTAAAACTTGTAGGTTATTTTAACTGTAATATCACAATGCAATTAAAAACTAAAAATTCTCCAGTATCTGTGGGAGAGACCTCAGAAATTAGACCCAAAACGATCCAAGAAAAATCAAAGACATTTTAATCAACAGGCAAAGTTTATGCTAGATGCTGCCTAATATTGAATAAAACATTATATTCTAAACCATTTCTGTTAGCATTTCATGTTCTTTACATGTATTGTTGTGTGCTTACTTCCAACACTTCTCTGAATTTTCAACAGCTGTTTATACCACACAGACTGATCCTCACGTAGCTGTTACTACAAACAGTAACTGAACCAGCTAAACAACACAAACATGTGAAGATGAACATATGAATTACTGTGGATCGTAGGTCATCAATAACAATCAGATGGAGTTCGGGATCTATTTAACAACTATAATTTTAAATCTTTTGGTAATAAAACCAAAGAAAAATTATTTCTGTAACACTAAGATGTTTCCTGTGATCTGTGAAGCTTTTTGAAATTTACATTCTGTTTTCTGGCTGTCAGTTTAAATATTTCAAGAGCTGGTCACATTTTTGTTATTCATTTTTACTCTTTTTGAACGTTTTTACTTATAATTTCTTTTTAGCCTTATTGTTGTCTTAACTGAGTCTATTCATGTGTTTTTGTGGCTGTAAATGTTTTTTTCTCTGTGACGGCCAGTGGGCTGGCCTTGTGTTTTGCTTTTTCTGTTACCTGTTTCTTGCAGGTAGGTGGAGCTGACCCAATTATAGATGCAGCACACCTGAGAAGGCCAGTCCCAGTGTATATAAAGACACCTTGACGGAACCAGCTGTGTTGCTCTGGCCCTCTCCATCATTTGGAAGTTTCAGTTATGGCTGTTATGTCCTTTAAGTTGTGTTTAAGTTGCTTTACCTTATTTTCATTAAATATGTCTTACAGCCTTTAAAAACCCGTGTGTGGTCTCCCACTTGCTTGTCATTTCCTCTGAGCCGGGTTGTCTCTTTTCTCTCTTTCTCTATTAAAGCAGTTGATGCAGATTTGATCTCAGCTGCAGTCAGTTTCAGTTTTTTTGATCTACAGAAAATAAACAAGAACAGAGTAAAGATTCATACCAGCCACCAGCTGAACAGCAACCTGTTTGAAATGTCCCAGAGATTCTTACATGATGATGCTGGAAAAGGAAGCCAGAAAATCAGGAGAAGATCTGACTGGAAAAACTAAAATAATAGCATATATTCCAAAAAAATTCACAGGATGGACAATGGTTTGATAAGTAAGCTAATGTTAGGCTTAAATAACAGAAGAGGTGAACGTCAATTGCTCCATGATACCCACCGTGCCTCAAGTAAGAGAAAACAAAAACATTATAAAATAAGGAAGAACAAGTCCAGGAACATCAAATCTGTGAGGCCAACAGACACAGAGGATGGAGGAGAGAGGGAGGATGGATCTGTTGGATTGAAAGTTGGTCTGAGTGTGTCTGCTGGGTTTCTTTTTGCTGCTGTTGTTGGTTTTATGATCTACTGGCATACACGACAAAAACAGAATTTTAACATCCTGATGTTTGAAATGTCTCAGAGCTTCTCACATGGTGACGCTGGGTGAGAGAAACCTACATTACTAGTCTCACTGAAGAAACCTAAACACCAGATTACAAGTAAAAACAAAAAACAAAAAAACATAAGAATTGCTTTATACCAAAAAGATTTCACAGCAGAGACAATGTTAAATAAAAGCTAAGAGTCCCTCAAGAAAGAGGGGGGGAAACATATAGTATCAAACAACTATTAAAAATTATTATTACGAAAAATAGGAGTAACAGACAAAAGTGGACGAAAGAGAGGCAAGCTTGGCTCCACAAGTATAATTATAACGTAACATATATTATATCGATATAAAGGATATTGTCACATCTTATATCTCGTATAAAATATATAAAAATATATTTTTAAAAAACTAGATATATCACCCAGCCCTATTCTCAAGCATCTGTTGGAAAGTCCCAAGAAATTAGTCTGGTCAAGCAAGAATTAGTCTTTCTAATTAACATTGTGCTGATAAGTTGCCAAAAAAAAAATACTGCCTACTGGAATATAATGAACTAAAGTTAAAGCCAACATCTTTCCTTATATATTTTGTATTGTGTGTGTAATTTAATTGAATAATGTGTATAAATGGCCCATAATATTTTAGAAATGTGCAAATGATAATAAAAACAGCAAAATTTTATGTTTGTCTGAAATGAGTATTTATTTATTTTCTGTAGATGTACCACTATTTTTATCTGAAATTTGCTGACAACAACAACAACAACAACAACAACAACAATCTTTATTTATAGAGCACATTCAAAAGCCTTGGGCATACCAAAGTGCTTTACATAAAACAATAAAAAATAAAACAGTTCACACATTAACATCAAATTTATAAAAGTAACGGATTATGTTCACAGGTAAAAGCCACCAATAAGAGTAAACTGCAGCACATAGGTTATAGCAAGGTAAGACTGTACCACCATGATAAAAGACACCAATAATGGAAAGAAAGCAGAGAAATTAATACAATAGGTCACTGCAAGCAAGCCAGCATTTAACTGGTAGAAAAGGCAAGTTCTGACGTACCATGGGTGGCAGCCCCAATCAGAGTTTGGAGGAACAGACACATTTATTTAAGGTTTAGAGTTCACTCATTTATAGAAATCCTCAATCTACAATCACTGGACCAGATTCTACATATACCATGCGCACACACACATTACAACACATGTGATGATAACATTTCAGCTTTTTACAAAATCCCAACATGCTCACCTATCAGACCTTCATTGTTGGGGTCGTGCGTTCAGTGAAGTTAAAGACAACACTGCCTAAATCCAAACTTTTTTTGCTTTCAGAAATCAGAAATCAGAAAGGGATTTTATTGCCAAATGTTGAGCAGGTTTACAACATTAGGAAATTGCTGTGGTGCTTCAGTGCAAACATACTGTCATAAAAATATAAAAAATAAGAATAAGAATTAAAAGTGCTAAGTGGATAGATATATACATGACATATACATGAGTGCAGGTGGTGATCAGTGCCAAACATGGAATGATGCAGTGAACACAGCGTAGGGTCATGTGTTAGTGGTGGGAACAGTCATACGGTTACTGTTCATGTGTCCGACAGCAGAGGGGAAGAAACTGTTCTTATGGCGAGAGGTTCTGGTGCGAATGGATCGGAGCCTGAGGGGAGCAGGTCAAACAGTCATTCAAAAATGCTACTGCCAACAAACTGCTCTATGAAACAGTTGTTAAAAAAAATTGAATAGCTTACTTCAAAAGGTTTACAAGCATTTTGCACAGATGACTGGTCAGGAAGTTTATTTTCATTGTATTGTAAACTAATATGGTAAATATTTGCAGAGCTGATGGATGGATGGGGAATTCAGTTCATGAGGAACATGTATTCATCATAAAATGCACAAAATTAAACCATGACTGAAACATATGATGGAATTCTTGTTATGATCATGGAGTTATTCAAGGCAAGGGAAGTTTATTTATATAGCAGAATTCAACAGCAAGGCTATTCAAAGTGCATTCATACTTTCTGAGACACTTGCTGAGGTGTTGGATGTTGGATGTTTTTTGTAACCATCAATAATTCAGCACAAAGCACATGTAAAACATGTTTTCACATCTTCCTGATTTCCCCATGAATTTATTTGAGTCATTCACTGTTCTTCCGTTTGAGCCATGTTTCTGTATAACGGGAAGCCAAATATGCTCCCACTTGCACCCTCCCTATTCTCTGATGTGGCAAAACGTTCTTGAGGGTAGATTTCGATATAAAATCCAAAAATAACTTCTGTAGCTATAAGATATTAATTCTAATTGAGATCAGTTTAAGTTTTTTTTTTAAGTTCCCTTTAATTGTTTCAAAATAAAAGCATTGTTAAGAAATGAAGACTGTACGCAAAGAGAAATTTGACAATTTAATATTTAAAACAATGCAGGAAGTGCTGAGATGTGCATACTCATTGTGATACAACAAGTTTCACTTTTATGATCATCATTAAAACTGAATTAATCCGTGTTTACGTTCATATTCAATTTGATGATCTTCTTGTATCCATGTTAGTGTTTAAAGTACAACATCTCCCTCTAGTGGCCAAATATAAACCATGTGTGAGGATGGTGTTCATGTAAAATGTGAATCATAGTGTTCCAGTCAGTCATCAGTGTGTCTCTGCACAGCTGTAATTAAAATGTGTTCAGAGGGCCTCAGTGTCTGAATGGTTCCAGTTCAGCTCCATAACAGCAGCGTCCCTGGTTTGATTCCTGTGTTTCAGCTCATATCTGCCTCTCTCACTGAGGGGGACGTCCACTACATGGACATGGATTTGTTCATCAACCAAACTAAAGATCACTGAGAGCAGAGGACTTTTGAACTTTCTTTGTTTTATTTATTTATTTATTTTTACTTTGTTTTCATTTGGTTAACCAATGAATATTTTATTTTAAAGTATTTTGGGAAAACAGACAAAAAGTTGCAACTCATATTTTATGAAAAGGCTTCGATGATGATGTCTCTTTAGTAATTGGAAAAAGTGAGTTACCACCTCTGTGTTTGAACCAATAGAAAGCTGGTGCTCAGAGGAAGAGGGCGGGCTTTACTTGGTGTCAGTGACAGAAATGAAAAAAAGCTCAAATGAGTGAGAAGGACGATGAAGGAAACATCTGTGCTGTGTCTGCTCTGTAAGTAGAATCTCTGTGTTTGTTTGAATTCTTGTACTTTGACTGTCTGCTCTCCTGATAACTGATGATGGAGGAGAAGACATGAAAAACAAATCAGGCTGAATTCAAGTTCAAACACCACCAGGACCAACTGCAGGTCTGAACTGACTCTTTATCTTTGCTCAGGAGTCGAGGAAACACAGCAGGCAGTGAAAAGATCAAATCATTCACTCATTATATCAACACAGCTGCACAGTGGACACATGAATTTAGAGGGTTATTTAAAAGTAGCGGTTGTGTGTATAGTCAAAGTTTAGTCACTGTGCATGATAATTAGTGAGTGTTGATTTTACATAAAAACTGGGGTAGAGGAGAATCAAAAAGACAAAACTGTCTCAATACTTTCATGTCAGTAACGAAGTTTCTCCAAAATTTTTTAGATGTTGTGAGATTTGGTAATAAACAGAGTATACATTATATCTAATAGTACAAGTGTCACAGAGCTGCAGTGTCTCTGTATGTTTTCCCCCACAGTCCAAAGACACGTTTAGTTAACTGGTAATTCTGAACTGGTGTGAATGTCAGTCCGTCTGTGTTACTCTGTAATTACCTGTAGTCATGTTAAAACAGCTGAGATAGATTCCTCAATTTTAAAAATTGGTAAAGAAAATTGAAGGATTGATTCTACCAAATGTATTTTAGCTTCAGGCACTTTTTATTTATTCTTTTGTCAGGGAGAGACGAGTTTGTGTGTTTGTCAGCTGTTTGTGTGGAGTTGTTCATTATGTTCACCTCAAATCAACCTGAGTGTCATTTCTCTTTAGTTCTGATCTCACTGCTGAGCTGCACAACAAACCAAGGTCAGTAACCTTCTTCTGTCACAGTTTAAACCTGAGAAATGCTCACTGATATGACCTGATTGGGTTGATGGATTAACAGATCATCAGTTTTTCATTTTAACAGCTCGTCTGACTGTGAGTCCCAGCAGCTCTCAGTTCTTTAAAGGAGACTTTGTGTCTCTGAGCTGTGAGGAGGACGACAGCTCTGCTGGATGGACTCTGAGGAGAAACACAAGCAAACGACAGAGGAGTCAGTGTGGAACAGATGGGTGGGGAAAACCAGCTGGTTCTTCCTGTAACATCGGCATGATGATGCTTCATGACAGTGGAGTTTACTGGTGTGAGTCCAGAGAGGGTCCCATCAGTAACATGGTTAACCTGACAGTCACTGGTAAGCTGAGTGTGTGGAGTTAGTGTTGATGAAGCTGTGTGTAAATGGATGAAATGCTGTAGTTTGTCTCTGTGCTCAGATAAATCAGTGATCCTGCAGAGTCCTGTCCTCCCTGTGATGGAGGGAGATGACGTCACTCTGCTCTGTAAAACAAAGACCACTCCCTCCAACCTCCCAGCTGCTTTCTATAAAGATGGCTCCCTCATCAGGAAGCAGCCTACAGGTCACATGACCATCCAGCATGTTTCCAGGTCTGATGAAGGCCTCTACAAGTGTGACATCAGCGGTCATGGAGAGTCTCCATCCAGCTGGATCACTGTCACAGGTGACACACTCACCTGTCTGTGTTTCTGCAGCTTTCAACATTCACAATGTGACGACAACTTAATGACTGTGTTTGCTTTATTTTAGGGGAACACACCACCACACCTCCACCTACATCCACACCTCCACCTACATCCACACCTCCACCTACATCCACACCTCCTCCTGTTCTCTCTGTGTTGTCATGTGTTGGATCAGTCTGTGTTGTGGTTCTACTGGTGTTACTGGTTCTGCTGGTGAGACGATGTGTTCACAGGAAACCTGAAGGTGAGACTCAGACTTTTCAATATATGTGGTTATGTAAATCCATGTGTTATGCTATTTATGTTTATTATGTTTATTATGTTTATTATGATTTGATGATTTTTAAAATTTTAATTTCACATTAAAAATGTAAAACCGTTTATTTTTTGTTTTTATTTGGACTCTTCACTGTAAAATGTTGTGATTGTAAATACTTTCTTAATTTTAATAATTTCACTAGATGAAGCTGTGGAAAATGGCCTCACAGATGACATCTTGTACAGTGATGTCAAAATATCAACTCATCAACATCCAAAAAAACAAAACAACGGTAATTTGAGGTCCTTTGTTGGTTATTTATTTGTGTTTATTCAGCTCCAATTTTATAAAATACTTTTAAGTTCTGATTATATTCATAGAGATTTTATGTCTCATGAAAAGATTTCTATGAGGATATTATGAAGCAGGTGAAGAAAGTACAACTGTGCATTGTAATAGAAAAATAAACGTTCTATTAAATTGATGCTAAAGTTTAACTCTGTAGTAATTTCGCCAGAGTTCATCTTTGTATGTCACGGCTTTGACAACACTTTTTTTCTTTTGTTTTGTTTTGTTTCCTCTCTCCAAATTTAATAATTCAGTCATTTTAAGTCTGTAAAATTTCACTCTGTGCTCATTGAGCATTGCTCTTTACATGCTGCCCTCTGTGTTTGTTGTCTGTGGTTAACACAAGCTAACACCTCTGCAGTCGTACAGTTTCCTGTTTATGATTGTTTTTAAAGTCAGCTGCAGGTGTTTCTCGATCAGGCGTTAGAAATAAATAATTCATATTCACATTAAGTAAACTTACTATAGTTTTATTCATAATTTCCTTTTATAATTAGCTTAACTCAGTTTAACATATGTAGCTTTACTCAAAGTTTACCGGACTTTACTGCTTCATATTTATGTGATTCCAACATTTTGTGTGTTTTATTGTGCAGACAGTGATGCAGCAGTAATCTACTCTGCAGTGAGAACAGAAGACATCGGTTATGGTCGAATCATCATCAAAGACACGAAAACCAGATCACAGATGAGAGGTACAGCTGCTCTTCTCCTGTCTGTGGTGATATGTCTGTCTGACATTAGAAATTTAAAAATTGAAAGAAATTTAAAGCTGTAGCTAAATTACACATTGATGGTCAGTCGTGTAAAATGCAGACCTGAGGTTATATACATTAGACTCAATCTATAACATACAGGCAGATTTCTTTCTTTGGAACATAAAATAAAGATATTCAATAAATTCTCATCACTGACTTTTCCTGAACAACTAAGTGAGCATAAACAACTCGCATATTCCAAACTGTGAAACCTGCCCAAATCTAGTCACTGGTTAATTGTTTGTGTATTGTTCTTTTTTTTTTCACCTTTACCCTTTCTGATTGTTTCTATTGTCCATTTCTTTACTATAATTCCTGTCCTCAGATATTTGTTAAATACTATCATAGTAGGTTAAGGACTTGCCTTCATGCACCCATGGGTCAGGACTCTGACCTAGCTTCAATTGTTTTGACTCCACCTTTCTCACAAACAACTCAGAGTGAGCTGCTGAAAACACAGACAAAGACATCCACCACATACTCTTTTCTTGATGTTTCTTTAGTCTGAGACAGTGAGACTACATCTGACACTTTCCACTTTAACGTGAAGGTTTCTACTTCCTCTTGGAGAGAGGACAAATAGGACGCATCTGCAGTTTCCCTTGTGCCACACTTGGCCTTTACTAATAACATCGACTCAGCCACAGTTCTGTTTTATATAGATGTCAGGTGTGGTATAACTTTTCACAGTGCTACACCTGAACAGATTAGGCTCACATGTGTCTGCTTTATCTCTACAGCCTGTCCTTAACAATGTCTTCCTCCCCTCACTCCAACCAGTCACAGGTGGTGGCTGCTCTCCCTGTGCCTTGTTCTGCTGAAGTTTTCTTCTTGTCAAAAGGGAGTTTGTCCTTTTTAAACTACCTAAAGGGTTCTGCATGTAAAACCACAGCAGCTCCTTCCTGTAGTCTGAAGCTGATGACACTTCTCTGTTCTGGTTTGGCCAAGCACAGAGTTCGTATCGTGAGAACTTGCCCTGTGGTGAAGCATCAGTTTGCACTGAAAAAGGTGTCAGATCTGTGGTCGTGCACCTTCAACTAGTTACAGCAGTTGTTGTTTCTCAGTAGCAGTGTTAGGAAAGAAGACTGAAAAGCAAACGCTACTTACAAAGGTTACATACATATGTTAATCGTTGCATCTTTGTATTTTTATCTGTGGTCTAACTGCTCTATACTGTCTCCAAAACCTGGTACCCCAGTTTTGACCAAACTAGCTTTAGTGTTGGATTCAATGTAAAGCAGATACCACGAATGTTCTGTTGTTTGCAGTGATCTTATAACAATTTTAATATTAACCACACTGGCTGAACCTTTATTGAAATTTAACTCAGATTATAAATGTACAAAAATCAACCTGTTAAATAATATACCCAAACAAATAACTTGTCTTTATAAAACAATCAATACCTTTTAAAATAATATTACATAAAGATTTTAACTTGTTGATTAACTCACATAATCATGTCTTAATCGCCTGAGAAATTTAACTACACCTGAAGTCGATGCACCCCACAACGACTTGAACTGGTGTGTTTGTGTCCACGCTTTCTAGCTGCCTTTGCAACCCAGTATCATGACTAAATGTGAAATAGACAAGCCAGTCCACTGTATCTATTTCACGCTTTGCCTCTTCGAAACATGAAATGGACATGCATGCAGAAGTTACCAGCAGTGGAAGATGGTTTATTTAAAGCGATGAAGTCAGGTAGGGACCTTGATAACTGGAAACAATTAAGTTAGGAGGATAATATGTGTATACATGTAAATGTGTTATGTCTGTTTTCATGATTATTTTTGTACTGGCTTGAAATGAAATGCCTACCTCTGCTGTTACAGCAACTTACTGGAACTTCTGCATGGGTGTACATTTCACATTTTGAAGAGGCAAAGTGTGAAATGTACATGGTAGACCAGCCTACCTATTACATGGTTTGCCATGATATTGGATCACCCCAGGTTCTTGTCTCTTTAACAGCAATCAATAACAAAAACACACACGCTCTCAAATAGGTGTGTTCAGAGTGAGGCAGCTTGGCCAATTGCGTGATCTTTAAAACTATTAATCTCATATCTCTCTTACACTCTAAAAATTATTGTTTAAGCTCAACAAAAAAAATTAAGGCAACAATTTCCATTACTCTTTTTGAGTTACAATAACTTATGTTGAAATCAGATTGAACCAACAAACTATATTGAGTTAGGGGAATTAACTTTTCCTTCATAATCAAAGGTGATTTTAATTACCATTTACGTAATATTTGGTAGCTTAAAACATATTTTTAAGTTGTTTACTCATAAAAATGATGTTCCTCCAATTACTTTTCCCACATTATTTAAAATGATTTTAAGTGTTATGTAATTAATTACAGCAATTACAAAAACAATTTTTTAAAGTTCATTATTTAAAATATTAAGTTGCTGATTTTCATCATTATTATCATCATTTTAGCTTTCTCTTATTTTTTTTTAATTGTAATAGCTTTTAAGAAAGGAATTCATTCAACATTTTTTTTTATTATCAAAAAAACCTTTATTTTTTAACTGTAGGCATTTCAACACTTTGTATTTACAAAGTGAAAATAAACCAGAAATTTAGATCTATACCATCACAGCCAAGTTATAGAATATGCCTTTATGTATTTAACACCACAGAAACAAATGTGTTCAATTGGTAAAAAATCTACTTAGAAAACATTTTGTTACAGTAATACTTCCATGCAAGTGTTCAGTAAATGTTAACTTTCAATGCCTAACAAACTTTACAAGATCTTGCATCTTTCTATTACACAATGCAGCAAACACCTTTAAGATCAATGTTACACATACAGGATTCAAAACAGTTACCACTTTTTGAAACAGAGTCAACATCTTTAACATAATGATGGTTCCATCAAGGTCAAGGAACAGCTTCTGAACAATTTCAAAAGTATATTTCAGATCCTTGCATTCGCTCAGATTGAGAGCATATATTATGCCCATCAGCAAAACACAGCACCTTGGGAAATTCTGGCCCTCCATGATTTTTGTTTCCTCCACCACGATGGTTGCAGTCTTATGGTTAGATCCAGGGGTGTACCGGTCACTGATGATGGCAGTTTTCATCACCTGCCTTTCAAGGTTGGCCTTAAGTTCTTCAGTGTTAACTTAAGGCCAACCTTAAGTTAAGAAATTAATAGGTTAATTCACTAACCTATTTTAAAAAAAAAATAGGTTAGTGAATTATAGATTAGACTTTTATACTTACTGAATCTTAATGAATTCAGATGATCAATGGAACACACACACACACACACACACAATGCTGAATTACTTACACCAAACTCCATGAAAAGGTCCTCCTTCTTCTCTCCAAGGAAAGTGATAAGGCAGCAGATGGCTACTTCTCTATAATAATATGGATAGATTATTATAGATATCATAGATTATCTGTCATCTCCTTCCAGAGTGGAAACAGACAGTTTCTCATTCAAGCATAGTACAAATCATATACAAGCTTCAATGAACAAATACAAGTCAATAACACCATGTCTCTTTCTATATGTTTTATTAAACTTTGCTGTAGGGCACAGTGAAGTGTAGTGTGCTGCATTTTTACATCCACACAGAAACCTAAAAATTCTGGGTCCTTGTGACCAGCCTTGTACTTTCATATTATGGTTTATGTTCTGAGTCCTTGGCTGTACTGTTTTGATTATTGTTTTTCCCTAGGTTTCAGTTATGGTTGTCAAGGATTTAGTTCTTAGGTTTTGTGTGATGGCTTGCCGTGTTGTGTCTGATGTGCGCCTTTCTGTCCCATGTTTCAGGTCCCTATGTTGTGTCTCCCCAGTCTGTTAAGTTTACATGTCTAGAGTTCAGTCAGTGTGTTTCCTGTTTTACTTTGAAGGTCTGTGTCTCGTGTCATTGGTTTTTTTTGCCTCCCTTGTCTCGTCCAGCCTAAGACAGAAGGAGAACTGTGCTCTCCTTCTGTGTCACAATCCCCTCGTTTTCCCTCAATGTATTTAAGCCCTGTGTTTTTCATTGTTACTGTTGCATCAGCCCTTATAGCTGTGTGTTTCTCCCCCTGTCTCCTTGTGCATTAGTTTTCCCCAGTTTAGTTTTGTATTGTTATTTGTGTCGCCTCCTCGCCAGCAATAAAGCTGTGTTCTTTTTGAGTTGTCAAATTAAGGGTCACATGGGAACTGGAGCTTATCATAGCTGTCTGGGTGGACTACACACTTTTACATGTCAACAGTTTTTCAAATGTATTTTGAAAATCTTTCATGGAGTCACCAAGAACCAATGAAGTGAACTAAAACAGCATATATTGGACTTTTTAATGCAAATCTGATTGTTTCAGCTCTGTGGGTTTAAGGTTTGGGTTTTGTTAATTTAACTTTAAATTAAAATGAAAGCAGTGTGTAACCTTTGTCATATGTATCTGAGCTGGTTCCCAGTAACGTCTGAACTGGGACTGTGTGATGCAGAGAGGTGGAGACTGGAGGTCTTGATTGAACTACAAAGCTTGTAATCATGTTTCCTGTTGTTTGAACTGTGTTTGTGTTCAGACTTTAAACCAGAGCCAGACGTCGTCTGCTCTTCACTGAAGTAGTCCACCAGTCCAACCACTGACGTCCAGCTGCTGGTCTCTAACTGGTCCCCCCCTTCAGAGCAGAGGACATCCACATGTTGTTCTTTATTTTTTTTACTTACCTGAACAACTATGATTAAAATATGAGTATGTATTTTTACCTGGAGTTTTAAAATGCAATTTTCCTGTAAAATCATCAATAACAATAAACATATGTTTGTGTTTTATGGACACAGTTAAGTTTCCTTGTTGTTTTTTATTTTAAATGTGCCTTAAACACCGTGTTCTTCTTCCCCAGCTATTAACTTTATCTGCATTAAAAGATTTTATTCTGTGTTATTCATGTGGTTCTATGGGTTTCAAGCAAGATGTCAGCTGTGTGGTGTTCAGTGTCCAGGTGAGGTCCTCAGAGTTGTAGACGCCCAGGTACCTAAAGCTGCTCACCCTCTCCACTTCAAGGCCCTGGATAGACAGCGGTGGGTGAGGCCTCCTCTTCGTCCTCGTGTCCACAATCATCTCCTTTGTCTTGTCAGTGTTGAGGGTGAGGTTGTTGTCCTCACACCATGACACCAGACCAGACCTCTCTCCTATAATCCACTTCGTCCACTCCAGTGATGCGACCGATCACTGCAGTGTCATCCGCGAACTTCAAAATGATATCATCTTTGTTGGAGGCGACACAGTTGTGGGTGTACAGAGTGTAGAGGATGGAGCTGATGACGCAATCTTGTGGGAGGCCAGTGTTTGTAATAATGCTGGCTGAAGTCCTGTGGCCGATCCTGACAGACTGACCGCCAAGAAGTCCTGTAGCCAGTCACATAGAGCGGGATGCAGGCCGAGTGTTGCCAGCTTGCGAGTGAGTTTGTGAGGGATGACAGTGAAGCTTCAAAAGGGAATGATTCACATATGAGGTCTGCTGCCACCTACTGGTAAAACTGGGTATTACATCAGCGCTTGCGCTCAAAAGTTTTGATGACAATCTTAATATTGGTATTAAATAAAGACTAGTGTTAAAAGATTGATGCTTTGATTCTATCACACAAGTTCAGCATGTAGCTGACTGAAATCTGTTAAATAAATATATATTTTCATTTATTAAAAACAAAACAAAATGCACACTATGGAAAATTTATTTTGTTTATATACTTTTAAACAACAAAAGCTAAACCAAAGCACTTTAGAGTCAGACACTTTTACACTCCAGGAATTATTTAGTGGTCAATGCATGTTTTTTGAACTAACAAATGGATGCTGATTTATCTCATAAATCACGACAGACTGATCTCACCAACATAAGTTGCTTTTATAGGTCAACAGCATCAATATTGGTATCAGGAATATTGACCCTGGATTTACTTGGTATCAGACTTATACCAGAATTTGTAGTACTGCACAGCACTAAGCGGAACACTTGCTTTATACATGACAATACTTTAATGTTAGAACCCTGACCATGTGGTCTTTATGAGAGGACCTGGGGAGCAGTTTTGGGATGGCGTTGACCTGGCAGCTGCTTGTTGGTTCCCTATTAACAACTGGCTGTTTTAAAAACCCGTATACCAGCAACTGGCAGCAGCAGACCTGTTCTTGGCCTCCAAACCCTCAGTAATCAATTTTGTGTGTCTTTTGAGAATAATTTGGTTTTGTGTGTAGTGCTGAAAATGCTGTTTAGTTTAGTTTTGTTTCACACAGAGCTAGGTTGCACTTCTTTGGAATAGCTTGTTTCTTTATTATTGTGGTCTTTGTTCACCGCAGAGTTAATGCTTTCAGTTTGGTGTTATTAGTAGGAATAAACCTCACCATATGTTATATTGGCTTTTGGGTCTGGCTTTGGGGACTGGGGCAGAGACACCTTTTTTAACCCTTATGTTGGTCCTCCTAGACAGAGACGTAAGATTTAACGTTCAGAAATCTCTCAGATGACCACTGAAGTCATTTGGGTTTAGGTACATTTTATGAAAACAATGGTTCTTGGTGTGGTAGCTGGGCTGGTGCAGCAAAGCAGTGAACGTGGTAAGGGGCCGTCCTTCAAATTCTGTTCTGTCTGCTTTTGCACTTTTTTTTGCTAATCTTGCAACTTTGGCATCTCCGCCACCAGCGCTCATGTCTAATCGACACTTCCCCAAAGCAGCCAGCTGTGGTGAGTGACAGAGACTTTGTTCGTGCTCTTTCGGAGACAGGAAAAAATATGGACAGACACTGCTAACCCCAGTTCGAAAGGTCCATGCCACCGCCTGCCACAGACTCCATGCCATCGCCCGCTTTGGGAATTAAACCAATGGGTCCCTTTCCAGCTGAGGCTGGAGGACGCCCATCTCCAGAGCCTGCTGCAGTCTCAGTCAGAGGCCTCAGCGATGTTTGGTTATATCACGTCTCAGCCAGAGGTCTGCGCTCCGCTATCTGGTTCTGCACCTGCCAAACCTGATCCGCATTCGGCACTGCCTGGACCTGCCACGGCACGACCAGGACCTCCTGCACCTGCCACTCCAGGTACCGTCTCCATCTACCAAGCCACCCAAAGGTCTTCACCCACACCTCGACTAGCCTCCAGCCCTGCCACACCTCTGGCAGCCGTTCTTCTGAACTGCTTCTTCTCTGCCGTTAGCCACATGGCCACACAGCCTGGGTTTTGATTAGTCAATATATATATTTTTGAATTTCTCCCTCTCAGTGTCTAGTCTTCTGCCTTCCATTTGTACAGTTACTGACCTGGATGTCTCTGTGTCACCAGCCTGTATCTACTTACCACTTATTCTCCTTATGAGGATCTGACCTGATATGTCTAATATGCTGCTGAGAATATAGCCTAGAAGAAGCGTATAGTATAGCTTTTATTTTGGAAAGAGCCATTTCTCTGTAAAAAACTCTTTTCCAAAGATGAGTGATTTCTCGATCAGATTTATTTATTTTTATTTATTTTGTTGTTTCAGCAACATTAAATTTAAAAACTGTACTTTTGAGTTAAAATATAATGGATTGGATTTATATAGCGCTTTTCAAGGCACCCAAAGCGCTTTACAATTCCACTATTCATTCACTCTCACATTCACACATTGGTGGAGGCAATCCACGGTTGTAGCCACAGCTGCCCTGGCTGCCATATCGCGCCATATCAGTTTCTGTGATATTCTTATTAAGGTAAATGTTTTATTAATTTGGCAAGATGTATATTTCACTGAATTGGATATTATAAGGGTGGAGAAAGTCTGGATGCCCCAGTGAGTCATGAAGGTACTACAGGTGGGCAACAGTAAAAACTGAAATTCAGGCTGAAATTAGTCACAGGTGTGTTAAATTACACATTCATCTGAATGTATTTATTTATATAAAAAGTGAATTAAAAATAAAAGGAGGTGATATCACTGACTACTCTGACCTATATTTACTGCTCTGTAAGAACAGATCTTTATTGTCACCGTTACAAAAACTATGAAACACAGCTATTGAAGTTTGTGTGTCAGTGGCAGGTGGGTCACACATTGACTTTAACACTTTGAGTTTGATTGATTAGATTGAGGATTTAGCTTTGGGTGGCGTGTGTGGGATTTTCTGTTTTTTGAGTGGGAGGAACACCACCCTTGTTTTTTGGGAATTGGTGACTTAAAATATTTTCAGTTTTAGTATTTGGACTTTAAGTCGAATAAAGAATAATGCAGCAAATGTTTACACAGTTACTTACAGATTATTATGTTGGTGCAGCTGTCTGCTCAGCTTTGCACTTTTTGATGGACTCAAAGAGATCTGAAGTTTTCTTCTGCCCTTTACAACAAATCTCACACGTAGGAAATCAAAGCTCTTTGTTGGTTTTAAGTAATTAGAATGTATCAAAGCTCAAATGTTTTATGGTTATGTAATTGTTCATTTTAAAGAAATACAAATGTGCTAAAATCCCCTGAACCACTGTTTCTGTTTTATTTCCCGTCACTAATTCCAAAGTGTTTACTGTTAATCTGACAACAGCTTCTTTTGTCTGTTCTCCCACTTCAGCACGAGAGAGGAAGTGAATATTCACAAGTACACACATTAACAATAATCTTTGATATCACTTCACAAACAGAGAGATGATGACAAAACAACAGAAACATTTTAAAAATAGCTCCATGTTTAGGTAGAGCTTGTTTTACAGATGATGATGTACGTAAACTGTACACACTAGCAGGAAATGAATGAGTCCATCTGTACCAATAATACTCACTGAACCAGTTTGACCAGGATACTGATGAACACACACACACATACATGCAAACACACACATGCTCAGTGCTGCTGATGATCGGACAATTGTAGTCAGTAAATTATTGATTTATTGATTGATCAGATCAGTCTGAGGTGACGACTTCATGAAGAGTTTTCACGTCTTTCTGAGACTCACTTCTCCACAAACTCAAAGCTGACTTTAAAGATTCCTCCAGATGTTTTCAGAGTAAACACTATCAGATCCATGTGTTATTGTTTTAATTTTTTCAGGAAATGAAGGCAAGAATAGATCTTTGCTGTAACTTGTTTTGAGCAGCCACATATCCCACATAGTCATATGAGCCTTCAGTTTACTGAGAAAGCACAAACCACTACTTGTTTCTGTTCTCATAGACGTTCACAGACTTGGCAGTTTTGTCTGTAGACACTGACAGCTGGAGTGGGCAGTGTAAAACTGATTCATTTTCATTTTAAATTAATTGTAACTTTTTTCTGATTTAAATCTGTTTTTCAAGCCTGAAGATGTTTCCTGACATGATTGTGGTTATGAGCCGATGACGTTATGCTGAGAAAAACTACCAGATGGAGACAAGAACAGGATAAAGTAAGTGGCTTTGATCACAGTCAGTGTGTTTAACAATTTTACTAATAATGTTTTTGTTTTGTTTTCTTACATTTGTGAACATTTTTTTCTGCATCTATTACTGTTGTTACCTTCACCAAGGAGGTTATGTGTTTAGTAGCACTAGCATGTCTGTCAAAGTTCAATAAAACGTAAACGTTTGTTTGTATTGACGTGTACCAGCTTGTAGGGAATAATATCTGGGATTCCATATATATATAATGTTACTTTGGACCTCTGACCTTTTCTTTAAGGTCAAATGAGGACAAATTTTTCCTAAAATTAATTTTGTCTTTAAAACGTTGAATAAATTGTTTGCATTCATATTTATCAAATTATCCTGGTTCATAGTATTATAAGATAATATCAGTTAAACATATGCTTTAATATAATATTATATATAATATGCTTAAGTTGTTCGTCTCCAGTTATATACACATCAATACCTATTATCCATTTCCTCCTCCTAAATACTGTTCGTCTAATCAAAGTAAACATCTGTCATGCTGCTCTTATCTGAGGCTTGTTGCACTACAAATTTCTGTACATTTAACCAGAACAAAGAAAACTAAGGACTATATAAAAATATATAATTTTGCTCACATAAAAGTAAATACTACCCAACAGAGACCTTAATTCTCATGTGAGGTTTTTGAGTTGTGTGTCTACAATTAATTATAAATAGTGTATATTTTATGTGAGCCTAAGCATGTTAACATGGGGTTTTATTGTTATTCATTAGAACAAGTTGATGTAAATTCACAGAGTGCAGTGGGAAGTTGTCTCCACATCTACCTGTGTCAGTGAAACAAGTCTACTTCCTGTTATGGTCACACCTTAGTTTGCATTTTTGAAATTTGTTAATCAAATCTCTGAGCGTACAGTGGTTTCTCTGTGGCAAGATGTCAGATCTGGGTGTGTCTGTTTAAAACAGCAGTTCACTGGTCAGTTCAGTCAGTTTGGTACAGAGGAAACTTGTTACAGATCATCTTTACAGTTTTAGTTGGAAACATTCACTTTTGTAAACCAGATCTCTCTCTTAGAGATGGGGTGAGGAGTTGAGCCATCCGGGAGAGGCTCAGAATAGAGATGCTGCTCCTCCACATCGAAAGGAGCCAGTTGAGGTGGTTTGGGCATCTGACTAGGATTCGTCTTGGACGCCTCCTGGGTGAGATGTTCTTTGGATATCTCACTGGAATGAGACCACGCAGCAGACCCAGGAACCGCTGGAGAGATTATATCTTTTGTCAGTAGGAAGAGGGAGGACAGGCTTCTCTGCTTAGGCTGCTGCCCCCAGGTCCCATATAAACAGAAGAAAATGGAAGGATTGATTCATGTAAATCCTATTTTTTCCATCCTGATGAGCAGAAGAGTGTTGGAGGGCTTCAGAGATCCTTCAGAACATCAGTAAGTGTTTAAAATGACGTCTTTCAGTTGTTTAGATAATCTGACAGGTTGACTGAAGTCTGTGAGCTTCAGTAGATTAACAGATTGTTAATGTTAACCCATCTGGACCAGGATTAAAGCTTCACTTTACTGGTTACAGATGAATGTCATGTGGAGTTAGTGTTAAGCATGTTATTTACTGTTACTGAAAAAAACCCATCATATTAAATGGATTCAATATGCTTTATCATCTGAAGAACCAAAAACTGTCAGACTGACACAGTATAAAGAGGAAGATCATGTCAATCTGATTACAGTCATGTGATTTAGGAGAAGTGCTGGCAGGAGTCACATAATCTGTCTGCCTCTCTTTCTTCCTGGACTATTTGCTGCTTCTCATGTTTTACATGCGGTTGGTTGTCCTGCTTGTGTTTCCTCACTAAATGTCCTCTATGTGGTAATATATATATTTTACTCCATAGTGTATAGTACACAAACATATTTTTAGTTTGAGAATATTTTTAATAGTTCAGATAGAATAATTCAACGTAGTGTTTCAGTCCAACCTCATGGTAGCAGTGTTACCTCAATATAATACATTTCAAGAAGTTTAACTGTTGAAAATAATAAGTATAGATTTCTTATGCTTATCTTATAAAGTATACGCTACACATACTTGTATTTAAGCACTGGCTCAAAGTAAAATTTATGAAACAGCAGTCACTGACACTATAACAGTTTCACTTCTAGTGTTAACTCGCTGCCAGCAAAAAGACAGGAAGTTAACATTTAATGATTCCTCTTGGTCACACTTTACTCCACTTCTCTTCTGTTCAGTTTCATCACATTTGTCCTTTCTTTCTTTCTGTCACTGCACATGAGAAGAAAACATGAACAGTAAAAAAGTAAATGAAATAATAAATGAAACTAGAATTAAACAATCTTTGTTTTTTCTCTTCAGATGTTTCTAAGTGTAAAAAAATAAGTAAAGTTTGGAAATTAAATAATTTTCTTATAAACTCACATAAAAACAAACCCTCAAGAGAAAAAAACACCCAAAGTACATTAAATTTAAAATTTTACTGTTTGGATCTATTAGTCGGTCAGTCTAGTCAGTCTAAGCTAACCAGAGCTATGTTAGCTCTAATAACAAACATTGAACAGACAGATGAACCAACATTGAAGAAAAAAAAGAAGAAGCTCCATGTTGTAGTAGCCCTTAATTTTAGAGTTTATCAAACTTTACAAAAAGCAGGAAATCTCATTCACACAGTTTTCTTACTGCTGAACCAGTTTAATAGGGATAATGCAAAAATACAACAATACCACAATGCAAACACACACACACCCTTTTCCACTCAGACAAAGCTGCTGAGGATTCAGTGATTATTTAGATCATTAAGTTACTAGTTTCAATTTTTATATTATTTTGAAGTGAGGACCAATAAACACATTTTGTCACTTAATTAAGTGCAGTTATTTAAAACAAAGGGAGCTGAGGAATCCCAAAGCAATTAATTTTGACGTGTGAAACTACTTCAGGTTGCACTACCCCAATAACACACTAGGGGGAGCTCTTTGGTCAACATTTACAGACACACTAACAAAGTGCTTCAAAGAAGGTCAACGAATCTGCACATTACTTCAGTGGTGTAACAGCTCCACCACAAAAACAACTTTAAGTCAAAACAACAAAGCAAAATTGGCAAGATCAACCTAAAGGAGCAACATAACCATAACATGTACAATAAACATACTTTCCTTAGAATCAAAACGAAACAACGTTTTCTTCCCACCTAGGTGGTTAACTGTGCCAAACAACCCACTTGTCCACAACAAAGTCATTTCAGCCTCAGACATCTTGAAAGTTGTGCTCACAGTCTGGAGTTGGAGCCCTGACTCCCCCTCAGATGGCATCAAGGGCTGGTAGGGTGCAAGATGATCAGAGCTCATCCACCCTATTCCAATTGACCATCTGCACTCTGTAAACCATGCCTGACAGTCTGCACAGTGTATTGTTCAACCCACTGACTCATCAGTTTGGGAGAAAGGCCATTCAGAAAACATACAGCCTGCAGACACGTAACAAATCCCAAAAGGTTGTCAATTTTATTTAGATCAAGGCAGGATGCTCCAAAAGAGTGATTTTATTCACCTGGAAGAAATCCCTTGTCCTGCGGGCATTGTGTACTGTAGCGTTGTCCTGTTAAAAAAGAAAAAAAAAAACAGTCGTTATAACACAGACGAGGGCCCTCAGTCATGAGAGATGCTCTCTGCAACATCTGGACATAGCCAGCAGCTGTTTGACGCCTCACACCTCCTGAAGCTTCATTGTTCCACTGAAGGAAAAAGGACCCCAGACCATTATGGTTCCTCTTCCATTGTGGCAGGTACTGTCATGCCAGTAACATTGGAAACCATCAGAACCATCAAGGTTACATTTTTTCTCATGAGAGAATAAAACTCTCGTCCACTTTTCAGTGTTCCATGTTTGGTGCACTCTTGCTAAACACAAACAGTCAGTTCTGTGTTGTTCAATGAGACGAGGCCTTTGAAGATGTTTTGGTTTTGAAGCTCTTCAGTCGCTGTCTGATGGTTATGGGGCTGCATTTGGCATCAGTAACGGACTTCATTTGGGTTGAGGATTGTCCAGTGTCTTCACAGACAGCCAACTGGATCCTGGGGGGGTCTTCCACTTGACTTTTTTGTTCCATAACCCTCAGGATCAATTAAGTAATTCCAGACTTACTTACTTGAGATCACTTTGGTGGTCTTTGGTGGTCTCAGGATCTCATGTCTGCTTTTTGCAGGTGATGTGGTCCTGCTGGCTTCGTCAGGTGATGGCCTCCAGCTTGCCTTGAAACAGCCGAGTGTGACGCAGTGGGAATGAGAATCAGCAAATACTAACTCAAAATGTTAGAAATATTCCAGTGTTAGAAAATCAGCACTGCTCAGTGTTAGTCTTTGTTAATCTTCAAAACTGACTAGGTTACTTTTAAACATACAACACTGTCAAAAGTGTTAATTTAACACTCAACAGTGTTGTATTTAACACTCAGAGGTGTGGACCCATATAGACACTCTCTAGTGTTAATTTAACACTGGAGATTTTGCTGTGCAGAGTAGAGCTGCTGCTCCTCCGCATCGAAAGGAGCCAGTTGAGGTGGGCGCATCCTGGGAGAGGTTTTCCGGGCATGTCCCACCAGAGGCCCCAGGGCAGACCCAGGACACGCTGGAGAGATTATATCTCTCAGCTGGCCTGGGAACGCCTTGGTGTTCCCCCGGATAAGCTGGAGGAGGTGGCTGGGGAGAGGGAGGTCTGGGCTTCTCTGCTTGGGCTGCTGCCCCCACGACCCGGCCCTGGATAAGCGGAAGAAAATGGATGGATGGATGGATGGATGGATGGATGGATGGATGGATGGATGGATGGATGGACATCATAAATAACATTTAGAATATTGGGAAGGGATTCATAATGGTGTTCTTTATAATTTCACAATATAGTGAAGTAAGATAGAAACAAGGTTAAGATAAAAATAAAAATAATTACTAACATTTTGACATTTTACAAAGAACTAATTGCATCGTAAATAAACAGTGCAGATTTTATTTAAGAAATTGAGTTATTTTCACAGTTTCATGGTTGATGGAGTCTTTAAAAGTTTTGTTCACATTTAGTGGAATCTAATGCTTTAGAAAATAAAGACTTCAGTTTTGTAAAGCAATTCACATTTGTGTACATTTCTTGATAGTGTTATAGAAGAAACGCCCCAAAGCTAAACCTATCAAGTGCAGAATGTTTTTGGTTTTTTTTGGATGGAATCAAAAGTTTTGTAGAAATTATTTATTGTAAATGTCACACACCTACATGATAATGACAGAAATGGACTCCTACAGTACTAAAACCACAGGCCAGTCATTTTCAACAATGAACATTGTGTGCACTGTCTCACACACACAAACTCTCAGTTCAACCAAGTCCACAAACAAAAATATAATAATCTACAATAGCATTTACTTTTACAATGCATGTTGTTTAGTGGGACTTCTGGCATTCCTTGCCTTGAACAATCCTCTTTAAATCTGGCTTGTATTCCGTTGTTGCCACTCGAAGCAATTCTTTCACATGAGTGTCAGTCAGAACAGATCGATGCTTTGATTTCACATGTTTTAGGGTAGAAAATACAGACTCGCAGACGTATGTTGACCCAAACACTGACAGTATCTTGAGCGCAGCCCGTTTGACATTGGGGTATTTTTCCATTGGCACAATTTTCCAGAACTCAGTGGTCCCTTCCCTTAAAGCAGGTTTCAATTGGTCCTCTTCACAAAGATCTATCATCTCCAACTCAGCCGCAGCTTCATCTGTGACTAGCGGGACTTTCAAAACAACCGGTCTCTGCATTAAATGGGTCGACGAGGAACGTAATCTGTGGCCTTTTCAATTGTAGATCATGGAACCGGGTCATGAAGCTTTCGTGCAAGTTTTCAATCAGCGTTGCATATCTGGCTCTTTGCTTACTCAGGGCAGCTGGCAACTTGCCCGCTGGCTTTTAGCAGAGTGGGAAAATGCGTTAAATCTCCTTTTTGAATATGTGTCTTGAACAGCTTCAGTTTGTTGACAAACACACTTTGCACCAGGGCCCTGTTTCAGGAAGCCGGTTTAGGTGAAAAACTGAGTAAGTATACCCTGAGTTAACGAAAACTCTGGGTTTTCGGTTTCACAAAGCGAGTTCAGCTGAAGCCTGAGTGAGTCACTATGACGACACACGCCGTGAAGCTAACCTGCCCCCTAGCAGGTTTACTACAACTAACCCTGACTGTCTCCGCCCCTTTGTCGGAAACCTGACAGTAGGAAGTGTCGGACATGGCGTGCCACTTCCTTGAAGAGCCAGTAGATCGTGAAGCCCAAATTCTCCGCAGAGCTCACAGCCGGGAGAGAGTGATCAGAGCGCGTTTGGACATTTTATCATTTCCTGATGATTTTCTGTGTGAACGTTACTGTTTTTCAGCACAATCTATAAGTTATGTGAATAACATCCTCAGGCCATATATTACGCATGTGACACATCGCGGACATCCTCTCAGTTCTGTACATATTATTTGTATTGCACTTCGGTTTTTTGCAAACGGGAGCTTTCTGTATAATATTGGTGACGCTGAGCACGTTTCCAAGGCTACCGTCTGTCGGGCAGTCAGGAATGTTACAGTTGCACTGAAACGTCTCCTGTACTCGTTTGTGGTGTTCCCCGGTCATAGACCCACAAGATTTATCAAAGAGGGATGCCACAAAATTGCAGGTATCAGGATGACCAAAACTTAATGTATGATGTGGTGATACTTGAACTACTACTTAAATTGTACATTTATTTTCAGGGTTCCCAGGCGTGATTGGCTGTACAGATGGCACTCACATTCCAATCATTGCTCCTTCAGTAAATGAAGGAGACTATGTGAACAGGAAGTCTTTCCACAGCATTAATGTGCAGGTACATAGTTCCCTGTAGCATTTCAAACTAACATATTATTCCATTATAGTAATGGATGCTAATTTGTGTTCTCTGCACTGTGAAGATCATATGTGATGCTGCCAACATTATCACAAATGTGGAAGCCAAGCGGCCAGGCTCTGTCCATGACTCACAAATATTCCGTGAATGTACACTGAGCACAAAATTTGGACATGGTGAGTTGAAAATACTTTAAAATATATAAAGACCAATTGCTTCAGGGACATTTGAACTGAAGTGTATCCTTCTGTCTTAGGAGAGTTCACTGGCTACTTGCTTGGCGATAGGGGGTATCCATGTTTACCCTATTTGCTTACCCCTTACCCTGACCCTGAACCGGGCCCACAGCAGCGATATAATCTGGCTAATTGCAGGACAAGAGCCAGAATTGAAATGACTATCGGAATGCTTAAGGCCCGGTTCCAGTGCCTGCAAAGACTCAGGGTCACCCCAGAAAGGGCATGTGACATTATTGTGGCATGTGTGATTCTTCACAACATTGCCACAATTAGAGGAGAACACTGTCCTTCTGAACCAAACATCAGCAGTGATCCAAACCATGAACATTCTGACCCTCCCACGGACATACAAGATGGAAGCGCAGTCAGAGACACCATATGTCACAATCATTTCTTTTGACCCATCACCTCAACATGTTGAAAGAAGAATAAACAGATTTTTTGTTCAACTGGCTTTATTGGTCGCCTGTATTTCCTGTACACAAAGTATTAAAAGATGTAAACCTCATAAAGTGTCTCTGTTGCTTCCTCCTCTGTAACAGCTGTCAATGTTTCGGACAGTGTGCGAATGTGTGTGTGAATGGGTGGATGACTGGATATGTAAAGCGCTTTGGAGTCCTTAGGGACTAGTAAAGCGCTATATAAATACAGGCCATTTACCATTTACCATTATTTTCCTGTAGTAAAGAAATAAACAACATTGCTGTTCTACTGTAAACTCATATAATCTGTGGAGTATTACTCACAACTGCATGTTGGTCTGGCTCAACAGGAGGCTGCACCAGATGCAGTACACCACCACCATCAACTGATAGAATATGAGGTTTATACAGGTCACTTATAACTTACAAGGGACCAAATGGCAATTAACAAACATACCAATCACCTTACACTTCATTGTCATTATGCTCTCAAAGACAACCAAGACTGAGGGACGGCAAAATCAGTAGGAAAATAACTTCACTACAAACTAATCCATTATGGTAAAGAGTTTATCAGATGAATGAGTAGCACTGCAAAGGTGACTGTGAAGAAAGGATGTATGCACATCATGTATTATTTTGAATTTACCCCTTATGTCGGCACTTGTGTCTTGCGGGGTTATTGACTCAGAGGATGTCCCCGCAGAGATGCCTTCGGCCACAGGGCGCCCACTGTTTTGGCTGAGGGCCAACTGCTCAGCCTCTGTGAGTGGTGGTGGTGGAGGACCCCCACCTGTTTTTCGGGCCTCCGCTTTTTTTCTGTTGGCTATAACGGACCACATTTGAGCATACAGAGTAAGCAAATATGTACTTGTAATGTGCTCAGATAATTTCAATAAGTGCTTACAGAGGGGAAATTAATGTAGCCTCTAACTGCAATTGATTTACATGGGACAAACAGACCAAGCACTATGGCTCATAATACAATTACACCTCACCTGTTTGGACTATATTTTTATATTTCATTTTTACTTGCTGCCAGGCACGTTTGGGGCCTGTTGGGTTGCACCTGCGCTCACATCACATCACAAAATAAAATGTATAAAATAACAAATAAAATAACATATGATAAAATAACGTGTTAAATGGGTGGAAATCCCTAGATCAATGTTTATATTAACACTCACGCATTGACTCTGTCGGCTATGTTTTGCCATGCATGCTCCCTTTCTTTTGCAGCTGTGGCTGTGTTACTTTTTTCCGCGGAATTTGCATGTTATCGGCATATGCTGCCATCAGAATTTCGGCCTCAAGCGCTGTGACATACGTTGACCGCGCCTTCTTTCCCTCCGTCTCCATGGTGACTCGCTTAATCTGTGCTCCGCTTATCAGGGCTTTATGTATCCTCGTCCGCGCGCTTCACTTGGGGTTAAAGCAACTCCGCGTTGACTGAACTAATTGTTATCAGCCTTTCTGAAACCGAATATTCCGAGTTGGACAGTTCGGGGTTACTCAACCCTGAGTATCGTTTTTCACTCTGAGTTTTCTAAACCGGCTTCCTGAAATAGGGCCCAGGTCAGGCAGCATTTTTAACTTACCCTGCAGGGTCAGGTTCAGTCTGTCCAAGTGACACAGCATGTCAACCAAAAAGGCCAGATCCATAATCCACTTGAGGTCCGAGAGCTCGGGATAGTCCTTGTCCTTCTTTTCCATAAACAGTTTCACTGCATCCAAAAGCTCAAAGAAGCGAGAGAGTACCGGGCCTTTTGACAGCCACCTCACAGTGCAGTGCAGCAGCAGGTCACCTGGAAGCCCTTGGTCCAGCTCAGCGATGAGATTCTTGAATTGCCTGTGGTTAAGCGCATGTGTACGGATATAGTTGACAATTTCCATCACAGGCTTCATGACGTTATCTAAATTCAATGATTTAGACACGAGTTGCTCCATGTGGATGATGCAGTGAAAATTCCAAAAGTCAGGAATAGTTTGGTCAGCTTTGCACAGCCCCACAAGCCCGTTCACAGATCCCATCAGGGCTGGTGCTCCATCCGTGGCTATTGCAGTTAATTTCGTTATGGGCAGATTTGCTTTTTCAAATGCAGCCATCATGGTTTCTTTCACATCTATGCCACGGGTTCTGTCTTTTATGGCACAATATCCAGGAGTTCTTCTTTGATCACACAATCGTTTGACACAGACCGTGCAAATATTGCCAACTGAGGCTTGTCTTGTATATCACAACTCTCATCCAATGCGACACTAAAATACTCACATGCTTGAAGGTCAGAGTGCAACTGTGATTCAATAGTCGTGTTAATGTCCGATATTCTGTGTTCAACAGTGTGGCGGGACAGTTGGACGTCTGATACCATGCGTTTTAATTTGTCGTTTTCAGGAGACAAGATTTCAACAACGTCACTGAGGCATTTTTTAACGAACTCCCCTTCATTGTATGGCTTTTAGCCCATGCAATGTTCCAAGCCAGCTGATAGGATGCGAGCGTTATGGTCTCTGACTGCTTCGTAAATTTTTGGAAAAACTGTATCTGCTTTTCTGCCTGACTTTTCAAAGTGGCCAGCTCGTGTTTGCGAAGTTCAGTCCCTTTTGGAAATTCCTGGTTGATGTTAGCATGGAGTGAGCTGAAACAGCGCTGAAGATTTGAAGCTTTGAAATGCGCTAATGATGTCTGACATATAAGGCAGAATGGCTTGCCATTGCGTTCAACAAAAAAATGTAAACTCTCCCACTCTGTTAAAAACGTCCTGTGTTCATCTTCATATTTTCTTTTTGCTGTGCATTTTTTTTCCTGCCATTTTAAGGGCGAACTTGCTCCTACTGGGAAACTTTGCAGTATTTTCATCTAACACACATGCGCATTTGATGAAAATACCGTATTGAACTCAAGCGAACGCGCATATTTTAAAACAACGACATAAAAAAAACACAAACCACAAACACAAACTTTGATATGAACGTAAGAGCCGTATGAAACCAGACAAAGAGCCGCATGCGGCTCGAGAGCCGCGGGTTGGCCACCCCTGCTCTTCAGTCTCAGAAGCTGCCTGATGGTTATGGGGCTGCAGTTGGCACCAGTAACGGACTTCATTTGGGTTGAGGATTGTCCAGTGTCTCGACAGACAGCCAACTGGATCCTCCGGCTCAGTGCTGGTGAAATTGTGTGTGTGTGCGTGTGTGGGGGGGGGGTGTCTTCCACTTGCCTTTTTTGTTCCATAACCCTCAGGATCAATTAAGAAATTCCAAATGACTGACTTACTGTGTCCCACCTCATTAGTGATGGCACGCTGTGAGATCTTGAGATCACTTTGGTGGTCTCAGGATCTCATCTCTGCTTTTCGCAGATGATGTGGCCCTGCTGGTTTCGTCAGGTGATGGCCTCCAGAATCAGAAACTTTATCAGAATCAGAAACTTTATTGTCATTGTCATGAGAACAACGAAATTAAGAATGGTCCCCGATCATTGCATCATCCCTAGCAATATCAAAATATAAATAAAACAATAAAATTCAATAAATAAAATAGATAGAATACTTAAAATACTAATAAGATATAACAGTAAAACATTCACATACATTCCCACACACATGCTTCAGACCGTGCATAGATTAACACAAGAGTGGCGTGATGGACATTTTTTTGTAGTATTCAGATGTGTTATTGCAGTTGGATAACAGCTGTGTTTGAGTCTATTAGTCCTTGCTCTGATTGCCCTGTACCGTCTGCCTGAGGGCAACAGTTCGAACAGGGAGTGGCCAGGATGTGAGGTGTCTTTTATGATGTTTTGGGCCTTTTTAAAACAGTGGGCGTTGTGTAGAACTTCCAGTGTGGGGAGAGGGCAGCCAGTGATCTTTTGGGCGGTGTTAATGATCCCTTGGAGTGCTTTCCTCTGAGCCCCTGTGCAGCTAGTGTACCAGATGCATATGCAGTAAGTTAGAACACTCTCAATGGTGGCTCTGTAGAAGGACACCAGCAGTCTCTGTGTGATGTTATTCCTCCTGAGAATTCTCAGGAAGTACAGTCTCTGTTGGGCCTTTTTCAGCAGCTCGGAGGTGTTCACACTCCAGGAAAGGTTCTCCTCTATATTGACTCCCAGGAAGCGGAAGCTTGCCACCCTTTCTACACAGTCCCCATTTATGAATAGTGGTTGGATCTCTGCCTTTTTCCTTCTGAAGTCTATTATGAGTTCTTTGGTTTTTGAAGTGTTGAGGAGGAGGTTATTGGCCTTACACCATGACGTCAGCTGCTCCACCTCGTCTCTGTACGTAGACTCGTCTCCCTTGGAAATGAGCCCCACCACTGTGGTGTCATCTGCAAATTTCACAAAGATGTTGCTGTGGTGGCGAGGAGTGCAGTCGTGTGTGTAGAGAGAGTAGAGCAGTGGACTGAGCACACAGCCCTGGGGTGAGCCAGTGCTGAGACTCAGGGCTGAGGATGTGTGATGGCCAACTCTGACTCTCTGTCTACGGCCTGAGAGGAAGCTATTGATCCACATGCAGGTGCTGTATGGAAGCCCCAGGTCTTGTAGCTTGGCCACCAGTTTGTGTGGAAGGATGGTGTTAAAAGCTGAGCAGTAATCCACGAAGAGCATCCGCACATAGCTACCATGCTCTTCCAGGTGAGTTAATGCAGCATGGAGTGCTGTGGCTACAGCGTCTTCCGTGGACCGGTTTGCTCTGTAGGCAAACTGGTGTGGATCCAGGCTGCGGGGCAGGGCTGCTGTGATGTGTCTGCGGACCAGCTTCTCAAAGCATTTCATTACCACTGGGGTGAGTGCCACCGGTCTGTAGTCATTCAGGCCGGTGATGTGGGGCTTCTTAGGCAAGGGGACTATGGTGGAGGACTTCAGGCAGAGTGGGACAGTCACCTGTGCGAGGGATTTGTTTAAAATCCTGGTGAAGATCCCAGCCAGCTGTCCTGCACAATCCCTCAATATTCGACCTGGCACACCATCAGGACCCGCCGCCTTCCTCGGGTTAACAGCCTGCAGCATGCGCCTCACCTCGTGCTCTTCCAGGGTGAGGGTGGTGCTGCTATGGGTGGCGTGTTGCTGCTGTGGCTCCAATACCTCCGGTACCCTGGTCTCAAAGCGGGCAAAGAAGATATTCAGCTCCTCTGCCAGCTCCAGGTCACCGTCCGCAGCTCCGAGATTGATCTTATAGTTGGTTAGGTGCTGGATGCCTTGCCACACCTGCCGGCTGGTATTACTCTTCAAATGGTCCTTGATCCTCCTCCTATAGTCCCCCTTTGCCTCTCTGATGCCTCTCTTCAGGTTGGATCGGGCTGTGGTGTAGTAATCTCTGTTGCCAGAGCTCGCCTTGAAATGGTTCCCAGCCGAGTGTGAAGCGGTGGGAATGAGAATCAGCACCTCCAAATCTGAGGCCATGGCCCAGCATGGGGACTCCACTCCGGGTCAGGGACGAGAGCCTGCTCCAAGTGGAGGAGTTTAAGTATCTTGGGGTCTTGTTCATGAGTGATTGGAGAAGGGAGCGGGAGACCGACAGACGGATTGGTGCAGTGGCTGCAGTGATGCGGACGCTGTACCGGTCTGTTGTGGTGAAGAGAGCTGAGCGTAAAACCGAAGCTCTCAATTTAAATGGCCTGTATTTACCGGTCAATCTACACCCCTACCCTCACCTATGGTCACGAACTGTGGGTAGTGACTGAAAGAACGAGATCGCGAATATAAGCGGCGGAAATTAGCTTCCTCCAAAGGGTGGCTGACCTCTCCCTTAGAGATAGGTTGAGAAATTCGGCCATTCACAAGGGACTCAGAGTAGAGTGGCTGGGGAGAGGGAGGTCTGGGCTTCTCTGCTTGGGCTGCTGCCCCCACGACCCGGCCCTGGATAAGCGGAAGAAAATGGATGGATGGATGGATGGATGGATGGATGGATGGATGGATGGATGGATGGATGGATGGACATCATAAATAACATTTAGAATATTGGGAAGGGATTCATAATGGTGTTCTTTATAATTTCACAATATAGTGAAGTAAGATAGAAACAAGGTTAAGATAAAAATAAAAATAATTACTAACATTTTGACATTTTACAAAGAACAAATTGCATCGTAAATAAACAGTGCAGATTTTAATTAAGAAACTGAGTTATTTTCACAGTTTCATGGTTGATGGAGTCTTTAGAAGTTTTGTTCACATTTAGTGGAATCTAATGCTTTGGAAAATAAAGACTTCCGTTTTGTAAAGCAATTCACATTTGTATACATTTCTTGATAGTGTTATAGAAGAAACGCTAAGCTAAACCTATCAAGTGCAAAATGGTTTTTTTTTGGATGGAATCAAAAGTTTTGTAGAAATCAAATGAGAAGTAAATAATCAATAAGGTCTAATACTATTCTTATATGATCGGAGATATACCAATTCCTCTGTTTGTGTCTCATCAGTTACGAAAGCTAAAGCTACCTTAATTGTATGAGCAAATATTTGGGTAGAAACTTTCTAGTCCTTATTAAGAAGTTAGACAGGACGCCAATCAGGAAAGTGTTTGAGGGCTTCATTTTTATATATTTACATTGTTGTACAGTGGAACGATTTTAAAGTCCTTTGGTCTCTAGCATGGAGCTGATTGTTTATGGATGAGAGCGGTTACGGAGATCATTCAAGAAACACTCAGAGCTGTTTTAGTTTTCACCTCTTTTCTTATGACTCACTTACTGTTCGTATAGCTCAGCGAGCCTGACGTCACTTAAATGCGACTACCTTAAGAGAACTGAACGCAAGTTTGAAGTTGAAACGATCGGCTGAAGCTCAAATAATCTTTGTCTTGCTTAAACTTTAAATTGAATCTACCGTAGTTACTTTTTAAAACGCATAGTCTGTTATTCGCAGAAAATATCATCAGACTAGCATATTTAGAACAAACTTGTCCGATCATCAGAAAGAAGAACACGGAAATGTCTGCTGTAACTGCGTCACTCTGCTCCACTTTGCTGTTTTTTGGCATCTTCGTGTTTGTCTCGGCAGGTGAGGTTAATAAACCAAAAGTTTCCCCTCTGAGATAAAAAAGGAAAAAATGGTATCTTTGTCGTTTACGTGGTGCCAATACTTCACAAATAATTAGTTTCATGTCGATTCCATTTGTTTGTGTCCGTGAATGCATCACGAGGCTGGGTGGGGTCTACGTGTTTTATCGTAGAGTTAGCATGTTTGCTATCTGTACCACTGTGGGGACTGTCCTTCTGACTAAAGTGAGATCTGTTGTTGAAATAGTGGCAGTGCACAGATTCTGTGCTTTAATCGGTCTGTGGCGTCTGTTGCTCGTGGTGTTTGTGGTCTGTCAGCCAGCAGGGGAGCAGAGCGAAGGCTAACATACCAAAAGCTCCCGAGTGTTAAAAACAAAGACAAGTATCGCTACAGTCACTGTCTTTGCTTTTCGTGCTTTAGTTTTTGATCTTTGAAGTTTTTTAGGTTCTCTTGTTCTTTGTAAACTCTGCTATCACTTCCTGCTCTTTTTTCACCTGCCAACCAATGAACATTCAGAAATGGCCTACGTCATCTGGCTTCCAATGCCGTACAGTCAGGATCTTGTAGAACCGCCCCTGAGTACATCTGGGGCGGGTGACCCTCCTCAACCAAAAAGTGGATGGACAGGTTTGTGGGACAATAAAACCGGCTTAGTGTGTGAAGACTTGTTGGAACACTGCAGGATAGAACCGACCTAAATCCTCTGACCGCAGGAGTTTGGCTCACATATGATGAAGCAATTACCATCTCCATCATACTTGTTGGATGAGAGAAGGCAAGGAGTTGCAGAAAAGGGTGCTGGGTAGGAGTGCTGTAGATGTGATGGTGCAGGATAATGGACAGGTGGATGTGACAGTGGAGTAGACTGTCAACATCTGAGGAGTTCACTATAAGTCTTGGCTTCTTGGCTTTTGACTTCATCTCCTTATCAGCGATTATGAAGCGATATTGTTTGAGTGGCGACACTTATCCACATACGTTCTATAGATTGGCATCTTGCGGCATCATAACAGTAGCTGGAGGCTGCGGTGAAGCAGGAGGAAGAGGCTGCACTAGTAAAAGATGAGTAAAGACCACAGGAATTGTAGATGCAGAGGGCTGTAAAGGCAAAGCTTCAGATGTTAATATAGTTGATACAGAAGAGTCCGCCTGTTCTTGTTGTGCTGCATGCTAAGCCTGATGTATGTGTAGGTGAATCCCTTGTAGCTGTTGTTGGACTGTGAACCACAACAAGGTAACTGCACACTAGTTGAGGGAGACAACTGTAATGTGGCTAAAATGCAGCTTTGTGGCATGAAGGGTAGGACAGGTGAGCACTCTGTGGATATGAAATCAATTTGACCATTTAGTCCATTTCCACTTAAATTAGATCAGCCTTCAAACTCTTTCATCTTCTGGTGTCTTGTCTACCAACATGCATCCAGCCACTCCCATCTATCATCTGGACTACAGGATATCTAGCAGTTTTCCCCAGGCTATAGGTGTCACTGCATTAATTGGTCTCAGTGGAGATGTTTGCCTTATTGTGCTGATTACAGGACAATGACGAGGGAGGTTAGGTGAGTTTAAGGCTACGTCCACACCTACACGGAGATTTTTGAAAACGCAGATTTTTCCATGTGTTTGCACCTTTCGTCCACACGTAAACGATGTTTTCGGTCACTGAAAACAGAGATTTTTAGAAACTCCTGCCAGGGTGGAGATTTTCAAAAACTCAGTTTTTGCGTTTATGTGTGGACGAAGAAAATGGAGAAAGCGCAACGTCAAAGGTGTGCGGCTTTTTTGATGTTACAAGGGCGGACTTACAGAAAATACTGTTACTGTTAATTTTACTCTATGCAGTGTTTAAATGTTTACATATACACATGAAGTTACTGTCGCTCCACACATAGGACTCAGTTCTGCTTCTATGCACCATCTTTGTTTACTCTTTCCCACCCAGGCTTCTAGACTTCTGATTGGCCAACATTTCTACACAGTTAGGAATATATTGCCAACTGTTGCTTTGGCATGTTCCTGGCAGCGTTTTCCTTCATGGGATTGGGCGTGGGATTTAAAAAAATGAAAATGGAAAAGATCTCTGTTTTCAAAAATACCCGTGTACCAGTAGCCTGGATAGATTTGAAAAAGGCGTTTTTGTCAGAAAACGCTCCGCGTCCACACTAGCGTTTTCAGTCATTTTCACAGAGTGTGCGTCCACATTGAAATGGCCAAAAATGCAACATTCCAGTACTGCGCATGCTTGCCGTTTATTTACTTTCCGGCTCTTTTTTTTTTTTTTTTTTTTTTTTGCCTGTCCCATTTGGTTCTTTAGCCGTCAGAATTGTTGTCTGAAGACCAACAAAGATACCCAATGGATTTATTTTGCCAAATGGATCATCGTGGCATTGCCGTATTGGTCCATTTGATCGACCTTTATTTTTATTATTTATTTTATTTTATTTTCAGTTGTTACAGACGGGACAGACATGAGTGAGGGACAGGAAAGGGAGAGAGAAAGATGAAGGAAAAGAAAAACAGAAGGGGAGAGGGACAGTGAGAAAGGGAAAAAAATCTCCTGGATCACCTGTTGAGAGAGAAAGAATAGAAAACAAGCAAAAAAAACCCAAAGCAACATACTAAACACAACACCATCGCATTAATCTAGCTAAGTGTAAACAGCAGTAAATACTAAATATTCAATGTTGTTGTGCAGCATGCAGGACAGACAGCGCACAATGTGCTTTGAAGTAGCAACCAAGAAAGGTGTGATTTAAGTCTATGAGCAGTGAACACCCGTGTGCATACCTGTGTGGATCAGCGCGCTTGTATTCAAATGGTTACTTTCCGGCTCTTTGAAACGTCGCGGCAAAATGTTGATGAAAAGCAAAAAAATAGCTTTTTAAATGGACTAACAATGAAGTGGAGTTGTTGCTACGAGTAACACAAAAGTACAAAATTGCAAAAGCGAGTGAGAATTAAAGAATTTGAAGAAAAGCTATCTGAAGCATGTACAAACTGATATTAATCTTTAATAGGGCTGTCAAAATTGAGAGCGAACAAATCAAATGCTGTATAATGCCCTCCGCTATCTTACTTTAATTGGTCACATGACTGCATCATATGACTAATATGCGTCATCGTTATAGAAAGTCTCCGTTTTTACTGTTCACACTGCGAAGTGAAAGCACGGCTTTCAAATGTATGCGTTTTCAAGAGGTTTCTAAAATGCTGCATTTTCCATCAGCGAAAACGCCGTCTCAGTGTGGACAAGAGGCCAAAACAGAGAGAAAGCGATGCGTTTTCAAACGAAAACCCAGCGACGTAGCCTAAGTCCTCCAGGTTTCTGGAGATGTGTTACATCATAAATCTCTCTGGGTGTAGTCATAGCACAGTTTGTATATCTCCGGCTTTAAGGACCACTTCTTAAAACTGCATTGAATCGCTGGTGTTTATACGACTTCTGCTGTTATAAATAATGAGCTCTTTGGTTATTGTAAAAAGTGGTACAAACAGCACTGTTTTAACCCTCTGAGGGTTAAAGCCTTCTACTAAATCTAACCCTGTGCTATGGAAATAGGAGATTCTGGCTTTTTGAAAAATGCTCCAAACTATAAAAGGAGAGAAAACACAAAAACAGAAAAGACACATTGGCTTCAGCAGGAATAGAATTAAAGTTAGATCTGCTGAGGGTGGGTGTGCAGTGGCACTAAATGTGCTAGCAGCATTTTTCGCTTTAATGATAGCTGGAACAAACATTTTTTCCTCCTCTTAGATTTCACTTAATGTAGCTCTGCAGCACCTTTATCTTCTCCTCATCCTCTCAATGATAACAGCTCTCATTTTGTTCAGTATCACTGAACACAGCAACTGTCAGTGTGAACAATGTGTAATATAACCTCTGCTCTGTGTTGTTTCCTCTTTCAGACCAGAAAAACATCACAGCTGAGTCTGGACAGAACATCATTCTTACATGTCGAGCTCCAAACAACAACATCATAGGTGTGGAGTGGAACAGAGCTGACCTGAGAGATGAATATATACTTTCGTACAGAGACAAGCAGTTTGATCCTGATGGTCAACATCCATCTTTTATGAACCGGGTGGATCTGCAGGACAGACAGATGAAGGATGGAGACGTGTCTTTGATTCTGAAGAATGTGACGATTAATGATACTGGAACATACGAGTGTCGTGTCTTCAGTGGAGAGACAAGATCATGGGAGACCATCAACACCGTCAACCTGACTGTTTCAGGTGAGTGAGTAGAGTTGAGTGTGTGTGTGATCAGAGGTGAAGCTGCTTCCTGGTTGTTGATGTTTTTTTCTAAAGATGTTGTTGATGAGACTTTGTAGAAAGCAGCTGGTCTGAGTGATGTGATCAGAGTGCAGTAGATAATGTCTGACAGCAGTTTGAAGAGGAAATGGATTCTGTTCTGTTCTTCACTCATCACCTACCTGACAGCTGACACCTCACACCTGTTTCTCACCTGCAGGTCAGACAAGAGGAGACACAGAGGATGGAGCTGTTGGACTGATAGTTGGTCTGTCAGTTTCTGCTGCTGTTCTTCTTGTTGCTGCTGTTGTTGGTTCTTTGAAATACAGAAAATGTAAAAAACCAAAACAGAGTCAGGATTCATACCAGCCTCCTGATGAACTGCACCATGGAAATGGCTCAGCTATTCACACAGAATCAGAAAAGCCTGCATTGCTAAATCAAACATAAGGATAATCTGTGACTGTAGAGACTAAAACGATAACATCCAAGTAAAAAAAAACAGAGGAGTCCAAAGACTTTTTCCAGGATGGACGATGGTTTGATAAATACTTGGGCTGAAATAACAGAGCGGTCATCATCATGCCCACAATATTTTCACTTTGCCTGAAGTAAGACTCAAAAAAAGTGATTATAAAACCAAGAAGAACACAAGTTGAGGTCACCAAAACTGTCCAAGTCAGCTGATCATCTCAGTGTTACGTTCATGTTACGTTCTTTTTATTTAGATCTTGTTTGTATGTGTTTGTTCATGTTTTCACGAAAAGAAAAGTTACATATATATTTTAAGATTTTCTATTTTTATTTTAGAGAAGGTTTTCAGTTTGACTCAAAGCTCAACTTCCACTGATGTTTAGAAAAAAATAACGGTTTGCTCCCTCAGTATTAATTAATTCAGTGTCTTGTATGTTATGGAATCAGAATCATTGAATCATTGAATGAGTTTTTCAGGTTTAGCAGCTGTTTGTAAGATCAAACGGATTCTCATGTCTTGATCAGGTGTTACAGTAACCTTACGTACTATATGATGGGGCTGGGTTTGTTGTTGTTGATACCCTGCAGCAGATAAACAAATGAAACAGAGGCTGTTCCCTTTAACAGGAAGTAATAAATTGGTGAGTGGAAAGTTGTTTTGATGTGCTCAAACAAATTTAAGCAAATTTAATGATGTTACTCCTGAACTAAAATGGGATTTTAATGGAGAACAGAGTACAGATTTTTCAGGGATTTTTAAATAATGGCGGTGAGATTGAAGTTGTAATTCTATTTTCCAGAAACAAGTTAAAATTCAATTTTGAGAAAAAAGGATTTGATATTTCTGCCACAGCTGCTATACTCTCTACAAAACTTTATGTAGGTGACTAAGTGAAACAAATTGATCAGTCATCTTGTGATACAATATACATCTTTATAGCACAGGGGTGTAACCATCGATAACCCTTTATCTATCTACTGCCAGCCGTTTCATTTTATACAAATCTCCACATGCATCTTTCAACACAATCTTTTCAGTTCTTATACCGATAACCACACTGTGTTTGTGCACTAAAAAAAGAGACCAGTTCCATCCCTATGACTAAATCTGATTCTGAAATCACTAACTCTGAGGTTCTAGCAATCGTGGCAGTTTGTCTGAAAACACAACTATAATCTTCACATATTGAATGTATTCTCAAAATGATTAATTTTTTTTTTTAATGTGGTCCATAATACTTCATTATAGGTTGGACCAAGAAAGTACTCCAACTGCACACCATGGTTTTCCCTTTTATGTTTGTTGTACATATTCAGAGCAGTTCCTGTTGGATGGAAACCTACCTACAAAGAGTAGATTTTTCAGTCTCTGTGACCTCATAATCAAATCCCTGATTTTCACTGATGACGTGTTCCAGGAGGCTTCAATGGCCTCCAACACTCAGTGACAGAACAGTTTGCACTCTGTGACGGGAATCAGCACCTCAGTTTGAGGCCATTCAGAGGCAGAAATGGCTAAATTTAAAAGAGAGGGTGAAATGCTAATTCATCGGCTTGTTTCGCTAGCTCAGATTTTAGGAGCTGAAACACATTTCAAGATGGAGCTCTCCTTTCCAGGTCATAGGCAGGAGGTAGCAGAGGTGGAAAGTAGCGAAGTACAAATAAATCTTTATAGTACTTCTGTAGAATTTTAAGGTATCTGTACTTTATGTTGGCATTTGTTTTTCTGGAAACGTTTTACTTTTATTCACTGCATTTTGGCACAAAATGCCTCTACTTTGTACCTCTCACATTTTTAAAGCAGACTTAATTTTTTGAACACATTTATGAGGTATTATTTTTGGTCACCGCATGAGCGCAGATGTACAAACAGAGGACAGAGGGGTGGCTGTACTTCAGCACCTACGGAAGAGGAGCGAGCATAGAGTGTGTAACTTTTTATTTATTTTTTTTAAATCTGTGAAGTGTTTTTAAATCCAGTGTTTCTATTAGCAGAACATTTGGGGTAGCTTAGGGGGTGTAGAAAGTCCTCTGCTGATTAGAAGGTCAGTGTTTTTAATTTGTTTTTGCTTCAGCCTGCTTGCCAAATATTGGGCATGCAGTTTATTGTTTTGGGGAAGATATTGACCCCAAGTTTTTCTCCAGTGCCTCCATCAGAATATGAATGTATGTGAATGTTAGACAGAAAACGCTGTAGATCATCAGATTAAAAAAATTGCTTTTTGTAAAGCACTTTGAGTGCTTAGATAGCACGGAAAAGCACTATATAATAATCCCTCCATTTACCATTACCAAGAACAAATATCAGGAAACACAAAAACGGTTTGTATGCAGCTTGCTGTACACTGGGACTGTCACGTGTGATCGCGGGGACTCAGGTCAGAGCAGGATTCAGTTCAAAAACCAGTTTTATTCACACAATCACCAGGTGCAGAATATATACAGTGGAGGAATCCAGGGTTCCAAGGGCCAAAGGGAGGTCTGGGAAAGGGAAGGCTCTCTCACACTCCAACTCACACACGTCCAAACGGCGGGTAGGTCAGAGGTCTGGGAAAACTACACACAGGAAAGGTTGGTTAGACGAAGTCACGGGTTAACACTAAGAAAACGTTCACGAGCGCTAGAGTAGATCACTATGGGGCACCATTTGTAAAGCGAAACATGCTGAAATGAACGGCAACATTTTTTCACATTTAGCTCAAAACCTAACAAAAACATGTTTTGTCGAGTCATTTTTTAGAACATTTAGAAAAATATTTGTAGCCTTTCATATTTAAAACAAAATTTGAAATGTAAAATATAAAAGCTAAATGTTAAATCAAGTCATTGTTTGTTAAATCAGATGTTCAGTTCAATTTTGTGAATATAGTGTCAAATTGCAACATTTGCCCCGAGACACTTAAAACTGTTAGGTAAAAACTCTACAATAATAGAAGAAAACAGAGAAAACCCAAATATTCCTACGAGCAAGGACATTGGTGAAAGTGAGAAGGAGAACATTCCTTTTAACAGGAAGTGTCAATAGAAAATTGTACTTAGGTAGTCAGTATAATCTTTTAATGATATAAGTTTGCATATGGTAGAATACTGCATGTTGACCTTTTGATGACTTAGGCTGTTGGGTGTAGGAGTGTTTAGCTTATTTTAGAGTTTAGAAATGTGTTAACATAGAATGTAGAACTATTGTAGAGACACTGCCCTCAATATAATAAAGGCTTCACTGTGTCGTGAACTTAGGAGTAGATTGTAGGAGACCCCTCCCCCACTTGAACTGTGAAAGTAAGACAAAGAGGAGTTAATGCTGAGTGGAAATTCCCCAGAGGATGTATGGGTGGGGGTCTCAACATTTGTAACTGGATAACTGTGGTCTGGAAGGGAGATGGGTTTTATGACATCTAGGGAGTCACCTACACCCACAGTGTTTTAACTGTCACGCACACACATCCACACGCACACTCACTCATGTGCACTCACACACACACACACGAGCACTCACATAGACACGTGGGAACGCGCACATGTAGGTATTCATGTGCTCGTGCACATAGACACACACACAGAGTTTGCAGCACACCATAGGGGTTTTATGATGGGGACGCCTCTATATAAATGAAGATGAATAAAGATTTTGTGAAAATGATTACTGAGTCCGGTGCCATCTCTGGATGCTCGAGGAATAAAAGAACCGAGGTAAAACTGATTTCCTAACATGGGTGGTGATGATGGGTTTAGATTTTATTATTGTCATTTGTATTAAGAAATATTTAACCATATATGCTTAGAGGTGTATAATCAATTGTGTAGTGATAGGATGTTTGATCCTTAATAGTCTGCAAAGACTTTGTGTGCATTCCAGAGTGCTCTGGCATTCACACCAACATCCTGGGAGCATGGGAGAGGTTGTACCTTCTCTTATTGTTTTATGGTAGGATAAACGTAGCTATATCTGTTTTAGTCTAAGTGCCTTTTGTTTAGATGAACCGCTGGACTTCCAGACCAGCAGGTTTAGGGAAGTCTTTATGGGGTCACACTCTGACACCCCCCCCCCCCCCCCCACACACACACACACACACACACACACACACATCCACATTCAAATGTAATGAACAAACACACCCACTGGTGTATATAAATAAAGACCAGGGCAGTGGCAGGGCGCAGGTCCCGGAGCCCTCACTCCCGTGCGAGTGCTCTGTGGCTGCCCTTACTGCAAGTAAATCTGTGTGTTTCTCCTCTCTGATTCGAAGCTGAAGAAGTGTTTAAGAATATATCTCTTGACAGGAAGCAACCTCCAGCAGAAATATGTTACGGTAGTGGTGACCATCTAACTTGACTGATTAGTTAGTATTTAAAGTCCAACATCTCCCTCTAGTGGCCATATATAAACCATGAGTGAGGATGTTGTTAATGTAAAATGTGAATCATAGGCTGTATCCCAATTCAGGGTCTGCAGCCTTAAATGTCCTCAAGGGCCGCGTACTCAAAGACCGCTAAGGCCGGAAGTGACAGGCTTGTAGGCTTGTGAAATAGGACGGTCTAGCCTCCATCATGCTGCCCAGGTTGCCTAGCAACCAAGACACTAACAGCTGGAAATGTTTCATACAGCATTATTTGACAGAAATGAAGGAGAAAATCTTTTGTTCATTTGTTTGTTTGTTTCTACATGAGCTTTGATTTGACAAGTATCTGAGGCTGAGACCACAGGACTGTGAAATCATGATTATTGGGCCTCAGTTTTGTACTGAACAGTCGTTTTAAGATTAGCTAGTAAATGACAATTACCTAATGTTGTTCATGAGACTAAAGTCATCTCACTTTGGTGATGTAAATATAATATGGCCAATATTAAAGTTATCTTTTCAATCATTATTAGTTATTACAGCAGTGAATGAACTCTGTGTCAAATACTGAGCTGCAGCAAAGATTCAAGCTGCATTTATTTATATTTCCTGTCACCTTAAATCTTCACTCAAAGACAGGTTCCTTTGACACTGTATATATAACTGTGTTATATATAAATCATACTCAGAATTCTCTTGTTAATGTGTTGCTTCCGTAACCCAGCAAGTCTTCTAGCTTGCTTACTTGCCACAAGTGCACTGTGCCACCTACCAATAGAAAGGAAAAAATAATGTGCATATTTCCATGAGAGAAATCGCACGCCTGGACCGTCATTGACCGCTGCATGATTCTAGCCTGCTTTTTACATCCAACACAAAAACTGCAGTCGTGGTGCTTTCGATTGTACTCAGAACTCGGAAATTCTTCCTTCTGAATAGGAAGATGCAGGTAACACCAGACTGCAGATGAGCTGCATACAGGGTTGGACTGGGTGAAAAAAATCGGCCCGGGCATTTTGACTAGAGATTGGCCCACCACTATAGGAAAAATCATAAAGCTTTTGAATGAAAATAAACACTGTTGTGACAGTGATGTACACTGTTCTGATGGTATATATGCATCAATCTATCAACTGTTTGTTGTAAGATTCAGATAATTATTTGTTAAAAGCGAGACATTTTAAATGAGAATAAGAAAGAAAAGTATTTCTTTGTGCCCACCTCTCCCTGTTAATGCCCTACCTGGCCCCCTGGCAACACTTTGCTAGATCCGCCCCTGCACAGTTACCAGCTGTCAGCTACTTAGAAAAGGATCCTGGTGTTATTTGTCTCTCAGAAACAGTTCATAACTTCCCTTCAACTCATTTATGTCACCTAAAAGGTAAACCTGTTTCTCCATCACCTGTTCAGCTCTGATGATTCAGTTTCATCTTCATGTTTCCCTCTCACCAGATAACCAAATCGATATCATGACCAGCAGCTTTACAGCTGTGACTCCAGCAAACGTCAGCTGATACTAGGAATTAATATTAAATAAATTCTAACAACAGCTGATCAAACGTGCTGCTGTTGTTTAACGCAACATCCGCTGGTTTCCTCTTTCTGGCGCAAAGTGGGCGATAAATAAACAAGAGAGAAAAGCCGATCAGCTGATCATTGATTAGTTTCATGATTGAAGTAGAAACAGGAGAGGGAGGGGAGGGAATGAGAGAAGAAGAGGCAGCTGTGCAGTGTAAAGATGCACAATAACTCCAGCTTTGTGTCTTTTTCATTGTAGCTGAAGTCCGGGACAAACTGTGTTCCTTTTCACCTCAATACGAAATGCTTAATATTTTCTCTGAATATGAGACGATTCCGTTTTTTTAGGGGACGGTTGGCAACTCTACTAACTAACCTTATGAACAAAATAAAGTTCAACATCATTAACTTCATAGCACCCACCCAGCTGTATAGAAACTCCATCATGCTAGCTAGCACGCAGTACGAAAAAGTCAGCATAACAAAAATAAACTCCAACTAAACTAAACGTTCATATCTGACCCAGATAGACTGCAGGTCATAACTTCTTACCTGGAGTTCAGTTCACCTGACACTCGGACCGGCGGCCGCTTCGGGTCTCTCCTTTTGCCTCCCTTTTCCTTCATCCACCTGCTGGCCTCCACCTCTTGCTAATGTTATTGAATCTGTGGAAGCTCCGCAATAACCACCACACGAAGTAATGAATAACGAGCCTATCTAAATCCCAGTAACGAGTAACGCGTTCCTGGTTTTGGCATAATAACTAGTTACGTGCTCGTTACCACAATAATAACGTAGTTACTGTAACGCGTTACTTAATAACGTAGTAATAGTATTCCCAACACTGGTTAACAATGGCTTTCTTCTTGCCACTCTTCCATAAAGGCCAACTTTGTGCATTGCACAACTAATAGTTGTCTTATGGACAGATTCCCCCACCTGAGCTGTAGATCTCTACAGCTCGTCCAGAGTCACCATGGGCCTCTTGGCTGCATTTCTGATCAGCGCTCTCCTTGTTCGGCCTGTGAGTTTAGGTGGACGGCCTTGTCTTGATAGGTTTACAGTTGTGCCATACTCCTTCCATTTCTGAATGATCGCTTGAACAGTGCTCCGTGGGATGTTCAAGGCTTGGGAAATCTTTTTGTAGCCTAAGCCTGCTTTAAATTTCTCAATAACTTTATCCCTGACCTGTCTGGTGTGTTCTTTGGACTTCATGGTGTTGTTGCTCCCAGTATTCTCTTAGACAACCTCTGAGGTTATCACAGAGCAGCTGTATTTGTACTGACATTGGATTACACACAGGTGCACTCTATTTAGTCATTAGCACTCATCAGGCAACGTCTATGAGCAACTGACTGCACTCAGACCAAAGGGGGCTGAATAATTCCGCACACCCCACTTTGCAGTTATTTATTTGTAAAAAAATGTTTGGAATCATGTATGATTTTCGTTTCACTTCTCACGTGTACACCACTTTGTATTGGTCTTTCACGTGGAATTCCAATAAAATTGATTCATGTTTGTGGCTGTAATGTGACAAAATGTGGGAAAGTTCAAGGGGGCCGAATACTTTTGCAAGCTACTGTAAATGAATTCTTTAGGTACTCTCAAATGCACAAAGTCTCAACATCAGTCACTAACAGCAACCCGAACAAATATTTAAGTCAAGGTAAGTTTATTGCTCAATGTGTTCTTTCTTTTTGTTCATTTCTTATAAGTGTTAAGTAATCAGTTTCAGCCCGGTTCTTTTTATTCCTCGGGCCTCCAGAGATGCACCGGACTCAGTAGTCCTTTTCACAAAAAACTTTATTCATCTTCATTTAAGCATGCATCTTCTAGAAGGGGAGATGTGCCAGGCCGGTGTTCCTCTGCAGATCTTCACTCTTCTGTCTGTGAAACACAGTTTTGTAGAAGCGACCCATCATAAAACCCCCATAGTGTGCTGCAAACTCTGTGTGTCTGAGTGTATGCAGGAGCACTTGAGTGCCTGTGTATGCGCGTACCCATATGTCTATGTGTAGCATTCCAGCCGGACTTTATTCAGACGATGCACTCAATGATCATTACGGATGGACCATGGTGGGGTATTCCAACCCATTTATTCACAAGTTACCATAGACACATCGTAAGAGCTGTAATCATAACATATAACAAAATAAACATTCACTTGATATAACCACGTTTCCGTTATGCTAATTAATTCACAGAAAAGGCACAAGAGGTGCTAGCATCAGCCTGCTAGATCACTCATAAACTTGTTAACAATTAAGTAATACATTTACAAATTGTCTGAAATGTAAACAATAAGTACAACACACAAACATACCTGTTCGCCTTCCGGCTAGATGCTAATTTAAAGATGGATGGAAAACGATAACCTTCTCATTAACCTTTTCTGCGGCAAGCAGTAGCAGTATGAGCTTCCTTCCCGGAAGTTGCCCGTTCCGAATTTCAAAATAAGAGTCTAATCTATATTATAAGGTATAATTCGTTCAGGGATTTAACTGTTTGAAAAATATCAATAAGATAAATAATCTGGGTCATTTACACTCCCACCAAATCATTAGTGTAACAAACATCATAACTCCATAACCATAGGAAGAGAGAACACAAATGATTTCATAATACAAATAATGACCAAACAACAGAAGCATAGTATGCAAGGAATGAACTAGTCATTTTGCAACAATAAGACTAGTTTTTGAACTACCCGTTCGAGCACTGACCGCTTAGTAAGACGTTCACCATTTTTGCCAAGTCTCCTGACACCTAGACAGAGCTTCACTCTCCTAACCAGTCCATCTCTGTCCATTATAGTCTCTACGACTCTTCCCAACCTCCATTCATTTCTGGGCAAGTCTTCATCCTTCATTATGACTATATCCCCGATCTGCAGGTTTCTCTTTGGGGTGTGCCAGCGTTGTCTAAAGGCAATGTTGGCCAAGTACTCTTTCCGCCAACGGCTCCAGAACTTTCTCGCATACATATCTTCCCTTATGAACTTGCCGGGGGGAGGAAGGGCCATGGTAGACTTCAGGGTAAGTAAGTGGTTTGGTGTCAGTGGCTCATGACTGTTGTGATCATGTAGGTTTTCAATAGTGAGAGGACGACTATTAACTATCGTCATTGCTTCATAGAAGAATGCTCGGAGGGAAGCATCAGATAGGTTTCCAGGTGAGAGTCCAAGGGTCGCGTTGAGAACACTCCTGACTGTTCTAATTTGACGCTCCCACACTCCACCAACATGACTTGAGCCAGGAGCATTTAGGATGAAGTCACACTGCTTCTTAGAAAGGAAGTTCGTCAGTTTATCACCATCTAATTCCGCGAGGGCTTCCTGCAGTTCATTCTTGGCTCCTAGGAAGTTACTGCCTTGGTCAGATTTGATCTGGCGCACTGCTCCACATATAGCAATGAAGCAGCGCAGTCCAATTATGAATGAGTCTGTAGGTAGATCCTCCAGCATTTCAATATGGATGGCTCTGGAGGAGAAGCAGGTGAAAAGGAGACCATATCGTTTTCGCACACTACGTCCTTGCTTGCTATAGAAGGGTCCAAAGCAATCCATTCCACAGTAGGTAAAGGGTGGGGATGGATTTACTCGCTCTGGAGGGAGATCGGCCATTTTCTGTTCTTCTGTCCGTCTCCGAAGCTTCCGACAAACTACACATCGGCAAAGATAGGATGCAACCGTCCTACCAATTCCTGGTATCCAGTAACCTCTTGTCCTAATTGCACTGAGAGTCATCCCCTTGCCTTGATGCTTGACTTCTTCATGACAGTATGCTATGATCATCCTTGTGACATGATGTTCCTTTGGAATGATGGTAGGGTGTTTGACTGAGAGAGGAAGGTTTGAATCACGGAGTCGACCTCCCACCTTAATCACACCATTGTTGTCCAAGAAGGGGTTGAGCTGATTTAGCTTGTTATGAGGTGGCAGCTGACAACCTTTCTTCAATAGCCGCACTTCCTCCGAGTATGTTTGTCTCTACAGATCTTTGATGATGAGGCGCTTGGCTTCTTCTCTTTCCTGCATTGTAGAGAGGCCGATTGACTTATCCTTGTTGATCCTTCGAAGAATGCGAGCCACTGCACAGATGAGTCCAGGACGAGAACTTTGCCAGCCGATAAGTAAGAGAATCTTGTTCTATAGTTTCCGTGTTTAGAGTTCGTGTTTCCTTAACTTCTGGATCTCCGACTGATAGTTCCGGAGCCACCTCTTCTGAGAGGTCAACTCCCTTTTCCCATAGAAATGCAGGGCCGGCAAACCAGTTCGATGATATTAGCTCATTGACGAAACAACCTCTAGAAGCACGATCCGCAGGATTCTGGTCGGTAGGGACGTATCTCCATTGCCTTTGATTCGTGTAGTCAACAAATGTCGTGTCGCTTTGTGTGTCCAGCAGGGCGTAAACCAGTTCCTCAGTTCCTGCATCCTTTTTTGACACCCACACAGGCACAATCATTGATGTGTTAGTTGGCTGTCCAGTAATCACTGACATTGAAGTTGCAGCAGCCTCCGTTTGGCCGGCGTTGCTCAGAATAGCGGTTTCCTGTGGCAGGACCCTTTCCTTCTTTATATAGTTGTCATCGTGTAAACAAGTGGGATGTTTACCCTTGCACGTGTTGCATGAGTGTCGATGTCGACAGTCTTTTGCACTATGTCCAGGTTTGGTGCAGCCATAGCAGAGCTTATGTTCTCTGACAAAATCTCGACGCTCCTTCAGAGTTTTAGCAATAAACTTGGGACATCCATGTAGTCTGTGCTGATTATTTTGACAGAAGGCACAAGGAGGTCTTTCCTTTCCTTTAACTGGCTTGAGCCTCTCGGTGTCAGCCTCAGTCTGTGTCTTTAGAACGCTTGCCTTGTTCCTCTTAGGGTCTCTGCTGCCTTGTTTTGCAGTGCTCAACTCAGAGCTGCGGAGGGCATAAGCTGAGGTGATCGGATTGCAAGCGATCTCTGCCTCTGTCGCCATAAATGCGGCAAAGTCCTTAAAACTGGGGAATTCCTTATTGCCCTTTACGGCTTCAGTAACCTTCCTGTTCCAGTGAGATGCTATCCACTCTCGTAGTTTGAGGATTAGCTTCTTATTCTCTTCACAGTCATTCAGTATTTCAAGGCTCTTCACATGTGTCATTGCATCTTGGCAAATGTTTAAGAAATCTGAGAAGTCTCTTAATCCTTCTGCATCTCTTGGTTGGATCTTTGGCCAATCTGTGAGCTTATCTCTGAAGGCTTTCTGTATAATAAAGGTTTGGCCATATCTGTTATCCAGTTTGTTCCACGCATCCTTATAAGCGTCGCTGTCATTTCTATAGAAAGTTCCTTCCAATGTTTTACGAGCTGGGCCGCCTACATACTTCCTCAAGTATTAAAGTTTGTCTGCTGGGGAGATGGCCTTTTTGTCAATAAGTGACATGAATGAAGTTTTCCACTCAATGAACTGAATGGGGTCCCCACTAAATACAGACGGCTCTGGAACTGGAAATCTATTTAGAGCCATACTGTCTTGTAGGGCTTGGGCAAGGGATGACACGTTTAGGTCGGGTGGAGATGCTGTGACAGTGGGAGTTGGAGGGCTGATAGCAGGGGGAACATGATGATTTCCCACTGAACTATTAGAGGAATGGAGACTGCCTTCCTGCGAGGCTACCTGGCTGTAGACCTGCAGTTTGGCTCGAGCAGCCCTCAAATTCTTTTCTGCTTGAAGGCGTTCAAGTCTGCGCTTTTCTACTTCCATTTTTCTCTGCTGTTCCTCTATCTTCTCCATTTGTCTCTCTTCTTCCAGCAACCCTTCAAATTCGACTTCCTTAGCAGCTAGCTCTGCTGCTGCATCCGCCTGTTTGAGTGTTAGAGTAGTGCTTTTGTGACTACGGATTGACTTTGTCACTCTAGATGCAGTGGATCCATAGATGGAGTGTGCGTAGCTGTTCTTAAGCAGCTCTCTGAGACGGCGATGTACTTGTTCTGCATCATAATCACCATCGAGGTCTGACATTCTCTCATAGGTAACTTTCATAATTTCGGCTGTAACTGCCTCACAACTGTCAACGTGACGTATTAATTCTGGAGAAGGTGTAATGTGACTTCATATTTCAAGGTAAGTGTTTAACACAGTTTCTTTCTCTTTCTCCAAAGTATCCATCAAAGATGCCAGCTCGCCTTTACTAATGTCTGACTTGAGCTGCTCTCTTAACTCTCGGGCTTGAATCTTCCATCTTTCATATGTTGAGATGAACTTTCTTTCCTTTTTTCTTGCTTCCTCCTGTTGCATTTCGAGCGCCTTTGGAGTTGGGATTTTTGTTCGAGTGGAGCGTCGGAGGCCTTCTTTAAGCTCGCCTTGTAAGTTGTTCAACGTTTCTTCTCTGCGTTGAATTTCCTTCTCCAAAGGTTCTATTTCCGTAGTTTCTGATGTGTCTTCAAGAGACGCCTTAAGCCTTTGGATTTTATTCTGCAGGTCGACTATCTGATGCTCTAGTTCTGTTTGTGAGGAGGGAGTCTCCATTTCCTTCATGTTTATGTTATTTACTTATCTAATTTGCAGGCTTTAGTTAATGAGCTGCTTGTGGTTACTATAACTTACAGGCTGCATTGACAGAAGGGAGGAGAATCTTTGCACTTTAAACCAAGTTGAAATAGAGGCAGATGACCAACACAACGTTGAGAAGAAATGTATAAAATAATGAATGCAACCTGCTAGCTGTTGCAAACTGATGTGGTAAAGTAAACCTCTTATGCTAAACACAAATCAATACACCATTACTACTGTACAGTTACAAATTGAACCAAATGCCCCCTCTTTCACCCCCTTTTGGGTCAGTAGAAAGAATGATAAATAAACAGTAGTGGTGGTAAATACCAATAAACAAAATTACTTCACTTGTTATTACTTCATGTCCGTTGTGTCTTAATGCAGCAGATGTCCAGAGTAGTTGACGACCTTCTCTCTCCCTTTAACCACCACTGATGAGAATGAATGTCCTTTCCTTGTCAATTAGAATGAAATGTTCCATACCTTTTCTGACACACATCAAACTCACATCAAACCATTAAGCCAGCTGCATGATGATTATAAAGTCTCTGTCTAGAAGACCCATAGAATGTCGCTGAGTTGCTCTGTGAAATGTCTTGTCAATCCCAGACGAATAGCAACACAGCCCTGTGACTTGTCCTCATGGTTCCGTGGTGCAGAGTGGCAGCAGGATGATGCAGGGGATCAGCTCTTACTGTAGCATTCCAGCCGGACTTTATTCAGACGATGCACTCAATGATCATTACGGATGGACCATGGTGGGTATTCCAACCCATTTATTCACAAGTTACCATAGACACATCGTAAGAGCTGTAATCATAACATAAAACAAAATAGACATTCACTTGATATAACCACGTTTCCGTTATGCTAATTAATTCACAGAAAAGGCACAAGAGGTGCTAGCATCAGCCTGCTAGATCACTCATAAACTTATTAACAATCAAGTAATACATTTACAAATTGTCCGAAATGTAAACAACAAGTACAACACACAAACATACCTGTTCGCCTTCCAGCTAGATGCTAATTTAAAGATGGATGGAAAACGATAACCTTCTCATTAACCTTTTCTGCGGCAAGCAGTAGCAGTACGATCTTCCTTCCCGGAAGTTGCCCGTTCCGAATTTCATAATAAGAGTCTAATCTATATTATAAGGTATAATTCGTTCAGGGATTTAACTGTTTGAAAAATATCAATAAGATAAATAATCTGGGTCATTTACACTATGTGTGTGCATGTGAGTGAGTATGCATGTATGTGTGGGTGTGTCGTAACAGTTAAAGCACTGTGTGTGTCTCTGTATACGTGACTTCCTGGGGGTCATGAAAGTAATCTCCTCACCCAAGCTACACCAGATTCCTCTACACAACATAGAAAACAGAGTTAACATATTACTGAGACTCCCACTCTGCATCCACTGGGCCATTGGCCTCTTATTGTCTTACATTTACGTTTAAGGTGGAGAGTCTCCTGCTTCTAAGTTTATAACAATTATGAGTTTTTATTAAAGGTACAAGCATCATCATCAGCAACCCCCCCAACTGTAGCTTCCTGTCTCCTTTTATGACACCAGACAATAAATTCCTCTCTCTCTACACAATTACACACACTCTCAGGCCTACAGCTAAGCCAAACTGAAACACAGATACAAATCCTTTCCTATTCATCTGATCTAAACAAATTTAACACATTACATTCTAATAATTATTTTCTTGTACTCACATAAGCTATCGTCATTGAACTCCATGTTAGTGTTTAAAGTCCAACATCTCCCTCTAGTGTCCATATGTAAACCATGTGTGAGGATGGTGTTAATGTAAAATGTGAATCATAGTATTCCAGTCAGTCATCAGTGTGTCTCTGCACAGCTGTAATTAAAATGTGTTCAGAGGGCCTCAGTGTCTGAATGGTTCCAGTTCAGCTCCATAACAGCAGCGTCCCTGGTTTGATTCCTGTGTTTCAGCTCATATCTGCCTCTCTCACTGAGGGGGACGTCCACTACATGGACATGGATTTGTTCATCAACCAAACTACAGATCACTGAGAGCAGAGGACATTTAAATTATTGATTGTGTTTCAGAGAAATCTACTGTAGTGTGTAAAACTCTAGTCCCGACCTTTGTGTTTGAGCCAATAGAAAGCTGGTGCTCAGAGGAAGAGGGCGGGCTTTACATGGTGTCAGTGAGAGAAATGAAAAGAAGCTCAAATGAGTGAGAAGGACGATGAAGGAAACATCTGTGCTGTGTCTGCTCTGTAAGTAGAATCTCTGTGTTTGTTTGAATTCTTGTACTTTGACTGTCTGCTCTCCTGATAACTGATGATGGAGGAGAAGACATGAAAAACAAATCAGGCTGAATTCAAGTTCAAACACCACGAGGACCAACTGCAGGTCTGAACTGACTCTTTATCTTTGCTCAGCAGTCGAGGAAACACAGCAGGCAGTGAAAAGATCAAATCATTCACTCATTATATCAACACAGCTGCAGAGTGGACACATGACTTTAGAGGGTTATTTAAAAGTAGTGAACATTTTGTAAATTTTCTACACTGTCATTTCATATCAAGAAGCACTTTCATCTGACTTTTATTGCTAGAGTTGCTGTGTGGACATTGAATAGTCTCTTGTTTTACATACAACATACTGTTCTATAACTATGAACCAATTTTTATGAGGCGCACAAAGAGTTGAAAGTGTGCGCATACTATTATACTAACAGAATTACTCCAGAAATTGTTTGATATGGTGTTTAAGCACCTGATAGAGGCGCAGATGTTAAAGCTGTTTGTGTGGAGTTGTTCTTTATGTTCACCTCAAATAAACCTGAGTTTCATTTCTCTTTAGTTCTGATCTCACTGCTGAGCTGCACAACAAACCAAGGTCAGTAACCTTCTTCTGTCACAGTCTAAACCTGATAAACTCTGACAGGTTTTACACATTTGGATTAAAACTTTCAGTAAAAATCTCAAAGACGTGATCATCAGTTTTTCATTTTAACCCTCACAGCTCGTCTGACTGTGAGTCCCAGCAGCTCTCAGTTCTTTGAAGGAGACTTTGTGTCTCTGAGCTGTGAGGAGGACGACAGCTCTGCTGGATGGACTCTGAGGAGGAACACAAGCAAACGGCAGAGGACTCAGTGTGGAGATGGGTGGGGAGAAGGTGCTGGTTCTTCCTGTAACATCAGTATAACGAAACAGCATGACAGTGGAGTTTACTGGTGTGAGTCCAGAGAGGGTCCCATCAGTAACATGTTTAACCTGACAGTCACTGGTAAGCTGAGTGTGTGGAGTTAGTGTTGATGAAGCTGTGTGTAAATGGATGAAATGCTGTAGTTTGTCTCTGTGTTGAGGTGGATCAGTGATCCTGCAGAGTCCTGTCCTCCCTGTGATGGAGGGAGATGACGTCACTCTGCTCTGTAAAACAAAGACCACTCCCTCCAACCTCACAGCTGCTTTCTATAAAGATGGCTCCCTCATCAGGAAGCAGCCTACAGGTCACATGACCATCCAGCATGTTTCCAGGTCTGATGAAGGCCTCTACAAGTGTGACATCAGCGGTCATGGAGAGTCTCCATCCAGCTGGATCACTGTCACAGGTGACACACTCACCTGTCTGTGTTTCTGCAGCTTTCAACATTCACAATGTGACGACAACTTAATGACTGTGTTTGCTTTATTTTAGGGGAACACACCACCACACCTCCACCTACATCCACACCTCCACCTACATCCACACCTCCACCTTCATCCACCTCTCCTCCTGGTTCCTATCTTCTTCCTGCATTGTCATTTGTTGGATCAGTCTGTGTTGTGGTTCTACTGGTGTTACTGGTTCTGTTGGTGAGACGATGTGTTCACAGGAAACCTGAAGGTGAGACTCAGACTTCTGAATTTTACATGTGGTGTATATTCTAGTTCCTAGTCACACTTATCGTGATTTGATAACTTTTCATTTTAATTTCATATTAATAATCTAAGAAAGATTTTTGTTTTATTTAGAGTCTTTACTGTATTTGTTTTCATTTTAAAAGTAATTTTGAATTTTAATCCAACACAATTTTAAACTTTTACCAGATCAAGACAAACCTGTAGATGACATCACATATAGTGATGTGAAAATATCACATTGTCAACAACAGGAAAACAAACAAAACAAAGGTAATTTAGGTGTTTTAGTGGTTGCAAGATTTGCTTGTGTTCATACGACTGTATTGTTTGTTTGTTTTTTAAAAAAAAACTCTTTACAGAAGATTGAACTTTTGATTCTATGCACGGAGATTCCATTGAAAATAAAATATTAGAAGTACAAAACAAGTGCCATGTAATAGAAAAACAAACACTTTATTAATTTGCTAATGTTGAACCATGAAATAATTTCATTTCCTTTGTTATCTTTTTATTTGATATGTTTCATTTGTCCAAAATTTAAAGTCTTTAAAGTCTCACTCTGTGCTTACTGAGTGATGTTCTTTGCATGCTGGCCTCTGTGTTTGTTGTCTGTGGTTAACACAAGCTAACACCTCTGCTGTTGTACAGCTTCCTTTTTAACACTAAAAAACACCTGCAGGTGTTTCTGAAAGAGGTGTTAGAAAGAAATAATTTATAGTTACATTAAATCAACTTAAAGCTATATTTTATTCAAAGTTTGCTTTTACTATTAGTTTTACAAAAAATATTCTTACTCAAAATTAACTGACTTTACTGCTTCATTATGTGATGTCAACATTTTGTGTGTTTTGTTGTGCAGACAGTGATCCAGCAGTAATCTACTCTGCAGTGAGAACAGAAGACATCAGTTATGGTCGAATCATCATCAAAGACAAGAAAACCAGACCACAGATGAGAGGTACAGCTGCTCTTCTTTGTCTGCTGACTGTGGTGATGTGGGTCTGTCTGTCTGACAGCATTTTAAATAACCTGCAGGTGGTTCAGGACAAATTTACTGTGTGGAGAAATTCAAGAATTACAGATGTTGATACATGAACGAGCATCTAATGCTTCTGTTTAAAAAACTTCAGACTTCAGTTTTCTAATATTTATCAGGTTGATATAACAAAACAAAACAATGCAAATAAAAATCAAACAGGATTTAGAGAAGTGTGTAACATGGTATTAAAGGAGAGCGAGTGACTGAAGGTTGTAAGCTTCTGGGGACATTAGATACAAAGCCCCAAGTAGATACTGCAAAAAGCTGTCACTAAAATTACCACTAAGCACCTTTTAGTCAGGATTTGGTGTTCAGCTGTGTAAGATGCAGACCTGAGGTTTAGTAATGCTAACATTGATATATGTTAGACTGAAGCTATTGTATACAATCAGAGATTTTTGTCTTTGCAACATAAACTAATAATATTCAATAAATACGGATCATCATCGCTGAGGTTTCCTGAACAACAAAGCGTACAGTAACAACCTGCATATTCAAAACTGTGAAACCTGCCCAAAGCTCCTAAACTGTTCACTGGTTAATTGTTTGTGCAGGTCTCAACACCTTGACCTTTATATTTTTCTCCTATTGTCTCTTTTTTTTTCTACCCAGAATCTCCGTCCTCATATTTACATTAAATAATATAGTAGTAGGTTAAGGACTTTCGTTCATGCACAGGTTACTTTAATAAGTTATTTTAATGCAAGAGGTGATCGTGGCTCAAGAGTTGGGAGTTCGCCTTGCTGGTTCACGCCCTTGGACAGTCTCGGTCATTGTGTCCTTGGGCAAGACACTTCACCCGTTGCCTACTGGTGGTGGTCAGAGGTGGTGCCAGTGTTCGGCAGCCTCGCCTCTGTCAGTGCGCCCCAGGGTCGCTGTGGCTACAATGTAGCTGCCTTCACCTGTGTGTGTGAATGTGTGGATGACTGAATGTGTAAAGCGCTATACAAATACAGGTCATTTACCATTTACAGTAAAACAAATTCCACAAATATTGAGACATAACAACTTATCTCATTGTTAACACTGACTATCATGACAATTAATTAGTCTCTGAGCAAGTGCACACACACATCTTTGAAACAGTTCAATCATTTTGACTCCACCTTTGTCACAAACCAGTCAGTGAGCTACTGAAAACACACACACACACACACACACACACACACACACACACACACCTGGTACAACATATAACGTTTTCCATGATGTTTCTTTAGACTGAGACAGTCTGTGGTGAGACTACACCTCACACTGTCCACTCAGCAGATGGCCCCGCCCCTCCCTGAGCCTGGCTGTGCTGGAGGTTTCTTCCTGTTAAAAGGGAGTTTGTCCTTCCCGCTGTCACCAAGTGTTTGTCAAATCGAGTCATTTGATTTCTGTGTTTTGTCTATGTATTATTGTAGGGTCCTTATTTTAGAATATAAAGCTCACTGAGGCAACTTGTTGTGATTTGGCAGTATAAAAATAAAAGTAAACTGAATAGAATTCAATTACACTGCTATCTTAATGGCGCACACCATCTCTTAGAAGAGTGAATGTTAATATGAAGTTTAAACAGAGACAACTGTTATACGATGAATCTTTTTAACTACTTAAAAAATTCTGCATGTAAAACCACAGCAGCTCCTTCCTGTAGTCTGAAGCTGATGACACTTCTCTGTTCTGGTTTGGCCAAGCACAGAGTTCATATCGTGAGAACTTGCCCTGTGGTGAAGCGTCAGTTTGCACTGAAAAAGGTGCCAGCTCTGTGGTCGTGCACCTTCAACTAGTTAGGGTAGCTGTTGTATCTCAGCAGAAGTGTTGAGAAATGCAAAGACCATGAAAAGCTTCAGCTATTTACAAAAGTTAGATACATGTGTTAATCTTCACACAGTCTTTTTAGCTGCGCTCTAACTGCTCTGTACTGTGTCTAAAGCTTGATACCCCAGTTTTGATCAAACTAGGTGGGGTTTTGGGTTTGATGTAAAGTAGATGCCAAAACGTTCTAATGTCAAATACTGACTTTAATATTAGGCACACTCTTAAAGATTGACCCAGACAACTCAGGAACTAAACATTTCCTGAAATTTCACTCATATTAAAATATAGAAAATAAATCCTGTTTAATAATATACACAAAAAATTAAAAAGCCTTTCTAATTAGTATTACATAAATCAAAGTTATATTTTCACCAGTTCATTAACTCCGTTAGTCATGTCCTAAAGAGACCGATTTTAGACCAGTGTACAGGCTACAATGTTAATCAAATCGAATATCAACGTGACTCAAGACTTAAATCTAGTATTTTAAATATATCACGTAAACGTCACACTAAATAAACTCACATGTGAGCCCACTTTCACCCTCACAGTGGCTCAAAATGTTGTGGACCAGTTAGTTGCTCACTCTGACACGGCTGTGAAGCACCACAGATGCTGCACCACTGCTCACTGTTACTGCTTCACTGTTTCACATGGAAGCTGGAGCTGTTCATGGTGAGAGGTCGGCTACACCAGTTTATCACAGGACATTTAGAAATGTGACTAAATCTTTCAACAAAGTCACCAAGAACTAGAAAGCTTGTAATCATTTTTCCTGTTGTTGTTTGTGTTCAGACTTTAAACCAGAGCCAGACGCCATCTACTCTTTACTGAAGTAATCCACCAGTCCAACCACTGCTGTCCTCCTGGTGGTCTCTAACTGGTCCCCCCAGCACCTCAGACCAGAGCACATCCATATATTGATTTTCCACAGATTAAGATTAAAATGATTCAAAAATTCAAAAACCATATGAGGATTTTATCTATGTAAGTTTTAAATGTATTTTGCTGCAGTGAAAAACAGTATAAATATGTTAATGTGTTTCATGGACACAGTAGGTTCACTTTTTATATTTTAAGTATGATTCAAGCACCTTGTTCTTGTTCCCTCAGCAACTATTTAATTTCTCTGCGTGAATAATAAACCTTTGCTCTCACTTATTTTCCTCGTGTGGTTCTGTGGGTTTCACCGAGATGTCTGATGGAAAATCTGACTTGGTCGTGGCTAACCGACCCACATATCTTTTCATTGCAGAAAAGAAAACAAGCATTAAACCACAGCAGCAGAAACTATTCAACGGCTTTAAATAATGCAGCAAAGCTTCATCTCAGACAGAGAGATTTTACTTTGATGTTTTACAGTAAGTGACACTGAAACCAGCAGGCAGCTGCTGACATGGCTTTTTAAAAATTTATTATTTAAACTGGTCAAATAAAAACAGAACATCTTGAAAAGTCTTTGATAATAATGAATATAAAATAATTTTATTTTGTTAACCTTACTGAGTGTTCATTTATTGTTACTCCACCTGGGAAACATTCACAGAGTCACACTCAGAGCTTTAACATAAAGAGCTGAAGTGTTTAGAGATGAACTACAAACTGATGAACATGTGACTCAGACTGGACAGACTCATCTGCTGAACCAGCTCAGAGACTCTCCTGTTACACCTCAGTGAGTTACAGCAGAAATGATTGATGCCAACGCTGCTATTGATCTTAGATTGATACTAGAGTGATAGCATAGTACTAGTCCATAAGTTCAGTATATAGCACACTTAGAAGTGTTCAGTAAATATGTTTTAATGAAAAAAGCATATATACCTCAAACATGCATGAGGAAAAATGTCTGAACTTTTTGTGTGTCGACCCTCGTCTGTACTGTAGACGTCACCACATTTACATTCCAGCTCTCCAAAACATTTACTTGATATCAGATTCAGATTATCTGCATTCTGGCAAAACACTAAGCAAAGCAGCTGCTTTTCACGTGGCAACACTTTTTACAGTGTCACATATTTCAGTTGACTGCTGAAGTATTTAGTGTTTAACTGCCTCTTACTAAAATAATGGTTCCTGATGTGGCAGCAGGGGCATCTAACAAAGTAAGGAAGGTGGTAAGGGGCTTTCTCCAAATTATAAAGCATGTCTATAGGTATGTGTAGATTATAGGAGCTCCACTGTAGTTTTAGGTCATGATTCTTACTCGCAACTCAAAGACTAATTGTTTTTTATACAGTGTACGTTTTCCCTATGAACTCATTTTTAGCTTTGCAAATAATAAATCACTCTACACTGAGTAAAATAGACACACTTTCCTGAACTTGCTCAGCTGAGGAGAACCAGGAGAGTCATGCACATTGAAATAAAGTATTTCATGCATTTCAATTGTAAATTCTTCTTAGATTTAATTATGCATTAATTTGGTAGTTAATTATTTCATCATTTAATACAGTCCCGATAAAAATCACAGAAAATCCTATTTTGCATGGTTGGATCTTAACAAGGTTCCAAGTAGAGCTTCAACATCCACCAAGAAGAAATGGGAGTGAGACAAAACTTTTTTTGAGCATGCAATTTATTGAAAACAACGCTTAAACTGAAAGTGGATCCTGCATCACTTTGCTGTGGAGAGAACAAAACTGAGCATAAAAGCGATCTTCTCAATTCACCAACTCATCTACCATCAACCAGGAAGTATCTTCATCTGTCTGTACACATTCTCTCTGTGTCAGTAGAGAAGTCCCAACTTTAGTTATTGCCGGTGTGATGAAAGGAATCATTGAGCTGAAAAGACTGACAGGGAAGGAGCAGCAGTTACTTAATGGCAAAGTAGAGCAGGAAATGGGGTTTATCACTACTGTGTTGGGCTATTGTTGCACCAGGAGCTTGTAAATAAACCCACTGTATTACTAAAGAGAGTCTGGGCCTGAGTCCATTCAGCTTGTGATATTCCAGCTGTTGATCAGCACCATGGACAGCACTCACACACATTGATATTCAAGCTTATGTTTTAAACTCACACCATCTTCTTCAACCAGACCAGCACTGGCTTAAAATAGATTGTGAGTTGCCAAAGTAACATAAAGCAAGTAACTTTTAAATATGTAATATGATTAGCAAAGAGTATTTTACAACTTAAATGTTTCCATAAATAGATTGTATTTGAGCCCTGGAACAGACTGGAGACCTGTCCAGGGTGTACCCTGCCTCTCGCCCTAAAACAGTTGGGATAGGCTCCAGCTCCCCCCACGACCCTGAAAATGGATGGATGGATGATTGGATTGTATATGCCATCTTCAACATGGCAAAAGTTGGATATGTGGAAGAAAATGGATGGAATTTCTTCCTGGAATCACTTTATGTTATAAAAACACCTCTAGCATCCAGCGCACTGCTGAGCACATTGCTCATATGTTATTACAGCAGATACATGAGGCACATGTCTAAACATGACCATCTCTATTACATGTGACAGAAAGTCAAAGACATTTTTGTCACTTCCAACAGTTTTAGGTGAACTGTGTGTTTCATCAATCATGATGCAATTATTCTCTGTTATAAATTTCATTACTCAACCAAGATTTTTTTTTACACTCACAGTCTCCACAACTTATTTAATTACCATCCAAAACACATATTTAAATAAAGGGAATCTTTATCAACAGTGACATCAAACACAACTTTTTCATTCAATACAGTGTGTTTATACTTAATAAAAAGTTATTATGTTAATGTATTTTAATCAAACTATGACAGCATCACTGATGATCTTCTTGTATCCATGTTAGTATGTAAAGTCCAACATCTCCCTCTAGTGGTCACATATATAAACCATGTGTGAGGATGGTGTTAATGTAAAATGTGAATGTGTCACCAAGTTCCTCAAACTCAAACGTGTTGAAGACTTCAATGGCTTGAGGACCAGGTACCGTGAGCAGCAATGCAATTTTCCTGGCATCGGGTTTGGAGTCCAGTCCCATGGCTGCCATATACAGCTCAAACTGCTGCTTAAAACACTGACAGTTGCTGTCCACCAGTTTCACCACCATTCCCCACCAGTTTCAGTCCTTCCGGTGGCTTCAAACCTTCCATCTCAAACAGAACTTTGAACGGTTCCACTCTTTCACGTTTACTCCTGGTACCATGTGTTACCTTCGTAGCACTTGTTCAAAATAACACAGCATCCACTTCTACTTTGCGAGCTACTGCCCCAAACATTTTATTAATACCATTCTTATGTCCTGGAGGCATTCATGAGCTTTCTTAAATACAGTGCCCCCTGCTGGTAAACCTTATCATTACATGTCTGTGAAGGTTCTCAGTCATCCAGGTCATCGTAGTCAAAGGAGCTTGCAAAGAAAAGTGTCTGGACTTCTTTAAGACAAAAACTGGTTCACCCGAAAGACAAAACGCCAAAACACAGACTTAACAATGTGGTGTATGCTGTACAGTGCAGCGAGGAATGCCCAGACCTCTACATTGGAGAGACCAAACAGCCACTTCACAAGCGCATGGCACAACACAGAAGAGCCACCTCCACAGGACAAGACTCAGCAGTCCATCTGCATCTTAAGGATAAAGGACACTCTTTCGAGGATGCCAATGTTCACATTTTGGACAGAGAGGACAGATGGTTTGAAAGAGGAGTGAAAGAAGCCATCTATGTTCACTGTGAGCGACCATCTTTGAACAGAGGCGGTGGTTTACGACACCAACTCTCTGCCATCTATAATCCAGTTTTGAGATCCCTTCCCAGACGCCTGAACGCCCACTCACATCCTGGGCCATCTGATCTCAGGAATTCGCATGATAAGGTGGGGCCAGGTTTCACAATGAGCTCACCCGAAACTCTGGCTGATTGGGACCCACACCCAGTTTCACACCTTGGCTCAGGCGATTAGAGGATCATCAGGGGGTCCTTTTGTCCCTCTGTGGGGGGTTATTCCCACTAGGTTTATATCTGGGACTCTCCACCATTTGACCTTAGAACTGAAGAAGCTTCTCGGATGAGAGGTGAAACGTCTTCAAGCAACTTAAAGAAGTCCTTATAATTACATTAACATCTACATATCAACACAGTGATCATCTAACATGACTGGTTAGTTTGCATTTAAAGTCCAACATCTCCCTCTAGTGGTCACATATATAAACCATGTGTGAGGATGGTGTTAATATAAAATGTGAATCATAGTGTTCCAGTCAGTCATCAGTGTGTCTCTGCACAGCTGTAATTAAAATTTGTTCAGAGGGCCTCAGTGTCTGAATGGTTCCAGTTCAGCTCCATAACAGCAGCGTCCCTGGTTTGATTCCTGTTTCAGCTCATATCTGCCTCTCTCACTGAGGGGGACATCCACACACACACACACACACACACACACACACACACACACACACACACACACACACACACACACACACACACTAACCTCTAACTCTATTTGAACCAATAGAAAGCTGGTGCTCAGAGGAAGAGGGCGGGCTTTACTTGGTGTCAGTGACAGAAATGAAAAAAAGCTCAAATGAGTGAGAAGGACGATGAAGGAAACATCTGTGCTGTGTCTGCTCTGTAAGTAGAATCTCTGTGTTTGTTTGAATTCTTGTACTTTGACTGTCTGCTCTCCTGATAACTGATGATGGAGGAGAAGACATGAAAAACAAATCAGGCTGAATTCAAGTTCAAAACACCACGAGAACCAACTGCAGGTCTGAACTGACTCTTTATCTTTGCTCAGGAGTCAAGGAAACACAGCAGGCAGTGAAAAGATCAAATCATTCACTCATTATATCAACACAGCTTGAAAGTCAACACAAGACTTTACTGGGTTATTTAAAAGTAGTGGTTATTGTGTCTATACTCAATCTTTAGTCACTGGACATAATGATTAATTTAAATGTTGTTTTTTGCATAAAAACTGGAGTAGAGGATCATGAAAAGTCCAAAATGTGCGAATACATTGATGGTATCATGAAATTTGAACAAGCGGTTATGAAAATGGGTAGATTTTAAGTGTTTTCTTGTCCAAACTTTATTGAAACATGTTGCTGTCCCGTTTGTAGCAACCGAAAATAAAATAAATTCATAATTATAATAAAGGTCAATCAAATGGACCAATATGGCAAGGCCATGATGATCCACTTGGTAAAATAAATCCGCTTGGCATCTTTCTTGGCCTTAAGACAACAATTCTGATGGCTATAGATCCAAACGGGACAAAAAAAAAAAAAGAAAAAAAAAAAAGAAACATGTTGCTGGCATTAAATAGAAAATGAGCAGATATATCAGCGATGAGTTTGTGTGTTTGTCAGCTGTTTGTGTGGAGTTGTTCTTTATGTTCACCTCAAACCAACCTGAGTGTCATTTCTCTTTAGTTCTGATCTCACTGCTGAGCTGCACAACAAACCAAGGTCAGTAACCTTCTTCTGTCACAGTTTAAACCTGAGAAATGCTCACTGATATGACCTGATTCATATAGTCACGATGGTGCTCACATATAAAAATTATTAAATGAAGGATTAATTACAGAATTATAACAGTTTTAACAAAAGTATAACAAATCAAATATTTTTCATTTTAACCCTCACAGCTCGTCTGACTGTGAGTCCCAGCACCTCTCAGATCTTTAAAGGAGACTTTGTGTCTCTGAGCTGTGAGGAGGACGACAGCTCTGCTGGATGGACTCAGAGAACTCAGTGTGGAGATGGGTGGGGAAAACCAGCTGGTTCTTCCTGTAAGATTGGTGTAACAGCACCTCATGACAGTGGAGTTTACTGGTGTGAGTCCAGAGAGGGTCCCATCAGTAACATGGTTAAGCTGACAGTCACTGGTAAGCTGAGTGTGTGGAGTTAGTGTTGATGAAGCTGTGTGTAAATGGATGAAATGCTGTAGTTTGTCTCTGTGTTGAGGTGGATCAGTGATCCTGCAGAGTCCTGTCCTCCCTGTGATGGAGGGAGATGACGTCACTCTGCTCTGTAAAACAAAGACCACTCCCTCCAACCTCCCAGCTGCTTTCTATAAAGATGGCTCCCTCATCAGGAAGCAGCCTACAGGTCACATGACCATCCAGCATGTTTCCAGGTCTGATGAAGGCCTCTACAAGTGTGACATCAGCGGTCATGGAGAGTCTCCATCCAGCTGGATCACTGTCACAGGTGACACACTCACCTGTCTGTGTTTCTGCAGCTTTCAACATTCACAATGTGACGACAACTTAATGACTGTGTTTGCTTTATTTTAGAGAGAAACACCACCACACCTCCACCTACATCCACACCTCCACCTACATCCACCTCTCCTCCATCACTCTCTCCTCCTGTTCTCGCTGTGTTGTCATGTGTTGGATTAGTCTGTGTTTTGGTTCTGTTGGTGTTACTGGTTCTGCTGGTGAGACGATGTGTTCATAGGAAACCTGAAGGTGAGACTCAGACTTCCTGATCTTTCATTTTCGAGTTTGTTTTGTAGAATAAAGTTCAAATTAATTATGATCACAGTAACTTTCTTGAATGTGATCTTTTTTTAGCTATTTAACTTATATTATTGTTTATTTTGGATCATTTCAATAGATCAAGAAGAAACTGAAGAAGATGAAATCATCACTCATGTCATGTACTCTTTTGTCAAAACACCAAATTATCAACAGCCAATCACACAAAACAGAGGTAGTACTTTGAAACATATACAACATAACTGAGATGTTAAATTTGCTTCTAGAAGGACTTTTGTGCAGCTTTACATTGTGAAAATAGATAAGGAAAATAGAATAGTTGTGTATTATGTTATAGTCATGAAGACTGTTGCTGACTTTGATTGATTATGAGGACATGTAGAATCAGAGGGATTATCAGAAGTTTAAAAATGTTTGCCTGATCAAAAGCTAAAATCACAATATTTAAGTTTAACTCTGTACTTACTAAGTGTTGTTCACTGTGAGCTGGACTGTGTGTTTGTGGTCTGTGGTTAACTGAAGCTAACAGCTCTGCAGTCGTCCAGCATCCTGTTTCTGATAGAAAGAAACACTTCAGCTGCAGCTGTTTCAACACAGGGCTGTTCATTTTAAAATACGAAGGATCGTGGAGACATATTTTGAAAAAGTATTTCAATAAAACCTAATTTTGGAGTTTCTGTAGCATTCTGACATGTTTAACATTCATCTTGAAGATGATTTTAGTTAACTGTAGTTGCTGATGGAAGCTGATGAGACTTCTCACTGCAGTGTGTTCCGATCTGGCCAATGAGAGTGTTCATGTTGTGAGAACATGTTTGCTCTGTGGTTAAAGGTGTCAGACTGCACTGAAAGAAAGCATACATTCATATCACATAAGTAGTTCTTCGTGGTCACTTTGTGTATCACAGGTATTTATAAGTCTGTAAAAAGGTGTTGTTGTGTATAACAATCATCCCAAAGTCCCTTTATAATGGAACATTACAAATAACCAAAAACCAGTACTGTTGCAGTTTTATCTTCAGTAACCTTAATGTGTTTTATTCTGCAGACGCTGATCTAGCTGCAATTTCTCCAGCTGTGAGAACTGAAGAAGTCATGAAACAAACAACCATCAGACCAAGGAGACCCAGGTACAGCTACTCTGTATCTTTAACTGTAGACAGATGCAAGCTAGCTGATGATCAGTGGAACAACTTTCCTAAAAGCTGCTACTCTGTGCTATAACATGTAACTTTCATACAATTTGAAAGCCTCGTGCTAAAAACAGATTCAAGTCCCAACAGCTCTGCTGCGGCTTCGTTCACAGACTAATGTTACCCTTGTTTATGTTTCAGCATTAATTATGCAGCCTGACATAATTTAGGGGTTGAGATATTCACTGTAGAAAAACCACCAGGAACATTTGAGATTTCCCAGAATCCTTTTCAGCTAATGTCCCTCAAAAAGCAACCGCCCCCTAGTTTCCAAATTTGTGTAACAATCAACAAAAAAAATCTTAAAATTGTGTGTTTGTGTTCAGACTTTAAACCAGAGCCAGACGTCGTCTACTCTTCACTGAAGTAGTCCACCAGTCCAACCACTGACGTCCAGCTGCTGGTCTCTAACTGGTCCCTCCAGCACCTCAGACCAGAGGACATCCACATGCTGTTATTTTTCTTTGTCTTTTTCTCATTTAGAATATTACAATTCAAAAATCACAAATATGTATTTTTAACTGGAGTTTTAAAAGTGTTTTTCCTGCAAAATCAACAATGAAAATATAAATGTGTTAATGTTTCTTATGGCCACAGTAAGTTCCCTGTTATTTATATTCAAAATATGTCTCAGACCATCGTTTGTATTTCCCCAGCAACAATTTAGTTTCTCTGCTTTAATAAAATTTTATTCTTTCTTATTTTCCACGTGTGGTTTTGTGGGTCTCACTAAGATGTCAGATGGAAAATTTGACTTCTTCCGGTTTGGTTGTGGCTAAAAAGAAAAAAAGAAGCATTAAACCACAGCAGCAGAAACGATTTAGTGTTTGTTAATGATAACGCAAAGAGCTTTGTTTTAAATCACACTGAAACCAGCCAGCAGCTGCTTTCATGGCAGAACATTTTATTTTCGTTAATTAACTTATCAATGTTAAAATACAAATAACAGCCTAAACATTCTTCTTAAGTGAGTCTTTACCTTTATCTTTATTATTGACTACAAACTTCACATTTGAAACTTTTGTCTGCTAAACAAAAAATAAAGTAATCTAATTGTGTTAACTTGGACTAGAAAGTCACTGAGTGTCCATTTATCATTCCTCCATCTGGGAACATTCACAGTGTAACACTCAGAGCTTTAACATGAAGCCAGAGAGCTGAAGAGTTTAGAGATGAACTACAAACTGATGAACATGTGACTCAGACCGGACACGGCAGGCTTATCTCCTGAATCAGCTCAGAGACCCTTGTGTTACACCTCAGTGAAGCTTTATAAAACAATAAGTACCACTTAAAATCTGCTGCAATTTACTGGAGTAATGACTGTTACAGGAGAGCTCAAGCTCAATAGTATTGACACTGCCCCTAATATTGGTATTGAATTGAAACTACTTGGAAAGGATTGATGTTTGGATTCTATCCCTAAGTTCAGTATATATCCCACTGAGATCTGTTGAATTACATTCTTGGGAGATGAAAAACTAGACATCAAAGATTAACCTACTCGCCCAACATAGCTGCCTTATTAAACATTCATGCAGCAATTCATTATTTGATCATGAATGGAAAATATACAAGAAAAAGAGGAATTATTAAGAAATATTTCTAAATGCCCCTCATTGAATCACAACTCTATCATAGTGGAGGGATCAGTATGTCCCACGGGCTATGTTGTCAGGGGGCGTTTTCCCTCTTGTTAGGTTCTCTTACGTAAAATTGACTGCCCCTTGGAGAGGGATCAGACAAAGAGTGATTGAAGACCCCTATGAGTGAAAGATCTAGGGAACTTTTAACCCTGTCCAGGATAGGGTTACCTTGCCCTGTGGAGGGTACCGGTGGGTGAGTGCCTCATGGCCGGGCATTCATCCATGGCAAAGGGTGGAAACGCTGGCGGACTGATCCCTGAGTACTGAGACTATGGAAGCAGTGTCCAGTGATTGTGCTTATCAGTGGGTTAAGGTCACTGTTCTAGTTATGCAACTGCTTGGTGGAAGAGCTTGTGAGGAGGACAAGGTGTGCTCTGAATTCTTTAAAACTCTGGATGTTCTGTTGCAGTCTTGATTGATCTTTCTGCAACATTCTGTGGAGGTCTTGGGTGATGCCTGTGGATTGGCAGATGGGCACCAGAGAGTGCCGTCCAACACATAGTTTTCCACCTCCCTAACTTCGTCTATGTCGGGGTACTGCAGAGGAATGTCTGTCTGTTAGTTGAATCTCAGAGTGTTCCACATCCTGGTTGTGGAACACTGGAGCTCTTCATCCTTAAAAAAAAATATCCAAGGGTGTATGTGAATTTGCTCATATTGCTCTCTTCCGGTCCATGTTGACTCTGTAAGGGCTGCCTTTTTTCACAAATTCTGTTCATAATTTTAATGGTACGGAAATCAAGGCATAGCCAGGAAGTGGAGCGTCTCCACTTTAGTTGCCTTAGGATATCAGCTTTGCTTTTGTTAACTCTAATTAATGTGGTGTTAAGCAGCAAGAATGAAAATTAGCACCTAGAATCTAAGGGCTTAATTCTCAGCAGTAAAAGCATGAAGTGGGCAATCCAGGACAAGTTCCTGCCCTGAGTGAAGTTTGAGTGTGAAGGGGGACCTAAGCGTGACATTGACATATGTATTGATGTGGAGGCTGTACCGGTCCATTGTGGTGAAGAGAGAGCTCAATGTAAACTTGAAGCTGTCAGTTTTCCAGTCCATCTATGTTATTACCAAAAGGCTGATGTTGCCAATTCAAGTGACTTATGAAAACCTTCTGGAAAATGTCAACGTTGTAGCGAAGGTCAGCAGGGTAGGCAAGGTTTAATGCATACATGAGTCCAAATAGCATTATCACAGCAAATGCTACATTATCCAAATTCTTCGCCACCCTGATGCCTGCAAGGACAACTCTTGTTCATCTGCTGAAGTTTGCTCTTTAAGAAGATAAATTCAAACAGTGGTGTCTTCAACAGTCTCACTGATGGCACGTTCTTCCATACCCTATAAAAAAGAAGCCATGTTAGTCATTTCATGCCAAGTAAATAATATGACACTGTTTATTTTTAATTTGTATTTTTTTCATTCATAAGGCATAATTCATAAACTCCACCTAAACTTGGTTTATATCTGACCCAGAGAGACTGCAGGTCATAACTTCTTACCTGAAGTTCAGTTCACACTTGGACCAGCGGCCGCCTCGGGTCTCTCCTCCTCCTGCCTCCACTTTCCCTCATCCACCTGCTGCCCTCCACCACTTGCTAATGTTACTGAATCTGTGGAAGCTCCGCGATAGCCACCACACGAAGTAACGAGTAACGACCCTATCTAAATCCCAGTAACGACTAACGCGTTCCTGATTTTGGCATAATAACTAGTTACCGTGCTCGTTACCACAATAATAACGTAGTTACTGTAACGCGTTACTTAATAACGCGTTAGTCCCAACACTGCTTACAATCCAGCTCTGCTACGGGAGGGGAGGTAACATATATGAGATTTGCTTGAAGGAATGCTGTGTGGCTGTAAGTGTCAAAGTGCTTGGTCAGAAGGAGTTGTCTGATTTTGGGGGGTCTCAGCATAATTGCATTACAAAACAAAGAACTTTCAGCCCAATGTTGTTGTGATTTGGCATTATAAACAAAATTAAATTGAACTGACTTTAAGTGAATACATGATCTGAGAAATAATCATTTATAAAGCAAAGAATGTTTAAAATACAGTCAAATCAACCTGAGTGTCATTTCTCTTTAGTTCTGATCTCACTGCTGAGCTGCACAACAAACCAAGGTCAGTAACCTTCTTCTGTCACAGTTTAAACCTGACAAATGCTCACTGATATGACCTGATTGGGTTCATGTTTCATGAATCAAACAGATCATCAGTTTTTCATTGTAACCCTCACAGCTCGTCTGACTGTGAGTCCCAGCAGCTCTCAGTTCTTTAAAGGAGACTTTGTGTCTCTGAGCTGTGAGGAGGACAACAGCTCTGCTGGATGGACTCTGAGGAGAAACACAAGCAAACAACAGAGGACTCAGTGTGGAAGCACATGGGGAAAACCAGCTGGTTCTTCATGTAACACCTCTATGATGCTTCATGACAGTGGAGTTTACTGGTGTGAGTCCAGAGAGGGTCCCATCAGTAACATGGTTAAGCTGACAGTCACTGGTAAGCTGAGTGTGTGGAGTTAGTGTTGATGAAGCTGTGTGTAAATGGATGAAATGCTGTAGTTTGTCTCTGTGTTGAGGTGGATCAGTGATCCTGCAGAGTCCTGTCCTCCCTGTGATGGAGGGAGATGACGTCACTCTGCTCTGTAAAACAAAGACCACTCCCTCCAACCTCCCAGCTGCTTTCTATAAAGATGGCTCCCTCATCAGGAAGCAGCCTACAGGTCACATGACCATCCAGCATGTTTCCAGGTCTGATGAAGGCCTCTACAAGTGTGACATCAGCGGTCATGGAGAGTCTCCATCCAGCTGGATCACTGTCACAGGTGACACACTCACCTGTCTGTGTTTCTGCAGCTTTCAACATTCACAATGTGACGACAACTTAATGACTGTGTTTGCTTTATTTTAGAGAGAAACACCACCACACCTCCACCTACATCCACACCTCCCCCTGGTTCCACCTCCATCGTTCTTCCTCCATCACTCTCTCCTCCTGTTCTCTCTGTGTTGTCATGTGTTGGATCAGTGTTAGGGCTGGGCCATATTATACCGTTCACGGTAATACCGGTATAATGTTAGGCAACGATAGGAAAATGAAATATCGCGATAGAATATGAGTAAAACGCGCATGCGCAGTGCCTTTGTTTTCATACGCACATGGCCGATTGTTGAGTGAAACAGATGAACCAGAATTGGTTTGTAAAAATGGTGCAACTTCAGTGATGTGGAACTGGTTTGGTGTTTGTCCGTCAGATACACGACAAAGCACATTTTTTGCAGAACATGCAAGCGGCTGTCCTTATTGTCGTATTTGTCGGACTAAGATGCTCTTAAATCTGGGAGTAATCTGGGTCCTAAACCCCGTATTTCTCAGGTCAAACAACACTGCAGCATCACTGAGAGTTAAAAACTGTCTAAATTCTTTCATCTTTAATAAAACGATCAGCATTGCTGCTTTACCAGGTGTAACTATGAAGTTTAACTTCCAGGCATCCATGAAAACAAAATTTATTACATTAACGGAGTTAGAAGTTAGCAGGAAGCTAGCAGAAGTTAGCACGCTAGTTTCGCTAGTTACCTAAGCATGATATAGCATGTTCTGACTGAGAGATTTCTGAAAAAATTCAAACGTACAGCTCTGCTATCACTTCCAACATAAATGAAGACAGGAAACTAAACAGCAGTGACGTTTGTAGGGTTACTGAAGTTGGGCTAGCTGGTATATAATGATGTGCTACGTGATCGCTAGCGACACAGCTATGTTAGCATAACATAAACAGTGAAGCTGGAGGACGAACACTAACACTTTTCCACTTGTAAAAGTTAACGTTAAGGTTCCTGATAGTTGGAGACAAATTCAGTCGCATGGCAGGATGCTGTAAACGGACCAAACTTCAGTCAGGAGAACAACTGAGATAATCCATCCACAATACAAGGTTAGTCATTAATATACTGCAACAACATGGGAATAGAGCAGCTGCCAGAGAATTCAACACTAATGAATCAATGGTACAGAAGTGGAGGAAGCAAGAATGAGTTGAATAAAGTTTGATTTATCTGACTGCTTTGTTTCGCTTAATGTGCCTTATAATCCCGTGCACCTTATGGTCCGAAAAATACGTACTGCACACTGTTTAATGTTGCAAAGCACCTCTTTTTAACTTCAGTGGATATTATACATGGTTATGCTCAGGATATGTCAGCCCATTTCTACTGGAAATGCCTTTTGGTTAAACTTTCAGCAAGGAATTTGCATTTGCACTGTTACATTTTTATAAAGCTTTAATGTACATAAAAACCAGCTTCTTGTTTAAGTGAAAATAAATGGAAGGTTGTCTTTTTGCACTAGTAATGTTGTGGAGTTGTATTTTGTCTCGCATCAATTATATCGTCAGTTATATCGTTATCGCAAATTTTCAAATATATATCGTGATAAATATTTTTGGCCATATCGCCCTGCTCTAATCAGTGTGTGCTTTGGTTCTACTGGTGTTACTGGTTCTGCTGGTGAGACGATGTGTTCACAGGAAACCTGAAGGTGAGACTCAGACTTTTCAATATATGTGGTTATGTAAATCCATGTGTTATGCTATTTATGTTTATTATGTTTATTATGATTTTGATTTTAATTTCACATTAAAAATGTAAAACTGTTTATTTTTTTGTTTTTATTTGGACTCTTCACTGTAAAATGTTGTGATTGTAAATACTTTCTTAATTTTAATAATTTCACTAGATGAAGCTGTGGAAAATGGCCTCACAGATGACATCTTGTACAGTGATGTCAAAATATCAACTCATCAACATCCAAAAAAACAAAACAACGGTAATTTGAGGTCCTTTGTTGGTTATTTATTTGTGTTTATTCAGCTCCAATTTTATAAAATGCTTTTAAGTTCTGATTATATTCATAGAGATTTTATGTCTCATGAAAAGATTTCTATGAGGATATTATGAAGCAGGTGAAGAAAGTACAACTGTGAATTGTAATAGAAAAATAAACGTTCTATTAAATTGATGCTAAAGTTTAACTCTGTCGTAATTTCGCCAGAGTTCATCTTTGTATGTCACGGCTTTGACAACACTTTTGTTTTTCATTTGATTTGTTTCCTTCATTCAAATTTATTAAACTCAGTCATTTTGATTATGCTTTTTTAAAGTGTAAAATTTCACTCTGTGCTCATTGAGCATTGCTCTTTACATGCTGCCCTCTGTGTTTGTTGTCTGTGGTTAACACAAGCTAACACGTCTGCAGTCGTACAGTTTCCTGTTTATGATTGTTTTTAAAGTCACCTGCAGGTGTTTCTCTATCAGGTGTTAGAAATTAATAATTCATATTCACATTAAGTAAACTTACTATAGTTTTATTCATAATTTCCTTTTATAATTAGCTTAACTCAGTTTAACATATGTAGCTTTACTCAAAGTTTAAATGACTTTACTGTTTCATATTTATGTTAGACCAACAATTTGTGTGTTTTATTGTGCAGACAGTGATGCAGCAGTAATCTACTCTGCAGTGAGAACAGAAGACATCAGTTATGGTCGAATGATCATCAAAGACACGAAAACCAGATCACAGATGAGAGGTACAGCTGCTCTTATTGGTCTCCTGTCTGTCTGACAATAAAAAATTTAAAGCTGTAGCTAAATTACAAATAATACCACCATCTTTTAATCAGGATTTGATGGTCAGTCGTGTAAAATGCAGACCTGAGGTTATATACATTAGACTCAATCGATAACATACAGGCAGATTTCTTTCTTTGGAACATAAAATAAAGATATTCAATAAATTCTCATCACTGACTTTTCCTGAACAAATAAGTGAGCATAAACAACTCGCATATTCCAAACTGTGAAACCTGCCCAAATCTAGTCACTGGTTAATTGTTTGTGTGTGTGTGTTTTTTTTTTTTCACCTTTCCCCCTTTGATTGTTTCTATTGTCCATTTCTTTAGTATAATTCCTGTCCTCAGATATTTGTTAAATACTATAATAGTAGGTTAAGGACTTGCCTTCATGCACCCATGGGTCAGGACTCTGACCTAGCTTCAATTGTTTTGACTCCACCTTTCTCACAAACAACTCAGAGTGAGCTGCTGAAAACACAGACAAAGACATCCACCACATACTCTTTTCTTGATGTTTCTGTTTCTTTACTAATAACATCGACTCAGCCACAGTTCTGTTTTATATAGATGTCAGGTGTGGTATAACTTTTCACAGTGCTACAACTGAACAGATTAGGCTCACATGTGTCTGCTTTAGCTCTACAGCGTGTCCTTAACAATGTCTTCCTCCCCTCACTCCAACCAGTCACAGGTGATGGCTGCCCTCCCTGTGCCTGGCTCTGCTGAAGTTTTCTTCTTGTCAAAAGGGAGTTTGTCCTTTTTAACTACCTAAAAATGTTCTGCATGTAAAACCACAGCAGCTCCTTCCTGTAGTCTGAAGCTGATGACACTTCTCTGTTCTGGTTTGGCCAAGCACAGAGTTCATATCGTGAGAACTTGCCCTGTGGTGAAGCATCAGTTTGCACTGAAAAAGGTGTCAGATCTGTGGTCGTGCACCTTCAACTAGTTAGGGTAGCTGTTGTTTCTCAGCAGAAGTGTTGAGAAATGTAAAGACCAGGAAAAGCTTGAGCTACTTACAAAAGTTACATACATGTGTTAATCTTCACACAGTCTTTTTAGCTGCGCTCTAACTGCTCTGTACTGCTTGGTACTCCCGTTTTGATCGAACTAGGTTGAGTGGTGGGTTAGATGAAAAGCAGAAAACCAAAAAAGATCTGTTGTCGTGCACCTTCAACTAGTTACAGCAGTTGTTGTTTCTCAGTAGCAGTGTTAGGAAAGAAGACTGAAAAGCAAACGCTACTTACAAAGGTTACATACATATGTTAATCGTTGCATCTTTGTATTTTTATCTGTGGTCTAACTGCTCTATACTGTCTCCAAAACCTGGTCCCCCAGTTTTGACCAAACTAGCTTTAGTGTTGGATTCAATGTAAAGCAGATACCACAAATGTTCTGTTGTTTGCAGTGATCTTATAACAATTTTAATATTAACCACACTGGCTGAACCTTTATTGAAATTTAACTCAGATTATAAATGTACAAAAATCAACCTGTTAACCCTTTACAGCCGATCGGAGCGGGCACGCTCCATTTTGCGTAACTATTTTTAAATCCCGGTAGCTCTGCAACCACTTAAGCTAGCGCAATAATTTTTTTTGCATATGAAACTGGAGGAGTTGTACTTACATCTGATGCCATCAGCTTGTCCTAGGTCACAGTTTCCTTCCACATATAGCTTTGCAAAAACTGCATAAAAATCACTTGCAGCAACAAAAACATGATATTCCAGAAACACGCTTCGCCGATCCGATCAGCTGTTTGTAACACTTCCTACGTCCATCAGCGCGAACTATCACATGACCGCATGACCTGCCCGAAACCGGAAGTGACGTCATTTTGCGGAAATGTAGTTTTTTTACGATCGGGGCCTTATGAGCCTATACTTGTGTTTTAAAAAGTTATGTTTGAGTTTATGACTTTCTGTGTCGTTTCTGGGATGCTTAGGACTCATATTGCACTGCTGGAAATAGTTTATTTTGATGCATATGCTGTTATTTTGCAAATTTGCACTATAATATTTATTTTCGTTTTTCCTGCAGTGTATGAAAATTGGTGTATTTCAAAAATAAAACTATGAAGACACTCAAAATAAATTTCCTGTGGTGGGAAACTAGTTTGTGCAACTTTTTTGTATTTACAGTTTTGAGGGATGAGCCTCTTAAATTTCTCTAACTAGAAATATATGTTAAAAAAACAAAAACGATTTTCAAATTTTTTGTAGTTTATTGCACTTTTTTGCAATTTATGTAATTACTATGCACCTAATGCAGACATATTATTAAAATTTAGGCTGTAATGGTTGTATTGATGTATAGCAACTTGAAATGCTCCCAAAAATGGCTCCACAGCATGTAAAAATATAATATAAGCTCTGGCGGACTTGGTTCTATGGTAGGTCTTAAAGGGTTAAATAATATACCCAAACAAATAATTTGTCTTTATAAAACAATCAATACCTTTTAAAATAATATTACATAAAGATTTTAACTTGTTGATTAACTCACATAATCATGTCTTAATCGCCTGAGAAATTTTACTACACCTGAAGTCGATGCACCCCACAACGACTTGAACTGGTGTGTTTGTGTCCACGCTTTCTATCTGCTTTTGCAACCCAGTATCATAACTAAATGTGAAAATGTAGACATGCCAGTCCACTGTATCCATTTCACGCTTTGCCGCTTCGAAACATGAAATGGACATGCGTGCAGAAGTTACCAGCAGTGAAGATGGTTTATTTAAAGCGATGAAGTCAGGTAGGGACCTGATAACTGGAAACAATTAAGTTAGGAGGATAATATGTGTATACATGTAAATGTGTTATCTCTCTTAGCTTCTTTTAATCTATTTAATAATCCAAGGAATAAAATAGGAAAATTGTGGGATTTATTTACCACAAATAAACAACACACCACAAAAGAAAACAACAATAATATGTGGGTGCTTGACTCAAGAAAATAAAACCCCTATTAAGCCAGCAATGCTAAATAGCTTAACAAAATAGTTTACCTAAGCTAGGAGATGATGCATCCCCAGACACACAACAAAAACCCTTCCCATTCAGCCAGGTGGTAATAAATCAGTGAAGCAGGAGGGATTACTTAAACATTAACCGCATGTACATTTGTCAGCTCACGTGAACACAAAGAAAATAATTAAACTAACCTGTTGCAGCCTCAGCAGAAGATGCTTGAGTATTTCGACAGCACACCATCCTTGCTAGCTTGCAGCAGTCAACACTTCTTTAGTGCTGCTAGCAGTTCTGCAAACCACGTTGTTAAATCTTGGTGGCAAAGAAGGAAACAGCTCCGCACTGGTGGTGCAAAAACCTAGTCCAACTCAAATTTAGCATAAAAAATTTCACAGTCCAACTCTGCCTCGGGAAAAACACAGCAGTAGGCTTTTGCTTCACTGAGGCTACTGTGGGGATAGACCACAGCAGGGGTGTCGCTGAAGCTTTGTCAGCTAGTTGTTACCTGTAGACGTCCAACAGCTTACTCCAGTCCAGGAGAGCACGGGCCGCAGTGGCCTGACCACACCCACTTCCTCGCTCCAGTATGGTTGACCAACCAATCAGGACTTAGGAAACGGAATCTCACGCAAACATACAAAACACTTTACAAACACCTTGTATGTATAGATTATCCATATTTGTTTTTTACATATTTGCACCAATTATGAAAATGTGAAAATATTAAAGTGGCATAACTTTGCATTAATCTGCAGTTAAACTATTAAACTGCAGTTTCCCCTCTTTTTATTTACTTTAACTCTGAAGTTTTAGACAGAGGTGATGTTTAGTTTATCTGCATACATTATAACCATCATGGCTACGTTATTTCACTGTACTGTTGTTGTTGTTGTGAAGTAATTTCTGTGTTTTTCTTTTCTGCAGATATTTATTCAGCTGCAGGCTACTCAGTACTGAGAACAGGAAACATCAGTTATGAACAATTATGCTGCCACACCAAAGAGAAAAAGAGGTACAGTTGCTTTCCATTCAAATGCAGCCAAGCATTCATTTACTGGTTTGGAAAGGCCATGCTCACATCAAACCTTTTAAATGATGAGGTGATTGTGTGAACAGTAATTCCTGTGTGCCAAAAGCTGAGGTTGCAGCCTGCTCACAGGTTGTTTTTCCCAATAATCTGTATGGTATTATAGAGAGGTGATATATCCCTAATATGCTTTTCTCAGGCAAAAAAAAAAAAAAAAAAAAAAAACAGCAGCCAATTAAAACAATGTTTTCTTGAACAAGGGTATATTAAATCACCTTGTTTCAGGCAGAGAATAAAACCAGAGGCTGTACAAAGGTTCAGTATAAGATAAAGAATGATTATTTTAAACCCTGTATCATGTAACGCTCCTCGGGAAATGAAGAGCTTCACTGTAAATATGGATAGATTATTATAGATATTATAGATTATCTGTCATCTCCTTCCAGAGTGGAAACAGACAGTTTCTCATTCAAGCATAGTACAAATCATATACAAGCTTCAATGAACAAATACAAGTCAATAACACCATGTCTCTTTCTATATGTTTTATTAAACTTTGCTGTAGGGCACAGTGAAGTGTAGTGTGCTGCATTTTTACATCCACACAGAAACCTAAAAATTCTGGGTCCTTGTGACCAGCCTTGTACTTTCATATTATGGTTTATGTTCTGAGTCCTTGGCTGTACTGTTTTGATTATTGTTTTTCCCTAGGTTTCAGTTATGGTTGTCAAGGATTTAGTTCTTAGGTTTTGTGTGATGGCTTCCCGTGTTGTGTCTGATGTGCGCCTTTCTGTCCCATTTTCAGGTCCCTATGTTGTGTCTCCCCAGTCTGTTAAGTTTACATGTCTAGAGTTCAGTCAGTGTGTTTCCTGTTTTACTTTGAAGGTCTGTGTCTCATGTCATTGTTTCTAATTTTGCTTCCCTTGTCTCGTCCAGCCTAAGACAGAAGGAGAACTGTGCTCTCCTTCTGTGTCACAATCCCCTCGTTTTCCCTCAATGTATTTAAGCCCTGTGTTTTTCATTGTTACTGTTGCATCAGCCCTTATAGCTGTGTGTTTCTCCCCCTGTCTCCTTGTGCATTAGTTTTCCACAGTTTAGTTTTGTATTGTTATTTGTGTCGCCTCCTCGCCAGCAATAAAGCTGTGTTCTTTTTGAGTTGTCAAATTAAAGGTCACATGGGAACTGGAGCTTATCATAGCTGTCTGGGTGGACTACACACTTTTACATGTCAACAGTTTTTCAAATGTATTTTGAAAATCGTTCATGGAGTCACCAAGAACCAATGAAGTGAACTAAAACAGCATATATTGGACTTTTTAATGCAAATCTGATTGTTTCAGCTCTGTGGGTTTAAGGTTTGGGTTTTGTTAATTTAACTTTAAATTAAAATGAAAGCAGTGTGTAACCTTTGTCATATGTATCTGAGCTGGTTCCCAGTAACGTCTGAACTGGGACTGTGTGTGATGCAGAGAGATGGAGACTGGAGGTCTTGATGGAACTACAAAGCTTGTAATCATGTTTCCTGTTGTTTGAACTGTGTTTGTATTCAGACTTTAGACCAAAGCCAAACCTGGTCTACTCTTCACTGAAGTAGTCCACCAGTCCAACCACTGACGTCCAGCTGATGGTTTCTAACTGGTCCCCCCCCTCAGACCAGAGGACATCCACATGTTGTTCTTTATTTTAATTTTTTTTTACTTACCTGAACAACTATGATAAAAAATATATATATGAGTATGTATTTTTACCTGGAGTTTTAAAATTCTATTTTCTTGTAAAATCATCAATAACAATAAACATATGTTTGTGTTTTATGGACACAGTTAAGTTTCCTTGTTGTTTTTTATTTCAAATGTGCCTTAAACACAGTGTTCTTTTTCCCCAGCTATTAACTTTATCTGCATTAAAAGATTTTATTCTGTGTTATTCATGTGGTTCTATGGGTTTCAAGCAAGATGTCAGCTGTGTGGTGTTCAGTGTCCAGGTGAGGTCTTCTACTCTTCTTCCTCGTGTCCACAATCATCTCCTTTGTCTTGTCAGTGTTGAGGGTGAGGTTGTTGTCCTCACACCATGACACCAGACCAGACCTCTCTCCTATAATCCGCTTCGTGCCAGCTTGTGAATGAGATTGTGAGGGATGACAGTGAAGCTTCAAAAGGGAATGATTCACATATGAGGTCTGCTGCCACCTACTGGTAAAACTGGGTGTTACATCAGAGACGCACTATGGAAAATTTATTTTGTTTGTTTATATTCTTTTAAACAACAACAGCTAAACCAAAGCACTTTAGAGTCAGACACTTTTACACTCCAGGAATTATTTAGTGGTCAATGCATGCATTTTTGAACTAACAAATGGATGATGATTCATCTCATAAATTACGACAGACTCATCTCACCAACATAAGTTGCCTTTATAGGTCAACAGCATCAACATTGGTATCAGGAATATTGACCCTGGATTTACTTGGTATCAGACTTATACCAGAATTTGTAGTACTGCACAGCACTAAGCAGAACACTTGCTTTATACATGGCAATACTTTAATGTTAGAACCCTGACCATATTTTGAATGAATGTGTCTGGATTGTGTTTTATATGTGTGGTCTTTATGAGAGGACCTGGGGAGCAGTTTTTGGATGGCGTTGACCTGGCAGCTGCTGGTTGGTTCCCCATTAACAACTGGCTGTTTTAAAAACCCGTATACCAGCAGGGCCGTCCTTCAAATTCTGTTCTGTCTGCTTTTGCACTTTTTTTTGCTAATCTTGCAATTTTGGCGTCTACGCCACCAGCGCTCATGTCTAATCCACACTTCCTCAAAGCAGCCAGCTGTGGTGAGTGACAGAGACTTTGTTCGTGCTCTTTCGGAGAAAGGAAAAAATATGGACAGACACTGCTAACCCCAGTTCGAAAGGTCCATGCCACCGCCTGCCACAGACTCCATGCCATCACCCGCTTTGGGAATTAAACCAATGGGTCCCTTTCCAGCTGAGGCTGGAGGACGCCCATCTCCAGAGCCTGCTGCAGTCTCAGTCAGAGGCCTCAGCGATGTTTGGTTATATCACGTCTCAGCCAGAGGTCTGCGCTCCGCTATCTGGTTCTGCAACTGCCAAACCTGATCCGCATTCGGGACTGCCGGGACCTTCCATGGCATGACCAGGACCTCCTGCACCTGCCACTCCAGGTACCGTCTCCACCTACCAAGCCACCCAAAGGTCTTCACCCACACCTCGACTAGCCTCCAGCCCTGCCACATCTCTGGCAGCCGTTCTTCTGAACTGCTTCTTCTCTGCCGTTAGCCACATGGCCACACAGCCTGGGTTTTGATTAGTCAATATATATATTTTTGAATTTCTCCCTCTCAGTGTCTAGTCTTCTGCCTTCCATTTGTACAGTGACTGACCTGGATGTCTCTGTGTCACCAGCCTGTATAACTTTATCTACTTACCACTTATTCTCCTTATGGGGATCTGACCTGATATGTTTAATATGCTGCTGAGAATATAGCCTAGAAGAAGCGTATAGTATAGCTTTTATTTTGGAAAGAGCCATTTCTCTGTAAAAAACTCTCTTTTCCAAAGATGAGTGATTTCTCCATCAGATTTATTTATTTTTATTTATTTTGTTGTTTCAGCAACTTTAAATTTAAAAACTGTACTTTTGAGAGTGATAGATATGGCGCGATATGGCAGCGAGCCATATCAGTTTCTAAATTATTATTATTAAGATAAATATTTTATTAATGTGGCAAGATCACTATGTATATTTCACTGAATTAGATGTTATAAGGGTGAGAAAGTCTTTTAAGCAGTGTGGGTCTGGATGCCCCAGTGGGTCATGAAGGTACTACAGGTGGGCCACAGTAAAAACTGAAATTCAGGTTGAAATTAGTCACAAGTGTGTGTCACAACGGGACTGAACGGACTCACGCGCAGGCTCTAGGTCTTGAAAGCACAAGAGTCTTTATTATGATACACCAGGTGATTATTTACAAAAGTGAGGGGAAAGCCGGGCTCCGGGGGTCCACACACGAACGGGAAAGACACGCACACTCTCCGTCCACTCCTCTTCACACTCGCACACTCTCCGTCCACTCCTCTTCACACTCGCACACTCTCCGTCCACTCCTCTTCACACTCCACTCACTCGGGTAACACAGGGGTAGGTCCAGGGAATCTGTACACAGAGACACGAATGGGTAGTTAGGTAAATCGCTATGAAACACTTCAGAAGTCATTGAGCTGGGGTTACACTGACGAGGGTCGGCAACGGTCCAGCGACGAGAAACACAGGGCTGCCATCTTATAAAGGAGCTGGATCACTCGTGATGAGCCACAGGTGCGTGGGCCAAGGGCAGGAGCCCGCAGGTGAGCTCCGCCCAGGCAGAGGGAGGAGGGAAAGAGGGGAAAGGAGAGAGCAGGAAAAAAATAAAAAAGGAATACAAAACATATGTAGCCGTACTGAGCCGACCGGGTAGGCACAGGGACCCTGACAGTGTGTTAAATTACACATTCATCTGAATTTATTTATTTATATAAAAAGTGAATTAAAAATAAAATGTGGTGATATCACTGACTACTCTGACCTATATTTACTGCTCTGTAAGAACAGATCTTTATTGTCACCGTTACAAAAACAATGAAACACATTGAAGTTTGTGTGTCAGTGGCAGGTGGGTCACACATTGAATTTAACACTTTGTGTTTGATTGATTAGATTGAGGATTTAGCTTTGGGTGGAGTGTGTGGGATTTTCTGTTTGTTGAGTGGGAGGAACACCACTCTTGTTTTTTTGGTGACTTAAAATATTTTCAGTTTTAGTATTTGGACTTTAAGTCAAATAAAGAATAATGCAGCAAATGTTTACACAGTTACTTACAGATTATTAAGTTGGTGCAGCTTTCTGCTCAGCTTTGCACTTTTTGATGGACTCAAAGAGATCTGAAGTTTTCTTCTGCCCTTTACAACAAATCTCACACGTAGGAAATCAAAGCTCTTTGTTGGTTTTAAGTAATTAGAATGGAAACACTGTTCCTGTTTTATTTCCAGTCACTAATTCCAAAGTGTTTACTGTTAATCTGACAACAGCTTCTTTTTTCTGTTCTCCCACGTCAGCACAGAGAAATGAAGTGAATATTCACAGGTACACACAATAACAAGAATCTTTGAAATCACTTCACAAACAGAGAGATGATGACAAAACAACAGAAACATTTTAAAAATAGCTCCATGTTTAGGTAGAGCTTGTTTTACAGATGATGATGTACGTAAACTGTACACACTAGCAGGAAATGAATGAGTCCATCTGTACCAATAATACTCACTGAACCAGTTTGACCAGGATACTGATGAACACACACACACATACATGCAAACACACACATGCTCAGTGCTGCTGATGATCGGACAATTGTAATCAGTAAATTATTGATTTATTGATTGATCAGATCATTCTGAGGTGACGACTTCATGAAGAGTTTTCACGTCTTTCTGAGACTCACTTCTCCACAAACTCAAAGCTGACTTTAAAGATTCCTCCAGATGTTTTCAGAGTAAACACTATCAGATCCATGTGTTATTGTTTTATTTTTTCAAGAAATGTAGGCAAGAATAGATCTTTGCTGTAACTTGTTTTGAGCAGCCACATATCTCACGTAGTCATATGAGCCTTCAGTTTACTGAGAAAGCACAAACCACTACTTGTTTCTGTTCTCACAGACGTTCACAGACTTGGCAGTTTTGTCTGTAGACACTGACAGCTGGAGTGGGCAGTGTAAAACTGATTCATTTTGATTTTAAATTAATTGTAACTTTTTTCTGATTTAAATCTGTTTTTCAAGCCTGAAGATGTTTCTGACATGATTGTGGTTATGAGCCGATGACGTTATGCTGAGAAAAACTACCAGATGGCGACAAGAACAGAATAAAGTAAGTGGCTTTGATCACAGTCAGTGTGTTTAAAATGTTTACTGATAATGTTTTTGTTTGTTTTCTTACATTTGTGAAAAAAAAATTTCATCTATTGCTGTTGTTACCTTCACCAAGGAGGTTATGTGTTTAGTAGCACTAGCATGTCTGTCAAAGTTCAATAAAACGTAAACGTTTGTTTGTATTGACGTGTACCAGCTTGTAGGGAATAATATCTGGGATTCCATATATATCATGTTACTTTGGACCTCTGACCTTTTCTTTAAGGTCAAATGAGGACAAATTTTTCCTAAAATTAATTTTATCTTTAAAACTTTGAATAAATTGTTTACATTCATATTTATCAAATTATCCTGGTTCATAGTATTATAAGATAATATCAGTTAAACATATGCTGTAATATAATATTATATATAATATGCTTAAGTTGTTCGTCTCCAGTTATCAATACCTATTATCCATTTCCTCCTCCTAAATACTGGTCGTCTAATCAAAGTAAACATCTGTCATGCTGCTCTTATCTGAGTCTTGTTGCACTACAAATTTCTGTACATTTAACCAGAACAAAGAAAACGAAGGAATATATAAAAATATATAATTTTGCTCCCATAAAAGTAAATACTACCCAACAGAGACCTTAATTCTCATGTGAGGTTTTTGAGTTGTGTGTGTACAATTAAATATAAATAGTGCATATTTTATGTGAGCCTAAGCATGTTAACATGGGGTTTTATTGTTATTCATTAGAACAAGTTGATGTAAATTCACAGAGTGCAGTGGGAAGTTGTCTCCACATCTACCTGTGTCAGTGAAACAAGTTCACTTCCTGTTATGGTCACACCTTAGTTTGCATTTTAAAATTTGTTAATCAAATCTCTGAGCGTACAGTGGTTTCTCTGTGGCAAGATCTCAGATCTGGGTGTGTCTGTTTAAAACAGCAGTTTACTGGTCAGTTCAGTCAGTTTGCTACAGAGGAAACTTGTTACAGGTCATCTTTACAGTTTTAGTTGGAAACATTTACTTTTGTAAACCAGATCTCTCTCTTAGAGATGGGGTGAGGAGTTGAGCCATCCAGGACAGGCTCAGAATAGAGATGCTGCTCCTCCACATCAAAAGGAGCCAGATGAGGTGGTTTGGGCATCTGACTAGGATTCGTCTTGGACACGTCCTGGGTGAGATGTTCTTTGGATATCTCACTGGAATGAGACAGCAGACCCAGGACACGCTGGAGAGATTATATCTTTTGTCAGCAGGGAGAGGGAGGACTGGGCTTCTCTACTTAGGCTGCTGCCCCCATATAAACAGAAGAAAATGGATGGATTGATGCATGTAAATCCTATTTTTTCCCACCCTGATGATCAGAAGAGTGTTGGAGGGCTTCAGAGATCCTTCAGAACAACAGTAAGTGTTTAAAATGACGTCTTTCAGTTTTTTAGATAATCTGACAGGTTGACTGAAGTCTGTGGGCTTCAGTAGATTAACAGATTGTTCATGTTAACCCATCTGGACCAGGATTAAAGCTTCACTTTACTGGTTACAGATGAATGTCATGCGGAGTTAGTGTGAAGCATGTTATTTACTGTTGACTGAAAAAAAACCCATCATATTAAATGGATTCAATATGCTTTATCATCTGAAGAACCAAAAACTGTCAGACTGACACAGTATAAAGAGGAAGATCATGTCAATCTGATTACAGTCATGTGATTTAGGAGAAGTGCTGGCAGGAGTCACATAATCTGTCTGCCTCTCTTTCTTCCTGGACTATTTGCTGCTTCTCATGTTTTACATGCGGTTGGTTGTCCTGCTTGTGTTTCCTCACTAAATGTCCTCTATGTGGTAATATATATATTTTACTCCATAGTGTATAGTACACAAACATATTTTCAGTTTGAGAATATTTTTAATAGTTCAGCTCGAATAATTCAACGTAGTGTTTCAGTCCAACCTCATGGTAGCAGTGTTACCTCAATATAATACATTTCAAAAAGTTTAACTTTTGAAAAAAATAAGTATAGATTTCTTATGCTTATCTTATAAAGTATAAGCTACACATACTTGTAGTATTTGGGCTCAAAGTAAAATTTATGAAACAGCAGCCACTGACACTATAACAGTTTCATTTCTAGTGTTAACTCACTGCCAGCAAAAAGACAGGAAGTTAACATTTAATGATTCCTCTTGGTCACACTTAACTCCACTTCTCTTCTGCTCAGTTTCATCATATTTCTCCTTTCTTTCTTTTTGTCACTGCACATGAGGAGAAAACAAACAGAAAAAATAAATGAAATAATAAATGAAACTAGAATTAAACAATCTTTGTTTTTTTCTCTTCAGATGAATTTAAAAAAAATAAGTAAAGATTGAAAATTAAATAACTTTCTTATAAACTCACATAAAATCAAACCCTCAAGAGAAAAAAAACACCCAAAGTACATTAAATTTAAAATTTTACTGTTTGGATCTATTAGTCGGTCAGTCTAGTCAGTCTAAGCTAACCAGAGCTATGTTAGCTCTAATAACAAACATTGAACAGACAGATGAACCAACACTGAAGAAGAAAAAGAAGAAGCTCCATGTTGTAGTAGCCCTTAATTTTAGAGTTTATCAAACTTTACAAAAAGCAGGAAATCTCATTCACACAGTTTTCTTACTGCTGAACCAGTTTAATAGGGATAATGCAAAAATACAACAATACCACAATGCAAACACACACACACCCTTTTCCACTCAGACAAAGCTGCTGAGGATTCAGTGATTAATTAGATCATTAAGTTACTAGTTTCAATTTTTATATTATTTTGAAGTGAGGACCAATAAACACATTTTGTCACTTAATTAAGTGCAGTTCTTTAAAACAAAGGGAGCTGAGGAATCCCAAAGCAATTAATTTTGACGTGAGAAACTACTTCAGGTTGCACTACCCCAATAACACACTAGGGGGAGCTCTTTGATCAACATTTACAGACACACTAACAAAGTGCTTCAAAGAAGGTCAACGAACCTGCACATTACTTCAGTGGTGTAACAGCTCCACCACAAAAACAACTTTAAGTCAAAACAACACAGCAAAATTGGCAAGATCAACCTAAAAGAGCAACATAACCATAACATGTACAATAAACACACTTTCCTTAGAATCAAAACAAAGTTTTCTTCCCACCTAGGTGGTTAGCTGTGCCAAACAACCCACTTGTCCACAACAAAGTCATTTCAGCCTCAGACATCTTGAAAGTTGTGCTGAGAGTCTGGAGTTGGAGCCAGGGCCCTGACTCCCCCTCAGATGGCATCGAGGGCTGGTAGGGTGCAAGATGATCAGAGCTCATCCACCCTATTCCAATTGACCATCTGCGCTCTGTAAACCATGCCTGACAGTCTGCACAGTGCATTGTTCAACCCACTGACTCATCAGTTTGGGAGAAAGGCCATTCTTGTTCTCTGGGCAGTAGACTCACACCTGCTGTCTCGATGCATGGCCTTCTCTCCTGCAGCGTGTATCATAACTCAATTCAGCCAGGAGCCTGGATCAAAGACGGCCTGTCTGTCATCTTGTGTAACTCCCATAACTGTTCTCAGAGATTATGGAGGTAGTCCAATCTGGGTTCACTGGACAACTCTGTCTCAGGGAGAAGCCCGAGTACCAGGTCTTATTGGGCTACAGAGGTCATATCCAAACTTTCCAAACAGTGCACTCAAGCGCTTTTTCCATTAGTACCGACTCAGATTTGCTCGACACGACCCGATGTGGTATGACTTGATTTTCCAGCAAAATCAAGTGCCACCATCTTATAGCAACATGGCCAAAATTTTACCACATCACTTGAATGCAACACAAATGGCACAAGAGAGGTGGACATTGATGGACATTGTTAAACCTATTACCTGGTCTGTGACTCGGGGAACACAGTGTCGCTTCTGTGCAGCTATTTCCCACCTTGCTCTTCATGGTGACAAGGTCATAGCTTTTCCATTGGTCAGTGGTAAGGGGAATAAGCCAAATATGCCCACCCAAGTCATTCCACCTGATCCTGTTCCAAGGAGGCATAGGAGCATTGTGACAGTCCCTTCTGGACAGTGCAAGCAGAGAACACAGTCCTCTAAGTCTTGGCAAAACTTTAGCCACTAGAACTTGAACCGAAGTCTTTGTAAAGTCTTGATGACTCTGAAGTGACATGTCCTTACTGAACCATAAACTAGCTGTTCGATCTCTTTCTTTCTCTCTCTCGTCACTGACACTCCCAAAACTTTCACCTCTCCCTAATCGAACAAATGCCACATGTCCAAAGAAGGATCTCTTCTTTCAGAGTGCAGAGACAGATGTGGTATGTACCCCCAGTGTCACTGTTACTTGCCAGAGGTAATGGCACTTCAGGCATTCTTGTGGCATAATGTGGCACTTTCATGATGCCTTGTCAGGAAGATTCTGACAGTGGGTTTAGGGAAAAGTTTTACTGTCCCTCATAGTTGCCATAGGTGGGGATGTGCTGCTCTCTGAAACTGCTGTCACCAGGGGTGAGCTGGTTGCCTGTGACCACGGAGAGTGGAGGATTCTAAGCCAATTCTATCTCCAACCAATAGGTGGGGGTGTGTCAGGTCCCCTGGATGACCTGTTCTTGGCTGTAGGTCTGTACTCTTGTTTATTCAAGTTGCCATTAATGGCTTGTTGATGGGTGTTAAGTTCCTCCATTACTCTCAGATCTTCTTTTAAAATGGATACCAAACTCCATATCCCTGTGAAGAAACAAAGCAACATTGGTAGAAAAAACTAAAAGAGCTGCATAACCATAAAACATACAGTAAACACGAGTTCCTTAAAATCAAGATAAACAGAATTTAAATTTTAAATTAAACTGAAAATTAAATTGAAATGTGAATAATCCAGAATAATCCAAAAACAAAATCAAGAAGTCCAGAAAACTCTGAACTGAGGAAGGGTGAACAGAATCCAAAATACTAAAAACCCTGCGAGCCTGAGTATCTCAGGGGGGGCATCCAGGAGGCCAGTGATGGAGATTAAGCTACTGAGGTGGATAGCCAGGAGGCCAACAGTATAGATTGAGAAACTATGAGTGCTGACCATCTGATTAGCAGCAGAAACAGCTTGTCAACAGACCGGCATTGATGGTGATGATAGGGTAGTTCAGGAGGCTTAGTCAGACGCCAGCAAGGAGGCCAATACAATAAGAACTCTGACAGAATGCTTTTGTTGGCCTGGCTGCGGGACCAAAGTGGTCCTTACAACCCTTCAGTGACTTATATTGATGAAGGAGGCAGACCCCTCCAGAGACTCAACAGGTGACCACCAGTGAAGGCAGAGAGCCATGGACACAGGCGGCATGGAAATATGGTCACTAAGATGTAGCTGTGGACAATGATGTCACAGATCATTTCTGTGTAAAACAGCTGTCAAGAAAATATATGCAATTCTTTCACATGAGTGTCAGTCAGAACAGATCGATGCTTTGATTTCACGTTTTATAGGGTAGAAAACAATGACTCGCAGACGTATGTTGACCCAAACACTGACAGTATCTTGAGCGCAGCCCGTTTTTCCATTGGCACACTTTTCCAGAACTCAATGGTCCCTTCCCTTAAAGCAGGTTTCAATTGGTCCTCTTCACAAAGATCTATCATCTCCAACTCAGCCGCAGCTTCATCTGTGACTAGCGGGACTTTCAAACAACCGGTCTCTGCATTAAATGGGTCGACGAGGAACGTAATCTGTGGCCTTTTCAATTGTAGATCATGGAATCGGGTCACGAAGCTTTCGTGCAAGTTTTCAATCAGCGTTGCATATCTGGCTCTTTGCTTACTCAGGGCAGCGCTGGCGACTTGCCCGCTGGCTTTTAGCAGAGTGGGAAAATGCATTAAATCTCCCTTTTGAATATGTGTCTTGAACAGCTTCAGTTTGTTGACAAACGCAAACACACTTTGCACTAGGTCAGGCAGCATTTTTAACTTACCCTGCAGGGTCAGGTTCAGTCTGTCCAAGTGACACAGCATGTCAACCAAAAAGGCCAGATCCATAATCCACTTGAGGTCCGAGAGCTCGGGATAGTCCTTGTCCTTCTTTTCCATAAACAGTTTCACGGCATCCAAAAGCTCAAAGAAGCGAGAGAGTACCGGGCCTTTTGACAGCCACCTCACAGTGCAGTGCAGCGGCAGGTCACCTGGAAGCCCTTGGTCCAGCTCAGCGATGAGATTCTTGAATTGCCTGTGGTTAAGCGCATGTGTGCGGATATAGTTGACAATTTCCATCACAGGCTTCATGACGTTATCTAAATTCAATGATTTAGACACGAGTTGCTCCATGTGGATGATGCAGTGGAAATTCCAAAAGTCAGGAATAGTTTGGTCAGCTTTGCACAGCCCCACAAGCCCGTTCACAGATCCCATCATGGCTGGTGCTCCATCCGTGGCTATTGCAGTTAATTTCGTTATGGGTAGATTTGCTTTTCCAAATGCAGCCATCATGGTTTCTTTCACATCTATGCCACGGGTTCTGTCTTTTATGGCACAATATCCAGGAGTTCTTCTTTGATCACACAATCGTTTGACACAGACCGTGCAGATATTGCCAACTGAGGCTTGTCTTTTATATCACAACTCTCATCCAATGCAACACTAAAATACTCACATGCTTGAAGGTCAGAGTGCAACTGTGATTCCATAGTCGTGTTAATGTCCAATATTCTGTGTTCAACAGTGTGGCGGCACAGTTGGACGTCTGATACCATGCGTTTTAATTTGTCGTTTTCAGGAGACAAAATTTTAACAACGTCACTGAGGCATTTTTTAACGACCTACCCTTCATTGTATGGCTTTTTAGCCCGTGCAATGTTCCAAGCCAGCTGATAGGATGCGAGCGTTATGGTCTCTGACTGCTTCTTTAATTTTTGGAAAAACTGTATCTGCTTTTCTGCCTGACTTTTCAAAGTGGCCAACTCGTGTTTGCGAAGTTCAGTCCCTTTTGGAAATTCCTGGTCGATGTTAGCATGGAGTGAGCTGAAGTGGCACTGAAGATTTGAAGCTTTGAAATGCACTAATGATGTCTGACATATTAGGCAGAATGGCTTGCCATTGCGTTCAACAAAAAAATATAAACTCTCCCACTCTGTTAAAAACGTCCTGTGTTCATCTTCATATTTTCTTTTTGCTGTGCATTTTTTTCCTGCCATTTTAAGGGCGAACTTGCTCCTACTGGGAAACTTTGCAGTATTTTCATCTCACACACATGCGCATTTGACGAAAATACCGTATTGAACTCAAGCGAACGCGCACATTTTAAAACAACAACATAAAAACAACCCAAAACACAAACTTTGATATGAATGTAAGAGCGGTGGGAATGAGAATCAGCACCTCCAAATCTGAGGCCATGGTCCAGCACTGTGGGTAGTGACCGAAAGAACGAGATCGCGGAAATTAGCTTCCTCCAAAGGGTGGCTGACCTCTCCCTTAGAGATAGGTTGAGAAATTCGGCCATTCACAAGGGACTCAGAGTAGAGTGGCTGGGGAGAGGGAGGTCTGGGCTTCTCTGCTTGGGCTGCTGCCCCCACGACCCGGCCCCGGATAAGCGGAAGAAAATGGATGGATGGATGGATGGATGGATGGATGGATGGATGGATGAATGGATGGACATTATAAATAACATTTAGAATATTGGGAAGGTATTCATAATGGTGTTCTTTATAATTTCACAATATAGTGAAGTAAGATAGAAACAAGGTTAAGATAAAAATAAAAATAATTACTAACATTTTGACATTTTACAAAGAACTAATTGCATCGTAAATAAACAGTGCAGATTTTATTTAAGAAACTGAGTTATTTTCACAGTTTCATGGTTGATGGAGTCTTTAAAAGTTTTGTTCACATTTAGTGGAATCTAATGCTTTAGAAAATATAGACTTCAGTTTTGTAAAGCAATTCACATTTGTGTACATTTCTTGATAGTGTTATAGAAGAAACGCCCCAAAGCTAAACCTATCAAGTGCAGAATGTTTTTGGTTTTTTTGGATGGAATCAAAAGTTTTGTAGAAATCAAATGAGAAGTAAATAATCAATAAGGTCTAATACTATTCTTATATGATCAGAGATATACCAATTCCTCTGTTTGTGTCTCATCAGTTACGAAAGCTAAAGCTACCTTAATTGTATGAGCAAATATTTGGGTATAAACTTTCTAGTCCTTATTAAGAAGTTAGACAGGATGCCAATCAGGAAAGTGTTTGAGGGCTTCATTTTTATATATTTACATTGTTGTACAGTGGAACAGTTTTAGTCCTTTGGTCGCATGGAGCTGATTGTTTATGGATGAGAGTGGTTACGGAGATCATTCAAGAAACACTCAGAGCTGTTTTAGTTTTCACCTCTTTTCTTATGACTCACTTATTGTTCGTATAGCTCAGCGAACCTGACGTCACTTAAATGCGACTACCTTAAGAGAACTGAACGCAAGTTTGAAGCTGAAACGATCGGCTGAAGCTCAAATAATCTTTGTCGTGCTTAAACTTTAAATTGAATCTACCGTAGTTACTTTTTAAAGTCATAGTCTGTTATTCGCAGAAAATATCATCAGATTAGCATATTTAGAACAAACTTGTCCGATCATCAGAAAGAAGAACACGGAAATGTTTGTAACTGCGTCACTCTGCTCCACTTTGCTGTTTTTTGGCATCTTCGTGTTTGTCTCGGCAGGTGAGGTTAATAAACCAAAATTTTCCCCTCTGAGATAAAAAAGGAAAAAATGGCATCTTTGTCGTTTACGTGGTGCCAATACTTCACAAATAATTAGTTTCATGTCGATTCCATTTGTTTGTGTCCGTGAATGCATCACGAGGCTGGGTGGGGTCCACTTGTTTTATCGTAGAGTTAGCATGTTTGCTATCTGTACCACTGTGGGGACTGTCCTTCTGACTAAAGTGAGATCTGTGGTTGAAATGATGGCAGTGCACAGATTCTGTGCTTTATTCGGTCTGTGGCGTCTGTTGCTCGTGTTGTTTGTGGTCTGTCAGCCAGCCGGGGAGCAGAGCGAAGGCTAACATACCAAAAGCTCCCGAGTGTTAAAAACAAAGACAAGTATCGCTACAGTCACTGTCTTTGCTTTTCGTGCTTTAGTTTTTGATCTTTGAAGTTTTTTAGGTTCTCTTGTTCTTTGTAAACTCTGCTATCACTTCCTGCTCTTTTTTCACCTGCCAACCAATGAACATTCAGAAATGGCCTACGTCATCTGGCTTCCAATGACGTACAGTCAGGTGGGTTACCCTCCTCAACCAAAAAGTGGATGGACAGGTTTGTGGGACAATAAAAGTGTGTGAAGACTTGTTGGAACACTGCAGGATAGAACCGACCTAAATCCTCTGACCGCAGGAAGCAATTATCATCTCCATCATACTTGTTAGATGAGAGAAGGCAAGGAGTTGCAGAAAAGGGTGCTGGGTAGGAGTGCTGTACATATGATGGTGCAGGATAATGAACAGGTGGATGTGACAGTGGAGTAGACTGTCAACATCTGAAGAGTTGACTATAAGTCTTGGCTTCTTGGCTTTTGACTTCGTCTCCTTATCAGCGATTATGAAGCGATATTGTTTGAGTGGCGACACTTATCCACATACGTTCTATAGATTGGCATCTTGCGGCATCATAACAGTAGCTGGAGGCTGCGGTGAAGCAGGAGGAAGAGGCTGCACTAGTAAAAGATGAGTAAAGACCACAGGAATTGTAGATGCAGAGGGCTGTAAAGGCACAGCTTCAGATGTTAATATAATTGATACAGAAGAGTCCGCCTGTTCTTGTTGTGCTGCATGCTAAGCCTGATATATGTGTAGGTGAATCCCTTGTAGCTGTTGTTGGACTGTGAACCACAACAAGGTAACTGCACGCTAGTTGAGAGAGACAACTGTAATGTGGCTAAAATGCAGCTTTGTGGCATGAAGGGTAGGACAGGTGAGCACTCTGTGGATATGAAATCAATTTGACCATTTAGTCCATTTCCACTTAAATTAGATCAGCCTTCAAGCTCTTTCATCTTCTGGTTTCTTGTCTACCAACATGCATCCAGCCACTGCCATCTATCATCTGGACTACAGGATATCTAGCAGTTTTCCCCAGGCTATAGGTGTCACTGCATTAATTGGTCTCAGTGGAGATGTTTGCCTTATTGTGCTGATTACAGGACAATGACGAGGGAGGTTAGGTGAGTTTAAGGCTACGTCCACACGTACACGGAGATTTTCAAAAACTCAGTTTTTGCGTTTATGTGTGGACGAAGAAAACGGAGAAAGCGCAGCATCAAAGGTGTGCGGCTTTTTTGATGTTACAAGGGCGGACTTACAGAAAATACTGTTAGTGTTAATTTTACTCTCTGCAGTGTTTAAATGTTTACATATACACATGAAGTTACTGTCCCTCCACACATAGGACTCAGTTCTGCTTCTATGCACCATCTTTGTTTACTCTTTCCCACCCAGGCTTCTAGACTTCTGATTGGCCAACATTACGACACGGTTAGGAATATATCGCCAACTGTTGCTTTGGCACGTTCCTGGCAGCGTTTTCCTTCATTTTTGGTGCGGGATCTTAAAAAAAAACAAAAAAACCCGGAAAATCTCCGTTTTCAAAAATGCCTGTGCCACACTAGCCTGGATAGATTTGAAAAAGGCGTCCGCGTCCACAGTAGTTTTCAGTCATTTTCACAGAGTGTGCGTCCATATTGAAATGGCCAAAAATGCTTACGTTCCAGTACTGCACATGCGTGCCGTTTATTTACTTTCCGGCTCTTTGAAACGTCGCGGTAGGATGTTGAAGAAAAGTACAGAGTTTTTTTAAATGGACTAACAATGAGGTGGAGTTGTTGCTGAGAGTAACGCAAAATTGCAAAATTGCAAAAGCGAGTGAGAATTAAAGAATTTGAAGAAAAGCTATCTGGAGCATTTACAAACTGATATTAATCTTTAATAGGGCTGTCAAAATTGAGAGCAAGCAAGGGACGATAACCTCCGCCATCTTGGTTGAATCGGTCACATGACTGCATCATATGACTAAAATGCGTCATCGTTTTAGAAAGTCTCAGTTTTTACTGTCCACACTGTGAAGTGAAAGCACAGCTTTCAAATGTATGCGTTTTCGAGAGAGTTTTGAAAATGCTGTGTTTTACATCAGCAAAAACGCCGTCTCAGTGTGGACAGGAGGCCAAAACAGAAAGTAAACAATGCGTTTTTACGATGCTTTAAGGACCATTTCTGAAAACTGCATTGAAACGCTGGTGTTTACAAGACTTCTGTAAGACAGACTGCAGCTACCTAAGAATTTGGGTAATTGTCTTCAAAAAGTCCCAGAGACACGTTAAACACTGTTTTAATCCAGTCTTAATCCACCCAAGACTGAAAACATTATGTTATAGCGTGTGAGTGTGGGCTCCTGGAAAAAATAAATATTGAATATTGAATGAAATATTATTGGATGGACAATAATATGACCTTCTGCTGCACAAGCAATATTTCACAATCTGTCCACAAGAGGGCGCTGTAGACCATAAATTTGCCTCCATTTTGTGAGGTTTGCAAGTTTTCCAATAGTAGCGCACAACTATGGCAAAACTTCCAACAGCTATAGAGTAGAACAGCCATTTAACTGATTGTTTTTACAGCTTGATGCTATTAAAATAAACCACAAAAGCAATCTTAGTGATGTAATATCAGGAGTTCTATAAATAATCAATTAAAGAGATATTTAATCTTAACATTTGCAACCAGTTATAACCAGCATCATGATACTTAAACTGGCAAACATATAACATTTACAGATTTATTAACATGCAACTCAATCACAAAAACCTTTATTACAACTGTGACACTGTGACCGCTCCATTAAGATACCAGATGCAGAGTGCTGCTGACCACCGGCATAAAGTTGCTTTGGGCGTGCTTGGCTATTGTGTTTAGACGTCACAAGGCTAAGTCAGAGCAGGGAGATTTACACAGTGTGTGTCAGTGTGATGTGTTGTAGTTTCAGGAGTCAGTATGCAGCTACAAAGCTTTTTGTTCAGTGTATACAAACAGCTGTAGCTCCATAAAGGCAGCATGCAGAGACTCAGTGTCTTATAATGAGAGGCTGCTTTCTCTCACACATTATGGTCACTTATTATCAGCACATGTGTTTCTATCGATCTGTGGTCAGTGAAACATCTGTGATTTTGATCTGGTTAGTTAGGTAACTGGGTTTGTCAATCAGCTGCATTGTGTTAATTTGCAGCTCTGACACTGGGCTTCTGTCAGTGCACATGAGACGGATGTAAAAAGGTCTGCAGAATCTGTAGAGAATGTTATTTATTGTTCAGCATGGCTGGTTTGGTGGTGAGTGAGTGATGGTCATGGAGATCATATCCACTGACAGATGCACAGACCTCTGCAGGTTAGTCAGCAGCACCCTGACTGTCGTTAGGTATCAAGAGGAATTATTGGACTCACTGTCAGACCCTACACTGGTGCAGTGGGTCCTTGGTTTGTCCTGGTGCACAACAATGCGGTGGTGAGAGTATGCAGGCAGCTGCTGGAGGAGGAAGAAAGAATGTATACTGGCCCCACCCCTTCCTGCTTAATCCAGCAGAACAGCTCTGAGACATTATGTTTCACTCTCTGACTTTGCAGGAGCTCAGTGTTGGATATGGTAAATCGAGTGTTTTTTGTTTAGTGCCTTTCTACTCTGAGGAGTATTTATACAACATGCCTCATTCACCCATTCACATTTGCATGCACACTAGAGCAGCCAGGGATCGAACCAACAACCTTCTAATTAGATGACAAGCTTCATCCCCTGACCTATAACAAAGAAAGGATTTCACCAGGACACAATCATTAGAAGCATCCCCCGATGTTGTCAGAGATCGATACAAACATGTGGAGGTCATACAAACTACTGAGAACCATTTTGAGTTCATACAATTAATTTTGGGGGTCTTTTTTTAACTTCAGCCCCCTGTAAGCATTTTTCACTTTAATGATAGCTGGAACAAATGTTTTTTTCCTCCTCTTAGATTTCACTTTCTGTAGCTCTGCATCTTCTCCTCATCCTGTCAATGATAACAGCTTTTTTTTTGTGTTCAGCATCACTGGCGCACACAGCGTTCTCAGTCTAAAAAATGTGTAATATTTAAACTATTCATTAGCCAAAAACTCTAAAAGAAAAACATAAAAAACAAAATCTTTAAAGTAATAATAAAGTCATTAGTAATTAAGAATGAGCAAGTGATTAAGTAAAATCTAAACATAGAAACAAAAAGAGCTCCTGCAACAGGCTGCCACTAAGCAAAGAAACAAGTTAAAAAATAAATAAATACATTTCTCTTTGCTGGTTTCTCTTTTCTTTCTGTAAGTCTTCACTGTGATTGGCTGTTTGGTTAATTACTTTGACCTTTAACCTCTCTGCTCTGTGTCGTTTCCTCTTTCAGACCAAAAAATCATCACAGCTAAGTCTGGACAGAACGTCAGTCTGACATGTCGAGCTCCAAACAACAACATCATAGGTGTAGAGTGGAGCAGAGCTGACCTGAGAGATGAATATGTGCTATTTTACAGAAATAAGCAGTTTGACCCTGATGGTCAGCATCCATCTTTTAAGAACCGGGTGGATCTGCAGGACAGACAGATGAAGGATGGAGACGTGTCTTTGATTATGAACAATGTGACGACTAATGACAATGGAACATACGAGTGTCGTGTCAAGACAGGAACAAACCGTAGAAAGAGAGCTATTTTAAATGATAACCCCATCAGCATCGTCACACTGACTGTTGTCAGTCCTCCAGGTGAGTGAGTAGGGTTGAGTGTGTGTGTGATCAGAGGTGAAGCTGCTTCCTGGTTGTTGATGTTTGTTTCTAAAGATGTTGTTGATGAGACTTTGTAGAAAGCAGCTGGTCTGAGTGATGTGATCAGAGTGCAGTAGATAATGTCTGACAGCAGTTTGAAGAGGAAATGGATTCTGTTCTGTTCTTCACTCATCACCTACCTGACAGCTGACACCTCACACCTGTTTCTCACCTACAGGTCAGACAGGAGGACACACAGAGGATGGAGGGAAGGAGGATGGAGGGAAGGAGGCAGGAGGGAAGGAGGGTGGATCTGTTGGACTGATTGTTGGTCTGATTCTTTCTGCTGTGCTTCTTATTGTTGCTGGTGTTGTTTTTGTGATCTACAGAAAATACAAACATCAACAGAATCAGGATTCCTACCAGCCTCCAGCTGAACAGAAACCTCTTTGAAAGATTCTTGCATGGTGACACTGGGAAAAGGAACCCAAAAAAACAGGAGACGATCTGACTGAAGAAACTAAAACAATAGCGTTCAAGTATGAAACAAGAAGAGCTGCATATTTTCATATTTTCACAGAATGGATGATGGTTTGATAAGTAAGACACAGAGGATGGAGGAAAAAAGGATAGACCTGTTGGACTGATCGCTGGTCTGGTAGTTCCTGATGTGCTTCTTGCTGCTGTTGGTTTTTTGATATACAGAAAATATAAGTAACCGAAACTGAGTCAGCATTCATACCAGCCTACAGAAGAACTGCAGCATGATGGAAATGGCTCAGCGATTCACACAGTCAGATAAGGCTGCATTCCTAAAACAAACAGAAGGATAATGTGTGACTGAAGAAACTAAAAAGATAACATCCAAGTAGAAAACCAGAAGAGTCACACGTTTCCGAAGAGATTTCCTAGGATGGAAGATGGTTTGATAAATAAGCTGTGCTTGGGCTTAAATAACAGAGGGGTGAACATGAGTTCGTTCAATATTTTCACTTTGCCTCAAGTAAGACTGAAAAAAGTGATTATAAAACCAAAAAGAACAGAAGTCAAGGAGCACCAAATCTGTCCAAGTTAGCTGATCATGTCAGTGTAACACGTAACATTGTTTTATTTACATCCTGTTTGTATGTGGCACAGTTTGTTCATGTTTTCAAGAAAAGACAAGGTAGAAAATCTTAAAATAAGTAAAATATATATGTATTTTTCTCCACAGGTGTTCAGTTTGACTCAACTTCCACTGATATAAAAATAACAGTTTGTTTCCCCCAGTATTCATTTATTCAGTGTCTCATATGTTACAGAATCAGAATCATTGAATCATGGTGTTTCATCTTCAGGTTCAGCTGTTTGTAAGCTCAAACCGATCCTCATGTATTGATCACTGTTACAGTATTCTTATACTTACTTTCTGATGGGGCTGGTTACATATTTTCTTTTATGTATTTGTTTATTCTTAATGTGAGTTCATTACTCATGCACCTGCAGCAGATAGACAAATAAAATCATTTCGTTTTTTCTTCTTAGCACAAAATAAAACATTGAGTGGAAAGCTGTATTGATGTGCTCTGAATAAAATTAAATGATGTTACTCCTGAACTAGAATGTGATTTCAATGGAGAACAGAGGAAAAGGTATGAAGGTGTTTTAGAGCCACATTAAGAAACAATAAAAGACTCTGTACATTTCAAGAAAAAAGTTAAAATTCAAACTTCCACAGAGGCTACACTCTCTTCAAAATGACCTGTTCCGATGACTTAGTGAAACAAATGAATCAGTCATCTTGTGATACATACATCCTCTTAATCGCATGGGGGTGTAACCCACACTTTTATCTGTCCACTGCCAGTCATTTCAGTTTGTACAAATGGCCATCTGGCCACATATATCTTTCAACACCATCCTTTCAAAGTCTCTACACTGATCACGACACTGTGTCTAAAAAAGACCATTTCCTTTATTTTGAGTAAAACTGATTCTGAAATATGATTTCACTATCAATAATAGCAGTTTGTCTTGAAACAACAACTGTAAAATTCACATTTTGACTTTAATATTAAAATAATCAATATTTGCTTAATGTGGCCCTAATACTCTCTCATAGGTGGGACTAAAGAAAGCACTCCAACTACACACAACGGCTTTCACGTTTATATTTGTTGTACATATTCAGTAGTTCCTGTTAACCAAAGAGTGGATTTGTCAGTCTCTGTGACCTCATAATCAAATCACTGATTGTCGCTGATGATGTGATGGAGGAGGTGTGAGTAGCCTCCAAAACTCAATGATAGAACAGTTTGTACCTTGTTACGGATTCAAATATTGGGGATGGAGACAAGAGGAAAAACCAAAATAACAACACTGGTCCGGCCGGGTTGAGTCAAACGATTTTTTTAATGATCACACGCGTGGGAGATGGACACCGTACGCAGACAGCATCAGATCTCAAAATGGTGGAGCATTGATCAAACTCTTATAGCCTCTGGTGCCCCCCTCTTATCATAAAAGCCTAAACATTCACATGCTTTCTCTCACACGGCGCCTAAGCCACGACCTTGGCTCCCCGTTTATCTGCTCCTGCTGAGATGGGGCAGAAAACTCCAGCATGTTCCGTTCTCTTCCAATCAGACAAATAAGGCGATGACTTTCTGCGAACAGCATTTCTTATAACTCAGCAGTATAATGCATCATAAAACAATATCATTCATTCACAATAAATCAGCAGTCTAATGTAATGTAAATCAGTTTAACAAATGGAATAGTTATCACCTTCTAATTCAGGAGAATAATGTAAACTAAAACTACATAATTCACAATCTTTAATTAGGGGTATAACATGGCATAAAATAATATTATAATCCCACAACCTGTAAGTTTGTTTTTTTTAGAGCCAGAAGTGGCTAAATTTTGAAGTGTGGGTTAAGTGCTCATTCATCCGCTAGTATTGCTAGCTCTATTCATCTCTCTGAAATTATTAAAATCCTCAGTCCTCAGTCCTCTTAAAAAATGCAAGATCTTCGGTTTATATGTTAGTTACACATCAAGTTTGAATCGCTAAATTTCTGAATTTTATGTTGTTTTGACACAACATGTTCAGCGCCAGCTTTGCTAGCAAGCTGCACATGAAATGTTTGGGTGCATCATACAGACATACTTCCTGTCATTTCAGAGTTTGTACAGACTCAGTTTTTCTTTACATTTCCTTTTGTTCTCTTAAAAAGCACACATCCTTAATCATAGATCCTTGTGCAGCTTCCTCTCTCTTCCAGATAGGAACTTAGACAAACTTCAAAATGTAGCTCTCATTTCCAGGACATACAGTGGCTTGCACATGAATCAAACATGAATCAATTTTAATGGAATTCCACGTGAAAGACCAATACAAAGTGGTGTACACGTGAGAAGTGGAACGAAAATCATACATGATTCCAAACATTTTTTACAAATAAATAAGTGAAAAGTGGGGCGTGCGTAATTATTCAGCCCCCTTTGGTCTGAGTGCAGTTAGTTGCCCATAGACATTGCCTGATGAGTGCTAATGGCTAAATAGAGTGCACCTGTGTGTAATCTTATGTCAGTACAAATACAGCTGCTCTGTGACGGCCTCAGAGGTTGTCTAAGAGAATATTGGGAGCAACAACACCATGAAGTCCAAAGAACACACCAGACAGTAGTGATGGTCAATGAAGCTTTCTGAAGCATTGAAGCTTGTATTGAAAAACGGTTCATTACTCGAAGCTTGTCAACACAGTCTGGTGACATCTGGTGGCCAGAAATATGAAGAGCAGCTTGAATCCACAAAATAAAACCAACTGCTTCATTATGATTGCCCACTCTACAGAGTGGAATTCTGTCTGATATTGGGCCACCGTTGTGTTGCTTTAAACGTGTATTTTTTGGGGTGACAAAAATGTTGTTTATTTATTTAATAAATAATTTTGACTAGTAAACTTTCCTTGTTTGAACATGCACCATTGTGTGGTCTTTCTTTGCTTGTGACTTCTTGATGTTGGTAACTACAATAATTGAAAAATACCACGTTACATATAATATACATATGATAATGTACAAGACATTATGGAGTATGCTTCTGCTGTGAGGTCCTGCCTCCATGTACTTATGCAGTTAATCGCTAGACGGATATATTTATAAATAATATTACATTAGGGAAATTTTCCTATACATATTTTTGACCTGGGGGTAGAATTGCTTGTGAACTGGAAAGGGAAAATGCTTATGAACTTGCAAATTAAAAGTATGATGCATTTAAGGTAACCCTTTTCCATTTGTATTTAAGAAGAAAATTTGTTCCACTGTGCGATGGCCGGACCTGTTCCTTTTCGTGGTAATAATTTCTCCTGCCTTAAAGGGAAATCCCTTCACATGGAACAGAAGAGGCTGGAGTGCACAGAAACTGGTATAGATGGAGTTATACAGTCTACCCAGGCCCCACAAACTATCAGATAAAGAGAATAAATAAATTAAATTGCTGCACATTTTGCAGACTAACAGTTTAAGATGATTTAAAACATAAAATATATCTTTTTATAACATTAATTGTAAAGAGTAAAATAGAAGTCTTTCTAAAGTTATTTAATGATATTGTGGGGTGTTGGGGGAACAGCTAGTTCTCTCCCATCAAGCCTTGGGACATGTGCTGCTGTTTAGATGTTCTTGTTTTATTGTTTATGGTTACGTTACTTTTAACTGTTATCTTGAATGTTGTGTTTACGCTGTGGTGCAGAGTCACAGTTGTTGTTTTGTAGAGAGAGTGCTGTACCATGAGTGACTTCTGTTGTACTGTTGTTGAACCTTGAGGCACATTGTAGCACAAACTAATGTTTCTCCCTACCAGCTTGGGGTTGAATAACAAGCTCAATCTCTCTCTGTGAGCTTCTTTGTAAAGATTCCTCTGCATGCCACATTAGTATCAGAAGTGGGATTCCTTCTGTTGCCAAAGCAATGCAGAGCAGGTTTGGCCTCCGTACACATAAAGATGATGCCCGAGATAAACTTGCTAGTTGCCCACGGAGACAAGAGGAGAGTCTGAGTGCCTATGCTGCCGACCTACGTCTTTATGCATGTAGAGGGTACCCTGCTTTTGATGCTGCAGCACAAGAAGAGCTTGCTCTCCAGGCTTTTGTCCGGGGTCTCCAGCCAAAACGACTACAAGAACACATCCGTCTGCATGCACCAGAAACCCTGGCGGCAGCTCTAACTGAGGCCGAAAGAGTGGAGCATGTGCTCAGCCCAGGTGCACGCAGCCCTGGCATAAGTCACCAAGTGCGTCAAACTGACTACGAAAGGAGCGACCAGGAAGAGGAGGCCAGCCAAACCACCAACACACCACCCTGGCGATCTCGGCGAGGGAATAGACAAGCAGGAGGCCAATCCAGGGGTAACTGCTATCGGTGCGGAGAACCAGGCCAAGTTGCACGCTACTGTTCAGCACCAAGCCCACAAAGCCTGGCACCCCAGCTGCCGTTAAACTAAGGTGGGGTGGCACAATGGAGGAACTGCCCCCTGCCACCACTCTGTCCTCCGATTTACACTTGCGGGTTGGCTGGCTCGGCCAGACACGGGGACTGTATCTGGACTGTGACCTTGCCGGCACCACCTGTAGTGTTATGATATTTTGATACCACGGTAAGCATTTACAGGATATTGTTTTATACAGGAAAACTGTTACTCAATAAGGCCGATCTACTAGTTGTTTTTCTCTTTCTCTGTGACCCAAGAATTAATGTGTAGGACTCACAAGCTGGTACCTGAAGGTCAAAAACACCACAGAGGTGAGACCACTTCCTTACTCCCATCCTCCCTTTTTCTTTATCTCCTGGAAAAGGCTCGTTAAAGGCTAGGTGGTTCGTTTCAGAATTCACTGATGAAAGAACTCTGTATTCTATGTCTAGGAGTGTATTTTGCTGGGATGATCATAAATTATAGCTGAACTGATAAACTACACAAGGGATACTTTGCTCAGAAGGCAGGAAGACGTTTCCTTATTTAGTCTGTACCGGTTTGAACTGGGAAAGCTGACACACGAACCTTTTTTCCTCTATATAAACTGCTGTGTATCAAATAAACCTTTGAGTCGATTTGGGAAGACAACCTGAAGCAGTCTGTGTTTCCTTGTTCTCCCAAGCTGCTCCCGACGTCGTAACTAACCCAGCTGAATGGCATACCTGAGTGTTACTTTAAATAATTAGGAATCTTATAAGGAAAGGACAGAACTCTGCTTATCGCTCACGCCACGGAGGAAACCCGGGAAGGCAATTTCCTTCAATCTTGGTGTCAGAAGTGGGATTACTGACAGAAGGTAAATATGCGTCTTTCATATTTATATAAAGACCTATTATACCTCTCTCAGTGATCGATCCATAAAAAAACGGGATATGCTGACGAAGTTTCACTTAGTGATCCAGAGAGATACACTGACTGACTTCCTCAGTCCCCGAATAAAGAAACGGGATATGCTGACGAAGTTTCACTTAGTGATCCAGAGAGATACACTGACTGACTTCCTCAGTCCCCGAATAAAGTAGATTAACCCTTGTGACCCGCTAGAGTTGTGGCTTTCCAAATTAACACTATCAAACAATTTTATGTTAAATTACTATGAATTAATGTGCTTCTCGTTTTTCTTTTATATAAAATGTTATAAATAAATCAGTTATAATCAAGTGGAAAGACAACACATTTATACGTAAAAAATAATAATAATAATAATAATTAATTGTTTAATTTTTCTTTAAAAAAACAAAAAAAACAAAACACGGGTCTCAAGGGTTAAAAGCAGTAAATTAAAAGCAGAAAGACACAGGAAGTTGCCTGTTGTTTTGCGAGGAGTTGCTCGCTAAGTGAGAGTTGCTCACACAAACAAAAAATTGCTAGCAATAAATTTAAAGTGACCTCAGCTGTGCCGCAGCGAAAATACTAACATAAATCCTCCTAGCGTGTAAACCCCTCTGGAAATCACTGAACATGGGTCAGAATTATTCAAAGACCACAGACAGGTCCGATAAAAAAAAATCTAAAGTACCTGTAAAACCAAAAATTAATAAAATACAAAATAAAGTCTCAAATAACGGCTCAGTATAACTCCCATTTCCGGTTACGTGTAACCTACGTCCGCGAATCGGTGAAGACGTCCATGATCACGTATCCAGAACATGCGGGAGTGCTTATGTGACTGACTTTGTTTACAACTTAAGAAGTTCAATGCATTCTAATTTCTTTTCGGAGCCTTATCCCGAACGATTATCGCCAGAAAACAGGTCAGTAGAAATGTTGAATATCATTTGTGATAAGAAAAGTAGTCTGCTTAAAAAGTCCTGTAGAAAATATATGATAGAATGCCGCGACGTGATGCATCAAATGTTACCGCTATGGACAAAAGGAGGGTAAATAATGACAAAGTCGCCGATTTCTTTAAGAATCTAAAGAAATTCCTGCTAACAATGTCCAGAGACAAAAGTGACTTAAATGCAGTAACTATGTGTAAACAGAAGCCTGATGAATCTATCCTAGTATTCATAAAACGCTTTATGCACTGTTGGACAAGCTAGAGGTGCAAATTTAGCTCAGTTTTCCAGCAGCCGCAGACACCCAAAGCAAAAATGAATTTGTGTATTTAATTTAACATAAAGGGTGAAATGTTTGCTGACACTGATAACAGCTTATGTTTTCTCTGCCCTATGTACCGACATGATGGAGAAGGAACATCCTCTGTGTCAGCTGGACCCTCAGCAGAGAATGAACTCAACATCCTTTTTGTCCGGTACTCTATGTCACACACTGTGCCAAAAAAAAAAAAAAAAACGTGTACAGACGCCAGGTAATCCCATGACTGGGAGCCACACTTTTGTTTCTCTCACACTGTTCAACAACATGATAACTGCTCACACAAGTGAAGGTCAAACAGTGATTTTGTTACATAACTCAGACATAGGTTACGAAATATGTCGTCACATAGATCTAACCTACCCTATCCACTGTACTATTTCTGCACTTACGTTGCCAGCTGAATACCAGAATATGACATTGTGGTCTAAAAGTGAGAATGATATAGGATTTATTGACTGTACACTTTATCACGTACACCTATTAAAACACAACAAGCAGTATATGTCAAGCAGCATCCCATTTCCACGGAAAAAGCCGCAGCCCTAGATGTCATGATAGGAGATTTATTGACTACAGGAGTAATAAAGCCCACACTCCTGTCAATCCTGTGCCAAAGCCTAACAAACCTGGCGTATGGCGTTTCATACAAGACTTAAGGCAAATTAATGCAGTCAACATTCCTCTGCCACCTCTCGTTTCAGATGTTCACAGCATATTGACATGCATTGCATACACATTTTACCGTGGTGGATTTATGCTCCACTCCTTTTTCTCAGTACCTGTGACACACAGCCGTTATTTGCATTCACACATAGAAATAAGCAGTACACTTGGACTCGTTTGCCCCAAGGCATGATAGACAGCTCTGCTGCTTTCTCAATGGTGCTTCACTCCTCCAGGGCTGCACCCTGATCCACATGTGGATGACCTCCTCCTCTGTGCTGAAAGTGAAAAACTATGTCAAACTGCTACACACATGCTTCTCCAGCACCTCCAAAAGACTGGCCACAAAGCATCAGCAAAGAAAATGCAGTATTGTCAGACTTCTGTTCAATATTTGGGATTCACACTGTCTCACGGAAAACGTTCCATGACTGCAGACAGGGTCAAAGCTGTGACCTCTGTCCCTCGCCCCACTACACAGGAGGAAATGTCGTCCTTCTTAGGCATGGTGAACTATTGCAGACAGTGGATACCAGACTGTTCTTTTCATGACCACATTCTGCGTGACTGTTGTAAAAAAAGACAAGCCTCCTCGAATACTGTGGTCCACAGAAATGACTGCCTCTTTCAATGCATTACAGGGAGTGCTGACCTCCGCCACTCAAAGGTGCTGCCTGAATTGTTCAGGAATGCCGGCCTGCCTGAGGGCAGTAGCAGCTTGCTCTATCATGATAAGGGACTGCGGGAAGCTCACACTCTCACATGACACTATTCTACACACCAATCACCAGGTCACGACCATTGTAGCAAACATAACTAAACAACATATGCAAATCTCACTATAAAAGCGAGCAGCACACCTGATTCGCCAGCACATTTATTGATCCTATGCTGTGTTCTTCTGACCGACAGGATGGCTCAGACAGGCTTGACGTTCGTGACTGCATGACACGTATACAGGAATCCACAGCACCACGTCCAGATTTAGAGCAAACACCTATCCCAGACTCAGCCACGGTTTATGTGGACGGGTCCTGTTCAAGGCCGAGTGACAACTCATTTCTTTGTGGCTATTCAGTGGTGACATTGCCTGACATCATACTAGAGGCTCACTCATTACCATTTCACTCAGCACAAAAAGCAGAGCTCATGGCTTTAATACGCGCCTGTGAGCTACATTTGGATAAGCATGTGACGATTTACACAGACAGCCGCTATGCATTTGGCGTTGTGCATGACTTTGGCACATTGTGGAGACAGAGAGGATTTAGATCTGCTGATGGAAAATAAATTGCTAAATTCTGATTTTGTTCAAAGACTTTTTCAGGCTATACAGCTGCCATCGGCCATTGCAGTTGTAAAAACGAAAGGACACAGTACAGCTGACACAGACGAAGCAACAGGTAATGCCTTAGCAGACGTGACAGCCAAGGCTGCAGCTGCATCACAGCTCCCACCGCCGCAGGAAGTATTATCTGTGCCCCTACAGCTGCCACTTGTTACACTCCCAGACTATTTAGACACAAATGTTGATTTAAAATTCATACAAGAGCAAGCCTCTGCATGTGATTACACCTATTGGGAGAATAATGACTGTACCTTAGATGACAGAGATGGCTTATACAAAATCTTAAGCATTTGATTGCCCTCCCATATTCCCTGATGCCAGTCCTTGCCCGACATTTTCACTGTGTGAGTCATGTCGGACAAAGAGGGGTAATAGGGGCAATAAAATCAAGATTTGTAATTGAGAAAACATCACATGCAGTAAAAAGCATATTAGCAACCTGCCTAACATGTGCACGAACTAATGTAGGAAAATCAAAAGCAAAACATCAGCATTTACCACAACCAGATTTTCCATTTCATACATTACAAATTGATTTTATACATATGCCAGCACAAGGAAGCATCAAGTACTTACTGGTAATAGTGGATCAATTTAGTAAATGAGTAGAAGCTTATCCAACCTCAAAAGAAACTGCAGAAGTAGTCTGTCAAAAGTTGAGCAATGAAATAATACCCAGATTCGGAATACCTCACCAGATTAACAGTGATAGAGGATCTTCATTCACATTAGAAGTAATTCAAAAGTGTGCTAAAACTTTAATGACCTGGGTCAAATTACTTACTCAAGTCCTGTGTGAGATTAGAATGACTCAATCTGCAGTAACCAAATTATTTCCATTTGAAATAAGACTATTTCCAAGACCATGGTCAGCTTCCAGAGGGGCACCGCTAGTAGAAGGTGATGTATATTGCATTGTCCACTGATGTTCACAACCTGGTAGAAAAACTGAATAATAACTATCAGAAAGTTTGTCTCTCTCAGCTTTTCCCCTCCACAGTTCCACCAGTGGAGACAAGGAGACGCATGTTGGAGAAGCCACTAAAACCAAGGACACTCTGGGAGGCCGCGTTTTCCAGCCCCCAGGCTTTACTGGCAGTGACGAAGAACCAGCATCCTCACAGACGGACAACCTCAGTGGATTCATGCCAGCAGGGTTAAGACCAGCCCAATCGGACCATCTCAGGCGTCGGATCAAGCAGACGACATCTCCGGCGAGCCAGCGCCCGGAACTAGAGCAAATAAACACACGGGTAGACGACATCTCCGGCGAGCCAGCGCCAGGATCCAATTTACACACACACACAATCACTGATTAAGACACAACGTCTGAAAGAACAACAACAAGGTACTCAAACATCCAGCAGGAACAGAAAGCCAAAAGTACCACATGATGTCTAACCTGATAAAGCCAGACTCATTTCATCCTGATAATGGAGAAAATGAAATGCCCATTGTCATCATACGACGCTTATTCAATGTCTCTCGAACCTGGGACCAGGCCAGGAGACAACTGAAGAACTGTTTTTCTTATATACTTTCTTATATATTTAGGTTATTTATTATATCTATCGCATTAACCTTAGGATTTCTCTTTGCTATTTTGTATTGTAAACTGCAACCATGTTCACATTTCTGCAGGTCATATTTTGCTGACTATACCTCATGCTCCATTTTGCAAGACACCTACTTAATGCACTCCTCACGTTCCCTAAAATCAGTAAATAGCAACATAGACGCCACTAATAAACCATCTTATGCGCCCTCTAGAACAGGAGCTAACGCCTGGTATGAAAATGCCAGAACAGCCACTCGTGACTTAGGAAACAGTAACTGTTATGTCTGTTCAAAGGCTAATCCAGAACAGGTAATAGTAGGATACCCCATATCCGGTTTCCCCCTCACTGAGGGACTAGAGAAAATCAGCGGAAATAATGCTCTCTTTAAAGACGCTTTACAGTTGACTCTGAGCCCTCTCGACTGCCTACTTAGACACACACACACACACCAACTAACCCTGAGACTCCATTAGGCGAATTATTGAAGTTATCTAATGACACCGCAGGGACCTGCGCCCCAATGAAACGCCCTAAGAATAGGTTAAAGCCCTCACTGCCCTTAGGACAGATCCCTCTCCATTTTAATACTAGTATGATATGTCTGCGCAGACTAAAGTTAACTGGCCCAGACACACACATAGATTATACAAAGGATAACTATACATTCTTCTCTGACTCCCCAGGTGCACGCTGTAATGAGACATGGCTAGCTGTCTCTGTGGCTGAAGTTGTATCATATCTGGAGGAACACACACACAGTTCAAGTTCGAGCAGAGAATCGATCATTGATCCCCCAGAGGGTGTCTTAAATGATACTGACTGGGTGGAGTTAGTTAAATCACACATGGTCACGCGCCTAACTAGACCAATCCCACGTGCTTATTGGTTGTGCAATAATACCCTTAGATTAGCTTTACCTGTTAATTGGACCGGTACCTGTGGTTTAGTAACCGTTGATGTATGCTGTACTTTCATTCCCAATAACACCGCTCCTAACGGTTCATTCACACAAGCTATGAATAGACTTGAAGCATTGCAGATAGAACTAATTGCCAATACAGGTCACGGTCAGTGGCTACATAAGTGGCTACAGGACACGTTTGGAAAATGGAAGGAACTAATTGTAGCCTTTGTAACCGTTGCAGCATGTTTTTGATGATTATTGTCTGTTGTGTGGTACCCTGTGTACGTTCAATGATAACCCGTGTAGCTACTAGTACAGCTACTTCAATGTATTTGCAATTGGCACAAATTGACCCAGATTATGTGTCAGATGTCATCAATGATGTTCCTGATGTGTATATTGAACATTAGGTTGTGAACTATTACATTTTATGATTTGCTTTTTATATTATGTTATTACATTTGTGATTTTTCCTTTCTATTTGAGTTATTATTTTTAAAAAATAATAAAAGAGGGGAACTGTTATGATATTTTGATACCACGGTAAGCATTTACAGGATATTGTTTTATACAGGAAAACTGTTACTCAATAAGGCCGATCTACTAGTTGTTTTTCTCTTTCTCTGTGACCCAAGAATTAATGTGTAGGACTCACAAGCTGGTACCTGAAGGTCAAAAACACCACAGAGATGAGACCACTTCCTTACTCCCATCCTCCCTTTTTCTTTATCTCCTGGAAAAGGCTCGTTAAAGGCTAGGTGGTTTGTTTCAGAATTCACTGATGAAAGAACTCTGTATTCTATGTCTAGGAGTGTATTTTGCTGGGATGATCATAAATTATAGCTGAACTGATAAACTACACAAGGGATACTTTGCTCAGAAGGCAGGAAGACGTTTCCTTATTTAGTCTGTACCGGTTTGAACTGGGAAAGCTGACACACGAACCTTTTTTCCTCTATATAAACTGCTGTGTATCAAATAAACCTTTGAGTCGATTTGGGAAGACAACCTGAAGCAGTCTGTGTTTCCTTGTTCTCCCAAGCTGCTCCCGACGTCGTAACTAACCCAGCTGAATGGCATACCTGAGTGTTACTTTAAATAATTAGGAATCTTATAAGGAAAGGACAGAACTCTGCTTATCGCTCACGCCACGGAGGAAACCCGGGAAGGCAATTTCCTTCATGTAGAGCCCTGATAGACACTGGATCCACGCTTTCCTTGGTACAGGCCAGAGTCCTCCCTGGTACTGATGGCCCAAGACCGCAGGGTTGGCAGCCTACTCAGCTCCACATCACCACAGTCACGGGGGAGCTTGACAAAGTTAACGGGGATAGATCCCTCCCAGTGACTGTTGCTAACTACACTGTGGACCACCAGTTCTGGCTAGCCAGCATCCAGGACCAATGCATCATTGGTCTGGACCTGCTAGCCAAATGGGAGGCCACAGTGGACATGTCCCGAGCAACCCTTTACCTGGGCACGGAGGCTGTGAAGCTCCACACCACAAAGGAAGTCCCGCTGCCTGCCTCCACTTTTTCAGCCAGCATCAGAAAGCCTGAGGACCTGTCGCCACTGGCGGGGGAAGGGGCCTTCCCTTCACCAATAGTACCGCAACTGTCTACAGAGACCAAGCAAGCTGTCGAGGACCTATACCAGAGGAGCTGCGAGGGTCTCCAGGCTGATCAGCAGCGGCAGCTGCGAGAGATACTCGACTTGTTTGCTGACATCTTTTGCGGCCAAGGATGAGGACTGCATGCAAACCAGCCTGGTACAACACGACATTGACACTGGGGATGCACGGCCCATCCGCCTCTGCCCTCGTCGCCTTCCCCTTGCCAAGCGTGCCGCAGCAGAGCAGAAGATCAGTGAAATGGCAGAGGTGGGCATCATCGAACCCTCAAACAGCCCCTGGGCAGCCCCGGCTGTACTGGTTCAGAAAAAGGATGGTACCTGGCGGTTTTGTGTCGACTATCGTCTACTCAACAGCATCACACGCAAGGACTCCTACCCATTGCCCCAGATTGACGATGCCCTCAACGACATTGCTGGGTCCTGCTGGTTCAGTTCCCTCGATTTGCGCAGTGGCTACTGGCAGGTGGAGCTGATGCCAGAGGCCCGCCCAAAGACTGCTTTCTCCATTGGCCAGGGACTGTGGCAGTTTAACCCTTTAAGACCTACCATAGAACCAAGTCCGCCAGAGCTTATATTATATTTTTACATGTTGTAGAGCCATTTTTGGGAGCATTTCAAGTTGCTATACATCAATACAACCATTACAGCCTACATTTTAATAATATGCATGCATTAAGTGCATAGTAATTACATAAATTGCAAAAAAGTGCAATAAACTACAAAAAAATTGAAAATCATTTTTGTTTTTTAACATATATTTCTAGTTAGAGAAATTTAAGAGGCTTATCCCTCAAAACTGTAAATACAAAAAAGTTGCACAAAATAGTTTCCCACCACAGGAAATTTATTTTGAGTGTCTTCATAGTTTTATTTTTGAAATACACCAATTTCTATACACTGCAGGAAAAATGAAAATAAATATTATAGTGCAAATTTGCAAAAAAGCAGCATATGCATCAAAATAAACTATTTCCAGCAGTGCAATATGAGTCCTAAGTATCCCAGAAACGACACAGAAAGTCATAAAGTCAAACATAACTTTTAAAAACACCTGCATAAGCTCATGAGGCCTTGATGGTAAACTACATTTCCGTGAAAATGACGTCACTTCCGGTTTCGGGCAGGTCATGGCGGACATGCAATAGTTCGTGCTGATGGACGTAGGAAGTGTTATGAACAGCTGATCGGATCAGCAAAGCGTGTTTCTGGAATATTATATTTTTGTTGCTGCAAGTGCTTTTTATGCAGTTTTTGCAAAGCTATATGTGGAAGGAAACTGTGACCTAGGACAAGCTGATGGCATAAGATGTAAGTACAACTCCTCCGGTATCATATACAAAAAAAATTTATTGCGCTAGCTTACGTGGTTGCAGTGCTACCGGGATTTAAAAATAGTTACGCAAAACGGAGCGTGCACACTCTGACCGGTTTTAAAGGGTTAAGGTGATGCCCTTCGGCCTCTGCAATGCCCCAGCCACATTTGAACGCCTAATGGAGAGGGTTCTGGCTGACATTCCCCGTGACCGCTGTGTGGTCTACCTGGATGACCTCCTTGTCCATGCGACAGACTTCGAGAAAGCCTTGGCTAACCTGACTGCTGTTGACATTCCTGCTGTCAGCATGCCAATTGCACGCTCAGTCATTGCTTGTGGCATCTGTGGCATTTTGCTGTGAGACAAAACTGCACATTCCAGGGTGGCCTTTTGTTGTGGGCAGTCTGAGGTACACCTGTGCACTACTCATGATGTCAGATCAGCATCCTGATGTGGCACACCTGTGAGGTGGGATGGATTATCTCAATATAGCAGATGTGCCCACTACCACACATTTGGACTGATTTGTGACCACTGTTTGGGAGGGATGGTTATATTGTGTTTCTGGAATGAATTTTAGGTCTCTACGTCCATCCCATGGGGAATGGGAGCAGTAACAAAGGTGTTGCGTTTATATTTTTGTTGAGTGTATGTATGTATATGTATGTATAATAACCATTTTTTTTCTTGTGACATTACCAATACGTTTGATGTGTCACATGGCCCTCTTCCTATTGAAAAAACAAAAGTTGTGTCCAAGATGGCCGACTTCTAAATGGCCACCATGGTCACCACCCATCTTGAGGAGTTTGCCCCCTCACATATACTAATGTGCCACAAACAGGACTTTGATATGTGTGTGTGTGTGTGTGTGTGTGTGTGTGTGTGTGTGTGTGTGTGTGTGTGTGTGTGTGTGTGTGTGTGTGTGTGTGTGTGTGTGTGTGATTTACATTGCTGTGCTTGAGAGCCTCCATCTACTGGAACCAAATTCCTTGTATGTGTCTGCACATATACTTGGCCAATGAACACGATTCTGATTCTGATTCTGATATCACCAACCATTCCCATGTTATTACAGTGTATCCATATAAATGGCCAACCCTGTAGATTTGTTGATGAACCAAACTACAGCTCAATGAGACCAGAGAAAATTTGAGTGTCAGGGGCAGGGTGGATAGATATTCAGTTCATAACAAGTAATGATAATATATTTCCACAATTTTAGGATTTTACTGGTCTTTTTCTTTGAAATAATTCAAAGTTCAGTAGGCAAAAAAAGAGAAACATTGAAAAAAAAAATCAGGACATGCAGTGTGTTGGTAAGTGACAAGTAGCTAACCTTTTCTCCAAGCAAATCGAAAAAGTTATTTTCCCACTCACTGCATTTGAACCAATAGAAAGCTGGTGCTCAGAGGAAGAGGGCGGGCTTTACTTGGTGTCAGTGACAGAAATGAAAAAAAGCTCAAATGAGTGAGAAGGACGATGAAGGAAACATCTGTGCTGTGTCTGCTCTGTAAGTAGAATCTCTGTGTTTGTTTGAATTCTTGTACTTTGACTGTCTGCTCTCCTGATAACTGATGATGGAGGAGAAGACATGAAAAACAAATCAGGCTGAATTCAAGTTCAAAACACCACGAGGACCAACTGCAGGTCTGAACTGACTCTTTATCTTTGCTCAGGAGTCGAGGAAACACAGCAGGCAGTGAAAAGATCAAATCATTCACTCATTATATCAACACAGCTGCACAGTGGACACATGACTTTACTGTGTTATTTAAAAGTAGTGATCACTGTCTACACTCAATCTTTAGTCACTGCACATAATGATTAATTTAAATGTTGTTTTTTGTATAAAAGCTGGAGTAGAGGATCATGAAAAGTCCAAAATGTATGAATACGTTGATGGTATTAACAAATTTGAACAAGCGATTATGAAAATTGATAGATTTTCAGTGTTTTCTTGTCCAAACTTTATTGAAACATGTTGCTGGAATCAAAGAGAAAATGAGCAGATATATCAGAGAGATGAGTTTGTGTGTTTGTCAACTGTTTGTGTGGAGTTGTTCTTTATGTTCACCTCAAATCAACCTGAGTGTCATTTCTCTTTAGTTCTGATCTCACTGCTGAGCTGCACAACAAACCAAGGTCAGTAACCTTCTTCTGTCACAGTTTAAACCTGAGAAATGCTCACTGATATGACCTGATTGGGTTCATGTTTCAGAATGTAAAGACTAACAGATCATAATTCTTTCATTTTAACCCTCACAGCTCGTCTGACTGTGAGTCCCAGCAGCTCTCAGTTCTTTAAGGAAGACTTTGTGTCTCTGAGCTGTGAGGAGGACGACAGCTCTGCTGGATGGACTCTGAGGAGAAACACAAGCAAACAACAGAGGACTCAGTGTGGAGATGGGTGGGGAGAAGTAAATGGTTCTACGTGTAAGATCAGTTTAACAGTACCTCATGACAGTGGAGTTTACTGGTGTGAGTCCAGAGAGGGTCCCATCAGTAACATGGTTAACCTGACAGTCACTGGTAAGCTGAGTGTGTGGAGTTAGTGTTGATGAAGCTGTGTGTAAATGGATGAAATGCTGTAGTTTGTCTCTGTGTTGAGGTGGATCAGTGATCCTGCAGAGTCCTGTCCTCCCTGTGATGGAGGGAGATGACGTCACTCTGCTCTGTAAAACAAAGACCACTCCCTCCAACCTCCCAGCTGCTTTCTATAAAGATGGCTCCCTCATCAGGAAGCAGCCTACAGGTCACATGACCATCCAGCATGTTTCCAGGTCTGATGAAGGCCTCTACAAGTGTGACATCAGCGGTCATGGAGAGTCTCCATCCAGCTGGATCACTGTCACAGGTGACACACTCACCTGTCTGTGTTTCTGCAGCTTTCAACATTCACAATGTGACGACAACTTAGTGACTGTGTTTGCTTTATTTTAGGGGAACACACCACCACACCTCCACCTACATCCACACCTCCACCTACATCCACACCTCCACCTACATCCACCTCTCCTCCTGTTCTCTTTGTGTTGTCATCTGTTGGATCAGTCTGTGTTGTGGTTCTACTGGTGTTGCTGGTTCTGCTGGTGAGACGATGTGTTCACAGGAAACCTGAAGGTGAGACTCAGACTTTTCAATATATGTGGTTATGTAAATCCATGTGTTATACTATTTATGTTTATTATTGATTTTTAAAATTTTAATTTCACATTAAAAATGTAAAACTGTTTATTTTTTGTTTTTATTTGGATTCTTCACTGTAAAATGTTGTGATTGTAAATACTTTCTTAATTTTAATAATTTCACTAGATGAAGCTGTGGAAAATGGCCTCACAGATGACATCTTGTACAGTGATGTCAAAATATCAACTCATCAACATCCAAAAAAACAAAACAACGGTAATTTGAGGTCCTTTGTTGGTTATTTTATTTGTGTTTATTCAGCTCCAATTTTATAAAATACTTTTAAGTTCTGATTATATTCATAGAGATTTTATGTCTCATGAAAAGATTTCTATGAGGATATTATGAAGCAGGTGAAGAAAATACAACTGTGAATTGTAATAGAAAAATAAACGTTCTACTAAATTGATGCTAAAGTTTAACTCTGTAGTAATTTCGCCAGAGTTCATCTTTGTATGTCACGGCTTTAACTTTTTTTCTTTTGTTTTGTTTCCCCTCTCCACATTTAATAACTCAGTCATTTTAAGTCTGTAAAATTTCACTCTGTGCTCATTGAGCATTGCTCTTTACATGCTGCCCTCTGTGTTTGTTGTCTGTGGTTAACACAAGCTAACACCTCTGCAGTCGTACAGTTTCCTGTTTATGATTGTTTTTAAAGTCACCTGCAGGTGTTTCTCTATCAGGCGTTAGAAATAAATAATTCATATTCACATTAAGTAAACTTACTATAGTTTTATTCATAATTTATTTTTATAATTAGCTTAACTCAGTTTAACATATGTAGCTTTACTCAAAGTTTAAATGACTTTACTGCTTCATATTTATGTGATTCCAACAATTTGTGTGTTTTGTTGTGCAGACAGTGATGCAGCAGTAATCTACTCTGCAGTGAGAACAGAAGACATCAGTTATGGTCGAATCATCATCAAAGACACGAAAACCAGATCACAGATGAGAGGTACAGCTGCTCTTATTGGTCTGCTGACTGTGGTGGTGATGTGGGTCTGTCTGTCTGACAGCATTTTAAATAACCTGCAGGTGGTTCAGGACAGATTTACTGTGTGGAGAAATCCAAGAATTACAGATGTTGATACATGAACGAGCATCTAATGCTTCTGTTTAAAAACTTCAGACTTCAGTTTTCTAATATTTCTCAGGTTGATATAACAAAACAAAACAATGCAAACAAAAATCAAACAGGATTTAGAGAGATGTGTAACATGGTATTAAAGGAGAAGGAGTGACTGAAGGTTGTAAGCTTCTGGGGACATTAGATACAAAGCCCCAAGTAGATACTGTAAAAAGCTGTCACTAAAATTACCACTAAGCACCTTTTAGTCAGGATTTGGTGGTGATCTGTGTAACATGTAGACCTGAGGTTTAGTAATGCTAACATTGATATATGTTAGACTGAATCAGTAATATACAATCAGAGGTTATTGTCTTTGCAACATAAACTAATAATATTCAATAAATACGGATCATCATCGCTGAGTTTTCCTGAACAACAAAGCGTACAGTAACAACCTGCATATTCAAAACTGTGAAACCTGCCCAAAGCTCCTAAACTGTTCACTGGTTAATTGTCTGTGCGGGTCTCAACACCTTGACCTTTATATTTTGCTCCTTCTGTCTTTTTTTTTTTACCCAGAATCCCTGTCCTCATATTTACATTAAATAATATAGTAGTAGTTTAAGGAGTTTCCTTCATGCACAGGTTACTTTAATAAGATATTTTAATGTAAAACAAATTCCACAAATATTGAGACATAACAGCTTATCTCATTGATAACACTGACTATCATGACAATTAATTAGTCTCTGAGCAAAAACACACACACACAGTTCAGGGCTCTGACTCATCTTTAAAACAGTTCAATCATTTTGACTCCACCTTTGTCACAAACCAGTCAGTGAGCTACTGAAAACACACACACACACACCTGGTACAACAGATAATGTTTTCCATGATGTTTCTTTAGACTGAGACAGTCTGTGGTGAGACTACATCTCACACTGTCCACTCAGCAGATGCCCGCCCCTCCCTGAGCCTGGCTCTGCTGGAGGTTTCTTCCTGTTAAGGAGAGTTTGTCTTTCCCGCTGTCACCAAGTGTTTGTCAAATCGAGTCATTTGATTTCTGTGTTTTGTCTATGTATTATTGTAGGGTCCTTATTTTAGAATATAAAGCTCACTGAGGCAACTTGTTGTGATTTGGCAGTATAAAAATAAAAGTCAACTGAATTGAATTCAATTACACTGCTATCTTAATGGCGCACACCATCTCTTAGAAGAGTGAATGTTAATATGAAGTTTAAACAGAGACAACTGTTATACGATGAATCTTTTTAACTACTTAAAAAGTTCTGCATGTAAAACCACAGCAGCTCCTTCCTGTAGTCTGAAGCTGATGACACTTCTCTGTTCTGGTTTGGCCAAGCACAGAGTTCATATCGTGAGAACTTGCCCTGTGGTGAAGCGTCAGTTTGCACTGAAAAAGGTGTCAGATCTGTGGTCGTGCACCTTCAACTAGTTAGGGTAGCTGTTGTATCTCAGCAGAAGTGTTGAGAAATGCAAAGACCATGAAAAGCTTCAGCTATTTACAAAAGTTAGATACATGTGTTAATCTTCACACAGTCTTTTTAGCTGCGCTCTAACTGCTCTGTACTGTGTCTAAAGCTTGATACCCCAGTTTTGATCAAACTAGGTGGGGTTTTGGGTTTGATGTAAAGTAGATGCCAAAACGTTCTAATGTCAAATACTGACTTTAATATTAGGCACACTTTTAAAGATTGACCCAGACAACTCAGGAACTAAACATTTCCTGAAATTTCACTCATATTAAAATATAGAAAATAAATCCTGTTTAATAATATACACAAAAAAATAAAAAGCCTTTCTAATTAGTATTACATAAATCAAAGTTATATTTTCACCAGTTCATTAACTCCGTTAGTCATGTCCTAAAGAGACCGATTTTAGACCAGTGTACAGGCTACAATGTTAATCAAATCAAATATCAATGTGACTTAAGACTTAAATCTAGTATTTTAAATATATCACGTAAACGTCACACTAAATAAACTCACATGTGAGCCCACTTTCACTCTCATACTTGTTCAAAATGTTGTGAGCCTGTTAGTTGCTCACTCTGACACGGCTGTGAAGCACCTCGCTTCACACAGGTGCTGCACCACTGCTCACTGTTACTGCTTCACTGTTTCACATGGGAGCTGGAGCTTATTTAGGTGCTCATGGTGAGAGGTCGGCTACACCAGTTTATCACAGGACATTTAGAAATGTGACTAAATCTTTCAACAAAGTCGCCAAGAACTAGAAAGCTTGTAATCATTTTTCCTGTTGTTGTTTGTGTTCAGACTTTAAACCAGAGCCAGACGCCATCTACTCTTTACTGAAGTAATCCACCAGTCCAACCACTGCTGTCCTCCTGCTGGTCTCTAACTGGTTCATCCCAGCACCTCAGACCAAAGCACATCCATATATTGATTCTCCATGGATTTAGATTAAAATGATTCAAAAATTCAAAAACCATATGAGGATTTTATCTAAGTAAGTTTTAAATGTATTTTGCTGCAGTGAAAAACAGTATAAATATGTTAATGTGTTTCATGGACACAGTAGGTTCACTTTTTATATTTTAAGTATGATTCAAGCACCTTGTTCTTGTTCCCGCAGCAACTATTTAATTTCTCTGCGTGAATAATAAACCTTTGCTCTCACTTATTTTCCTCGTGTGGTTCTGTGGGTTTCACCGAGATGTCTGATGGAAAATCTGACTTGGTCGTGGCTAACCGACCCACATATCTTTTCATTGCAGAAAAGAAAACAAGCATTAAACCACAGCAGCAGAAACTATTCAACGGCTTTAAATAATGCAGCAAAGCTTCATCTCAGACAGAGAGATTTTACTTTGATGTTTTACAGTAAGTCACACTGAAACCAGCAGGCAGCTGCTGACATGGCTTTTTAAAAATTTATTATTTAAACTGGTCAAATAAAAACAGAACATCTTGAAAAGTCTTTGATAATAATGAATATAAAATAATTTTATTTTGTTAACCTTACTGAGTGTTCATTTATTGTTACTCCACCTGGGAAACATTCACAGAGTCACACTCAGAGCTTTAACATAAGGAGCTGAAGTGTTTAGAGATGAACTACAAACTGATGAACATGTGACTCAGACTGGACAGACTCATCTCCTGAACCAGCTCAGAGACCCTCCTGTTACACCTCAGTGAGTTATAGCAGAAATGATTGATGCCAATGCTGCTATTGATCTTAGATTGATACTAGAGTGATAGCATAGTACTAGTCCATAAGTTCAGTGTATAGCACACTTAGAAGTGTTCAGTAAATATGTTTCAATGAAAAAAAAACATAGCGAGTCTGGGCCTGAGTCCATTCAGCTTGTGATATTCCAGCTGTTGATCAGCACCATGGACAGCACTCACACACATTGATATTCAAGCTTATGTTTTAAACTCACACCATCTTCTTCAACTGGACCAGCACTGGTGTAAAATAGATTGTGAGTTGCCAAAGTAACATAAAGCAAGTAACTTTTAAATATGTAATATGATTAGCAAAGAGTATTTTACAACTTAAATGTTTCTGTAAATAGATTGTATTTGAGCCCTGGAACAGACTGGAGACCTGTCCAAGGTGTACCCGCCCTCTCGCCCTAAGACAGTTGGGATAGGCTCCACCCCCCACGACCCTGAAAAATGGATGGCTGGATGATTGGATTGTATATGCCATCTTATACACACATATTTAAATGAAGGGAATCTTTATCAACAGTGACATCAAACACAACTTTTTCATTCAATACAATATGTTTATACTTAATAAAAAGTTATTATCTTAATGTCTTTTAATCCAACTATGACAGCATCACTGATGATCTGCTTGTATCCATGTTAGTATGTAAAGTCCAACATCTCCCTCTAGTGGCCACATATATAAACCATGTGTGAGGATGGTGTTAATGTAAAATGTGAATGTGTCACCAAGTTCCTCAAACTCAAACGTGTTGAAGACTTCAATGGCTTGAGGACCAGGTACCGTGAGCAGCAATGCAATTTTCCTGGCATCGGGTTTGGAGTCCAGTCCCATGGCTGCCATATACAGCTCACACTGCTGCTTAAAACACCACCAGTTGCTGTTCACTTTCCCCACCAGTTTCAGTCCTTCCGGTGGCTTCAAACCTTCCGTCTCAAACAGAACTTTGAACGGTTCCACTCTTTCACATTTACTCCTGGTACCATGTGTTGCCTTCGTAGCGTTTGTTCAAAATAACACAGCATCCACTTCTGCTTTGTGAGCTACTGCCCCAAACATTTTATTAACACCATTCTTATGTCACGCCACAGACCAGTCTTCTTTCATGTGCTCCCCTGGAGGTATTCATGAGCTTTCTTAAATACAGTGCCCCCTGCTGGTAAACCTTATCATTACATTAACATCTACATATCAACACAGTGACCATCTAACATGACTGGTTAGTTTGCGTTTAAAGTCCAACATCTGCCTCTAGTGGCCAAATATAAACCATGTGTGAGGATGGTGTTAATGTAAAATGTGAATCATAGTGTTCCAGTCAGTCATCAGTGTGTCTCTGCACAGCTGTAATTAAAATGTGTTCAGAGGGCCTCAGTGTCTGAATGGTTCCAGTTCAGCTCCATAACAGCAGCGTCCCTGGTTTGATTCCTGTGTTTCAGCTCATATCTGCCTCTCTCACTGAGGGGGACGTACACACACACACACACACACACACACACACACACACACACACACACACACACACACACACACACTGACACCTCACTGTCCTTGAACCAATAGAAAGCTGGTGCTCAGAGGAAGAGGGCGGGCTTTACTTGGTGTCAGTGACAGAAATGAAAAAAAGCTCAAATGAGTGAGAAGGACGATGAAGGAAACATCTGTGCTGTGTCTGCTCTGTAAGTAGAATCTCTGTGTTTGTTTGAATTCTTGTACTTTGACTGTCTGCTCTCCTGATAACTGATGATGGAGGAGAAGACATGAAAAACAAATCAGGCTGAATTCAAGTTCAAACACCACGAGGACCAACTGCAGGTCTGAACTGACTCTTTATCTTTGCTCAGGAGTCGAGGAAACACAGCAGGCAGTGAAAAGCTCAAATCATTCACTCATTATATCAACACAGCTGCACAGTGGACACATGACTTTATGGAATTTACTTTTTTCAATCTTTTGTTGTCCAAACCTTATTGAAACATGTTACTGACATTAAATAAAAAACGAGCTCATAAATCTATAATACACGGACGAGTTTGTGGTTCTGTCAGCTGTTTGTGTGGAGTTGTTCTTTATTGTAGCCAAAAAACAAACAAACAAAAGAAAACTCACAGAAAATGGGAAACTGCAAATATTCAGTTCATAACACATCAATCCTACAAAATGAAAGAGAGTTAATAACATGCTTTGTTGTGTGATGACATTTTAAGTTCATGGTTAAAATATCAAGCATATAAGAGTGTATTTATTTAATTTTATTATTTATTTTGTTGAAAAAAACTAAAGGTGCTAAAAATAAACATGTTACTTGCAGTTTTGTCCCAGTAGAAGTGAACTAGACACAAGTTTAGAAGTTTTTGTGTCAGAGCAGTCAAAGGGAGACAATCAGAGGAGCTTACACAAAAGAGAGTGGACTCCTGTAGCTGAACTATTAGACACTGCAAAGCAGCGAATGTCGACCTGAACGCTGCTGCACTGAAGTTTGCTGCTTGTTGAGAAAGTGAGTGGCTATTTGGCAGAGCGAGCGGACTTTGAACAGCTAGTACAGCTAGTAAACTAGCTTCAAGATAGTTGCTCTCAGGACATTTCTTGGCCTGAATGGTTCGGGTACTACCCATGTATTCTGCAGTTGTTCCTGAGACTTTCTGCTCTGCTTCGGAGTTGAGGCCAGGTTACTGGAGTCCCCTCAACCTGACACCAGACTTTCCAAAGTACCACCCTGTTTTATTTTGTTTACTCCAGATGGAGCGAAGCAACCATACGGTCATAATGATCTCCAGCTCTCCAGCTCCTTTTCTGTTATATTGTTTTCTCATCTTAAAATAAGTGGGAACATTTCAGTTGATCAACAAGAGAGAAGTGGACTTTAATTTTGTATATTACCTGTAACGTGAGGGTTTGCTATGTGGTTTGGAATCACTCTGAATGATTAGAAACAGCAAGATGGAGACGGATAACTTTTTTAGAAGCCTCATTGCTCTCAGCACACAGCAACAACAACCCAACACTTCCTGTTTACCACCCTCATGAATACTTGACTGGCCTCTCAGAAGCTATACTCAGATCAATGCAGGGAAAACAACTAGGTAGATATAACACATACTTATTACTGCTTTGAACATGCATATGTAAACATAACATGTAAATATCAAAACACGTAACTACCAAAGGGGCACATAACCAACTCTATAAATGTTATAGAATAGAATAGAATAGAATAGAATAGAATAGAATACTTTATTTGTCAATTTCTTCAACTGTACTTGCCATACAAAGGAATTGAAATTACGTTTCACACTGTCCCATGCGTAGACATTGACAACAATAAGGTGCAGATGCACAACAAAAACAGCCCTAACAATAAGGTAATAAATAGTAATATAATAATATAAATAGTGCTAAAAGAAATACTAAAAATATATAGCAGCAGGTGTGTGCAATTGCAATGCAGAGGTAGTTGTTTCCATTCAGGAATGTTTTCCAGTTCTTGGTTCAGAGAGTGTTTCCTTGTTGGAGAGTGTGCGTGGGGGGTGGGGGGGGTGGGTAGAGTCCAATCTGTCTTCCTATACTTCTGCCAATCTGGTGATTCTGCTGGCTGGGAGCCGGGAGGGAAGAGAGTTCAGCAGTCTGACAGCCTGGTGGATGAAGCTGTTGGTGAGCCTGGTAGTTGGTAGTGCGGGAGTGGAGACTTCTGTATCTCTTTCCAGAGGGCAGGAGGCTGAACAGCCAGTGCGCGGGGTGGGTTGCATCGTTGACAATTGTGATGGCTTTGCGGGTGAGGCGAGTGGTGTAAATGTCTTGCAGGGAGGGGAGTGGTACACCAACTATCCTCTCAGCTGTTCTCACAATGCGTTGTAGAGCTTTCCTGTTATAGTCAGTGCAGCTACCGCCCCACACAGTGATGCAGCTGGAGAGGATACTTTCAATAGTTCCTCTGTAGAATGTAGTCAGGATGGGTGGTGGAGCACTTGCCCGCTTGAGTTTGCGCAGGAAGTAGAGGCGCTGTTGTGCTTTCTTGGCCAGTGATGCTGTGTTGGTGGTCCAAGAGAGGTCCTCACTGATGTGCACCCCCAGGAACTTGGTGCTGCTCACCCTCTCCACCGCGGCGCCGTCGATGGTCAATGGGGGGTGACAGGTGTGGCCTCTCTGGAAGTTGACAATAATCTCCTTGGTCTTACTGACATTTAGCAGGAGGTTGTTGTCTCTGCACCACGTGGTCAGGAGCTCAACCTCTTTCCTGTAGTGGGTCTCATCGCTCTTGGTGATGAGCCCCACCAGCGTTGTGTCGTCCGCAAACTTCACAAGGTGGTTGGAGCTGTAGGTTGGTGTGCAGTCATGTGTCAGCAGGGTGAAGAGCAGAGGACTGAGCACACAGCCTTGTGGAGCCCCCGTGCTCAGGGTGATGCTGTTTGAGACCTTGTTGCCCACACGCACCGCTTGAGGCCTCTGGCTGAGGAAATCCAGCAGCCAGTTGCAGAGGGAGGTGCTGAGGCCCAGTCTGTCCAGTTTACAGATGAGTTGTTGTGGTATTATGGTGTTGAATGCTGAGCTAAAGTCTATGAACAGCATTCTCACATATGAGTCTTTCTTGTCCAGATGAGTTAGGGCTGGGTGGAGGGCAGAGCAGATTGCATCCTCTGTGGATCGTTTCGCTCTGTATGCGAACTGGTATGGGTCCAGGGTGGGAGGTAAGGTGGATTTGATGTGTGACATGACTAGTCGTTCAAAGCACTTCATTATAATGGGTGTCAGTGCCACGGGGCGGTAGTCATTGAAACAGGCTGGGGATGGTTTCTTTGGCACAGGTATGATGGTGGCAGTCTTGAAGCATGATGGGACAGTGGCTTGCCTCAGGGAGGTGTTAAAGATGTCTGTGAAGACATTCTTCAGCTCCTCTGCGCAGTCTTTCAGCACTCTACCAGGGATGTTATCTGGACCCGCTGCTTTCCGGGCGTTGATGGTGATGAGTGTCCTCTTCACGCTGGCAGCAGACAGGCACAGAGGCTGGTCGTGTGGAGGTTGTGGTGTTTTCTGTGGGCGTGTGTTGTTCTGTGCTTCAAATCGTGCAAAGAAGCTGTTCAGGTTGTTGAGCAGAGTGGTGTCGCTCTCACAGCTACGCGCTGCAGGCTTGTAGTCTGTAATAGCCTGGATGCCTTGCCATAGGCTTCTTGCGTCCTTGCTATCATTGAAGTGGGAGGTTATCTTTATAAATGTTATAAAGTTATAAAGTTAAATTTAAAGTTGCATTTAAATTTGCTGCTACACTGTACAATACATATAATAATATTTATATTGTAATATCAGTTAACAGACACATTCAAGTTTAAATACTGTGTATTCATTGTGTTCATGGTGTGTAGTATTTCTATAAAGTCAAGTAACCAGAACTCCAGCATAACAGAAGATGTCAGGAACAGCTGCAGAATATATGGGTTGTGCCCGGGACACTCAGCCCAGGAGCTATAAGTAGTTCATATGTCGGTCTCATTATTGACCCTAAGGAATTTTGATTTTCTGGGGGTAATTTAAGTTACACCATCTTGAGTTTAAATACATACTGTATTAAGAGAAAAGAACCCAGGGCCCCGGTCTACATCAGTATAATATATGATAGATTGGCTACATTATGCTCACCTCAAATCAACCTGAGTGTCATTTCTCTTTAGTCCTGATCTCACTGCTGAGCTGCACAACAAACCAAGGTCAGTAACCTTCTTCTGTCACACATGAAACTCTTGGCTCTTGGCTCTTGACAGATTCAGTCGCATCTTTTCTCCCTCCCGCTCATCTTATCTTCCCTGTTTGCGCTACTCATGTCCTTGTCTTGTCTTGTCTACTCTAACCCTCAGAGAGTCTCTCTCTTGTTCTCTAAACCCTAAAAAATATGGATTATATCAACTGGTCTCTGAACGCGATTGACACCTTTTTATGGACGACAAGCCTGAGTTTGGGAGAGCCCAATTGTCCTGGTGGGATGTTTTCTGCCGGATACACGATGGATGGGTGGCAGCACTGGCGTGTGCCTGGTGGGACTGTCAATTTAGGACATAGAAGATCTACACTTATTCTGAACCGTGATAACAGGGTTCTTGCTGATCGGAGCTGGCTCAGCCCTGGCTTACTGATATTAAAGAAAGCTCTTATGGCTGTTCAAAACTCCACAAGGCTAGCCGCTATGATTGAAGCGATGGGAAGGGCCATGAGCACGTAGACGGTGCTTATTGAACATAAAATGGAAAGATCTTGGAGAAGCTCACGACTGTCATGTCTGTATGCAGGCAGGAAAAGGACCCAATATGCAGACTCGTAGAGGCAGAACTTAAACTCGAGGTCCACTGCTTTATTGCAGGCATAAGTCAAAAACAGAACAAAACTAGGAGGGCTAGAAACTGAACTAGAACTAAAACACACAGCAGGTCTGAGGCTATGGAAGTTAATGACGTGACAATGAACAGAAGCAAGCACAGACAATAAATACAGAAGGTCTGCAGCCTGATCTCAAATATAAAACTGATTCAATTAAGCATTAATCACAGAATTATAAAAGTTTTAACAAAAATATTTCATATAACAAATCAAATATTTTTTATTTTAACCCTCACAGCTCGTCTGACTGTGAGTCCCAGCAGCTCTCAGTTCTTTGAAGGAGACTTTGTGTCTCTGAGCTGTGAGGAGGACGACAGCTCTGCTGGATGGACTCTGAGGAGAAACACAAGCAAAGGAAACATCACTCAGTGTGGAGATGGGTGGGGAACATCATTTAACTCTTCCTGTGACATCAGTTACATCGTTGAACGAGACAGTGGAGTTTACTGGTGTGAGTCCAGAGAGGGTCCCATCAGTAACATGGTTAACCTGACAGTCACTGGTAAGCTGAGTGTGTGGAGTTAGTGTTGATGAAGCTGTGTGTAAATGGATGAAATGCTGTAGTTTGTCTCTGTGTTGAGGTGGATCAGTGATCCTGCAGAGTCCTGTCCTCCCTGTGATGGAGGGAGATGACGTCACTCTGCTCTGTAAAACAAAGACCACTCCCTCCAACCTCACAGCTGCTTTCTATAAAGATGGCTCCCTCATCAGGAAGCAGCCTACAGGTCACATGACCATCCAGCATGTTTCCAGGTCTGATGAAGGCCTCTACAAGTGTGACATCAGCGGTCATGGAGAGTCTCCATCCAGCTGGATCACTGTCACAGGTGACACACTCACCTGTCTGTGTTTCTGCAGCTTTCAACACTCACAATGTGACGACAACTTAATGACTGTGTTTGCTTTATTTTAGAGAGAAACACCACCACACCTCCACCTACATCCACACCTCCACCTACATCCACAGCTCCACCTACATCCACCTCTCATCCAGCTTTCACCTCCATCACTCTTCCTCGACCACTCTCTCTTCCTCTTCTCTCTCTGTTGTCATGTGTTGGATCCTCCTGTGTTGTGGTTCTACTGGTGTTACTGGTTCTGCTGGTGAGACGATGTGTTCACAGGATACCTGAAGGTGAGACTGACTGAGACTTTTTGATTTTAGATTTGAAGTTCATGTTAATCTACATGTTATAGTCTTTACATCAATAATGATTTGATGGTTTTGCATTGATGTTTGATCCCCATGGAAGTAACTCAACATTCTTTGTATATCATTTTTTTAAATTAAAATCCTAACTTTAGAGTTTTTAAGTAAAACATGTTGCTGTTGAATTTGGATCATTTCACCAGATCAAGATGAACCTGTAGAAGATGACATCACGTATGGTGACATCCAAATATCAACCAATCGAACTCGAGGTAATTCTGGGTGTTTTTGTTACAAGATTCTTTAATGGTTGTACAGATGTTGTTGTTTTTTTTTTAATGAAATGCTTTATATCATACTTCAGAAAAGTTTGAGCTTTTGATTCTGTGCACAGACATTTTATGGCTTATTAAAAATAAAGTTATTTGAGGACACTGTGGAGCATGTAAAAATGTAGATGGATGAAACGCTCCCATTTTCTTTCAAGAGTTCTGGAGGAAGTGATCTATATACAGTTGCAGGCCCACCTTGATTTTGATCTAAAAGGCTGAGGCCCCTCCTCCCTATTCGAGCTCCTATTTATTTATGCTCCAGAGAGAACCGTGCGGTCCAGTTCCAAACTTATGTTATCTATTTCATGGTCTAAACTTAAAACTCACAGCAACAGAGCCTTCTGTGTGGCAGGTCCCACACTCTGTAATAGTCTGCCTCTAAATATTAGATCTGTACATTTCTTGGATTTCAGCACGAGGTAACCCACACATTGTTGTTTTAGTTCGTTCTATTGTCTTATTGTTTTATTGTCTTCTTTTTTATATTTAATTGCAACATTGTTGCACATTTTACTTTTTTAGTTGCATTTTAGTTTGCACAGCACTTTGTGCAGCGTGAGCTTTTGGAAATGTGCTATATAAATAAGCTTGACCTTGACCTTGATTTAAGGTTATATGCTAATGGCTACGTTAGATACAAAGCCCCAAGTAGAGAGAGTAAAAATTCTAAAGCTGTAGCTAAAATGACCACCAATCACATGGCCTCTGATCAGGATTTGATGGTCATCTGTGTAAAATGCAGACCTGAAGTTTAGTCATACAAACTTTGATATACCTTAGACTCAATCTATAACATATACAGGCAGAGATTCACGTCTTTTGACCGTTGATCCTCATCACTGAGTTTCCCTGAACAACAAAGTGTGCATAAACAACTTGCATATTCAAAACTGTGAAACCATTTTCCTCGATAAAACCCCTCAAAAATCCTCAAATATAGATTCAATAATATGATTATAGGTTAAAGACTTGCCTTCATAAACTCATTGTTTTAATATGATCATTTAATATAAAACAAATTCCACAAATATTTTGACCAAACAACTTCAGAGATCTCATTGATAAGACTGACCACACTTTAAGACTGGGATGGTAGAGCAGGACGCCCACTAATCAGAAGGTCGGGTGGAAGGACTGGATCCCCAGTCTGGATGCCAAATAACTTTGGGCAAGATAATAACCCCAAGTTGCTCTCCGATGGAGTATGAATGTGCATGAATGTTAGATAGAAGAACACAAATAGAAACATCATAAGGAAAAAGTGTTTGTGTGAATGGGTGAATGAGGCAAGTTGTGTAAAGTGCTTTGAGTGCTCGGTGTAGAAAAGCTCTATATAAGAATCATTTACCGTTTATCATCACCACAATAACCGTTGCCCCTCCCCTTTTACTCCAAGCAAGCATCATCAGACTCGACTGTCTACTTTAATGAGATCCCAGTGTTTGTGCTTCCTCTTGGAGGGAGTACAAATATGAAACATCTGCAATTTTCTTTGGGCACGCTGGACCTTAACAAATAACACTGACTCATCCAGAGGTCTGCATCAGTGTATTCATGTTTTTGTGAGCGGCCGCTATATAAACAAATATGAATTCAATTAAATTCAGTTATACTGCTCTGTGGCTTCAGTGCACACAGTTTGTTATCAGGGTGAAAGTGTTGTTAATATGAAGGGCATAAAAAGAGTTCTAACACCACAGCAGCTACTTCCTGTAGTTTAGTTTGAAGCTGATGACACTTCTCTGTTCTGGTGTGGGCAATGACACTGTTTATATTTTGAGAACTTGCGCTGTGGTCAAGTCTCAGCCTGCACTGAAAAAGGTGCCAGCTCTCTGGTTGGTCATCATCAGCTCGTCATTTCTTGTTTCTCAGCAAAAGCATTGAGAAATGGAAAAAGAAAGACCATGAAAAGCTACAGCTATTTACAAACGTTACATACATAGGTCAATCTTCACACAGTCTTTTTAGCTGTGGTCTAACTGGTCTATGCTGTGTCTAAAGCTTGATACCCCAGTTTTGGTTCTATGAAAAGTACATACCAAAAACTGTTCTAATGTTTGCAGAGGCCAAACACCAACATTAATATTAGGCACACTTGCTTGGCAGTTAAATTAAAACAGGTCTAAAGAGCTGACCCAGACAACTCTTTAACATAACGACTGAACATTTTCTGAAATTTAAATCATCACTAAAATGTATAGAAAATCAGCCTGTTAAATAATATATACAGACAAATAAAAAGTCCTTTAAAATCATTAAATGTATTAATTAATAACACATAAATCAAAGTTATATTTTCACCAGTTGTTCATTAACTCAGACAGCCATGTCCTAAAGAGACTGATTTTACACCAGTGTACAGGCTACAAGGTTAATTAAATCAAATGTGTCATGATATCTATGCGACTTAAGACTTAAAAGCTACTATTTTTAATATGTCATACAAAGGTCACACTAAATAAACCCACATGTGAGCCCACTTTCACCCTCACACTTGCTTAAAATGTTGTGGGCCTGTTAGTTGCTCACTCTGACACGGCTGTGAAGCACCTCGCTTCACACAGGTGCTGCACCACTGCTCACTGTTACTGCTTCACTGTTTCACATGGGAGCTGGAGCTGTTAATGGTGAGAGGTCGGCTACACCAGTTTATCACAGGACATTTAGAAATGTGACTAAATCTTTCAACAAAAGTCACCAAGAACTATGAAGTTTGTAATGATGTTTCCTGTTGTTTGAACTGTGTGTGTTTGTGTTCAGACTTTAAACCAGAGCCAGAGACCATCTACTCTTCAGTGAAGTCCAACCGTCCAGCTGCTGGTCTCTAACTGGCCCCCAGCACCTGAGACCAGAAGACATCCACACATTAATTTTTCACTGATATAAACTAAAATGATTCAAAACTTCAAAAACCATATGAGGATATATGTTTAGTTGAAAATTTAAATGTGTATTTTGCTGCAGTGACAAAGAATATAAATATGTTAATGTGTTTCATGGCCAGAGCTTCACTGTTTATATTGAAGTATGACTCAAACACCTTGTTCTTGTTCCCTCAGCTACTACTTAATTTCTGCGTGTGAATAATAAATCTTTGCTCTCACTTATTTTCCTTGTGTGGTTCAAAAGGAAATGAGTCACATATAAAGTCTGCTGCCCTCTACTGGTAACACTGAGCAATACAATAGAGTTCGAGCCAAATATCACAATTATCTATGATATTGATAGAGAGAAAGACACATTTACATTCCAGCTCCAAGCAAAGCAGCTGCTTTTCACATGACAATACTTTGACAGTGTGATATCTTTCAATTGACTCCCGAGGTCATTTGTGTTTAACTGCTTTTTACCAAAATAATGGTTCCCAGAGTGGCAGCAGGGGTGTCTAACAAAGTTATGAAGGCAGTAAGGGGCTTCCACCAAATAAATATCGCATGTCTATAACTATATGTAGATTATCAGAGCTCCATTGTAGTTTCAGGTCATGATTCTGTCTTGTGATACAAAGACTAATTGTTTCTTATTTGGTGTACTTTTTCTGAATACATTGAATTTTAGCTCTGCAAATAATAAATCACTCTCCAAATTACTTAATGGCAATGTGGAGCAGGAAATGGGGTTTATCACTACTGTGTTGGGCTATTGTTGCACCACAAACTTGTAAATAAACCCACTGTATTACTAAAGAGAGTCTGGGCCTGAGTCCATTCAGCTTGTGATATTCCAGCTGTTGATCAGCACCATGGACAGCACTCACACACATTGATATTCAAGCTTATGTTTTAAACTCACACCATCTTCTTCAACTGGACCAGCACTGGCGTAAAATAGATTGTGATTTGGTAAAGTAATATCAAGAGAGCTGCAAGTAACTTTTAAAGATGTGATATGATTGACCGAGAGTATTTTAGAAGTTGAATAGTTCCATAAATGTATTGCATTTGCCATCTACAATAATAAGTGGAAGAAAAAGGATAAATGGAATTTCCTCCTGGAATCACTTTATGTTTAAAAACGCCTCTAGCATCCAGCGCACTGCTGAGCACTTTGTTCATATGTCATTGCAGCAGATGCATGAAGCACATGTCTAAATATAACCATTTCCATCACAAGTGACTGAAAGTCAGAGATCTTTCTGTTGACTGTGTGTTTCGTCAAACATGGTGTAATTATTCTCTGGTGAAAAGTGCACTACTTTTTGAAATCACATCAACAAACCACAAACAACACCTGCCTAAACATTTGCCAACACATAGTTTCCATGTTATGACCTTAGAAATGGGAGCAGGGAGGAGCACAAAACAGGATTCCCTGAATTTCAGAAGAACACATAAATTTGAAAATCCAAAAAGTTCTGTAACACTCACACTCTCCACAACTTATTTAATTACCATCTCAAAAATATGTGTAAATGAAGAGAATCTTTATCCACAGTGACACTGAGGTGCGATCATGGCTCAAGTGTTGGCAGTTCATCTTGTAATCGGAAGGTTGCTGGTTCAAGCCCCGGCTCGGACAGACCCGGTCGTTGTGTCCTTGGGCAAGATACTTCACCGACTGGTGGTGGTCAGAGGGCCCGGTGGCGCCAGTGTCCGGCAGCCTCGCCTCTGTCAGTGCGCCCCAGGGCGGCTTGCCATCACCAGTGTGTGAATGGGTGGATGACTGAACATGTAAAGTGCTGTACAAATACAGACCATTTACGATAAAAAAATGTATTTTCAATAGATACAGACATATTTATTATGTTAATGTCTTTTAATCAAACTATGACAACATCGTTGTTGATCTTCTTGTATCCATGTTAGTGTTTAAAGTCCAACATCTCCCTCTAGTGGCCACATATAAACATGTGTGAGGATGGTGTTCATGTAAAATGTGAATCATAGTGTTCCAGTCAGTCATCAGTGTGTCTCTGCACAGCTGTAATTAAAATGTATTCAGAGGGCCTCAGTATCTGAATGGTTCCAGTTCAGCTCCATAACAGCAGCGTCCCTGGTTTGATTGAACAATTGAACAAGTGAATTACCCACCTCTGTGTTTGAACCAATAGAAAGCTGGTGCTCAGAGGAAGAGGGCGGGCTTTACTTGGTGTCAGTGACAGAAATGAAAAGAAGCTCAAATGAGTGAGAAGGACGATGAAGGAAACATCTGTGCTGTGTCTGCTCTGTAAGTAGAATCTCTGTGTTTGTTTGAATTCTTGTACTTTGACTGTCTGCTCTCCTGATAACTGATGATGGAGGAGAAGACATGAAAAACAAATCAGGCTGAATTCAAGTTCAAACACCACGAGGACCAACTGCAGGTCTGAACTGACTCTTTATCTTTGCTCAGGAGTCGAGGAAACACTGGTTAAGAAACCTAATGCATGGATGGATGACATATGCTAGCAGCTGTCTTTTATCTTTAGGTATGTTTTATTCAGTTTTATTCACCATTGTTATCCAAACTTTATTAAAAAAAATATTGCTGGTGTCAAATTGAAAATGAGCGGATATACAAGACAGAGACCAGTCTCTGGATTTGTTTGTCATGATTTGGGTTTTGCTTAACATCAGCTGACACGAGCTTGGAAATTAGAATTGGCTGGGCTGCACTATGAATTCTGGGATAGGTTGGGCCACAAAGGATACACCCCACCCATCAGTCAAATCTAGGGAAAAGAAGGACGCATTTGTCCCCACATTTGGAGCAGTCTTCGAATTTGGATAGCCTTGGTCGCATCGCTGTGATGTAATTGCCTACAAATGCGGCCGTCAAAGCATGCTGCACCTGAATTTGGACACAGCAAACCTGCATGCTCTGCTGACAGTGTTGGGAAGGTTACTTTAAAATGTATTCCACTACAGATTACAGAATACATGCCCCAAAATGTATTCTGTAACATATTCCGTTATGTTACTCAATGTTATGTAAGTCAATCAGAGTAACGTATCCTGAATACTTTGGATTACTTAATATATTATCATGCTTTTTACAACTACATGAATGTACTATTGCTGTGTGATTTATTACTATTGCTGAAGGCTACTTGCCATACTTATACCAAATAGATTTTTAAACATTAATATAAAATGAGTAAAAGTAGGACTGACATTAGGTACGGCTGCACTTTTTGCAGTGATCTTGTGATCGCCGCATGTATATAAAACAGGTCCGCAGCTCTAAACCGTAGTAAAGGGACCTCTGGCTAATACGTCGGGTTCTGTGTCGGACTCGTAGCCTGGTTCGTATTCTGTTACTCCTCAACACTGTCTGCTGAGCAGCCCTGTCTTATTGCTCCTGAGCATAGTATCCTAAGCTGCCTGAATCTGAACCTCTGGGGCTTGAGCTGTCGACAAATCATCAGGCAGTGGACCCTTCAGGTCGGCCCCTTAGTGTCTCCTTCTCCACCAATGTGGGGTTCCTACCATGCCACCAGATGAGTCAGATCACTATTGCTAACGCCTGCCCCCATCCGAGGGGTTGTCTTGATGCATGACTTCAATTCTTTGATCATTAAACCTACATATATGGATCAGTACTTAAGGTTTGACTCTCATCATGCACTGGAGCACAAACTGGGTGTCATCAGGACGCTATAACACAGAGCGAACACCATCCCCACTGACAAAACGGCCAGAGAAGCAGAAGAACATCACATCAAGAAGGCCCTGAGTAAATGTGGTTAAATTTCCTTGAAATGAAACTGAACCTGGACATGTTGTGGTATGTGGTTTAGTTGCATCAGTGGCAGTAATGGGTGATGGTTGACGTAGTTTGTATCTATTTTTAAGTTTCTAAGTTTCTTTTTTTTCAGTTAAAAGGGTTTAGTTATTGGAAAGAGGGCGCTTCCTCAGTTTGTCAGCTGTTTGTGTGGAGTTGTTCTTTATGTTCACCTCAAATCAACCTGAGTGTCATTTCTCTTTAGTTCTGATCTCACTGCTGAGCTGCACAACAAACCAAGGTCAGTAACCTTCTTCTGTCACAGTTTAAACCTGAGAAATGCTCACTGATATGACCTGATTGGGTTCATGTTTCACAATGTAAAGTCTAACAGATCATCAGTTTTTCATTTTAACCCTCACAGCTCGTCTGACTGTGAGTCCCAGCAGCTCTCAGTTCTTTGAATATGACTTTGTGTCTCTGAGCTGTGAGGAGGACGACAGCTCTGCTGGATGGACTCTGAGGAGAACCACAAGCAAACCACAGACGACTCAGTTTGGAGATGGGTGGGGAGAAGGTGCTGGTTCTTCCTGTAATATCACTGTTTTCCTACTGGACAGTGGAGTTTACTGGTGTGAGTCCAGAGAGGGTCCCATCAGTAACATGGTTAACCTGACAGTCACTGGTAAGCTGAGTGTGTGGAGTTAGTGTTGATGAAGCTGTGTGTAAATGGATGAAATGCTGTAGTTTGTCTCTGTGTTGAGGTGGATCAGTGATCCTGCAGAGTCCTGTCCTCCCTGTGATGGAGGGAGATGACGTCACTCTGCTCTGTAAAACAAAGACCACTCCCTCCAACCTCCCAGCTGCTTTTTTCAAAGATGGTGTCTTTATTGGGGATGAGACTACAGGTCACATGACCATCCAGCATGTTTCCAGGTCTGATGAAGGCCTCTACAAGTGTGACATCAGCGGTCATGGAGAGTCTCCATCCAGCTGGATCACTGTCACAGGTGACACACTCACCTGTCTGTGTTTCTGCAGCTTTCAACATTCACAATGTGACGACAACTTAATGACTGTGTTTGCTTTATTTTAGGGGAACACACCACCACACCTCCACCTACATCACTCTCTCCTCCTGTTCTCTCTGTGTTGTCATGTGCTGGATCAGTCTGTGTTTTGGTTCTACTGGTGTTACTGGTTCTGCTGGTGAGACGATGTGTTAACAGGAAACCTGAAGGTGAGACTCAGACTTAACATTTTTTACATGTGTTGGTTTCTTTACACATGTATTATGATTAACGTTGTTTTGTGCTTACATTGCATGCAAAAGTTGCCATCTTCAAGTTGTTACATCTTACATATATAAAATTAACAGTTCTGTGTCTGAATTGTAATTTTCAAAACATCACCATGGATTGTAATTGCAAAAACTGCCAGGCAGAAAGAAGAAAGAAAAAAAGAAAAGAAAGCTTCAATAGTGCAAACAACAGATTACAGTGGCAAAAACGTGGCAAAAACCTCCAGACGAAATAAACTTGGATGCTTCTCACCCAGCTTTGACAGCTGAGATAAACATTTGACTGACAGGGAAAAACTCTGCCTCTGGATCTGGAATCACTCTGCTATCGTCTGTCACATCCTCTTCTGTCACACCAACACTCCTGCAAGGCAGCACCATCTTTAAAATCCTTTGTCCAGTATATTTACTATCCCCCCTCTGCATGTCCGAGCATTTCACATTTTACTTAAATTAATTCACACTTTTACAAACATGTTGTTTTATTTGATTTGTTTCTTTGTCAACAATTTAAGGCCAGAAAAGAATAATCTCTATAAAATATGAGTTTTTGTCTTAAAACTTTATTATTATGTGTTACTTTGTGTTCATTGTGTTTGTAGTCTGTGGTTAGCTGAAGCTAACAGCTCTGCAGTCGTCCAGCATCCTGTTTCTGATAGAAAGAAACACTTCAGCTGCAGCTGTTTCAACACAGGGCTGTTTATTTAAAATAGGAATTAATTCCTCATATTAGATGAACTTACTTAATATTGTTTACAGATTGTTTTTTAACAGACTTCACAGTTTTTTGTGATGGGCGGCAACATTTTAAAACCCATTTAAATTTGGAATACACCTCTTATTATCTATAACTGAAATGTTATGTATTCTCTGAAGGTTTTCTATAGTAGCAAAAACATCTGTGGGAGCAGCTCTCCTATTAGCTGATGGTCCTCTGTGTGTCTTTTATTGTGCAGTGAGAGATTCAGCTCCAGCGTACTCATCAGTGACATCTGAAGACACCAGCTATGCAGAAATCATCATCAAAGAGAAGCAAAACAATTCAAAGATGAGAGGTACAGCTGCGTCTTGTCTCCATCATAGTTCACTTCTACAACCAACAACTGGTCCTTTGCTTTAAGCTAAATGCTAACATTAGAACAGACAGCAGACAAGTTAGCATTGTTTCTTTAGCAAAGAAATGTCAAGGATGCTAATGAAATGTTTTCTTCTTCCTCCTCACCTCACATCTCATGTACTGAACAGAAGTCAGAAGCATGCATAAAAATTCTTAATTGGTCCTGATATTCTTTCCATTAATTATTGTCATCAGATTAGTCTTTTTACCTTCCTGTCTCTGGAGAGAGTCAAGAGCTGACTAAACAAAACTAACAGCTGGTTAAAAGCTAAAAATCACACTTTCCCCCCGATAAACTGTTTGATAACATTCTAATAATATATCAGTTTATTCATTAAGCATCAGAGTCCATCGATCTTAGATCTACTTCAAAGTCGACAAAATGTGGATATTGAAGGAGTTAAAACTGAAAATACAGAAGATAAAATAAGCCTGTAAGCTGACAATGTAGTACACAGGTATTCAAACTGAGCCACGTTCACTACCTCTCACCCGTTCCTCTTTGTCTTTGGGTAACAATAACACATTTTCCCCTGCATTCTGTAGCCAACAGTACCAGAGGCAGTCATGTTTAATCCTGACCGATCTGGTGTGCTCATTCTTAAAGATCAAAATGGTTAATTGCACTGGGTCCGCTTCCCCATGCTGTTCTCTCCATTTATGTAGACTTGACATCAGCACTGTGACCGCCAAAAGAATTATGAACACAGAAAAGTAAGTGGATTTTGATCCACCATGCAATACCATCTGGAAAGCATCCAATTGGCAACAGCTTCATTTCACACTGCGGATGCAGTAAAAGCATACCTGAATAGAACAACACAACGAAATGGAGAATGGAGAATAACTTTGGTCGTACCGATTATTGATTTTTCAGTTCCTTTGATCAGTTAAAGGTAAAGAAACAAAGCTAATAAAACATTCATTAAAACACACAACCCATCTCAATCCAAAATTGAGACCAGGGGACAGAGTTGACTCTTGCAGGCATATTTGACGGTGTGGTAGCTCCAACTCCACCTAAGTAAATAAATGAAAATGAGGAGTTTTGGTATTGGTGGTTTTGTTTGGGCCAAATTTGATCTGGTGTGTTTGGGCATTTGGCAATGCAATAACTGGGTAATAAATCCATTAGCAGCCAAAATGTGTCTGGTTTTGATATGCAAAAGCTGTTAGCAGTATGAATGTTCACACTAAATACAACAATTATCCTTTAATGCAGTGAAACAAGTCCTGCATGTTTAACCGCAGCAGCTACTTCCTGTTGTTGATTCTAAACTGTAGCTGAAGAAACCACCACAGACAGATCTGGTTTAGCCAATGGCAGTGTTCATTTTGTGAGAGCGTGTTTTCTTGGTGCTCTGTGGTGAAATGTGTCAGACTGCACTGAAAGGCCATGACTGTGGTTGTGCAATTTCATCATACAAACAAGTTTTATGCAATCAGTTCCTGTTCTCAGCAGAAAAGAAAAAAAGTGGAGAAAACTGTGAAAACCTGCTGCTAAGTGCAAATGCTATACGTTAATGTCTGCATAATCAAAAATAAATAAACTGCCACAGATTTATTTCAGTATTATATCAGTGCTGTTAGTGTAGTGTAGTAATTTGTGTGTTTATTTCTGCAGAGGCTGAGACAGGTGTTGTGTAGTCAGAAGTGAGAACTGAAGGTGCCTTCTGACTGCTGTAGAATCACAGTCCATCATTTTTCTTTTTCTTCTTCTCCATTAAAGGGTTACCACAGCAGATCACCTGTCTCTAACTCACCCCAGTATTCACTTATTCTACCTCACTTGTTAGATCGATATGCTGTCATAGAGATAAATAAAGATATCCTTAATATGCTCATCTCAGGCAGAAAAGCCACACCCACGTAAAGGACAGCCAATCAGCTGAATGTTTCATTAAAGGTCAAATAAAATAGAGAATGAAGACAGAGGCTGAAGAGAGTTCAGTATAAGATAAATAAAGATTTTTTATAAGTGTGAATCAAGCACAGCTACTCAGGAAATAACCAGATAAGTTTTATGTTAAATGTGAAGCGTATCTGTTATCCTGTCCTACAGAGAGGATAATAGAACACAAATTATAACCAAACTCAAATAAATTCAATTACAATGTGTTTCAGCCCAGTAACTTCCTGTCTTCCTACGCTGCTTATTTTTTCCACTACACATGGGTCAAACTGGGTCAAATTTTACACACCCACACTCGCTTCACAGCTTCAACACAACTGTGCATCACTGTTCACCTTTACTGTCTGAAGCCTCACTGCTTGCCCACTCTGTGAAAAGAAATGTAGCTACATCTTGCAGCAGTGACGTGAAATAAACGATGCTGTGACAGAGGAGGTTGTCAGACAAGACAAATAGCTAAATATTGACCAAGAGAAGAAATATCTAGTGGAAAATGTGGGAATGCTCCTACTTACGAGAATCATGTCTAGTGGTGAGGATTGATAAGTCAAGGTTTGTGTTTTTACGTGTTGGTCTGTCTGAGAAATCTTCTGTGAGAAGTTGGAAACAGGAAATATTCGAATTTTAATTTCCCTGAATGCAGCTGATGCAAGTTTTTCAGTTTTGTGGGATCCTCGTTTGAGTTTTATGAAGTTCAACAAGCACAAACAAGTGTGGGCGGCACAGAAGCACTGAGGTGTTCTCAGTAACATCTGAACCGTGTGATGCAGAGAGGTGGATTGATTGAACTACAAATCTTGTAATCATGTTTCCTGTTGTTTGAACTGTGCGTGTTTGTGTTCAGACTTTAAACCAGAGCCAGACGTCGTCTACTCTTCACTGAAGTAGTCCACCAGTCCAACCACTGACGTCCAGCTGCTGGTTTCTAACTGGTCCATTCAGAACTTCAAATCAGAGAACATCCACATGTTGTACATATTTTTATGTTTTATGTATTTTTTCACTTATTTAAACGAATATGAGTCATAACTCAGATCTTACTTGTGGAGTGTTAAATGTCTTTTTTATGTTGTATATGAACCATATGAGTTAAGCACCTTGTTTATGTTTGCATAGAAATACTTTAGTTTCTCTGCAGGATTAATAAACTTGTTCTCTTTCTGTGATGTCAGATGGAAAATTTGACTTCTTCCGGTTGTGGCTAACTGACGCATGCTTTATTTCACAGCAGAAAACCATAAACATAACACTAAAAACAACAAAAGAACGACTATATATATAAAACAAACAAAATATTAAAACAAGCACACACAAAAAATCAAGCATGAAACCACAGCAGCAGAAATTTTCCAGTTGCTGTAAACTTCACAGAAAAACTTTATTACAGATGGAGAACTTCGCCTTGATGTTGTAAGTGTCACTGAAACCGGCCCGCAGCAGCTGACATATTAAATAGTAATAATAATAATAATAATAATAATAATAATATAGCACTACACTTGGAAGAGAAACAAAGCAATTTCACTATGTTAACTTGGATTACAAAGTTAGTGGTTATATTGTCTGGTGCCATCTAGTGGTAAAACATTAACAGTGTTACAGTGGAGCAGATTTTTTTCTTGTTTAATGAATGACAACCTGCAGGGTTTGATTCCATTTCACGTGACATGATGTGTGTGTACTTTGTAAGATGTGAGAGTTCCCTTGTGTCATTGTCATGGTCATGGGTTAGCTCATGCTTTTCCCCTGTAAACCTAAACTTAACTTTTTCTATTGTTTATATAAATATGTATTTTCCTAATGAATTTTAACAGAAAATATTTTTCAATTTACAGTAAACTAATTAAAATTAGCTTCCTGGTTAGTTTTTTTTTTTTTTTTAAAGTGAGGGGCATCCTGAGAAATATATTACCTGTACTTCCTGACCTTGCTCTCACTCATTTGTAGCTAATGTTTGCAAATCTATTGAAGTCAACAACTTGCAACAACTTGTGTTTTTGGGTAGTTCGTTTAGAGCAGTGTGTCAGCGCAGCAGCAGTTTAAATGATGTTTACAATGCAAAGCAAGAAAAAAGTGATGCTTACAGGAAGGACAGCAGAGGCCTGAAAGATGAAGCTCTGATGGACGAGTAGCTTGTGTTTTTATATGATGAAAATACTTGCTAATGCTGTATGTGTAAGTGTGATATACAGAAGCTCGTTCATTGGAAACAATTATTGAATGATGAATTCTTTAAATGATTGCTTTGAGTTACAAAGCAACCCCAAATTCAGGATTTGACTGAGCCATATGGAAAAGAAATGGGAAAAACTTATAAGTAGGGATGGGTACCGGTGTCCGGTGCCATGATGACATAAACGGTAGTAACCAGACCGAAAAGCAGCGCACATTACGGTGCTTTATTTCGGTGCTTTTTGTTCCTGAGCTGTGATACACTTCTAGCCAATCATTTTACGTTTCCGAGGATAGTAGGCGGGTCCAGGTACGTACGTTCTTTTAGAGCAGAGCTACAGATTTTTTTTTTTTTTTTTTTTTTTTTTTTTTAAGTGACATCAGAAACAGCAGCATGTGACATCACGTGATGGCGGAGCTTCAGTTCATCCTTTGTCATCTTTTTTTTTTACAGATTAAAAATGACCAAGTCGAAGCGGTCAAACTCTGGCTGTAGTTCACAGCAAAATATGAAAACTCAGCAGCAACAAGTGCTTTAAGCTGATACTGTGATACTGTCAAAGGAGGTAACACCTCGAATCCGATGAAACACCTGGCGACGCATAGCGTTTTTTTTAAAAGCCGAGAAATGCGCCGTATTTGATAGCTTGCTGCGAGACCTCACACCGAGCACATCTACTGCGGGTGGGTTGCCTGTTATCGGACCCGGAGTTAGCAACATCCCCCAAAAACCCGAAGAGGAGAGTCCTGGCCCCTAGCCCTGCCAGTGTAGCAGAAATGATGACGGATGATGATGCAGCAGCAGCCGTTCTTCTCTGCGTGAGTAGCTTAATGTTGTTCGTGTGTAATTTACGTTGAGTAGGCTAACCACGTTATTAAATTAATGCATGTAAGGTGAACTAGCAAACATCATCATAGCTACATGTCTTCTTGTTTGGTGGCAGATACTCCCTTCACCCTGGCCAAAAAGGCTAAAATGACCAAAGAAAAAGTGGAAAACAGTTAAACATGAGAGGTTTTTGGACAAAGTTGGTGTTTTTTCCATTGTTTAAGCATTGCTTCCAGCCAAGAGTGATACCATATATGCCCCATAGCTGCAGAAAAGGCTAACATTGTTATCTTTTTACAAAAAACCAGCTGAACATGGGAGGTTTTTGGACACAAAATTGTGTTCTCCATTCTTTAAGCACCGGTTTCAGCACCGTTTAAGCACCGGCACCGTTTCAAAAGTACCGGTTTGGCACCGGTATCGGATAAAACCTAAACGATACCCATCCCTACTTATAAGAGACTTGCATCAGCTTTAGCTTACTTCATATAGTGAATTCCTGGGCATCAACATCCACGAGGATCTGAGCTGGTCACACCATGTTGGTGTGATCACAAAAGCAGCAAGACAGCAGCTCTTTTTCCTGCGGTGCCTGAGAAGATTCGGCATGAACCCCAGAATACTTACAAACTTCTATCGATCCACCATTGAAAGTATGACTGGCTGCATCACCACCTGGCACGGCAGCTGTAATGCTTTGGACCGCACAGCTCTGCAGAGGGTGGTGAGATCAGCACAGCGCATCACCGGGACTGAACTGCCAGCCATGCAGGATCTCTACAGACAGCGCTGCATTAGGACGACTCAGAGGATCCTCTCTGTCCATATGGAAAAGACATAATAAAAACTTAAAAAAGTCTTGCATCAGATGTGGCCTTCTTCATATAGTTAATCATATAAGGCTTATATGATTTACTCATGAAACTGGCCACTTTCTCATTACTTTCATATATTGTTTTAGGAAGTATCCAAAACATACAAGTTTCATTATATAATTTTTCAAGGGATCTTATATATATATTTATATCTGTTTTCACTTGTATGCTTTTCATACAAGTTTCAAACCAGACAGATACAAACTTTATAAGATTTATATATATCTTTTCCATATGGGCATATTTAAGTGAAGCTGGTTTTTATTAATAGTTAATTAAAGCACTGATATTTATTTAAAAAAAAACCTGCTCATGTTCAACTGAATGTTATTAAATAATGGATGATCTGATGAAGCCATGCAGTGTGTGTGTAGTGCTCAAACATCGTCCTCTAGTGGCCATGTAAACAAATATCTGGGTTGATTATGTTCATATCAGTTTTGCAGTTTGCCCTGATGACGGCAGGGCCTGAGACGACAGAGCAATGTAATAAATCATGTTGGAGTTTTTAATGTGTTTAAAATAGTCATGAACTACTTTGTTCCTTCTCTTCTGATGAAATTCCATCCAGAGGCCCTTTGTAGTTTCTGGTTTCAGTAACATCATTTCTGTAAACTGACACGCTGAGCACTGAAACCACAACACACAAAACCCGTTTTTTCAACACTTTACATTTTTTAGTCCTGATTCACAACAATCTGTTTTATTTATGGTCACTAACTATGTCAGATGTGTGAGTCAGTAAACGTAGCTGTACTCGGGCAGCTGGAGTCATGAAGAAATCCAAAATTCACTTTTTCAAACGTTTTTGTTTTTTGTGATCAGGGACCAAACCAAAGATAAGACATCTTAGTTAAACACTGAAAAGAGGCAGGGTGTGGTTTGTCTCTCAATACATCTGAGCAACATGTCGACATGTATCTGGAAGTTTTTGAACCCAGGCATCCTAAATAATGGATGAAACTCCAACTACTAAATGGGCTAAACATCTAACATATTGATGTTGATGTTTCACCCAAACAAAAACAGTCCTAAACCAAGCTAATGGTAAGCAAACTGCTCTGAATCACATCATGTGTTTAGTTTAATTTAGCAATCACGATCGGAGCAGATGAAAAGAGAGCTTGGAAACTGTGAATTTAAGCTTAGCGGAGATCATTAATCCCATAAATGTCACGTCCTCGTCCTCCCCTCACCATCAGGTGAGGTTTTGTTCCGAGAATATAGCCAAATAAAATTCAGCCAATGACAGTGAACTTTTATCAGACTCCTGGTTTGTCTTGTTCATTTCCTCATATCAATGTTTTGCATGTGGCATGGCAGATGTTTTTTTATATTTTATATTTGTATATTCAAATGTATATCGTATTAGTTTGATGGTGAGTTAATGCACTGTTGTGCACCTGGTGTATGTTCTGAAAGACAGTTCTGTGAACTGGTCATTGAGTTCTGGCTGAACTAGATCTGATCCTGGGTCTGTTCCAGAGAGCAGATAAAACTGGTTTTGCTAACCGTCAGGTGAGGGTTTGTTAAAGGAAAACAGATAATTAAAATTCCGCGAATTGCAGTGAATTTTTGTCTGACTCCTGGTTTGCTTTTTTTAATTTCCTCCATACGAATGTTTGGCGCGTTCACTTGATCTCATCTGATATCAGACGCTAACGACTATAATCTGGGATTTGGTGCTACAGAAATAAGCTGAATGAAATTGATTTGGATGCTATATTATATGTTTACACCTAAGAGTCAGACCAGCTCTTGCTCACTGATTTCACTAAACAAACCAGCTCTCTCAAGTTTTCCGTTTAGTTTCATTTACCAATCGTGATCCGAGCAGGTGAAATAGAGCCAAAGTTTGTGACAATGAAAACTGTGAATTCAAGTTCAACACAGGTCATTAACCCCATAAATGTCACATCCTCGCACTCATCTCTGGTGCAGAGTAATGTAAACATTATCGTGCACTGGGGACACATTGGCACTTGAGTTACTTTAACTATATTTCATGGTGTTGTTTACTGCTTAACTTTAACTATTTATATGTACAATATCTAAAGATTCTGAAAGCTTTAAGACAATAAAAACCCCCGACATACATCACACACACACACGGCTCTCTAGTTTGAAATGTAATTTAACACAGCATTTTAAATCATGCTGCTGGACTCTTGATACAATACCACAAAGACAGCATCATTTAAACAAATAAAGAACATTTTGCATTATACAGCAGCCTCATACCCTAAAGCAGATGTACTCAGTTTATGTTCAAAACTGTGAGTTTTCTCCAAATTCTAATTTAGTCAGTCTTAAAAAGAGACTTGTTGTTGAAATGTCATGGCACTAATTTTAATCATTCGCCAAAAGACTCAAAATCGTATATCTCAACTGCAAATTATCCAATATGTTCCAAACTTAAAACTTGTGCTTGATGGGAATTTGAGTCTGGAGACGTCCATGTACACAAATGTCACCTGGTGGCAGCAGAAAATCAGCAATAGGTCATTGTCATGGCATTTAGATGACATTTTAACGGGTGGGTCCAAGCACGAGACATGATCGCCTGCCATAAAGTTAGTGCGTAATCTTCACCGCCATCTAGTGAACACAGGAAGTGTTCAGTAAATGGTAAATGGCCTGTATTTATATAGCGCTTTACTAGTCCCTAGAGACCCCAAAGTGCTTTACATATCCAGTCATTCACACACTGGTGATGGCAGCTACATTGTAGCCACAGCCACCCTGACAGAGGCGAGGCTGCCAGACACTGGCACCACCGGGCCCTCTGACCACCACCAGTAGACAACGGGTCAAGTGTCTTGCCCAAGGACACAACGACCGAGACTGTCCAAGCCGGGGCTCGAACCAGCAACCTTCCGATTACAAGACAAACTGCCAACTCTTGAGCCACGATCGCCCCAGTAGGTAAATGACAGCATCCAATCAGCATCCCCTGCTAAAGACAATCATATGATCGTGTGACTCAACAATATGCTCGTGCTGTATGTATTGTAAACCGCACACGCTCAGATGTGCACCAGGGTGCGAGGACCCGCTCATCACTGCAGCTTTAATATAAAATGTGTTTCTTACGTTTTGTGTTGTTTCTTTCAGTTTATTTTAACATTATCTTATGTAACAGGATTTAAATCATTTATAAAATGTATAAACCCCCCAAAAATGATCTTAAATGCTTTTTTCAATTCTTACTTTAAATTTGAAAAAATTGATTTAATATAAACTAAGAACTGTTTAAAGAAATGAGTCATTGAGCTTCACTGCTGTTGTTGCAGTGTGGGGTAAAAAGGGGAGGTATATGAACTTCAAATCACATGCAATCACATTTTAATGTCAGTTTGTTAGTTACATACTGTAGTTGAAGAATGTAAGCATTGTGGTTGACCATCAGATTTTCATGTACATAAGATTTATGATATATTTTGTATGAGACGTAAAAGAAACATGTCAGAAATGTGTGCTGGATATTTGTAATTATATCTAAAGATCCGCAACTACAACTGATCAACTCAGTCATATGTTCATAAATGTGAAGTTTATTAGACACAAAAAGCTCGTGTTAACGTACCGAGTGAGAGTCGTCCTGGTTTTTGTTCGTTCCTGTTTGTTGTCAGGCCCTCAGGCAACACTGCATTAAAAGCAGAGCTGGTTGTGTGGTGCTAATAAGGATATAATCGATATAAATCAAATATAATTTGCGATGGAAATTAAATGATGAGTGTCTTGATAAACAAGTCTCCGGAAAGGAGTTTGACGTTCAGAGCAAACACACAGTTCAAGCCTTGGGGCTCAACCCTGAAACACTTCAGTTACTCTGACTCCACCTCTGTCAGAAACAAGTCAGAGCAACCCTCAACCAACCCCCACCACCTCACATGCACACCTTGTAAAACACTCAGTTACTTTCACTTTATTAATAACATGTTGTCAGCTTTTAATCTCTGGCATTCTCAAACAATCGAACCATCGTTGGACATCTGTGTGAAATGTCCGCTGTAACGTCTGCGTCTCTCTGCTGGACTTTACTGTCTGTCTGCCTCCTGCTCGTCTCTGCAGGTGAGAATAAACTCTTTTTGAATCAAACAGGATTTCCTGAAGAGTTCTGTAAACATTCAGGATGTAAATGATCTCTGAAACTGTTTAAAATCCCTTCGTATGAGTGCAAAATGTCTGGAATAGAGATGTCCACTGGGCTTTATTGCTGTATTTCTGTGTGTATGTGGGAACATATTTATTTCGTAGATGCTTAGATTCATTATATTGCATTAGTCTGATGGCAAATCAATGCAGCTAAATTGAGTTCTAATGCTCAATAACTGGTGTATATTCGGAGTTACAATAAAATAGTTGTTCTGTCCTATTCTATGACCTGACCCTATTCTACTGAAGCTGAATTAGAAGTGATCTGTTCCAAGGAGAAGATTCAGATTTGTCGTAACCATCAGATGACTTTGTTCCAGAAAGAGAGCCAATGAAAACTCTCTCTGCTGCACTCAGTTTTCATCTGACTCCTGTTGCAAGTTTTTCAACTTTGTCATAAGAGCAAAACGTCAAAGCTCGCACTGGATCTTTACGCCTTTACATAAGTTGGTGTAAATCTGGAACAAATAATTCTTGTATTAGAGCTGGACTCAATGTAAGAGCCGAGGCAGCTCTTCTTCTTTTATTAACTGTGGATAATAAGGAACTGTCAGGCTCTTAGTCTGTTACCTTACACTTATGTTATACACAGCAGGCAGGCTTTAATTTAAAAAAAAAACAAACAGCCTGTGTGACACTTCAACAAAACCAACCAGGAAATATTTGTTAACCTAACAAATGCTATCATACAAGCTTCTGAATACAGGCTACAGATGTAAGAGTTATTGAACTGAATTGAACTGTGTTCACACAACGAAGTGCAGTGATTCAATTAAATTAAATTGAAGTGAATTGAATTTATTGATTGTGCTAATGATTTAATGTTTGATATTGTCAAGTAAAAGACACTAAAATTAAATGCATCTGAGGAACTTTTCAGTAGCCTGAACACATATCTGTAAATGTAAATTTTGAGCCCAGGCATCTGAAACCTTGATCATAACAGAGTTTGGTGCAGGAGTTTAGCTTAATCCAGCATCTGGTAAAGTTTAAGCTGGTTATAGAAAAGTGCTGAATGTTAGTGAAAACACAAATGTCATCCATATTCAGATGGACGTGCTGCTCTTCTTCAGTGAGATTCGCTCACTGAACTCAATGTGGATCATATTTTGTCAGACACCCAGCTGATGGTAAACCTCCTCGTACTCTGGTCCCGTTCAGCAGAGCTCAGCAGTCTCTGTCTGACTGGCTGCTGCTGCAGTTACTTTAACCTCTCTGCTCTGTTTCAGACCAGAAAATCATCACAGCGGAGCCGGGACAGACCGTCATTCTGCCATGTCGAGCTCCAAACAACGACATCATTGGTGTAGAGTGGAGCAGACCGGACCTGCAACCAGAGCAGGTTTTTCTTCACCATGATAAGACGTTTGATCCAGTAAACGAGCGTCCGTATTTTGACAACCGGATGGATCTGCAGGACAGACAGATGGAGGACGGAGACGCGTCTTTGGTCCTGCAGAAAGTGACGACTGCTGACACTGGAGTGTACGAGTGTCACGTCTTCATGAGAGGAACAGACCCCAGGAAGAGAGCTAATCCAGACAGTGACCCCATCTGCATCATCCAGCTGAGGGTCGATGATGCAGAAAACTAAATAAAAGTTTAAATAATTATTACGTAGCTTTAATTGTTTCCTCTTTTTAGCCCTTTTTATTTAAAGTTCCTAATCAGCAGCTGTATTTTGATCATATAACAGCTTTACCATCTGCTTCAAATAACTGAAAACACTAATTTAATCTCTTCAGTCAGTTCCTGGGCAGTGAGACGTTCCCCAAATCCTTAAAGTTACACTGTGATCTGTTTTTAAATTTAGAAGAAGGTTTGCTGGATAGTTTTGTGACAGAAGCAATGATAGGAAAATATTTCATCATAAAACTGTTGGTGAGGTGAAGCTGAACTTTGAATCAAGGTCTGTTTTAACGTCTTTGTTAAAGAAGGTAAACGTACCGGTTGGGTCTTACTGGAATCTGAGCTGCATCTGTTTTTCTACAGGAAATATGTCGGAAATGATTGACATGTGATAATAATATATGAGTATCAGCCTGAGGCTGCAGCTGACTGCTGTTTGTCTCTGTGTAGTCTTCACTCTGTGTTGCCTGGAGCTGAAGTCAAGTGCTTTTTAGGTTTCTTTAGAGCTAGATCAGCAGGTTTGCAAGTAGACCTATAGGTTAACATGATCACCTGCTGCAAACACTGATAAGAACTGAGGCGTTCTCATCACAGAAACATCATTTTAATAGCTAAATGACCAGCTAACATCTATTATTTACTGACTGCCAAAGACTGAAAAAAAAAAGTATAGAGTCGGACATAAACAGGACGATGGAAGTGAAACTAGTCCCAGCATGTCATTTAATGACATTCTTGTTGACATCAGGAGTAATGAGAAGTTACGTCAACTCAAAGCTGCTGAACCGCATTCCCTTAACATATCGACACGGTTGCTGTATGTATACAGCTGTGGCAGTTGTATTTATGTTTCATGTTATGTTTTTCAATAATATACACTCCTGTTCCTCCTGTCAGTCAAATCTCTGGGATATTAAACCCCAACTGAGAGCAGATACAAACATATTAATGAATGGTGGTCCTGTTTGTAAGAGCAAGCTCACAGAGTGAACATGACCTCTGACCTCCTGACGGCCTCAAAACTCCAGCTCATTTGTTGAAACTGATTCACTTTTTTTTTTTAACAAATCTGCTACTTTTTAAGAAAATTCAGTCAAACACATTAATGGTCAGTGGTAAAGGCTTGATTATACTCCACAGACAGTGTCTGAGTGCTCATTCTGCACATGTGCACTAAAAGAGCGTTTTCACTGGTTCACTGAAGTCAAATAGAGGCTCTGTGAAACTCAGTGTATTATTGTAGGGTCCACCTTTCAATAGAAAGCACCTTAAAGCGACTGTTGTTGTGATTTGGCACTATATAAATAAAACTGAATTGAAGATGTGACCCTGTGAACGACTCCCCATCTAAACAAGAGGGCCTTATACTAAAACAGATACAGAGTAGGTGTCCTCCTATAGTATAAATCAGTAAGAGAAGGTATGACCTCTCTCGTGACCTTAAGATGTGTGTGCATGCCAGAGCACGCTGAAGGCACACAGAGTCTTTGCAGACTGCTAAGGATCAGATCTCTATCAGTATGCAATCGATTATAAAGCTCTAAGCATATATGAGTAATATAAATATAATATAAACAATATAAACCTCACACTGATTTTGCTCCTGTAGATGAAGACTGTTTGTTTGTTTGCTTGTAGTTTGGTTTCGCAGAGAAAACATGATTGCAGACTAAAGGCCAGCACTTTGTGTTCTTACTCACATTTGAAAGGTCATAAAATGGTTAAAGAAGTCTCAATTATTTGCACAGCCCATTGTTATAATAATCAATAATAAATGAGTTATTGCTAATTTTACAATGAACTGATCCTTTTAGACATATTCACCATGTAATGCACCAGTGTCATCAATAGATGGGAGCAGACTTTAAATGCTTCGCAGTTTTCAGACTCTGGAGTTTATGCTGAGCAGCAACGAGATGTAACTCACACTGACTCACACTTTCATTCTGCTGAAGTTTGTCAGACACAAAGAGCTCTCAGCTCTCTGCTTTCATCTTAACTTAACATCTTAACCTTATATACGTCTCCTCAGACAAAGAACATTTAAAATACAGACAACTGTGACAAAAAATGTAAAGACAAAGAAAATATTGATTTAGTATATCTTTTTATAATATTTTTGTTTTACATTTTTTACATTTTAAATCTATTTGTTAGTTTGTTTTATCAGTAGAACCTTTTAAAAGAAACACAAAGAAAGACCAGAAGCTTGGTTGCAGTTGTTGGTCTGGTGGCTCACGTCTCAGACCTGTGGCGGCAGAAACTGTAAACAAACAAACATCAAGGAGAAAAATAAGCAGCTGTGCACACAACCAAAACTGTCCCTCAGAAACTACAAACATATTTAGAATTATCATTATCAGAGGGTTTGAACAAATAAACAATGGCCTTTATTTCAAAACACAAAGATCTTCCTCCAGAATGTTCACAATAAACATTTGGCAACCAAAGTCTCATGTATATCCTTTTAATGTGAAAGACACCCAACAGGAAGTCCCAAAAAGTTGATTCTGTTCATCTGGACGTTTTCAATGGGAGAAATGTTTCGTCACTCATCCAAGTGACTTCTTCAGTCTCAGCTGACTGCAGGTTGCCCAGTACATGCATGATGACTGAAAATAGCACCACTGAATGAACAATGGACTGTGAGGTTCTGTGTTTTATATAATGTCCCCACTTTTATTTTTAGCTGCCCATCCAAACACAGCAGACTAGGCCCCCTGCTCATGTTGCTGATACTCTTCCTGATCAATTTAAAGGAACAGTTTTAGGAAACAGATTTATCTTCTTTTTACTAAATGAAAATCAGCTGTACCTCTGGGTCTGTTTTCTCAGATGTCTTATGTTCTCACTGCAGCTGGATCAGGGGTAGATGCAGGGTTAGAGGTGGATGGAGGTGGAGGTGTGGATGTAGGTGGAGGTGTGGTGGTGTGTTCCCCTAAAATAAAGCAAACACAGTCATTAAGTTGTCGTCACATTGTGAATGTTGAAAGCTGCAGAAACACAGACAGGTGAGTGTGTCACCTGTGACAGTGATCCAGCTGGATGGAGACTCTCCATGACCGCTGATGTCACACTTGTAGAGGCCTTCATCAGACCTGGAAACATGCTGGATGGTCATGTGACCTGTAGGCTGCTTCCTGATGAGGGAGCCATCTTTATAGAAAGCAGCTGGGAGGTTGGAGGGAGTGGTCTTTGTTTTACAGAGCAGAGTGACGTCATCTCCCTCCATCACAGGGAGGACAGGACTCTGCAGGATCACTGATCCACCTCAACACAGAGACAAACTACAGCATTTCATCCATTTACACACAGCTTCATCAACACTAACTCCACACACTCAGCTTACCAGTGACTGTCAGGTTAACCATGTTACTGATGGGACCCTCTCTGGACTCACACCAGTAAACTCCACTGTCCCATGTAAAGAGATCAGTGATTTTACAGGAAGAACTATTCTTTTTTCCCCAGTCGAGCCCACACAGAGTCCTGTTTTCTCTGTTTGTGTTTCTCCTCAGAGTCCATCCAGCAGAGCTGTCGTCCTCCTCACAGCTCAGAGACACAAAGTCTCCTTTAAAGAACTGAGAGCTGCTGGGACTCACAGTCAGACGAGCTGTGAGGGTTAAAATGAAAATGATCCACACGGAAAAGTGAACAACTCATTTGTTTGATACTGTTTTGTGTTCTGTTTCTTAGTTCCATTTATTCTAAAATCACCTTGTAAAGAAGCACCCAGGGAGCAGAGGAGAAAGCAGAAAAGCCACATTTCTGGAACAGGAGCTCTGACAGCTGATCTGCTGCTGCTGACTCTGTATAATCAATGTAGACAAAATCTGGATTTGTCTTTACTGTGACAGTCAAAGGTGTGTGGGAGGTGCCACTTCAATAGGAACACCTCTTTAACCCAGTGAACTCAAAAACAGGCCTGAGGTCTGCTGCTAAGTCAATAACAGGATCCTGATTGTTTTCAGTGCAGCAGGAGGTGAAAACAGGTTGATGGTGTAATAGAGTGGATTGTTGCCCCCCAGTGGTAAAATACAGAAGTGCCTGTTACAGGGCTAGTTCTTGGTTGACCAATATATAACAACAAAAAAAGGGTAGTTTCTGCACCGCTAAGAAACAACAAGTTAGTGTGTGATGTCCTGCTGTTCAATAAAGGCACCTATCCACGTCCTTCTGTCCTGATCCTTTTAAGAGCCTAATCCAGAATATCACAGATGGGATGTGATGTAATGTGAGTGGTGGTGATGTCAGCAACAGTAAGGTTTTTACATGCATGATTTAACAACCATCGAAGCATAAAGACGCAGCTCTGTGGTTTCAGGTCGGAGCGTCTTCCTCCTCAGCAGGAAGTTGGTGGATGTTTATAATCTGTGGTTTTATGTAGAAGCTGCTGCTGCTGAGCTTGTTGGTGGTTCTTTGATGGAGCTTTCACAGCATTTACTCAGACTGATGAGGACGGTTTCTGATGTGTGCTCAGGGTTTCCGTACGGTGTCTCCAGCTGAAAATTTAACTCATATTTTCTGTCCTTTGTTGGGGTTTGGTGACTCCCCCTAAAACTTTTATCATGCTTGCATCTTCTAAAACCAATAAATTAATTAATTAATTCAGAGCATGTGAGCTAAAGTTTGAGAAAAGCCAAGCCTCTCTATGAAATCTAACATCTGATGTTAAACAGGTTTTATGGGTAACGCTCATGTTTTCTGTGTTAACACAACATGAGAGGACTTTAATTTGATCTATGTGAGGTGAAATGTGGGTCAGGTTCCCTGTTGTCAGATGAAACCCAGCTCAGTGTGAACTGCGCTGTCATTGCTCTAAAAATCTTTGTGTCTCTAAAACGCTGAGCCTGCACACAGAAGTGCATCTAGACTTCACAGACAGCTGAGCATCATGCATTCACACATCCAGGACTGAAACTTTGTCCCTTCTTATTGAAATATTCCACGTATAACCTTCATGTTCATCTCAGCTGTAAGTGGAAACGTTTCCTGACACTCACGATAAAATACTTTCTGCAAACACAATCATGTGGTGCCAGTCTGCACTTTGACAGGTCGTCCAAGCACAGAGTTGTTTATTAAAGCACCGGTTAAAGCTCTGCTGGTCAGTGATCTTTTCCTCGGTCTGTGTCGGTCAGTCTGAGCTGCCTGGACTCAGTTCTACCTAACCCTAGAAGAGAAGTGTCTCCTCTCTCTTTCAAAAATCCAACATATATATATATATATATATATATATATATATATATATATATATATATATATATATATATATATATATATATATATATATATATATGTTGGATTATGTATATTATGGATTATGTATATATATATATATAGGCACATGGGTCAATACATGAGTGGGACACAGAAAGGAATTGGCAAGAATACCAGAGGCGAAACACCAGCTACTGGTAGACAGAACAGTCAGCCGAGACTGCAAGACCAGACTGACCAACCTGTGCACTGCCTGGATTGATTACAAGAAGGCCTATGACTCAATGCCCCACAGCTATATATATATATATATAGTCTTTCTGTGTAGAGTTTGCATGTTCTCCCCGTGTTTGCGTGGGTTCTCTCCGGGTACTCCGGCTTCCTCCCACCGTCCAAAGACATGCCGCTTGTGGGGATAGGTTAATTGGATAATCCAAATTGTCACTAGGTGTGAATGTGAGTGTGAATGGTTGTCTGTCCCTGTGTGTTGGCCCTGCGACAGACTGGCGACCTGTCCAGGGTGTACCCCGCCTCTCGCCCTATGACAGCTGGGATACGCTCCAGCGCCCCCCGCGACCCTGAAAAGGAGAAGCGGAAGCGAATGGATGGATGGATATATATATATACATACATACATACATACATACATACATACCGGGGCTCTAGACGCCTAACTTTTTAAAGTTAGGCGTACCGGCACAAAAGTTAGGCGCACACAAATTTTATAATAATTTATATAATATAATGTGTTTTTCTGGATACACTGTGCTTTTTCAGCATTCAAAGATTGATGACACCGTGTCAGAGCACTGGCTATGAATTTCAGAAGGATCAGGCCTTAACTTAACAGAAAAGTTAGCAATAGTTATTTTCCTATTACAGCTACATCCACTTCTGTCGTGCCTAGGCTGCTCACTAGGGCTGGGTATCATCACTGATTTCTATAATCCATTCGATTCCGGTTTTCAAAGTCCCGATTCGATTCAACTTAGCCTCAGACAGTCAGAAATATTATAATTCTGATCATTTATCAGTACTGACTTCATCAGAATTGTGAACATCACAGCAGATGCCTTTGTGTGAAAGTAACTGAGAATAAAACACAGAAAAATATGAAGGAGATTTTCCTGGTCTGGCTTTTTATAGCAGATAACCTTCAAAATATTCTACAATGTTCTGCATATAAAGTTTAAATTACTTCAGTATTGAACAACAGAAAAAATAGGCTTTCTTGTCCGAGGTCATTTAAGTGAAAAAAAGAAAAGAAAAAGACAGCAGCCACAGCGCTGTAAACAGCGGTAGACTGGTGGGTAATAAGCGAATGAATAATACAGAAAACAGAGATTGGAGATGGGAAACTGTTCTTGAAGTACAGAGAGAGATAGAGAGAGAGCTAGCTGTGCATGAAGTGTGATTTTAATAGTCGTGGAAGCAAAACAGCAAAATTCATGACGACATTGATCAAATGTGAAGCGCAGTTTGCTGCTTCTTTTGCTGCTGGCTCGGTGAATTTTGGTTGGAGAGACAAAACCTGCAGCTCAGAATCAGCGCAAAAAGACGTAAACACAGCGCGGACCGGACGCATCAGAACCGCTAAGCTCCGACAGCGTGTCCGTCTACGGGCCGTCGGGTGAGAAAGCCGAGAACGACAAAGTTGATTCTGATGCGTCGGGTCTGTGTTTACGTCTTTGTGTGGAGTCCGTGTACCTGCTCTCATTTGCTGTTTGGTTGTTGTTGAAATGGTTTTGTGAGCTTTAATCTGAGAATCTGGCGTTTCTGGCAAAACACAGTTATATTTAAAAGTCGATTCAGGATTTAATGAATTGATATCGCTTTATTCAAGCTACTCACCTCCCACTTCCACCTGCACTTTCAACTGGACCACGGCCAATCAGAGAGGTCCCGCCCCTGACTATCTCTGATTGGTTTAGTCCACGATAGGGGCATAATGTGTGTCTGTTGTTGACCACAGGGAAGGTTGCAGATTTTTTTTTTTTTTTGCGATGATAAAATTGGTCTCCAAATAAAATGCTTTTCAGTTTAATTAATATTGGGCCAAATGACAAAAACATTTTGTCTCAAAGCACTTTCTTATTGTAAGGTAAATACTCTACGATAACAAAAAGAAAACAAAGAAAACTCATCAATCATATGACTCCCTATGACCCTGTGGGGACTTTGGAGACAGTTGGGACGGAGAAACTCCATTTCAACAGGAAGAAAACTCCAACAGAACATGCTCAGCATGACTGAATAGAGAGAGGACAGTATTAGCTGGTACTCTCTCACACATGAGCACCTCCAGAGACCTAATCCAGGGCAGGTATGGAGTTATTGGAGAGACAAAGTGGCCGTTGTAATCTGCAAAAGCCAGATCTGTTGCATTGGAGAGACCCTGGAGGGAGTCCTTATGGCGATGCTGAAGAGAGGGAGGCTTCACTGAAATCCCTTCCTGCTGTTACAGGGCGATCGTGGCTCAAGAGTTGGCAGTTCATCTTGTAATCGGAAAGTTGCCGGTACGAGCCTCTGACGGTCTTGGTCGTTGTGTCCTTGGGCAAGACACTTCACCTGTTGCCTACTGGTGGTGGTCAGAGGGCCCGGTGGCGCCAGTGTCCAGCAGCCTCGCCTCTGTCAGTGCGCCCCAGAGCAGCTGTCGCTACAATGTAGCTGCCATCACCAGTGTGTGAATGTGTGGATGACTGAATGTAGTGTAAAGTGCTTTGGGGTCCTTAGGGACTAAGTAATGCGCTATACAAATACAGGCCATTTAAGGAGAAACAATCTGCGACTTCTGATGTATGTGAGACTAAACAGTCTGCTGAAAAAGATGTAACAGCATTGAAATTTCCTGCTCTCACTGCTGCTGCTGAGTATGAAAGCTTCTGTAAAAGGAAGAAACATCTGGCTGATACAGGAAAAAAACACCATTAAAATCCCAATCTGCTAGGGCAACACCCAAGTAAAAAAACACAATATGTGGGGCCCATCTGGCTTCCCTAAGAAGCCTAAGAAATAACAGTTTCAGAAGTGTGGTCATTATAAAAGTGTTTGCGGATATGAGAGCTTATCTACAGATTAAAAGGCTGGGCGTGGGGAATAAGATCGTATGTGCCTGTGAGCCTGTGGATGTTATTATATTTTGCAGTGAAGAAAATATATATATATTTTTTTTTTTTTTTTTGGGGGGGGGGGGGGTCTCTACTCCTCACCCCAGGGGCACTCTATGTGGTCCATATCATTGATGTCCAACCATGACCCAACTTGTACTTCAACATGACGTTCAGCATTTGGATGGGGTAATTTATTGGACGCCATGTTGATGTCTATGACAGGTGCTGGAAATTTACATGATTAATAAATGTTATAGCGTGTATCCACCAAGAAACGTCCCTCCGGGACAATTCGGCTCTCCTGAACCCAGGCTTCCCGCTGATAAAAGGGTGTCAACTGCATTGGGCGACCGTGGCTCAGGGGGATGGGAATCGCATCTGTAACCGGAAGGTCGCCGGTTCGATCCCTGGGCTCTCTGTCCTGGTCGTTGTGTCCTTGGGCAAGACACTTTACCCTACTTGCATACTGGTGTTGGCCAGAGGGGCCGATGGCGCGATATGGCAGCCTCGCTTCTGTCAGTCTGCCCCAGGGCAGCTGTGGCTACAACTGTAGCTTGCCTCCACCAGTGTATGAATGTGAGAGTGAATGAATAGTGGCATTGTAAAGTGCTTTGGGTGCCTAGAAAAGCGCTATATAAATCCAATCCATTATTATTGAGGGGCCAGTTGATCGAATATCTGACTTGGGTTATTTCCAGTGGGAAGATTACTTTTAAAATGTATTCCACTACAGATTACATGCCCCAAAATGTATTTTGTAACATATTCCGTTAAGTTACTCAATGAGAGTAACGTATTCTGAATACTTTTGATTACTTAATATATTGTACTACACGAATGTACTATTGCTGTGTGATTTACTATTTTACTATTACTGAAGGTTACTCCCCATACCAATGCCAACTACAGTGGGGCAAAAAAGTATTTAGTCAGCCACCGATTGTGCAAGTTCCCCCACTTAAAATGATGACAGAGGTCAGTAATTTGCACCAGAGGTACACTTCAACTGTGAGAGACAGAATGTGAAAAAAAAATCCATGAATCCACATGGTAGGATTTGTAAAGAATTTATTTGTAAATCAGGGTGGAAAATAAGTATTTGGTCACCTCAAACAAGGAAAATCTCTGGCTCTCACAGACCTGTAACGTCTTCTGTAAGAAGCTTTTCTGTCCCCCACTCGTTACCTGTATGAATGGCACCTGTTTGAACTCATCATCTGTATAAAAGACACCTGTCCACAGCCTCAGACAGTCAGACTCCAAACGCCACCATGGCCAAGACCAAAGAGCTTTCGAAGGACACCAGGAAAAGTATTGTAGACCTGCACCAGACTGGGAAGAGTGAATCTACAATAGGCAAGCAGCTTGGTGTGAAAAAAATCAACTGTGGGAGCAATCATCAGAAAATGGAAGACATACAAGACCACTGATAATCTCCCTTGATCTGGGGCTCCACGCAAGATCTCATCCCGTGGGGTCAAAATGATCATGAGAACGGTGAGTAAAGATCCCAGAACCACACGGGGGGACCTGGTGAATGACCTGCAGAGAGCTGGGACCAAAGTAACAAAGGTCACCATCAGTAACACACTACAACGGCAGGGAATCAAATCCCGCAGTGCCAGACGTGTTCCGCTGCTGAAGCCAGTGCATGTCCAGGCCCGTCTGAAGTTTGCCAGAGAGCACATGGATGATACAGCAGAGGATTGGGAGAATGTCATGTGGTCAGATGAAACCAAAGTAGAACTTTTTGGTATAAACTCAACTCGTCGTGTTTGGAGGAAGAAGAATACTGAGTTGCATCCCAAGAACACCATACCTACTGTGAAGCATGGGGGTGGAAACATCATGCTATGGGGCTGTTTTTCTGCCAAGGGGACAGGACGACTGATCCGTGTTAAGGACAGAATGAATGGGGCCATGTATCGTGAGATTTTGAGCCAAGACCTCCTTCCATCAGTGAGAACTTTGAAGATGAAACGAGGCTGGGTCTTCCAACATGACAATGATCCAAAACACACCGCCCGGGCAACAAAGGAGTGGCTCCGTAAGAAGCATTTGAAAGTCCTGGAGTGGCCTCGCCAGTCTCCAGACCTCAACCCCATAGAAAATCTGTGGCGGGAGTTGAAAATCCGTGTTGCTCGGCGACAGCCCCAAAACATCACTGCTCTCGAGAAGATCTGCATGGAGGAATGGGCCAAAATACCAGCTACTGTGTGTGCAAACCTGGTAAAGACCTATAGTAAACGTTTGACCTCTGTTATTGCCAACAAAGGTTATGTTACAAAGTATTGAGTTGTATTTTTGTTATTGACCAAATACTTATTTTCCACCCTAAATACTTTTTTGCCCCACTGTACATCTTTAAATTTTGATATAAAATGAGTAACAGTAGGGTGGGCATTAGGTAAGGCTGCACTTTTTCTAGTGACCTCATATAGAAAACTATTTCTGCATCAGTAATGCGTTTTCTTCTTGTCTGTTAATAATCACAAGGAACTGCACATGCTTATTTGCAGCCAGCAGGTTGTTAATGCTATCCATCAAGTCTAAAAAAAAAGCATGTTAATACGTGGAGATCCTGAAGGCTGCTTCAAAATTGATCAGATTGTATTTTAAATATTTGTTCAATTCTCTTCCAAACCCTAGCCTTCTGTTCTAAGTTTTGAGTGTCAACTAAAGTAAAACTAAAACTGTTCTAACATTTCACCTGTTTGGTTTTATTACAATTGGTTTTCATGTAGTGATTGTACTTAACTGTATAAGGCTGATTAGACATTATAAAACAGATGATATGTAAAATCTAATTTTGCCAAAGTGCTTAAGATACCTTTTTTAAATTATTATTTTTTTCTTAAAGAAATCATACATCATGTGCAATTTTATATGTCATGTGTAATTACCATTGTAAATATTCTAAAAAAAATGTGGGAGTGTCCCCCAAAACGGGACAGTGGACCCCTTAATAATCTTTAAACCATCTGTCTTCTCTGTCCTTCTATCTCCATCCATAGCTGGACTGGCCAGCGGCCCACCGGGCAAATGGCCGATGGATTATTTTTTTATTTTTATTTTTTGTAGGAAGGGTATATATAATGAAAGGTGTTGGATTGGCCAGTTGGTCATGATCGACTCTGGGCTGGACCAATTACAGCCGAGGAGGCCGGATGCACCCGCCCCCTTGTTTAGCAATCACGTGATTTTCGCGCATTGCATGCTGGGAACTCGTGGCAAAACAATCCAGGTACCGCATCAAATGCAAGCGTTTGCAGCACCACAAAACGTTCATTCTCCGGTTCCAATACCTTCTTGTTTTTTCTTTGCCGCACAAAAAAGGAATGTACAAAACAAAAGGAGAACAATGCCGGTCCGTACAAAGACAGACTCGACGAAAAGACAAAGAAAAGATACGAGGAAAAAATCAAAGGAGTTAGCGTGCTGCCCAACTTTCACCACGCTCAGATTTATAATTATACGGTTCTTGGAGTGAGTGCATACACTCATGAAGTTTAGTAACTTCAGGTCACTGCAACAAGCCCAGGTACAGTTTACCGACGGATGGGTACAGCACCTTGAAACGCACCGTGTAGAACGAAAGACCATCGTACGAACAAAGGTAAGTTTACCAGTCTCACAAATCGTCGTCATAAATACACATTCGTTAACCGTTTATTAATATAACCTTTGAGCTCAATGGTAATTAATTAGTAGTGGAAATAATCTCTGGTAGCATTACAGAAATGTAGCAGTGACAATAATATTGTATGTTGTAATCGTACTGGACAATTAGTGATACAAAACAACTGTTTTATCCTGTGAATAAAAGTATATGTTTTTGTCAATGTACCATAATAACAGAAGCGAAACGCAATATTGTGTCAGGACAATTCACTATTTATGCACAATAAATAAAGGAGCATAGCGACAATTTCTGTTCAGCGCCAGATTTGCTTGTAACCTATATCACTAATTATGTTAAGAAAAATGACGTATTAACTACTACAAAACTCTGACCTTTGTGGGAATGCTTGGAGCAGACTAACATGTGAGCTGGAGTGTTCTGAGACGTTATATTTGGTATATCCAGGCCATCCGTCGGCTCTTTGTTACTTCGGAAACATGGCTTAAAAAATTTCTCTTCAACAACGTAATCCGATAAAAAAAAAAACGATCTCTTTACCCGTCGGCTTCCCGTGGCTGTCATGCGACCGGCTATTGCAGTTAATAATACAACAGCTTCTTGCCATTTTTGTGTTTCTTTTTATCGCTGTGTAACTGATTTTAATTGAAAGCCTGCGTGCGCTAGTACCTCTTGCCATGAGTTCCCAGAATCATTTGTGGTTTTACCCCTGAATGACGTCACATTTTCAATCTTTATCCTGGTGGGCCGGTCTCTAGTCAAAATGCCCAGGCCGATTTTTTGTCCCAGTCCAGCCTTGTCTCCATCCATGTCCACTGTGAACAACCATCTTTGAACAGAGGTGGTGGTTTACGACACCAACTGTCTGCCATCTATAATCCCGTTCTGAGATCCCTTCCCAAATAAATGTAAATAAATATAAATAAATGCAAATAAATGTAAATGAGACATTGAGTCATAATGGGAATACAGTTGTCCTTCGCTATAATGCAGTTCCCCTTTCGCTGCCTCGCTGTTTGGCTGATTTTTTTTTTTTTGTGTGTGTGCGTGTGTGTGTGTGTGTGCAACTTTGCATGCTTTATTTATTTTTATTTTTTTACAGCACATTGTGTTCTGCATCCTGATTGGCTGTAGAGCATTGTCAATCAATTTCCTCCGTGCCGTGTCTCCTGTTCAGTACAGAATGCTTTCAGCTTGTCAAATTTACATAAATCTTCGATCGCTAGCAGTGTGACTCTGAAGTTCTGTACTGTATGTTTGTAAGTTTTCTCCCCCAACAAAAACAATGTCTCCTGATTACAGTAGCTTTAATGTTCTGACAATCCATCAAGTGTTGCGACTTCATAGCTTAATAAAGTCGTACTAAAACTTCTGACAGATTTTTGAGTGCTGTTTACTATATAAAATCAGTTTGCGGTCAGTAAGCACAACCTGTCATGATCCTGGGTCTTTTGACCCAGCGTTTTAAGTTTGAGTTTATTTTGTTAATTAGGTTATCTAAGTTCATTTGGTTATTAGACTCCTTGTGTTTTCTTCCCCTGTATTTAAGCTTCCCCTCACCCTTCGTGTTTCATGCTGCGTGTCTTATGTTTGTATTATCATGCCTAAGTGTTTCTAGTTCTTATTATTTCCCCCTCGTGTTTCCAACCATGTTAAATCTCCCCTGCTCTTCATGCGTTTCATGTCTGTGTCTTACATTGTCAAGTTCTGGTTGTCGTGTCTAAGTCTGCATGTTTCCTGTTTTATTTTGAAAAGGGGTCTTGTGTTCTGTGCTCATGCGGTTAGTTTTACTCTTGCCTGTGCATCATTATGTTTATCCTAGCCAGCTGTTTCCTCATGTGTCTCCACTTCCCCTAATCACCTCCTGTGTATTCAAGTCCTCTGTTTTCAGTGTGTGATTGTCAGGTCGTCTGTTGTCCATACCATGCCATGCCATGCCATGCTTCCAAGTTTCTTGTCTAGGTTTTTCTTATCGTTTGTTTAGATTCCCCAGTTTAGGTTTGTGTTAATTTTGCTTCAGTTTGCCTTGCCCTTTGTTTGTACCTTTTCTACCAGCCATATTAAACGGCTCACCTTTTGTTAACATTCAAGTTTTGTTCCCTGTTCCTTGGAGTCTGCATTTTGGGTCCTTTTTTCAATTCATACAGTCTGCCCTCGCCAGATTGTGACACAACCAGAATTCATACCTTTAATTTGAGAAAAAATAAAAGGATTTTAAGTGCGTCTTATAGTCCAAAAACATGTTACACGACTGTAGGGCACCATTAATAGTAATTATTATTACTATTCAATTATAATAATTAATAATAAGAATTTGTTAGTTCGATCTTTATTATTTATAGGAAAACATTTATATTTTTATTTCTCTAACTAATATTTGGACTTGAAAATAGGGTTTGTTATTATTAATGGATTGCATTTATATAGTGCTTTTTGAGACCCTCAAAGCACTTTACAATTCCACTATTCATTCACACACTGGTGGAGGCAGCTACAGTTGTAGCCACAGCTGCCCTGGGGCAGACTGACAGAAGCGAGGCTGCCATATCGCGGCATCGGCCCCTCTGGTCATCACCAGTAGACAACGGGTGAAGTGTTTTGCATAAGGACACAACGACCGAGACTGTCCGAGCCGGGGCTCAAACCAGCAACCTTCCGATTACAAGACGAAGGGCCAACTCTTGAGCTACAATCGCCCCTAAAATTATATTTGGTTTCATTCTATAATACTGGACTTATTTTGCTACGAAGGTTTGAACTTTGAGATTGTTTAAACAAGAGAGAAAAGTGTGAAAATGTTAATGCCTGTCTGAGAACAGTGTATAAAGTGTGTAGTGATGGGTTTCACAGCCTTAAATCATCTATAATAATTTTAAAAAATAAAGCTGACTTTGCGGACTTTGCAGGTTATTTTTGGAACGTAACTTCCGCGATAAACAAACAACACTTTACCAGTATGGATAAAGGTTAAATTAAAAAGTACTTTTTGTGCTATTTTACCTTAAAGAGTATTTAACCTTTGGAATAATCTCTTACAGACATATGTTCATAAGATTTCTTTTTTTTTTTTTAAACAAAAAAAATTGTCTGAATCTTACATACAGATATAACAGAGTAGCTTTAGTGTTTTGAGTATGAGTACTTGAGTATGAACATATACAAAATGCAGCAAGATATTTGTAAAAAAAACAAAAAAAACAAACAGTTTTATTGATTATAAAATGAGTTATATCGGATTCATATCAGCATTGGCAGATATCCAAAGTTTTGATATCAGTATCTGACATTAAAAAGTGGTGTGCCATCTCTAAAACATAATATATGAGAGAAGGCATGTCACCGAATCTGGCAGACTGTGTGGAGTTTCATGAATGAACCCAAAGCAGAAGCTTGGAAATCAAAGCTTAATGTAATAAGTAATGTAGTAAGAGTGAGACATTTATTTAGGCTGAAAGGGATACTTAGTTTCCCTGAGGAAACTAAGGCAAAACTGACTGGGAAAACTAAACTAACAGTAAACATATGTATACCTGAACATGATGCACGAAGAACAGAAACATGAAAAACTGAGCAGACGTCCTGACAATGAAAAGATTAATACAGAAGAGAGTAATTAGGAAGAGTGAAAACATCTGGGAAAACAGCTTTGATGAACAGACATAAAGACCCAGAGAAAGAAACACTAAACACAGTACTCGACACTGTCAAAGTAGAAGAGGAAACAACTTGTCACAGAAGCTGGGTGGGAGGAATGCTCAGGGAAACTAGATGTACACAACAGGAAGAGACATAAATAGAAGAAAAGTGGAAACAGTTAAGGGAAAAACCACAACTAACCCAAATAATAGAAAACTAAAACATTCCAACACAAAGAAATCAGAAAAACACCATAAACTCAAAATGCTGGATCAAATGACAAAGAACTACGAAATAGCAGGCCTCTCATTATCAGACACTCAGTCTCTGCATCCTGCATTTGCTTTCATGTTTTGAGATTAAACAGATAACAGTCCAGACGGAAATCTAATTAGTCCACCCTTCATTTCCCAACATCTGTTCTCTAAATCTCACACGAGCATTGTTAAACAGAGAGCCAAACAGAGAGCCCCACTTGAAAACTGGTCCCAGAGTCTTTGACACAGGGTTTTCATTTTTTTGGTCTTTTTTTCTCCATTTTTCTACTTTCGATCACCTTTTGAATATGGCTTATATTTTGTTTTAATTATCTATTTTCTGTTATTTCTTAACAATTTTGTGTCTTTATTTTCTTATTCCTTATGCAAGTTCCTTTCATTGTATTACTTCCCTTTAGCTCTGTGCTCCTGTTTCAATGTTATTTAAGTTTATTCTGTTTTTAGTATTTAGTATTAGTATTTATTTATTTATTGTCACTGTCAAGAACAATGAAATTGCGTTTGGGGCTTCCATACAACCCAAAGAAGAAGAAAATAATAAATACCCCTTAAAACCCAAGTGTACATATTTAACCCAGTGTGACTCCAATGCAATAAGACAATCCTTAGCAATAACATGAGAACCTGACAAGTAATGTTGGTAGAAATTCAGACAAAGACCTGAGAAACATGACAAAGTACAACAGTGCAACCCATTCAATATTATTGTACTGTGAGATATGATATCAGATATGATAGTTATCTATTTAAGAAAGAGGGGGGGGGGGGGGCAGGAGGGGGAAGAGAATAAAGATATGATGCACCAATGCAGACCAGTTCATTGCTATTAAGAAGTTGAATATGGTTATTGTCCGTGAGAGGGGGGCAGAGAGTTCAGGAGCCTCACAGCCTGTTGTTTGTTCATGACTTAATTTTAGTTTTAAAATGGGATTTATTGTCTTATTATTTCTTCAAATCTAACTTTTTCCTTATTCCTTATTTACAGCCTGTAAGATTTTCCTGTTATCTTTAAATAAAAAATACTGCTTCTCGAGTCATAATGATCAGTTTTTTGGAAAATGTGACCTCTGACCTTGATCTTGAATCTCGGCCATGATGTATGGCCTCACACTGTCCATGCTGCTGGATATCTTGACATCTGTCTAGATTCTGTTCATCAATAAATCATATTCATTCTTTCTAATGACCTCTCCTTGTTTAAATGTATTTAAATTCAAATCGATTCGATCCACCATACGATTCAATTTGAATCAGGGAAATTTTTGCCTCAGACAGCCAGAAACAGAAGCGGAGCCAGACATTTGAAACACCTGGGGGGGGGGGGGGGGGGTGTGTTAGAAATTACTGAAAGATTATTAGGCTCTGTTTTGAGTTTTGTTCAAAAAAGAATGACTTCATATAGGGAAAAATATATATCACATATGCAGGACACCTTAAACTTGTTTTTTAATTAAGCAGCAGGGCAGAACAAAGTCAGGGCTGTATCAAGACACGAGGACTAAACCCCAATTCAACCAGACCCAGAACTGGGCCCTGTTTCAGGAAGCCGGTTTAGAAAACTCAGAGTGAAAAACGATACGCAGGGTTGAGTAACCCCGAACTGTCCAACTCGGAATATTCGGTTTCAGAAAGGCTGATAACAATTAGTTCAGTCAACGCGGAGTTGCTTTAACCCCAAGTGAAGCGCGCGGACGAGGATACATAAAGCCCTGATAAGCGGAGCACAGATTAAGCGAGTCACCATGGAGATCGGAGGGAAAGAAGGCGCGGTCAATGTATTTTACAGCGCTTGAGGCCGAAATTCTGATGGCAGCATATGCCGATAACATGCAAATTCCGCGGAAAAAAGTAACACAGCCTCAGCTTCAAAAGAAAGGGAGCATGCATGGCAAAACATAGCCGACAGAGTCAATGCGTGAGTGTTAATTTAAACATTGATCGAGGGATTTCCACCCATTCAACACGTTATTTTATCATATGTTATTTTATTTGTTATTTTATACATTTTATTTTGTGACGTGATGTGAGCGCAGGTGCAACCCAACAGGCCCCAAACGTTCCTGGCAGCAAGTAAAAATGAAATATAAAAATATAGTCCAAACAGGTAAGGTGTAATTGTATTATGAGCCATAGTGCTTGGTCTGTTTGTCCCATGTAAATCAATTGCAGTTAGAGGCTACATTAATTTCCTTTCTGTGAGCACTTATTGAAATTATCTGAGCACATTACAAGTACATATTTGCTTACTCTGTATGCTCAAATGTGACCCGTTATAGCCAACAGATAAAAAGCGGAGGCCCGAAAAACAGGTGGGGGTCCTCCACCACCACCACTCACAGAGGCTGAGCAGTTGGCCCTCAGCCAAAACAGTGGGCGCCCTGTGGCCAAAGGCATCTCTGCGGGGACATCCTCTGAGTCAATAACCCCGCAAGACACAAGTGCCTACATAGGGGGTAAAGTCAAAATAATACATGATGTGCATACATCCTTTCTTCACAGTCACCTTTGCAGTGCTACTCATTCATTTGATAAACTCTTTACCATAATGGATTATTTTGTAGTGAAGTTATTTTCCGACTGATTTTGCCTTCCCTCAGTCTTGGTTGTCTTTGAGAGCATAATGACAATGAAGTGTAAGGTGATTGGTATGTTTGTTAATTGCCATTTGGTCCCTTGTAAGTTATAAGTGACCTGTATAAACCTCATATTCTATCAGTTGATGGTGGTGGTGTACTGCATCTGGTGCAGCCTCCTGTTGAGCCAGACCAACATGCAGTTGTGAGTAATACTCCACAGATTATATGAGTGTACAGTAGAACAGCAATGTTGTTTATTTCTTTACTACAGGAAAATAATGAAGAAACATTGACAGCTGTTACAGAGGAGGAAGCAACAGAGACACTTTATGAGGTTTACATCTTTTAATACTTTATGTACAGGAAATACAGGCGACCAATAAAGCCAGTTGAACAAAAAATCTGTTTATTCTTCTTTCAACATGTTGAGGTGATGGGTCAAAAGAAATGATTGTGACATATGGTGTCTCTGACTGCGCTTCCATCTTGTATGTCCGTGGGAGGGTCAGGATGTTCATGGTTTGGATCACTGCTGATGTTTGGTTCAGAAGGACAGTGTTCTCCTCTAATTGTGGCAATGTTGTGAAGAATCACACATGCCACAATAATGTCACATGCCCTTTCTGGGGTGACCCTGAGTCTTTGCAGGCACTGGAACCGGGCCTTAAGCATTCCGATAGTCATTTCAATTCTGGCTCTTGTCCTGCAATTAGCCAGATTATATCGCTGCTGTGGGCCCGGTTCAGGGTCAGAGTAAGGGGTAAGCAAATAGGGTAAACATGGATACCCCCTATCACCAAGCAAGTAGCCAGTGAACTCTCCTAAGACAGAAGGATACACTTCAGTTCAAATGTCCCTGAAGCAATTGGTCTTTATATATTTTAAAGTATTTTCAACTCACCATGTCCAAATTTTGTGCTCAGTGTACATTCACGGAATATTTGTGAGTCATGGACAGAGCCTGGCCACTTGGCTTCCACATTTGTGATAATGTTGGCAGCATCACATATGATCTTCACAGTGCAGAGAACACAAATTAGCATCCATTACTATAATGAAATAATTTGTTAGTTTGAAATGCTACAGGGAACTATGTACCTGCACATTAATGCTGTGGAAAGACTTCCTGTTCACATAGTCTCCTTCATTTACTGAAGGAGCAATGATTGGAATGTGAGTGCCATCTGTACAGCCAATCACGCCTGGGAACCGTGAGAATAAATGTAAAATTTAAGTAGTAGTTCAAGTATCACCACATCATAAATTAAGTTTTGGTCATCCTGATACCTGCAATTTTGTGGAATCCCTCTTTGATGAATCTTGTGGGTCTATGACCGGGGAACACAAACGAGTACAGGAGACGTTTCAGTGCAACTGTAACATTCCTGACTGCCCGACAGACGGTAGCCTTGGAAACGTGCTCAGCGTCATCAATATTATACAGAAAGCTCCCGTTTGCAAAAAACCGAAGTGCAATACAAATAATATGCAATGAACTGAGAGCATGTCCGCGATGTGTCACATGCGTAATATATGGCCTGAGGATGTTATCCAAATAAATTATAGATTGTGCTGAGAAACGGTAACGTTCGCACAGACAATCATCAGGAAATGATAAAATGTCCAAACGCGCTCTGATCACTCTTTCCCGGCGGAGAGCTCTGCGGAGAATTTGGGCTTCACGATCTACTCGCTCTTCAAGGAAGTGGCACGCCATGTCCGACACTTCCTACTGTCAGGTTTCCGACAAAGAGGCGGGGACAGTCAGGGTTAGTTGTAGTAAACCTGCTAGGGGGCAGGTTAGCTTCACGGCGTGTGTCGTCATAGTGACTCACTCAGGCTTCAGCTGAACTCGCTTTGTGAAACCGAAAACACAGAGTTTTCGTTAACTCAGGGTATACTTACTCAGTTTTTCCACTAAACCGGCTTCCTGAAACAGGGCCCTGATCTGGAATTAAAACAGGACTACAACAGTAACCAAGACAGAACCAGAATCAGAACTAAATGATAGTAGCACTAAAAATCATCATAGACCTGCACTACACTTATTTTTTAATTCTACCAAAGTCCACTATTTAGATTGAGAATAGTTTATATAATTATTTAGCCTTGTTGTGCAAACAAGCCTGCATAACTTAATAAATGTAGAATTTGAAAAATAGCAAACCTAAAAAGAAACACTAGGTACAAGATACATGAGTACCTATGATACGGTGATACTTTTGGTAAACAACCATTTGACTAACATGTGTGTCTCACCTGCTCTTGTTCATCTCTGTTCTGTCCTCATTCTCCTCTCTCTCCCTCTCTGTTCCTCTTTGTGCTGACAATCATCAAATATACAGTTGAAACCAAATATTTACACACTTTTCAGATAGAAACACTTTTTTTTTTTTAAATTGTAACATCAAATCAGACTAAATGTTTATTTTTTTAGATTTGTTACTTCCTCCCCACCATGGTGGAGGCAAAGGTAGGAAGGAGACAGCAACACTGGACAACCACAATCAATGAAGGAGGAAGACCACGGAACAGTTAAGTATCAGGCAGGATTTATTGGTTGCTTGCCTGGATAGCCAAACGTTACAACAGAAAAGAGGTGGGGGAGGAGGACTGGGCGGTTGATCCAAATCAAAGAAATTAATAAAACAAAAAGAGGTCGATTGCTTCCAGGGCCTAACTGAAAGAAAAAGATGCAAAACAAAAGGCCTACCTAGCTACTCGACAAAAGGTCAGTGAAAACATACAAGAGTGGCATCAACCACATAACCTAGTGTGACTAACAGAGTAAAACCTAGTGATGTGACGTTCTGTATCGAGGCTTCGAAGCGTGTGTCGAGTAATGGAGGGGGCGTTTCCGCGAAGCGCGTATCGAGGCTTGCTTCATTTATGGGAGGAGCTGAAAATGATGACGTCCGAAGCCTCGCTGCCCGGCTGTACCACGTGACTGGTTCAGGAAGCGGTTCGAACTTTGCCGCAAATAATCATTTTCCATACTGCCAGCATAAATATACACAGTATACTGCCATCACTACAATATAGATGTTTTACACACTCCTTTTGTTGTTGACATTTACAGGCTGTGTGCAAAATGCCACACTCTTCAAATTCATGCCAACTAATATTTTTACGTCCAGTAGGTGTCCTGCTAGAGCAAATGAAGCTTCAAGAAGCTTCGCGTTGGGGTGAACCAATTGGATGAAAAGCTTCAGTGCTTCATGAGGCTTCATCTGCCCATCACTAGTAAAACCTACAACCAGTGTATAGGGTACCCCAGCTTACCTGTCCAGCCTCCCACCACACACAATCTAAAGAAGCCTGTTCACAAATGTTTGTCAAAGCAGAAGCCAGCAGCCCACCAGCTGGTCAGGGAGCTGCTCATTTGTAGTAATCCTCAGCGTGTGATTGGCCAACTGGGCCCAGCCCAGCCAATAGACACATGCCAATCAACATCAAAATGGCCAATAGGTGGAGGCTTGACACCTGAAAGATAAATAGAACACAAAAGCAAAGCCACACCTCTTGGCACATAACACCCCCACCCTTTAAGGACCAAACTCAGGGTTTGGTGACCTCTCTAAACAGCACGGGAGAGTGCGTCTGCTACAATGTTTTCTGAACCTTTTTTGTGATGGATATTGAGGGTATAATTCTGAATAATCAGTGACCAACGCATAAGCCGCTGGTTGTGATTATACATTCTAGAGAGGAAAACTAAAGGGTTGTGATCTGTGAATACTTGAACTGAACTCTGACCTGACTCTGTATAGACTTCAAAATGTTGCAAGGCCCACAACAAAGCAAGGGTCTCCTTTTCAATGGTAGAATACCTGAGCTGATGTTTATCAAACTTCCGAGAGAAGTAACTCACAGGATGGTCAATGCCATGGGTTTTGTGTTCGTCTTGATGCATTCTAAATCATCCAGGGAAATAAATCTCCAAAAGTCACCAACTTGGAGTGTTTCAGTTTGCCATCTTAGGGAGAAATCAACACACATGGGTGTATGTCCTTTGTTGCTGAGATTTATTGATAAAAACAGTACAAAAAACCAACCATTTGTACACATATTTACAAATAATAATAAAAAGTGAGTGAGTACATTTCAACATTTTCAGCAATCACTCACAATCCTGGCACTGCCATGGTATCTGTAGTCTGCATTTACCACATGTGTATCTGTAGCAGTGAACACATCGCACAGTGGCATGATTGTTCTTGCAGTTGTGTTTGACCTGACACATGGCTCTTTTTCCAGGGCTAGGTGTGGAGGGTTGTGTCCAAAGCAACTGTTCTTTTCTTTTCTTTTCTAACCCTCCAGCAGTTTTGTAGGAATGGGGTCTAAAAGACACGTTGATGGTTTGGAGGAAGTAATTATTGAAGTTAACTCAGAAAGTTCATGAAGTCATTACTAGTTAACGTTAAAGGGATGGTTGGCTCAAAAGAGCTCTGACTTTTTGTCAGCCTGGCTACAGTGCTGAAGAGAAACCTGGGGTTGTTCTTATTTTCTTCAATCAGTGACGAATAGTAAGATGTTCTGGCTTTGCGGAGGGCTTTCTTATAAAGCAGCAAACTATTTCTCCAGGCTAAATGATGATCCTCTAAATTTGTGACACGCCATTTCCTCTCCAGATTACGAGTCATCTGCTTTAGGCTACGTGTTTGAGAATTATACCACGGAGTCAGGTACTTCTGATTAGAGACCTTAGTTTTCACAGGAGCTACAGTATCCAGAGTTGTACGTAGTGAGGAGGTGAAATTATTAACACGATAATCGACCTCTGTTGGGGTAGCGTTCAGATAGCTGCTCTGCTCTATGTTGGTACAGGGCATTGAAGATAAATACACCTAGACATCGAGGGCTAGCAGGAGGGACTATGCGCTTATCTGCTGCTCTCTGGCAGGTAGCTCCATGCCCTCCTGGGTTTTAAATGCACCTTAGAACACACATGCATCAACATTACAATGAGCGGGTGGAGGGAGGTTTGGAGTCTTCACTCACCCCCATTCTCTGCGGCCTGCTGGAGGGGCTAGGAGGAGGAGTTGGCTGCTGGCTCCGACTGCGGTCTGGAGTGTGGGGCCTCCCTGCTGCTGCGGAGTCGGGGCGGTCTGCCTCCCCCCACCGCAGGGAAAAGGGTAACACCACCTGGGTCTGGGTGCAGTTCCCCCCCTCCAGGGGCAAGGGTACCTAGACCCGGTTCGTAGAGTACGCTTGGGGAGTGTGATCGTGTGTACAGCGTCTCTTTATGTCTGTCTCCACGTTGGTTGAGTGTGGAGTGAGTGCATATGAGAGCATGAGGGTGGGAATGGATATTTGTATCTGCATGTGCCTGTCTGTGTCTATATGTCAGATTGGGTATCAGACGCCACCTCTCTGGGGACATCTCAGGCCCTCCAAGGTTTGGAGGCCTATCTCCCCCCACCACCACTTCCCCTGCCAGTGGCGGACTCCCTCAGACATCGGTGCGTTGGTGGTTCTTTGTGTCTGGGGATGGGCGTCCAGGTACACACCGGCTCACTCCTTGGCGGCCGCTTATCGGGGCCTGGAGCCTGGGGCTCGCTTGGGCCACTTCAGAGGTGGGGTGCCCCTGGCCTCTCGGCCTGGGGCTCGGTCACTCAGGCACAGCTGGCTGCCGGCGGAGTTCACGGACACGTCACTGCAACCCCCCCTGGCTTCTGCTCCGCAGCCCTCATCTGGGACTCCCCTCAGCTCTTTCTGGGACAGTGGCGCAGCTGCCCCTCTGTTGGTCTTCCTTGGTCTCTTGTGTTCTGGGGGCCTCTGGATGTCTGGAGTTTTGATCTCCTCCATACCTGCTTCATGCCCTGGAGGACGGGGCTGTGGCCCCCCCACACCCTCTAGCAGATCATTACATGAAGGAACCTTTTAAAGAAACAAGCGCGTCCATGCTCACAGGTGTACACACGGGTGATCACACCCACAAACTACCGTAATTGTCGGGCTATAAGCCGCTACTTTTTGCACAAGCTTTGAACCCTGCGGCTTTTAGTCAGGTGCGGCTTTTCTATGGATTGTCCATGAGCGGATTTGTTTTGTTTGTTCCGCTGTTGTACGGCACTACGTTGCCTGGCGGAAGGATCGGGGTTCAAGAGTGGTATGTTGGTCACATGTCCATCCGCCAGGCAACGTAGTGCCGTACGAAGTAGCGCGAAAAACGAACTTCAAAGTAGCACTACGCGTTCAGCTGGAGGCGTGGATGATGAGCGGCGATAAACTTGCGAAAAGCAAGTTATGCCCAACTCCACCATTGGATTCTGACAGCGTGGAAAAGTGTGAAAACATCCACGATCACCAACGGATTTCGAAGGGCTGGACTGCTGCATGATGAAGAGGAGGACACCGCCACGGCCCTTCAGAGGGTGTTCGACTCTGACACTGACAATGACAATGAGGATTATCTTTGGTTTTGAAAGTGACAACGAAGGAAAGAAGCTGAGAGTGGATGACGAAGCCATCCTGAGCCTGTTCGTTTCCGACACTGGAGAAGAGGACTTTGGTGGTTTTAGTGCGCAGGAAGAAGAGAAAGATGGTGGTGAATGACTGACTTTTCTTCTTGTTAAAGCCGTGTCACTGCACCTGAGCCTAAAAGGTAGTCCGAATCTATTTTTCTGGTGTGCTGTAGGTTACTGTTATGTACTACATTTGTTACTCATTTATGAAGCACAGTACATGTTTTGTACTTGTAATTACCGCTACTTGTACATATACCTAAAAAGTTATGCAAATATGTACCCATCACTTGTTTTTCAAAATATTAATAAAAGTGATGTCTCCAAACAGCCATCTCTTTCCTGACAATTCGCTTTGTGCATATTCTCTTACATATGATAAGTCAACATTGAAACACCTGCGGCTTTTGGTCAGGTGCGGCTAATGTATGTACAAAACAGGATTTTCCCCTGATTTTAGCTTGTGCGGCTAATATTCAGGTGCGCTCTGTAGTCCGGGAAATACGGTACACCCTTTTTGGCTCCTACCTCAAAGCACACTGTGTTCTGTTGATCTTATGTGCTGCACAATAATGTTTAATATTTAGTATTTACTGTCATATTCCCATATATCATTGTGATGTTGTTAATTCTATTACTCTTGTTCTCTTCTGCTTGTTTTCTTTTTTCTTTCTCAACAGGTGACCCAGGTGATCGATATATGCATTTTTTATTTCTTTTTTTTTTTCTGCTCATTCTGTTGGTTTTTGTTTTTTGCCCTTCCCCCCGTCCCTCTTCTCAGCTGTTTCTCTTTCCCTCTTTCTTTCTCCCCTTCTTTCCCCCAGTCATGTCTGTCCCGTATTCAGCAAAGTGAAAATAAAATAAACAATAAAAGGTGAATCAAATGGACCATTAAAAAAAAAAAAAAAAAAAAAAAAAGGGATGTCCATCCTGGGACAGGATGATTATGGGGTTTAAATTCTGGTTAGCCACATCAGGAGAATAGATCGGGAATGGTGACACCTCCAGATTAAAGTGATCAGGGAAGGTGGTACTGTGATTAGCTACAAACTGGACACTTTTGAAGCTCTGAGGAAGAAAACGGTTCCTGGTCAAACTGTGATCCATCATTGATAATCCTGACCACCTTGTGCACTACTTGCTGGACATGCAGAGAAGCAAATTCTGGCTCGGTCACACTACAGTAAAAATATGAATCTATCTTTAACTAGGAACAATTGTGGTTGCTCAGTGATGTTATTTGTTTAGTTTTTGGGAGATTATTTCAAGTAGTCGATTTGACCGCCCAAAATCTGAGCATGTAAATCTCATATCCTCTAGGAGGTTGCCAGACATGGGCCATGTTGCCATTTTGCAGTTAAATCTAACTGCATTTGTAGATGAATTTCAGTTTCAAATCCACGAGGTTCTGATTGGACTCTTTAAGTATACTAGTAGGGCTGCATGAAACTTGATGCAGTTGAGAATTTTAAAAGCAAAGGAAAAAAAAGAGAAGAAGAAGAAAAAAGAAGAAGAAGAAGAAAGAAGAAAAAAAGAGAGAAAGAAAAGAAAAAGAAAAGAAAAAAAAACTTCCTGTTTTATGATTTCTCTCTTTGCTGGACTAACCCGATAAGCGCGCTGTTTGATTGGTGTAGGGTTAGTCAGCGCCACATCATGTTTTATGACAGTGGTTTGAGATGGGATGTCATTGAACAGAGATGGGAATCCTGATATGAGTGTTATGATATCATTGCTCTGTTCAGCAGGAAGATGGGACAGGTATTGTGGTAGTGTTGACAATATCACAGAATTACCTAGTCGAGCACTTTGAGGCTCAGCACCTCGTAACACCAACCCATCTTCATCTGGAGTAATCTCCACCTTGGATACAGAAGCCATCGGAGATGTAACCACTTGCTTTTGGACCACAGGTGGCACAGTTGAAGGTTCACGAGAGTTGTACAGCTTCATCATGTTGACATGACACACCCGAGTAGGACGTCTGCGATCCGGGGTCTGAATAATGTAGTTGGTCTTGCTGAGTTTCTTCTCTACAACATAAGGACCAGAGAATTTAAAGGAAAGAGAGGAGCCGGGCACCGGAAGGAGAAGGAGCACTCTGTCACCTGGCTGAAATGAACGGTCAACAGCCCGCTGATCAAAGTGTCTCTTCATTTTTGCTTGTGAAGTGGCTAGTACATTCCTTGTTAGGGAATAAGTCCTCCTTAACCTGTCATTTAGTGTTTTGACATACTCTGGAAGGCTTTTGGTGTTATCAACTGGATTAGCCAGCCTCTCTTTAAAAACCTTTAAAGGACCCCTCATCTCACGCCCAAACACAAGTTCACTGGGACTAAATCCCAGAGATTCTTGGGTTGCTTCACGACACGCAAATAAAACAAGTGGAACACTTTCATCCCAGTCCCGTTGAGAACTATAACAGTGTTTCCTTAACATGGACTTCAAAGTCTGATGAAACCTCTCTAGCGCCCCCTGACTTTCAGGATGGTAAGAACTCGAGGTTATGTGTTCAGTGCCTAATGTTTTAAGGGCTTGGGCAAATACTCTCGACTTAAAGTTATATAAAGTGTGTGTATATATATATATATATATATATATATATATATATATATATATATAGGCACATGGGTCAATACATGAGTGGGACACAGAAAGGAATTGGCAAGAATACCAGAGGCGCAAAACACCAGCTACTGGTAGACAGAACAGTCAGCCGAGACTGCAAGACCAGACTGACCAACCTGTGCACTGCCTGGATTGATTACAAGAAGGCCTATGACTCAATGCCCCACAGCTGGATACTGGAATGCCTAGAATTGTACAAGATCAATGGGACCCTAAGAGCCTTCATCAGGGACTCAATGGGGATGTGGCGTACAACACTAGAGGCCAACTCCAAGCCCATAGCACAAGTCACCATCAAGTGCGGGATCTACCAAGGAGATGCTCTGTCCCCACTGCTTTTCTGCATAGGCCTGAACCCCTTCAGTGAGATCATTAACAAGACTGGCTACGGATACCGACTACGGAACGGAGCAGTTGTCAGCCACCTCCTGTACATGGATGACATCAAGCTGTATGCCAAGAGTGAACAAGACATCGATTCACTGATCCACACTACCAGGCTATACAGCAATGACATTGGAATGTCGTTCGGACTGGAGAAGTGTAGTCGGATGGTAACAAAGAGAGGGAAGGTAGTCAGAACTGAGGGGATTGAACTACCAGAAGGCAACATTGCAGACATAGAGGACAGTTACAAGTACCTGGGGATCCCACAGGCGAATGGGAACCATGAAGAGGCCGCTAGAAAGGCTGCAACCACCAAGTACCTGCAGAGGGTCAGGCAAGTCCTGAGGAGTCAGCTGAATGGTAAGAACAAGATCCGGGCCATCAACACGTACGCCCTGCCCGTGATCAGGTACCCTGCTGGGGTAATAGGCTGGCCAAAGGAGGAGATAGAAGCCACTGACATAAATCAGAATCAGAATCAGAATCAGAATACTTTATTGATCCCTGGGGGAAATTATTTTTTGTTACAGTGCTCCATTTTAAACCAACATTAAGACAAGACAGACAATACACTAACTAAGAATAGTACAATATATACATATATATACATACATAAGTCACTCATAAATAAATAGTTGGAAAAGAAACATGTGTAGCTGTAGCAGCAAACAGTGTGTTAAGTGGATGCGTTGTACAGGGAGATGGCCACAGGCAGGAAAGATTTCCTGTGTCGTTCAGTGGTGCTTTTCGGTAATCTCAGTCTCTCACTGAACGTGCTCCTGTGACTGACCAGCATGTCATGGAGTGGGTGGGAGGTGTTATCCAACATTGTCTTTATTTTGGACAACATCCGCCTCTCCGACACCACCTTGAGGGTGTCCAGCTCCATCCCCACAACATTGCTGGCCTTACGGATTAGTTTATTAAGTCTGTTGGCATCTGCGACCCTCAGCCTGCTCCCCCAGCATGCAACAGCATAGAGGATCGCACTGGCCACAACAGACTCGTAGAAAATCCTCAGCATTTTCTGGCAGATATTGAAGGACCTCAGTCGCCTCAAAAAATAGAGACGACTCTGGCCCTTCCTGTAAAGTGCTGTGGTGTTTTTAGCCCAGTCCAGTTTATTGTCAATGTGTACTCCAAGGTATTTATAGTCCTCCACATTGTCCAAACTGACCCCCTGGATTGAAACGGGGGTCAAGTGTTTATAAAATATAAAAGATTTAGTTGAGTTCTAATTCAGCCTGAGCTCGTCATCTGTGCTGAGAACAGGAAGATCACATCACGTACAGACTCACTGTCATCATGGACATGAACCCATGTCTGAGTAATTTCATTTTACTTTGTCGATCAGAGAATCCTGTTTGATTAAAAACAAGCTCAGTCTCACCTGCAGAGACAAACAGGAAGCAGAGAAACAGTGAAGACCAGCAGAGAGACACAGAAGTTACAGCAGACATTTCTGCTTCATGCACACTTAGATATTTAGAAGTGTCCAAAGGACGGTTTTCAGAGAGAGGGGGGTGGAAGGGTTGAACTCGGATATCAAACATTTATCTATCTCATCCTCTTAATGTTTTTGGTGGTGGATGATAAAGCAAATGTGAACATTTACATTACTGAAACCTGAGCAAAATTGAGTATTTTGGTCTAAATAACCCAACATGGGATGTCCACATATGTGGACGCCAGGTCCTAGGAGGTTAAAAAAAACAGATCACTGACCAGCAGATCTTTGACAAAAAAAACCCTGTACCCAGACGGCCTTTCAAAGTGCACACTGGCGCCACACGATCAGACCTTTGACCACGAGGACAGTTTGTGCTTGCAGTGAAAGATCCAATCACAACTGTCAGGAAACTTTTCCACTGATGGCTAAAATGAACATGAAGTTGTTTCAGGAATATTGAATCACATTAACAGTTCAAACCTTCACTATGGATGATGTTCGGCTCTCTGTGAAGTTTGGGATGTTTAATGAGTGCACTGCTTAGTCTGAGCTGACTGTCATCTGGTAGCAGGAAAACTGTCCCAAATTAATAATTTCATTGAAAATGTGCCCAAATTAACTACAATTTTAAATCCATTCATATAGAGTCAATTCAGAAACAATTAATTCAATTCAATTCAATTTATATAGTGCCGAATCTAGTGAGGAGGTAAAATTATTAACAAGAAAATCGACCTCTGTTGGAGTAGCGTTCAAGCAGCTGCTCTGCTCTGTGTTGGTACAGGGCATTGAAGATGATAACAGTGGGTGGATTATATTCTTAAACTTAGTTACAGCGCTTTCAGAAAGACATCTACTGTGATAAAGTCTACTCTCCACTGCTGTGTAATCAATTATTGTAAATGTAAATGTTTTCAGGAAATGATCAGACAGGAGAGGGTTTTCAGGAAACACTGTTAAATGTTCAGTTTCTATGCCAGATGTTAAAACAAGATCTAGAGTGTGATTAAAGTGGTGGGTGGGTTCTTTTACAGTTTGAGAGAAACCAATTGAGTCTAACAACAGATTAAATGCCATGTTGAGGCTGTCATTTTTAGCATCAACGTGGATGTTAAAATCACCCACAATAATTATTTTATCTGAGCTCAGAACTAAATCAGATAAAAAGTCTGAGGAATCTGACAGAAACTCTGTGTAAGGCCCAGGTGGACGATAGATGATAACAAGTAAGACTGGTTTCTGAGCTTTACAGCTGGGGTGGACGAGGCTAAGCATCAGGCTTTCAAATGAATTAAAAGTCGGTCTTGGTCTTTTGTTAATTAATAGGCTGGTGTGAAAAATTGCTGCCACACCACCCCCTCGCCCTGTGCTTCGAGATTTCTGGTAGTTAGAATGGCTCGGGGGTGTTGATTCATTTAAACTAACATAATCATCCTGCTGCAACCAGGTTTCTGTAAGGCAGAGTAAATCGATTTGTTGATCAATTATTAAGTCATGTACTAACAGAGACTTGGAGGAGAGAGACCTAATATTTAATAATCCACATTTCACTGTTTTACTCTTTGGTTCAGATGTGGATACTGTATTGTTCTTTCTTTGTGATTTTTTATGTTTAATTTGCAGTGCCTCAATAATGCTATGCTTTTTAGTAATAATAATAAGTGTTATAAAGTTATATAGAGTAGTATTGAGTGGACACAGTCCTGAAAAATAAAGGCATTACACTATGTGTCCTTGGGGAGTAGAAAGCTGCAGACTCTCACTCACACTTGCCTGGGAAAATGTAGATAAGAGGGAACCATTTTCTGTGGAGAATTACTGTCATGCTGTTGTTTAGACTAGAATGAGAGAGCTTCTGTAATAAAACTGTCAGGGGAGCACCACCATTTTAAGATCTGCGGCAGCTTCTAGATGTAATAAAGTGTTAAATGGCGCTGGAGTCTATCCCACGTACAATACACTTTAAAAATATATATAAGCTCGACTTTAACTCCCATAAATGTTTATACATTACATGTCTACATTACCTATCATGGTCTCATCAGGTATCTCATATCATCTTGTTATTGTTATGTTATGCTCCTTTGATATTTTGCTAGTTTGCGTGTTCTTTTTGTTTTTCTTTATATTTTGTCAACCGATACTTTATCAAATGTTTACTCAAGTATTTTAGACACTAGTAGCTATACTTCTACTTAAGTAAAAATGCCTGCACCTTTTGCCACCTCACTTGCCACGTTTCTTCAGTTTGTACAATTTTTTACATTGACACACTCAACGTTTTACATGTTATCCTTGATCACAGTACTAAACAAGTTAACTTTCTTGACATCAAAGTAACCCAAAAAGAAAATATATGTCCAGTTCTCTTTACTCCAGACCTGCTGATCGGAAAACATTATCCCATGCTGCAAGTTTTCATCCTATCCACCTCCCAATAAGTTTTCCTGTAATGATTTCCAATAGTACAAGTAGCTTTGTAGTGTAGAACATGATCTCTCTCACTCTCTGTGTCTCTAAAATCCAACAAACTTGCAATCACCTCTAAACAATGGGATTAGTTTCTGGCTGTTTTTAACATGCAACACCATGTAACACGTGGATGCTAGACTCTTTTACCTGGAAGTCTTCCTAGCCCCCAACCCCCACCCTTTACTTCAAAACATTGTGTCATGCTGGAAGGTTTTTATCCTATCCAACTCCAAAAACAGTTTACCTGTAAGCCAACATATTAGACTTAAACAAATTTGTGAAATTCCTGAACATACTCTACTGGCTTGCAAATGGTGAAAACATGGCACAGTCTTAGCAGCAAATCAGAAATGTTGGTGAATTTTAAAAAGGAGTTTAAAATTCAGGTTTGGCATAGACACAGACTTTATTAATGCCACACTTGGGAAATTCACATGTTAAAGGAGCACAACTGTTGGCTCTGTGTTTCCACAAGCCCCGCTGGTTTAGAGACTTATTCATCATGAAGAAAACAAGACAGTCAGCGATCGATCGATTTACTTGCAAGGGAGGCCTCGTCGGTGTCTACCACACAATTACCCCAACGACGGCCTCCTCTCGCTGCCTTTTATTGGGAAAACAGTTCACACAATACACATCACAGCAAAAGCAACGCCCACATGGTTCTAAGACAAGACACTGTATGTATATGTGTGAACATCTGTATGCATGTGTGTGTGTGTGTGTGTGTGTGTGTGTGTGTGTGTGTGTGTGTGTGTGTGTGTGTGTGTGTGTGAGTGTGTGTTTGTGTGACCTCCTGCTGACCAAAAGGGTCATAAAAGCAGGAAGCAACATCACAAGAAACAGATCTTCCAGATAGGATGTATCTGCAATAAAACACTACAGCCCCCCACCCAGAACCTCAAGAATATGGAGAGGGGGACAAAAGGATTCCTTTCATCACAGAGTTAAAACAATGTAGAGATGGTAAGCATAAAAATGACAACATTTAACAATTCACTTTAACATTTCCCTTCTGTTTTGTTATTTTTATGCTCCAAATTATTCCCCTGTAGTATATTCTTAGCCTTCAGAATCAGAATCAGAATCAGAATCAGAATGGGGTTTATTGCCAGATGTTGAGGTTTACAACATTAGGAAATTGCTGCGGTGCTTCAGTGCAAACAATAAGATTCCAACAACAACAATTCCACCTCTTGCTTGACATTTTCAGCGCAGGCATCATTTATACACAGGCTTCTGTCATGTCAGTAATTTCAGTCATTTCGTATTGTTGTAAAAGTACATAATTAACAAATGTATTAGAAATCATTTTAGTTAGAATTGATCTTATACACGGTAAAATGCATCCTATACATAAGCAAATCAATGTCAACAGTCCAAAAACAGGAGTTAATATTTTCAAAAGAAGATGCACCAAGGACCAGACATTAACCAAACTCTCCAGCCTTGTGGTGCATCTACTCCTGTCGTGCGATTCATCATGTATTTCTACAAGTAAACAACTGAATGTAAACAGTTAAACAAGAAGAATCAACATTTTCAAAAATCATATGTCACTACAATCCAACTGTATACAGACAAAGGCATTCACACAGATCAGTTGACTTTATTGTTTGTCCATGTGGCTCTCAGCTAACTTCAAAGCTGTAGCCTGGTCAACACCCTCTTTATGACTCCTATCAACCCCCCAAATCTTCTCACTGTAGGCATCCTGTGGGGGTTAGAGTCAACTGGTGAATTATCTGCATTTACAACTCTTCTCCTGTCCTGTTGTCACCACAGAAAAAGCTTTGTAAAGGAAATTGGATCAAGGTGTTTTGATCTTCTTGGCTCAAAACCTCAACCAGCTTAGAGAAGTGTTCATGATGTAAATGTAGACAAAAGGCTTCTCTGTTACATCCTTCTTGCAGAGGACAAAAGAATAGGTGATGTTGCACAAATTCCATGGTAAATTTCCAACTTGGGTTTGTGGGTGATATGAACAATGATGTTTTTAGTGTTATCCCTAGATGTTGTGCCATTAATCCAATCACTTTATTTACAAAATGTGGACCATTATCACTATAAATGGTTTCCAGAATCCCGGATGATATTCTTACATATTGCTTTGGCAACCAAAATGGCATCTGCTTCCCTAGTTGGGACGATTTGTACACACTTTGAAAAAGGACACACTATCACTAAACAGTACTTATAGTTATTACAGTTGGACAGCTCTATAAAGTCCATGTGAATAACTTGAAATGGGTGACTGGGTCTGGGGAATTCCCCTCTCTTAGGTCTCAAATTACCCTGAGAATTGTGCTTGAACATATCATACATGACCTGCAAAAATCTTTTTAAAGGTATTTAATCCTAGAGTATAAATTACTTCTGCCATCATTACTCTCCCTCCTGTTGCTACATGGCATCACCCATGGCTCAAAATAGCAGCAGTCTTATATAAATTCTAAGGCAGTATTAGTTTATCACACAGACAATAACACCATCTTAGTTAGCATATTGTCTGTCTTGTCTTAATGTTGGTTTAAAATGGAGCACTGTAACAAAAAATAATTTCCCCCAGGGATCAATAAAGTATTCTGATTCTGATTCTGATTCTGATCTTGCAAGCTCGCTCCCTTTGTGAGCCACAACTGTTTTCCTGCAGTAGGTGAGTGGGCCTGCATGTCTGCCAATACATCTTGTATAATAGGCAATGTCCGCTGATGTTGCACTGCTAAAATGTGAACACCATGTTCTCCTAAAGCTGCCTCTTTTGCGATCTTATCTGCAAAAACATTCCCTAATGCAACTGGATCTTTCCCTCACATGTGTGCTGCACATTTACAAACGGCAATTCTACTGGTTAATAACGCTGCCTCCAGCAGATTTTGCAAGAGTTTGGTGTGTTCTACAGGTTTCCCTGCAGAGGCTGTCACACCTCGTCTCACCCACTGCACTGCAAAGAAATGTAATGTAGCAAATGCATATTGGCTATGAGTGTATACTGTCACATTTTGTTTCTCTGCAGCTTTACACGCTTCCGTTAAAGCTACTATCTCTGCTGCTCAAGCAAATATGAAACATGCTAGTTGTCATGCATAGATAACTTTCTCACTATCTACAACAGTAAAACCTGTTTTAGTCTGTCCCTCTGCTGTTTTAAAACTCAAACCTTTAACAAACCAAACCTTTCCCTCATCAAGTGGCACATCTGTTAAGTCATCCCTTGGCTTACACTCCTTCTCCACGTGCTCACTACACTCATGAGAAGTGCCCTCCTCTTTCGTTGGCAAAAGGGTTGATGGATTCAGAATTGTGCACCACTTTATGGTTATGTGTGGTTGTGAGAGTAACAATGACATTAGAGACAAGTGTCTTGTAGGTGACAGAAATGTAAGTATAGTCTGCAGCAGTGTTGGTCAAGTTACTTGAAAAAAGTAATCAGTAACTAATTACTGATTACTTCCCCCAAAAAAGTAATCCCGTTTGTTTACAGATTACTTATTTTCAAAAGTAATTAATTACTTAGTTACTTAGTTACTTTTTAAAAACACGATTTACAACCTGAAGAGGTGATAAAGCGATAGATCTTTCAGCCCAATTCTACTTTTTCTACATAATCCATCATACAAAATGTAATCAAATGGAAAAGTCTCTTTTTTAACTTGTTTTATCAGTTTTAATCTTTTAACTTTATGCATCAAGCAAAAATTTAATTATATGCAACATTCTCTGACTTGAATAAATTTGTTTAACATTTAAACCTATTTTCTGCACATTCCAGCACATAAAATAAAATATTTTTTGTGTTTACACTCACTCTTTCAAATAGATGCAAGTAAAACACAGCAGAAAATAAATAAAGTCAAAGACTCAGCGGTCCTGTTGCTCTATTTTCACCTGTAAAGCAGGATTGGGGTAGGCGGAGGTTTACCCTGGTGCAGGTGTGCCGCGGTCAGTTGAAGAATCCGAGTTTCCCATTACGTCGTTGCGCACTCGGTGCTTGTTTGGAATTTTAGGGGGATTTTTCGCTGTAAAAAGAAGTTTTCTTCCCACGCACGATGGACGCTAATGTTTTTGTCACTTTTTATGGAATCAAACTCAAAGTAAGGTCAGTACTTCCACGCTTTAAACACTGCACTCTCATACTCTCTCCCGCACTCGATATGTGATCCATTGTTGATCTGCACACAGCTGTTGTCACTAACGGCGCACTCGCTTACGTCACTGTCGTGAGACATTCTCGCAAAAAATCATGGTTTTAGTAACTCAGTAACGCAGCGTTCCTACGGGAAAGTAACGGTAATCTAATTACCGTTTTTGCAAGAGTAATCCCTTACTTTACTCGTTACTTGAAAAAAGTAATCAGATTACAGTAGCGCGCTACAAGTAACGCGTTACTGCCCATCTCTGGTCTGCAGTAGTAGACATCTACCTCGTGTGGAACTAACAGTGTCAAAAGGTGAAATAAACTATTTCCTGAAACATTGTACAGCTTAAGCTGCTGCACATACTGATCTCACGCATGGAGGTAAAGCACGAGCAACTAGAGCTAATCTTTTAGGATAGTAAGTTACTGGCTTCACTTGTGGAAAAAGTGCTGTTAGTTATTGTTATGCTAAGATGTGTATTAGCTAGCAATTTATTTTCATTTTCTGTATGTTTCAGTTACAAATAAGAAATAGCAAGGAGAAGCCTTGAGAGAGGATAAGGCTTTAAAGGATCTTCATTAAAAGCAAGAAAAGCAAGCCTTTTGTGGAAGATCTCCTCTATTTTGTTTGTTAGCTGTCTAGCTTCACATGGTCACGTGTCGTGAGGGCAGCATAGTAAAAAGACGAGCAAAAAGACGCCTACTCAGCGGGTTCAAGCATACAGAGCTACTTTAAGCAACATGAGTCTACGCTCAGGAAGAAATTACCTAAAAGACTACGCTGCTGAAGAGCTAGACGAAGCAGCCGGTGGTGAACAGCAAGCAGACGTTGCCACTCAACCAGCTACAATGCAGCAACGGTCTCAGCCATTCGACACCAAGTCGCAGCAATCCAGAACATCGACAAGGCGTTCTCAACGGACATCCTCATCAACAGCTTCTGCAGCTGCAAGGGCCTATGGCAAAGCTCAAGCAGCACGAGCTCAACTGGCCTTCGCTGAAAAGGAAGCTAATGCAATGAAACAGAGAGCTGAACTGGATGCTCATCTACATGTCCTCCAGTGCCAAAAAGCAATAGCCGCAGCTGAAGCAGAGGCCTCAGCCTTTGAAGAAGCAGAGATTCAGAGCGGGGAGCTCTACGGAGAACTTTGTGAGGAAGCTGAGCCCATCAGTACAGTGCACCGCACTAACGAATATGTTCAACAACAATGTGAGTTACTCTACCCAGACACTCAGCACGACCCAGCACAGCCTCCTAAAGGAAATTGCAATGAAGTAGATGTACAAGACAGTACACAAATGACTAATCCTTTTATAACCAACACTCAGACGAAAACACCACCTGTAAATAGAGAAAGGAAACAGGAGCAAACAGTGAACACATGTGTAGTCGACATGTACTGGTCCAACTCCACAAAGCACACCCCCAACCTTAACAACTGTGTACCGGAATCAAGTAAAATGCAACAGTTTGCAAAATACCTGATTCGCAAAGAACTAGTCAGCACAGGTCTTTTGCAATTTGATGACAAACCTGAAAACTATTGGGCATGGAAAACCTCATTCACCAGCGCAACCAAAGACCTAAATTTGTCTCCAAGAGAGGAATTAGACTTGCTAACAAAATGGTTGGGTCCAACATCATCCGAACAGGCTAAGCGCATTCGTGCTGTACACACCCTCAATCCGGCTGCAGGTGCGAAGATGGTCTGGCAACGCCTTGAAGAGTGCTACGGCTCACCTGAGGCTATTGAGGACGCACTCTTACAAAAGGTAGAGGACTTTCCCAAACTCACAAACAAAGACAATGTTAAGCTGCAGGAACTTAGTGACATCTTATTGGAGCTACAGTGTGCTAAACAAGATGGTGCACTCCCAGGACTTGCTTACCTGGACACAGCTAGAGGAGTAAGGCAAATAGTGGAAAAACTTCCCTTCACCCTACTGGAAAAGTGGACAACTGTAGGAGCACAGTACAAGGAGACTCATAGTGTGTCATTTCCTCCTTTCTCAGTTTTCACACAATTTGTCCAGCGGCAAGCGAAAATGAGGAATGACCCAAGCTTTGCTATGTCCAAGGCCAACACCCGTGTCCCTTCTCCCACAGGAAAACTGAGATCATATAGTCGCAAACCTACTGTGTCAGCACACAAAATGGACATTACGGCAGAGCCGGACCAGAATAATCTCAGTCCAAAGAAAATGGAGGAACCGGATCGCCAGTGCCCAATCCACAAAAAACCACATCCACTCAAAAAGTGTAAGCTCTTTAGAGACAAAACTATTGAAGAAAGACAAGCCTATCTCAAAGAGCACCACATATGCTACAGATGCTCTGGGTCTGTCCAACACATCGCAAAAAACTGTAAAGCAGTGGTTAAGTGTATTGAGCGTGACAGCCTTAAACACTTATCTGCAATGCATCCTGGTCCTACTCCTGCCCCTAAGAGTACTACACCAGGAAACAATGATAATGAAGAGCAAATTGAGAGTTCACCTTCAGTCGAGTCGAAGTGCATAGAGGTATGTGGCCAAGGTGATAGCCCACGTTCATGTTCTAAGATCACTTTGGTCAAAGTGTATCCCGCAGGCCAAAAAGAGAGAGCTATAAAAATGTATGCAGTAATAGATGACCAGTCTAACAGGTCACTGGTTAAGTCAGAGTTTTTCAGCCTTTTCAAAATCAATGCCAAAACCACTCCATACACTTTAAAGACTTGCTCTGGCAGAGAAAAAACCTCAGGTAGGAGAGCTGTAAAGTTCTTCCTCGAGTCTTTGGATGGAGAAGTCAACATCCAGCTACCCCCTTTAATTGAATGTGACTCTGTTCCAGACAATAGATCTGAAATACCCTCTCCAGAGTCAAAGGAGCTTGCAAAGAAAAGCGTCTGGACTTCTTTAAGTTGCTTGAAGACGTTTCACCTCTCATCCGAGAAGCTTCTTCAGTTCTAAGGTCAAATGGTGGAGAGTCCCAGATATAAACCTAGTGGGAGTAACCCCCCACAGAGGGACAAAAGGACCCCCTGATGATCCTCTAATCGCCTGAGCCAAGGTGTGAAACTGGGTGTGGGTCCCAATCAGCCAGAGTTTCGGGTGTGTTCATTGTGAAACCTGGCCCCACCTTATCATGCGAATTCCTGAGGTCAGATGGCCCAGGATGTGAGTGGGCGTTAAGGCGTCTGGGAAGGGATCTCAAAACTGGATTATAGATGGCAGAGAGTTGGTGTCGTAAACCCCCGCCTCTGTTCAAAGATGGTCGCTCACAGTGGACATAGATGGCTTCTTTCACTCCTCTTTCAAACCATCTGTCCTCTCTGTCCAAAATGTGAACAGACATGTTTTGGACAGAGAGGATTTTCTCATATTTTCACGTATTTTCTCCGTTAATGCCGTGAAAAGTGCTTCGGCAGTATTAAAAGAGTGAACGAGTTCATGTACACGCTAAGAGTGCCCTACACGCTTGTACCTTGGGAAACGTTCGTCTTTGTGAGTATTAATGTGTTCAGAGATAACTTTTATGTGTTTACATGGAGTGAACTGCGATGCTAATGTAACGCACGTGTTAAGCTAGGCTAATCAGTAAGTTTGTCATTAAGATGTGTATTAGCTAGCAATTTATTTTCATTTTCTGTATGTTTCAGTTACAAATAAGAAATAGCAAGGAGAAGCCTTGAGAGAGGATAAGGCTTTAAAGGATCTTCATTAAAAGCAAGAAAAGCAAGCCTTTTGTGGAAGATCTCCTCTATTTTGTTTGTTAGCTGTCTAGCTTCACATGGTCACGTGTCGTGAGGGCAGCATAGTAAAAAGACGAGCAAAAAGACGCCTACTCAGCGGGTTCAAGCATACAGAGCTACTTTAAGCAACATGAGTCTACGCTCAGGAAGAAATTACCTAAAAGACTACGCTGCTGAAGAGCTAGACGAAGCAGCCGGTGGTGAACAGCAAGCAGACGTTGCCACTCAACCAGCTACAATGCAGCAACGGTCTCAGCCATTCGACACCAAGTCGCAGCAATCCAGAACATCGACAAGGCATTCTCAACGGACATCCTCATCAACAGCTTCTGCAGCTGCAAGGGCCTACGCCAAAGCTCAAGCAGCACGAGCTCAACTGGCCTTCGCTGAAAAGGAAGCTAATGCAATGAAACAGAGAGCTGAACTGGATGCTCATGATTCCTCTATTCCTCCACCGCCTCCCAGATGCATCCTGTTATTACACTTTTCTGGACTTATCAGAACTAAACTGTCATGTATGCAGGTACACAACATTTGCAATCAGTTTACCCAGGCAGACTATGTGTCTGTGTTGTTAACCTTTGCGCATGACCTCCCTCTACTTCATCTGTTACCAGGCAAACATCAATAGCACAGGGCCCAAGGCCTTTATTTTATCTCTTAAACAATCATGTATAATATGTGTTAAATTGTATATATATAGGCAATTCTTTCCGCTTGAACTTTGCTCCATTGATCAGTCGAACTCGCGCCGGCTGTAGCTTCAAACCATTAATTAACTTCAACTCTTTAATAAGCACAAAAAGGCAATATATGTGTATATAAGATTATAATGTAGTTATACTAACACCTGAAATACAGACTTTAATATAACATCATCAGTTTCAATAAATGTGTCAAAGAAATGATAATCATGATAAATCATACATGGTACAACAGTAATAATAAGGATTATGAATAGTAACATAGATTATGAATGTAAAATAATATTTCATTCCGACACAACACTGGTCTCATCACACTGTATTCACTTCTCCCCTGTAACATTCACATTTTCTCCAACATTTGAGGCTTATCTTCAACCCAAACAATTGGGTAAAATTTTGACCCAATATGTTATCAAAGCTGCCCAACCTATGACCCAACAGAATTAGTCAAGCTGTGGAGTGAATTAAAGAATCTGGCACATTACCAACCCAACTCCCGAGTCATGACTATGAACATATGAGAACCCAACTTATGAACCTACAGCTTTTACCCAGAAGTTGAGTTATGAAAATAATCCAGCATTTATTTTGCTGTTGCAGTTTTTGTTCATAACTGCTTTGAATTGTGACATCAGCTTCTTTGCTTGTTGAACCAAATACATATTGTGGAATCTCTGCTCTTAGCATGTTGTATAGGAAGTCATAGCATTGTAATTTTAGTCAAAACAAGAAAACAAGACATTCGGAACTAACAGGAAAAAAACAGTGGAGATAGGAATGTGGTTGCTAAGGTGTTGCTATGGCACTAATGTCATACAGATGCTTGACGTGTTGTTTAACACAGACTGACACACAAGAATAGAGGTTTGTTTCGTCTGTGGCTGCTTGGTACAGGGGTCGCTTTACCCGAAGAGATTTAACTTGTTATATTTGATTTTGATTTTTAATTTTGGAACTTTTTGATTTTGTAAAATGACAGCTTTCTTTTGACCCCCTGAAAAGGGAGACACAGTATATCAACCTTGCACATTTTATTTAAAAACTTTCAGTGGATAATTTTTTCATCCTGATGATCAAAAGAGTCTTTAAGTGATCCCTTCAAAACAGTAAGTATCAAAAATACACTTTTCTTTAATAGGTAATCTTACAACACCACTATTTGCAGCTGACTGTGTGTACATGTTTACTATGTTGGTGTTTCTGCTTCTTTGTCCCTCACTGTAAACACACAGACTGCTGTAGAACAACTGTGGAGGCTACAGCTAAATGCTGCCTTCTCCATAACACAATATACATTTTGTTACGCATGGGGTGATCTCTTGGTGTTAGCCCCCAAGAGATGCACACGATATGAATGAACGTAGTGAATGAGCGCTACTTTCCTACTTTTTTGGACAGATTAAACATCCTAGGCCACCAATAGATCTATTGTTTTATTTCAGTCTGTTTTATAATACAGTACAAGAAGAAAACAAAAGAAATCAATAACAAGAAAAAAACTGAAAATAAAAAAGTACATCATTTTTATTGCTGCAATCACCAGTTACTTGGTGGGTGGAACCATCAAAGAATGACGTCTGTTTTTAAGAGTGGCAAATCGGTCTATCACTCTGTTGTGACTCAGATGCTGAAGCGTGTCTTTATCAATAGACATGACTGCAAGACTGTGAAGTCTTTTCTGTCCCATTGTTTGATGCAGCCAGGAGTGCAGCCGACGCAGTGCACTAAAGGACCTTTCGCATGAGCAGCTGCTGACAGGCACTGTTAGGGCAATTTGGATGGTTGCCTTCAGAGACGGAAACGTCTGAATCAAGGAGGCTGAACACAGACAACATATTTTTGGGTGGACATCCAGCCTCTGTTTTCCGGGTAAGAAAGTTTCTGGCCACCAGAACCTCCTCTTTTTTCAGGTCAAGTCTGTAGTGCTTTGCAAGTTCATTCAAGTGTGGTTCACTCAAGAAGTTCTCAGTTTTAGGACTGCATGCCTGGATGCCTTTTAGCAGCAGCAGTGAGTTTCACACCTTGGCCAAGATGTAAGTTTCACACCTTGGCTCAGGGGATTAGAGGATCATCAGGGGGTCCTTTTGTCCCTCTGTGGGGGGTTACTCCCACTAGGTTTATATCTGGGACTCTCCACCATTTGACCTTAGAACTGAAGAAGCTTCTCGGATGAGAGGTGAAACGTCTTCAAGTAACTTAAAGAAGTACAGACGCTTTTCTTTGCAAGCTCCTTTGACTACGATGACCTGGATGACTGAGAACCTTCACAGACATAGTACTAGCAGTAGTAGTAGGTGAAACCTCAGATTACTTATTAAAGAAAAGTGTAATTTTGATACTTACTGTTGTAAATGGATTACTGAGGTAGTAATCTGAGGTGCAACATCTTCATGGTTTTTCTGTTGACTTGAAAGTGTGTTTGTTGTTCAGGTCAAACATTACAGCTGAAGCTAACTGAGCTGGTCTTCATATCCTGCTCTGTAGACCATGATGGAACCACAGGGTGGACTCCCACCACTGGTAAGTTGCCACACAGGATATCTGGTGATGGCCTGATTGTTTTTATTGTGAATTAATTTTGCGGTAAAATAAAAATAAATAAACAAATAAATTCTCTCTTTCTTTCTTTCTGCATTGCATGCTGGGGGTTTGGTGGTGGAGCGTGTGGTGAGTCTGACTGAGAGATAGAGGATTTGTTTCCGACTTTACTTTTCTGTCTGTTATGTCCTTTTTCTGATATTGTAGCTTAGATTTTTATACTGTGCGTGGTATTGAATTAAGAGTTACTGATTTTGCTGCGTGCGTAAAACCGGCTTTTTGCCGGTTGGCGTGCGTATCGCTAAAATGGACCTCACTAACCTTTCGAGACAACATGGTTTTAAGATCATACCTACTTGTCCTTGCTCGGTAGAGGAGTGTGGTCTGGCGGTTGGTGAAATTGTGGGTCATAGCAGCATTAAATCTGCTGTTCGTTTGCTAAATACTTTATTAAAAGACAGTTTCCTATTTACGTTTATATGATTCACAGAAGTATGTAATTTTTTTGCATGATGTGCGTCCTGCACCACCCAAACGATCTGGGGCGTATCGGAGCCATTTCTGCACTGCTTGTGCAAAGACAAACTCGGACATATAGTTTGCCCCTAACTGCTGCGTCAGGCTCCAATCAAGGCAAAGCGTCTCACCTATAGACACATTTTAAGAGATGGAATTAGCGTGTCTCATGTCTTAAATGTGTATGCAAGTGCTTGTGTGTTTAACCAACAGGCCGTTGTTATGTATTTAAATCACATCTGACAGCTATTACACTTTATAGTTACAAAGTGTACATAACCTTTATATACTTACCATTGCCTTATTTGCCTCTTGTGATTGAAGAGCTGGCTCTGCATTGTTTAGCTCCTCAATGTTGTGCAAGGGCAAATCCAGAGGCAGTACCCCAGCATCTACCGATTCATTGCAGCCGGTATTGCGGATGGCTCTGACCTCCTCACTGTCACGGTCTGCGGAGGCAGACCGTGCGGAAATGTGTGTGGTGGACCCAGGAGCGAACACAAGCGAGGATGCAGGAGTGGAGTTAAACAAAAGCGAGCCTTTTATTGTGGCTGATGAATACAAAAGAAGCAAACAAGAATAAGGGCAGCACAAGAGCAACAACTAAACAGAAACCTAAACTGGGAATAAACTATGGTAAGACTATGACGTAGAATACAACAGACCGGGCATGGAAACACGGAGGGTGGGAACACAGACGACGCGACACAGACTGTAAGAAACACAGAGACTAAATACACATGAGGGATGATCAGGGGAAGTGGCCACACATGGGAGCACAGCTGACACACATGAACTTAACGACAGGACAGGAGGAGTAAAACTGAATACACTGACAGTGAATGCAGGCCTTCAAAGTAAAACAGGAAACATGAGACATGAACCGGGGAGACGTAGTACAGGGGGAGGTGACATAACTGACCGCATGAACTTGACAGTACAAGACACACAGACATAAACACACACGAAGGGCAAGGGAGACGTAATGCAGGGGTGATATATACAAATGGCTGGACTACCTTAGAGAACCTAAACAAATAATAAACATCAAAATAGGCTAAGCATAACACACTGGGTCACACGACCCAGGACCATGACACTCACGGAGTTCGTTAACAGCTCTCGTCAGGTCTGACAGAAAAAGATAATTTTTTTTAAGTATTTAAGAATACAGACAACTTATCAAAAGTTTCCTTGTGTCACACACAGATATGTACAAAGACACTAGACAGTATTTTATTACCTGGTATTTTCACTCGAGGGGCCCGGGGAAACCATTTCTTTGTGGGCTGCTCATCCTCTGAGTCACTATATGTGTACAGGGGATTTGGTCTAAAGAAAAAAAGTTGAAAACGGTCATAAGTAATTACAAATGTGCTAGATATTAGATATCTTAGATATTTCTGAAGACTGCGTTCTGCTTCGTGAAATGTGTCTGGAAGTACAAACACAATGTATGGCCAGACATAAATTAGGACACGAAAAACTTGTCATTGTTACATTTATACAACACCAATCCAGATGATACCCACCATAGCTTATTAGAAGTCGGACTGGTGCATGGGTGAGCCATGTTGCACCAGGATGAACTCTCCTCTTTACTGCGTCGTGGATCCTGAATGTGTCTCACGGAGGATATGGAGGCCATGACAATTTCTCCCCATTTATCCATGATCTAGGGACTATTTCTGTACCACCAGTGCTAAACTGCACAATGCACCAGTCTTTCATTTTTATCGTTTTTTTAATTTGGAGTCCTTTTTTGCCCTGTCTAGGATAAACAGGAAACAGATAATTACAATATATTTCATAGTCACTACAAAACTTGATCTATTGATTGAACTAAATAATAAATAATAGCTTAAAATGTATATAGGCAACAATTACAAGCAAACCCGTATATGTAAGCATTTAAACACTGAAGATAATAAAATTAACAGTATTTTGTCTAAGTCTGCCATTGTAGGAATTCATGGCACCGAGACAAAAACATGGCGCACAGTGTGGCGTCAAAATAGGCGCACACCTTTGACGCTGCGTTTTCTCCGTCTTCCTCGTCCACACGTAAATGCTAAACGCAGTTTACGTGTGGACAAAAGGTGTAAACGCAAGTTAGGTGAGCGTGCAGCGTAAAGTTAGGTGAGCGTGCAGCGTAAAGTTTGAATTGAGTGCGAATCGAAGCGGGTGCTCTCCAATCATTAAAAGTAACAAAGTCATTGAACACATTTATACAGTTACCTTTACATTTATCAATCATATATCACAGACTTACAATTTTTTGTAGTACTATGCTAAAAAGCAACTACAGAGCAAAAGTCTGGGTCAAGCGCCGAGGCGACGGCAAGAACAAAGGAACCCTCGAAGCGTTAAAGCTAGCTTTGTAAGGGAATATAACGGAAAAGTATGAAACGAAAATGTTTTCTTTGTTGATAGACTTTGTTCGCAGTGCAATTTATTTGTTGCCGGATTGTAAGATGAAAGTAGACACAATTTCGGGCTCCCACATTTTATCTGAAACTTTACATTAACAAGTTTGTTTGTTTGTTTTTTTTTACTGTTATTCAAATGCAACCGTGGAAATAACGAATAGAACAAAAGTCATTCATTCTTACCTTATACTAATCGTGGTGCAGGCCAGTGCAGTGCATGAACTGATGCCTTCTCCGGTCAATTCCGCTGAGAGTAAATCTAATGTCCCGCTCTACTGTACAAGACAATGGTTACCTGGAGGGATGTACCAATGTGATAGGGGTGCTGCGGAAAAGTCCAAGTGGTAGCAGCTTTAATTTCCCGCTCAACCATAAATCGATGGTTTTTCAACGTGATTGTTGTCACCTTGTCAACTATAAATAGATCAACAATCAACGATGACAGAACAACAGTGAATCAATGTTATTTCAATGTCAGTGTCAGGTTTCATCAGTATTTCAATGTTGTTTCAACATTGGTTTTGTGTTGACATTTCAATCCTGACGATTCTGATGGTTCAGATGGAAAATCAACATCTGTTCAATGTCTCCTTGCTATCTGGGAACTGTCATCGGGTTGCAAATCACCGCTGTTAAAGCACGTTGTCTCACACAGGTGACAGGTTCTTATGATCCTAAATAAAAAGGATGAAGACCTAAATTTGGTGTTTAATGTTCGAGTGGATGATATTGACTATAACTTATATGTGACATCGGGTGCGTTGGTGTGTTTTGGGTGTGGCGTGGTTGGCCATTTAGTTTGAGCGTGTCCTGGCAAAAGTGTCTCTTCGCATAATTTGGAACAAACTCAGGTGGAAGGAGAAGGAGCAGAGAACAGCAGAAGCCAGAGATTTGGGGAGCAATGACTTAACCTAAACAGGAGAGCAAAGTGGTGAGGGACCTGGTCAGAAGGTAGCTGCAGTGTAGGAAAAGCTGACTACAGAAGAAGAAAATGTAGAGCAGATTGTCCACACTCAAAGATAGATTCACAGGATAATCAGGAAAATAACACAGGTGTAGTGCAGGAGAGCTCCGGGGAGACTCAAGAAGGGAGAACAACTGCAAATGATCCTCAAGTAGCTAGCTCTCACATTGGGAATGATGCTGTAGGCAAGATGGAGTTGGGAAGCTCAGGACAGAATCGGGTTGACTCTGATAGTGATATGGACGAAGAGGATGAAGGCGAAGAGGAAGGCTGGACTGAAGATAGTCTGGCGAGTTCAACCTATAGAGCCTCTGTTAAACTGCAGAAGAAAGGTTACAGGGTGCAAAATGTTAAACACTTTCTCAAGGTCACGAAGAATATGAAAAATATGAAAATAGAGGATTTCTTTCCGGACAAGAAGTTGTTTTTGTTGTATGTGATATCACAGTTGGGCAATAAAGGCAGGGGTGATTATACGGACAAAGAAGTCTATAAACTGAGAAAGATGGTTGCAAAACTTAAGCAGGAATTTAATAATGACGAGGAGTATGATGGCATCTAAGGTTTTGTGTTTTCTATCTTTATTTATCCTTGTATCTTTGGTGATGAGTAACTTTAGAGTCTCTACTTTAAACCTGAATGGAGCCAGAGATATAAGGAAGGGAGTCAGAGTGTATGAGTTAATGAAATTAAAGCACATAAATGTATTAATGGTCCAAGAAACACACAGTGATTGTTCAAATGTGACAGACTGGAATAGGGATTGGGAGGGTGAAGTTATTTTGAGTCATTTAAGTAGAGCCTGTGGTGGAGTGAGGCTCCTTTTTTCGAAAGACTTTCTGCTTTCTACCAGACTCTTATGATTTTCAGGAGGTGGTAAAGGGCAGGCTAATGGTGGTGAAGGCAAAGTATGAATGTTTCGCGATTGTGTTTGTGAATGTGTATGCTCCAAATTTGAGGCCAGAGAGAGATCTTTTTTAACGCAAGCTTGAGGATGTGTTGTGCATGTGTGATCCAGAAGAGTTTCTTTTTTTGGCTGGAGATTTTAACTGTACAGAAAATGATCAGTCGGACAGAAATAATTTAGAACCCCATGCGCCCTCACAGACAGTTCTAAAGCGTTTGACAGAAGCACAGTCTGTAGTTGATGTTTGGAGGGAAATGCACAGTGGAAAAAGACAATTTACGTGGGCTCAGTGTAGAGGAAACTTTTTAACTGCAGCTAGATTGGGCAGGATATAATGTTTTAGGCATCATTTTGGAATTTTTAAAGAGTGTAGCATACATCCGGTTTCTTTCTCTGATCATGCTCTGGTTTCTTGTAATGCTTTTATTACAAATCTTAAGCACAAGTCTGCGTACTGGCATTTTATCACTGCTTTGTTACTGGATGCAAATTTCAAGACAGCGTTTAGCTTTTCCTGGAGAGTGTTTCAGTCTAGGAAAGATGATTTTATGTGTTTAAGGCAGTGGTGGGACCGGGGCAAAACCGAAATCAAAGAATTTTGTCAACAGCACGCTTTCAATGTCTCTTCAGACTTCAGCCAAATCTATGAGAGAACTGGAGACTGAAATAGTGGAGCTGCAGGTGTCTGCAAATTCCACAGGAAACCGAGGTTGGCTGACTTGCTGGGCTCTAGAGCACAGGGGGCACTGGTTTGTTGCAGGTTTCAAAACCTTTCTTTGATGGACGCTCCTACGAAATTTTTCTTTTCGCTGGAGAAAAAGAAAGGACAAAGCAAGTTCATACATGGTTTGAAGTCCTCTGCTGAGGATCTTTTGACAGCGGATGGTGACATCAGGTGGAGAGCAGCAGATTTTTACTCTGAGTTTTACCGTTCTGAGTACTTGGAGGATGAAGAAACTTTTAATGCCTTCTGCAACGGTCTCCCCAGACTTTCTGAGGATTTCGCCAAGGAGCTGGGGGAGCCTCTAACATTGACTGAGATTAATACTGCCTTCCAAAGTATGGACGGAGGGAAGGCCTCTGGCATAGACGGACTTCCGATCGAATTTTATGCAGCTTTTTGGTCTTACCTGGGTGTTGATGTCATGGAGGTTTTTGAAGAGTGCTTTTCTACAGGATCTTTACCTCAGAGCTGCAGCATTGGCATTTCTCTTTGGTGCTGGTTATACAAAAAAGGAGGCATCAAAATTCAAGCTGCTAAATTTTGTGGTGGGCCAAGCAAAATATTCTATATATAAAAGTAGAAAGGATAAGATTGATAATTTTTCAGGGAAAAGAGTTGATACTACTTTTATTTTACTGGTTAAATATAGAGTTAAGGAAGAGTTTCAGTTTTACTCGTTGATGAATAATTTAACAGAGTTTTCTTCTCAGTGGTGTGTTCTGTTATAGATGGCCGTTTGTACTTCAGCCTTATGTTCATGTGACAGTTTTGTTTATTGTTTTTTTCCCTTTGTGGCAACACTTGTGATGTCTTGATGTTTATTTATTGGTAATAAATGTGTTTTTAAAAATCAAATCTTTCTTTCTTTCTTTTTCTCTCTTTCTCTTTCTCTTGTGGAGGATCAATTTGTTTTCAGTTCTTTGTTTCTGTGATGGCTTTTGTTTTCCTTTTTTTGTGATGTATCTGGTGATGGCCTGATTGTTTTTATTGTGAATTAATGTGGAGGTAAAATAGTAAAAAAAAATAATCTTGAGCCTTTCTGACACACATAGCAGCAGCAGTGATTCAGGCAAACTAAAATTACAGGTTGAGTAAGAAAAACTGCAGGTATCCTGAATTATATCCTGAATGGTCAAAGTAATTTCAGTCTATGGGCCCAGAAACTAATCCAAAATGTGAAAATTTAGATCTTGTGTGCTCATTGCAAATGAAGTGTTTTAGGCATAACTTTGGTGACTGTGGCTTCAGAGATCCACAGTCTCAGATTATGAGAACATTTAATTTGTGTAGGATGGTTCATTGGTATAATTTTATCTATAATGAGGGAATTCATACCACTAGGCCGATAAATATTTGGATAGAGACAACTATTCAGGTACATCTACGCAAATAATTTTAAATAAAACAACTGAGTTGAAGTGCAGACTTCCAGCTTAAGTGGGTTAGACAAAAAGATGCATAGAAACATAATCCCTAATTTCAGGATCTCAAAAGTAATCAGACAAATTAAATAACTGAAAATAAAATATTAATTTCTAATACTTGGTTGAGAACCATTTGCTGTTAATGACAGCCTGAAGTTTTGAACTCACAGAAATCACCAGATGCTGGGTTTCCTCCTTTTTAATACTCTGCCTGGCCTTTACTGCAGTGACTTTCAGTTGCTGTTTGTTTGTGGGTCTTCCTGTCTGAGGTTTAGTATTCAACAAGTGAAACGCTCATTTGGGTTAAGATCAGGTGACTGACTTGGCCATTTAAGAATATTCCACTTCTTTGCTTTAATAAAATTCCTGGGTTGCCTTGACTGTATGTTTTGGGTCATTGTCCGTCTGTATTATTAAATGTTATCCAATCGATGTGACTGCATTTAGCCTGATTTGAGCAGACAGTATGTCTCTGAACACCTCAGAATCCCTTCACCTGCTTCTGTCCTGTGTCACATCACCAATAAACATTAGTGTACCAGTGCCACTGGCAGCTGTGCACACTGTCTCCACTACGTTTCACAGATGATATGGTATGCTTTGGATCATGACCTGTTCCACACCGTTTCCCTACTATTTTTTCTTGCCATGATTCAGTTGATCTTGGTTTCATCTGTCTAAAGATTGTTTTTTTTTTTCAGAACTTTTCTTAGATGTTTTTAGCAAAGTATAGTGAAGCCTTTCTATCCTTGATGCTTATGAGTAGCTTGCACCTTGCAGTGAACCCTTTGTATTTACTTTCATGCAATTTTCTATTTATGGTAGACTTAGGTATTGATACTACTACCTCCTGGAGAGTGTGGAGATTCTGCAATCATCCATCCATCCAGTAGATTTTGCCATTCCTGATATTTTAGCAATTTCTTGGATGGGTTTGTTCACAAGGACATTCAAACCCCTGCAACACAACAAAGTCATTCATGGAGGGATAAATGAAAAATTACCTCAGTGAAACTGACAGCAAAAGATATGAAGGAAAGACGAGCTTCATGTGAAAAATAATCCTCTTCTAGAACTGCTACACTTTGCAAAGCCATACAGCTTTAATAGTAGCTTGTAATTGTGCACTCTGGTCCTGACAGGTCAACAGGATTCATGTAAATGAGCTCTTGTGAACTGATGTAATCCACTGTTTCTCTCTCTGTCCCAACAGGATTTACAGGGTTATAAGTGGGTGAGTTGGCGAGTGTGGTTGTGTCGTCTGGGTTTCGTGCTTTCCCTGGGTCTCCTGTGGATTGCATTTTACTGGTGGCCACGGTTTGCTGTCCTTGTCCGCTGCAGTTCCTGCCCTCCAGCTTTGGCAAATGTTCTAATATTAAAAGTGAGGACACCCAGAATTATCACAGACACTGGATTTTTTTTTTTTTTTACAAATTTTAATTTACCTGCTTACAATTTTATTCCACATTATTCCTCCATGTGCTAACATGCAAAAGAAGGTTTACCATCTATGCTTTGTTACTTTCAGATGGGGCCTGATTTTTTTAAGACTTTGTATGTGAGGAGCAGGATTTTAAATTTCTTTCATTTAAAGCTCTCAATTAAATGTCCTCTCTGTTATAGTTCTGCCACTTGCTTTGTTTTTTATGGTTGTTTTGATCCCACATCATACGTGAACATGTTCTGACATGGAAAATTGGAATATATAGAGTAAATTTGCACAGGGAATTTTAAACCTTGACAGTTGCTTTTAGTTTTTCTTCTTGACCACATTTTAGATTGAGCTGTATGTTCAAAAAAACTACAACAACATTCTTTTGTAGTTTCCAAGAACACAAAACCTTTATCAAAATAATTTATGTTTAAAAAAAATTATATGTTTTTTTCCCAGGACTCTTCTGGCCAGCAGTCTGTGGTGGAGGTCCTCACTGAGGAGGTAGAGGAGGGCAGGTCAGCTCTGTCACCTCTAACCTGCCAGCTCTTACATATTTAGAAAAACACTGAAGTAAAACTATGTGTCTAGTATAGCTAACTTTGCTGATTCCTCACAGTTTGGAGCTGCTGGGAGAGCTAGAGGAGCCAGACTGCAGAGATACTGTTCATCTGTACACAGGGGAGGTAATGTGAGCTGTCTTTAGTAAATTATTTTCTGCTGACTGATTTCTGTCAAGCCTGTGGAAAAAGTGAGCTTTACTTGTTTACAGAAAACGCTGCTGCGGTACTACCTGTTTGAAGAGCTGCGATACATCTGGGTGGACAGGAAGGGTGCTTTCTGTCGTGTTAGGTACTGGAAAAAGAAAAAAAAACTGTGAGATTTAACTGTTAAATTCAAAAGGAGAAAATACCTCAGAGCCCACTGACATATTACTACAATTTCTCATCTCCGGTCTTAGTTCTCTTCATGAAGACTGGACCTGCAGTAAACTGTATGACTTCCAAAGCGGACTGAGTCCTCAGGAGCAGAGCTCAAGGTAGGAGAGGATATATGAATGGAGAAATGATCAGATTGTTTTTAATCCAACAGGATGACTGTAATTACTTATATGACTTTTTCAGGAGAAGCATATATGGAGCCAACCTCATCAATGTACCAGTAAAGCCTTGGATAAGGTTGTTGTTTGAGGAGGTGGGATTATAATCACATTATTATTATATTTCTATTACTATTATTATGTACATGTATTTTTTAAAATTACAGTGCTTCTAAATATTTGAAGTATTAATGTCAAGGGCCGAAAGGCCAGTATGTGGGAGCTGAACCAAAAAGCAGACTCAAGGGACAATAAGACTGAGAATTTAACAAAGCTTTATTGAACACAGCAGTGGAAACGTAGAAGTGCAGCGTGGGTCTCTGGTGTGCAGGCACTTAATTTATAGAAAAGTCACATTAAGTGACCAATTAAACTGTTTCCGTCTTTTTCTGTTTTTGTAGATTCTCAACCCCTTCTATGTGTTCCAGCTGTTTGGCATTGTCCTTTGGATGATTGATAACTATTATTATTATGCCACAGTGGTCCTTGTACTCTCTGCCTTCTCCATCGTTTACTCACTTTATGAGACCCGCAAGGTGAGCATGTCATGTGACGCATTATTGAATTACTATTCATTTTGTCTCTGAAAATGAATGTTAATTACACTTTTTTTCCCTTTTTTATATATATTACTTAAAAGCAAGCTAACACTTTGCATAAGATGGCCAGGTTGATCACAGATGTCACGGTGTGGAGAAACTCAGGAGGTGAGTTTTAATAAGTGCATCCATACATCGACCACTACTATACACAGCTACTGATGATACAGACAGGGGGGGTTCGTCTAGTAATACGTACAAGAAAGTCAATTCAATTCAATTTTATTTATATAGCGCCAAATCACAATAACAGTCGCTTCAAGGTGCTTTATATTGTAAGGTAGACCCTACAACATAAAGTCAGAGAGACTTTCCCTCAAGTAGGTTGTAGACACAGTATATGCACATATACATACAGAGCAATCTGTGGATGTTTTTCCAGTGCCTATTTTAACCCCAAACTATCCCCAACTAACCTAAATCTAAGTGAGTGGTTCTTCTGCCTAACCCTTGCCAAACTGTAATGGGGGAAAATAAATAAATAAACTAACACTTCTGAGACCATTTCTGTTTTAAAGTACTTCTGCCAGAAAATGTCTTTAACTGCTATATTTTACAAAACTATTAGATCTCAAGCTGACTGGTCAATTTCAGTGACACTCTTGGAACAACATTAATTATTCATAACTAACATGTAACTAGAACTGTGTAATAGTTTGATCAGTTTCAGTCCAACACTAAGAGTTGGTTACTAAAATTAGTTGGTTGCCAGCACCTACATCCAATGTGAACATATTTCTGCAAGTCTAAGAAAAGCTTTCTGGACTACCTTAAATGTGTACCTACAGTTCTCTGGATGTTCAGCATTGACAGTATAGAGCAGATCAAACATCGCACCAAAATCTGTAGCAGTCACCCAGGCCCTCCGGGATCTGCAGCCTCTAAACCAATGACACTTATCCAATCCAGTGACTTGACTGCTTCTCCAGCAGGTTCTCCATGGTCCCTCTAATACAGGACTCAACACAAACACTCCTTTATGAAGAAAACAATGGAAGGTTTATAAATTATTTGTCAAGGTCTGCACCAACAGACCATGTGGAGGGAGGAAGAGGAACCAAAAGGAGACACTGACGAAGATGGAACTAAGTTGCAAAGCGAGCCTTTCTTCTGGCTAATACAAAACCAAAAAATGACAAGAAGACTAAACAAAACATGAATCTCCTGGATAAAGAAAAACTAAACCCAACAACTAAGACAAGACTTTAACTATGTGTGAAACTAAAACAACGAACCTAGAACACGAGACCTCTTCAAAATAAAACAGGAAACATAACAGGAGAAAGACATGACACAAGCATGATAACATAGGAAACACAGATATGAAACATGACAGACTAACACACGTAGACTCAATATGATGAACCGATAAGGGAGACTTAATGCATGAAAATAAGACACTGAGGACAAGACCATATAGTGAACAGGAAAAGACTCATAACAAAGAGACAGAATAACATAAACTAGACTTAAAACTCAAGACAACCTGATAATAATACTAAAACTTAATTTTAGTATTATTATCATTATCATTTTCAATGTAACATAATAAATCACAAATACAAGAATAAATTCAAAATGCAGGGTCACAGGCCCAGCCCCTGACGTTATTCAGCTTGTGAGTCATATTTCAAAGAACATCTTGGAGAACATAATTGAGCTAATCACAGCATAAAAAAAGTTAATTGAACAGAAAAAATACTGGTATCAGCTCATGTCCAGTGTGTTGCCTATCAGACAATTAAGGGTTAAAATTTTTAGTCAGATTTAGTCAGGTTCAAAAGGAGCTTCTTAGGCTAATAATATGTTCATATTTCCCAAAAGTTAGCTTACCTAGTAGGTCTTTGTGATCAACATTGTTGTTATTTGTATGTATGTATTTATTATTATTATTATTATTATTATTATTATTATTATTATTATTATTATTATTATTATTATTATTATTAATGCACTGAGGTGGAAGCCCGCTCCTTAGCTGGGCTGCCGATTCCAAACTGTTCATTTTGAAGTCTGGGTTTTAGGTGGATTATTAAGTGAGCAAGGAAGGAAATTTCCAGGAAACCCAGAGGCTCATAAGAAATGAAGTCATCACAGATGATTAGTGGCATGTAAATGTCTTTAGCAGTGATTATACACAGGGTGTATCTTTTAAACTCTGCAAAAGCCTCCTCCAACTCTTCTGGAATGGAATTCCAGTCAGTGGGGTCCATGTTTGTGGTTGCATCCTTCTGTCACAAAATGGCTGTCATGCAGGATGCATGAACCATATTCGGGACCCGACCAATAGGGAATAAACTTAAAATCAGCTATATTGCTGGAACTCACAGGGAAAAGATAAAATTCAAAAACAAGGCTGGGCTGTTGTCAGAAATGCAAAAATCAGCAGAAGAAGGGAGAATGCAGCTGTGGGAACGATGAAAAGAAGGAGACAATAAATACATATGAGATAAAGAGGAAATTATGGTGGTGTCATCGGTATATTTGACAGTGGTGTTACTGGTGCAAAATGAGCTTTCAGGTTGCTCAGCTTTGGAACCATTTTGTAGGGTTGTACTGTATTAAAGGCAGAGCTGAAGTCCACAATTATTTGGATCAGGCATTGATGTGAGACAGGATGAGTCTCTCAACACATTTAGTGATGACGGTAGTATAAACAAATTTTGAGCACTGGAACAATCATGGCTGACTTGGGGCAGATGCGAACTGCAGACTGGCCTGATTCTACTGTAGCTTAATGGGCGTGTCATCTCTCTCTAAAGAAGCAGATCGGTGTGGGACTCACTGTTGCATTGGTTGAAGTGGGTAAAGTGGTTCAGGATGTCAGGTAGGGTGCTGTCTGATAAGTCTGATGATGTATGGGTATCTTTGTAGCCAGTGAGTGTCTTGATCCTCTGCCACATGTCTCTGTATTTGTTGCTGCTGAAATGCTCTTTGATGCACTGTTTGTATTTAAACTTTCCCTTTTTGATGGCCCTCAGCAGGGATTGATGTGCCTTGATGCATGACTGCTGCATCATCACGTGCTCTAAACAAGGCACGCACCTCACTGTTCAGTGTAACCGGTTTCTGCTTCACCCCGCTGCAACAGTTCGGCCCAAACAGACTCCTTGACTCTGCGTTGTGATGTGTTTTTAAGAAGGCAAGGAGTCTCTGATTGATTGTTGCCACTTTATTTCCTGAATGGAAACAACAGTGTTGTATCAGTGCAAAGGGCTCGCCACACACCACTCCGCACAGCACACTACGGCAGAACATCCCATTAGCATTCCGCTTTACCGTACAGTTTTACACAATAATAAACAAATGAAAAGTACATAAAACTGGTGTTGGACATGTGTCCACTAAGCACTTATTACACTCGGTGCCCATCAGCTAATCAAACATGTTTTATGTGTCTGTACTACTTAGCTACATTATGTGCGGAACAATACAACTCACCTCTCATATGGCTACGGCAGACTGGCAACACTGACTGCAGCCAGCCTCACCTAACCAGCCACACCGAGAGGGGGGGGGGGGGGGCGCTGTTTCCCCATTACACTGACATTTGTGACAAGTGGAATAATACCACATAAGCACTGTTACACCAGCGGCTTCTGTTTTCATAAAATTTAACAGTCTTCTTGGTTCTTGGTGTCTGTGCATTGTTTGAATTACAACAACATTTGTTTTTCTCAGACAATATACATCATTTACCCTTAATGACAGATGTCTCTATTTTTGTTCAAGATTTCTCACTCTTAAATTGTTATTTTGAAGTTTTATTGAATCATCTGAGTGCAGTGCTGTTGTACAAAGATAGATGGAAAAATATTTAATGGAAATGATAACACTAATAGCATACACAAATTCAAAGGAAAAATAATTACTTTGATTCCACCATATATATTTAAGTGTCCATGATCCTGTGTCAAATTTAACTTTAAAAAAAAAATATTCAATATCTCTAAAAATTTCACTCTACATGGGAATCTGATAATTTACTGTATTTTCCGACCATAGAACGCACCGGATTATAAGGTGCATTAGGTGAAACAAGACCGTCAGAGAAGTCAAACCTTACTCAGCTCATTCTTCTTGCTTCCTCCACTTCTGCACCATTGATTTATTCATGTTGAATTCTTTCGCAGCTGCTCTATTCCCATGTTGTTGCAGTATATTAATAACCTTGTATTGTGGATGGATTATCTCAGTTGTTTTCATGACTGACATTTGGTCCATTTGCAGCATCCCGTCAACTTTCATAGAGTGGACTGTGCTAATATTATGCTAACATACTGTAGCTGTGTAGCTAGTGATCATGTAGCACAGCACTATATACCAGCTAGTCCAACTTCAGTACAAACGTCACTGCTGTTTTGTTTTCTGTCTTCATTTATGTCGGAAGTGATAGCAGAGCTGTATGTTTTTAATTTTTTTTTAGAAATCTCAGTCAGAACATGGTATATCATCTTTAGGTGGAAACTAGCAAGCTAACTTCCTGCTAATTTCTAACTCAGTTAAATTTAAAAAAAAATCTGTTGACATGGATGCCTGGATGTTAAACTTAATTCTTACACCTGGTAAAGCAGCAACGCTGATTTGGACAGTTTTTTTTTTTTGTTTGGTTTTTTTACACTCAGTGATACATGGTTTCGATGCTGATGACATCGATTAGTACACAGACTTAGTCTGCGGATTTATCAGAAAATGCATGGAAGATGTTGTCTCATCCAGAACGTCAAAATTCAAGTCAAATTCTACCCAAATCAAAAACCGTCGATTAAAAGCAATGTTTGCGCGACACTGGTGGCACAGAACACTGCTTTTGCCTCAGCAAACACATCGAACTACAAACACGCACATTATCAACTTCTGAAGACAATCAAAGCAGCCAAACATGAGTACAGGGACAGGGTGGAACAGCAATTTGACAACCCTCGCAGTATGTGGCAGGGACTAACCAGAATCACAAACTTCAGAGGGAAAATCACCGTGGTGGTGTGTTGTTCCCTCGATGCTGGACAGGAAACTGCAGGATCTAGGACTGAGCAGCTCTCTCTGCAGCTGGGTCCTTAACTTCCTGTCTGACAGAAGCCAAGTGGTCAGACTGGGCAGCATTACCTCATCCCCTGTCATAATGAACAGTGGTACTCCACGGGGGTATGTACTGAGCCCTCTCCTGTACTCAATCTACACCCATGACTACACGGCTACTAGCAACTCCAACATCATTGTGAAGTTTGCAGACGACACTACAGTGGTGGGTCTTATCACCAAAGGTGATGAGATGGCTTACAGGGAGGAAGTCAGCACCCAGACACACTGGTGCCAAGAGAACCATCTCACCCTCAATGTCACAAAGACAAAGGAGCTGATAATGGACTTCCAGAGGTGCAGAGAAGTACACACCCCCATCACCATCAATGGCGCTGCTGTGGAGAGAGTGAGAAACTTCCGTCTCCTAGATGTACATCTGGCGGAGGATCTCATATTGTCAGTGCACATGAACAAAACAGTGAAGAAGACGCAGCAGCGCTTCTTCTTTCTCAGGAGACTGAAAAGAGTCTGTATGAGCCCCCGCATCCTCAGGACCTTCTACCGCTGTGCTATTAAGAGATCCCCACTGGATGCATCACAATCTGGTACGGCAACAGCACTGCTTACGACCACAAAGCTCTCCAGAGAGTGGTGTGGTGTGCCGAAAGGATAATTGGAGGTGAGCTTGCCTCCATATCCAATAATCAAAACACATAAACACTCCAGAACTCCAAGGTCTCCAGAACCAGGACCATGACGGTGATGTTTATACAGTGTAAAGCTCACATAAGTAGAAGAAAGCAGAGCAGAAGATCTGTGGCATTGATACCCCCTGGAGCACTGATAAACCACACTGAGATGCAGTACACAAGTAGACTCTCAGAGCATCCATAGAACGACAGCAGCAGCTCATTGACTAGGGTATTGTTCCCACGCGGGAAGTGGGGCTGCTGCTGTGTCTTCCTGATCAGCGCAGTGCTGTTGTATTTCCAGGACAAGTCATTATCTAGTTGCAGGACCAGAAACGAAGTGAGAGATCCTCTCCAAATAGTATCTATTGATCTGTATGATCTGTGTGGGCGATCGTGGCTCAAGATTTGGGAGTTTGCCTTGTAATCTGAAGGTTGCCGGTTCGAGCCCTGGCTTGGACAGTCTCGGTCATTGTGTCCTTGGGCAAGACACCTCACCTTTGCCTACTGGTGGTGGTCAGAAGGCCCGGTGGCGCCAGTGTCTGGCAGCCTCGCCTCTGTCAGTGCGCCCCAGGGTGGCTGTGGCTACTATGTAGTTCACCAGTGTGTGAATGACTGGATGTGTGTAGCGCTTTGTGGTCCTTACGGACTAGTAAAGCGCTATATAAATACAGACCATTTAGAGTCAAATCTGCTTCTCCTGAAGTCCACTACTATTTCTTTAGTTACTGTGGTATTGAGGACCAGGTTTTCTTGCTGCACCATGATGCCAGGTTCACCATCTTGACCCTGCAGACTCTCCCCCTGTGATAAGTCCGACCACTGTTTTGTTGTCTGCAAACTTCAAAATAGAGTTTTTTGGATGGGTGGCAGTGATGGTATTGGTGTAGAGAGTGTATAGTAGGGGGCTCCAAATACATTCTGGTGGGGAGCCAATGTTGAGGCGATGCTGATTTGATTCTCTTTGTGCTTCTGTTAATCCAGAGGGAGGTGGAGTTTGGGAGGCTGAGGTTTGTTTTGTTATTTGTCTTTTGGAGATTATTTTGTTAAATGCTCAGCTGAAGTCAATGACTGCCCTTGTGTTCCAAATGGGTCATGTGTGGGGGGCTATAGCTATCGAATTCGCAGTCTGGTATCCTTATATGGAAACTGGTGGGGGTTGAATGTGAGTGAATGGGGTGGCTGTAGCTCAGGTGGCAGAGCAGGTCAGCCACTAATCAGAAGGTCAGTGGTTTGATCCCAGGCTGCCTCCTGGCTGCATGCCAAATATGCTTGGGCAAGATACTAACCCCATGTTTGCCTACTGGTGGTGGTCAGAGGGCCCGGTGGCACCAGTGTCCTGCAGCCTCGCCTCTGTCAGTGCGCCCCAGGGCAGCTGTGGCTACAATATAGCATGTCATCGCCAGTGTGTGAATGTGTGTGTGAATGGGTGAATGACTGAATGTAGTGTGAAGCGCTTTGGGGTCCTTAGGGACTCGAAAAAGCGCCATACAAATGCAGGCCATTTACCAATTTGTGTGCTGCTGGTAGTCTTTTTGGGGGGACAGGGATGATGGTTGAGTACTTCAGGCAGGGTGGGGGAGTGGCCTTTGCCAAGGACGGATTGGATATTTTAGTGAAGATCGCTGTGACCAGGTCTCCACAGACCTTCAGTACCTTATCAGGGATGCCATCAAGTTGTCCTTTTTTTCTGGGGTTAACTGTCCTTAACATGAGCCTCATGTTAACACCAACACAGAGGAGCCAACTCATCAGGCCAGGACTCTGCAGAAATGTAGACCCCCCTTTTCACTAAAATAAACCCGTACAGTGTCCACATCAATCCAGATGTTTCACCAATCAGTCATTCTGTCTCCTGTTTCACTCCACCTTAAGACATAAATAAGACCCTGAAATACTTGAAATATTCTACTTGGATCAGTGCCTCATCCACAATCCATGGTTTCAGACCTTGAGGTGCTAATTTACATGCCAGTGCCTTCACCCTTGGCTGGCAACTACCCCACTGCAAGCTTCTTCTTTTTCTTTTTTTTTACCAAATAAAGCCAAGCTACCTTCATCTGTGTTTTTTTTTTTTTGTATTAAGCCCATAAATGAAATTATATATAGTTCTTATGAGTTCTTTGTTTTCTCAGCAGAGGAGGGTGTGAGTTCGATAGACCTGGTCCCCGGTGACTGTCTCATCATCCCTCAGAAAGGTCTGCTGCTTCCATGTGATGCTGTGCTGCTGGCTGGGGAGTGTCTAGTTGATGAGAGCATGCTTACAGGTACATAGCATACCTCAAAAGAACAACCAGATAGAGTTTCATAAATGTGCTGCTGCTCTAAAATTTTCTAGATATCCCATACAGATGCATGTGAGAATACAAAATGGCCAACAGAGTCAGACTGGAAAGTGAGACAAATCAGTTTGATGTTTGGAAGCTCGAAGTAACGTAAAATAATAACTCAACCCAAATGGATCATAGCAAAAGTAACAAGTTGTCTGAAAATGTAAAGAGTAGAAAGCACAGATATTTGCTTAAAAATGAAGGGAATAAGAGTAAAAAGTAGTCATAAAAAACTACTCAAGCAAGGCACACAGAGTTAAACTGAAAGTGAGCCATTTATTGTCTGTTGGTGGTAAACGCAAGAAGGTAAAAAGCTCACAACATCATATGTACACACAGAAGGGCAATCAGGGAATTGGAGAGGAAGTGGAGACAGCTGGGGAGAATGAGACACAGCTGAACTAAATTACAGAGGACAAGACAAGGGAACCAAAACTAAAAGCACAGAAACAATAACTTTCAAAATAAAACAGGCAGTGAGATAACAGGGAAAACAAAGAGACATAAATGAACTAAATACAGAGACTTGACACAAGAGTATAATAATAATAATAACTTTGTAGAGTGCAACGTGTGTCTTCTGGTCAGCTGTCTGCCATTTGGATAAAAAATTTATGTCACAAAGTTAGAACATATATAAAGAGTGCTGTAAAATATTAGAATCAGAGATGGTCGAGCATAAAATGTTTTAAAACTTGGCTGATTTGAGATGGAGTGACCCTGAGAATGTAATCTGATAAAATGAGTAAAATTTGAAAGAAATCAAAGGCCTGTCAGTATGCTAACCTCTTCCAGTTAATTTAAAACGTTGCTGTAAATAATCTTTTAGTACAAGTTGTTCAAGTTGTTTTTGTTATTTCTCTCCAGGTGAAAGTGTCCCAGAGCTGAAAACCCCACTGCAGGCTAATGACAGGCAGTACAGGTCAAACACTGAGCACAGACACACCCTGTTCTCTGGTACTAAGATTATTCAGGCCAAGGGCGGCAGGTCAGGAGATGGTGCTGTTGCTGTTGTCACAAACACTGGTGAGTAGAAAAACTGATGATTTCAATGCCTCTGAGCACATATATTACTGAGTGGTCAAAGTATCCTTAGTCAAGTCATGTCTAAAACCTTCTTTTACTTTTTTTTTTTTTAACCCTTTAAGGCCGATTGGAGCGGGCATGCTCCATTTTGCATAACTATTTTTAAGTCCCAGTAGAATTGCAACCACATAAGCTAGCTCAATATTTTTTTTTTTTTTTTTGCATACCGGAGGAGTTGTGCTTGCATCTTATGCATTCAGCTTGTCCCTCAGGTCACAGTTTCCTTCTACATATAACTTTGCAAAACTTGCATAATTGCATAATATTTCAGAACACTTTACTGATCCGATCAGCTGTTCATAACACTTCCTACGTTGGAATAGATGTCAGCGCGAACTATCGCATGTCTGCCATTACTTGCCAAAACTGGAAGTAATGTCATATGTGGGAAATGTAGTTTTTACCTTCAGGGCCTTTATAGGCCTATATTGGTGTTTTTAAGAGTTTGTTTAAGTTTATACTTTTCTGTATAGTTTCTGGGATACTTAGAACTCAAATTGCACTGCTGGAAATGATTTATTTTGATGCACATGCTGTTTTGTTTTTGTTTTTTGAAAATTTGCATTATAATAGGGATAAGTTAATTGATTAATCCAAATTGCCCATAGGTGTGAATCTGTGAGTGAATGTGAGTGTGATTGTTTGTCTCTTTGTGAAACAGACTGGCGACCTGTGCAGGGTGTACCCCGCCTCTCGCCCTATGACAGGTGGGATAGGCTCCAGCGCCCCCCACGACCCTGAAAAGGATAAGCGGAAGCAAATGGATGGATGGCATTATAATATTTATTTTTGTATATAATATTGGTATCTCAAAAATAAAACTATAAAGAAACTGAAAATATGTTTCCTGTTGTTGCAAACTTTTTTGTGCAACTTTTTTGTATTTACAGTTTTGATGGATAAGCCTCTTAAACTTCTCTCAGTAGTAATATGTGTAAAAAACAAAAAAGATTTTCAATTTTTTTGTAGTTTATTGCAGTTTTTTACACTTTATGTAGTTACTATGTACTTAATGCATACATATAATTAAAATTTGCGCTATAATGGTTGTATTAATGTATAGCAACTAGAAATGCTCTCAAAAATTGCACTACAGCATGTAAAAATATAAAGATAAGCTCTGGCGGACTTGGTGCTATGGTAGGTCTTAAAGGGTTAATCTAGTGGGTGGTTGCCTGTGTTCACATCTTCTCTAAATATGAGTGTTTGCAGAGAAGAATAAAACATCTGTCCTAACATCAGAGGACTGGGTTCTCCTGCAGTTTTACTGCTGTTCTTACTTTGTTCTTACAGGCATCCTAATAACATAACATAATAACAATAGCATAACATTTATCCATCCATCCATCTTCATCTGCTTTATCCGAGGCCGGGTCGCGGGGGCAGCAGCCTAAGCAAAGAGGCCCAGACCTCCCTCTCCCCGGCCACCTCCTCCAGCTTGTCCGGGGGAATACCAAGGCGTTCCCAGGCCAGCCGAGAGATATAATCTCTCCAGCGTGTCCTGGGTCTGCCCCGGGGCCTCCCCCTAGTGGGACATGCCTGGAACACCTCACCCAGGAGGCGCCCAGGGGGCATCCTTGTCAGATGCCCAAACCACCTCAGCTGGCTCCTTTCGATAACATTTAATTAAAAAAATTTTTTATCTAAAAAAGGAAATATGTTCAGTGGATAGTGCTGTCACCTCACAGCAGGAAGGTTTTCAATCCACTGGCCAGCTGGAATTGTCCTTCATGGCAGTTGTATGTTCTGCTTGTGTCTGTGTGGCTTGGCCACAGTCCAAACACATGTTAAGTTAAACTGAAATGGGTCTTTCAGTTTAATACTCAGATAATCCATGTCTGGGAAACTGATTGTTAAAATAACAAAAACTCTCCCAAAGGAAACTACCTAAGCTGCCCTACAGTTTCTGTATGTTTGCCAATTTTCTTCCACAGGGTTTTTCACAGCCAAAGGTCACCTAGTCAGATCCATTTTGCACCCTCAGCCAATCAACTTCCGCTTTTACCAAGATGCTGGCAAATTTCTCCTCCTGCTGGGCATTGTTGGTAAGGAAAAAGGCAATTTAACAGATTTGGAACCTTAAACCATTAAAAGTTGCTCCAACATCTCCAACATCATCTTTCTGCAGCTCTCTGTGGCTCTATTTACATTTTTGTGGTCCTCTACAAACAAAATGTAAGTGCCAGTTTTAATTTATTTGTATTTTATGTCCTCTTATATTGTCTCATCTATCTTGCCTCTGTCATCCCCACAAAGACTATGTCTGCTCCAACATTGGTTGACTGATTCATCAACCACAGATTTTAGGGTCTTTACCAGGCACGTGCAGAGGGGGGGGGGGCTAGAGGGGCTTGAGCACCCGCCCCTTTCCTGATGGGTGCCCAAAGTGCCCTTTTGTTGAGGCAACTTTTAAAAAATTTTTTTTTTTGTTTTTAATGTGTGTGTGCGTGCAGAGTCCTGTCTGTGCCCCTCAACAATAATATTTAACTATTAATCACAGTTTTGCTAAATATAAGGATCTGGCTCGCATCAGTCACATGATCACATTTAACCAATGATCGCCCTTGACGGCAGAACGCGCTGGTTACGAGCCGGGAACGAGCTCACAAAGAGCACGCGCATTTTTAGCGGTCCGGAGCTGTAGGAGAAACACAAGTTAACTCAGAGACACAGACTGTCTTGTTGCAACTGACGAACTGAAACAAACGAGCGTGCTGTGTGTGCAACAGCGCGACAAACATTACCTGTCCTTTTATTAACTGCACAAGTAGTGCTGGTCACAGCTGCTGGCTACCTGTGTAAGGCTGTCATGGGTCTGTAGCTCTGTCACCGTTTTAGGGAACATATTTAGTTTTAAAGTATTTAGAACATATTTAGTTTTAAAGTAAGTTTCCGGGCTTTTCCTGCCTTTCTGGGGGGATTATATTTCACTAAAAAACGATCTAATATGCATGTCCACATAATTATGCATTATTATAATTATAATATATTAAAAAACACACGCTGTATTTTAAAGAACATACATTAAGAAGCAGATTACCGGTATATTAGATTTATATTTTAAATAAGACAAAATTTGGATTTTACAGCAGTAAAATGATTGTATCTCTACAGTTTAAACATGTAATAAGCTTTTCCCTGCACAGAGTGGATAGTGAAACAAATGGAATCATCATAATGACGTTATTTCATATTTATTACTTCCCCCTCCTCATTGCTTTATTATTGTAGCTCTAGTAATGAATAATAATGTAAGGATTCTGGATCAGCACCATGATGCCCATAGTATATACAGTATTCTGAAGAAGGTCTAACATGTCACTGTGTGTGCGTGCATGTGTGTGTTTTATTTAGCTGGATTTAAAAAAATATTACTCATGATATAACATTGTCCAGACATGGCTGGTAAGGACATGAGGAGGAAACAGCAGGAGCTGTGTGAGGCTACTAAAGGCAGGGCTATAACATTTTTCTGTCATCATTTTATTATAGATTAAGTGCAAGAGTTGTTAGGTGTGGATAATTAGATTATAGTTTATTGCAATAACAAGTTGTGCCTTGTTCTCAGATAGACAGCAAGTGGAGAGTGATATATGAAATGATGGGATGGAAGGAAGAAGAGAAGCAAAGAGTGATTCACAGGCAGAGCCTAAATTATTTCTCACAGTTTTTTGTTGCCTTTTGGTTCCAAGCGCTGTCACCAATCTTTGCATTTTGTTATTATCTCATGACACTTGTTTAATCAGCTACCATCTCTCCTATGGACTTTTTAATGTCTACAGTCTCAGATCAACACAGCCCTTCCCTTCCCATATTAGATTCTTGATGAATGTGTGTTGTTGTTATTCAGCCTGGTTCAATGTGCCCCTTTTTAACTTTGAGCACCCGCCCCTTTAAACCTCTCTGCACGGCCCTGGTCTTTACCTTAATTTATAAAGCACATTGAGGCTACTGTTGTTGTGATTTGGTAAATAAAATTTAATTTATTGAATTTTGACTAAACCCATGAGTGATCTGTGGTTTGATATGTCTAGGCAACCTGGCAGGAGCTGTTTGTTAGGAGCATGGATATTGTGACCATTGCAGTGCCACCTGCCCTGCCTCTTGCCATGACTGCTGGCACTATCTATGCCCAGAGAAGGTTGAAGAAACAGGGTATATACTGCATCAATCCACCACGCATCAATGTCTGTGGGAAGGTCTCTCTCTTCTGCTTTGACAAGGTCAGGAGGGAATATGCTACCAGAAGCTCAATGTGCATGTGGAGATGAGTTACAGTTCCTTCACATGTAAGTATTTCTTTTAATGAGAGTTAATTTGATTTTCCAGACAGGAACTCTGACAGAGGGGGGTATGAATGTGGAAGGAGTGATTGAGGGAGGACCTGGTGGTTTCTCTGAGCTTGTCCATGACCCCAGCCTCCTCCTTCCAAAGCCCCTCCTGTTCAGCCTGGCCTGCTGTCACACTCTTACCCTGCTAGAAGGTCAGCCCCAAGGAGACCCTTTGGAGCTCAAAATGGTCGAGTCCACTGGTTGGGTATGAATGAATAGATATTTTAATTAACTAATTTCAAGGCATTTCATTTTGCATGTCTGTCATTTCATTACTTTTGATGTGGTTTTTTTAAGGCAATTAAGTTCAGTTCAGTTGTGTATAAATCACAAATCACAGCAACAATTGCTTCAATGTGCTTGGTTAGGTTAGCTTAGATTAGTTTTGATCAGTATATTTTTTTGTAACTTTCTAGACTCTCCATGAGCCTGAGGGAGATGGGAATGTGGTGCCTGCAACATTTGGAAGGCACAAAGTTTTGGCATTGATGAGACCTCCAACTCAGTCTCTCCAAAATCGAGAAATAGTGAGTCTTGCTATCATTATTCGTATAATGAGTTCATGTTTTTGTAGAATGAGTAATCTCTTTTTAAGTCTGCTTTCTGGAGTTATGCATTTATTGTTCGCTTTCATGTTGCTCTCAGCCTGCAGTTGCACTTGTGCAAAGGTTTCCCTTTTCCTCTGGCCTGCAGAGGATGAGTGTAGTGACTGTGGCACATGGATGGGACTCAGCTCTCGCTTTCATGAAAGGATCACCAGAGATGGTGATAAGCCTCTGTCGGCCTGAAACAGGTTTGGTCACAAATTCTATATAATAATGTGCAAACGTCCTGATCCAGGCGTTCATATAATTTTTAAGTTGTCCTTCACCAATATCCCAAAAGCTTGATTCTGTTCATCTGGACGCAGCATTTTCAGTGGGAGAAACCTTCAGCATTGAAAGAGTGTCCACTGGCCTGTAGGTGTTTATAAGATTGGGGAAACCTGCAGTCAGCTGAGACTGAAGAAGTCACCTGGATGAGTGAAGAAACGTTTCTCTTACTGAAAATTCTAAATCCAGATGAACAGAATCAACTTTTGGGATTCACATACCTGGATGACTGAGCATGCATCAAGACACTCTTCACCATTAGTCTTCCAACTTTCTGAAGGTTTTTTAATCTGACCATTTTCAGATGACTGTTACAGTTTGTTAAGCCTCTGACCCATCATGCATAAATTAATTATAAAGTTTCTAACAAAGACAGTTTACATTACATAGTATGTTTCCACCAACAATATGATTTCCAAAGAGCTGTTATCTGAAACCTTGGCATATGTCAGCATGGTAAGTGATGTGTTCTTAAAAATCTGAAGAAATTGGACAAAAGAAGTGTGAAGTCTAAAAACATTATAGCAGCTGAAGAGCCATTTCCTTAAAAAAAGAGGAAACAATCCAGCAGCCCTGACACAGGACCTGAGAGATGATCTGGACCTTCACCTGATCATTCACTGTTCACTAAAGCTTATTCAGAGATGATCTCAGTGAAGGATGGCTGTCAGGAAGACATAATTAATGAAGGGAACCAGGTGGAAAGGCTGAGGTATGAAAATTCAATTCAGTTTTATTTATATAGCGCCAAATCACAACAGCAGTCGCCTTAAGGTGCTTTATATTGTACAGTAGATCGTACAATAATAGATACAGAGAAAAGCCCAACAATCATATGACCCCCTATAAGCAAGCACTTTGGCGACAGTGGGAAGGAAAAACTCCCTTTTAACAGGAAGAAACCTCCGGCAGAACCAGGCTCAGGGAGGGACGGCCATCTGCTGCGACCGGTTGGGGTGAGAGAAGGAAGACAGGATAAAGACATGCTGTGGAAGAGAGACAGAGGTTAATAACAGATATGATTCAATGCAGAGAGGTCTATTAATACATAGTGAGTGAGAAAGGTGACTGGAAAGGAAAAACTCAATGCATCATGGGAATCCCCCGGCAGCCTACGTCTATTGCAGCATAACTAAGGGAGGATTCAGGGTCACCTGGTCCAGCCCTAACTATATGCTTTAAAAAGGAAAGTTTTAGGCCTAAACTTCAAAGTAGAGATAGTGTCTGTCTCCTGAATCCAAACTGGAAGCTGGTTCCACAGAAGAGGGGCCTGAAAACTGAAGGCTCTCCCTCCCATTCTACTTTTAAATACTCTAGGAACAACAAGTAGGCCTGCAGAGCGAGAGCGAAGTGCTCTAATAGGGTGATATGGTACTACAAGGTCATTAAGGTCAGATGGGGCCTGATTATTTAAGACCTTGTATGTGAGGAGCAGGATTTTGAATTCAATTCTGGATTTAACAGGAAGCCAATGAAGGGAAGCCAAAACAGGAGAAATATGCTCTCTCTTTCTAGTCCCTGTCAGGACTCTTGCTGCAGCATTTTGGATTAGCTGAAGGCTTTTCAGTGAGTTTTTTGGACATCCTGATAATAATGAATTGCAGTCGTCCAGCCTGGAAGTAATAAATGCATGAACTAGTTTTTCAGCGTCTTTAGAGATGTTGCGCAAATCCTGGTCAAAAATGACTCCAAGGTTCCTCACAGCGTTACTGGAGGCCAAGGTAATGCCATCCAGAGTAAGAATCTGGTTAGACACCATATTTCTAAGATTTTCAGGGCCGAGTACAATAACCTCAGTTTTATCTGAATTAGGAGGCAAAAAGTTAGCGGCCATCCAGGTCTTTATGTCTTTAAGACATTCCTGCAGTCTAACTAAATGATGTGTGTTATCTGGCTTTATCGATAGATAGAGCTGGGTGTCATCTGCATAATGACACTCGTGATGTGTTGGTCGTGAATGAAACGGCTCTTAGAGCCAGCTCTTTGAAGTAAATGGGAATGGAGCCGTGTTTTTATTTTATTTTATTTTTTTTATTTCTCTCACCCTCTTACTCTCTCACTTTGCTTCACTTCACACCGCACAAGAGCCTTGTGTTTGCACCAAGCAGATGGAGGAGGGGAGTAAAGAAAATGAGTGACATGGAGAGAAGAAGCAAAATCTGGAACCAGAGTGTAGAGTCTGCAAGAAAATGATATCATATAGAGTCGGCTCCACAAACAACCTGCACAGGCACCTGAGAACTGTCCACCCATCAGTGCAATGGGAAGATAAAACACAGTCAGTTGACTGTGATATTAATGAAGGTGCCAGTGCATCTACTGCTGCTGTTGCTGCTGCATCTACAGGATCATGCAGTATACCACCACAACCACCTAAACCAACTGAGAGCTCTATTAGACAGTTTTTGCATAAGTCTGTGACCCCAGCAAGACAGAACTCAATTGATAAAGACCTGGCAAAAATTATTGCACCTTCAAGAAGCCAGAGGAGCTATTCGTGAAGATGCATAAAGAAATTACAGAGGGGTTCCTCAGAGAGTTCAGTCTCTATAATGAAGAATAAAGATGCTTAAACCAAATATTGACCTTTAACCTTATGTACTGTAGTTCTGTGTATGTGTGAATTATTCCGTAAACACTGCACATATTCATTTTCTTCTTGCAAATGATCAAAAAATTAGGGGTGGCTAACAACTTTTGCAAAGTTGTTATTTTTGGTTACTAAAACTTTAAAGTAAAATTCACTAAGATGTTTTAGACATATTTAAGTAATTCCTTCATCTTTCAAATGTGTAGGTGTAGTTCATTTGCAGTGATTTGGATTTATTTATTCATTTATTTTTTGCTTAAATTTACATTCATGTCTTTTGCATTCACTGCTTTTACATGACAGTGCCGGCACAATTCTCCAGCAAACTGCACAAATACACCAGTGAAGGCCTCCGTGTGCTCGCACTGGCTTATAAACAAGTAGATGTGGACTCTGATTTGAACAACATTGAACGGTGAGAACAGTTCAGCGATGTGAATAAGTTAATTTTCTCTTTCTTTTGCTTAAATAAGCTGCAACAGCTCTGGCTTTGTGTCCACAGAGAGGAAGTAGAAAAGGAAATGTATTTCCTTGGGTTCCTGATGATGAAGAACCTATTAAAGCCTGAGAGTGCAGGAGTCATTGACGTCCTGAGAAACGTAAACATTCGCAGTGTGATGGTCACTGGTGAGGAATTTTGTGAACGTCTCTTGGTGTAAAGCATGACGTTTCAGACACAATCACAGTTTCTCTGATCTTTGGTCTTTGACATAAATATCAAAATTAAATATTTCAGTGGATGATCATGAGGCTTTGTCTGTTTTGTCCTCATTCACACAGGAGACAACCTTATGACAGCTGTTAATGTCGCAAAAAGCTGTAAGATGGTGGGATCTGATGAAAATGTGATATTTGTCACAGCGACTGCCCACACTGACCAGGCTGCCCCCACCCTGAAATTCAGATTGGAAAACCAAGGAACCAATCCTGACCAGTGTCCAGCAGAGGTTATTACTCAGATTCTTATTCATGCAGCAGTCTAGTCTTCAGTCTGGATTGTACTCTATTACCGACAGGTGGTCTCTGTTCTGAGGTTAAAGTTAAACCAAAGTTAAAAAACATCCAAGCATACATCATCACTGATATCATCCCAGGACATCTGTGTGTCTACACATATGAGAGCAAATGATTGCTCAATGCATCACTGGGTGATTGGAGCATTTTATACTAAACTAAACTCTTTCACTGTGACATGGATAACCATACAACCATGAGATGAATTTTTCAAATGTCAGGATAGAGTGTGGATACTGTCGCTGATGTTTCGTTTTTCCTCTCTGATCTGCGTCAGGGTCCTTTTGACTATCACTTGGCTATTGATGGCAAGTCGTTTGCTGCCCTCTGTGACCATTTCCCTGAATATCTCCCGAAGGTAAAGTGAGCTGTGTATTCTCTGTGATTTTGGAAAACTAGAGGAATGAATGTAAGTCCACACCAGGTGAAAAAAAAGCTTTGCTTGAATTGTCATAATATTTGTAAAAATCTCCAAAAGTTGATTCTGTTCATCTGGACGTAGCGTTTTCAGTGGCAGAAACATTTCGTCACTCATCCAAGTGACTTCTTCAGTCTCAGCTGACTGCAGGTTTCCCCAAATCTTATAAACAGTACATTTGCATAATGAATGAAACCAGCTCACTGAAGGAACAATGGGCTGGGAGGTCAGTTCCTTCATCATAATCATTCAAATTCTCATGACCATTGATCAACAACCCCTGATCAAAGCTTATTGATCAATGGCCATGAGCAGTAGCGGTTTTTGATACGGGCGACATGGGCGGTTGCCCGGGGCGGCATCATGGTGGGGGGCGGCATCACGGGCATCGGCAAGCAATGAAAAATTGCTCGTACTCATGCTGCCCCGACATCATGCCAGCGCATATCGGGAATGTCACAGGCATCGATCGGTTTTCTGCCGCACAATTGCTGGGAGTAAGGGCGCCCTCCGTTTGCGAGGTGCGCCTGCTGCTTGCGGCACAGGGAGGAGAGGGCAGGGCGGCAGGGGATTCTCTGGCTGGCTGGAGCAGCATCTAATAACCAAATTGCAAAATAGAAACAAAATAAAAACAAAACAACAAACACGAAAACACCGGACATTATGATACAGACTTATAATTTGCACCGATGTTTTTTCGAAACGTCAAAAGTGAGCACGAGAGCCCTCAGTGCACCTGCTCGCTGTTGAAGTCAAAGTAAACTTTATTGTCATCTCCGGCACCAGAGGGAGTGTTCACCCGGGGCGCCAAACAGGCTAGGACCGCCACTGCCCATGAGTACCATTTACAGAGAGTTGGGGAATGGCTTCAATCACAGCATTGTAAGATGATGGCAGATGTACCCTTAGGCCCCATTCTTGATTCAGAGAGGGTCCTTCCCTTTTCACGTAAATTTGTAATTTTTTTTTTGTATTTGTAAAAATACAAAACTGGATCCCTGCTGACAGTGAACCTTACTAATGAGCTTACGACTTACCTGCTGTCACTACAGGTTTTGATGCGTGCCACAATATTTGCACGAATGGTCCCTGAGCAGAAAACCCAGCTAGTAAAGGAGCTACAGAACCTGGGGTGAGTGTTTTTTTTGTTTGTGTTTTTTTTTATTTCAGACACTAAACATGAAAGATGAACAAGAAAGGAGTAAGAAATAAAACACCAGGAGTATCCACAATCAGGTCCTCATTACTGTGAGGTTATGTGTTTGTTTGTGTGTGTGTGTGTGTGTGTGTGTGTGTGTGTGTGTGTGTGTGTGTGTGTGTGTGTGTGTGTGTGTGTGTGTCAGTCACGAACGAGATGGCTCTTAGAGCCGGATGTTTGACATGAACGACGCGAGCCGGCTCCTTATCGCGGGCCGTTGGTTTTTTTACTTTCTCTCACCCTCTCTCTCGAACTTTTTTTCCGCTTCACTCCGCACACGAGCCTTGTGCTTTGCGCTGGGAAGAGGGGGGAGGGGAAGTAGTTACGCTTGCAGTAGCACAGGAACAGAGCGGGAGGGAGAGACAGAGAAAGAGAGCCAGGGACAACAATGTCACATTAGAAAGGTATAGCAATCATCCACAACTATTTTCAGTTGCGGATGATAAAGGATTCAGAAAGTTTATTCATGCAGGTCCATATGACAGAGAATATGCATCTTCTTTTTGTTTTCATATTTTAATTTATAGTTAATTGTGTTGTGGTTCGCAGTGTTTTGTATTCTTTCACTTTAAATTTGTTATAAATACACAAACAATACACATATGCTGTCAATTGTGTAATGTAAGTGATCTAGGTGATCTAGGTCTGCGGTCCCCAACCTTTTTTGTGCCACGGACCGGTTTGTGCCCGACAATATTTTCACGGACCGGCCTTTAAGGTGTCACGGATAAATACAACAAAATAAAACTAGTACCGGTACCGAAAAAAATAAGATTTATTCATAGCACATGTGAAAAGACCCAGGAAAACCGAGTTAAAGAAAAAAAACGATAACATAATAACGCTAAAAACCGATAAAAACCCTGAAAACCATACATTTCACACCCGAGTCTCACTCTCGCGGCCCGGTACCAAATGACTCACGGACCGGTACCGGTCCGTGGCCCGGGGGTTGGGGATTGCTGATCTAGGTAGTTCTGTTTTGGAAGTTCAGTTAATGCTAGAAATGTGTTTTGGAGTTTGTACGTGTTCTGTCTCTAGGGGCCACCGCATATAATATATTATTGTTAATTATAAATTAATTAAAGCAACAAAACAACCTGAAGAGCCGAAAGAGCCGTCTCTTTTTAGTGAGCTGAGCCAAAAGAGCCAATTCTCTAAAAAGAGCCAGAAATCCCATCACTAACATACACACTAGTGATGGGATTTCCGGCTCTTTTTAGGGAACCGGCTCTTTCGGCTTGGCTCACTAAAAAGAGACGACTCTTTCGGCTCCCAACCGGCTCTTCAGGTTGTTTTGTTGCTTTAATTAATTAATTATCAACAACAATATAAAATTATGCACAAAAGGAATAAGTAATGTAAAAAAAAAAACGTGGTTTTCTTTATGTATGTTTATATATAAATATTTATAGGGGCCCCTAGAGACGGAACACATACAAACTCCAAAACACATTTCTAGCGTTAATTGAACTTCCAAAACAGAGCTACCTAGATCACTTAGATTACACAATCAAATTCATATGTCTATTGTTTTTGTATTATTACATAAACACTCATATATATATATATTCAAATGCTTAAAAAAAAAACAACTTCATTTACCTGTTACTACCACACACCCAGTCCGATTGTTGGTACTTCCTGGCTTGTGTAGCCACTAGGTAACAAAAGCTCAACACGGCCCCTAGCATCCTGGAGCAAACACAAGGCTCTGTTTGCCGTCTCTGCTCAGCGCAAACACAAGGGTGACTTGCAGCGTGAAACAAAACAAAGTGAAAGAGAGGGCAGGAGAAAGAAAAAAACAAACAAACCCACGGCTCCCAATAAGGAGCCAGCTCGCATCGTTCACTTCAAAGATCCGGCTCTAAGAGCCATTTCATTCGCGACCGACCCATCACTAGTGTATGTGGACAAAAAAAAACTGTTGATGTCCAAACTGACAGATTTTTTTTATATAAGTGTTTAGTGAAAAATTCCAATTGCAGTTATATAACAGACATGGAATAAATGTGTAGACTCTCAGCTTCATTTGAAGGTATCCACATTCAAATTGGATGAAGGATTTAGGAGTTTCAGCTCCATAGCATGCATAATTTCAATTCAGTTTTACTTATGCAGCATCAAATCACATCAACAGTCCCCTTAAGGCACTTGTCCCACCCTATTTTTAAAGTGACCAAAGGTCATTGGACAATTGACTTGAGGGAGTGTTCGCCCAGGGCGCCAAACAGGCTAGGACCGCCACTGATAGCAAGAATTAAGTGTGGAGAAGGAGTGGTCCAATGATCCAATACCACATCATCTGTAAAACATGCCAGAGGCAGTTTTATGGCTTGGGTATGCATGGCTGCCAGTGGCACTAGGACACTAGTGTTTATTGATCCTGTGACACAGGACTGAAGCAGCTGAATGAATTCTGAGGTGTTCAGAGACATACTGTCTGCTCAAAACCAGCTAAATGCAGTCAAACTGATTGAATGGTGTTTGATAACATAGATGGACAATGACAAAACATACAGCCAACTCAACCCAGAAGTATATTTACGCAAAGAAGTGGAATATTCTTTAATGGGCAAGTCAGTCACCTGATCTTAGCCCATCTGAGCATTTCACTTGTTGAACACTAAACTTAGGACAGAAAGGCCCACAAACAGCAAGAGATTTAGCAACAGATTAGATCAGATTAGATTTGCAACAAAAGACATCAGATTCACATCTTGAAGAGAGGGGGATGAACTCTGCCATGTCAGGTGTGATAAAACAGGTGGGTGATATGGTAATAATAATAAAGGCCACCAATTGTTTTTACTATTGCAGATACCGTGTAGGCATGTGTGGGGATGGGGCCAATGACTGCGGGGCACTGAGAGCTGCTGATGTCGGGATTTCTCTGTCTGAAGCGGAAGCCTCAGTTGCTGCACCTTTTACTTCCAAAACTGAAAACATCACTTGTGTGCCTCAGCTTATCAGGTTAGAAACCAGAATGATTTAAAAGCCCAAACAACAATAAAATAAACAACCTAGCAAATAAGGTAACACTTTATCATATAGCCCACTACTAAGGGCATATTTATTAATAAAGGTAATTTAAACATTTTAAATCGCATGTAATATTTACCAAGAAATACTTAAAGGTATGTACACTAGCATCCAGACAGGTGTGGAAACACCTTTAAGGTATCGGTGTGAATGACTGAGAAGTCCTATCCACGAGTAGGGATGGGTACCGGTATCCGGTGCCATAATGGCACCGGTTCTGACATAAACGGTAGTAACCAGACCGAAAAGCAGCGCACATTAAGGTACTTTTTTTTTCCTGAGATGTCATACACTTTGGATACTAGCCAATCATTTTACCTTTCCAAAGATAGTAGGCGGGCCAAGGTACGTACGTTCTTTTAGAGCAGAGCTACAGATTAAAAATGCCCAAGGCGAAGTGGTCAAAAGTCTGGCTGTACTTCACAGCAAAATATGCAAACTCAGCAGCCTGCAACAAGTGCTTTAAGCTGATACTGTGATACTGTGCAAAGGAGGTAACACCTCGAATCTGATGAAACACCTGGCGACACATAGCGTTTTTTTAAAAGTCGAGATATGCACCGTATTTCACAGCTTGCTGCGAGACCTCACACCGAGCACATCTACTGCGGATATGGTGCCTGTTATCAGACCCGGAGTTAGCAACATCCTCCAAGAACCCGAAGAGGAGAGTCCTGGCCCCTAGCCCTGCCAGTGTAGCAGAAATGATGACAGATGATGATGGCAGCAGCAGCTGTTCTTCTCTGGGCATGTAGCTTAATGTTGTTCGTGTGTAATTTACATTGAGTAAGCTAACCACGTTATTAATTTGATGCATGTAAGGTGAACTAGTGAACACCGTTGTAGTAACCTGCGGCTGTCTTCTTGTTTGATGGCAGGTACAACCTTCACCCTGGCCAAAAAGGCTAAAATGACCAAAGTAAAGTGGGAAACAGCTAAACATGAGAGTTTTTTGGACAAAGTTTGTGTTTTTCCATTGTTTAAGCACTGCTTCCAGCCAAGAATGATACCATATATGCCCCATAGCTGCAGAAAAGGCTAACATTGTTATCTTTTTACAAAAACCAGCTGAACATGAGAGGTTTTTGGACAAGGTTTGTGTTCTCCATTCTTTAAGCACCGGCACCATTTCAAAAGTACCGGTTTGGCACCGGTATCGGATAAAACCTAAACGATAGCCATCCCTATCCATGAGTGGCAGTCTTGATCACAAATTGTGTAGACAAATGGAGATGCCTACTGAGGTTGGTAAGGGCTAGTTGCCTTCCTTCTGGGTCTCTTTTCAGAGTTGTGTACAGTCCTTTTTCCCCCCATGCTATCTCCACTCCACTCCTAACAGAGAGGAAAGAAAAGCTTCTGGACTTATTTAAGTTTCTAGAAGAAGTTTTACCTCTCATCTGAAAAGCTTCTTCAGTTCTAAGAGGAATTTGTGGAGAGTCCTAGATTTTAAGCCCTGTTTGGAGCACATGGGCTAAGGAGTAAAAGTGGGTGTCAGTCACTATCAGCAAGGTTTCAGGTGAAACCATTGAGAGACATTGCCCCATCCTGTCATCATGGGGCAATTTTATAGAAGTTCAGAGTTCATAGAAGGGGCCAGCAAAAATTTCAGGATGGGCCGAAATTACTTCTGACCAATGCATGTGGCTAGTTTCACCATACAAGAGGTGTCTTGAAGCTGCCATTACCAACATGTAATGGCAGCTTTGTACAACGTAGTTAATACAGTTCAGTAGCGTGTTCAACTTTGTCCCTGTACTATTTCTCATTATCATATATAACTTATCTATGGACATCTATGGTTTGATTTCTTTACATGTGTGAATTGGACAGTTTGTGACCAACATTTGGTGATAATATCATGGCAATAACACCCTTTAGAAATATATTTACGTAGAAAATTAGTGATGTCTTTATTACATATTTTGCCCACTACATACATATATATAAAAATAAAAAAATTCCCTCTTACTCTGAGGGACGGTCTTTGTCATTCAAGCTCAGGTTCTCTACCCCAGACCTGAGAGCTTGATAGTCCTGCGCAGTATCTTAGCTGTTCCTAGGACTAAGCTCTTCTGGAAGGAGATCTCCAGTGCTGTTCCTGGGATCTGCTGGACCCATTCACCTAGCATGGAGCTCACTGCACTGAGTGCTCTGATTACCATGGGGACCGCTGTTACCTTCACCCTCCACATATTCTCAAGTTCTCTTCTCAGCTCTTGGTACTTCTCCAGCTTCACATGTTCCTTTTTGCTGATGTTGCTTTCACTCAGCTTAGATCCGCTAGCCACTGAGCATCGTTGTTATGGGTTACCTCTTTCTCCAATATGCTTATATGTTATCTACTTATAATTAAAATAAATTTCCAACAACAGTGAAAAACAAAGTTTATCAGAACAGAATAAACTGTATTAAGTCCCTACTATACAGTATGTCAAATATAAAGTTGAATGACTAATAGGGCATCCATCATGCACATTAACAAAACAATTAACAAACAAACATTCCTTAACAAACAAAAAATAATCAATAATTTTTCCTGCTTATCCATTCAGAGAGGGCCGATGTTCTCTGGTCACCTCCTTCAGTCTTTTCAGATACATGTCTCTATACAGCCTGGTTCAGTTCTGCTCTGTCATCATCCTCTGCACGGTGAGTAGCAGGAAAGAAGAACATCATTCCTTCACATTTAACTTTTTCAACATTCATCTTTGATTTTTTTCATCTGAAATGCTTTAGTGTAAAGTTGCACTAACATGTTGTTACTTTGATTCATTTTTTAATCCAGATGTGCCCCCTATCTTCAGAGTGTTTTAATGCAAAATAAACCAAAATATTCTAGAATAAGCAACATTTGACTGTCTATTTTCTGCTGCTTATACACATTTAGGTCGCAGGGGTAGCAGCCTAAGCAGAGCAGCCACTGTCAGCCTCCCATGTTCCTCTTTCAGTTTTTCCAGGGGGATGTTGAGTCATTTCCCAGCTTTCTGAGAGCTATAATCTCTCAAGCTCTACAACAGAGCAGTTGCTCATTTACCTCCGTGACCTCATCCCCAGTGATAGACAAATTGCCTCCCTTATCCCTAGATTCTATTTGCATTACAGGTTTAATGCGTGAGTTACGAGATCCTCGATTTGAGCCCAAACAAAAGTCTTGTTTCACATCCTCACTGAACTCATATACCTGAATTTTTACTTCAGCCACTGTCAGAGTTGCAGTCCAACATGCCAGTACCCATCAGCTGCCTCTAGAGTTTAACCAAGCCCAATAAGAGTCCTTTTTCAGCTTGATTTAAATACATTTTATTTAACTTAAAGTCATTTATTTTATTTATATGGCTCCAAACCACAACAGCAGTCACCTCAAGGTTTATATTTTAAGTTTAAGACCCTAAATAATAGAGAGAAAACCCAAACAATCAGATGACCCCCTTTAACCCTTTATAACTGGTCAGAGCGGGCACGCTCCTTTTGCGTTTTGCTTAACTATTTTTAAATCCCTGTAGAACCGGAACCACGTAAGCTAGCGCAATCATTTTTTTGCATATGAAACCGGAGGAGTTGTACTTACATGTTAGCTTGTACCAGGTCACAGTCTCCTTCCACATATAGCTTTGCAAAAATTGCATAAAAAGCACTTGCAGCAGCAAAAACATTATATTTTTGCCGATCCAATCAGCTGTTTGTAACACTTCTTACGTTGGAATAAACGTCAGCGTGAACTATCGCATGTCTGGCATTACCTGTCCGAAACCGGAAGTGACGTCATTTTCGCGGGAAATGTAGTTTTTTACCATCAGGGTTTTAAAAGCCTACACTGGTGTTTTTTACAGTCATGTTTGACTTTATGCTTTTCTGTATAGTTTCTGGGATACTTAGAACTCAAATTGCACTGCTGGAAATAGTTTATTTTGATGCACATGCTGCTTTTTTTTGCAAATTCGCATTATAATATTTATTTTCGTTTTTCCTGCAGTATATAAAAATTGGTGTATCTCAAAAGTAAAACTATGAAGAAACTCAAAATAAATTTCCTCTTGTTGTAAACTATTTTGTGCAACTTTTTTGTATTTACAGTTTTGAGGGATAAACCTCTTAAATTTCTCTAAGTAGAAATATATGTAAAAAACAAAAAACAAAAACGATTTTCAATTTTTTCGTAGTTTATTGCACTTTTTTGCAATTTTTGTAGTTATTATGCACTTAATGCATACATATTATTAAACTTTGGGCTATAATGGTTGTATTGATTTATAGCAACTTGAAATGCTCCCAAAAATGCCACTACAGCATGTAAAAATATAAAGATAAGGTCTGGCGGAGCTGGTTCTATGGTAGGTCTTAAAGGGTTAAGCAAGCACTTGGTGAGAGTGGGAATGAAAAACTCCCTTTTTACAGGAAGAGACCTCTGGTAGAATCAAACTCTGGGAGGTGTGGCCATCTGCTGCAAGTGGAAGGTAGAAATTCAGGACAAAGACATGCTTAACAGCTCCCTTCATTTTTGGTGTCTACCATTTGGTTCGGGCATTACCGCCACTGCAGGCACCAACAAATTTGCAGCTGCAGCTCTTTGTGGCAAACTGTGATTTACACAGAAGTCCAAAACAGAACACCACTCAAGTTTAGATCAGGCAGGCTGTTCCAATCACACCCCTCCAGCTCACGGAGTCATCAGATGGAGCATGATTAAGCAACTCACTCAGTGATGAAGGCTGGGTACTCTGAAGTGTTTGTTGCATAGGTGAAATAACAGTCAGAACCTGTTCCCTGACCCAAAGGCACAGGGAAACTTTTCCATCCACTGGGGAAAACCCCAGAGTACAACCAGCTAGCTGAGGAGAATACAGGTGTACCCATTCCTGCCTGCCGCCTCTCACCTAGAATTTAACTCACCAAAAGTGGAGCTTTGACTTCTTAGATACTCTGTAAGTGTCTAAGAAGTCAAAAAAAGTGCTCTGACATCTGTGGTCATGAAGTCATTTGAGCGCCTAGTTCTCTCCCATCTCAAGACCCTCACGGCCCCCCTCCTGGACCCCCTGCAGTTTGCATATAGAGCCAACAGGTCTGTAGACGACGCCATCAACATGGCCCTACACTTCATCCTGCAGCATCTGGACTCCCCAGGAACCTACGCCAGGATCCTGTTTGTGGACTTCAGCTCTGCCTTCAACACCATCCTTCCAGACCATCTCCGAGGCAAGCTTTCCCAGATGAATGTGCCTGATCCCATCTGCCGGTGGATCACTGACTTCCTGACGGACAGGAAGCAGCACGTGAGGCTGGGAAAGAATGTCTCGGACTCCCGGACCATCAGCACCGGCTCCCCTCAGGGCTGTGTTCTTTCTCCTCTGCTCTTCTCCCTGTACACCAACTGCTGCACCTCCACCCACCAGTCTGTCAAGTTCGCAGATGACACCACCGTCATTGGGCTCATCTCGGACGGGGACGAGTCTGCCTACAGGAGGGAGGTTGAACGTCTGGTGTCTTGGTGCAGCCACAACAACCTGGTGCTGAATGCCCAGAAGACAGTGGAGATTATTGTGGACTTCAGGAAGCGCACAGCCCCACTCCCCCCCATCATCCTGACTGACACCCCCATCACCTCGGTGGACTCATTCCGCTTCCTGGGTACCACCATCACCCAGGACCTGAAGTGGGAGCCCACCATCACCTCCGTCATCAAGAAAGCCCAGCAGAGGATGTACTTCCTGAGGCAGCTGAAGAAATTCAACCTGCCAACACGGACGATGATGCAATTCTACACTGCAATCATCGAGTCCATCCTCACCTCCTCCATCACCGTGTGGTACGCTGGAGCCACTATCAGGGACAAACAGAGACTGCAGCGTGTTGTGCGCTCTGCTGAGAAGGTGATTGGCTGCAGACTCCCATCTCTGCAGGACCTGTACACCTCCAGGACACTGCGGCGTGCAGCCCGGATCTCAGCTGACCCTTCTCACCCGGGACACAGTCTGTTTGACCTGCTCCCCTCAGGCAGGAGGCTCCGGTACATTCGCACCAGAACCTCTTGCCACAAGAACAGTTTCTTCCCCTCTGCTGTTGGACACATGAACAATAACCACATGATTGTCCCCGCCACCAACACATGACCCTACGCTGTGTCACTGCATCATTTCATGTTTGGCACTGACCATCACCTGCACTCATGTATATATCTTTCTACGTAGCACTCATAATTCTTATTCTCATGTATATATCTCATGTATATCTCATGCACATATCTTTCTTTCTACATAGCACTTTAATTCTTATTGTCTGCACTGAAGCACCGCAGCAATTTCCTAATGTTGTAAACCTCAACATCTGGCAATAAACCCATTCTGATTCTGATTCTGATTCTGATAAGGCTTGGCAGACACTGGTTGTCTTCAGCTGTTTCTTTCTGAACACCTGTATGGTGTTCATGTTGTTTATCCAGTAATGGTGCTCTATTCAGGTCCATACTGATTGCACTCAGTACAATCTTCCAACTTCGACAAATCAGTTTCTCAACAAATGCTGTTAATGTGTTCATTAGGTTAAGACGACTTTAGGTGATTTCCAATTCCTGTATTTTGACTTCATTCTCGTGACTCTGCTGGCCATTGTAATGGGGAGAGGAGGTCCAAGTGAGGAACTGCACACCTTCAGACCCCCAGCTAATCTGCTAAATTTACCGATCCTAGTCAGCCTGTTCATTCACACATGCATGATCATCCTTGGACAGGTGGCTGCTCTCCTCATCACCACTTCACAGAAATGGTCTGTAAACAGAAAAAGTCAGATTTTTGTTCATATTGTTGTTAAGAAATATTTTCATATTTCCTTCTTTGTTCACTAAACCATGAATAAAAATAAGTCACCCCTTTTGTTTTTAGGTATATTCCACTCAATTCAACTGTTTTTGAGACAGACAATCTGCCAAACATGGAGGACACCAGTGTGTTTGACCTGTCAGGTTTCCAGTACATCATCATGGCAGTGGTGGTGACGAAGGGCTACCCTCACAAAAAGCCAATCTGCCAAAATCGTGAGTCAGAAATATCTAGGGTTGGTTTGGTAAAAGGCTGTACATCAGTCACATGATGAAGGATGTGTCATCACAGTGAAGTCAGTGAATTTTCTCTCTGGTTTTCAGGGTTGTTCCTTCTTGTGCTGTTCAGCCAGCTCTGCCTGATGCTTTGGCTGGTTTTGCATCCGCTGCCTGCATTTTTCCTTCAGCTGTACGACATTTCCGATATGGTCTTTAAAGTGGTGCTAGTTGGTGTAGCTGCGATCAACTTTTTAATTTGTTTTCTTGTGGAGGTGAGTGACATAAACCATCAACTTCCCTCTTCGTGACATTGTTGGTTTACATCAGCATGGACAAAAAAAAGTTCAACCACAGTCTTCAGCTAAATGTGACTTACAGTTCTGGTCAGAAGTTTCCATCCTCTCAACATTTGGATGAATGTTATTGTAATTTGGGGTTTGTAATGATTGAATTGTTCTTGTTCCATTGTGGAATGATTGTACAGCATACATGTTTAATGACTTTAAAAAGCAAGTTTGGATTTAATTTGAAGAAGCGCTTTTGACCACTTTTCTTGGCATAATTAGTCGACTTCATTTAAATTGGTTGGTTTGACCTAACTATTAAGCATAGTCAGCAAAATTTTCAAGAGCATTGAGTTTGGAGGTTTGAGAAGTCCATTCTAGAAGATTAATATTTCCAAACAGCTGCAGATTACAAAATAATCAGTTCAAACGACTGTATGTAATAAAATGTTATTCAGATTTGTCACCACTTCGCTGAGGTCTGGAAAAAGACCCAAACTATCAGCCTCAGATCAGAGGAAATGAATTAGGATGTTTAGGAAGAACCAAGGAACCACCATGGCTCAAATCTGCCCTCAACTGGAAACTGCTGGAATACCTGTGTCATGGTCTAAAGTGAAGCCAGTTTTAAATCACCTTGGAATTTGAGTGTAAAACTAAAAAAGAAGCCTCTGATCTGTAATAAAAGCAGCTGCCCACATAGACGAGCCACGTCTTCTGGAGAAAAGTTTGATGGTCAGATGAGACAAATATTGAACTGTCTGGTGACAATGACAAGAGGCATGTTTAGGTAAAGTTTAGGCTTCCAAACCTGTGAACACTACCAGCTGTCAAGCATGGTCCTGTTAGCAGCATGTTCTTGGCTCTTTTGCTGGCAGTGATACTGGTACACTGTGCAAAATGGTTGGAACAGTGAAGAAAGAGGACTATCTCTAAATTGTTCAACTTCACATATGAAAAGAATTGAAAAAAAAGAGTGTTTGGACACTGCTAGCATAATGTACAGGGTTTTGATGGGGCTCCCACACAAACGCAAAGCAGGAGATGAAGCATCGCCAAATATGTTTCCAAACCAACTTCCTTCCAAGACAAACACTAGAAAATATGGTGAAGCATATCTTTCCTTTGGCTTCACCTGCACAAGTGCCAAGGTAGGTCTCTGCGATAGAATAATTAGTTTCCCCTGAGTCTGGAGCACGCACTGGGCTGTCCAAATCACAGACAAACACTTTCCCACAGTTGTTTATGTTTTTGAACCCATTTTGCACAGAGAGCCGTTTTTGAAAAATGTATTGATAGCAATGTTGAATATTATTACACAGAAAAAGAACAACTACACGTAAAATAATTACACTATGATGCCTCTACCTTTCTATATGGAGGGACAGTAACTGTGTGTGTATATGTAAGCGTGTAAAAACTGAAGATGGTAAGATTAACAGTATTTTGTCTCTATTTGCCATTGTAGAAATTCATCTCGTATAAACAATAACGTGGCACACACGCAACATGAAAAAAGGCACATACCTTTGATGTTGCGTGACGAACTCTGTATTCCTCGTCCACACATAAACGCAAGAACTGAGTTTTTAAAAAATCTCAGTTTTCGGTGATTTGAAATACCGTTTACGTGTGGATGAAAGGCCCAAACGCATAGAAACGGCTGCATTTTCAAAAATACCCGTGAAGGTGTGGATGTAAATGGCCTGTATTTGTATAGCACTTTTACTAGTCCCTAAGGACCCCAAAGTGCTTTACACATTCAGTCATCCACCCATTCACACACTGGTGATGGCAGCTACATTGTAGCCACAATGTAGCCTGGGGCGCACTGACAGAGGCGAGGCTGCCGGACACTGGCGCCACTCGGCCCTCTGACCACCACCAGTAGGCAACGGGTGAAGTGTCTTGCCCAAGGACACAACGACCGAGACTGTCCGAGCCAGGGGCTCGAACCAGCAACCGATCACCCCAACGTAGTGTAAAAGAGTTAATAGTTTCATTTCATTGCTACCTGTAATATATTGCAGTTTACTTTTAGTTGTTTAATTGTTTACTAAATGTGTGCAAACCGCAATGTAGTTTGAAAACAAACCATGGGTGTGTGTTGTTGGAGGATGTGTTTGTGCTGCGGGGGGGTGTGAACATTTTTCTTGTAATACAAAGGAGGGCTCAGCAAACAAAGTTTGGGAACCACTGACTTAATGTATCTGATGCGCAGTTCACTTAGACATCTAAATAAATATTAATGGGAATGTATGTGTACTTTTAACCTTGTGTGGATCGGAGAGAAAATTCAAAATAAAATTAAACCTGTTTTTTTTTTAAGTTATTCAAGATGTATAGTGTACACTAATTCCACCCAGGGGAACAGTTCAAGGAAATAATTATAAGCCCCAAATTCCCTTGACGGTCTTGCCTATAATGCGTGAATAGGAATCTCTGACCACAGCTTTACTACAGTGGTTATTTTACAGAACTATTAATATTCTCCAGGCAAAACTTCTGCTCTAAAAAGCCCATGTTATCAGTGTCCATTTTCACTTGCATGTGTGGTGTATTCCTAGAAGCCCTGTTTTATCAGACTATTGTTATTTTTCCCCAGATACTGATAGACTGTGGCTGTTTAAACTGCTTTCGTCGATTGTGGAACAGAGGTCCATCCAAGAAACAGTATAAACGCCTCCTGCCTGACTTCAGATTTTGGCAGCCCCTTGATGAGAATGTGATAATCAGTGAAGCGGAAAACTGAATCCTGAACATTTGCAGGTTGTCCAGGCTTGATAAACTACTTCTCATAAAGAAATAGTGGGGTGTTACCTGCATATAATTCCTAATACGCCACTAAGCGTGTTGTTTGCTGATGTTTGGAACTCATGTAAGGCTTGTAACTATGAAGCAAATTAATGGGTTATTAAACTACACAGAGCCTCAAGTGACAGTTTTCTGTCTCTCTTTTTACCAGTCAGATCAACATGTTAATGCTGGTCAGCAGGTTCTGTTCAGAGTTTCAATTTAAATCAATCTGGATATGTTTCACTGATTTTTTTTAAACTTTTAGTCTTGTTTAAGTTAGATATGAATCTTAATGATATCATAAATGAATAACAACTGTTATGTTACAGCAGTTCAGTGATACCCACTGCTTTGATGTCCTTACCTCTGACATTTTATGTTTTTTCTGAGCTAGCTAATGAAGCATGGATATGTTCAACTTGTTTTGTAGTTACAGCCATCCGATCTTTACATACTATACATATACTGTTTTTATGGTTTCTTTTTTTTATTCCATTGACGATGGTTTATAACTGAAACATCTTCATCTTGTCCAAAACAATGAAGACATATATTCATCAGTGATGCTTGTACTCTGGTTTTTTTTTTTTGTATTTTTGGGTTTTATTGTTATTCTCGTGTTTTTGAAGTGAGATTCTTGTGTTTCACAGTTTGGTCTTTTGATGATACTGTCACAGTCATGGGTCATTTGACCAAGTGTTTTGAGTTTTCTTATATGTTGATGTTTATTGTTTGTGTTTAAGTCTCATTTGGTTATCTTATGCCCATTTTGCCTAGGTTGCTGTTATAGTTCATTGTTTTTGAAATTCCCCTTGTGCCCCGATGTTTACGCCCCCCTCGCGCTTCATGCGTTTCAGTAATGTTTTTGTCTCCTGTCTCCTCTTGTTTACATGTTTTACCCTTGTGACCCATTCCTTCTGTCACGTGTGTTTCCCCCAGCCATCATGCTCTGTTTGTATGTAGTTATGTCCATGTTTCATCTCCAGTCCCCTTTTCCCTCTGTACCCATACACACTATAAATACATGTATTTGTTTATTTATGTGTATGTTCCTCATCAGTTTGTCATATTGAGTCTCCATGTCTTAGTCTGTTATGTTTCATGTATGTGTGTCCTATGTTATCAAGCTTGTGTTGTCATGTCTGCATGTCATTATGTTTCCTGTTTTATTGTGAAGTCTGACGTGTCCATGTCCACTGTGTTTAGTTTCACTTCCCCTGTAGTGTCATTATGTTCATTCATATCAGCTGTTTCTCCATGTGTCCCCTGATCACCTCATGTGTGTGTTTAGTCTGAGTTTTCATTCATTCTCCGATCGTCCTGCTTTGTCTGTTATGTTCATGTCGTGTTTCCAGGTCTCCATGTTCACCTTCAGGGTTTTTTCATGTTTTAATCTTAGTTCACCCAGTCTAGGTTATTGTTTAATTTCGTCTTTGCCCTTTTATTTTGTACTGTTCATTATACATGCTTCCCTTAGACAGTATCATCAGAAGGCATAGCGTACATTTTTCTTGCTATGCAGATGACATGCAACTGTATCTGTCCATGAAGTCAGATAACACACACCAATTAATTGAACTGCAGGAATGTCTTGGAGACAAAGACCTGGAGGACCTCTAATTGTATTATTCTAAATTCAGATGAAACTGAGGTTATAGTACAAAGCCCCTAAAATTCCTAGAAATATGGTATCTAATCAGATTCTTACTCTCCGTAGCATTAGCTTGGCCTCCAGTAACACTGTAAGGAAAAATGAAAATATGCAGGGCTGCTTTCTTCAATTTGAGCAATATCTCTAAAATTAGAGAATTATGTAGAAATATCCTGCAGCACTTGTTTCTTTTCTGTTTCTGCTTGCAACAAGTTGAGTGACCACATTGATTTTGTCTTAAACACTCACTGAAATAAAAAAAATCAATAAAGATTAAAATATCATTAAAGTTTTGCTAAATGCATAAATTCATTCATTTATTTGTTCTTTCTTGTTAACTAATACAGTCCAACAATAGTGTTTGGCCTCTATAAAGGTGTAATGGAGACCAGGGGTTCCATTACCTTGTTGGCATTGTTAGTGATTAATTGTTGGATTGGGAATTTAAAATAGGGTAATAAAGAAAACACATTAGTTCTTATGGAGTCTTTTATTAGGTTATTTGACATACGATTAAATTGACAGCTTGTAACAGAAAAGTAGTGATGGGACGTTCTGTATCGAGGCTTCGGAGCGTGTGTCGAGTAATGGAGGGGGCGTTTCCGCGAAGCGCGTATCAAGGCTTGCTTCATTTATGGGAGGAGCTGAAAATGATGACGTCCGAAGCCTCGCTGCCCGGCTGTACCACGTGACTGGTTCATGAAGTGGTTCGAACTTTGCCGCGAGATGTGACAGCGATATAAACCCCTCAGACTTCATTCAAAATGTGGGTGTTTGATGGAGAGTTGCGGTTAGTGAGAGTTTGGAGACAGTTTGGAGGTTTATGAGAGTGAGGAGGGAAAGTCAGGAGAGAATGGAGCCAGCTAAGGAGAGGAGGATGTCCTCCCCTGTGTGGGAACATTTTGATCTTATTCCTCCCAACAAGGTATGTAAATTTCTACAGAAGATGTATTTTCATAATACTGATGGTGCAATACAATTTATGTTGAGCTGTCTTGACTTTTGTACAAGGTGAAGTGTTTGCTATGTGCCAGGGAGCTGGGATATGACAACAACACCTCATCCATGCTTAGGCACTACAGAGCTTTGCATGAGAATAAGGGGAACACCGATTGTGGAGCAAGACCAGGTGAGCCATCAAATGCAATGATAATATAGCATGCTGTAATGTTACTAAATGATATAACAATATTATACAGCTATTATAAGTTACGTGTGTGATATTTATATTTGTGCTTTGTCTTTATTGTCTTTCCTCAGGAGAACAATCTCAAATAGATGAAGACCTGGTCAGCATGGTGATTGAGGACTCCCAGCCATTTAGCATTGTGGAGGACAAAGGATTCAAAAGATTTGTTAAATCATTAAATCCTAGCTATGTTCTCCCCACTAAAAAGGTCATAAAAGCAGTGAAAATTTAGTTTTTACAGAATAAAATGTGAACAGGCAGGACTGAGGCTCAAAGCCTCAGTGTGTAGCTGTCCATACCTCAACGTTACAAAAGCACAACTACTGTCCACACCCCAACCACACCTCACCTCACAGTAAATGATCATTTCTATTTCAAGCATTTCCAAATAATCATTTCCCATACTGCCACTATAAATATACACAGTGTACTGCCATCACTACAATATACATGTTTTACACACTCCTTTTGTTGTTGACATTTACAGGCTGTGTGCAAAATGCCACACTCTTCAAATTCATGCCAGCTATTACTTTTACGTCCAGTAGGTGTCCTGCTAGAGTAAATGAAGCTTCATGAAGATTTGCGTTGGGGTGAACCAATTGGATGAAAAGCTTCAGTGCTTCATGGGGCTTCATCTGCCCATCACTACAGAAAAGAGACAGTGGGACTGGCCATCCTACCTGTGTCGGAGAAGAGCCAAAGTTAGAGCTGCTTGCAGTTAATCATTTATCAATAACCTAAACATATGTGAAATGAGACCTTGTAAAGGTACTCACCTGTCCTAGTTGCTTCTTGCAGGATGTGGAGCAAAAGAGTGAAAGCGGCTCAATCACCTGTTTAAGAGCTCTTGGAGCAGACCAGTGTGCCGGGTTAGGGAGTATGGTTAAAGAGGGATTTAATTTAGATAGAAATGGGTGAAGCTTATGTTATTGGTTTGTTTATAGTATGTGTTGGAAATATGTATATGTTTGTGATGTGCTTTAATGTTATTGTATGTTTGTTTGTGTGGAGGGTTATGTGTTCATTTTGATTAGTTAACCCCCATACTTGGGCTATTCCGGATGCTCACCTGAAAAGGTAGAGTATAAAAGGAAGCCATTTTGTTTAGTTGTAGTTAGTGTTTGTGCTGTTATCATGCTCCTTCTTTAATAAAGTGCCAATCCATGGATGTCTTTTACGCCAGTCTCGCGTCATATTATTGGACAGAACCTATGACTGCCGGCCAAAACTGACAAAAGGTCAGTGTTGGGGAGTAATGGAATACATGTACCACTGTGCCATCTTTCGCTGTCTCAGTCCCCAAACAAGCTCTCTTTTTCGGTGGAGAAGCAGTCTCCTCATCTGCAGTGTGAACAAATTCAAATTGTGAGCAATGGGAAGGTCAAACAAAATCACAAATGCATGCATAGATACTAATTATAATTCCTCCTCTGTATCAGAATAATGTCTGAAATATCTTACTTACTACACTCAACAAAAATATAAACGCAACACCTTTGTTACTGCTCCCATTCCCCATGGGATGGACGTAGAGACCTAAAATTCATTCCAGATACACAATATAACCATCCCTCCCAAACAGTGGTCACAAATCATTCCAAATGTGTGGTAGTGGGCACATCTGCTATATTGAGATAATCCATCCCACCTCACAGGTGTGCCACATCAGGATGCTGATCTGACATCATGAGTAGTGCACAGGTGTACCTCAGACTGCCCACAACAAAAGGCCACCCTGGAATGTGCAGTTGTCAGAAGGCAACAAATCAAAACAAACACACTGTGTTGGAAGCGGGACTGCCAGAACCATGCTTAAAATCAGCATTGCCATGTAAATAGTTTGCATTTCATGTGTATGTACTTGCTAAGTACATGTGAACAGATCTTGAATAAAAAAAATAAACATACTTATTTCTGTTTTATTGAAACCACTTTACAGAAAGTACAATTATTTACAATGAACTGTACATGCAACACAGCGGTTTTATGAATATTCAACAAGAGCACGTTTCATTTGGCCCTGGTTTGACAACCACACTGGGACACATATTCACCAAAACACAGCACACCTTAACATTCTTATCAAGCAGTGTTGTGTCTTCACCCTCACATGATATGAGTAATCGGATTGGCATTGTAGTGTGTAGCATTTTGAACTTGCTACGCTCGTCTGACCGCTGCAATCCAAGCCTGACGTCTTCGTTTAGTATTATCGGATACATGACATCCCTCCCGTTTCCTCCAGGAAGGGAAACTATGAAAAGAGAGCCCATTTTCCAGCTTCTTGCCTTCCCTATCATGTGATCTACCATTGCAACCGACAACACAGTACCTACGAACCATAGCTGACGCTTCCGTGTGCTTTGTCTGGCCTACTGTCATGGCGGGAGGGTGCGTGGCCCCCCTCCCGTGACATCACGCTCCAAAGCCCTATAATCCAGTTTTGAGTTCCCTCCCCAGACGCCTTAACGCCCACTCACATCCTGGGCCATCTGACCTCAGGAAATAACGCCAGCTTGCAGTCTGGCCTTAGAATCAGCACCTTCAAGTCTGAGGCCATGTTCTTTTTTTTTTCTTTGTTTTTTCCAAAACTAGACATAGCTGAATGAATGAGTGTCAGAGAAACTTCGGCAGATATGCCCATGATGTAGAGTTCAGGTTATTCCCACCTACATGGTTATACATTATCGATTTAGGCATTTTGTGTGAATAGCTGAAAGGCCAAATGTCACCTTTAAACTTAAAAAACACATCTGAATGATGTTTAAATGGAGGTGAGAGTCACTGACTTTCAGAGGCTGCGCCTCTCACTCCACCCACAACTTCAGACGAGCATCTAGACAGGTAAACGGCTCAATCAGTGAAAAGATAGAATGTACCCAGAGCATGTGTTTTTATTTTTATTTTTTTAAATTAACAACTTAAAAAAAAAAACTCTTGAATGATCACTGATGATCTGCTTGTGTTAGTCTGTAAGGTGAAACATCTCCCTCTAGTGGCCACATATAAACATGTGTGAGGATGGTGTTAATGTAAAATGTGAATCATAGTGTTCCAGTCAGTCATCAGTGTGTCTCTGCACAGCTGTAATTAAAATGTGTTCAGAGGGCCTCAGTGTCTGAATGGTTCCAGTTCAGCTCCATAACAGCAGCGTCCCTGGTTTGATTCCTGTGTTTCAGCTCATATCTGCCTCTCTCACTGAGGGGGACGTCCACTACATGGACATGGATTTGTTCATCAACCAAACTACAGATCACTGAGAGCAGAGGACATTTGAATTTATTCAATGAACTAATGTCTAGGATGTTTGTGGGCATCATACACATGGATTGTAATCTCACTGGTGAAATTTAGATTATGTTACTACTTTTTTACATGTCCATGTTTAAGTCCTTGTACATAAGTTTAAAAGAACAGAATTGTGATTTATTGTTTTTTGTTTCTGAAATAAAATTGCATTGTTACAATGTACCCTTACATATATGTTTAAATTATTTTATAACGTAATTGTTAAAAAAAGAAAAAAGTGAGTTTCCCACCTCTATCTTTGAACCAATAGAAAGCTGGTGCTCAGAGGAAGAGGGCGGGCTTTACTTGGTGTCAGTGACAGAAATGAAAAAAAGCTCAAATGAGTGAGAAGGACGATGAAGGAAACATCTGTGCTGTGTCTGCTCTGTAAGTAGAATCTCTGTGTTTGTTTGAATTCTTGTACTTTGACTGTCTGCTCTCCTGATAACTGATGATGGAGGAGAAGACATGAAAAACAAATCAGGCTGAATTCAAGTTCAAAACACCACGAGGACCAACTGCAGGTCTGAACTGACTCTTTATCTTTGCTCAGGAGTCGAGGAAACACAGCAGGCAGTGAAAAGATCAAATCATTCACTCATTATATCAACACAGCTACACAGTGGACACATGACTTTACTGTGTTATTTACTTTTTTCAATCTTTTGTTTATCTTTGCTCTAAACTTTGACATGTTGCTGGCATTACATAGAAACTGAGCCAGTATATCAGAGAGATATACTGTGTTTGTCAGCTGTTTGTGGGGATTTATGTTCATCAACCTGAGTGTCATTTCTCTTTAGTTCTGATCTCACTGCTGAGCTGCACAACAAACCAAGGTCAGTAACCTTCTTCTGTCACAGTTTAAACCTGAGAAATGCTCACTGATATGACCGGATTGGGTTCATGGTTCACAATGTGACTCTAACAGATCATCAGTTTTTCATTGTAACCCTCACAGCTCGTCTGACTGTGAGTCCCAGCAGCTCTCAGTTCTTTCAAGGAGACTTTGTGTCTCTGAGCTGTGAGGAGGACGACAGCTCTGCTGGATGGACTCTGAGGAGAAACACAAGAGAACAACAGAGGACTCAGTGTGGAACAGATGGGTGGGGAAAACCAGCTGATTCTTCCTGTACCATCAGTTACACTGACACAGTTGACAGTGGAGTTTACTGGTGTGAGTCCAGAGAGGGTCCCATCAGTAACATGGTTAACCTGACAGTCACTGGTAAGCTGAGTGTGTGGAGTTAGTGTTGATGAAGCTGTGTGTAAATGGATGAAATGCTGTAGTTTGTCTCTGTGTTGAGGTGGATCAGTGATCCTGCAGAGTCCTGTCCTCCCTGTGATGGAGGGAGATGACGTCACTCTGCTCTGTAAAACAAAGACCACTCCCTCCAACCTCCCAGCTGCTTTCTATAAAGATGGCTCCCTCATCGGGAAGCAGCCTACAGGTCACATGACCATCCAGCATGTTTCCAGGTCTGATGAAGGCCTCTACAAGTGTGACATCAGCGGTCATGGAGAGTCTCCATCCAGCTGGATCACTGTCACAGGTGACACACTCACCTGTCTGTGTTTCTGCAGCTTTCAACATTCACAATGTGACGACAACTTAATGACTGTGTTTGCTTTATTTTAGGGGAACACACCACCACACCTCCACCTACATCCACACCTCCTCCTGGTTCCTCTCTCAGACATATGTTGTCATCTGTTGGATCAGTCTGTGTTGTGGTTCTACTGGTGTTGCTGGTTCTACTGGGGAGACAATGTGTTCACAGGAAACCTGAAGGTGAGACTCAGACTTCCTGATCTTTCATGTCTGAGTTTGTTTAGTAGAATAAAGTTCACATTCATTATAATGACAGTAACAACTATCTTAAATGTAATCTCTGTTTAAATATTTAATTTATATCATTTTTCATGTTGGATAATTTCAGCAGGTCAAGAAGAAACTGGAGAAGATGACATCATCACTCATGTCATGTACAGTTTCATCAAATCGTCAACAACAGCCAGTCAGACGAAGCAGAGGTGATGTTGTGTTTTCTTCGTGTTATACTGCGATTTATTTATTTAGGACAGTGCATGTTAATGAACATAAATGTAAAAAAAAAAAAATTACATGAATGTAAACATGCCAGATTATAGCCAAAGGCTAATTTCCATCTGTTGTCCTTAAACATAAAAAAATAGACATAATAATTCATAAAAATTCATCATTCATTCATAATAAAAACTCCATCACCAAACTTACACATACACACCATTCTGTTCCCAAATAAAACATTAAAACTATACAACTTATACATGATCACACACTTGATTTGTCCATAACCAGTTTTTAACCTTTGCCTTAAACAAATTGAATGTCGAGCATTCTCTAATGGGTTGAGGAAGACTGTTCCACAGATGGCCACCCTGGACAGAGAGGACATTCTGCCCAAATGCTGTCCGTCTGTGGGGTATAAACAAGTCTCCTCGGATTGAATCTCGAGTGGTCCTGTCTGAGCTTTCTTTATGCCTAATGAACTGCTTTAGTGGTGGTGGAGCAAGGGAGTGTAAGACTTTATATATTAAACTCACTCTTTTAAGTTTCACTAAGTTATTGAAGTTCGGTAATTTATGTTTTTTTAACACATGACAGTGGTGGTGAGAAGTCGGTTTTTTGTCAAGTCATTTTAAACTTCTTTTATAAATGTTTTCAATGGTTTTAAGTGTTGTTGGACAAGCAAGTGACCAGGACATCAAACAATAGTCCATATGAGAGATGATCATTGAGTAAAAATAAGTTTTTGCAACATTCATATTTAAATTATTACGTATATGATTAAAATTTTGATTGTTAAATTGTTGTTGTTTGTTAAAAAGTACCTGGAACACTTTATTTATGTGACTCTTGAAGGATAATGTTGGGTCTAGAATGACCCCAAGATATTTAAATTCTGGAGCTAATTCAAGCTCTACTCCATCCAGGAATATGTTTGACTGCTTCAAGTTTAAGGGGCGTTTTGAAAAATACATACAGACAGTTTTTGAGGTGTTCAACATTAGGCATGAGTCCTCCAGCCAGCTATGCATTAATGATAACATTTGTGCAGATCAGGGATAGTAAACGTTTGACCTCTGTTATTGCCAACAAAGGTTATGTTACAAAGTATTGAGTTGTATTTTTGTTATTGACCAAATACTTATTTTCCACCCTAATTTACAAATAAATTCTTTACAAATCCTACCATGTGAATTCAAGGATTTTTTTTTCACATTCTGTCTCTCACAGTTGAAGTGTACCTCTGGTGCAAATTACTGACCTCTGTCATTATTTTAAGTGGGGGAACTTGCACAATCGGTGGCTGACTAAATACTTTTTTGCCCCACTATATATATATATATATATATATATATATATATATATATATATATATATATATATATATATATATATATATATTAGTAAATGGTATGGTATACATATAGTATTTATTTCCATATATTTTATTGTAGTTTCTGTGCCTTCCTAACATGTTGAACATGTACATTGATGTTGATGAATCTAGAGTAACTGCAGTCTGAAGCTGCAGTGTGCTCTGGTTGGTCTAATAATAGTGTTCATGCTGTGAGAACATGTTTGCTTTCTGCTCTGTGGTGAAGTGTCAAAAAGCAGAAGGCAGCTTTGTGGTCATCTGACTTATTTATCACAGAAACACCTCAAAGTTCTTTGTGGTCACTCTGTGTTTCACAGCAGAGATGTGAAGATGAGAACATTTTGAAAAGCTGCTGTGGTTTATTAAAATGATCTCTTCATGAAGGTAACAATAAAACCTAACCTAAATAAATCAGCCTTTTTACAGCCATATTGCTAAGCTGATGAAAAATTTGACTTGATCCTGTTTGGTTGAGTCTAACTGATACACTCCTCTCTTCATAGTGTCACACTCGATGTTTCAGATGAAACACAGCTGAAGTGTTTTATTGTCTGAAACTACAAACTGATGTACTGGACTTCCTTCAGGATCCTGAACTCATCCTGCAAAACTACTCAGTGAAGTTAAAATGCACATGAATCACATTTAAAGTCTGCTCCCATCTACTGGTGAAACTGGGTATTACAGCACAGCTGATAACCTCTTTAACATCCAGCAGGTCACCACTTAAAGGCGGGTTAGGGTTTAATATCAGGCTGATAGTTTGACAAACTGGAAGATGTCCTATTTCAAGTTTCCACTGCTGTTTGCTAAATATACAAAATTCCACATAGATGATTAAACATGAGCCCAACTCCACCCACAACAGTCTGCTGGTGTTGTTCAGAGGTTTACAGCCATGAACTGGAGTCACTTTATACCTCATCTGGTCCCAGGATCTCTCTGGAAAATGGAAAACATCACTGTGGTAAAGATCATGAGGAAAACTCTGCCACTGTGACCTGACTGTGGATAAACAGAGTCAATACATTGATCCTCACTGCAGTGCTGGAGGTCATGCAGAGTAAATATCTCATTAAACACCATGTTTCTGACAATTTATTAAAATAACTTCAGCTTTGTCTCAATTTAGACAAAAGTTACAGGTCATAAAATCTTTATGTTTTAAGACCTGACTGAGATTTAATTCATATATTGATTTGTGTCATCAGTTTATACGTGAATATAAATGTTGTAGCAAAAACATTAGTAAAACAATGATCTAATCCAGGTTGTTCATTTCACACACAGACATTACACTGTACAGGAACGCTCCATCCAGTTTTATCTCGACATAACCAGAGTACCACCAACACCAGTTTAGGTTAGTGAAGATATTTTCATCATATTTGAATACTTTTACTGAGGACATATCTTTCCCAACTACAATATGAACTGTGTACAAAATCTCCCAGCCAACAATACAAATATTGAGCTCATCATAACCCTGAATACATGAAGTGGAATCAGAAATTCGTCAGAGCCCCTTCACTTGTTGCCGCCTGACGCTACAGTTGGTTAGATTATTTCACCCTCATGACTCCACACTCACATCTACACTGACCAATACCAAATTAAAACCTCAATGCATTTTTATTAACACTTAAACAATGAAAAATAACAAGTAATTTTGTTAAATGTCAGGCATGCAGTCTTTGGTCCTTCTGCTCATCATGTGACTCAGTGGGCACATGGAGGCTACAGCCAAGGAGAAAGTGGAACATGGTGTGGAAATATTTCACATATGAACAAAAGTGCTTTTAATTTATATTTCAGCTCTCTGAAATATATCCAATTCTCTGATAGTGACCCTGTAAATACTTATTTACATATCTGACTGATGTCAAATGCTGCAGCACTACAAGATTCATTCAGCCTGAGCTGAACAGGTTTCCATTACATTTTCTAAGTCATAGTTCTGTCTGTTCAATTATAGTCTGAATTTATTTATTCATGCAGTGAATATTTTCCTTGAAATGTAGAAGCTGCTCCACTGGAAGAGATTTCTGAGAGAGGATTTCTATGCATGAGGGAGCTTCAGCCAGTGACCTGTCCAGTCTGTGAGGATAATGGACTTCTTACTTTTATTACAGCTGTCTTCATGTTTCTTCACTGAGGTTACATCTGTGTTGGGTTTGTGTTAGCCTGCTTGAAGTTCAAAGTTCAACTTAAATTTAAATTTAGGTGACTCCTCTCCTGACTGTGGCTGCTGTCCATGGTGCTGATCAGCAACTGGAACAACGCTAATGATTATTCCTCATATTGTTGCTGCATCCACACTGTGTGTGTGTGTGTGTGTGTGTATTTCAGAGATGCTGGAATAAAAATAGGGAGTTTAAATTGTCCCATATTAAAGTAAACACAGTGCTGATATGAAGGGGAAACAGCTGTTGTTTAATGTTTATTTCTGACTGTGTTTATTAAATATGTTCACTGTACTCTGGAATAAATACGTCCTGTTTCAGATTGGAAATATACAGAAAATCAGACCAGACTTTAATCAAAACAAGAGATGGAAACGAAACTAAAGAGATTCAAGTAGACTCAGAAAAGTATGAAATGCTCAAACAAGAAGAATCAAATGTCACTTTATTTTTCTGTTTCTGTTTGTAACAGTGTTCCTGGACCTAATCGAACACGAGCATTGTAAGACTGACTGTTAAACACTCAGTGAAACAACAAAAACTGGCAGAGAAGAGTTTGCAGCATTTAAATACTCTTGTGTTTATTTTAAATTCACACGTGACCATGCTGCAGCAGGGTTTGGCCTGTTCCTGCCGTAGGTCATGATGCAAAAACATGGCTCAGTTAGTCCATTGATAGGTGGTTGCCAGGCCGCACATTATGATATAATGTATAATTCAACTTTTATGGATATGAAAGATGAGCTATTTTTGTCAAATGAATTTGTTTGGTGCCTTCATGAGGTTGTAAAGAGAAAAAAAAGGTCATTTTAGAACATTGCTATGCAACATGATGATATCATGACCGCAGATAAAGATGGGAATCTTCAAGACGCTGAGATTTGCCTCGTGTTTATTTTTGGTTGATCAACTCGTGATTGCTCACAAAGAGTGGGTAGACAAAACAAGCACAGAGACACAGAGACTCACTGGCTGCCAGCAATAAGTTTGCAACAACAGAAGACAAGTTGAGTGTTTGCAAAAACAGTCACAGACATAAAAGCTTCTCTCTCGCTCTGCTGCCTGAATGACTGTCAGCTGGTTGGTAAATATTCCCTGGACAAAATTCCCTCGGTGGTGTTGTTGAATTTTCCCTTTTTAACATCAAAGCTCCAGAGCTTCTGTCACCACACCCACAGTGCTGTGTGTATTGCTGTTGTCTCTTGTCACTGTATGATCAGACACACAACACACACAGTCAGTCTGTACCAGTGACAAACACTCACTGCTGAAGCAGATTCACCTGCACACAGTTCAGCATCCAATAATTAATCAGAAAGTGAAATTATTGATCTTGATTTTAAGACTATTCTGAAGTGAAGACTTAACAAGGCTTAGACTCACTTCTCCACATGGCTGATGAAACAGATCTTTTCAGGCCTCTTTAGAGCAAATGTTGTTGAGAAAGCAAATAAAAATGTGCTGTCATATGCTCCAACTTGTTTTGAGTGAAAATCCCTTGAAAAGAAAAACATTGTGGTTTAAGTTTATTTTCTTTCAAGTGATGATTCCACAACAACACTTCCACAGTGTTTCCTGGTACTGATTTGATAAACATAAAGTTGCTCTTGTTCTTTTCACTTGCAATTATACAAGGAAGTGAACATTTAATGCTTCCACTATTTTTGCATCTCATTTGTCCTCCTGGTTTTGAAAATGTCTTGCTGGCATATTTCTGCCTCAGTGTGAGAAAAACTAAAGAAGAAATTCTTTTTTTTTTTAGGTACATCAATGATGGTCAGTTTGATCCAGGACATGTTTAGTTATCCAAAAATGTCAGAAATGAAAATATTTTTTAAAACATTGTTTATATATCTCATTATTAACCCCATGAATAATTATATCCATCACTGTTTAGTGCAGTGGTGATTTGTGCCTCTCACAGGTTATGGTTCAGTCAGGATATTTCACTTGGGGTTTTTTTGTTAAAAAAATGTATATTAAAAAATGTTTATAATTTAGGCAGTGACAGCTGGAGCTGGTTTTCACCTGTGTGCTTCAAGAACTTTAATTTTATATGTACAGTATTTATTAAATGCTTTTTATTTGATTTGCTTTTATGCATTGGATCAAGTTGAATAAATTCACAGACTGCGCTGAGTGTGACGTTGTCTCTACACATCTACTGTACATGTTTTGCTAAAATCGGTTTGTTTCTTGTTAGTGTCAAATGTCTGTTACTTTGAATATGTGATACTTGTTTTGTAAGTTTGTACTCAGAGGCGATCAAAGGTGGATTAAACAGAATGTGGTGTCTAAGGAATCACTGTGGGCACTAATGCCACACAGACTGGAGCTGCCCAGTGGATTGAAGAGAATGTGGTTAATGTGGAATTACTGTGGGCACTGATGTCACAAAGATCAGAGCGGTGTCTGTACATAAAACACCTGACACGGAAATACAGACCAGTTTTTGTCTGTGGCTGTACCATCATCACACTGCCAAAGACGTTTTACAGACTCATTATTTGTTTGTTTATTTATCTTTACTTTTTTAAATCACTTGTGCAAATTTTATTTTTTCTTTCTCTGTCCTGATGATCAGAAGAATATTTGAGGTTTTCAGAGATCTATAAAGATGGAGAAGATGAGATCATCACTCATGTCTTTATGACAGTGCACCACTGTCAAAATATCAAATCATCAACAACAGCCAATCAGATGAAGCAGAGGTAATGTTTTGTTGTCATCATATCGTTATAGTGTGAGGACATTTGTGCAGTGGAGATCACTGATTTCAGGTTGTTTAAATATATATTTGTTTCATCTGTTGCTGACACTAAAGTTCTTATTGCAATAAAAGATAAGTCTTCCTGATTGCTTTCCTTGGATTGCTCTGTTCATAACATGAACTAAAGTATTTCTTTTTCAATAATTTTTTTTAAAATGCAACTCTGTGGGGACTGACTCACTTTTGGAGCCTGCAGTTATAGTGTACACACCAAATCACAACTGTCACCTCAATGTACTTTATATTGTAAGGAGTTGACTATAGAATAGAAAAAACCCCAACAATCATATGACCCCCAGTGAGCAAGCACTTTGGCGACAGTGGGAAGGAAAAACTCCCTTTTAACAGGAAGAAACCTCCGGCAGAACCAGGCTCAGGGAGGGGCGGGGCCATCTGCTGCGACCGGTTGGGGTGAGAGAAGGAAGACAGGATAAAGACATGCTGTGGAAGAGAGACAGAGGTTAATAACAGATATCATTCAATGCAGAGAGGTCTATTAATACATAGTGAGTTATAAAGGTGACTGGAAAGGAAAAACTCAATGCATTATGGGAATCCCCCGGCAGCCTACGTCTATTGAAGCATAACTAAGGGAGGATTCAGGGTCACCTGGTCCAGCCCTAACTATATGCTTTAGCAAAAAGGAAAGTTTTAAGCCTAATCTTAAAAGTAGAGATAGTGTCTGTCTCCCGAATCCAAACTGGAAGCTGGTTCCACAGAAGAGGGGCCTGAAAACTGAAGGCTCTCCCTCCCATTCTACTTTTAAATACTCTAGGAACAACAAGTAGGCCTGCAGAGCGAGAGCGAAGTGCTCTAATAGGGTGATATGGTACTACAAGGTCATTAAGATAAGATGGGGCCTGATTATTTAAGACCTTGTATGTGAGGAGCAGGATTTTGAATTCAATTCTGGATTTAACAGGAAGCCAATGAAGGGAAGCCAAAACAGGAGAAATATGCTCTCTCTTTCTAGTCCCTGTCAGGACTCTTGCTGCAGCATTTTGGATTAGCTGAAGGCTTTTCAGTAAGTTTTTTGGACATCCTGATAATAATAAATTGCAGTCGTCCAGCCTGGAAGTAATAAATGCATGAACTAGTTTTTCAGCGTCACTCTGAGACAGGATATTTCTAATTTTAGAGATGTTGCACAAATGGAAGAAAGCAGTCTTACATATTTGTTTAATATGTGCGTTGAAGGTTCCCTAAACTTGCATACGCACAGAATATTTTTGGTCATCGTTTGGCTTAACTTAGCACAGCTGTATACTTCCTTTCTATTGGCTGCGCAAAGGTACATCACAACATGCAAAATTTGAATTTCAGTTCAATTCAGTTCTATTTTATTCATACAACACCAAATCAGAACAGTCACCTCAAGGCGCTTTATATTGTAAGGTAGACCCTGCATAATACATACAGAGAAAAACCCAATAATCATATGACCCCCTATGATCAAGTCCTTTTAACAGGTAGAAACCTCCAGCAGAACCAGGCTCAGGGAGGGGCGGCCATCTGTCGTCACCGGTCGGGGTGAGAGAAGGAAGACAGGACAAAAGACATGAAAGCAGCAAGTGAAAAGATTTTGACCACAGCATGTGCAAATACTGATACACTTGAGTTGTGCTTTGCTCGGTACAGCAGGACACCTTTATTCCATGAAGCAAGCTATAGAAAAGACTGTCCAGTGTGAAAGGGAATGCTAACATGCAAAAATGAGTTTTCAGCAGTTGTTTAACACAAAAAACAGATTCAGCTGTTTTTAAAGTCTGTTGGTGTATTTAAGGTGAGATAACAGAAACCTTTATTTGTCCCCCACGTTGGAAATTTTTTGGTCAAGACAGAAAGCGCAAGTAAAGAGCAGTAGAAAATAAGGAAAAAGTATTTTAGCATATTAGTAATACGTATAAGTCCTTGAAATATTTTCTGTTCAGGCCAGTGGAGTGTGAACAGCGTGTACCAGACTTAGATAATAAGTAGAAAACAACAGGCTGAGAATTGCTAGCTAATATTAATACAGAAAGGTTAGGGAGTGAGGTGTTTTTCTTCCTCTGTCTTTTTCCAGGAAAAGGAACAGATGTGAGACGAGGGCAGACGTGGATAAAGTGCTTGAGAAGATCCAGTCAGGGACGGCAGGACTGGCCACGTTGTTTCCCAGGAGAAGATATTCATAATAACACTTGTTTTTGCTGTGGTATAAAACTGTATTGCCTACTTACTGCTGAAGTGTCTGAGCTGAGTCTGTGCTCATTCATGGAGATTTCTTTTTTTTACTTCTGCACCCAAATCCAGGAGACACGAAAACTCAGAATTCATAACAGATGAAAAATAATCATTTGATGTCACTTTTTTTCTTAGCGTTTGTTTTAGTCTGAATTACTGAATACTGAATACTCTACTCAGTCATTCAATCAATGAATCAATCAATCTTTATTAGCAGACTTTACGTCCATAGCTTAAAAAACAACAACAACAAAACATAAAATATTTGTAATGATATAAAACCATTATATACATAAAATACACAATTACTTAAAAGAAAACAATAAATACACAAACACTTCAACCAGTACTTCCTCAGATTGGATGAGTAACAGGAACCACTCACTGTCTCTGTGAGCGCTAAAATTAGACTGTTAGAGCCATAAATGTGAACATTAAATTTCTTAAAAGTACTTTAAAAGTCCAAACACCCACAGCTACAAACATCTGACTGGCACTACCTCCTCTAAGATTTCTACGAAGGACTCTCATTGCATCATTACATGCAGCATGCAGCTTCTACAATGTTTTTGGGATGACCACAAGGGGGCAGTATATAACGGGGTGCAATACCCTTCAAACAAAGCCAGTTTAACTGGAAGTGAACAAAAGCTGATTTGCAATAGTATTTGGCTGCACATAGCGCTTACATCGTTGTCTGTATATGTCATCATCATCATTAGTTTGATCAGTAATAAATATTTCACCTTTTTATGAACCTCAATAGTTTTTTGGGACAGTTTAAACAGAGAAATTTACCTGTTCATCCTGTTTGGTTCTACATATCAAGACAGAACTTTCAACAGCATTTTACTTTATATCATATAACACACCATATTCAGTACAGATATTAAGAAGCTGCTGTAATCCAGCACTGCTTGGACTAAAAACAACCAGGTCATGATAAGAGGATTTATCAATGTTTAATCTAATACACACCCAGCTGTAAGGAACGCCACGTCACTATTGAAGTGTTTGTATGCGTCAGCGTTTTATTGTTGACTTTGATATTTTAATCTCTTCAAAGTGACTAAATAAAATTCTATTGTCTTGTTAAATAATAAGGAAGAAATCAGTAGATTTGAAAATGTTCTGGCATGTTGCTCAGTGCATGAGTTGACATTGTGAATGATTAGATAAACCTGAAACTTGAACTTTGTCGGTGTTGTGTTGATCAGAGTCAAGACTGAAACAGAAAGTACTTTTAACTGCTGACCGTGTTTATTAAATGTGTTCACTGTACTCTGGAATTGTGACCTTGTACATTTATTTATTTCACAGACTTTATCTTCAGTTATGGACAGACATGTCATACAGAAACTGTCACACTTTTGTCACTTTGTTTTATGTCTCATAATCCCACCTACGGAATGAGCAGATAAGAAAGGAATGTGGTTGCTAAGGAGGTGTTGCTATGGACACTGCTGTCACACAGGTGCAGGGTGTGGGCTGTAGAAAACAGGATGACACGGAAATACAGTTTAGTTTGGTTCGGTACAGACGGCACTTTACACACAGATTTTACTTTTTATTTTTCTCCTTATTTTTGTAACTTTTTACTTGTTTTTCATCGAACCTCCTCCAGTAACCTTTGATTTACAGGAAAGCAATCGGGTATACCAAAGCTACACTTTCCAGATTTTAGTGGATTTTATATTTTTGTTTTTGATTTTTTTATCATAATGGTCAGACGACTCTTTGAGGATTTTGGAGATCTCTTCAGAACAACAGTAACAGTAAGTGTTGACACCTTTCAGTTTTTTAACCCAACAAACTGTCACTGTACAGGAAGTGTTACGGCACACACACACAAACTTCCTGCAGACTATTTGCTGCTGTTCATCTTTTCCATATTTTCTATGCCAGAACAGCTGTGGTTTTATGAAGGCTACAGCTAAATGCTGCCTCTACTACTTTTTAGTAGAGTCAACACTTATTTTGACATCACTTCCTTATGAGAAAAAATGGTGGGTCAGAGTTGAGGAGTTCCAGGCTGGTTTACACATAACAACATTTCCCTGAGAATCATTTTCATATTGAGTCAGTAGTTCTGTCTGTGACGGCCACACAAGGATCTAACATGTCAGAGTAATCCAGACAAAAAGTTTACTTTAAAAGTTTACTTTAAAATAATAGTTCAGACTTTATCTGACACAATATAAAAAAGAAAAATCAAAAAAAAGAAAAATCAAAAAGAGCAAATGTACTCACTTACTCCGCTGTACACTGATTACAGTCATGTGATTTACATGAAGTGCTCCATCAGCTTCAGGTGGTGGACAAAGTTCTCCGTGGTTTTATGGAGGCTACAGCTAAATGCTGCCTCCTCCATAGCACATTTTTATACAGTGACGTAATTTTGAAGTCCTTTAGCTGATGATTGATGATGAGAGAGGTTATTTTTGTGTTGTTCTGTGGAGATCATTCAAGAACTGAACCTGTTAAACACTCAGACCTGCTTTAGATTTCACCGCTTTAGTAATGACGCACTTATTCATGGTCATCATACAGCGCAGCGTAACAGACGTCACTCTAATGCGACTTCCTTAAGAGATATCGAAAGTGTGGCGTTTGAACGAGTGGCTGAAAAACTAATGTTTCAGCTTCATTTAAACCTCAAAGTTAACCTCATGTAGGCAGTTTTAAAACTCTAGTTTTGTTATTCACTGAAGATACCAACAGACTCAGACTTTTAAAACAATCTAAGAGTCAGATCAGCAGAAACAAAAACACGGAAATGTTTCCTGTAACTGCGTCGCTCTGCTCGACTTTGCTGATTGTCGGTGTCTTCGTGTTTGTCTCTGCAGGTGAGGTTTATAAACCAAACGGTGTTTCCCTCTGAGATAAAGAGGAATAAACATCAGTCTGGTTTACATGTTACTTCCCGAACAATTAGTTTTATATTGAATCAGACAATCATATTGTCTGTTTGTGTGACAGCATCACGAGGTCTGGTGGTGTCTGTGGATTTACCCGCTTGGTCAGTGGTGCAGTTTCCAGCACAGAGACAAAGAAGTGTAATGTGTGTGTGTGTGATGTGTTGTAGTTTCAGGAGTCAGTATACAGCCAGGGGCAGATCCACAGAGGTGGCAGGTGCCACCCTAAAATGATCTTTTGGCACCCCGAGTGCCACCGTAGTTTTGTATCTATATTGTTTTTATTAAAATAAGCTAGCATCAACACTTTGAATCCAGCTACTATTAACACCGAATATAAATTTTAAAACTAAATATATATTTTATAGTGTTACTGAACTGAACCTGTAAACACTCAGACCTGCTTTAGATTTCATCGCTTTAGTAATGACCAGTGTTGGGTAAGTTACTTTAAATTAGTAACTTAGTTACATTACTAGTTACTTCTATCAAAAGTAACTCAGTTACTTCAAGTTACTCATTACTTTCAGAGTAACTAGTTACTAGGGAAAGTACCTTTGGTTTTACTCAGAATTCTCTTGCTAATGTGTTGCTTCCGTAACTGGATACCCAGCAAGATTGCCAGTCTTGCTTACTTGCCACTAGAGCTGGGCGATATAAGATTTTTTCATATCACGATATGTTTTTTTCATTTCAGGCGATAACGATATCTATCACGATATAAGCCAAATAACTATATTTGTAAGATTTAAATGTGCCGTTGCTCACAAGTAAAATGTGAAATAATCAGCAGCTTGTTTTTATTTAAATATTTATTTCCCATAATAAGTTCAACAGGGTAGATGTACTTAAGGAACATGAGACTTTTTCAGATAAATAAAGGCAAATATTGCAAACTACACAAAAGGCAGCCGCTAAAGCGTTTAAGTTTCAAAATAGAACAAACGAAACAGACTAAATTGTCAATTCCACTTAGAAACAAAATATTAATTCTAAAAATAAATCTTAGTTTGTTTTACAGAAGAACAGACAAAAATGACTAACTGTAACAATATCAAATAAACTGAGAACTAAAAGGAAATTCTCAATCTCTCCTTGTTGTATAGCTTAGCTTTTCAAACAGTTTTAACAGTTACTTTAGTCTGACAAAAGCCGAATGACGAATTAGCGCTTCCAGTCAGAGACTGAGGCTACGTCCACACGTACACGGGTATTTTTGAAAACGGAGATTTTCGGTTTTCGTTTTAAAAAATAATCCCGTCCACACGTAAAGGCAGAAATGAAGGAAAACGCTGCTATGAACATGCCAAAGCAGCAGGTGGCGCTAGATTCCTAACCGTGCAGAAATGTCGGCCAATCAGAAGTCTAGAAGCCTCGGTGGGAAAAAGTAAACAAAGCTGGGGCATAGAAGCAGAACAGAGTCGTATGTCGAGGGACAGTAACTGTGTGTATATGTAAGCATTTAAACACTGCAGAGAGTAGAATTAACAGTATTGTAGAAATTCATTTCACTGAAACAATAACGTGGCGCACAGTGTGACGTCAAAAAATGCGCACACATTTGACGCTGCGTTTTCTCCGTTTTTCTAGTCCACACGTAAATGCAAAAACGGAGTTTTTAAAAATCTTCGTTTTCAGTGACCAAAAATGCCGTTTACGTGTGGACAAAAGGTGCAAACGCATAGAAAAATCTGCGTTTTCAAAAATACCCGGGTACATGTGGACGTAGCGCATGCACCAGTTTATTGTATTTCCAGACTTGCTTCCGGCACAATTTACAGTGCACGCTACTCTGTTTTTTGTCAGACTTGAAATAGTCAAGTCAAGTTTATTTATAGAGCACATTTAAAAACAACCAAGGCTGACCAAAGTGCTGTACAATAAATACAAATAAAATACAATAAAACACAATTCCATAAAACACCTCGCTAATAAAAATAATAAATAAACAAATAAATTAAACCTTTCTAAAAGCCAATGAAAAGAGGTGAGTTTTAAGAGCAGTTTTGAAAGTTTCTAGGCTTGTGGAGAATCTGACGTGAGGAGGTAAACTGTTCCACAGTCTGGGTGCAGCCACAGCAAACGCCCTCTCTCCCTTAGTCTTTAATCTATACCTGGGAACATCTAAAAGCATCAGGTCAGCTGACCTCAAAGATCTCCTGGGGCGATAAATACTAAGGAGTTCTGACAGGTAAGAAGGTGCAGTGCCATTTAAAACCTTAAAAGCCAGCAGTAAAATTTTAAAATCAATCCTAAAAGCAACTGGGAGCCAGTGGAGAGAGCAGAGAACCGGAGTGATGTGGTCTCTTTTTTTAGAATAGCCGAAATACCTTCACACTACGGAACTTCTGTGGCTCTTCCGTTCGACAATCTCTCCGGCGTTGGAACCATCATCTGTTTTCTCTTCAGTAACCTTCGGTCACGCTCGGTTGATTTTTCTAGTCGGCACACTCATTTCCTCCATTACCCGGGCGGTACGGTGGCTGGCTGCTTCCCAAACAAATGCACATGTGCGGCTTGGCACTTGTGCTGTACGTAACAAGTCACGTGACGTGACGCTGCGGCTGTGATTGGTTCGGCTCTGCGCTACTTAATTTGGATTGGCTGTTTTTTTTTTTGTTTTGTTTTTTTTAAGAGGACAAGAGCGGCGAGGTCTATCGCGATAGTTTAATTTTTCTATCGAGAAAAAGTTATATCGCGATACATATCGTTATCGTTCTATCGCCCAGCTCTATTACAAAGGTTACATACATATGTTAATCGTTGCATCTTTGTATTTTTATCTGTGGTCTAACTGCTCTATACTGTCTCCAAAACCTGGTCCCCCAGTTTTGACCAAACTAGCTTTAGTGTTGGATTCAATGTAAAGCAGATACCACAAATGTTCTGTTGTTTGCAATGATCTTGTAACAATTTTAATATTAACCACACTGGCTGAACCTTTATTGAAATTTAACTCAGATTATAAATGTACAAAAATCAACCTGTTAAATAATATACCCAAACAAATAACTTGCCTTTATAAAACAATCAATACCTTTTAAAATAATATTACATAAAGATTTTAACTTGTTGATTAACTCACATAATCATGTCTTAATCGCCTGAGAAATTTAACTACACCTGAAGTCGATGCACCCCACAACGACTTGAACTGGTGTGTTTGTGTCCACGCTGTCTAGCTGCCTTTGCAACCCAGTATCATGACTAAATGTGAAATAGACATGCCAGTCCACTGTATCCATTTCACGCTTTGCCTCTTCGAAACATGAAATGGACATGCATGCAGAAGTTACCAGCAGTGAAGATGGTTTATTTAAAGCGATGAAGTCAGGTAGGGACCTTGATAACTGGAAACAATTAAGTTAGGAGGATAATATGTATATACATGTAAATGTGTTATCTCTCTTAGCTTCTTTTAATCTATTTAATAATCCAAGGAATAAAATAGGAAAATTGTGGTATTTATTTACCACAAATAAACAACACACCACAAAAGAAAACAACAATAACATGTGGGTGGTTGACTCAAGAAAATAAAACCCCTATTAAGCCAGCAATGCTAAGTAGCTTAACAAAATAGTTTACCTAAGCTAGGAGATGATGCATCCCCAGACACGCAACAAAAACCCTTCCCATTAAGCCAGGTGGTAATAAATCAGTGAAGCAGGAGGGATTACTTAAACATTAACCGCATGTACATTTGTCAGCTCACGTGAACACAAAGAAAATAATTAAACTAACCTGTTGCAGGTCTCAGCAGAAGATGCTTGAGTATGTTGACAGCACACCATCCTTGCTAGCTTGCAGCAGTCAACACTTCTTTAGTGTTGCTAACAGTTCTGCAAACCACGTTGTTAAATCTTGGTGCAAAGAAGGAAACAGCTCCGCACTGGTGGTGCAAAAACATAGTCCAACTCAAATTTAGCATAAAAAATTCCACAGTCCAACTCTGCCTCGAAAAAAAAAACAGCAATAGAGACACTTTGGACACTCATTCCCCCACCTCTCCCCCCTCCATAGAGCCATCACCACCTTCCGAAAGAAGAACACGGAAATGTCTGTAACTGCGTCACTCTGCTCCACTTTGCTGTTTTTTGGCATCTTCGTGTTTGTCTCGGCAGGTGAGGTTAATAAACCAAAATTTTCCCCTCTGAGATAAAAAAGGAAAAAATGGTATCTTTGTCATTTACGTGGTGCCAATACTTCACAAATAATTTGTTTCATGTCGATTCCATTTGTTTGTGTCCGTGAACGCATCACGAGGCTGGGTGGGGTCTACTTGTTTTATCGTAGAGTTAGCATGTTTGCTATCTGTACCACTGTGGGGACTGTCCTTCTGACTAAAGTGAGATCTGTTGTTGAAATAGTGGCAGTGCACAGATTCTGTGCTTTAATCGGTCTGTGGCGTCTGTTGCTCGTGTTGTTGGTGGTCTGCCAGCCAGCCGGGGAGCAGACCGAAGGCTAACATACCAAAAGCTCCCGAGTGTTAAAAACAAAGACAAGTATCGCTACAGTCACTGTCTTTGCTTTTCGTGCTTTAGTTTTTGATCTTTGAAGTTTTTTAGGTTCTCTTGTTCTTTGTAAACTCTGCTATCACTTCCTGCTCTTTTTTTCACCTGCCAACCAATGAGCATTCAGAAATGGCCTACGTCATCTGGCTTCCAATGCCGTACAGTCAGGATCTTGTAGAAGTGCACCTGAGTACATCTGGGGCGGGTGACCCTCCTCAACCAAAAAGTGGATGGACAGGTTTGTGGGACAATAAAACCGGCTTAGTGTGTGAAGACTTGTTGGAACACTGCAGGATAGAACCGACCTAAATCCTCTGACTGCAGGAATTTGGCTCACATATGATGAAGCAGTTACCATCTCCATCATACTTGTTAGATGAGAGAAGGCAAGGAGTTGCAGAAAAGGGTGCTGGGTAGGAGTGCTGTAGATGTGATGGTGCAGGATAATGGACAGGTGGATGTGACAGTGGAGTAGACTGTCAACATCTGAGGAGCTCACTATAAGTCTTGGCTTCTTGGCTTTTGACTTCGTCTCCTTATCAGCGATTATGAAGCGATATTGTTTGAGTGGCGACACTTATCCACATACGTTCTATAGATTGGCATCTTGCGGCATCATAACAGTAGCTGGAGGCTGCGGTGAAGCAGGAGGAAGAGGCTGCACTAGTAAAAGATGAGTAAAGATCACAGGAATTGTAGATGCAGAGGGCTGTAAAGGCACAGCTTCAGATGTTAATATAGTTGATACAGAGGAGTCCGCCTGTTCTTGTTGTGCTGCATGCTAAGCCTGATATATGTGTAGGTGAATCCCTTGTAGCTGTTGTTGGACTGTGAACCACAACAAGGTAACTGCACGCTAGTTGAGGGAGACAACTGTAATGTGGCTAACATGCAGCTTTGTGGCATGAAGGGTAGGACAGGTGAGCACTCTGTGGATATGAAATCAATTTGACCATTTAGTCCATTTCTACTTAAATTAGATCAGCCTTCAAACTCTTTCATCTTCTGGTTTCTTGTCTACCAACATGCATCCAGCCACTCCCATCTATCATCTGGACTACAGGATATCTAGCGGTTTTCCCCAGGCTATAGGTGTCACTGCATTAATTGGTCTCAGTGGAGATGTTTGCCTTATTGTGCTGATTACAGGACAATGACGAGGAAGGTTAGGTGAGTTTAAGGCTACGTCCACACCTACACGGAGATTTTCAAAAACTCAGTTTTTGCGTTTATGTGTGGACGGGGAAAACAGAGAAAGCGCAGCATCAAAGGTGTGCGGCTTTTTTGATGTTACAAGGGCGGACTTACAGAAAATACTGTTAGTGTTAATTTTACTCTCTGCAGTGTTTAAATGTTTACATATACACATGAAGTTACTGTCCCTCCACACATAGGACTCAGTTCTGCTTCTATGCACCATCTTTGTTTACTCTTTCCCACCCAGGCTTCTAGACTTCTGATTGGCCAACATTACTACACGGTTAGGAATATATCGCCAACTGTTGCTTTGGCACATTCCTGGCATCGTTTTCCTTCATTTTTGGCGCGGGATCTTAAAAAAAAAACTTAAAAAAAACGGAAAATCTCCGTTTTCAAAAATACCACACTAGCTGTCCATGCCACACTAGCCTGGATAGATTTGAAAAAGGCGTCCGCGTCCATACTAGAGTTTTCAGTCGTTTTCACAGAGTGTGCGTCCATATTGAAATGGCCAAAAATGCTTACGTTCCAGTACTGCACATGCGTGCCGTTTATTTACTTTCCGGCTCTTTGAAACGTCGCGGTAGGATGTTGAAGAAAAGTACAGTTTTTTTAAATGGACTAACAATGAGGTGGAGTTGTTGCTGAGAGTAACGCAAAATTACAAAATTGCAAAAGCGAGTGAGAATTAAAGAATTTGAAGAAAAGCTATCTGGAGCATTTACAAACTGATATTAATCTTTAATAGGGCTGTCAAAATTGAGAGCAAGCAAGCCGCCATCTTGGTTGAATTGGTCACATGACTGCATCATATGACTAAAATGCGTCATCGTTTTTGAAAGTCTCTGTTTTTACTGTCCACACTGTGAAGTGAAAGCACAGCTTTCAAATGTATGCGTTTTCGAGAGCGTTTTGAAAATGCTGTGTTTTACATCAGCAAAAACGCCGTCTCAGTGTGGACAGGAGGCCAAAACAGAAAGTAAACAATGTGTTTTTACGATGCTTTAAGGACCATTTCTGAAAACTGCATTGAAACGCTGGTGTTTACAAGTCTTCTGTAAGACAGACTGCAGCTACCTAAGAATTTGGGTAATTGTCTTCAAAAAGTCCCAGAGACACGTTAAACACTGTTTTAATCCAGTCTTAATCCACCCAAGACTGAAAACATTATGTTATAGCGTGTGAGTGTGGGCTCCTGGAAAAGATAAATATTGAATATTGAATGAAATATTATTGGATGGACAATAATATGACCTTCTGCAGGGGTAGTATATGCTGCACAAGCAATATTTCACAATCTGTCCACCAGAGGGCGCTGTAGACCATAAATTTGCCTCCATTTTGTGAGGTTTGCAAGTTTTCCAATAGTAGCGCACAACTGTGGCAAAACTTCCAACAGCTATAGAGTAGAACAGCCATTTAACTGATTGTTTTTACAGCTTGATGCTATTAAAATAAACCACAAAAGCAATCTTAGTGATGTAATATCAGGAGTTCTATAAATAATCAATTAAAGAGATATTTAATCTTAACATTTGCAACCAGTTATAACCAGCATCATGATACTTAAACTGACAAACATATAACATTTACAGATTTATTAACATGCAACTCAATCACAAAAACCTTTATTACAACTGTGACACTGTGACCGCTCCATTAAGATACCAGATGCAGAGTGCTGCTGACCACCGGCATAAAGTTCCTTTGGGCGTGCTTGGCATTGTGTTTAGACGTCACAAGGCTTAATCAGAGCAGGGAGATTTACACAGTGTGTGTCAGTGTGATGTGTTGTAGTTTCAGAAGTCAGGATGCAGCTACAAAGCTTTTTGTTCAGTGTATACAAACAGCTGTGGCTCCATAAAGGCAGCATGCAGAGACTCAGTGTCTTATAATGAGAGGCTGCTTTCTCTCACACATTATGTTCACTTATTATCAGCACATGTGTTTCTATCGATCTGTGGTCAGTGAAACATCTGTGATTTTGATCTGGTTAGTAACAAGGTTTGTCAATCAGTTTTAGCTGCATTGTGTTAATTTGCAGCTCTGACACTGGGCTCCTGTCAGTGCACATGAGATGGATGTGAAAGGGTCTGCAGAATCTGTAGAGAATGTTATTTATTGTTCAGCATGGCTGGTTTGGTGGTGAGTGAGTGATGGTCATGGAGATCATATCCACTGACGGATGCACAGACCTCTGCAGGTTAGTCAGCAGCACCCTGACTGTCGTTAGGTATCAAGAGGAATTATTGGACTCACTGTCAGACCCTACACTGGTGCAGTGGGTCCTTGGTTTGTCCTGGTGCACAACAATGCGGTGGTGAGAGTATGCAGGCAGCTGACCTATAACAAAGAAAGGATTTCACCAGGACACAATCATTAGAAGCATCCCCCGATGTTGTCAGAGATCGATACAAACATGTGGAGGTCATACAAACTACTGAGAACCATTTTGAGTTCATACAATTAATTTTGGGGGTCTTTTTTTAACTTCAGCCCCCTGTAAGTTAATAACTTCCCATCATTTTGTTCTTAACACTTTACCCAAAGCATATCAGTGTAGATGTCAGCTTTGTTTATTTCCTCACTGCGATCTGATGTGTTTTAAAAGATTTCCTTTAATATCTTTGAGATATAATATATTTATAAAACAGCTGCTGTTATACACAATGAGCTCTTTGGTTGTTACAAACAGCACTGCTTTAACCCTCTGAGGTTTCTACTGAAGGTGATAGGTAAATCTAACCCTGTGCTATGGAAATACTTAATTTGGATTGGCTGTCTTTTTTTTTTTTAAGAGGACAAGAGCGGCGAGGTCTATCGCGATAGTTTAATTTTTCTATCGAGAAAAAGTTATTTCGCGATACATATCGTTATCGTTCTATCGCCCAGCTCTACTTGCCACAAGAGCACTGTGCCACCTACCAATAGAAAGGAAAAAATAATGTGCATATTTCCACGAGAGAAATCCCACGCCTGATTCTATCCTAGCCTGCTTTTTACATCCAACACAAAAACTGCAGTCGTGGTGCTTTCGATTGTACTCAGAACTCGGAAATTCTGCCTTCTGAATAGGAAGATGTAGGTAACACCAGACTGCAGATGAGCTGCATACAGAGCTGGACTGGGACAAATAAATCGTCCCGGGCATTTTGACTAGAGACCGGCCCACCATTATAGGAAAAATCATAAAGCCTTTGAATGAAAATAAACACTGTTGTGACAGTGATGTACACTGTTCTGATGGTATATATGTATCAATCTATCAATAGTTTGTTGTAAGACTCAGATAATTATTTTTTTTTAAAAGTGAGACATTTGAAATGAGAATAAGAAAGTATTTCCTTGTTAATGCCCTACCTGGCCCCCCAGGCAACACTTTGCTAGATCCACACCTGCACAGTTACCAGCTGTCAGCTACGTAAAAAAAAAAGGATCCTGGGGTTATTTGTCTCTCAGAAACAGTTCATAACTTCCCTTCAACTCATTCATGTCACCTAAAAGGTAAACCTGTTTCTCCATCACAGCTCTGATGGTGGCGAGGTGTGGACAGCTCTCTGATGGACTCGTCAGATCCTGAGTGATTACAGCCGGATTGGCGTCCTTGCGGTGGTGCCGTAATGTTTGGTGATAAGAAAAAAATTCCAAATAATTCTGGCTATAGATTTTGTTTGGGCAAACAAAGGTACTAATAATTGACATCAAAGAGAGACAAAATGGCAAAGATGAAGAAAGTCGAAGAAGATCTGGAAGAGATTAAGCATTCACTTAATTCGTTAACGTCGGAAATTGAAAAAGTAAATAAGCAACAAGGAATATTAATGTCGATGATGGAGCAAATCAAAGAACTAAAAGATCTGGTCAAGGAGAAAGATAAGACAATCCATTTTTTGGAAAGGAAGGTGGACGACCTAGAACAGCAGGCTCGACTCGAGGAAATGGTCATTACAGGTCTGGAAACTAAACACAGAACATATGCGAGAGTTACCGAATCTGGGACTGGTGCAAAACGAGGAGAGGACGTGCCCCCGATGGAGGAGCTACAATCGTTGGAACGGCAGGTTGTGGAATTCTTTTCGAGTAAAAATCTTCCCCTGCATAGTAACAATATATCTGCATGCTATACTCTTCCTAGAAGGCACAAAAATGCTCCTCCAGCAATTGTAGTGAGATTTGTTAATCGAAAACACAAAGTAGAATTGCTGAGACGGTCCAGCCTTTTGAAAGGAAGTGGAGTATATCTGAATGAACATCTTACAAAAAGAAATGCAGATATTGCAAGACAAGCTCGTATTTTACGGAAGGAGAAAAAGATTCAAGCAACCTGGACCAGGAATTGCAAAGTGATGATTAAACTGAATGGAACACCAGAAGAAGCCAAGGTTGTAACGATTAAGGAACTTGAGGAATTGGACAATTATACGTGATAATATGATTAAGATAGACAAATGGTTGCGACCAATTATGGCTATAACTAGTTTATTTTTGGCAAGGTCAAATGCTACCTCGGGAGGAAAAGGACAAAAGGAAATTGTAAAATTGGATATGGAAGATAACAAGATCAACGGACTTTAAAATATGTTGATAAATGAATGTGAGATTGCTTAGGATCTTTTCTTTCCTTTTTCAGTTTTTTTTTTTCTCCTTCTTTTCTCTTTTTTGTTTCCTTCTCTTTCTTATGAGGTAATAGATAGCGCTAGAATAATTTATGCATTATGTTTGACGACACAGATTATAAATCATATGATTTTGAAGTAGGTATTGACCCTGAAAGGAATGTGCTTAATACAATTAATGTCACATGTGATTATTTTACAGAGGAGCAATTCAGGGATAAGGTTGATATAGCCAATACATTTTCTTTAATTCATATTAATTGCAGAAGTCTTTATAGAAGTTTTGCTTCGATTGAAGATTTTCTGTATAGTCTGAGAGGCAAGTTTCAAATAATTGCTCTGTCTGAAACATGGTTAGATGAGAATAAGGGTTGTAATTTTTGTATTGAAGGATACGATTTGTACTTTGTGAATAGAATTAAGACAAAGGCAGGAGGGGTGGCACTTTTCGTTAATTGTGATTTGAAATGTAAAAAAGTTGAATGTATGTCTGTTGTTATGGATGATTTAATGGAGTCTGTGACAGTAGAATTGGATATAGAAAAGAGAAGTAATATAATTGTAACGTGTATATATAGGAAACCGGGATCACAGATTGAGTTATTTACAGAAGCAGTAGAAAATTTATTGAGTAAGGTTAAGGGAAATAAGACTGTATGTTTGTGTGGTGATTATAATATTGATCTTTGTAAAGTGACAAATGATAAGGCTTCGTCAGATTTTTTTGAATTATTATATGGTAAAGGATTTTATCCTTTAATTATAAAGCCGAGTAGAATAACGGATAAATCAGAAACACTAATTGATCATATTTTTATTAATAGTTTGGAGAATAATATTGAAAGTGGCCTCATCATAAATGATATAAGCGATCATCTACCAGTCTTTTTTATTTTCGATTTAAATATGAAAAGAAAGAAAGAAGCTAGTTTTGTGAGTTATAGAAGGTTAAGAAATGATGAAGCAATTAATAGGTTTAGACAAGATCTCATGGAAACGGACTGGAAGGAGGTTTATGTTAATGAGGTCAACATTGCATACGGAGTATTTCTAAATATATATTTGGCCTTGTATGATAAACATTGTCCATTGATATCATTTAAGCATAAGAAAAAGAATATAAATATGAAACCTTGGATAACTAAGGGTCTTGCAAATGCGTGTAAAAAGAAAAATAATTTATATAGGGAGTATATAATATATAGAACTAAAAATGCGGAAATGAAATATAAACTATATAAAAATAAGTTGGTATTAATATTGAGGAAAGCTAAGAAAGATTACTATAATAAAGTTTTTCAGGAAAACAAAAATAATATTAAGGGCATTTGGAATATTTTTAAAGAGGTATTGGGTAATAAGAACACACCCAAAGTTCGGCCTAATTATTTTATTAATAATAATCAAGTTGTTAAAGATAAGACCGAAGTAGCAAACGAATTCAATTCTTTTTTTGTAAATGTTGGACCTACCTTAGCAAATTTAATCAGGAAAAATGATGATCCAGGAGATGAGGAAGCCTGGATAGGTGATAATAGAATGGTTAATTCCATATTCTTAGCCGATACTACCATAAAAGAAATAGTAGCAATCGTAAAAAATTGTAAAAATAAAAAATCTACTGATTGTGAAGGTTTAGACATGGTCATAATTAAAAAGACAATAGATTGTATAAGTACTCCTCTTTGTTATATTTTTAATCTTTCGCTACAGTCAGGAGTATTCCCTGACAGAATGAAAGTGGCAAAAGTAATACCATTATATAAATCAGGAGATAAGCATAGTTTTAACAATTATAGGCCAGTGTCTCTTTTATCACAGTTTTCAAAATTGCTAGAAAAACTCTTTGCACAAAGACTTGATAGTTTTATTGAAAAATATCAACTAATACATGAAAACCAATTTGGATTTCGTAAAAATAGGTCAACGGCATTAGCGTTGTTGACTTTTATTGAAGATATTTCATCTGCAACACATAATAATAAATACACAGTGGGAGTATTTGTTGATTTAAAAAAAGCTTTTGATACGATACAACATTCTATTTTGATTTCTAAATTGTATAACCATGGAGTGAGAGGAGTAGCATTGAATTGGTTAATGAGTTATTTAGAGAATAGGTTGCAATATGTTTATTATTTTGGCAATACTTCTGAAAGACTGAAGATTGTATGTGGTGTTCCTCAAGGTTCTATTTTGGGACCTAAACTCTTTAATTTATATATTAATGATATTTGTGACGTATCTAAAAGGTTAAATTCGATTTTATTTGCAGATGACACAAATTTTTATTGCTCTGGAGAGAATTTGAAAGACTTGGTTGAAATTATGACTTCTGAGATGTTAAGAATAAAAAAATGGTTTGATGTAAATAAATTATCTTTGAATCTGACAAAAACGAAATATATGATATTTGGCAATCGTGTAAAGGAGGATAAAGTCATTATGTTTATAGAGGAAGAATTGATTGAAAGAGTTACTGAATTTCGTTTTTTGGGTGTAATAGTGGATGAGAATTTGACATGGAAATCTCATATTGAACATATTAGAAAGAAAATGGTCAAAAGTATTTATATTCTGGGTAGTATAAGAGATTTATTAAATTATAAAACAATGCGTATTTTATATTTTTCTTTGTTTTTTTCATATATCAACTATTGTGTTGAAGTTTGGGGGAATACATATGAGAATACCATAAAACCTTTAAACCTATTACAGAAGAAAGTTATACGAATAATTCATAATGTTAAATATAGAGAACATACAAACAAATTATTTATAGAATCAAGATTATTAAAATTAGGAGATTTAGTGAAATTACGGACATTATTAATTATGTTTAAGGCTAAAAATAATATTTTGCCTTTTAAGTTACAAAGAGTATTTTTGATGTGTTCAAGGGGAGAAGAGAATAGAAGGAAATTTTATTTTAAACATCAGTTAGCCAGGACTACACAAAGATTAATGAGCACAACGGTTAGGGGTATAAGACTGTGGAATTCACTTCATTATAATTTAAAGAATTGTATAAATCTACAATGTTTTAAAAAGTGTTATATGTTTAAAACGATAACTCAGTATGAAGAATGCGAATGAATGTGATGTTGGTTTGGGATTCGACCGGAGAGAAATGTCAATATTAGTTTGTTCCTGATTTTTGGTGCCCATCGGTGATATAAGTTCGATGGTAGATAGGGGGCAGGGTTTAATAAGAATATTTTCTTCTTCCTGCTCCTTTTCACACATGGTTGTTGTGTTTTGTTGATAGAAGATGTGGTTGTTTTGTTTGATTTGTAGTACCAAGTGTGAAATAAATAAAAATGAAATGAAATGAAATGATCCAGTAAGGACATCTCCTGGTTTCATCTTCATGTTTCCCTCTCACCAGATAACCAAACCGATATCATGACCAGCAGCTTTACAGCTGTGGCTCCAGCAAACATCAGCTGATACTAGAAATTAATATTAAATAAATTTCAACAACAGCTGATCAAGCTTAAACGTGCTGCTGTTGTTTACCACGACATCTGCTGGTTTCCTCTTTCTGGCTCAAAGTGGGCGATAAATAAACAAGAGAGAAAAGCCGATCAGCTGATCATTGATCAGTTTCATGATTGAAGTAGAAACAGGAGAGGGAGGGTGAGAGAATGAGAGGAGAAGAGGCAGCTGTGCAGCATAAACACAGAATAACTCCAGCTTTGTGTCTTTTTCATTGTAGCTGAAGTCCGGGACAAACTGTTCCTTTTCACCTCAATAAGAAACGCGTAATATTTTCTCTGAATACGAGACGATTCCGTTTTTTTACGGGAAGGTTGGCAACTCTAATAATTAACCTTATGAACAAAATAAAGTTCAACATCAGTAACAAGCACCCACCCAGCTGTATAGAAACTCCGTCATGCTAGCTAGCACGCAGTACGAAAAAGTCAGCATAATGAAAATAAACTCCACCTAAACTTGGTTCATATCTGACCCAGAGAGACTGCAGGTCATAACTTCTTACCTGGAGTTCAGTTCACCTGACACTCTCGGACCAGCGGCTGCTTCGGATCTCTCCTCTTGCCTCCCTTTTCCTTCATCCACCTGCTGGCCTCCACCACTTGCTAATGTTATTGAATCTGTGGAAGCTCCGCGATAGCCACCGCATGAAGTAACGAATAACGAGCCTATTTAAATCCCAGTAACGAGTAACGCGTTCCTGGTTTTGGCATAATAACTAGCTATCGTGCTCGTTACCACAATAATAACGTAGTTACTGTAACGCGTTACTTAATAGAATAACATTGCTCTCAGTGTTATTCACTGAAAATACCAACAGACTCAGACTTTTAGAACAAACTAAAAGTCAGATCAGCAGAAACAAGAACACGGAAATGTTTCCTGTAACTGCGTCGCTCTGCTCGACTTTGCTGTTTGTCGGTGTCTTCGTGTTTGTCTCTGTTTATAAACCAAACAGTGTTTCCCTCTGGAATAAAATAAAGAGGAATAAACATCAGTCTGGTTTACATGGTACTTCCCAAAAAATTAGTTGCAGTTTGCCTGTGTGTGTAACGGCATCTCGAGATGTGGTGGTTTCTGTGTGGATTCATCCGCTTGGTGAGCGGTGTTGTTCCCAGCACAGAGACAAAGAAGTGTAATGTGTGTGTCAGTGTGATGTGTTGTAGTGTCAGGAGTCAGTATACAGCTACAAAGCTTTTAGTTCAGTGTATACAAACAGCTGTAGCTCCATAAAGGCAGCATGCAGAGACTCACAGTGTCTTATAATGAGAGGCTGCTTTCTCTCACACATTATGTTCACTTATTATCAGCACATGTTGTTGAAGTCAACAGTTGTACTTTAACCTTTAACCTCTCTGCTCTGTGTTGTTTCCACTTTCAGACCAGAAAACCATCACAGCTGAGTCTGGACAACTCGTCACTCTGACATGTCGAGTCCGAAACAACAACATCATAGTTGTAAAGTGGACATATATGACCTTCCAAAAAGAATATGTGCTTTTGTACCGGGATGGCCAGTTTGATCCAGAAAACCAGCATCCATCTTTTAAGAACCGGGTGGATCTGCAGGACAGACAGATGAAGGATGGAGACGTGTCTTTGATTCTGAAGAATGTGACGATTAATGACACTGGAACATATGAGTGTCGTGTCTTCCTGGGAGTCAGACAACCGTTGAAGCTCATCAGCATCATCCACCTTCATGTTGTTCCTCCAGGTGAGAGAGTAGAGTTGAGTGTGTGTGTGATCAGAGGTGAAGCTGCTTCCTGGTTGTTGATGTTTGTTTGTAAAGATGTTGTTGATGAGACTTTGTAGAAAGCAGCTGGTCTGAGTGATGTGATCAGAGTGCAGTAGATAATGTCTGACAGCAGTTTGAAGAGGAAATGGATTCTGTTCTGTTCTTCACTCATCACCTACCTGACAGCTGACACCTCACACCTGTTTCTCACCTGCAGGTCAGACAGGAGGAGACACAGAGGATGGAGGGAAGGAGGATGGAGGGAAGGAAGCAGGAGGGAAGGAGATATCTGTTAGACTGATCGTTATCCTGTGCATTTCTGTTGTTGTTCTTGTTGCTGTTGGTTTTTTGATCTACAGAAAATATGAACAACGACAGTGTCGGGAATTATTCCAGCCTCCCAGTGAAATGCAGCAGCTTTGAGCTTCTTACATGGTGATGCTTGGTAAGAGAAGCAACAAAGGCAGGAGTAAATCTGACTGAAGAACCTAAAACAATAACATCTACAAAACCAAAAGAGTTGATTCAATTAAAACATTTTTTCACAGCAGAGACAATGTTAAATAAAAAGCTAACTGTCTCTCAATAGGATAAAAAAGACATTTATTATTTTACTACTACTACTACTACTACTACTATTATTATTATTAGTAGTAGTAGTAGTATCAGGAAGAAATGACAAGGATCAGTTAATCAATCCATAATGGGAAACTACAATTATTAAAACTTGTAGGTTATTTTAACTGTAATATCACAATGCAATTAAAAACTAAAAATTCTCCAGTATCTGTGGGAGAGACCTCAGAAATTAGACCCAAAATGATCCAAGAAAAATCAAAGACATTTTAATCAACAGGCAAAGTTTATGCTAGATGCTGCCTAATATTGAATAAAACATTATATTCTAAACATTTCTGTTAGCATTTCATGTTCTTTACATGTATTGTTGTGTGCTTACTTCCAACACTTCTCTGAATTTTCAACAGCTGTTTATACCACACAGACTGATCCTCACGTAGCTGTTACTACAAACAGTAACTGAACCAGCTAAACAACACAAACATGTGAAGATGAACATATGAATTACTGTGGATCGTAGGTCATCAATAACAATCTGATGGAGTTCAGGATCTATTTAACAACTATAATTTTAAATCTTTTGGTAATAAAACCAAAGATTTAAAATTTAAAAATTATTTCTGTAACACTAAGATGTTTCCTGTGATCTGTGAAGCTTTTTGAAATTTACATTCTGTTTTCTGGCTGTCAGTTTAAATATTTCAAGAGCTGGTCACATTTTTGTTATTCATTTATTTTACTCTTTTTGAATGTTTTTACTTATAATTTCTTTTTAGCCTTATTGTTGTCTTAACTGAGTCTATTCATGTGTTTTTGTGGCTGTAAATGTGTTTTTCTCTGTGACGGCCAGTGGGCTGGCCTTGTGTTTTGCTTTTTCTGTTACCTGTTTCTTGCAGGTAGGTGGAGCTGACCCAATTATAGATGCAGCACACCTGAGAAGGCCAGTCCCAGTGTATATAAAGACACCTTGACGGAACCAGCTGTGTTGCTCTGGCTCTCTCCATCATTTGGAAGTTTCAGTTATGGCTGTTATGTCCTTTAAGTTGTGTTTAAGTTGCTTTACCTTATTTTCATTAAATATGTCTTACAGCCTTTAAAAACCTGTGTGTGGTCTCCCACTTGCTTGTCATTTCCTCTGAGCCGGGTTGTCTCTTTTCTCTCTTTCTCTATTAAAGCAGTTGATGCAGATTTGATCTCAGCTGCAGTCAGTTTCAGTTTTTTTGATCTACAGAAAATAAACAAGAACAGAGTAAAGATTCATACCAGCCGCCAGCTGAACAGCAACCTGTTTGAAATGTCCCAGAGATTCTTACATGATGATGCTGGAAAAGGAAAATCAGGAGAAGATCTGACTGGAAAAACTAAAACAATAGCATATATTCCAAGAAATTTCACAGGATGGACAATGGTTTGATAAGTAAGCTAATGTTAGGCTTAAATAACAGAAGAGGTGAACGTCAATTCCTCCATGATACACACCGTGCCTCAAGTAAGAGAAAACAAAAACATTATAAAATAAGGAATAACAAGTCCAGGAACATCAAATCTGTGAGGCCAACAGACACAGAGGATGGAGGAGAGAGGGAGGATGGATCTGTTGGATTGAAAGTTGGTCTGAGTGTGTCTGCTGGGTTTCTTTTTGCTGCTGTTGTTGGTTTTATGACCTACTGGCATACACGACAAAAACAGAATTTTAACTAACATCCTGATGTTTGAAATGTCTCAGAGCTTCTCACATGGTGACGCTGGGTGAGAGAAACCTACATTACTAGTCTCACTGAAGAAACCTAAACACCAGAGTACAAGTAAAAACAAAAAACAAAAAAACATAAGAATTGCTTTATACCAAAAAGATTTCACAACAGAGACAATGTTAAATAAAAGCTAAGAGTCCCTCAAGAAAGATGGGGGGAACATATAGTATCAAACAACTATTAAAAATTATTATTACGAAAAATAGGAGTAACAGACAAAAGTGGACGAAAGAGAGGCAAACTTGGCTCCACAAGTATAATTATAACATGACACATATTATATCGATATAAAGGATATTGTCACATCTTATATCTCGTATAAAATATATAAAAATATATTTTTTAAAAACTAGATATATCACCCAGCCCTATTCTCAAGCATCTGTTGGAAAGTCCCAAGAAATTAGTCTGGTCAAGCAAGAATTAGTCTTTCTAATTAACACCGAGCTGAAAAGGTTCCAAAATAAATACTGCCGACTGGAATATAATGAACTAAAGTTAAAGCCAACATCTTTCCTTATATATTTTGTATTGTGTGTGTAATTTAATTGAATAATGTGTATAAATGGCCCATAATATTTTAGAAATGTGCAAATGATAATAAAAACAGCAAAATTTTATGTTTGTCTGAAATGAGTATTTATTTATTTTCTGTAGATGTACAACTATTGTTATCTGAAATTTGCTGACGTACCATGGGTGGCAGCCCCAATCAGAGTTTGGAGGAACAGACACATTTATTTAAGGTTTAGAGTTCACTCATTTATAGAAATCCTCAATCTACAATCATTTCCTTTTTTTTTTTTTTTTTTTGTGTCCCGTTTGGATCTTTAGCCATCAGAATTGTTGTCTTAAGGCCAAGAAAGATGCCAAGCGGATTTATTTTACCAAGTGGATCATCATGGCCTTGCCATATTGGTCCATTTGATTGACCTTTATTATAATTATGAATTTATTTTATTTTCAGTTGCTACAAACGGGACAGACATGACTGGGGGATAGGACAGGGAGAAAGAATCAAAGAAAGAGAGGGAGAGAGAGAAAACCAAAGGGGAGAAGAGACGGTGAGAAGGGGGGGGGAGAAAGGAAAAAAAAAAAACACACAAACAAAACACCTGGATCACCTGTATGAAGAAAAAAAACAGAAGAGAAAGCAAACAGCAAAGAGCAAGATAATAAAAAAACAGCACCATCACAATAAACTAGCTAGCAGTAGATATCAGTAGATACTAAATAGTAAACGATATTGTGCAGTACACAAGATCGACAGCACACAGTGTGCTTTGAGGCAGCAGCCAAGAAAGCTGTAGTCCGCGTCTGTGAATACCCGTGTGTACACCTGTGTGCATACCTGTGTGGATCAGCATGCTTGCATTCCAAAGGTTTCTCCATGTAACGATCTGCTAGGGAGTGTGGGGGAGCCACAGCCCCGTCCTCCAGGGCATGAAGCAGGTATGGAGGAGATCAAAACTCCAGACATCCAGAGGCTCCCAGAACACAAGAGACCAAGGAAGACCCACAGAGGGGCAGCCGTGCCACTGTCCCAGTAAGAGCTGAGGAGAGTCCCAGATGAGGGCTCATTCAGCAGCCGCGGAGCAGAAGCCAGGGGGGGGTTGCAGTGACGCGCCCGTGAGCTCCGCCGGCAGCCAGCTGTGCCTGAGTGACCGAGCCCCAGGCCGAGTGATTTAAAACTGCACATTCCAGGGTGGCCTTTTGTTGTGGGCAGTATAAGGTACACCTGTGCACTACTCATGATGTCAGATCAGCATCTTGATGTGGCACACCTGTGAGGTGGGATGGATTATCTCAGCAAAGCAGAAGTGCTCACTATCACACATTTAGACTGATTTGTGAACAATGTTTGGGAGGGATGGTAATATTGTGTATCTGGAATGACTTTTAGGTCTTTATGTCCATCCCATGACAAATCGGAGCAGAAACAAAGGTGTTGCGTTTATATTTTTATTGAGTGTAGTTACAGCAGTTGTTGTTTCTCAGTAGCAGTGTTAGGAAAGAAGACTGAAAAGCAAACGCTACTTACAAAAGTTACGTACATATGTTAATCGTTGCATCTTTGTATTTTTATCTGTGGTCTAACTGCTCTATACTGTCTCCAAAACCTGGTACCCCAGTTTTGACCAAACTAGCTTTAGTGTTGGATTCAATGTAAAGCAGATACCACAAATGTTCTGTTGTTTCCATCGATCCATCCATTCGCTTCCGCTTCTCCTTTTCAGGGTCGCGGGGGGCGCTGGAGCCTATCCCAGCTGTCATAGGGCGAGAGGCAGGGTACACCCTGGACAGGTCGCCAGTCTGTCGCAGGGCCAACACACAGGGATAGACAACCATTTGCACTCACATTCATTCGCACATTCACACCTAGTGACAATTTGGATTATCCAATTAACCTATCCCCACAAGCTGCATGTCTTTGGACGGTGGGAGGAAGCCAGAGTACCCGGAGGGAACCCACGTAAACACGGGGAGAACATGCAAACTCCACACAGAAACCTACACACACACTGATGGTGGAATTGAACTCAGGACCTTCTTGCTGTGTGGCAACAGTGCTAACCACCGTGCCACCGTGCTGTTCTGTTGTTTGCAATGATCTTATAACAATTTTAATATTAACCACACTGGCTGAACCTTTAATGGAAATTTAACTCAGATTATAAATGTACAAAAATCAACCTGTTAAATAATATACCCAAACAAATAATTCGTCTTTATAAAATAATCAATACCTTTTAAAAGAATAATAAAAAAATAAAAATAAATTGAAAAAATATTACATAAAGATTTTAACTTTTTGATTAACTCACATAATCATGTCTTAGAGTTAAATTTTACATGTCCATCGCCTGAGAAATGTAACTACACCTGAAGTCGATGCACAACGACTTGAACTGGTGTGTTTGTGTCCACGCTTTCTAGCTGCTTTTGCAACCCAGTATCATGACTAAATGTGAAATCGACATGCCAGTCCACTGTATCCTTTTCCCGCTTTGCCTTTACGAAACATGAAATGGACATGCATGCAGAAGTTACCAGCAGTGGAAGATGGTTTATTTAAAGCGATGAAGTCAGGTAGGGACCTTGATAACTGGAAACAATTAAGTTAGGAGGATAATATGTATACACATGTAAATGTGTTATAATGTCTGTTTTCATGATTATTTTTGTACTGGCTTGAAATGAAATGCCTACCTCTGCTGTTACAGCAACTTACTGGAACTTCTGCATGGGTGTACATTTCACATTTTGAAGAGGCAAAGTGTGAAATGTACATGGTAGACCAGGTTTGCCATGATATTGGATCACCCCAGGTTCTTGTCTCTTTAACAGCAATCAATAACAAAAACACACACGCTCTCAAATAGGTGTGTTCAGAGTGAGGCAGCTTGGCCAATTGCATGATCTTTAAAACTTTAAAACTATTAATCTCATATCTCTCTCACACTCTAAAAATTATTGTTTAAGCTCAACAAAAAAAATTAAGGCAACAATTTCCATTACTCTTTTTGAGTTACAATAACTTATGTTGAAATCAGATTGAACCAACAAACTATATTGAGTTAGGGGAATTAACTTTTCCTTCATAATCAAAGGTGATTTTAATTACCATTTACGTAATATTTGGTAGCTTAAAACATATTTTTTTATAAAGATTTATTTATTGCCTTTCCATTAACAAGAAAAAAGAACAAAAAAAGAAAAAAAAGAGAAAAAGAGAAAAAGCAAAAAAAGAAAAAGTTTAAAGACAGAGAAAAAACAAACAGGTATAACATAGTGAGACATTATGTTTAAGTGCATTGTTCCAGGGCTGCGGGCTGAAGATTAGTCCGGGGGTGTCAAGTTAGTTGGAGAGGCCTCCGTATTAGTGGTTGCAATGATGGGCTGCGTCCTCTTCAGTTTCCAGTCCATTTAATTTCACATCCCTTCTCCTGTCCTTCTATTTAACCGCCCAGCATTCGCAGGGTCCCCAGGTTCTCTTTAACAGCTGCAGCGCTACTTCTCCCATACAGATTAAATGAATAGAGTCATTTCTGTTCATTATCGGTCATTTCCTCACTTTCCAAAAATAACAAAAAGTTTCCCCACATTTTGTTAAAGGCAGCATGTTTACCCTTTATCATCAGTGTTGGGAAGGTTACTTTTAAAATGTATTCCGTTACAGAATACAGAATACATGCCCCAAAATGTATTCTGTAACGTATTCCGTTACGTTACTCAATGACAGTAACGTATTCTGAATACTTTGGATTACTTAATATATTATCATGCTTTTTACAACAACGTGAATGTACTATTGCTGTGTGATTTATTACTGTTACTGAAGGTCCGCGACTCCGAACTGTAGTAAAGGGACCTCTGACTAATACGGCGGGGTCCCTGTCGGCTCGTAGCCGAAAAATAGCTTTACTTTGTTGTGTGGGTCAACTTTTCTTGCGAGAGACAGAGAGAGGCATTGAAAGACTGCTCCAACGGAACTTATTGTTTTCGGAGGAAAACACGAACACGGTGTACAGTCGAGTCTTAATAGCTTACTTACAACTGGGCTCGTCAGGCACTCTTCTTGGCTGCAGTGGTTATTATTATATTTACATGCTTCCAGCTCCCGTTTTTCCTCGACGACAACTCGTACCTTTCCACTCGCCTTTTTCTCCCTCCTCGCGCTCACAGACACATAACGTGTATGGCAGTCCATTCTCCCTGCAACACGGACTATACTGCCCATGATGCTGCATTCTTTAGAGCTATGCTTGTAGCATTCTGCCTGTTAGCTTAGCACAACAACAACAACGAAAAGGCGCTCTCTCACCCAGGAAACACACAGTTGCAGAAAGAGAGAGAGAGCGTCGCCCTGTAACCATGGCAACCGTAACGCTGCCGCCTGGAACGAAAGAACGTAGCTGTCAAACAAAACCCAAACAGTCCTGACCCGCGACAAAATGAAACAGGAAAGTACCGCAGTGTAATCCATTTATTTCAACAAAGTAACTGTATTCTGAATACCACCTTTTTAAACGGTAACTGTAACGGAATACAGTTACTCATATTTTGTATTCTAAATACGTAACGGCGGTACATGTATTCCATTACTCCCCAACACTGTTTATCATAGACGTAAGTTTCTCCAGAGCAAGGGATTTTGACAATGTCGATAACCAAGTTCTCGAGTGTGGTCTACTAGTGGATCTCCATGATTTGGCTATGCTGTATTTCACCTGTAACAGGCAGAAGATTGTGGTTTTTTGATTAACTTTGCTCAGCTGGGTTTCAACGGGGAAAATACCTAAGCTGCATAGTTTAGGACATAGATTCAATTTGACGCTTGTAATATGTGCAATTACTTCTAAAACTTCTTTCCAAAACTTTTGGATTTCTGAGCATTCCCAAAGGCAGTGTATCAGTGTGCCTTTTTCCCCACATTTAACACATATGTCCGGAGTTTTGGGGTCAAATTTGTTTAATAATGTTGGGGTAATATAAGTTCTCATTAACCATTTGTACTGGATTAGTTTAAATTGAGTGTTTATAGATTGTGTTTGGGCTTTCAAGCAAGCTTTTTGCCATTCTTCTGTAGTTATTCTACACTCTAAGTCTTGACACCATGCAAGTCTTTCTTTTTCTGAGGATGTTTGAGAGCCATCTCTGAGGTTATTGTGGAAATGAGATATTAAACCCTTCTTCAGCTGGTGGTTTATTGCTATGTCCTCTAATGAGTTTAGAGTGGGCAATGTTAGGGATTTTTGGGTTTTTGAAATGAAGCTTCTGATTTGAAAAAATTTAAAGAAATGTTTGGTGGGGATGCCAAATTTCTGTGTCAAGTCATTGAAACATAGTAAGGTGTCCTTGTCAAATAGGTCTGCAAGTTTGTACAGGCCTCTGTCGGCCCACATTTTAAAGCCCAAATCTTTCCAACCGGGTTTAAAGGCCCTATTGCCCCAGATAGGTGAGAATTGGGATTGTGCTGGCGTTTCGTTTTTAAACTTGAGTGCGTCGAACCACACACGAATGGTATTTTTAACAAAGAGGTTTGATGTATCTTTCATCAGATCTTTATATTTTGCAGAGTACAAGTAAGTACTGAGTGGTAAGGGGGTAGTACTTACCCTGGGTAAATTTAGAAAGGACAAGGTTGTTGTTGAGAACCAGCATGAGGCCGCAGAGAGCTGGGCGGCCCAGTAGTACCATTTGAGGTTTGGAACACAAAGACCTCCCCTCCCCTGTCATACGGAAGGTATAGTAGCGAAAGACGCAGTCTGGCTCGTCTGTTATTCCAAATGAATTTAGTGAATATTGTTTTTGCCCAGCTCTTTATCCTCTCCAGGATACTTGAGGGTGCATGGGAGTTTGCCCAACCAGTCTACATGTGTTTTGTGGACTTGGAGAAGGCATTCGACCGTGTCCCTCGGGGTGTCCTGTGGGAGGTGTTGCGGGAATATGGGGTGTCTGGCCCATTGCTACGGGCCATTCGATCCCTATACAACCGTTGCAAGAGCTTGGTTTGCATTGCCGGCAATAAGTCGGACTCGTTCCCGGTGGGTGATGGGCTCCGCCAGGGCTGCCCTTTGTCTCCGGTTCTGTTCATAATTTTTATGGACAGGATTTCTAGGCGCGGCCAAGTGGCGGAGGGCTTTCGCTTTGGTGGCCTCAGAATCTCATCTCTGATTTTTGCAGATGATGTGGTTCTGTTGGCTTCATCGGGTGAGGGCCTCCAGCTCGCACTGGAACGGTTCGCAGCCGAGTGTGAAGCAGCGGGAATGAGGATCAGCACCTCCAAATCTGAGGCCATGGTTCTCAGCCGGAAAAGGGTGGAGTGCCCACTCCGGGTCGGGGATGAGTTCCTGCCCCAAGTGGAGGAGTTCAAGTATCTCGGGGTCTTGTTCGCGAGTGATGGGAGATGGGAGCCGGAGATCGACAGACGGATTGGGGCTGCAGCTGCAGTAATGCGGACGCTGCACCGGTCCGTCGTGGTGAAGAGGGAGCTGAGTGTAAAAGCGAAGCTCTCAATTTACCGGTCGATCTACGTCCCTACCCTCACCTATGGCCACGAGCTGTGGGTAGTGACCGAAAGAACGAGATCGCGGATACAAGCGGCAGAAATGAGCTTCCTCCGAAGGGTGGCTGGCCTCTCCCTTAGAGATAGGGTGAGAAGTTCGGCCATCCGGGAGGGGCTCAGAGTAGAGCAGCTGCTGCTCCACATCGAAAGGAGCCAGCTGAGGTGGTTCGGGCATCTGACAAGGATGCCCCCTGGGCGCCTCCTGGGTGAGGTGTTCCAGGCATGTCCCACCGGGAGGAGGCCCCGGGGAAGACCCAGGACACGCTGGAGAGATTATATCTCTCGGCTGGCCTGGGAACGCCTTGGTGTTCCCCCGGATAAGCTGGAGGAGATGGCTGGGGAGAGGGAGGTCTGGGCCTCTTTGCTTAGGCTGCTGCCCCCGCGACCCGGCCCCGGACAAAGCGGATGAAGATGGATAGATGGATGGATTGTTTTTGCCTTTGTGAAGAAGTCATCTGGAGGGCTGAGAGGAATGACTTGGAAGAGATATGGAAATTTTGGAATTTTTTTGATTCATAAATCAGTGCCCATGACTATTAAAAAAACCATATTGGACCCTGCAGGGAGATTCATTATTCTACAATGCACCGTGCTGAACCAAGATTTAATATTAGCTAATGTATACGGCCCCAATATTGACGACTCCAGCTTTTATAATAATCTATTCCTCTCTATTTCAGCCCTCCACAGTGAGATAATTGTTGGGGGGGACTTTAATTGTACCCTAGAGCCTAGGCTTGATAGATCATCAGGTTTAGACTCTTCCCATCCAAAATCTAGACAAGTCATACAACACTTTATGTCTGAATTGAATCTTAAAGATATATGGAGACTAAAAAATCCAACAGGGAGAGAATACTCTTGCTACTCAGCCAGTCACAACAGCCGCAGTCGCATAGATTATTTTCTTATTTCAAACTCTCTTATCTCCAGAATTAACAGCTGTTCATATAAAAGTGTGCTTATATCTGACCACTCATTAACCACGCTTAACTTCTCAGTTACAACAGCCTTCAGACGTAACCCTATTTGGCGTTTAAAACCACACTGGCTGCACAATCAAAAAATTTTGGAATATCTAGGCAAAAATATTGATGACTATTTTTACTTTAATAAATCCGAAACCACAGCCTCAGTAAGATGGGAAGGTTTTTATTCGTGGGCAGATGATAAGCTACACCAAAAACAAAGCAAATAAAAATTATACTGAGATGTTAGACCTTGAAGATCAAATAAAAGGAGTGGAAAAGGAGCTTGCAAAGAAAAGGGTCTGGACTTCTTTAAGTTGCTTGAAGACGTTTCACCTCTCATCCGAGAAGCTTCTTCAGTTCTAAGGTCAAATGGTGGAGAGTCCCAGATATAAACCTAGTGGGAGTATCCCCCCACAGAGGGACAAAAGGACCCCCTGATGATCCTCTAATCGCCTGAGCCAAGGTGTGAAACTGGGTGTGGGACCCAATCAGCCAGAGTTTCGGGTGTGTTCATTGTGAAACCTGGCCCCACCTTATCATGCGAATTCCTGAGGTCAGATGGCCCAGGATGTGAGTGGGCGTTAAGGCATCTGGGAAGGGATCTCAAAACTGGATTATAGATGGCAGAGAGTTGGTGTCGTAAACCCCCGCCTCTGTTCAAAGATGGTCGCTCACAGTGGACATAGATGGCTTCTTTCACTCCTCTTTTAAACCATCTGTCCTCTCTGTCCAAAATGTGAACATTGGCATCCTCGAAAGAGTGACTTTTGACCTTAAGATGCAGATGGACTGCTGAGTCTTGTCCTGTGGAGGTGGCTCTTCTGTGTCCATCTGCATTTTAAGGATAAAGGACACTCTTTCGAGGACACCCAGTTTCACATCTTGGCTCAGGCGATTAGAGGATCATAAAGAGGATCACAACTTGAATTTTATTTTGAACCCACTAACATCGGGGTTTAATTTCAAATTACATATAAAATTAATTTAATGTAATTACCAACATTATTAATTCAACACAACCCAAAAAAATAAAGTTTGCAACTTAGAAGGTCTATCTTCATCAATAAATTAGAATTTTTATGTTGCAGCCATGGATTTAATCAAGTGGTGGTAAAAGGAATAAAATAGGAAAATAGTGGAAAATTGTGGTATTTATTTACCACAAATAAACAACACACCACAAAAGAAAACAACATATGTGGGTGGTTGCCTCAAGACAATAAAACCCCTATTAAGCCAGCAATGCTAAATAGCTTAACAAAATAGTTTACCTAAGCTAAGAGATGATGCATCCCCAGACACACAACAAAAACCCTTCCCATTCAGCCAGGTGGTAATAAATCAGTGAAGCAGGAGGGATTACTTAAACATTAACCACATGTATATTTGTCAGCTCACGTGAACACAAAGAAAATAATTAAACTAACCTGTTGCAGGCCTCAGCAGAAGATGCTTGAGTATGTTGACAGCACACCATCCTTGCTAGCTTGCAGCAGTCAACACTTCTTTAGTGCTGCTAGCAGTTCTGCAAACCACGTTGTTAAATCTTGGTGCAAAGAAGGAAACAGCTCCGCACTGGTGGTGCAAAACCTAGTCCAACTCAGATTTAGCATAAAAAATTTCACAGTCCAACTCTGCCTCAGGAAAAACACGGCAGTAGGCTTTTTCTTCACTGAGGCTACTGTGGGGATAGACCACAGCAGGGGTGTCGCTGAAGCTTTGTCAGCTAGTTGTTACCTGTAGACGTCCAACAGCTTACTCCAGTCCAGGAGAGCACGGGCCACCGGGGCCTGACCACACCCACTTCCTTGCTCCAGCATGGTTGACCAACCAATTAGGACTTAGGAAACGGAATCTCACGCAAAGATACAGGGAGTGCAGAATTATTAGGCAAATGAGTATTTTGTGTGGTTTTCTAATAGTAGCGCACAACTATGGCAGACTACCAATAGCTACACAGTAGAACAGTCATTTATGTCATTGATTTTTCAACTTGATGCTATTAAAGTAAGTCTCAAACACAATCTTACTGGCATAATATCAGGAGGTCTATAAATATATCTAATTAATATATCTATTAAAGAGACATTTAATCTTAACATTTGCAACCAGTTATAACCAGCATCATGATATTTAACCTGACAAACATATAACATTTACAGATTTATTAACATGCAACTCAATCATAAAAACCTTTGTTACAACTGTGACAGTGTGACCGCTCCATAAAGATACCAGCTCTGCTGCAGAGTGCTGCTGACCACCGGCATAACGTTCCTTTGGGCGTGCTTGGCATTGTGTTTAGACATCACAAGGCTTAATCAGAGCAGGGAGATTTACACAGTGTGTGTCAGTGTGATGTGTTGTAGTGTCAGGAGTCAGTATGCAGAGCTCGAGAGGATGTGGAGGGTGAAGGTAACGGTGGTCCCCGTGGTAATCGGAGCACTAGGTGCGGTGACTCCCAAGCTAGGCGAGTGGCTCCAGCAGATCCCGGGAACAACATCGGAGATCTCTGTCCAGAAGAGCACAGTCCTGGGAACAGCTAAGATACTGCGCAGGACCCTCAAGCTCCCAGGCCTCTGGTAGAGGACCCGAGCTTGAAGGATAAACCGCCCGCAGGGGCGTGCTGGGTGTTTTTTAAATATATATAAAATTGTAGGTTGTGTATCCTTCAGGCGTTAATGGGGTTATTGAAAATGTGTATATGTGCGTATGTGTGTATATACGTAGGTATGGATAGATAGAAACATATATTTGTATATATTAAAAAATAATAATAATTACACATAACATATAATGTAATTACAAGGAGGTATTTCTGTAGTCTATTGATACTAGATAGTGGAAAAGGGGTGGGATTAAATAAGCTTATGCTTCTTCCTGCTCCTTTTTGAACATGGACGTTATTTGGAGTTGTGGTTGCTCGTTTTCCTTTTGTTTGCTTTGTTCATTTGTCTCTTTTAATTCTATTTTTTTTTATACTTTTTCAACATGTTCAAAATAAAGATTCAATCAATCAATCAATCAATCCCATCAGCATCATCAGTCTAAGTGTCGTTCCTCCAGGTGAGTGAGCAGAGTTGAGTGTGTGTGTGATCAGAGGTGAAGCTGCTTCCTGGTTGTTGATGTTTGTTTCTAAAGATGTTGTTGATGAGACTTTGTAGAAAGCAGCTGGTCTGAGTGATGTGATCAGAGTGCAGTAGATAATGTCTGACAGCAGTTTGAAGAGGAAATGGATTCTGTTCTGTTCTTCACTCATCACCTACCTGACAGCTGACACCTCACACCTGTTTCTCACCTGCAGGTCAGCCAGGAGGACACACAGAGGATGGAGGGAAGGAGGATGGATCTGTTGGAATGATCGTTGGCCTGACAGTACCTGCTCTGCTTCTTTTTGGTGTTGTTGGTTTTTTGATCTACAGAAAACATAAACAGCAGAGTCAGGATCCATACTAGCTGCCTGAGTAATTGCAACATATGTGAAATGTCTTTGAGTGTTTTCAGTGATGATGTTTGGTAAGAGAAGCATCACTACACTATATCAAGTAAAATGCAGAATGGAGTTCAACGGCCCAATATGCAAATTAAAAAAAGAAATACAAGCAGGTTGAGAACCAGGACCTGCTGATCTGTCAGCCTGAGACTGGCAGAGATTTATTAAAACAGACACTTTCTTTAATATCACTGAGACTGAACTTCTAGCTTTTTTTAAATTCAGTAGGTTAATAGCACAATATGCTGTATATTATTTGTTTAAAATGTTAAAGCCTACACTGTTTTAGTAAGTGTAAGAATATATTTGGCTTACGGTATTTTGTAAAATAACACAGATATTCTTTAAAATCTGTGGGTTTAGACTCTACATGATGACATCCTGCAAGGATAAACACTCATTTTATTCTCTAGGTTAATAAGATAAGATGCTGCCTATTAGATCAAGTTTAAGATTTTACGCCTACAACATTTTACATGTAATTTATTTTGACCTTTGAGCAGGTTTTTGCAAAACTATAAATAATAATAGTAATTTTTAGTTTTTAGCCGTACTAAGATTACGCTGTGCAACATCCTAAACCAATTTTTATTTCTTTATATTTTGCTATGAAAAGTGGAAGTAGGTGCAGCGATATACTGAAACAAGCACATATGTAGAGTTTGTACAAAGGTTCAGTATGAGATAAAGAAGAGTATTTTAAACCCTGTATCATGTAACGCTACTCTGGAAATGAAGAGCTTCACTGTAAATATGGATAGATTATTATAGATATTATAAATAATAATAAAAAATAATAAAAATAGGGAGTTTAAATTGTCCCATATTAAAGTAAATACAGTGCTGATATGAAGGGGAAACAGCATCACACGACTACATATTTCATATATTGTGACATCAGTGTTAACTTAAAATAACTTTAACATTTTTTGCTGTCTACAAAATGCAATATACTGATAATTTCTTTCTTTTTGGAATTAAATGAATGACTGAACTCAGTCGTTTTAATGAGTGCAGTTACAGACTTCAAGCTGAAAGTACGTTTTATTTCTGACTGTGTTTATTAAATATGTTCACTGTACTCTGGAATAAATACGTCCTGTTTCAGATTGGAAATATACAGAAAATCAGACCAGACTTTAATCAAAACAAGAGATGGAAATGAAACTAAAGAGATTCAAGTAGACTCAGAAAAATATGAAATGCTCAAACAAGAAGAATCAAATGTCACTTTATTTTTCTGCTTCTGTTTGTAACAGTGTTCCTGGACCTAATCGAACACGAGCATTGTAAGACTGACTGTTAAACACTCAGTGAAACAACAAAAACTGGCAGAGAAGAGTTTGCAGCATTTAAATACTCTTGTGTTTATTTTAAATTCACACGTGACCATGCTGCAGCAGGGTTTGGCCTGTTCCTGCCGTAGGTCATGATGCAAAAACATGGCTCAGTTAGTCCATTGATAGGTGGTTGCCAGGCCGCACATTATGATATAATGTATAATTCAACTTTTATGGATATGAATGATGAGCTATTTTTGTCAAATGAATTTGTTTGGTGCCTTCATGAGGTTGTAAAGAGAAAAAAAAAGGTCATTTTAGAACATTGCTATGCAACATGATGATATCATGACCGCAGATAAAGATGGGACTCTTCAAGACGCTGAGATTTGCCTCGTGTTTATTTTTGGTTGATCAACTCGTGATTGCTCACAAAGAGTGGGTAGACAAAACAAGCACAGAGACACAGAGACTCACTGGCTGCCAGCAATAAGTTTGCAACAACAGAAGACAAGTTGAGTGTTTGCAAAAACAGTCACAGACATAAAAGCTTCTCTCTCGCTCTGCTGCCTGAATGACTGTCAGCTGGTTGGTAAATATTCCCTGGACAAAATTCCCTCGGTGGTGTTGTTGAATTTTCCCTTTTTAACATCAAAGCTCCAGAGCTTCTGTCACCACACCCACAGTGCTGCGTGTATTGCTGTTGTTGTCACGGCGACGGATGGCCGGTACTGAATAGGACTCAGGTGCAGAAACCCAGAGCGGAGACAGTAGATGATTAAATAGTTTATTACGGTTAAGTGCAAGGGGAACAAAAAAAGGGAAACGTGGCAAAGACAGAAAATGACGAGACGTGGAGCCTTGGTGTGGCGTGCCCAGGGGAACGTGGCTAGGGCGAGGGAACGAGGCCTGAGAAGTGGAACGGAGCTGAGTGGGGAACAGTCACACTGAGGGGAGAGGATATAGGAGTTAGGCAGGTAGTGAAGGCAGCTCAGAAGTGGCCAGTATAAGAGCAGCAATTCTTACTTGCAGTTAGGGACCTGGAGTGTTTGAGAGGGGGATGATGAAGATCCAGGGGAGGCTGAGCGTGGAAAGGCTGACCTGAGATCCGGGGCTCCAGATGGAGTGTGATGGCAGGAGGGCAGGCAGGTGAGGCACAGAGGGATTTCCAAAATGATCACTAGGTATTCCGAGTCCGGAGGTGGAGTGAGCCAGGGTGGGTACAGCTAGTGATGGGACGTTCTGTATCGAGGCTTCGGAGCGTGTGTCGAGTAATGGAGGGGGCGTTTCCGCGAAGCGCGTATCGAGGCTTGCTTCATTTATGGGAGGAGCTGAAAATGATGACGTCCGAAGCCTCGCTGCCCGGCTGTACCACGTGACTGGTTCATGAAGTGGTTCGAACTTTGCCGCGAGATATGACAGCGATATAAACCCCTCAGACTTCATTCAAAAATGTGGGTGTTTGATGGAGAGTTGCGGTTAGTGAGAGTTTGGAGACCGTTTGGAGGTTTATGAGAGTGAGGAAAGTCAGGAGAGAATGGAGCCAGCTAAGAAGAGGAGGATGTCCTCCCCTGTGTGGGAACATTTTGATCTTATTCCTCCCAACAAGGTATGTAAATTTCTACAGAAGATGTATTTTCATGATACTGATGGTGCAATACAATTTATGTTGAGCTGTCTTGACTTTTGTACAAGGTGAAGTGTTTGCTATGTGCCAGGGAGCTGGGATATAACAACAACACCTCATCCATGCTTAGGCACTACAGAGCTTTGCATGAGAATAAGAGGAACACCGATTGTGGAGCAAGACCAGGTGAGCCATCAAATGCAATGATAATATAGCATGCAGTAATGTTACTAAATGATATAACAATATTATACAACTGTTATAAGTTACGTGTGTGATATTTATATTTGTGCTTTGTCTTTATTGTCTTTCCTCAGGAGAACAATCTCAAATAGATGAAGACCTGGTCAGCATGGTGATTGAGGACTCCCAGCCATTTAGCATTGTGGAGGACAAAGGATTCAAAAGATTTGTTAAATCATTCAATCCTAGCTATGTTCTCCCCACTAAAAAGGTCATAAAAGCAGTGAAAATTTAGTTTTTACAGAATAAAATGTGAACAGGCAGGACTGACGCCTCAGTGTGTAGCTGTCCATACCTCAACGTTACAAAAGCACAACCACTGTCCACACCCCACCCACACCTCACCTCACAGTAAATGATCATTTCCATTTCAAGCATTTCCAAATAATCATTTCCCATACTGCCACTATAAATATACACAGTATACTGCATCACTACAATATACATGTTTTACACACTCCTTTTGTTGTTGACATTTACAGGCTGTGTGCAAAATGCCACACTCTTCAAATTCATGCCAGCTATTATTTTTACGTCCAGTAGGTGTCCTGCTAGAGCAAATGAAGCTTCATGAAGCTTCGCGTTGGGGTGAACCAATTGGATGAAAAGCTTCAGTGCTTCATGGGGCTTCATCTGCCCATCACTAGGTACAGCAACTGTAGCACAAAAGAGTCTTTGTTAGTAAGATGAATCACAGTGAGAATTTGAAACACACAAGACCTGTTACCAACATGGGTTGATGACGAACTGGCAGTGAGTGAACATCGATGTGTGGTTTAAATCCCTCTGGCTTGATTGCCTGCAATAGGCTCCAGGTGTGCAGGAGCTGGAGTTGGCCCTGCCCAGGGGCGGATCCCAGGTCAGTTCAGGAGCCTAATGGAAACTCCAGCCACCCACCGTAGACCATGACAGTTGTCTCTTGTCACTGTATGATCAGACACACAACACACACAGTCAGTCTGTACCAGTGACAAACACTCACTGCTGAAGCAGATTCACCTGCACACAGTTCAGCATCCAATAATTAATCAGAAAGTGAAATTATTGATCTTGATTTTAAGACTATTCTGAAGTGAAGACTTAACAAGGCTTAGACTCACTTCTCCACATGGCTGATGAAACAGATCTTTTCAGGCCTCTTTAGAGCAAATGTTGTTGAGAAAGCAAATAAAAATGTGCTGTCATATGCTCCAACTTGTTTTGAGTGAAAATCCCTTGAAAAGAAAAACATTGTGGTTTAAGTTTATTTTCTTTCAAGTGATGATTCCACAACAACACTTCCACAGTGTTTCCTGGTACTGATTTGATAAACATAAAGTTGCTCTTGTTCTTTTCACTTGCAATTATACAAGGAAGTGAACATTTAATGCTTCCACTATTTTTGCATCTCATTTGTCCTCCTGGTTTTGAAAATGTCTTGCTGGCATATTTCTGCCTCAGTGTGAGAAAAACTAAAGAAGAAATTCTTTTTTTTTTTAGGTACATCAATGATGGTCAGTTTGATCCAGGACATGTTTAGTTATCCAAAAATGTCAGAAATGAAAATATTTTTTAAAACATTGTTTATATATCTCATTATTAACCCCATGAATAATTATATCCATCACTGTTTAGTGCAGTGGTGATTTGTGCCTCTCACAGGTTATGGTTCAGTCAGGATATTTCACTTGGGGTTTTTTTGTTAAAAAAATGTATATTAAAAAATGTTTATAATTTAGGCAGTGACAGCTGGAGCTGGTTTTCACCTGTGTGCTTCAAGAACTTTAATTTTATATGTACAGTATTTATTAAATGCTTTTTATTTGATTTGCTTTTATGCATTGGATCAAGTTGAATAAATTCACAGACTGCGCTGAGTGTGACGTTGTCTCTACACATCTACTGTACATGTTTTGCTAAAATCGGTTTGTTTCTTGTTAGTGTCAAATGTCTGTTACTTTGAATATGTGATACTTGTTTTGTAAGTTTGTACTCAGAGGCGATCAAAGGTGGATTAAACAGAATGTGGTGTCTAAGGAATCACTGTGGGCACTAATGCCACACAGACTGGAGCTGCCCAGTGGATTGAAGAGAATGTGGTTAATGTGGAATTACTGTGGGCACTGATGTCACAAAGATCAGAGCGGTGTCTGTACATAAAACACCTGACACGGAAAAACAGACCAGTTTTTGTCTGTGGCTGTACCATCATCACACTGCCAAAGACGTTTTACAGACTCATTATTTGTTTGTTTATTTATCTTTACTTTTTTAAATCACTTGTGCAAATTTTATTTTTTCTTTCTCTGTCCTGATGATCAGAAGAATATTTGAGGTTTTCAGAGATCTATAAAGATGGAGAAGATGAGATCATCACTCATGTCTTTATGACAGTGCACCACTGTCAAAATATCAAATCATCAACAACAGCCAATCAGATGAAGCAGAGGTAATGTTTTGTTGTCATCATATCGTTATAGTGTGAGGACATTTGTGCAGTGGAGATCACTGATTTCAGGTTGTTTAAATATATATTTGTTTCATCTGTTGCTGACACTAAAGTTCTTATTGCAATAAAAGATAAGTCTTCCTGATTGCTTTCCTTGGATTGCTCTGTTCATAACATGAACTAAAGTATTTCTTTTTCAATAATTTTTTTTAAAATGCAACTCTGTGGGGACTGACTCACTTTTGGAGCCTGCAGTTATAGTGTACACACCAAATCACAACTGTCACCTCAATGTACTTTATATTGTAAGGAGTTGACTATAGAATAGAAAAAACCCCAACAATCATATGACCCCCAGTGAGCAAGCACTTTGGCGACAGTGGGAAGGAAAAACTCCCTTTTAACAGGAAGAAACCTCCGGCAGAACCAGGCTCAGGGAGGGGCGGGGCCATCTGCTGCGACCGGTTGGGGTGAGAGAAGGAAGACAGGATAAAGACATGCTGTGGAAGAGAGACAGAGGTTAATAACAGATATCATTCAATGCAGAGAGGTCTATTAATACATAGTGAGTGAGAAAGGTGACTGGAAAGGAAAAACTCAATGCATCATGGGAATCCCCTGGCAGCCTACGTCTATTGAAGCATAACTAAGGGAGGATTCAGGGTCACCTGGTCCAGCCCTAACTATATGCTTTAGCAAAAAGGAAAGTTTTAAGCCTAATCTTAAAAGTAGAGATAGTGTCTGTCTCCCGAATCCAAACTGGAAGCTGGTTCCACAGAAGAGGGGCCTGAAAACTGAAGGCTCTCCCTCCCATTCTACTTTTAAATACTCTAGGAACAACAAGTAGGCCTGCAGAGCGAGAGCGAAGTGCTCTAATAGGGTGATATGGTACTACAAGGTCATTAAGATAAGATGGGGCCTGATTATTTAAGACCTTGTATGTGAGGAGCAAGATTTTGAATTCAATTCTGGACTTAACAGGAAGCCAATGAAGGGAAGCCAAAACAGGAGAAATATGCTCTCTCTTTCTAATCCCTGTCAGGACTCTTGCTGCAGCATTTTGGATTAGCTGAAGGCTTTTCAGTAAGTTTTTTGGACATCCTGATAATAATAAATTGCAGTCGTCCAGCCTGGAAGTAATAAATGCATGAACTAGTTTTTCAGCGTCACTCTGAGACAGGATATTTCTAATTTTAGAGATGTTGCGCAAATGGAAGAAAGCAGTCTTACATATGTGTTTAATATGTGCGTTGAAGGTTCCCTAAACTTGCATACGCACAGAATATTTTTGGTCATCGTTTGGCTTAACTTAGCACAGCTGTATGCTTCCTTTCTATTGGCTGCGCAAAGGTACATCACAACATGCAAAATTTGAATTTCAGTTAAATTCAGTTCTATTTTATTCATACAACACCAAATCAGAACAGTCACCTCAAGGCGCTTTATATTGTAAGGTAGACCCTGCATAATACATACAGAGAAAAACCCAACAATCATATGACCCCCTATGATCAAGTCCTTTTAACAGGTAGAAACCTCCAGCAGAACCAGGCTCAGGGAGGGGCGGCCATCTGTCGTCACCGGTCGGGGTGAGAGAAGGAAGACAGGACAAAAGACATGAAAGCAGCAAGTGAAAAGATTTTGACCACAGCATGTGCGAATACTGATACACTTGAGTTGTGCTTTGCTCGGTACAGCAGGACACCTTTATTCCATGAAGCAAGCTATAGAAAAGACTGTCCAGTGTGAAAGGGAATGCTAACGTGCAAAAATGAGTTTTCAACAGTTGTTTAACACAAAAAACAGATTCAGCTGTTTTTAAAGTGTATATATCTGTTGGTGTATTTAAGATGAGATAACAGAAACCTTTATTAGTCCCCCACGTTGGAAATTTTTTGGTCAAGACAGAAAGCGCAAGTAAAGAGCAGTAGAAAATAAGGAAAAAATATTTTTAGCATATTAGTAATACGTATAAGTCCTTGAAATATTTTCTGTTCAGGCCAGTGGAGTGTGAACAGCGTGTACCAGACTTAGATAATAAGTAGAAAACAACAGGCTGAGAATTGCTAGCTAATATTAATACAGAAAGGTTAGGGAGTGAGGTGTTTTTCTTCCTCTGTCTTTTTCCAGGAAAAGGAACAGATGTGAGACGAAGGCAGACGTGGATAAAGTGCTTGAGAAGATCCAGTCAGGGACGGCAGGACTGGCCACGTTGTTTCCCAGGAGAAGATATTCATAATAACACTTGTTTTTGCTGTGGTATAAAACTGTATTGCCTACTTACTGCTGAAGTGTCTGAGCTGAGTCTGTGCTCATTCATGGAGATTTCTTTTTTACTTCTGCACCCAAATCCAGGAGACACGAAAACTCAGAATTCATAACAGATGAAAAATAATCATTTGATGTCACTTTTTTTCTTAGCGTTTGTTTTAGTCTGAATTACTGAATACTGAATACTCTACTCAGTCATTCAATCAATGAATCAATCAATCTTTATTAGCAGACTTTACGTCCATAGCTTAAAAAACAACAACAACAAAACATAAAATATTTGTAATGATATAAAACCATTATATACATAAAATACACAATTACTTAAAAGAAAACAATAAATACACAAACACTTCAACCAGTACTTCCTCAGATTGGATGAGTAACAGGAACCACTCACTGTCTCTGTGAGCGCTAAAATTAGACTGTTAGAGCCATAAATGTGAACATTAAATTTCTTAAAAGTACTTTAAAAGTCCAAACACCCACAGCTACAAACATCTGACTGGCACTACCTCCTCTAAGTTTTCTGCGAAGGACTCTCATTGCATCATTACATGCAGCATGCAGCTTCTACAATGTTTTTAAGATGACCACAAGGGGGCAGTATATAACGGGGTGCAATACCCTTCAAACAAAGCCAGTTTAACTGGAAGTGAACAAAAGCTGATTTGCAGTAGTATTTGGCTGCACATAGCGCTTACATCGTTGTCTGTATCTGTCATCATCATCATTAGTTTGATCAGTAATAAATATTTCAACTTTTTATGAACCTCAATAGTTTTTTGGGACAGTTTAAACAGAGAAATTTACCTGTTCATCCTGTTTGGTTCTACATATCAAGACAGAACTTTCAACAGCATTTTACTTTATATCATATAACACACCATATTCAGTACAGATATTAAGAAGCTGCTGTAATCCAGCACTGCTTGGACTAAAAACAACCAGGTCATGATAAGAGGATTTATCAATGTTTAATCTAATACACACCCAGCTGTAAGGAACGCCACGTCACTATTCAAGTGTTTGTATGCGTCAGCGTTTTATTGTTGACTTTGATATTTTAATCTCTTCAAAGTGAATAAATAAAATTCTATTGTCTTGTTAAATAATAAGGAAGAAATCAGTAGATTTGAAAATGTTCTGGCATGTTGCTCAGTGCATGAGTTGACATTGTGAATGATTAGATAAACCTGAAACTTGAACTTTGTCGGTGTTGTGTTGATCAGAGTCAAGACTGAAACAGAAAGTCTTTTAACTGCTGACCGTGTTTATTAAATGTGTTCACTGTACTCTGGAATTGTGACCTTGTACATTTATTTATTTCACAGACTTTATCTTCATTTATGGACAGACATGTCATACAGAAACTGTCACACTTTTGTCACTTTGTTTTATGTCTCATAATCCCACCTACGGAATGAGCAGATAAGAAAGGAATGTGGTTGCTAAGGAGATGTTGCTATGGACACTGCTGTCATACAGGTGCAGGGTGTGGGCTGTAGAAAACAGGATGATACGGAAATACAGGTTAGTTGGGTTTGTGGCTGTGACGGCACTTTACACACAGATTTTACTTTTTATTTGTCTCCTTATTTTTGTAACTTTTTACTTGTTTTTCATCGAACCTCCTCCAGTAACCTTTGATTTACAGGAAAGCAATCGGGTACAAGTACAAAGTACCAAAGCTACACTTTCCAGATTTTAGTGGATTTTATATTTTTCTTTTTGATTTTTTATCATAATGGTCAGACGACTCTTTGAGGATTTTGGAGATCTCTTCAGAACAACAGTAACAGTAAGTGTTGACACCTTTCAGTTTTTTAACCCAACAAACTGACACTGTACAGGAAGTGTTACGGCACACACACAAACTTCCTGCAGACTATTTGCTGCTGTTCATCTTTTCCATATTTTCTATGCCAGAACAGCTGTGGTTTTATGAAGGCTATAGCTAAATGCTGCCTCTACTACTTTTTAGTAGAGTCAACACTTATTTTGACATCACTTCCTTATGAGAAAAAATGGTGGGTCAGAGTTGAGGAGTTCCAGGCTGGTTTACACATAACATTTCCCTGAGAATCATTTTCATATTGAGTCAGTAGTTCTGTCTGTGAGGGCCACACAAGGATGTAACATGTTAGAGTACTCCAGACAGAGAAGTGTAATGTGTGTGTCAGTTTGATGTGTTGTAGTTTCAGGAGTCAGTATACAGCTACAAAGCTTCTTGTTCAGTGTATACAAACAGCTGTAGCTCCATAAAGGCAGCATGCAGAGACTCAGTGTCTTATAATGAGAGGCTGCTTTCTCTCACACATTATGTTCACTTATTATCAGCACGTGTTGTTGTTCTGTGGAAGCTGCAGGAACCAGATTTAATAACTAAACTGTAGAAGATGAAAACAACCCTCACTGTTAACCTGCCTCCATCTCATTTACACACATATTCTTAACTGTGTTCAATGAAACTCATTCCACTTGTACACTTATATAAAAACAGGGGGGGGGGGAACCCACATATAGGCTTGGAAGGAGAATTATTTTTCTTAAAACACATATTAAAGTCCTATACACTAACTTCTTAATAAAGCTGCAGTAATGAAGGTTCTGTAGAAATAAAGTTATAAATCTCCACTGGGACAATGGGCCAAGGTTTCAGATCATTCATACACACTGTACTGTTTATACACCCAGATACATGCAGCCTGGGTGGGGTGATTTTGAGGAACCAAAATGCAGACAAGAAAGACAGGCAGTAGTTTAAAAATAGGTAATTTATTTGGCTGTTGAAAATGAGATGCAAACAAAGACTGCGTGACAGGAGGGAATGTGAGACTAAACTCAAACCAGATAAAATCAATGCAAAGGAGATAAGAAGACATCAAAATAAATATACAGAAAGTGAGAAACAATAACTGAACGGGGAAACACAGAAACAGGAATGAACGTAAATCTCAACGAATAACAAGAGAAACAAACACAGAGAACAACTAATGCAACCAGGAACTAACAACTCGTGGCTAAATACAGTAAGGCAGCCATTCATAAAGTCAAGAGTGCTGCGGCCCACATAAAAAACAGAAAATGACTTAATTCTTCACTTGATTTAAAAACAAAAGAAAGTGGCAACGATATTAAAACTGTATTTTATAAAAACATAAACAGCACAGGCTGCTGGCTCTAAACTGCTGCCCAGTCATATGCAAAGTGTTAATGCTGATGTGTGACCAACCTGCTGCTGGGACACAAATTTCAATACAAGGGCAGTAAATCTGGTCCAGGGTAATGAGTAATATTACACACTAACCACCTCCTATTACCAATTATATTATACTAACTCCATTTATACAGGTCAGTAATTTCAAACTGAATTTCTGTTACTACTGTGGCTCACCTGCGGTAGCTTCACAGTCCACCAGGGGTCGTTGGCCCACACTTTGGGAATAAATCAATAACAAAATACATGGAGAAGCAAAAATAAACACTAAGCAAGTGAAGAATGAAAACCATGACCATGGTGAGGGTCATGATGGGCTGGCAGAGCAACAGTCTCCCTCTTTCCATTAAAGACTCGAACAGACAGCAGCAAAAGCAAAAGCGGACATTTGAGCACACTGAAGGAAAACAACTAGGGCAGTGCGACATAACCAAAATCTTATATCCCGATATAAGATTTCTATCATCTATCAAAATAAATGCAACTCACAAAGAATTACACCAAATACTATGCCAAACTACAACATTGGCTTATGGCATAAATCAGTGCATAAACCATGTGTCACAATCGTTATGCCAAAAAATGTAGTAGTTTCTAACAATCCTGCGCAGACACCTCCCACCTCAAAATTTAGCCCAACCGTTCAACTACAGAATGAGTGAGTTTCGTCGCATTACTACTGTCAGTTACGGAGATGGGAGCGCAAAACATTTCCTGAGTTCCGGAACAACACGAAGAACGCTACAGAAATGCTACAAGCTGATTGGTTAAACGTAATGTCGCTATCTGTGATGTAGCCAATGATTCATTAGAAGTTGGCCACGAACGTCTTCATGCTGCGTTCCCGTTACCTTTGAAACGGTGCTACTAACATTAGAGAAGCGAGGAAGAAGGATATGTTTTTTATTCGTAGCAAAACGGAGTCGTTCGTCCATTGTTAGCAATACAGCGCATTGTCCGTCCATTATAGTTAAAAGCACTTTTACAGACATGTAGGTGCCTAGCATGACTTATTCACCGAGTTACAAATACACAACGGTCATTGTACAAATTAGAAGTTGTACCAGTTTCTACTCTTTGTGCGCACTACTGCAGCCTGGGATTGGAAATCTGGGTTTGTTAGACTTCTCTCAATCCAATTTACCGGAGGGGTGATGGAGCTGGACACGGGGTTTCTGATTTCCGTTGGACAGGAACGCGGCAGGGACAGGAATCGGACGTGTTGACTGGAGTGGGGGAAGTAGTTATGACTTTTAACCTTATTTCACGATTAACCAATTACGATTAACTGATTAATATATTCAGGCGTTAAACTCAGGTTACAAGATATACCAAAAGTACCAACATCCATCCATCCAACACTAAGAAGAAGCTAACGTCATCAGAAAGTGAAAACACGGAAATGGCAACTTCTGCGTCACTCTGCTGTTTTATGTTTCTCGGTGTCTTCGGGTTTGTCTCTGCAGGTGAGATTTAACTGTTATAAGCCGAACTGTGATTCTCTCTGAGATGGAGAGGATTTGGTTTCTCTAAAATAATTATAATTTTTTTCGTAGTTTCTTTGTGTGACGGCGACACGAGGCTGGGTGGAGCCTCCTGCAACACTCCTCACACCCTCATGGTGGTGATAACACTGCGTGAAGTTCTCTGTGGGTTCTTAGTGTAAACCGTGGATAGCTAAATAAAATTAAAACATTCAGTCGCACATGTTACATGTTGTGAGAAACGACAGCTCTAAAGTTTGTTGGGGTCATGGGCCCACAGATTGACAGAGGCCTCTCCAACCTCAGTTCTGTCATGTCATAAATACTCTGAACAAAATAAGTATTATTCATTTTAAAAGCCAGTGTACTCCCAGTGTCGGTCCCAAGCACTAACTCATCGGTTTGGTCAATAAGGCCAATTGTCTTAAATTCTTTACCACAGCTAACATGGAGCTCATCAGTAATATTTCCACACTGGATCGGTCAAGGCCCAGGATAACAGTGACAGCCTCCAGTGTTGAAGGTGCTGAGGGAAAAAGAAGGCAAGAGGACTGATGGAGGACAGTCGGTGAATCATGAGATATAGAGTAACAGGGTATTTATGCTTTAGCAGGAAATCTGCTTTGTAACCCACAGAGTAACCTGATTTGAAACTATCTAGAAATGTGACTGCATGCTGGGTTAGTGCTGACCTTGACCACTGTGACAAGCCTGTTCAGCACTGTCAAGTCTTTCTGTGCATTTCCTGCCTTTTAGTTGCAGGTTTTACATTTAAAAAAGAAAGAAAATGTAATAGAATATAAAGAATAGCATCAGTAATTAGGACTCAAACTCTGGGAGGAAGATGGCTGAAACTACCTGAATGAAGGTGAGGGAATGTACAAAGAATGGGGAAAAATAGATGGATAGATATGCTTGTCCCTGAAAAGCAAAGACTGGAGATCCAGGAGAGAAAAACTCCCAGCATTTTTTTTTCTGTTGGCTTATAATACATCAGAAGAGCACTACATGTTAACAAATACATGCACACCAGCACAAGCATAAATACTGGCAATTGTGACTGGCAACAGGCAGCTATGAAAAGGATGATAAGTGGAAAGACAATGAGTGGTCTAGATGACATGCCTGTAGATGCATGGAGATGTCTTGAAGAGAGGACAGTGGACTCTTTGATAAGAGTGTTTAACACAATCTTGGAGACTGAAAAGATGCATTTGAGAAGTGTAAGGTAAGATATGTGGGGCAATGTGCAGAGCTGCAGTAACTACTGAGGGATAATGTTCATGAGCCACACCATGGAACTATGAGAAAGTGTTTTTGAAGCTTGGTTAAAAAGAGAGGTGTTGATCATTGAGCAGGAGTATGATGATGAGAAAGTGCTCTCCAGTGATGGAAAACTATAGAGACGGGCAGAAGGAGTTTCACTGAGTCTTTATAGATTTAGAGAAAGCACATCATAACAGAGACGTATGAGGATGGTGCAGGAAGTGTATGTGGACATCGAGACAGTAAATGAGTATAATATGAATGAGTAGAACAGACAAGATTAGCAGTGACCATATAGCAGGTTCAGCTCAGTGATCACAGGGAATGGCAGTCAGTGCTTTACAACATTTTTATTTAATAACACAGGACAAATGTTCATTCCACTTTGCTTGGCTTTGAAGTGCAGCATCACCACACTGCTGTGTCCTCCTCTCTCCCTGCACCCACTATATAGGGAGAGAAAATCATTAAAAAAAAGCTCTCCTGATGTGCCACACTACTCAGTGGACCTGATTTCTCAGCTTACACCCCCTACAGCTTAGCCACAAACCAAACCCAGCTGCCAAAGATGTCAGACATCACAGGACAGCTCAGGTTGAGTGCTTTGAAGGTAACATTTGAGAGGCAAGTCTGACATAGTTTGGAGGGATTGTGGATGTACTGGAAAAACAGTGTCAAACATGGAGGTGCCAGGCAGAAGGAGAAGAGGAAGACCTCAGAGGACATTAATGGATATAGTGAAGGAGGATATGCAGATGATTAGTGTGACATGGAGGCCTTACAACCTGTAAAGAAGAAGAAAAAGTCAATACTGTTATCACCAAACTATAAGTATAAATATTTTAAAAGAACATCCTGTAGAAATGATTATAATATACTAAAATTACTACTTCTACATTTATTTCTTTATGCTAGCTGATCTAACAGGTTTCCAAGCTGGTATCCTGACTCTGACTTAGTCCCGTCACAGGAAGCAGAGCTGGACAATCAGGCTCAGCAAATGTTCTGGTTTCTCAGGCCTTTTCTCCCCCCAGAAATTATTATATTTAACCTCTCTGCTCTGTTTTGTTTCCTCTTTCAGACCAGGAAGTAATCTCTGGACAGAACGCAACTCTGCCATGTCGTGCAAATAACAAGATCCCTATCATAGCAGTAAAGTGGAGCAGAGCTGACCTGGGGGAGAAATATGTCCTTTTTTACCGGGATGACCAATTTGTTCCAGTCAACCAGCATCCATCTTTTAAGAACCGGGTGGATCTGCAGGACAGACAGATGAAGGATGGAGACGTGTCTCTGATTCTAAGCAATGTGACGATTAATGATGCTGGAACATACGAGTGTCAAGTTGCCCAGAGAGAACCAAACCAAGAGATAGCCAATTTAAAGATCATCAACACATCCAAACTCAGCATTGTTCCTCCAGGTGAGTGAGTAGAGTTGAGTGTGTGTGTGATCAGAGGTGAAGCTGCTTCCTGGTTGTTGATGTTTGTTTCTAAAGATGTTGTTGATGAGACTTTGTAGAAAGCAGCTGGTCTGAGTGATGTGATCAGAGTGCAGTAGATAATGTCTGACAGCAGTTTGAAGAGGAAATGGATTCTGTTCTGTTCTTCACTCATCACCTACCTGACAGCTGACACCTCACACCTGTTTCTCACCTGCAGGTCAGACAGGAGGACAAGTGAAGGATGGATCTGTTGGACTGAAAGTCGGTGTGCCAGTTTTTGGTCTGCTTTTTGTTGTTGCTGTTGGTTTTGGAGTCTAGACAGAAGCAGACTCGACAATCCATGCTGAATAGTCACTTGTTTGAAATGTCACAAAGATCGACTCTGAGTCTCCTGCTGATGTTCTGAGTTCTCAGTGATAGAAAACAGATGAGCTGATGATAGACAGAAATTAACAATGCTGAAGATTCATCAGGTAGCTGTCAAACTTGTAGATTTTTATTTGATTTAAATTTGTATGTGATGATGAAGTTGGATTATAGAGAATCTTTTCCCACAAGATTACCTGTTCTGCTACACCTGAATGAAGTGTAACTGAGGTTACTAATATTAGAGTATTATGAAACCAAAAAAAGTTCCATGTAGGTCCAAAGTCATTTTCCTCTGAAACTTCAACTGTTTCTTTCATGAAGGAGACTCAGTTTAAATATTTCAAGAGCTGGTTACATATAATTTTATTTTTATACGAATTTGTTTGGTCATTGCTGATAAATTTGACGTTTTTTTTAATGTATGTATTTATGTGCTTTATTTGTTTGCTCTCTGTCACCGTAAAAGTTATTTAAGTCAAAAGCTTTTTTTAACCAGTTAATGCAGATTTTACCCACATTGGAGTCATTCAAAAGCAAATGTAATAGTGTGTATAGTGTGATTCAATATACACGCTGATGTATTCCCGCACTTACAGTTTGTTATTCATGTAACAAGTTGTAATTGTTACATTAGGTTTGTTGTGCTGTTTTACTTGGTAAATGAAAAGTCACTGTTTTTATTCCAGCCGGAGACACAAGTCACAAAGGTGATATTTCTACATTAACATTAAACATTTAACCTGAAACTGTGTTTATGAGTCAGCTGCTTCTGATCAGGATAAATAAATAAATGATTGTGATCATTTGTCAGACTGTTTTTATTCATTCTTTGTGTTTCAGGTATTTACTGTATTTTCTTTCTCCAGTTGACAATTTTATTCATTTATGCTCTAAGAAAAATGCAGAAACATTTTCCTTGAAAGGAAACTGAATAACGGTGGCACGGTAGTTATCACTGTTGCCTCACAGCAAGAAGGTCATGAGTTCAATTCCACCATCAGGTTTTTTTCTGTGTGGAGTTTGCATGTTCTCCCCGTGTCTGCGTGGGTTCCCTCCAGGTACTCCGGCTTTCTCCCACCGTCCAAAGACATGCAGTAACTGAATTGCCCATAACTTTGAATGTGTGAATGGTCGTCTGTCTTTGTGTTAGCCTTGTCCAGGGTGTACCCTACCTCTCGCCCTAAGACAGCTAGGTCCCATGACCCTGAAAAGTATAAGCGGAAGAGAATGGATGGAAAGTGAATATTGTGTCGTTACTTTTCTGTGGTGATTTAGTTGATCCAGATGTTCCAAATGTTTTAAATTTCATGTTAACTTAAAATTACTTTGCCAAAAGGTCCAGTAGAGCAATGCTGAAGAAGATATTTCCATCTTCTGTAGTTCTGCTGATCCAGTTAGGCTGTTAGACATGTTCAAGATGTGTTCAAGAATGCTGGGATCTTTTTTGAAGAATAAAAGAAAAAATCGTCTTGATGCATGCTCAATCATCCAGGAAAGTAAATCTCCAAAAGTTGATTCTGTTCATCTGGACGTAGCGTTTTGTGGGAGAAGCGTTTCGTCACTCATCCAAGTGACTTCTTCAGTCTCAGCTGACGGCAGGTTTCCCCAAACTTATAAACAGTACATTTGCATAATGAATGAAACCAGCCCACTGAAGGAGCAATGGGCTGTGAGGTCAGTTCCTTCATCATAATTATGCAAATTCTCATGACCATTGATCAACAACCACTGACTAAAACCCACTGATCAAAGACCATTGATCAATGGCCATGAGTACCATTCACAGAGAGTTGGGGAATGGCTGCAATCACAGCATTGTAAGATGGTGACAGATGTACCCTTAGGTCCCCTCCTCGATTCAGAGATGGTCTTTCCCTTTTCACATAAATGGCCTCTTTGACGCCACCCTCAAACCAGCGTTCCTCCCTGTCCAGGATGTTACATCCTCATCATTGAAAGAGTCTCCACTGGCCTGTAGGTGTAAACAGACTGCAGAGTCCTGGCCTGACGAGGTAGTTCTTCTGTGTTGTACCATCCGCTTCGCCAGAGGTTGTTTGGTTTCCCCGATGTATAAATCCTGGCAATCCTCCTGCACTTAACAGAGTACACTATGTTACTCTGTTTGTGTCGGGGACCCGATCCTTGGGGAAACCTGCAGTCAGCTGAGACTGAAGAAGTCACTTGGATGAGTGACGAAACGTTTCTCCCACAAAACGCTACATCCAGATGAACAGAATCAACTTTTGGAGAAAAGGAAAAATCCAAGTTTCATCTATAAACACAAGCATAACATATTAAATGTAGATTATTTTTTGTTCCTTCATTTTCAATTGGAGTAAACATTAATTTCCCTGGAATCCATAAAGTTATTTTTTAGTTGTATTAAAATATACACAGCTGTTTGAGATCCTTCTCCAACTGCTCCAAGGCCTCGAGCAGTGCATCCAGATTAGATAAACAGGTGGACAAAAAATACCTTCCTTTGCAGTTTTCTTAAAAAAATCACGACTACTTCAGTCGGTTTCAGTTTTCCATTGCAAGAGTTCAAGAGTTGCAAGAACAAGTTTGTCAACATTTACAGAGTCAATCCTATTTGTCTTCCTGTCTACTAGTTGTATCTGACTACTTTGGTTTTCAACTACTTCTACTAACTGACACATTAATGCTCTTTTTAGTAAGTTTTAGTATTGCAACTGACTGATGACTGTATGAATAAAATGCTTTTTACTCCAAACTTTATCCACGTGAAATAAAACACTACTGTTTTATCAAGGAAATGTGCATGCATTCCTTTTCATTTGTTTTGCTTTAGAAACGGACTGTTATTCTGCTGCATTTAAAGCCCAACATCTCCCTCTAGTGGTCATATATAAACCATGTGTGAGGATGGTGTGAATGTAAAATGTGAATCATAGTGTTCCAGTCAGTCATCAGTGTGTCTCTGCACAGCTGTAATTAAAATGTGTTCAGAGGGCCTCAGTGTCTGAATGGTTCCAGTTCAGCTCCATAACAGCAGCGTCCCTGGTTTGATTCCTGTGTTTCAGCTCATATCTGCCTCTCTCACTGAGGGGGACGTAACTACATGGACATGGATTTGTTCATCAACCAAACTACAGATCACTGAGAGCAGAGGAGATTAGATTTCATTATTTCTCTTTTCATCGGTGTGAACCAATAAATTTCTGAGGCAGGTCACTGTGTTAAGAATTATATGTTTAAATAGTTTTTTTAATCAGTTGTATCTTCTTTTATATAATTTAGTCCCGACCTCTGTGTTTGAACCAATAGAAAGCTGGTGCTCAGAGGAAGAGGGCGGGCTTTACTTGGTGTCAGTGAGAGAAATGAAAAAAAGCTCAAATGAGTGAGAAGGACGATGAAGGAAACATCTGTGCTGTGTCTGCTCTGTAAGTAGAATCTCTGTGTTTGTTTGAATTCTTGTACTTTGACTGTCTGCTCTCCTGATAACTGATGATGGAGGAGAAGACATGAAAAACAAATCAGGCTGAATTCAAGTTCAAAACACCACGAGGACCAACTGCAGGTCTGAACTGACTCTTTATCTTTGCTCTAAACTTTGACATGTTGCTGGCATTACATAGAAAATGAACCAATATATCAGAGATGAGTTTGTGTGTTTGTCAGCTGTTTGTGTGGAGTTGTTCTTTATGTTCACCTCAAATCAACCTGAGTGTCATTTCTCTTTAGTTCTGATCTCACTGCTGAGCTGCACAACAAACCAAGGTCAGTAACCTTCTTCTGTCACCGTTTAAACCTGAGAAATGCTCACTAATATGACCTGATTGGGTTCATGTTTCACAATGGATATCTACTTAAAACTACTTTCTGTCCATCCTGGTATCAAATGAAACCGTGTTTCATTGTAACCCTCACAGCTCGTCTGACTGTGAGTCCCAGCAGGTCTCAGTTCTTTGAAGGAGACTTTGTGTCTCTGAGCTGTGAGGAGGACGACAGCTCTGCTGGATGGACTCTGAGGAGAAACACAAGAGAACAACAGAGGACTCAGTGTGGAACAGATGGATGGGGAAAACCAGCTGGTTCTTCCTGTAACATCAGTTACACTGACACAGTTGACAGTGGAGTTTACTGGTGTGAGTCCAGAGAGGGTCCCATCAGTAACATGGTTAACCTGACAGTCACTGGTAAGCTGAGTGTGTGGAGTTAGTGTTGATGAAGCTGTGTGTAAATGGATGAAATGCTGTAGTTTGTCTCTGTGTTGAGGTGGATCAGTGATCCTGCAGAGTCCTGTCCTCCCTGTGATGGAGGGAGATGACGTCACTCTGCTCTGTAAAACAAAGACCACTCCCTCCAACCTCCCAGCTGCTTTCTATAAAGATGGCTCCCTCATCAGGAAGCAGCCTACAGGTCACATGACCATCCAGCATGTTTCCAGGTCTGATGAAGGCCTCTACAAGTGTGACATCAGCGGTCATGGAGAGTCTAATTCCAGCTGGATCACTGTCACAGGTGACACACTCACCTGTCTGTGTTTCTGCAGCTTTCAACATTCACAATGTGACGACAACTTAATGACTGTGTTTGCTTTATTTTAGGGAAACACACCACCACACCTCCACCTAAATCCACACCTCCACCTACATCCTCCTCTCCTCCTGGTTCCTCTGTCATAACTGTGTTGTCATGTGTTGGATCAGTTTGTGTTGTTGTTCTACTGGTCTTACTGGTTCTACTGGTGAGAAGATGTGTTCACAGGAAACCTGAAGGTGAGACTCAGACTTCTGATTGTTACAGATTTTGAATGTGTGATTTTATTTTATTGAGTTTAGATTGGCAGCACGGTGGTGCAGTGTTGCCGCACAATCCTTAGTTCAATTCCACCATCAGGTTGGAGTCTTTCAGTGTGGAGTTTGTATGTTCTCCCCGTGTTTCCGTGGGTTCCATCTGTGTACTCTCACTTCCTCCCACCGTCCAAAAACATGCCGTTTGTGGGGATAGTTAAATTGATCAATCTAAATTGCTGATAGGTGTGAATATGAGCGTGAATGGTCTGTGTGTTAGCCCTGCGATAGACTGGCAACCTGTCCAAGGTTGTCCCCGCCTCGCACTCCAAGACAGCTGTAATCTACTATGAAATAGCTGGATAGCGTTTTTGTATCCACAGACTTTATGGGAGCATAACACCGTCACAGAATCATGCTAATTACTGTTAAGTAGCATCCAAACACAATGTTAGATTTTCATTGGCCAAAACTGGAACAAAGACTTCTCAAGTACTCTTATCCACACAGGACTTGTTATTATCTGTGAGGTAATTGTATTACAAATTCTCCAAAACCACAAACACAGTCCTCAGATTCAGTTCTGGGAATCCAATGAGCTGAATTGAAGCTGAGCAGACAGCACTCAAACTGTAATTTCATCTAACTTGGCACAATTTTAAAGTATCAATAGACCGTTCAAAAATAGTACAACATTTTATTTATAATTATTCATACAATTTATGTTTCCCATTGTGAATTATATGTCTCTCTATCCATTTGTGACAACTGAGACAATATGAAGCACATATCATTTCTCTAGAAGAGCTTTAGTAAAAATTGAAAAGAGCAGGAACATTTTCAGAATTTATCTCCTCATAATTACAAAAAGCTTTGACGTTATAAGAGTTTGACTTGGTTTTAGTTTGGTGGAAATTGTTTTTGATTGTGGTTACACAATACTCAATTTAAATACTCTAGGAACAACAAGTAGGCCTGCAGAGCGAGAGCGAAGTGCTCTAATAGGGTGATATGGTACTACAAGGTCATTAAGATAAGATGGGGCCTGATTATTTAAGACCTTGTATGTGAGGAGCAGGATTTTGAATTCAATTCTGGATTTAACTGGAAGCCAATGAAGGGAAGCCAAAACAGGAGAAATATGCTCTCTCTTTCTAGTCCCTGTCAGGACTCTTGCTGCAGCATTTTGGATTAGTTGAAGGCTTTTCAGTGAGTTTTTTGGACATCTTGATAATAATGAATTACAGTCGTCCAGCCTGGAAGTAATAAATGCATGAACTAGTTTTTCAGCGTCACTCTGAGACAGGATATTTCTAACTTTAGAGATGTTGCACAAATGGAAGAAAGCAGTCTTACATATTTGTTTAATATGTGCGTTGAAGGACATATCCTGGTCAAAAATGACTCCAAGGTTCCTCACAGCGTTACTGGAGGCCAAGGTAATGCCATCCAGAGACTCCTCCTTGAGTCTTTGATTAATGATCAGTGGGCTTTGATCTGTGGTTGTTGATCAACTGTCGTGACAATTTGCATATTAATGATCAAGGAACCGACCTCCCAGCCCATTGTTCCTTCAGTGGGCTGGTTTCAGTCATTATGCAAATGTACTGTTTATAAGATTGGGGAAACCTGCAGTCAGCTGAGACTGAAGGAGTCTCAGTCACTGAGTGACGAAATGTTTTCCCACTGAAAACGTTACGTCCAGATGAACAGAATCAACTTTTTGGATATATATACATGTATTGTGCTGTACTGTATAACTGTACTGCTTTACATTTATGGGATATCAGTATTTATAATTCCATCTCAGTGATGTCCTCTGTGCGTGTTGTATTTTGCAGAGAATGATCGAGCTGCAGAAGATGTCAGTTATGGACAAATTATGGTCAAAGAGAAACAGAGTGAAATGAAGATGAGAGGTAAAACTGCGTTTCTTCATCTCCATCATGGTTTGATTTTATAGCCAGACACTAAGGATTTGGTTTAGCAGCTCAAATGGGTGACTTGGAGGTCACAGCTAGCAGGAGCTGTAGTCACAGTGTTGTTGGAAAGCAGAGGAAAGCGGCAATTAATTAACCTCTGCCTGTAAAACTCTTTCAGTGTCCACTCCCTGAGACCATTAATGCTCTGCATCGGCCTAGATATCTTATAAACCTCAAATGATTTGATACATAAAATCTTATTTCAGCAAATGAGTGGTGACTGTTGTTAGTGCTAATAAACTGGCAGGTAAATAACATCCAAGATAATCCTGTAGCCATGGTTTGTGGCTCAGCTGTAAGAGCTTTAAGAGGAAGGGCAGGATGGCTGAGGGCACAGCCTCATGTGATCATGGCCACAGAGCTGCAGAACTGTCTGCAAAGACAGTGGAGCTCCATCCAGACAAATTCTTGGAACTGAGTTGAGCTGTAAATAAGGCACAGTGTGTAGAAAAGCTCATTGCTATCCGCTGTCACTAGGAACAACCTGCTATAAAAAAGTCTGCTTCCAGCAGGCCACTGGTGTGAATGTCTGTTGTCAGATTTTATGCTAGTGCAGCGGGTTCCTCTTGGTATACAACAATTCCCTGTGGTGAGAGTATGCAGGGTTAAGGAATTGATACTATTGATTGGCCCCGAGGCTCAACTGACATAAATCCAAGAGAACATCGCTGTTATGTTATGTTTCAGTCCATCTAATGCTTCATAGTTGCATCTCAGACTGTCTAGATCTTAAGTGATGTCTTGAACCAGATCTCCCAGGACAGAATCTGCAGTTTCATTCGGACATGCCCTGACATTGTTAGGAATGCATGGAAGCACATGAGGGCCATACAAACTGAGTTTCAATATAGATGTCCAGCATAATTTTTTAAATTATGTTTTAAGTTATTTGATTTAAATAACCGTTCCCAACCTTTTTTGCGCCACGGACCGGTTTATGCCTGACAATATTTTCACAGACCGGCCTTTAAGGGGTCGCAGATAAATACAACAAAATAAAACTAGTACTGGTACTGGAAAAAAAGAAGATTTATTCATAACACACGTGAAAAGACCCAGGAAAACCGAGTTAATGATCAAAACGATAACAAAATAACGCTGAAAACCGATAAAAACCCTGAAAACCATGCATTTCACACCTGAGCCTCAACTCACGCGGCCCGGTACCAAACGACTCACGGACCGGTACCGGTCCGAGGCCCGGGGGTTGGGGACCGCTGATTTAAATCACTTGAGTTAATTGTTGATTGAGAACTACTTGATGTCAAGCACTTGTCATCTACCCCTGTTGATTGTCAGCCTGGCATGGTGACTTATCCTTTTTAAGAAAAGAGGACCACAGCATGTGATCACTCTTCTAACCTCCTCCAACACCGGTACCGGAGAACAGAGTCTATCTGTTGGTTCATCCTGGAATTCCAGAGGAACAATGTGTTTTTTACTACCAAACATTGAACAAATTCTGTATCCCCATTCAACCATTAAAGCTCAATCATTTTATTAAATTATTTTTTAATTTTGTTCTGAGTGTTTGTGGAAGCAAGATGGAGAGTAAATCATGAGAGGCTACAGTACATGTTTATAATAAAGGATTTGACAGATCAACTGTGGGACTCGTGTGTTTCAGGAGGGCATAACGAGACTGAACACACCAATGAGTCAGTACTGACTTTTTAAAATTCTGTTTAAAAACCACACAAACTACTTCCTCTTGCTGATTCCAGAACAGGCAGTAACAGTGTTCATGTTGTCAGAACAAGTTTGCTTTTTGCTCTGTGGTGAAATATGTCAGCCTGAAAGAAGACAGCAGCTTTGTGGTCGTCTGCCCTCATTTTTATACAAACATCCCCCCAAGGTTCTGTGTGGTTACTGTGTTTCACAGAAGAGCTGCTGAGAAGGGGGGAAGAAACTATGCAGCCATAAAAAGATTTTTACTTAATCTCTTCATGAAGAACAGGACAAATATTTTGCCATAGCTGCAGTGTAGAAAATAACAGTAATGTAATGTGTGTAAATTCTTAATTTCTGCATTTTACTCTGCAGAGAGCGATTCAACTACAATCTACTCAGAAGTGAGAACAGGCGACTTCTGCTATGGACCGAAAACCACCAGATCAAGTAGTCCCAAAGGTACAGCTGCTCTTTAACTTTGTACAGAGCCGAGCAAACCACATCTTCACTGAGGCTCAGTAAGTCTAATCTCTGTCAAAAACAATACTGTAATGTTGTTTGAACTGTGTTTGTGTTCAGAGTTTAAACCAGAGACAGACGCCATCTACTCTTTACTGGTCCACCAGTCCAACCACTCATGTCCACCTGCTGGTCTCTAACTGGTCCCCCCAGCACCTCAGACCAGAGGACGTATGGACCAGCAGTGCAGTAGCGTCTCTAAGTAACTACATGTCATTCTTTTGTTTTCTCATAACGAATGACTATAAGGAATAATGTTTCATCGTTTTTGGCTAAATTATGTGGCCTAAATATCACATCCTATTTATAACTGGTGCTTTAACTGTGTTTGTTACAAAATCAGCAATGATAAATAATATAAATATGTTCATGTGATATCTTTGATAACTTTTACTGTTATTTATATTGTATTCATGTTTGTCGTCTCCTGCAGCAGCGATGTAATTTCTCTGAAGGACTAATAAATATTTGTATGAATGTTTTTCTCTCAAGGGTTCAAAAAGACATTAAATGGAAAACTTGACTTGTTGGTTGTGGCTAACTGATACACATCTCTCTTCAATACAGAAAAAAAGTGAATAACCACAGAGTCAAAAAAGCGATGAGTGGCTGAAAACTGCACAGAAAAACCCTTCAGTACAGGATGTGCACGTTTGAGAGCAAAGAGTTTAATTTACATATTTATTTTTATATCACCCAAAAACCAGACAGCACCAGCTCACATGGTAAAAAAGAGAAAAGATGTTGATGTTTGTTAATTTTTTCTAAACAAAAACACTAAAAAAGTGACTTCTCAGCTGACATGAAGCGTTTCACTAAACCTCATGAACGTGACTCACACTGGTCATGTTTCCTGATCCAGCTCCTCCTGTTAAATCTGTCAGTGCACTTTGAAATGGTCTCGAATCACATTTAAAGTCTGCTTCCATCCATCGTTAGCCTGCGTAGCTGTAAACAGGATGTGAAGCCACAAAGGGGTCTGAGCTGATGTTCAAACAATATTCAAAAACAGTTTGTCTTCAAACTGCAGAGTAACAGAACAAGTGCTCAGTGGGTTTGCTTAGCTTTGTCTCAGGTTGAGGCAGCACACTGTCCTCAATTTAACAGCAGGAAATAAAAGAGATGAGCTCTGCAAACACATGAGAAGAAGAACTAAACTAAACTTGTCACCACAGATGTTTAGTATGACAGGCCACTAAAAAAGCCATCTAAGCCTTTAAGATGGGGCTCCTGTCACATCAGTTCACTGCTGGTAACATTAAACTGGGGCCTCTGGAAACACTTACCTTCACAAACTGCCGTCACCACACAACTCAGGACTCGAATGTGAGGCTGAAACAGACGTGGGTCATCCCCCAAAAAATTAACAATCACATTTTATATGATTTATAAAGCTGCTGCTGTTTTCTTCCTGTTGAAAACGAGTTCTTTCTTCCCACGGGCACTAACTGCTGCTCACAGGGATTGCCTAATGGTTGTGGTTTTCCTTTGGTTTATCTACTATATACAGATGCCTAGAGTTGGCTGCTGTTGTTAGTTAGTGATATAAAAATAAGAAAGAATTAACATGAATACCTAGATTTGCATTCAGTTATTTTCTATGAAGCTGTAGGCACTGGGGGACACATTTAGTGGGGGGTTGAAAGCATCTTGAGTATCAGACGCTCAGTTTTTCACGTTCTGATGAACTCGTTGTTGGTTGAGCTAATAAGTTATAACAACTAAACATGGAAGTGATGAGTGAGCAGCTCCCTTGCTTGAATTGGAAGTTTGAATTGGTTATAGATCACCTGGCTGAGGATGTGACCCATGCTCCAAGAGCCAGAGTCCCTGCTGCAGCAGCCTGGGTTTAAATTGTGGCTGGGCTCTTTCCTGCAGATGTTCCCTCTACTTTACTGTCCGAGCCAATAAAGATAAAAACAAAAACTTGGATGCCACAGACAAACTGCTCACCCATCAAATCTTTATTTATCTGGCCTTGCTCTCTGTAGAGTCTTTGGCAGCATTGCTCAGATCCAAAGTGAACACCCCTTTTTTCCTTTAGCTCACTAAACATTTAAAATGTTGCTGCCATGAAAAACTACTTGATAATAAACTGTCTGAAAAACAAACTGTTGTAAAGTTAATGTCGACAGGTTCCCATACATTTTGCACAAATGACAGGGAGCAAGGTCAGGAACTGGAAGTGATTTTTTAATAAGCCCTTTATAATCAGCAGCAATAATTTACTCTGGAGAAAATATTTGCAGCTTTAATTTAACTTATGAGCAAAATGTACGGTGCATAACTAAATGTAGACTTTTGGTTTACAAGTTAAACTCATGACGGAGCTCTTATAAGCCACAGAGCTTTAAAGCCAGGTTGCTTCTAACTTCTCCTTTCTGCACGGCCGCAGCTTCCTCATAGAAGTTCTGCTTTCGGCTATGATATTTCATAATCGAGTATATCTTTAGTAGTATTGTGCAATACTAGAAAACTTGAAACTACCCGATACCAAGTAAATACAGGACAAGTATGACCAATAAAAGTGCAGATACTGATATGTTTATTTTATGAAGGCAGATTATGTCAGTGAGAGTGTGTCATGGTCCTGGGTCGTTGGGTTTATGAAGTGATTTATATTTCCTGTTTTATTGTGATAGTCCTGTGCACTTTGCGTTCCTCGATCTTGTTGTTTCTTGATTTGTTCCACCCGTGTTTCCAAACTGAGTATTTATTATTTAGACTATTTACACCTGACTTTCAGTATTTTTGTGGATTAAAGCAATAAAGTTTACGTTTGTTTAAGTTAACTTCTTTTCGCTGCAGTGCTGAGTTTGGCTTCACCTTTTGCCCAACACGCAATAAATCCTGACACTGTTTGAATTCTTGACTGTCTGCTCTCCTGATAACTGATGATGGAGGAGAAAACATGAAAACATGAAAAACAAATCAGGCTGAATTCAAGTTTGGTGGATCTTTATATTGTGAACCTTTATGAACACATTTTTCTCACCTTTTCCTCTTGTAATGTCTCAAACTGAGATTGATATGGAAGTAGAATCATATTTAGCTTCATGAAGATTGTTGCTGACTTCAGTAAAATGGATTATGAGGACATTACGGAGCATGTGGGGGATGATCAGCAATGTATAAATGTGGATTGTTGCAACAGTAAAACATTACAGTTTGATTATCACAGTCACGTGTGTTTACCATCAACATGTGTGTTTAACTCTGTACTTACTGAGTGTTGTTCCCTGTGAGCTGGACTGTGTGTTTGTGGTCTGTGGTTAACTGAAGCTAACAGCTCTGCAGTCGTCCAGCATCCTGTTTCTGATAGAAAGAAACACTTCAGCTGCAGCTGTTTCAACACAGAGCTGCTCATTTTAAACACAGGAAGGAACACGGAGACATCATCTGGAAACTCTGCACACAAACTATCAGTTCATTCAAAGTTAATGATGAATTACAACAAGAACTTATTCAAATATTTTTCATCATTTTATTTTATTTTATAAATACACCCTTTAGACTCAGACGCATATTCACTTCGCACCAACATTTACATTATTTCCTCAAACCATTTTCTGAATCTGCTGGAAGGTGGTTTGTCTAATAATAGTGTTCATGCTGTGAGAACATGGTTGACTTCTGGTCTGTGGTGAAGTGTCGAACAGATGATGGCAACTTTGTGGTCGTCCATCTTGTTTTTCACAGAAACACTCACAAGTTCTTTGTGGTCTCAGATGTGAAGGTAAGAAAACTGTGAGAATCTGCTTTGGTTTATTAAAAATAATCTCTTCATGAAGCTGCAGGTACAGCTGCTGAAGATATATTTATGGAGTTTTTCTTTTCACTGAAATAGACTCAAACTCAAGAATCACACGGGTCCTTGAGGCCATGCAAAGTAAAAAACATTCAAATGTATGATTTTTTTTCTAATAATATAAAGATAATTACCCATAAAGGAAATGAAGGTATTGTTAGTGTAATCTAAAATTGTTGCTTGTCTACTCCATGGCTACTCCGTCCAGGTGGTGCACTTATCTTGGCCTAATCAGAATACTGCTGCCACCAGTTTCAGTCAAACAAGATACTTTTGTCATATTTTTAATTAGTTTATAGAAGACATATTTACATGCTTATATAATGTAAATTTGTTCATCTTAGTAATATAACATATAAGTTATGGCACTGACAATATGCAGTGTATATAATATCCTCCACTGGGTCCAAGAAAAAAATATGGAGCTTACCCAAAGTAGGGTTTGATAAATGTGTCTTGTCCCCTGAACGCTCACTGTGGTTGCTGTCCATGGTTCTGATCTCCAACTACCTCACTGAACGACCACACTACGTCAGGCTGAAGGACATCACGTCTGACACCGTGGTCAGCAGCACCACAGGGAACTGTGCTGTCCCCTCTCCTCTTCACCCTGCACACCTCTAACATCTGCTGTAACTCTGAATCATGTCATATTCAGAAGTTTGCGGATGACACGGCCATCATGGGGTGTATCTGGGATGATCAGGAAGAGGAGTACAGAAGTCTGGTGAGGAACTTTGTCGCATGGAGTCACACAAACCACCTACAACTCAACACCTCAAAGACTAAGAAACTGGTTATGGACTTCAGGAGGTCCAGAGAAGGTCCACTGCCAATTCAAATAGAAGGAGCGGAGGTGGCGGTGGTCAACAAGTACCTCAGGCTGTGGGTGACAACAAACTGGAGTGGTCATACAACATGTAGCCCCTGAATAAAAAGGCCAAAGCAGAGTATTTCCTTCAGTATTTCCTCAGGAGACTGAAGTCTATGCTATATTTATGCTTATATTCATATTGTATTGATTTTTATTCTTACTTCTTTTCTATGCAAATGTCTGTCTGTGTTTTGCTACTGGAAACTGAATTTCACAGAGTTCTATCTAACCTGTAGTGACATAAAACTACTGTAACAAACGGTGCTGAAGAGAATAAAGAATGAATGGAGATGAAGCTTGACATGTAAATAGTTTGTGTTTTTGTACTGAAACACTGTTGGCAGTGCCTGTGTTATGTGATCATACAAACCTGCATAGTCCCAACCTTGCTCTCTGTTATTTGTGCAAAATGCTTAGAACCTGTTGACATCAGTTATGCAACCATCTGTTCTTCAGCAAGAGCCTAAAAGAGGAGTTAGCCAGGATTTGAGCAGTGTTTTCAAGGACTTAGCTGATGGGTGAGCAGGTTGTGCTTTTGTTTTGAAAAATTAAAATGTACATCCTGCTGCACTGGAAGAGATTTCAGAATGAGGATTTCTACAAATCATTCAACTTATCACAGAATTGAAAAATGTTGTTTTAGAGAAACGTTTTGTTGTGCTCAATGTGCAGTTGCAGTCTGACAAATGCAAAAATTAGCCTGGAACATATGAGGGGAAGTTCACAGACTTCATGACAAGTGACAAAACGAAACGGAAACTATACGAAAAAAAAAAGAGCTAATAGGGGGAAATGCAGGTTGCTAGGTGGAATTAATTTAGGCTAAAAATGAAAGAAAGTACAAATAAATACAAGACACGAGGGACAAAAGAATACCAAAATAAAACAGGAAGTGATATGAGAAACAAATTAATTATTATAGCATCTACCTTACAATATAAAATGCCTTGAGGCAAGTCTTGTTGGGATTTTGTGTCATATAAATAAAACTGAATTGTATATGAACACCTAACACAAAAATGAACTTTTGGCCGACCAACCCATAGAAAAAGACGAAGAAGAAGAGGAGGCGGAGGAGGAGGGCTCAGTAAGAATTTTCAGTTAGATCGCTTCCTCATGTAGGATGGTCGGGGCAGCCTCACGAACAAAGATTGAAAAATCCGAGATGGAGGCATTCATTAAGCTAAATCTTTTAATCTGTATTCCCACTGTGGTGTATTTAGGACTTGCTAAATAATCCGTGGACACAGCAGTGACCAAGCTCTATTAATGAAGAGCCTGCAGAGGTGTTTTTACCCACAACAAAGGTAGCATTGCACCGCTCTGCTGCTGATCAGTGAATGGCTTTAGCTTGTAAAGAAGTAAAATAAAACTTCTTGACACAGCTGTCGGATGGCGAGAGTACAGCCAAACCTCCGAAGCATAAACGCGTCACACCACGAATGTGGAAGTGTTTGTCAAAGCTGATTTCCTGTTACGACTGCGATGGCTGCTGAAAAGTATCTACCGTTTTACTCAACTTTTCTGTTTGCTGTCGTGTGTGCATGTTATATTTAGTTGTTATAAGGTCAAACATGTTTTAAACCTGCTGTTTTTTTAAATCCTGTTTGTAACAAAGGAAAGTAGCGTTTGGTTTAAGAGTGACTCGGTTACTGGCATTTCTGGCGGCACCTACAGATGCCACAACTTACAGCAGTTTTGTCAGTAATGCGTTAAAGAGTGATGTTGAATTTAACTCCAGAGTAGGGCCGCAACGGTTCAACGAGTATTTCAAACAATTCAACTATATTAAAATTATCCACACATAACTGTTAACTTTTAAATTATAAAGCAGGCGGACTGCAGCCGTCCTATTTTACAGGGCACGAGGTGTAGATCAGATTAATTTCAAAGCTTTTGTAACATTTTTCAGATTTGAAAGTGAAACAATATAAAATATCGTCTCAATTAAATTGTGTTAGTATTTAAAAACATTTCACAAGTAAATAAATATGGGATAGCTCAGTAGGTAGATTAGTGGCCCCATGATCGAAAGGTCAGGGGTTGGATTCCCCTGAACAGCCTGACCCTGAGTAAATTACCATCCCTACACACTGCTCTGCCCAGTGGCCCACTGCTTCACTGAGTGACTGGGTCAAATTTTCCCACGGGGATCAATGAAGTATACATTATGTACGTGGGCCAGTAAAGCTCTGAGCTGCTGATTTTAGGTTAGACCGTAATAATAATTAATGTCTACTTCATGATTGTGTCTTATTTTTAGCAGGACAAAAACTTTGCATCAAAGCACAGGGCAAACTTCAGGATGCTGACATGCTTGTTTCTCTTGACTGCAGCCACCACACTCTCCTTTAGGTGTCCAGAAAATGTTTTATTTAAAAACTACAATTTAATATTGCAGATAAATACATGCCGGGGGGGGGGGGGGACAATCGGACTGACGAAACAAAGAACATTGCAATTTCTAGAATGAAAAGAAATGAGCAGTTCACTTTTAAATGACCTGTATTTATTTTTTCTTTCTGGGTAGAGCTTGCCTGGTTCTTTGTGTTCTTGGTGCTGAGGATCTGTGTCTGGAGACGGGTCAGTAAACTGAGCCATGAACATCCTGGTGTATGTCCCAGGTTGGTTGAGGTGATGCAGGATGAAGTGCAGTCCCATACTGATGCATCCTCAGCTGACTGGTTTGCTCAGTAGTGAACCTGCAGGATGTCCAGCACCGGCTCTGATGTCCTTCAGGTGTCTCAACATGAGTCTCTCAAAGAACTTCATGACCACAGACGTCAGGGAGACAGACCTGTAGTCATTTAATCCTGTGATAGTGGATTTCTTTGATACTAGCAGATTACAATTATTACATTTTTACTATTGTTGTCATTCGCTGCCACCATCTCAGAGCTCTTTATATTTTCTGTGGGTGGTTCATGGTTATTGCTAATTAGTGGCTCTGTTGGTAGAGAGGCTCATTTACCAACTGGAAAGTCAGGTGATCGATCACTGGCTCCTGTAGTCTGCGTGCCAAAGTATCCTTGGACAAGTATTTTCTTCTTAGGATGAACCCTGAGTTGTTCCTGATCAGAGTGTGAGAGTGCAAATCATAGAAAACGCTTAGCCGTAGAAAAAAGTTATGACTGTGTGTGTGTGAATGATCAGCTGAGAAGGTTGTTATTTGAGTAACAGTCATGTAGAAAGAAATATACTGTGTATGTATCAGATACACATCTGGATATCAGATAAAGAATAACTATACAGTTTTGGTTAGTCTGAAGTTTGCTGACTGGTAATTATGTGGTGATGCAGCTCATGCCATGTAATAGAGTAACACAGAAGTAATGTAACTAGTAATAATGACCCCAATACTTGTGTGATGGCAGCATGGGCCTGGGAGGGCTCTAATGAACTATTTGACAAAGAAGTGTAATGTGTGTGTCAGTGTGATGTGTTGTAGTTTCAGGAGTCAGTATTCAGGTACAAACCTTTTTGGCTACGTTCACACTGCAGGCAAAAGCGCATCAAATCCGACTTTTTTGACCCTATGCGACCCATATCCGATCATGGTGTGACAGTGTGAACGGCACAAATCCGTTATTTTCGAATACTCTGGTTCAAATGATCTGGGTCACTTTCGTATGTGGTACTGACTCCGATACTTATCTGATGTTTTAGAAAGCGACTGCTGTTTGAACGGTCATGTCGCTGACACAAAACATGCACCAATTACACTCAAAAAAATGAAACGTTGACTTTAATTAAAATTATTTTGTCAACAGGTTCCACGAAATTGAATGTTAGTTTAAAGCAAAAATCTTTAGTTCATCTAATTTAAAAAAAAAAAAAACTACTTAAGATTAACAAGACATATTTAAGACTAACTAAATCAAGTTATGTTGTATGAACATAGATGATATATTTTCAGGTTAGATAGCTTAGATTAGTTACTTCAATACATTTCTTATTTTTGGCAGTAAAATGTTAAATTTAAGTTAGATTAATTCAAATATTATATTTTCAGCCACCTTGTGCTTTATTAATTAGTTTTACATGAATCTATTTTGTCAACAGGTTCCACACAAATGAATTAAGTACATCCAACTTATTTTTTAAAATTAATTTTATTGCCAACACATTCAGTGAGCATTTGTGTAAACCCAGTCCAAAATAAAACACAACAGCTCATTAGGGTTAGTAATTAACAGTATGTAGACAGATGCAACATCAAGACTTTAAATTAAATGTCTGTATCTGCCAGAAATAGAAGAAAAAAAAAACCCATTGAAGATCACATAACACATTGATAAGATGACACTTGAGTTATGCACATGTGATGCTAGTAAGGTCTGTGGAGTGTTTTTTCTTTTAGTGTCTAAAATGGATAGCACAGTTGCTATTTGCAATGATTGCTTAGGGTCAGTCCAGTAACACAATGCCAATGAAGTGCTTTCCTTTAACAATGCAAAGTGAAGTGTCCACCTCAACAGCCACAATTAAAAAAATTAATTAATGTAATAATAATGATAATGATAATAATAATAATAATAAATAGTCCACTGATATTAGCAATCAAAGAAAATTACATCACCATCCCAAATAAAACTTTAATAAAACATACCAACATTATGATCTAACAATAAAACAGCTTGTCAGCGTTCAGTTTTTTGCAACAGCACAGCAGTAACCATTTAACACTCGCCACTGTCAACATTTATTTTACCAGTGTTTGGGCAAAAAAACTTCAGATGTAAACATTTTAACATGGAAACAATTGTTCGTCTTTAAAAGTCCACAAAATATACATTCATCCTGCATTCCTAACTTACCCTTATTCTTAGTATGTATTGCAATTACCTTTACAATGCACACAATGTAACACAAACTGAATATGAACATATTTCCACCTCATAACAATATGCCTTGAACGCTAATATACACACCACCCTTCAACATTTCTGGTGCAGTATCATCTCTCAATTAAATCCTTTAAATCTCAATACTTTTGATGGTTTCTTACTAGCCCCCCCACAAGAGTAAAATCTCTCAAATTGTAGTAGTTTACAAACTTTTCAAAATGTTCTAAATTTCTCTTAAATGTAATTTTCCCTTTATCTGTCATTTACAAATTACCATTTTATTCCCATTCAGCCTCCGAAAAACTTCTGTCCATCTGACAGAACATTCATCATCCAAATTAAGGGTTGGCTTATTCATTCAGTTTATTCTTGAGCAACTGTACCTTGGTCAAGAGTCTGCTGACATACAGATGAAGGAAGAGCTTCTGAAGTACTTCAAAGAAAGCTTTCAGTCTCGAGGTTAACTGAGATTCAGTGCATACAGTGGGGCAAAAAAGTATTTAGTCAGCCACCGATTGTGCAAGTTCCCCCACCTAAAATGATGACAGAGGTCAGTAATTTGCACCAGAGGTACACTTCAACTGTGAGAGACAGAATGTGAAAAAAAAATCCATGAATCCACATGGTAGGATTTGTAAAGAATTTATTCGTAAATCAGGGTGGAAAATAAGTATTTGGTCAATAACAAAAATACAACTCAATACTGTGTAACATAACCTTTGTTGGCAATAACAGAGGTCAAACGTTTACTATAGGTCTTTACCAGGTTTGCACACACAGTAGCTGGTATTTTGGCCCATTCCTCCATGCAGATCTTCTCGAGACCAGTGATGTTTTGGGGCTGTCGCCGAGCAACACAGACTTTCAACTCCCGCCACAGATTTTCTATGGGGTTGAGGTCTGGAGACTGGCTAGGCCACTCCAGGACTTTCAAATGCTTCTTACGGAGCCACTCCTTTGTTGCCCGGGCGGTGTGTTTTGGATCATTGTCATGTTGGAAGACCCAGCCTCGTTTCATCTTCAAAGTTCTCACTGATGGAAGGAGGTTTTGGCTCAAAATCTCACGATACATGGCCCCATTCATTCTGTCCTTAACACGGATCAGTCGTCCTGTCCCCTTGGCAGAAAAACAGCCCCATAGCATGATGTTTCCACCCCCATGCTTCACAGTAGGTATGGTGTTCTTGGGATGCAACTCAGTATTCTTCTTCCTCCAACACGACGAGTTGAGTTTATACCAAAAAGTTCTACTTTGGTTTCATCTGACCACATGACATTCTCCCAATCCTCTGCTGTATCATCCATGTGCTCTCTGGCAAACTTCAGACGGGCCTGGACATGCACTGGCTTCAGCAGCGGAACACGTCTGGCACTGCGGGATTTGATTCCCTGCCGTTGTAGTGTGTTACTGATGGTGACCTTTGTTACTTTGGTCCCAGCTCTCTGCAGGTCATTCACCAGGTCCCCCCGTGTGGTTCTGGGATCTTTGCTCACCGTTCTCATGATCATTTTGACCCCACGGGATGAGATCTTGCGTGGAGCCCCAGATCGAGGGAGATTATCAGTGGTCTTGTATGTCTTCCATTTTCTCATGATTGCTCCCACAGTTGATTTTTTTCACACCAAGCTGCTTGCCTATTGTAGATTCACTCTTCCCAGTCTGGTGCAGGTCTACAATACTTTTCCTGGTGTCCTTCGAAAGCTCTTTGGTCTTGGCCATGGCGGAGTTTGGAGTCTGACTGTTTGAGGCTGTGGACAGGTGTCTTTTATACAGATGATGAGTTCAAACAGGTGCCATTCATACAGGTAACGAGTGGGGGACACAAAAGCTTCTTACAGAAGACGTTACAGGTCTGTGAGAGCCAGAGATTTCCCTTGTTTGAGGTGACCAAATACTTATTTTCCACCCTAATTTACGAATAAATTCTTTACAAATCCTACCATGTGAATTCATGGATTTTTTTTTCACATTCTGTCTCTCACAGTTGAAGTGTACCTCTGGTGCAAATTACTGACCTCTGTCATCATTTTAAGTGGGGGAACTTGCACAATCGGTGGCTGACTAAATACTTTTTTGCCCCACTGTATATCCCACCCATTAAGAGTGCACATGCAGAGGCCAGGTCTTCCAGGTCATGCAGAACACCCGAGATGGTTATACCCACATCGGCTGGAGGAGTGCTGGCATCAGCTCTTTCGATGGTAAAGATAGCAAGGGTAATTTGTTCCAGCTCCCTCTGAACAGCTGTAGCTTAGACACAAAAACATAGAAAAATGGCATCCAGTTTTAAAAAAAGAAAGAAAAAGGGCCAAAGCTACACTTTAATGATGTAAACACAATATTAGGAACATGCACCCCAGTGCGCCACTATTTTAGACTACAGATTCAACGATGAATATAAATAGTTTGGGGATACAAAAAGATTTCCCAAAACATTTAAACAGATTCCATGCAAATTACAACAACACTACAACATGCAACAACATTAGTTATTCAAAATTTGGTTTAATACAGATAAAAAACTAAACTAAAATTACCAACCAATTATTCTTTGAAGAGGATGCTTGGGTCTTCATTCAGGTAAAAAGGTAGTGCCCTGAGGACACACTCCCTCCCCTTTTCAATAGTTTCCTTCTGTAGAGAGTGGCAGAGATACAGGAAGAGAAAACAGATATACTTTAGGATGACACAAACTCACATTATACGCAAAATGAATGACATATCCACTGCACAGATAGACATGTACACAAGACCAACTAATCATCACATGGACATGAATTAGGGCTGAACGATTATGGAAAATAATCTAATTGCGATTTTTTGCCCCAATATTGCGATTGCGATGCGATATGCGATTATTTTTTAAGGTCTTTGTCTTCTGTATTATTAAACAAAGACAAGCAATACATCATATAGTATGGCCAATACTATATTACATTAATTTTAAACTGTTCTTTCCTGGAAGACAGACCTCTGTTATGATGACATGAGGTGATGCATGAATTGATGACTGACATTTTTATTTAACTTCTTCAATCACAACAGTATATTTGAACATACACAATAGTTTATTTTTAGCTTACAAACATCTGAGCATAAAGTGCTGACAAGGAACCCTGGTGTAAACATTAAAATGAAAGTCAGTACAATGTGCAGATTGCAGAAATATACATAAAAAAAATCAGTGGCTTTACCACACTCAGTTTTTCGACATCTGTGAACTACTAGACAGTCATTCAATTAAAAAATAATATTAAATAAATAAAACTAATAAATAAAAAATACACACATCTTACTGATCTCTGCAGTCAGTAACATTACACATAAAGTGCAAACATAATAGCAATTGTATAAACACACACACACACAAACACGCCTTTAAATTTTAAAGGCGTGAAATTGGACGGTCTAGTTCTGATTAGCGTCACCGCTGTCTCGGTGGAGTTTAATAAACTCGGCCGTCTGCTTCTTGCTATCTAAAATATAACCAGACACTGGCGTAAATTCTCGACTGTCTCATACTTCTGTTTAATAAGTTTTCTGTTTGACGTTTAGTCAGCTGTGTGAAAACCAAGGAGGAACCCACCCGGGGGATTAATAAATTTATTTTATCTAATCTAATAACTTTAATCTCAGCCAAACCGATTTACTCACGAACAAACAAAACACTGAAAAAAGCCCAACAATAACATTTTTAGGTTGTCTAAGTGACTTATATATTACGTTTAACGCGAGCAGCGAAACTCCGCGGTGATCTGAAAATGATGTGCCGGGAGTTGTGCCGTTCTCGGCCGCATCAGTAACCCTCGAGCTCCCGGCTAGCTGTCGAGCTGGTGGGTAGCAGACGCCTCTGAAAACGTCGAAGCACTTTTGCAAATATGGGATATCTTGATAAACCGAGCAGATATTTGATGTTTACACAACTACTTTCTCGCCTGAAAATATGTTAAAAGTTTATTTTGTGACCCAGAAAGATTAGTATGAGTAATTTTAAAACTTAGTAGCGGCCGCCATTGCTGGAAACTGGAGTTTGGCTGGGCCGCGCTATGAATTCTGGGATATGGTAGTAATTTGGACAGCCTTCAGCGCGTCGCTGTGACGTAATCGGTCTACAAATGCGGCCTCAGGAGGATGCAGCCCATGAATTTGGACATGTCCAGAGTATAATCGCAGCCTTTGCGGTTAGAAAATTGCACTTGATCATGTCGCGATATTATCGCAAATGCGATATATCGTTCAGCCCTAACATGAATAGTTAACCTGTTGGGCAGGGTTTCCACCACATTATATATGTCCATAATGGAGGTAAAGACAAACTAATACATCATCTTCTTTGCATTCAAAACATAACATAAAAACATTCACTTCTGGTTTAACCTAAATCGAGGGATCAGATTTTACATATGTTTAGGTAATTTAAGTTTTCCAACGTTTTGAGTAACAAACTTTGTCTTGCTTAATATAAATGTAAGTGCACTGTGCAGCTACCATACACTAGCTGTTTAAATTTGAAAATGATCTTATTAGCCATAATATTTTGCTACCAACAGAATAACGCACCTGTGTGGCTGGGGCCAAAGTTTGTCTAATTTTCTTCCCTGCAACGCCTCCTTTTTTCTTGAAGACTTTTATGAGCTGGTCAGTGTATTGGTCAAGTTGTGTAAAAAGCCTTGGAACATGTGCAGCAGTAGTAATCCTCACATATTCTGCTTCCACCTGAAAATATGTCAACAAACACAACATACTGTACTGTAAATATACATACTATATGTACACATATACAAACTAAAACTAATGTAGAAAGACCTCATTAAAGCTATAATTTTAACACAAACATTTACACAAAATGCTAATGGAGCCATTACAGCTTTTATTATATTTATATTATATTTATTTATAAGTTTCAAAAAATATTGATCACAGCTGATCTGAAAAGAATTTCATGCCTCAGGCCCTTGAACTGCAACCTTTACCATGGTTCAGATGTGGAGGAGAAATAACAGGGGCATGGGTGACTAAAGAAAACTTAACTTATAAAACAGTTTTGTTTTTAAAAGTTCACATACCACATACAAGCTCAGCAGTACCACATACACCACATCAGTATAGGAGGGAGCAGGTAAAGGCAGGATCTGAGATTTATAAAGAAAAAAAAAATTAATTCCTTAATTTCAAGAAGCAAATTATTGTTTGAATTACAACTAAATAAAATACTACTCAGAAGAAAAGCAAGAGATTGACACTGCCATGTGCTAACTTTCTATAGAAGCAATTATCACCAGGTCTGTCGACCTCCATTGTCTGTCCACTCATATGTCGTGAATAATTTTATTAAAAAAATTAAGTGTGTACTTTCACAAACTGTAATTTATAACTACATTGATATGTATAACTCCGCTAGGAAACATGCTGTATTTACAGACCATTTTTACATAATACAGATTACTGATAGAGCAGAACAATGGTGTCACAGTGGCTTTCGCCCTTGACTTTTTGGATTTTAAATGTCACTTTATGCTATCCTTGCTATCCTATTCGATATTTCCGACTCTCGGATTACAGAAAAGGAATCCCAAGAAAGCAAATGGAAAAATAACCCCTTGAAAGAATAACCCCATGAACCCCTGTAGCTAATCCCTTAATAAAACAAAAAACAATAAAAATGTTTCTTACACAGTCCACAAAATAAGCATGTCCAGGACCCAGTAAAACTAATGTAAAACAAGCACACGCAAACGATATAACATGTCTTGTAAGACAAACGCAAAATATAACCATGCTGGACATATAGATACTACACAACATAGTCAAAGAAAAAAGTGGTCTTACCTCTCAAAGAAACAGCAGCTTGGCGCCAAAACAGCCTTTTTCAATTAAATTTGAAGTCTTGCGCATGAGCAGGCACAAGCCGTGAAACCTTCTTGTTCTGCGCGGTTTCATTACAACTGGTTTTGCATTACTGCCACCTTGTGGATATACAAGGTATATCGATCCTAATTGACTTAACTTAAATGTTATGCCATCAAGTAACACATTAGTATTATGTACGTTGAATAATAGACACAATTACGTAGACTTGATTAGAAAAACATATGTTAACTTAACAAAAACATATATTTTAAGTAAAATGAAAATAAATAATTAATATACACTGAACAATCCACCTCATTCATTTTTTTGAGTGTATCAGCGCCAGAGAAGACATAGTGAACGCTTCCTGGGCATCCAGTGTAGATGTCAGTGAAACTGTTGGGAAGACAACGTGAACATTTTATTTGTACTGTATAATCTGCAGATTCTGACAGAAATCTGCATCTCCCATTTCCTCGCACAGAGATGCAAAAATATGCGGCCTTTCAGAGGTCTTGTCTTGATGACGTTTACCATGCGCACAACATCATCCGACACAGGAGCTAGGTCTGCTGGTAAAGTCTTGGGAACGAACACCTTACGGTGCAGAAAACAATAACATCTGGGTGTATCGCTTTCTCGAGCTCACCATTTTTGCTTTCTTTTGACTACCGCTCATACTCAGCTCTCCTGGATTAGAATTTTTTCCAGGGCTCAGTTCTGAGTCCGCAGTTTTTCTTTTCAAATATTTATCCATCTTTGTTGTACGTCTTGCAGCTGCCACGTAGCGCGCACATCACGAACTCTGTCTTAACTCAACAAGGTGATATTGCGCTACCCACTGACATGAAAGACTCTACCAGTCACTGCATTGAAAGCACAGATGCCCAACTATGATTTTATTACTTGTAGTAATTATTAAATTGTATTTTTTGGAGCAACTAATTAAAATTAAATAAATTCCCACGGCACACCTGACAATCTCTCTCTCTTTTTCTTAAAACACATATTAAAATCTAGTCCCTTTAACTTCCTAATAAAGCTGCTGTAATGAAGGTTCTGTAGAAATCAAGTTATAAATCTCCACTGGGACAATGGGCCAAGGTTTCAGATCATTCATACACACTGTACTGTTTATACACCCAGATAGATTTGACAGATTTGAGGACCCAAAATGCAGACAAGAAATACAGGCAGTAGTTTATAAATAGGTAATTTATTTGGCTGTGAAAAATGAGATGCAAACAAAGACTGCGCGAAAGGAGGGAATGTGAGACTAAACACAAACCAGATAAAATCAATGCAAAGGAGATAAGAAGACATCAAAATAAATATACAGAAAGTGAGAATAACTGAACGGGGAAACGTAGAAACAGGAATGAACTTAAATATCAACAAATAACAAGAGAAACAAACACAGGGAACAACTAATGCAACCAGGAACTAACAACTGGAGGCTAAATACAGTAAGACAGCCATTCATAAAATTAAGAGTGCTGTGGTCCACTTAAAAACCAGAAAATGACTTAAATATTCACTTGAATGAAAAACAAAAGAAAGTGGCAACGATATTAAAACTGTATTTTATAAAAACATAAACAGCACAGGCTGCTGGCTCTAAATTGCTGCCCAGTCATATGCAAAGTGTTAATGTTGATGTGTGACCAACCTGCTGCTGGGACACAAATTTCAATACAAGGGCAGTAAATCTGGTCCAGGGTAATGAGTAATATTACACACTAACCACCTCCTATTACCAATTATATTATACTAACTCCATTTATACAGGTGAGTAATTTCAAACTGAATTTCTGTTACTACTGTGGCTGCAGTACCTTTGCAGTCCACAAGGGGTCGTTGGCCCACACTATGGGAATAACGCAGTAAGGAAATACATGGAGAAGCAAATATAAACACTAAGCAAATAAAGAATGGAAAAAAAAAGTTTAAATAAAGAAAACTTGATGATGATGGTGAGGGACATGATGGGCTGGCAGAGCAACAGTTTCCATTAAAGTCTCGAACAGAAAGCTGCAAAAGAGTTTTGAGCACACACTGAAGGTAAACAACATGCACTGACATATAATTCAAAATCATGTAATATGACTAATAAAAATCTAATAACGTGAAAAACTACACTGCGTTGGTGTATTTGTATAGTAGCTCTGAGAGGTCAAATGCACTGCAACTAAAGTAAACACTAGTAAATATAATAAATGCTGAAAAAAACACAAAACACAAAATAAATACAAAGAACTAAACAAAAGAAAATGCAGCATCAACCAATTTTTAAATCATGGAACAACAGCAACAAATTCTAATGAGACAATACAGTAAAAGGCAATCATGTATGTACTGTTTATGAATATTTGTCTGGGATGAATCAGGAGCTACAGCCCAGTGAGGAAAACCAAACCACATACACCCACAGCTATGTCATGTTCAAAATTTGTAGATCTAAAATTTATCAATGTACTGTTATCAATTCAGAACAAATTTTAAATAAATATTTGTTATATGGTTCACTGTGTACAACGGGGAAAGGGTCGTCTCAGATAATGAGAAACACTCGTGGCCTCAGGTGTGTCCAAACCTTTGACTGGTGCAGTTATTCAGTCACAACTAAATACAACAGAAATACTGAATCTATTTTTCAGTGATAAGCCACACTCAGCCACGCTCCTTAACAACGTTTTGTTTGTTTTTCTCAAAAAACATTTTTTCCTATTCTTTTTTCTCTCTGAAAACTACCAAAGAGAACTCAGTTTGACACGTAACAGTCTTGCACCGACAAGCTGATTCACTTCACCAACAGTGGAAAACCTAGCATGGTGCGCAGTGTTATTAAAAAACACTGACGAAGCTGGACAGCAGCATTGTAAAAGATGTAGCAGACCTATAAATAAAATCTACAGCAGAAAGCTGTGAAGCAGGATAAAAATCTACCACTGATCCTGTCCCAGCTCTTTCATGGTACCGCCTGTGCTTTTGCTTTATGTGCTCACGGTGTTTGAGATTAAATCTGAATTTCCAAGTTCCCCGCTGGAATTTGAAACTGGAATGCCATCTCCTCAAATCAGATTTCCAAGTTAAAAAGCCGCACCTTCCCCGACTTAACACTATACAATGGGGGCAATAAATGTGAACAACAGTAAAAGTGTAAAACCTTTAATCTACCCTGCCACTGGTGTGTTTTGTTACCCATAGAGAGTTTTATTACCTATACAGAGAGGAGCAGAAATCGGTATATATTGTGCTGGCAGACGCTCTAGACTCAAATACAGTTCAGGGTTACATCGATCAGTATTATGGGTATGTGCAAGTATATACGGATGCTTCAAAGAATCCAGCTAGTCAAGTGGGGATGGCAGTAGTAATTCCAGACTTTATGGTAAAAATTGGGAAGAGGATTAATGATGGATTGTCTGTGTTTACAGGAGAAATGATAGATAGATAACAAATACAGTAACTTTTTAAAAGGTGTATACAGATCAAACGATCCTAAGACTGAAGCAACTAGTGTAGCAGTGGAAAAAGAACATCAAATTGTCTGGGTATATATGCAGTTGAGTTGTATGCCATACTTGACATACAATACCATTATTGAGTATTAAACAAGGAAACCCATCAGCAGATTTTGTATGACGTTCTTTTTGCTCATCATAGACTGTCTGATCAAAACAAAAGGACTCCGGCTCATTGTCAATATCTGAAGGGAAAAGTATAGTTTGTACAGAAAGTAAGAACTTCTGGCAAATGGCATGGGATAATGACACAAAAGGGAGACATTTATATAGGGTGCAAAACACAATAGAAGCTAAGAGGAGTAGTGTATTAAAGAGACAGGAGGAGGTTATTATCAGTCGAATACGAACAGGCCACTGCTTTTTAAATGGCACTCTTTTTAAGATGGGGAAACACCCGACTGGGTTGTGTGATGGATGTAATGCTATGGTTGGACATGTGCTTCTTAGTTGTAGGAAGTATGCAAGTCACAGGAGGGTGATGAGGGGTGAAATGAGTGGTGGAAGGGAACTTACGTTTGAACAAGTGGTTGATAAGTTAAGTCATGGTGAAGGGAAAGAGGTGGTTTTTCGTTTTTTGAGGAATGCTGGTCTCATCAAGAGGATCTGAGGACTCAGGAGTGACGGAAGATTAAAAGCCAGGAGATGGCAGTAATGCAACAATTTTGGATGCAAGCTACCGTTAAACTTGAAAGAGGAAGAAGAAGAAATGGCTGCTGGAACAGCTGCGTCACTCTACTGTTTAATGTTTGTCGGTGTCTTCGCGTTTGTCTCTGCAGGTGAGATTTAACTTTTAGAAACTAGTGATGGGTAGATGAGGCCTCGTGAAGCGTTTCAGCACATTCCCCAAACTGTGTCGATACTGTGTCGACACAGTTTTGCTGTTTTGCTCCATACTGACTCCTGCTGGACCTTAAATATCATCGCAGGCAACTTACTTGAGACTCACAACAGACACTGATTCAATGACCTAGTCATTCTTGTACACTGTAAGGTATTGTACTGTCCATGGAATCATTTTATATCTTTTATATTGAAAATATTGTAGACATCTTTAAAATATAGTGTGAAAGACATTAAGTGAAAATTAAAATGAAAGTATTGTGAATGTAATATAAATTTCTATTCAGAAAAATAAGTTTATCCAATGTTTTTGCATTCAGTCTATTGCGTTTTTTTTTTTTTTACACCATTTCTCCAGCTTTGGAAAACTCACAGGAACAGATGAAGCTGGGGTACACAAACTGTAAAGCCAGGTGGAAAAGGTTCTGATAAGAGGTCTTCCTGTTCCCTCAGTACGTTAAAGGATCCTCTGATCTTGGAATGTTTCTCTCTGACACTCTCCACAATACTAAGGGGTTGGCAGTCCTTTATAATAAAACTCAGGAATGCCTGGTCCAGAGCAGTCTTCTTAGATGCTTGATTTCAAAATAATAAAACGCATATTAATAAAAGAAATGACGATAAAGCTGTTCAGTGTCAAACCTGTGTTCATTCTCAGTGTGTTTGTCTCCTCATTTTCATATTTGGCTCTGTAATGCCTGAACACTGAGGAGGTGCTTTTGTTTGTGTAAGAAATGCAGAACAGATGCAACATTTAACCTGCATCAAATGAAATAAATAATTTACACTTCAAGTCACATTGCTGTTTTCCTGTTCTGATAGATTACACTGAAACAAAGACAAACTATTATATTATATTATTTGCAGTTAAAAGATCAAAGTGATCCCACACAGCAGAAACATTTCTTTTTATTTCAGGGTCCATTTTGTTATAGAGAGATGTTTTTTGGGTTTTTTTTATCTTTGCGAGAGTAATTTTGTGGGGGTTTTTGGTGGCGACTCATTCCATTGTTAGATGCGGATGCGGTACCTTTTAAACACAGTTTGGTGCGTTGGCAATGAGCGAGACAGCAGCTGTATCGATCACGTGACTTTTTCTTAAAGCGACTTACGCACCGATACGGGCATCGCTGGGTGAGCTTGATACATGCGTCGGTGCGTCAGTGTTGCTGGACCCATCACTATTAGAAACCAAACTGTTATTTCCTCTGAGATGAAGAGGATTAAAAAGCATCGCCCTGTTTGTTTGTTTGGTTTACAGACATAGTATAACCCCTATTTCTAATCGTGTAAAAACTGACACAGTCAACATCAAATTTACCAGAAATCTAGCTCAAACTTGAGAGGAAATTACATATGAAAAGAAATAATCTCCACATTATGTGGCACATTCAGTACAGTCCACTCAGCACATCTCGTATTTTTGTTTTTGCTTAACAGAAGCTTTCTGAAGCCAATCTTTTCTTCAACAGACCCTCATCATCAGCATGAGGAATATGTTTTTTTATATTATCGCGTAACTATTATGTTTCTATGTTGTCTAATGTTCTGTGATGAACACAAAAGCAGTGTTTTTGTGTGTATGTGTGTGTGTGGCTTCTCAATCTGATTGACTCCGGTAGAAGTGAACAGTTGTACTTTAACTTTTAACCTCTCTGCTCTGTGTTGTTTCCTCATTCAGACCAGAAAAACATCACAGCTGAGTCTGGACAGGACGTCACTCTGACATGTCGAGCTCCAAACAGCAAGATCGTAGCCATAGAGTGGAGCAAAGACCTTTGGAACCTCCTTTATTACCAAATTGGTCAGTTTGATCCAGACAACCAGAATCCAGCTTATAAGAACCGGGTGGATCTGAAAGACAGACAGATGAAGGATGGAGACGTGTCTTTGATTCTGAAGAATGTGACAATTAATGATACTGGAACATACAGATGTTATGTTGCATGGGGAGAATCAAACCAAGAGGCCTGGTTGAACCTCATCTGCACCATAAACCTCAGTGTTGTTCCTCCAGGTGAGTGAGTAGAGTTGAGTGTGTGTGTGATCAGAGGTGAAGCTGCTTCCTGGTTGTTGATGTTTGTTTCTAAAGATGTTGTTGATGAGACTTTGTAGAAAGCAGCTGGTCTGAGTGATGTGATCAGAGTGCAGTAGATAATGTCTGACAGCAGTTTGAAGAGGAAATGGATTCTGTTCTGTTCTTCACTCATCACCTACCTGACAGCTGACACCTCACACCTGTTTCTCACCTGCAGGTCAGCCAGGAGGACACACAGAGGACGGAGGGAATTAGAGGACATAATGGACTGTTTGCAAGTCTGTCTGTTTGTTGTTTTGGTGACCTGCAGGAAACATAAAGAACAATCAGATCAGAATTCAAACCAGCCTCTTGTGATTCATCTGTAAGTCAAGTACAAATAAGGCAGAGAGTTAAGTTCTGAATAACAATAGTTGGTATTTCTCCAGCTTCTCGTGTTCCTTCTTCCTGATATTGATATATATATAATTTTGTTTGTGATAAGATACGATAACTCTTTATTGTCATTGCACAGTCATACATAGTACAATAGTACAATGAAATTGGAAAACTGTCCTACGTCGGCACTACATACAACACAACACAATACGACACATCACAACGCAACACAGTAACTTAACTTAGTAATAAAGAAATGAAGAATAAGTGTATGTGCAGCCAGTCAACAGTGGATTAAAACCATGCAATATAACTATCAACATACAAACATGCAATGGAAACAGAATAAAACCATGCAAATAAAACTACACTTATAAATAAACACTAAAAATCAGAATAAAACCAAAATAAAAGATAGATACAAATTTCCACTGTGTGATACACGAGCCAAAGAATTTTCATTATGGGTAAATGTGGCTACACTGTTTATCTGTACACGACAATGAAACTTGAAACTTGAACTACTTGTATCTTTACAAAGAGAAAAAAAAGTCCCCCACCTCTGTGTTTGAACCAATAGAAAGCTGGTGCTCAGAGGAAGAGGGCGGGCTTTACTTGGTGTCAGTGACAGAAATGAAAAAAAGCTCAAATGAGTGAGAAGGACGATGAAGGAAACATCTGTGCTGTGTCTGCTCTGTAAGTAGAATCTCTGTGTTTGTTTGAATTCTTGTACTTTGACTGTCTGCTCTCCTGATAGCTGATGATGGAGGAGAAGACATGAAAAACAAATCAGGCTGAATTCAAGTTCAAAACACCACGAGGACCAACTGCAGGTCTGACTGACTCTTTATCTTTGCTCAGGAGTCGAGGAAACACAGCAGGCAGTGAAAAGATCAAATCATTCACTCATTATATCAACACAGCTGCACAGTGGACACATGACTTTACTGTGTTATTTACATATAGTGGATATGTTTTGTATTTACTTTGAGAATTGCACATTATCAAAATGATAAATTAAGAGCTGCTTTTTATATAAAATCTTTAGTTACAGGAACATAATGAGACCAAACTGTGTGAACTGTTTTTAGTAAATAACAACCAAATCAATTCTCAAACAAGTTTTTATACTATTTAATTGTTAACAAAAACAATATATAAGGATCTGTAAAATGTATTCCATTAAAGCGACTCTGTACCTAGCAGCCAGAGATTTTCTATTGTTTGAGTGTAATTGAAAAACAGCAAGTTTCTTTTGACAACAGAAAAAAACAGACCTGATGTACTGGCCTCATTCTTTTTTTTTTGTGGTTAATTTTTCCATCTAGATGATATAAAGAGTCCCTACAAAAATGTAAGTATTAAAATTTCACCTTTTTTAAAATAAGTAATCTGATATGTGACTTGCGAGTCTGCAGCAGGCAGATGAGCTCTCTGCAGACTACTTGTTGCTGCCTGTCTGTACATGTTTACTATGCGGGTGTTTCTGCTTCTTTGTTCCTTACTGTAAACTTACAGACTCCTGCAGATTAGTTGTGATTTTATGGAGGCTGCAGCTGCTGTCTGCCTCTTGTATAGTACAACATATGTTTATATATACACAGCGACATGATTCTGAAGTTTGTGTTTGTCTGTGTTCACCTTTTTTTTTCTTTAAATGATGCACATGTTTCTGATAATCCTTCCGTGAGATTTTGATACTAATTTTGAGTTTATGGCTTCTTTAAGAGCAAATTTCTGTGTTTTAGTTTGTGTTCAGTTTACCAGCGTTAGTTCATGTCACACACACAGCATATTAGGTCTGACCAACCATCTCAGCTGTGGGAAAAGCCTAAAATTCTAAAAGATAATTTATTAGTACAATGATCAAAAAATTAATGGATAAACAATCAAGTGTCCCAGTTGCCAAAGAGATAAAACATCCAGTCCAAGGCCAGAGCCAGTCATGCCACAAGTCTAACTTTAACAGGAATCAGCAGTTGTCCTCCAAGACCCACCACCCTGTAATCACTCCAGCCTCGACCCCGACTCTGCCTTTAGGCTGTGGCATATAGTAGGCCCTGACCTGGACAGAGGCAATACATCACTGCATCTTCAATATACAGTTCACAGAGCAGCACACTATCCATCATAAACATATTTAACTGAAGTCATCTTAGATCTGCTTACATGACGTACCTCCACACCAGTGTTTGTAGTGTGGGCTATAATTAGACTAGAACAGGGGTTGGCAACCCTGGACACTCATGCTGAAGGGTTAACTGATGGCACGACACGCAGGGAATTCATCTGAGGAAGTGCATTAAAAAATAAATGGTCAGGCCAGCAGTGCAAATAACAAATCATTTGCTGTTATGGATAAACTGTGTCTTTTTTTATTTCAAAATAACTGATAACTATTCGCTGATAGCTGAATAGTGTGAATAAGTATAATTCTGTAAATTTCTTCTGTATAGTGTGTAACTGTTAATTTAGAGCGTTATTACATTCATTGCTAATGCAGTCATATGGCACATTGACTTCTGAGGAAACTTTAGATGGCACTCATCATCAGAAAGGCTGCCGACCCCTGGACTAGAGTATCAATGCAATCAAATACCCTGCCTTCAATTAATCCAACCCCATCACAGCCATTGGCTCACAGCAAAACCACTCTTACACCAGTACCAACTCCCAACAACAAACAAGGAGATTAATTAATAGAGGCAACATTAGTCCACCATGTTACATTTTTCTTCTTCTTTTCCTTTCAGTCTTTACTCTAACTTGTTTCACTGTGTTGCCAGTGCTGAAGTTGGGCTTTGTATTTCTGGCCCTATGCCTACTTAACCCGAGTCAGGGAGAATGACAGCGCTCCTTAGAATGCACATTAAACACTGAATCAACAACAATTTCAATAATCCTTTACTGTCTCACATTTTTCGACCAGTTTAATAGAGTTATGTTTGTGCAAACTAACTAATTAAATAATTTGCTACTTACCTTAGAAACACATTTTTAACTCACCAAAACACCAACAAACAAGATATATGAGGTTTGTTAAAGCCATCAAATATCTGAAACATGTGGACTGGACATTTCGGGCTAAAATAATGCAGGTACTGAAGGTGGCAGATTAACAAATAAGAGAATTGGAGGGGAGGGAAAAAGGAAAAGTTTCCATAGAAACAGGAAGTTCTTGCAAAAACAAGAAGGAAGAAGAAAAACTGTAAGATATTACACATCATTTGTAAATATGTAACTGTAAGTATGTAACTGACATATAAACTGTAAAAATCCAATAAATGGTGAATGGCCTGTATTTATATAGCACTTTTACTAGTCCCACCTAGGGACCCCAAAGCGCTTTACACACCCAGTCATCCACCCATTCACACACACATTCACACACTGGTGGGGGCAAGCTACAGTTGTAGCCACTGCTGCCCTGGGGCAGACTGACAGAAGCAAGGCTGCCATATCGCGCCATCGGTCCTTCTGGCCACCATCAGTAAGCAGTAGGTGAAGTGTCTTGCCCAAGGACACAACGACCGAGACTTTCCGAGCCGGGGCTCGAACCGGCAACCTTCCGATTACAAGACGAACTCCCAACTCTTGAGCCACGATCGCTCTTATCTTAATCCTTATCCTTAACATGTGAAAACAGTACTAGTCAAAGGTTTGGGCACACCGAGTCATAGTGGAGCTCTTTATCATTTATCATTTTTCACATATTATTATATTTTTTCACATACATATTATATTAGCAGTAAACAATCACAGCAAGAAAACATCAGCAGAGTTCTTCAGTGACCTGCAGGAAACTAAGCTTTGGTTCCAGCCAGAGGTGGCAAAAGTACAGACGTTCTTTACTTAATAAAAGTACAGATACCTGTGTTTAAGAAAAAAAAGTTTCCAGTAAAAGTTGAAGGACTGAAGCAACTTCTTTACTCGAGTAAAAGTGAAAAAGTACAGCCTTTGAAATGTACTCACAGTACTAAGTAGCTCCTTGAAGGCCAAATCTAACCATTTTTGTACAAAGGTAATTGGAACTTATGTTACATTAATGTAATAATAAAACAATATTAGTAGATGAGAGTACAAATATTATTACATTTTGAATTACAAGGAGTGAAAGGGAATTTTAATAAAATAATAACTATCTGTTGCCTACACTGTAGAGGATGACTTTACCTCCACATAAACTGTAAAATGAGCACAGTCAGGGGTGACAGTAAGTTTTAGTCGTGGGGGAAACCTAAGATCTATGCAGTGGCTCAGCAGGGGTGAAAATATTCACACTCAGAATGATTTCTAATATGAGCCCCAGTAGATTTTCTTAGTGTGCAAGCTGTGATTAGATAGCCTGCCTGCTGCTCTCTGTGGATGTACACAACTGAATTAGACCAGTAGATGTTTCATGAGGTGTCCCAGCTGATTTCTATTTCCTATACTGACAGTGTATATACTATATGTATATGTATACATATATACATATATATATATATATATATATATATATATATATATATATATATATATATATACACACACACAGTGGGGCAAAAAAGTATTTAGTCAGCCATCGATTGTGCAAGTTCCCCCACTTAAAATGATGACAGAGGTCAGTAATTTGCACCAGAGGTACACTTCAACTGTGAGAGACAGAATGTGAAAGAAAAATCCATGAATTCACATGGTAGGATTTGTAAAGAATTTATTCCTAAATTAGGGTGGAAAATAAGTATTTGGTCACCTCAAACAAGGAAAATCTCTGGCTCTCACAGACCTGTAACGTCTTCTGTAAGAAGCTTTTCTGTCCCCCACTCGTTACCTGTATGAATGGCACCTGTTTGAACTCATCATCTGTATAAAAGACACCTGTCCACAGCCTCAAACAGTCAGACTCCAAACTCCGCCATGGCCAAGACCAAAGAGCTTTCGAAGGACACCAGGAAAAGTATTGTAGACCTGCACCAGACTGGGAAGAGTGAATCTACAATAGGCAAGCAGCTTGGTGTGAAAAAATCAACTGTGGGAGCAATCATCAGAAAATGGAAGACATACAAGACCACTGATAATCTCCCTCGATCTGGGGCTCCACGCAAGATCTCATCCCGTGGGGTCAAAATGATCATGAGAACGGTGAGCAAAGATCCCAGAACCACACGGGGGGACCTGGTGAATGACCTGCAGAGAGCTGGGACCAAAGTAACAAAGGTCACCATCAGTAACACACTACAACGGCAGGGAATCAAATCCCGCAGTGCCAGACGTGTTCCGCTGCTGAAGCCAGTGCATGTCCAGGCCCGTCTGAAGTTTGCCAGAGAGCACATGGATGATACAGCAGAGGATTGGGAGAATGTCATGTGGTCAGATGAAACCAAACTAGAACTTTTTGGTATAAACTCAACTCGTCGTGTTGGGAGGAAGAAGAATACTGAGTTGCATCCCAAGAACACCATACCTACTGTGAAGCATGGGGGTGGAAACATCATGCTATGGGGCTGTTTTTCTGCCAAGGGGACAGGACGACTGATCCGTGTTAAGGACAGAATGAATGGGGCCATGTATCGTGAGATTTTGAGCCAAAACCTCCTTCCATCAGTGAGAACTTTGAAGATGAAACGAGGCTGGGTCTTCCAACATGACAATGATCCAAAACACACCGCCCGGGCAACAAAGGAGTGGCTCCGTAAGAAGCATTTGAAAGTCCTGGAGTGGCCTAGCCAGTCTCCAGACCTCAACCCCATAGAAAATCTGTGGCGGGAGTTGAAAGTCCGTGTTGCTCGGCGACAGCCCCAAAACATCACTGCTCTCGAGAAGATCTGCATGGAGGAATGGGCCAAAATACCAGCTACTGTGTGTGCAAACCTGGTAAAGACCTATAGTAAACGTTTGACCTCTGTTATTGCCAACAAAGGTTATGTTACAAAGTATTGAGTTGTATTTTTGTTATTGACCAAATACTTATTTTCCACCCTGATTTACGAATAAATTCTTTACAAATCCTACCATGTGGATTCATGGATTTTTTTTTCACATTCTGTCTCTCACAGTTGAAGTGTACCTCTGGTGCAAATTACTGACCTCTGTCATCATTTTAGGTGGGGGAACTTGCACAATCGGTGGCTGACTAAATACTTTTTTGCCCCACTGTGTATATGTATATATATATATATATATATATATATATATATATATGTTCTTCCTCTACACCCCCCCCCCCCCCCCAATTTTTGCACATGTCGAGGAGCGTGTCAGGCTACATTTCACTGTGTGTTATACTTGTATAACTATGCATGTGACAAATAAAGAACCTTGAACCTTGAACAGTATCAGCCTGCACTGAAGAATAAAAGGTAGTCACACAAACTCAGTTTTAGCCTTATAAATGTCCACCCCAATTTTGTAGCAAAATATAAGAGACGAGAGTTGATTCAAGATTATATCATTGCAATGCACTTCACTTTAAGAAAGACAATTATGGCTGACTAGATGTATCGTGCCTACCTATAAAAACTGACTTCTTCTACAAAGAATTAATGTACGATCAAATGTCAAAAATGATCTACTGTTTCTACAAAACATGCATAAACAATCGTCATCTCAACATTCAGCTAACTATTTGTGCGTTTCATCAGCTTACTGCCGTTAGTTGACATTTTACATCCATCGGTTCCGGAAGAACACTCCTGATTGGTCAGATGCATAAACGTCACTATCAGTGACATAGCCTGTTTTTTGCCTATTGGCTGCAGAAAGTCAGAGAGTGGCATAAAGTAGGGCCATTCAGTGCATTGACTGAAGTTAACGCCTTGATGCTGCGTTCGGGTTACCTTGGAAACTGTGCCACTCAGACAGGCAGTAAAAACATTTTGTTTGTTTTTTGGCTCCCTAGCGAGGGAGTAAAACAAAACCATGGCTAGCAACAGAGCGTCATTTTTAATTGCAGATAAAAAGGTACATTTAAAGATCGAGATCTTTTGCGAACGACAGATCTTGATGAGGCAGTCCAGCTGAACTTCGTATATTTCCGACACAAAGAGAACGCAACACAGATACCGTTAAACGGAAGCATCAAGAGAAGCGGTAGTTGTCACCGTCAGTGACTTTCAGCTTTCTTAAAAATTGATTTTTAACTAATTACCTAACGTATTAAGACCTTAAACTCAGGTTCTGATATACCCTCAAAGTATAGACATCATCAGACATTTAGACCAAGCTAACACCATCAGAACCTTAAAACACGGAAATGGCTGCTGGAACATCTGCATCATTCTGCTGTTGGATCTTTGTCTGCGTCTTTGGGTTTGGCTGTGCAGGTGAGGCTTAGCTGTTAGAAACTAAACTGTGTTTAAATAAAGTTAATAGAAAGTTAAAGTATCGGCCTGGTGTTTATGAAATTGCCTCAAAAAATATTTGCGTTGTAATCCCTTCTACGGCCATGTGTGTGAAGGCGGCACGAGGCTGGGTGGAGAACCACTCAGCTCTCGTGATCAGTGTTATCTGTACCATAAGTAGAGATATTTAATATGAAGGCAATAGGCAGAGTGTTACAGGCAGGCCTAAAGAATGTAGACTGATGGGCAGTGTAGTCCGTGCTGCAGGGAGAATGGACTGCTGTACCCGTTATGTGTCTGTGAGCGCGAAGAGGGAGAAAAAGAGTCGGGCGACGTGGGCGGTTGCCCACAAAAATTGCTCGTACTCATGCTGCGCGACGTCATGCCAGCGCATATTGGGGATGGCATAGGCACCGATCGGTTTTCTATCGCCCATTTGCTGGGAGTAAGGGCGCCCTCCATTTGCGAGGTGCGCCTGCTGCTTGCGGCGCAGGGAGGAGAGGGCGGGGCGGCGGGGGATTCTCTGGCTGGCTGGAGCAGCATCTAATAACCAACTCGCAAAATTAAACAAAATAAAAACAAAACAACAAACACGAAAACACCAGAGATTATAATACAGATTTATAATCTGCACCGATGTTTTTCCTCAGTGCACCTGCTCTGAGAATACATATGCAAGGATGCTCTTCATCGACTACAGCTCGGCATTTAACACCATCATCCCCTCAAAACTTGCCACGAAGCTCGTCGACCTTGGGCTGGGAACACCAATCTGCAGATGGATTCTAAACTTCCTCACAAACAGGCCCCAGGTGGTGAGAGTTGGTAAGCACACCTCCTCATCACTCATCCTAAACACAGGTACGCCACAGGATTGTGTGCTTAGCCCCCTCCTATATTCCCTGTTCACACACGACTGTGTTGCTAAACATGAGTTCAGCATCATCATCAAGTTTGCGGATGACACAACCATCATAGGCCTCATCACAGGCAATGATGAGACGGCCTATAGAGAGGAGGTGATGGCACTGTACGAGTGGTGCCTGGAAAATAACCTGACTCTCAACATCAGCAAAACTAGAGAGATGATAGTGGACTACCGGAAACGACCAGTCAGAGAACACCAGCCCATCCACATCAACGGTGTCAAGGTCGAAAGGGTCAGCAGCTTCAAATTCCTTGGAGTCAACATCACAGAGGACCTCTCCTGGACCCTTCACACAGACACTGCTATCAGGAAAGCTTGCCAGCGGCTTCACTTCCTGAGGAGGCTAAGGAAGTTTAGCATGAATGCCAACATCACCTCAAATTTCTACAGGTGTGCGATCGAGAGCTTGCTGACGAGCTGCATCACAGTTTGGTACGGAAGCTGCTCTGCCAGCAGCCGTAAATCACTACAGAGGGTGAAGGCAGCAGAGCACATCACTGGCACGAGGCTTCCTGCCATTAAGGAGATTTATCTCTAGCGATGCCTCCGTAAAGCACACAGCATCATCAAGGACCAGAGCCACCCAGCACATCAGCTGTTCTCCTTGTTACCATCTGGCAGACGTTACAGGAGCCTGTCTGCTCAGACTACAAGACTCAAAAACAGTTTCTACCACCAAGCCATACGACACCTCAACCACAACACTTAAACACACACAACACAGCACTCAGAAGCTACCTGCAGCTTCACAAGTACTCTGTTTAATCTGCACTGGTCACTCCACTTTATTGTTATTGCTATTTATATTTAAAAGTGCAATACTGTAATTTTCTGCTGCTCATTCCTGTGCAATATCCCATCTGCCCTCCCGTCATATTTCTTTTCAAGATTTTCTTATTTAATCACTAGTGTACATATATTTATATTTATAGATACATATATATTTAGTCATCTTTTCTCTTTTACCATGTCTCTCTAATATTTTTCTCTTTACTATTTTTCTATTTCTTTATTATTTTATTTTATTTTATTTTCTTCTACTGTATCATGCTGCTGCGTGACTGCTGCTCATCAAACACATTTCATTGCAATGTTGACCCTGTGCTAACTTGCATATGACAAATAAAACTGAAAACTGCTGAAGTCAAAGTAAACTTTATTGTCATCTCCGCTACAGTCCAGTATATAGAGAGACAGCGGTGCAAGTAAACAAACAATAAATATAAGAAGAGTAAGAAAATAAATATACACTTTAGAACCAGAGGTAAAGGGATCAATAACAATTTAAAATTTATATTCTGATGATTTAAAGTCTCACACACAGGGGAGGGAGACCTGCTGCTTCCAAATAGAGCACAATTCATTCATAATGTTGTAAATTCAGAGGGAGTCTTCGCCCGCCACTGTAGATAGATAGATGGATAGATAGATAGATAGATAGATAGATAGATAGATAGATAGATAGATAGATAGATGGATAGATAGATAGATAGATAGATAGATAGATAGATAGATAGATAGATAGATAGATAGATAGATATAGAACAAAGTAAAGATAGTTTTTGAATTTTCGGCTACGAGCCCGACAGAACCCGACGTATTAGCCAGAGGTCTACAGTTCGGAGCCGTGGACCTGTTTTCTATACGAGATCGCTGCAAAAAGTGCAGCCTTACCTAATGTCCAATCTTCTGTTACTCATTTTATATTAAGATTTAAAAATCTAGTTGCTATTGGTATGGCGAGTAACCTTCAGTAATAGTAGCTGTAAAACGCATGATAATATATGAAGTAATCCAAAGTATTCAGATAAAATACATTTTGGGGCATGTATTCTGTAATCTGTAGTGGAATACATTTTAAAGTAACGTTCCCAACACTGCTGGTGGCGAATCCCATTCCAGTTTTACTTTATCACACAAAGCACTGTTGTTTCAGCGTGTAAACCACAGCTGCCACAGAGGTGATAAATGTACAGAATTTATGTACTTAAGTAGAACGGCACAGGTGGGAGGTAAAGAAGTACAAATACTTTGTTTCTGTACTTAAATACAAGTTTAAGGTCTGTACTTTACTCGAGTTTTTTTTTCTGATTACTGTTTACTTTTCCTCCCAACATTTCAAAACAAATATCTGTATTTTCTAAAGCTTACATTTTTCAAACAGGCTCTCTACTTGTGCTTTAACAAATTTGGGGGAGTTATTTCATCATTGCGAGCCTCCAAACATCAAAACGATTTGAGCCTAAATAGAAACACATGAAAGGAAATCTTGTTCGTTTACATTTTTAAGCTCTGTTGGGAGTGTTCCTATCGATCCTCTACCAGTGGACATAGATAGCTCCTGAAAGAGGAGTAAAAGAATATTCCCCTTAAAGTGCTGGCAGTCTAAGTGCTGTCCAAAAAACGATATAGACTTTATAGATAATTGGGAAACTTTCTGGGAGAAATTTGGTTGTTCTTGTTAGGAGAAATGGAATCCATCACAATGAAAACAGCTCTCATTTCTAGAAATCTGACTAGATTTATTAATCCCCCTAAAAAGTGACTATCCAGAGTTGGGACCAGGAAGCAGAGTTGCAGTCTTACGCGTCTCTGTGTGGCATCTCCCATTCCAGCTTATTAATCAACAAAAGACCTTCAAAAGACACTTCTAACCCAGTGGTGCTGAGATATGTGACTTTTCAGACTTTTGAGATAAGGAAAAAAAGAGTGCTGGGACATTTCTAATCATGTAAAAAAACAATCTGAAACCAAGCAATCATCAAGCAATCACTCACTACAGTGCTCTCAGCACTTCCTGTATGTAAGTGTGCTGGCTTCTGAGTTCGCGCTTTGCTTAAAGACCTTCAGCAGCATTAAGAGAATAATAATAATATTATCCAGTATTTATTATGTTTGTAATGTAATTCAGAAGAGAACAGTTGTATAGCGCCTTGAGGTGACCGTTGTTGTGATTTGGCGCTATATAAATAAAACTGAATTGAATTGAAAATTGTACTGTTAGAAAAATTCTCTCATGAAGTGAGACACAGAGCAATAAGCTTCAACACGTTTATTTACTTGCAAGGAAGTAAACACTTACACAGTGCGAGTCGATGCAAGAGCTCGCCGGGGCAATCCAGCAGGTTGTGCATGAATCTGTGTTTTGAATGACAGATAGCATAGAAGCTACAACAAGGCCTGAGAGCAAGGCGGATTAGAGGGATAGAGCCTCAGAGAAGGAGATTCGTTCAGCTTACTGTACAGAGTGTTGCATACCTTTGAAATTTTTCCTATCATTTTCCTCCTGTTTAAGCTATGTTCCTATATAATACTTACACAGTGTAGTGTTTTTCTCCTAATACATTTATCTCTCTCCTGTCTGGGTTTTCAATATAACTGTGATTATTGCATTACGCTTCAGTACTGTCTGTAGAGTCATCATGGGGCCCTTAGTCGTCATCTTTCTCCCCTGTCTGGTGATACATGTAGATGGTCTTGGTTCGAGCAGTCTCAATCAGCCTAGGTGACGTTGCACCAGCCTAAGTCATGTATGTCCTGATCTTGCCTGTTGCTATAAAAACAGGTGTAACTTCCATGATAACCTTAAGCATTCAGGGGTTAGTGTTTTTACAAATAATGCAAAGATTCATAGGTCTCACTCAGGGGCAGTGAAATGCTTCTAAACAACTGCAATATACATTCTAATTTAGCTGGACCATTACCTGATGTCAGACGAAACCTTGATGTGGCCTAGTAGGTGCACATGCCACACACATATAAACTGTTAGCACGGGAAGCAGTCCAAAAACACACAATTTAACTATCAACACGTTTGTAAATGTAACCCGTGTCTATCTCTAATACTGATTCAGTATTTGTTATTCTTAGGGATATTATGACTATGGCTCCCACGATTAGTTGACTAATAACGATTATGTTGACTATCAAAATCGACGACTTAATACAGGGAGTGCAGAATTATTAGGCAAATGAGTATTTTGTCCACATCATCCTCTTCATGCATGTTGTCTTACTCCAAGCTGTATAGGCTCGAAATCCTACTACCAATTAAGCATATTAGGTGATGTGCATCTCTGTAATGAGAAGGGGTGTGGTCTAATGACATCAACACCCTATATCAGGTGTGCATAATTATTAGGCAACGTCCTTTTCTTTGGCAAAATGGGTCAAAAGAAGGACTTGACAGGCTCAGAAAAGTCAAAAATAGTGAGATATCTTGCAGAGGGATGCAGCAGTCTCAAAATTGCAAAGCTTCTGAAGCGTGATCATCGAACAATCAAGCGTTTCATTCAAAATAGTCAACAGGGTCGCAAGAAGCGTGTGGAAAAACCAAGGCGCAAAATAACTGCCCATGAACTGAGAAAAGTCAAGCGTGCAGCTGCCAAGATGCCACTTGCCACCAGTTTGGCCATATTTCAGAGCTGCAACATCACTGGAGTGCCCAAAAGCACAAGGTGTGCAATACTCAGAGACATGGCCAAGGTAAGAAAGGCTGAAAGACGACCACCACTGAACAAGACACACAAGCTGAAACGTCAAGACTGGGCCAAGAAATATCTCAAGACTGGTTTTTCTAAGGTTTTATGGACTGATGAAATGAGAGTGAGTCTTGATGGGCCAGATGGATGGGCCCGTGGCTGGATTGGTAAAGGGCAGAGAGCTCCAGTCCGACTCAGACGCCAGCAAGGTGGAGGTGGAGTACTGGTTTGGGCTGGTATCATCAAAGATGAGCTTGTGGGGCCTTTTCGGGTTGAGGATGGAGTCAAGCTCAACTCCCAGTCCTACTGCCAGTTTCTGGAAGACACCTTCTTCAAGCAGTGGTACAGGAAGAAGTCTGCATCCTTCAAGAAAAACATGATTTTCATGCAGGACAATGCTCCATCACACGCGTCCAAGTACTCCACAGCGTGGCTGGCAAGAAAGGGTATAAAAGAAGAAAAACTAATGACATGGCCTCCTTGTTCACCTGATCTGAACCCCATTGAGAACCTGTGGTCCATCATCAAATGTGAGATTTACAAGGAGGGAAAACAGTACACCTCTCTGAACAGTGTCTGGGAGGCTGTGGTTGCTGCTGCACGCAATGTTGATGGTGAACAGATCAAAACACTGACAGAATCCATGGATGGCAGGCTTTTGAGTGTCCTTGCAAAGAAAGGTGGCTATATTGGTCGCTGATTTGTTTTTGTTTTGTTTTTGAATGTCAGAAATGTATATTTGTGAATGTGGAGATGTTATATTGGTTTCACTGGTAAAAATAAATAATTGAAATGGGTATATATTTGTTTTTTGTTAAGTTGCCTAATAATTATGCACAGTAATAGTCACCTGCACACACAGATATCCCCCTAAAATAGCTAAAACTAAAAACTACTTCCAAAAACATTCAGCTTTGATATTAATGAGTTTTTTGGGTTCATTGAGAACATGGTTGTTGTTCAATAATAAAATTATTCCTCAAAAATACAACTTGCCTAATAATTCTGCACTCCCTGTAATGCAAGTTGCTTTGCAGTGGGAACATTAACAGATAGAAATATTGTCCACAAGCTGCCACACTCTCTATCTAATATGTAAAATGAAATCTGCTTGGTTTTGTTTCCTCTTTCAGACCAGAAAACCATCACAGCTGAGTCTGGACAGAAGATAGTCACTCTGCCATGTCGAGCTCCAAACAACAACATCATCGTTGTAAAGTGGAACAGAACTGACCTGGGAGATGAATATGTGCTTTATTATCGGGATGAACAGTTTGATCCAGAAAACCAGCATCCATCTTTTACGAACCGGGTGGATCTGCAGGACAAAGAGATGAAGGATGGCGACGTGTCTTTGATTCTGAACAATGTGACAATTAATGACACTGGAACATACAAGTGTCATGTCGTCCAGGGAGTCAGACAACCGTTGAAGCTGATCAGCAGCATCTACCTTCATGTTGTTCCTCCAGGTGAGTGAGTAGAGCTGAGTGTGTGTGTGATCAGAAGTGAAGCTGCTTCCTGGTTGTTGATGTTTGTTTCTAAAGATGTTGTTGATGAGACTTTGTAGAAAGCAGCTGGTCTGAGTGATGTGATCAGAGTGCAGTAGATAATGTCTGACAGCAGTTTGAAGAGGAAATGGATTCTGTTCTGTTCTTCACTCATCACCTACCTGACAGCTGACACCTCACACCTGTTTCTCACCTGCAGGTCACACAGGAGGAGACACAGAGGCTGGATCTGTTGGACTGATCGTTGGTCTCAGTGTTCCTGCTGTGGTTCTTGTTGCTGCTGTTGTTGGTATTTTGATTTACAGAAAACTTGAAACAAAGAATCAGGGCTGTCCTCCTGCTGAACTGTAGGCTGTTTGAAATGAATCAGTTTTTTTTACAGCTGAACTGCTGGAGTCTCCTGCTGATCCAAATTTTTCCAAAATTTCCAAAATTGGTCTGTCAGCTTGTGCTTTGCTTCTTGTTGCTGCTGTTGTTGGATTTTTGATCTACAAAGAACGTGAAAACAAAAAAGAGTTAGGATACATATCAGGATCCAGCTGAACTGCAGCCTGTTTGAAACATCTCAGAGTTAGATTTTTTTTACAGCTCTGGGTTTTTTAAAGTTATTGTTTTTGTTTGTATTGGCTTCACACTTTTTCCTTATTTATATGTGGAACATCCAGAAGTTTATAATTCAAAGAAAGAGAAATTGTCAAATATGAAATTAGAATAGTGATATTCAGCAGATCCTAGAAAGTTGATTCTGTTCATCTGGACGTAGCGTTTTCAGTGTGAGAAATGTTTCATCACTCATCCAAGTGACTTCTTCAGTCTCAGCTGACTGCAGATTTCCCCAAACTTATAAACAGTACATTTGCATAATGACTGAAACCATGAAGGAACAATGGGCTGGGAGGTCAGTTCCTTCATCATTAATATGCAAAAAATTATGTACTGTTTATAAGATGCCTCTGGTGGTGGTGAGGCCGGTCTGCCGAGTACGCCAATCTCAAGCGTGGCGCACGCCAGGTCCAATCGAGCTCCCCCGGCACGGGGACCTCCGTCGCCTCTGTCACCGCCGCCACTTCCGGCTGGGGCAGCCCGTCGTGCGGCTCCTCCGTCACCACCACCGCCGCTGCCGCACCCGACTCGAGCAGCCCCTTGCGCGGCTCCTCTTCTTCCGGCTGGCGCAGACCCTCTGCTTGTTTACAATGCTGTGCTTTCGGCAAACATGAAGCAGCCAGGTCACTGGACTCGCTGCTCCTGTGTCAGCGAGTCAGTGCCTTAAGTCAGTGCCTGTACTTAAGATTTTTTTAAAGAAAACAAAAAGATCGCCACCACGGCAGACCCGATGGCATTTTCATGCTTCACAGCATCATTTATTCTTACAATAATCACACGGTTATTGTAACAGTACATTCAACGGCTGCAGCTCTCCCGATGCCAGCCATACACATCACCACCACCAAACCTGCAGCGGCATCGCAGAATACCCCCCACCACATACCCCCATCACCCGCTTGAGGCCAGGGAGCCATCCGGACTAACCTACTTCCCACTCGGCGAGCAGGAGAGGTAATCGGCCCGGACCATCGGCGCCCCATGCCCTGGCCCAGCGACGGGGAAGTGGCAGCCACCTGCGCCTCCAGTGGAAGCCCTGATTTTTTTTTATCTGTATTATGATTTTACTGGAAAGCACTTTGGTGTACTTCAGTCTTTAAAATGTGCTATATAAATAAATTTTGATTGATTGGCGCTGGTCTGGTGGCCACCCATGTGGCAAGCAGCGGCGGCGGCGCAGCAGGCGTGGAAGTGAGCCAGGGCTCACAGGCAGCTGGGCAGACGGCCGGTACGCAGGACCATGCAGCGTGCCGCCCTCGGGCGTGGCAGGACCCGCGCACACCTCGACCTCCGTCTCCAGCTTGGCAGGTCCCGCTGGCATGCCAGCCTATACGGCTCACCCCGAGCCGCGCGCTGTCCACCCTTACAGTAATCACACGGTTGCTGTAACAGTACATTCAATGGCTGCAACTCTCCTGTGCCAGTCGTACACATTGCCACCAAAAACAACAACAGCACAAGCAGCGCACAGGTTTTAAGCCGGCAAGGTTGTAGATGCCTTGCCTGTAGGCATCGCAGACCACGACCCGCCACAATAATAAAAAATTTTTAATTTAATTATAAACGAATTATTTGTTCTAATTATGTCCTGGGTTTTAACTATTTAATAATTAAAAAGGAAACATCACAAAAAACATTTAAGGTCATGAAAATTAATTGAGATTTAGCAATTCAATGACGCATCCACCTTATTTATTAAAAAGTATCGGTATTGGTATCAGCGATACTGACCAATATTTACTTGGTAACGGATTGATATCAAAATATGCAGTATCACACACCACTACATCACACCACAACTTACAACACACAACCCCTGCTCCCCCCTGTTTTAACACAGCGCACAGCATCGCCGGCCATGCCTCAAACCGAATGACTGAATAATCTGATATTATTATGAAACCAAAGAGAAATGTGTTACATAGTGTTAAGTGAAATTGTTGAATGTTGTCATTGTGTTTCTTAAATTTGTAAAGTCTTAGTTCAAGCAGTAGGATCAAAGACATTCCGTTGATCCTGACCACCTTTCCAGCCACTCTGTGCTGGGGGAGGTTTTGGGGGAGGGTTTTTATGGTGGGAGGTGCTTGTGTTGTGTTGTGTAACAGTTTTTCAATAAAAGGCTAGGGGGAGGGCTGCTCTTTGAAGGACTTGGTTTGGAGAAAGGTGAGGAACATTTAGCTTCACAGCCTGGTTCTGACCAAGCCTTTCCTCGTTAGAGAGTAAAAGACCGGTTGAAGATGTTCTGTCTTGTTTTTGTCCTTTTGACATTCTCTAAACTAGCGGGGCCTGTGGAAACAGACTCAACACATGGAGCTGCAGACTCACATGTTTCCTCCCTCTGATCTATGAAGCCTTAACTTGTTTCTCCATGAAGGAGACTCTTCAGCCTGTTACTTCAGTTTAAACACATCGAGATTATTTATTAATTAATTCATTTTTTATGTGAGTTTGTTAATCAATAAAGTTTTACATGTGTTACTCTTCAATTATTTTTGTTTCCTGTGGCTGTAAAAGTTCATGAGATATGAGTATGAGTGTGTTATTGAGCACAACACTGGATACAGTTTTGTGTATTAACATCTATATGGAACAAGCATGTAAACTGCGGATGTGCAGGCAGCTCAGTGCGCACTCGCGGAGCAGATTCTCCACACGGAGCGGACATTCCCGGACTCTCTCATCATTGCTCTTGGGGACTTTAACAAAGCCAATCTGAGCCATGAGCTTCCGAAATATAAGCAGTATATTAAATGCCCGACCAGAGAGGAGAGGACATTAGACCACTGCTACAGCACGATCAGCGGGGCCTATCGCGCGGTGCCCCGCTCTTCACTCGGACTTTCTGACCACGTCATGATCCACCTAATCCCCGCGTACAGACAGAGGCTGAAGCTCTCCAAACCTGTCGTGAGGACCAAAAAACTGTGGAGCAACGAGGCTGTGGAGGAGCTTCGCACGTGTTTGGAGACCACAGACTGGGACACAATGAAGGCTGCTTCTAACAGCTTGGACGAGTTTACGGACACTGTCACCTCCTATATCCACTTCTGTGAGGACAGCATTGTGCCATCACGCACCAGGGTGAGTTATAACAATGACAAACCCTGGTTTACTCCTAAACTCAAAAAGCTGTGGCTGGAAAAGAGAAAGGCGTTCAGAAGCGGAGACAGAGACTGCTACAGAGAGGCCAAGTACAGGTTCACTAAAGAAGTGGTCATTGCTAAACATCAGCACTCTGAGAAGATGCAGCAGCAGATCTCAGAGAATGACTCGGCCTCTGTGTGGAAAGGTTTTAGGAATATCACAAACTACAAGCCTAAAACCCCCCACTCCACTGACGACTTGCTCTTGGCCAACACCCTCAACGACTTTTACTGCCGTTTTGACGAGCCATCAGGCAGCCTTCACACCTCCAACGGCCCCAACAATAGAGACACTTTGGACACTCATTCCCCCACCTCTCCCCCCTCCATAGAGCCATCACCACATTCAAACACTTCACCTACAACACCCCTCTCCTCACCCCACACAAAAGAGGATTTCACACCACCTCCTCCCACCACAACTCTTCATATTCATGAAGCAGATGTGAGGAAGCAGTTTAAGAGTCTGAATGCTCGAAAAGCTCCCGGCCCAGACGGTGTGTCTCCTGCCACCCTCAGACACTGTGCAAACGAGCTGGCCCCAGTGTTTTCTGGCATTTTCAACTCCTCACTGCAGGCATGTCATGTGCCTGCCTGCTTCAAGTCCTCTACCATAATCCCTGTCCCCAAGAAACCTAGGATCACTGGACTAAATGACTACAGACCCGTGGCTCTGACATCTGTGGTCATGAAGTCATTTGAGCGCCTAGTTCTCTCCCATCTCAAGACCCTCACGGCCCCCCTCCTGGACCCCCTGCAGTTTGCATACAGAGCCAACAGGTCTGTAGACGACGCCATCAACATGGCCCTACACTTCATCCTGCAGCATCTGGACTCCCCAGGAACCTATGCCAGGATCCTGTTTGTGGACTTCAGCTCTGCCTTCAACACCATCCTTCCAGACCATCTCCAAGGCAAGCTTTCCCAGATGAATGTGCCTGATCCCACCTGCCGGTGGATCACTGACTTCCTGACGGACAGGAAGCAGCATGTGAGGCTGGGAAAGAATGTCTCGGACTCCCGGACCATCAGCACCGGCTCCCCTCAGGGCTGTGTTCTTTCTCCTCTGCTCTTCTCCCTGTACACCAACTGCTGCACCTCCACCCACCAGTCTGTCAAGCTAATCAAGTTTGCAGATGACACCACCGTTATTGGGCTCATCTCGGACGGGGATGAGTCTGCCTACAGGAGGGAGGTTGAACGTCTGGTGTCCTGGTGCAGCCACAACAACCTGGTGCTGAATGCCCAGAAGACAGTGGAGATTATTGTGGACTTCAGGAAGCACACAGCCCCACTCCCCCCCATCATCCTGACTGACACCCCCATCACCTCTGTGGACTCATTCCGCTTCCTGGGTACCACCATCACCCAGGACCTGAAGTGGGAGCCCACCATCACCTCCGTCATCAAGAAAGCCCAGCAGAGGATGTACTTCCTGAGGCAGCTGAAGAAATTCAACCTGCCAACACGGACGATGATGCAATTCTACACTGCAATCATCGAGTCCATCCTCACCTCCTCCATCACCGTGTGGTACGCTGGAGCCACTATCAGGGACAAACAGAGACTGCAGCGTGTTGTGCGCTCTGCTGAGAAGGTGATTGGCTGCAGACTCCCATCTCTGCAGGACCTGTACACCTCCAGGACATTGCGGTGTTCAGCTTGGATCTCAGCTGACCCTTCTCACCCTGGACACAGTCTGTTTGACCTGCTCCCCTCAGGCAGGAGGCTCCGGTCCATTCGCACCAGAACCTCTCGCCATAAGAACAGTTTCTTCCCCTCTGCTGTCGGACACATGAACAATAACCATATGACTGTTCCCACCACTAACACATGACCCTACGCTGTGTCACTGCATCATTCCATGTTTGGCACTGATCACCACCTGCACTCATGTATATATCTTTCTACGTAGCACTCTTAATTCTTATTCTCATGTATATATCTCATGTATATCTCATGCACATATCTTTCTACGTAGCACTTTTAATTCTTATTCTTACTTTTATTTTTTCATGTCTATTTAAGCGCAATTTATGACACTATGTTTGCACTGAAGCACCGCAGCAATTTCCTAATGTTGTAAACCTGCTCAACATTTGGCAATAAACCCCTTTCTGATTCTGATTCTGATTCTGAATTACTTGGATGTTAATGAGAATAGTTACAGTTAAAATAGTTAAAATAGATTATTCTTTTGTACTTTGAACTGATAAAACATATTTCATGATACACTATGTAGGATAGCGAGCTTCTACGCTACTAAAACTGGTAGCACAGGGTTGTGTTTTAATCTCACTCTTCACAGTTTCCACATTCTGTGTGGTGTTGCACGCCATCTTCAAGCATTAAGCACCTGACAAACACAGACACAGACACACAATCAGCTGGAAATTACATTTAGCTCGTTATTTATTTCCATTTAACAATCTGCTGGTGTTTTGTTGATCAGCGGAGTACAGACTGTAAGTATTAAGTACTTTTTACAGCTGACTGTGCTTATTAAGTATGTTCATTGTGCTCTAAACTCTGTCCACATTAAAATATAACACTGCTTATATACACATACTGGACAAAGTATAAAAGTTTTAGTCAAACATCTCCCTCTAGTGATCATATGTAAAACAAATGGAGAGGCGTTGCACTAAAATAAAATGTGAATGATACTGTTTAGGCTCATATCTGCCTCTCTCACTAAAGGGGACCTCTTCTAAATGGAAATTGGGTTGTCATTAACCAAACTACAGCTTACTCTAATTGTACTTTTTATCTGTGTGAAATGACAGGAGGGTATGTTGTGTTGTGGGGTGAATAAATTTAACATATCTTAATAATGTAATCACAAAACACTTTGGAGTTCTATGTGGTTCACATATTTATCTTGATGGATTTTCTGTGCACTCACATTTCACAGTTTTTTTTTTTGTGTGTGTAGCAAGTAACTGTTTTCAAAGTGTAATGTTGTGTGATTATTGTTACATTTTAAAATAATTTTATCATGCATGTCTGTGTAGTAATAAAAAAGTGAGTCCCCCAACTCTGTATTTGAACCAATAGAAAGATGGTGCTCAGAGGAAGAGGGCGGGCTTTACTCGGTGTCAGTGACAGAAATGAAAAGAAGCTCAAATGAGTGAGAAGGACGATGAAGGAAACATCTGTGCTGTGTCTGCTCTGTAAGTAGAATCTCTGTGTTTGTTTGAATTCTTGTACTTTGACTGTCTGCTCTCCTGATAACTGATGATGGAGGAGAAGACATGAAAAACAAATCAGGCTGAATTCAAGTTCAAACACCACGAGGACCAACTGCAGGTCTGAACTGACTCTTTATCTTTGCTCAGGAGTCACGGAAACACAGCAGCACAGGATTACAGGATTATTTAAGTTTGCTAGACATTTTCTATAGTTGGTGCACAGAATTACATTCACAATGAACTTTTTTAGAGCTGATACTTCATATTATGCGATAAAGGCACTACAATAATACAAAAAAACCTGAAAAAGAAATTAGATGACATCCCATGAGCAAGCACTTCAGCAGAACCAGGCTCAGGGAGGGGCGGCCATCTGCTGCGACCGGTTGGGGTGAGAGAAGGAAGACAGGATAAAAAATTTGCTGTGGAAGAGAGACAGAGGTTACTAACAAGTGTGATTCAATGCAGAGAGGTCTATTAACACATAGTGAATGAAAAAGATGACTGAAGAAGAAATAATCAATGCATCATGGGAATCCCCCAGCACCCTAACCCTATTGCAGCATAACTAAGGGAGGATTCAGGGTCACCTGGTCCAGCCCTAACTATATGCTTTAGCAAAAAGGAAAGTTTTAAGCCTAATCTTGAAAGTAGAGATAGTGTCTGTCTCCTGAATCCAAACTGGACGCTGGTTCCACAGAAGAGGGGCCTGAAAACTGAAGGCTCTGCCTCCCCTTAAACTTCTGGTAGATTAATTTCCGTATCTGTACACACCACTCAAAATCAAAAGACTCATGTATGCTTTGATGTCTTTTTGGGTTATCTTCTTCCAGTAGTCTTTGTAAATCTTTCTCTTACCAAGTTTTATCATTATGGGTTTGACTCAGCCAGGAATATTATACATTGTATAGGTCCTGTGATCATCCACGCAACATTTTCAGCTGAGAACCTAACTTGGTTCTCAGGTGGGGAGAAGTTTCCATTCTTTGACTCGAATGCGACAGCAGCCTCAGCATGGCAATACTTTTCATCATTGAATTAGTCCTCACCAGTCATTTCTTGATCTGGATGAGTTTCTGACATTCTTCATCTAAATCATTCTCGCTGCCAATTTCCTGGCCTTGCTCTTCCTCACCTGTGTAGTGATTAAATAATGTAGTAAAGAGCCTAACTTAGGATGTATATACCTGCCATGGAGCTGCCACACAGTTACCTGCAAGGAAGGTCTTAAAAAATCATACACGAGCTACAAGAAATGTTCAACACTACTGAAAAATGTTGCAAATGTTTGTGAGAAATGCCAACACAGGAGTTGTTCCCGTGGAGAGGCTCTACGGGGCAAACGTTTCTGTAGTGGTTTCCAGGGAACCTGTGTGTGTGTATGTGTGTGCATGCTTGCATGTGCTGATGTGTCCATCTGACAAATGGAGATGTACCTGATCTCAGTTATTTACAGTAATTGTCTAATTGTTGTCTCTCTCATTCATTTCTAATGACTGGTCATTTTTGACAGTAAACACCAAGAATGTAGAAATGGTAAATAAAACACATTGTATGCAAACTAATACTGGGTGATTGAGCATACATCATGATAAACTAATACTGGTGTGTTGAAATCCTCTTAGTGGACAAAGTCACTGAATCTTATATCAGTCTAATCAAATTAAACTACATTTTTCAGAGATAAAACTTTTAAATCTGTCAAATTTGACTGGAACACAACAACGAGAGTTAACTGGTGATTCTAAACTGGCTGTAGGTGTGAATATGACAGTGACTGGTTTCTGTCTGTTACTTAAATGCTTTGGTGTGGTATGAGGGTCTGTAGTGAGGTCTTTATCAGTAGAAAAAGTGGGAAAACATAAATACAGTTTAAAGTTCAAAAACGTATACCTTGCCTGACATTTTCCAAAGCCATCAAGCAAGCGAGCGGTCCGGGCTTTATGTTTAACGCTCCCTCAACTCAGATAAGTGTTTGGGAATGATGGATGAAAAGATTTTCAACCAATTATATTTTAAATATGTTGCAGGCATCAAATAGAAATGAGCAGATATATCAGAGAGACGAGTTTGTGTTTGTCGGCTGGAGTTGTGCTTTATGTTCACTTTAATTCAACCTGAGTGTCATTTCTCTTTAGTTCTGATCTCACTGCTGAGCTGCACAACAAACCAAGGTCAGTAACCTTCTTCTGTCACAGTTTAAACCTGAGAAATGCTCACTGATATGACCTGATTGGGTTCATGTTTGCCATTTGTGATAGTTTATCGATAGTTCAATAAAAGGAAAACAGATCATCAGTTTTTCATTTTAACCCTCACAGCTCGTCTGACTGTGAGTCCCAGCAGCTCTCAGATCTTTAAAGGAGACTTTGTGTCTCTGAGCTGTGAGGAGGACGACAGCTCTGCTGGATGGACTCTGAGGAGAAACACAAGCAAACGACAGAGGACTCAGTGTGGAGATGGGTGGGGAAAATGGTCTGGTTCAATTAATTCTTCATGTAACATCAGCTACACTGACCCCCAGGACAGTGGAGTTTACTGGTGTGAGTCCAGAGAGGGTCCCATCAGTAACATGGTTAACCTGACAGTCACTGGTAAGCTGAGTGTGTGGAGTTAGTGTTGATGAAGCTGTGTGTAAATGGATGAAATGCTGTAGTTTGTCTCTGTGTTGAGGTGGATCAGTGATCCTGCAGAGTCCTGTCCTCCCTGTGATGGAGGGAGATGACGTCACTCTGCTCTGTAAAACAGAGACCACTCCCTCCAACCTCCCAGCTGCTTTCTATAAAGATGGCTCCCTCATCAGGAAGCAGCCTACAGGTCACATGACCATCCAGCATGTTTCCAGGTCTGATGAAGGCCTCTACAAGTGTGACATCAGCGGTCATGGAGAGTCTCCATCCAGCTGGATCACTGTCACAGGTGACACACTCACCTGTCTGTGTTTCTGCAGCTTTCAACATTCACAATAAACTAATGATTGTATGTTGTATGTTTAAGGGAAACCTACAACCACATCTCCATCTACTCCCACACCTGTATCTACATCCACTTCTATCCCTACATCAGCATCACCGCATCTTGTTCTTCCTGTGTTAATCTCTGTTGGGTCAGTCTGTGTTGTGGTTCTACTGGTGTTACTGGTTCTGCTGGTGAGAAAACATAATCACAGAAAACCTGAAGGTGAGTCTCAGACTTCCTGATTTTTCACGTGTGGACTTTGATTTGTTGAACAATTTAAACATTATTATGATTAGATGTCAGTGTTTATTTTATCTGTCTGTGATAATAACATTTGCATTCATACGATAAATTATATTACTGTCACATTTCAGCAGATCAAGACAAAGCTGCAGGAGAAGATGTCACATACAGTGACGTCAAGATATCATATGGTCGACAGCAGCCTGTGAAACACAGCAGAGGTAATGTTTGGGGAAATTTTGGCGGGAGATGGTGTCAGAAAGCTGTATGTTTACGATAAGGGAGATGTGCCAGTTTTATACCACTACAGGATTTTCAAATATATAAAGAAAATCTTTGAAAAGCATGTAGAGTTCACTTCATGTGACAGGAACAGTCGCCTCAGGTAAAGACCTTCAGTAACAGATGATCCTCTACAGGAGAATCTATGACACAGTTCAGTAACATGGAGATTGTTTGAGAAACAAGCATCAGCTGAAATAGGAAACAAATGACTTGTTACTTTTGTAAAGATTTACTTGAGTGCACTTATCATTTTCTTAGCATCCTGTGTCCATGTAGCTTATTTGATAGACTGTATACCAAAGATGGACAAGGCTCTATGACATCATCCAGCAGTTTCTGAAAGTCTGCAGCATTTTCAAGCCTTAAAGTAAATGTTTCTGACACGTTAGTTTTATTTAGACTAATGTGACTCTGTTTTTATGAGAAGGAGAAGTGCGAAGTTATCAATGCCAATGCTAGCTAGCTTATATAGCTACATCCACAGACAGCATGGGGCAGATAACTGGGCACATGTTTAGTAGAAGCGTGACCTGCTGGAGGGAAAGGGGTCTAAGCAGCTTTGATCAGATTTGATTGGCTCCAGAGTGGTTAGATTTGGGCTAACGTTTCAGGAACGTAAAATCGTAAACGTAAAACGTAAAAGGGCACATAAGAAACTGGAAGCATGTGACAGTGTGCGTATTGAGCCCTGGATCATGAGGAGCTTCATCTTTTCAAGAGGTTAAGACGGTGCGTTAGTCTAACGTTGTGCGTTTATGATAGATCGCGAGAATATTATGAAGCATGTTAGGCATATAGCTCACCTTCATAATTTACACATTTAATGATAAAGATTATTCAATTATTTAAATGACTTTTTCATAGGTAGTTAATTCATAGGTAGTATGCAACACCATCTTAGTTAAATATATCTGTATGTAAAGTTTCACACCATACTAAGTGAGAATTGTTCTTTGCATGCTGGACGGTCTGTTGTCTGCGGTTAGCTGAAGCTAACAGCTCCGCAGTTGTTCAGCATCCTGTTTGTGACATAAAGAAAACACTTCAGCTGCAGGTGTTTCAACACAGGGCTGTTAGTTTAAACTTATTTAAACACGAAAAACACTTATGTGATTACATTTTAAATTCCATGAATCTCAGTATCTTTGTTTAGGGTCTGAATCTACCTTTTATGAAGGTAATCATTTGTTAGTTGTGTGATATCGTGGCACATTTACCTGATCTGTGGTCACTCAGTTACATTTTATTTGTCACAGAAGCTTTTCACCTTTTCAGTGATTCTATCTTCTGCTTAAACTATTTTAAACATCCTAAATCATCTAAATAGTTTGTGTTTTATTGTGCAGAGAGTGATTCTGCTACAGTCTACTCAGAAACGAGAATTGAAGATGTCAGTTATGGAGAAATCGTCATCAAAGACAAGAAGAAAAAGTCAAAGACAAAAGGTAGAGCTGCTCCTCTTTTTCTCCATCTGGGTTCGTTTCTACATCCAATCACTGAGCTAAATGCTAACATATGAATGCTAACACTTTAATAGTTCATAACATTTGAACTTCACATGTTCACCATCTTAGCAGCACGCTCATATTTAGTAATTACCAAGCATCGTGAACACAAGAAACAAACAACATACTGCTGCATTTAAACAGTGAGCTAAATTGGATCTTTGAGGTTTTAAGCAGCAAACGGTTCTTTTTACATACATGTGCCAGTTTCCTGATTGGCTTCCTACGGTCATGTGATGATGAACATTTTCTCAGAATCCTCAGCTGTTTCGTGAAAAACTAAGTATACCTCATTTATTTATCTTCTTTTCTTCATCTTCTTCTTATCTATATGACTTTCACAGTCTTGTCATTGTGAAGGAATTTTGGCCCACTTTTCTTTGCATCATTGAATCAGTTAGTCATGCTAACATCTTCTAATTAGCATAAGGCTGATGAAAATACAATGAGCTTTATAGGTTAATACAGTAGCGTGTTAGTAGTTAGTGTGTTAGTAGTAGTACGCTCCTAGTTGGCTGTACACACATCTTCACACCACACACAAAATCCCACACTTTCTGGAAATACATTCAATAGGATAACCGTATTAATCACAAAATTATAATTAATTCAAACAAGATAATAGTTTCATGTAAAATTATTTGTTCTCATAAGATCATCCATCCATCATTTTTTACTACATATGTAGGTGCAGATCACAGAGGCAACAGCCTAAACAGAGAAGCTCATAGCCCTGCTCTGCAGCTCTTCTGGGCAAAAGTCACTTCATTCCCAACCAGCTGAAAGACATTTTCTGTCTGACAGATTGTATAACCAGCATTTAATGGTACAGTCCCTCAGCAATGGAGGTACAGAAAATGGTCCACTCAGACTCATGGGTGGCTTCATGTGTTATTAACTGTATTTGGACTCAAAATGTACAACCCAGCAAATGACTGAATTCTGTTCAACAAGTTTATTTACAAAGCTTAAACCACAACCTGTTGAAACTGGGGACAGGACAGGTTGGTGAGACTGATTAAGAACATAGTGTGACTACTGCAGTTTTGCTCATTGCTTACTTGGTATTTCTTAACAGAGTGGTGGAGGGTGTACAGGTAGGTGAGTAAAGCAGGCAAATCTATGTCTCTTTCTTTCCATAAATTCCAAGGTGCATCACACAGAAGGTGATATTTTTATTTATTTAAAAAAGGCATCAGTACAAGAAAAAACTTAAAAAAAAAAAAAACCTAAAAAAACCCAAAACGGGAGCTACTCCCAGAAGTTGTCTCGTAGCGTTTTCAATGGGAGAAACGTTTCGTCACTCATCCAAGTGACTTCTTCAGTCTCAGCTGACTGCAGGCTTCCTCAATCTTATAAACAGTACATTTGCATAATGAATGAAACCAGCTCACTGAAGGAACAATGGGCTGGGAGGTCAGTTCCTTGATCATAATTATGCAAATTTTCATGACCATTGATCAACAACCACTGACCAAGGACCACTGATCAATGGCCATGAGTACCATTCACAGAGAGTTGGGGAATGGCTGCAATCACAGCATGTAAGATGGTGACAGATGTACCCTTAGGCCCCCTCCTCGATTCAGAGATGGTCTTTCCCTTTTCACGTAAATGGCCTCCTTGACTCCGCGCTCAAACCAGCGTTCCTCCCTGTCCAGGATGTGTACATCCTCATCCTTGAAAGAGTGTCCACTGGCCTGTAGGTGTAAATAGACTGCAGAGTCCTGGCCTGACGAGGTAGCTCTTCTGTGCTGTGCCATCTACTTCACCAGAGGTTGTTTGGTTTCCCCGATGTATAAATCCTGGCAATCCTCCTGCACTTAACATCGTACACTATGTTACTCTGTTTGTGTCGGGGACCCGATCCTTGGGGTGGACCAATTTTTGGCGCAGCGTGTTTTGGGGTTTAATAGCCACAGAGACCCAGTGTTTAGAAAAAAATGCGTCTCAGTTCTTCCACTCCTGACACATATGGGATTGTTAAGGAGTCAACAGACAACTGCTGGACCAGTTTTCCTTGCAGCCCGGTTCAGAGAGGGAGTGGCAGGAGTGGTGCATTGAATGTCTACACTAATTTCTGTTGGAATTAATAAAGGTTTGCAAAAAGTGTTTTTCTCTGTTTCTAGCAGACCATGGGTAGGTTCACTTGCTACTAGGCTGCTTGTGGCCTGTTGGCTGCTGTAGATGTTGTGGTGCTGTCTTGGCTGACACACCTCTGCAACATAGCCCGGAGCTCTGGATTAGTGCCTCTGGATTGCCAGCCTAGAGTGGTGGTTCCCCTTTTTAAGAGAGCAGTCCGTAGGCTCCAATCACACATTCCTCAGCCTATCTTGGGAGGTCTACACCTGAGTACTGAAGAGGAGTCTTTTAGTTAAACCTTGGATTCAAGACGAACAGTGTGTTTTTTTCCCTGGTTGCTAAACACCGGACCAGCTCTTTGTCCCCTTGAGAATATCCCAGGGAGCTTCTGTTTAGAGTTTTGTCCCAGTGAGCAACACTTAATAAATGGCAGACTTGTGCTTGTGTTTCAGGAGGACATCTAAAAAGAGACTGACTGAACAGACCAATCAGTCAGTTCCCTATTTCTATTTTTATTTTAAATTCTGTGTGGAAACCACAGACGTTACTTCCTCTTGCTGATTCCAGATAATGGTAGCCTGATGCTGATGACTCTAACCACTTGTCTTCTGCTTTGGGCAGTAACAGTGTTCATGTTGTGAGAACGAGTTTGCATGTTGCTCTGTGGTAAAATGTATCAGGCTGTCTGATAGAAGACAGCAGCTTTGTGGTCGTCTGTCTTCCTTTTTTTACAAACATCCCCCCAAAGTTCTTTGTGGTTACTGTGTTTCACAGCAGAGCTGCTAAGAAGCTGTTAGAAAAAAACACAGTGAGAATCTGCTGCTCTTTATAAAATCAATCACTTAATCTCTTCATAATCAAAATAAAAACTGTTTGCCATAGCTGCAGTGCAGTAAAAATGACATAACTGTAGTTTTAACTTCAGTGTTTTACTCTGCAGAGTGCAATCCAGCTACAATCTACTCAGAATTGAGAGCAGGCGACGTCTGCCATGGACCGAAAACCACCAGATCAAAGAGGCCCAAAGGTACAGCTGCTCTTTAACTTTGTACAGAGCCGAGCAAACCACGTGTTCACTGAAGCTCAGTAAGTCTAATCTCTGTCAGAAAGGAAACTGTAAGTTTGTTTGAACTGTTTGTTTGTGTTCACACTTTAAACCAGAGCCAGACACCATCTACTCTTTACTGAAGTAGTCCACCAGTCCAACCACTGACGTCCAGCTGCTGGTCTCTAACTGGTCCTCCCAGCACCTCAGACCAGAGGACATCCACAGATTTTCACTGAGATAATTCAAAAATAACATCCTATTTTAACTTGCTTTAAATGTTTTTTTTATTGCAAATGAGAATATAAATATGTTAATATGATTCATAACTCTATTATTAATATCTTTATTCATGTTTGTTGGTTCCTGCAGTGGGAAATTATTTTCCGCATTAATAAACTTCTCTTCTAGTGTGTTTTCAGTGTTTTTCTCACGTGGTCGTGGGCTTCAGAAATATGTGAAATGGAAAATGTGACTTGTTCGGTTGTGGCTAATCGATGCACACCTCCTTACATGCAGAGAAGCTGAACAACCACACGCTAAAAACTGCACAGTGGCTGAAAACTGCACAGAAACACTTCACCACGTGTTTTGCACGTTTGAGGCCGAAGAATTTATTTATTTAGTTTTATTTTTTATTTTTACTGAGAACCAAGCAGCAGCAAGTTACATGGCAAAAGTATTCATGTTTAATTATGTTTGAAAATTTAATAAAAAAAATATGCTAAAAATTTCTGGTTGCAGCTTCTCAGCAGAGAGACGTTTTTATATCTGATAAAGTAACTCAGACTAACTTCCTGAACCAGCACAGGGCCCTTCCTGTTTAACCTCTCACAGAAGCTTAAAATGACCACAAGTCACTATCAAAATCTTTTTCCCTCCACTGGTTGATCTGCTTCATTAATGACATCAGTTTAAAGCCACGAGCGAGACAGGACTACTGCTTTAACTGTTTTCAAAGACAAAAAGTTTGTGTTCAAACTGCAGAACAAAGCAAAGACTGAGCAGGTTTGGTTTGTTTAAGGCGGCTAACAGTGAGAGGCCTGCAATAACAACAGGAAATGAAAGAGACGAGCACTACAAACACCTGAATAAGAAGACCGACTTTTAACCATTGACTTTGACTGAACGTCAAACAGACGTTTGACTGAGAGTTACAGTCGTTAAGCTCACTGTTTGTTACAGGAGACATTTCTCCTCACAAACAGCAGCAGCAAAGTAGAAGTACAAAAGCAGAAATAAAGGCTGTCAATATTTAAATTTTTAACAGGGATGCTGATGAGTGAATGAATTTAAATTAGAAAAAAGAAGAAATTTCACATTTTATAAATTTAATTATTGCTAATCATGAAGTTCTGCTGCTTCCTGTTAAAAGCTAGTTCTTCTTTCCCACAGTCACCAACCACTGCTCACAAAGCATTTTATGATTGGTGAGCTTTTCCCTTAATGTTTATGGACTTTAAAATTTAAGGAACCTGTGAACTTGTGTAGAGAGAAAAAAATAATACAGTTATTATTAATTCTTCTTCTTTTGGTAAAAACTGGAAAATGCAGGAAAATATTTCACAGATGATTTCTCAACAGTCACAGATGGTGTTAGCGCACAGCTCACTTCCTCTTTGTCATGTCCCTCACTGTGGGCTCACTTTTCCGACTAAATTACAAAGGCTTCAATGACAGGGCTGTGCATTTAGTGAAACAACATGTAGTGCATAATTACAAGAATTACAAGAAGAGCAAAACAACACAATTTATTTTAACTCATATCTGACAGGAGTTGGAACAAGACACGAGTGACATTTTAGACATTTGCTCAACATCTATTTTATATTTTAAATATTTTGAAACCATTTAGTCAGACAGCTGCATTCATTAAAAATGTGATTTAAACAAAATATATGTTTTAATATTTTGTGAGTGCATTCGTTTCAGTGTTATATATATATATATATATATATATATATATATATATATATATATATATATATCTTTTCCAAATATTTATTTATAAGTGACTTATGTATGTATGTATGTATATATATGTATATATTGTACTATTCTTAGTTAGCGTATTGTCTGTCTTGTCTTAATGTTGGTTTAAAATGGAGCACTGTAACAAAAAATAATTTCCCCCAGGGATCAATAAAGTATTCTGATTCTGATTCTGATTCTGATATGTGCTGCAGTTGTGGAGTTGAACAGTTCTTTACAACATTCTTGTGTTTAACAGATTTCAGGCTCGGTCCACTAAAACAACACGGCAGTAAACTTGGATCCTTACAGGTTTTTCTGTTTGTGGAGGTTTGGAAGCACACTTGCTCACCACCTCTCTTCTCTCTTTGTCACGGTCGCTGACCCAGTGTTTTTGGTTTTTGCACTTTTACTTTTGATTTGATTGTGAATTATGACGGTTTGTGTTTTGGTTTCTCTGTGTTTATTCTGTGGTCCCTCTGTTCTGTGTCGTCCCTGCCTGTGTATCCCTTCTAGTGTAGTCAGGTCTCTGTGTAAAGCCGCATCTCTGAGTCTGTCTTCTGTGTTTTGAGCTTCCTGTTTTGTTGTGATGTCCCGTCGTGTCTGGTTACTCCCAGCTGTGCTCTCCCTCTGTGTATTTAAGCCTTGTGTCTGCCTTTGTTGCTGGTTTGTCTGCATTATTGCCCTCCGTCATCCTGTGTGGTTGCTCTGCATCTGGTTTCAGGTTAGCTTTATTCTTAGTTTTCCCAATTTAGGTTTTGTCAGTCTCGCACCCTCGCCTTTTGTTGTATGTCATCCTCCTCAATAAAGCTCACTCTCATCAGAAGCCGTGCTTGCATTTTGGGTCCAGGGATAGCTCAGTAGGTAAAGTGGTCGCCCCATGATCGGAAGGTCGGCGGTTCGAATCCACTTAACGGCTACCCTGAGGTACCCCTGAGCAAGGTACCGTCCCTACACACTGCTCCCCGGGCGCCTGCTTAGTGGGCTGCCCACTGCTTCACTGAGTGAATGGGTCAAATGCAGAGAAAAACAAGTAATTTCCCCATGGGGATCAATAAAGTATCCATTATTATTATTATTATTATTAAATAACTTACACCATGCTGTGACACTCTTATTCACTCTTACAGACTGACTGCAGCATTATTTACTTACAAAACTTATTCTCCGAGCCATAAACTCCGGCAAAGCTTGTGTTGTGAAATCACTGGATGGTTGAGCATGCATCAAGACAAGACGCAGTAAAAAACAAAAAAACAGAACTCATGAAGTTAAAATGGGTGATAAGAAACAGTAACTTTCCTGTCACTGTCTAACCTCAGAAAGATTATCACCAGCGAAGCTCCAGCACAGTGTCACTGCATCGATTACACACTAACTTTAAACGTAACTCTTTAACGCCAAAAATCCCTCCCTCCTCAAAAGAAATGAAACTTCAGACAAATTGAAATAAACAAACAAATTAATAAATATGAATTTAAAAACGAGCTTTAATTTGTATCATATTTTGTAACATCCGGCTTTATTATTTTATTTTGTTATTTCAGAGGCAGAAAATCGCATTGACGATGTAGACGTGTCAAAAAGTCATGAATCAGATGCGACTCTTTGCTCTCTGTTCATAACTCACCAACACTTGAACTACTTTCTGAACCAGCGAGCGACATGACCAGTGACGTCACTAACCCTTAAATCGAGCTTCTCTACAGCCTTCCTGGACACGCGCTCGGCGGAGTACGCCCCGCCCCCTCGGGTGGTTAAGGTTGTAGAAACGTCACATTATCATTAAAGCATTATTAAGCACGCGATCCAAACGCGAGTGATTTCTGCGAATGAGTCCACTTCCTGTGGTGTGAAACTCTGCTTTCATACTAGAATGAACAGCCTCGCCTCTGTCAGCGCGCCCAGCGTGGCTGTGGCTACAATGTAGCTGCCATCACCAGTGTGTGAATGGGTGGATGACTGGATGTGTAAAGCGCTATACAAATACAGGCCATTTACCATTTAGAAGACGCTAGCATGTATGCTAAACACAACCATCCTTTTTCAGATCATGATGACGTATTTGTTCTGGCGTGGAAGGGATTTGTAGTTTTTAAACGGTTCCACCAACTAAAGGAATGGAGTGAAACAGAGACTGTGATCGTGAACTCTGTGTTTTAAAGGATCAGCTCGGCCGTGGCTGTGGATGCAGCAGGAAAATTAACAGCCTTTACAAGCCAGAGCCCACAGACGGGAAACAAAGAGACACAGACTCATACTTTCAAATGAAGACAATCATTTCTCTAAATGAAGATTTTGGGCTGTTTTAAAACAATCAAAGTAGTTTTAATGTTCACCGTGTTTCAGCCTGAATTAGTTTTATTAGTATTTCAGACTTCAGGATGATCATGAGTGGATTTTACTTCAGTCACAGAGTCTGAATAAATGAGCAGATATCCTGGATCATCTCTGCAGCAGGAACAGGAAGCAGGAGAGATGATTTAATTTCTGTGTGTAGCTCATTTATTTAAATCTGCAGCCTTCTGTTGTTCATTATGTTCATCCATTAGTAAATAAAACTGCATTTCTAAAATAAAATGTTTTAAAACTGTTTTATTATTTTGTCTGGTCTTTTTGTTCAGCAGCATTCATGTTTTAGCACAAATACTGTAAAATGGCAGAAATGCTGTATTAAGCACGAATCATATGAAAAGCACAAATACTATATTCAGTAGAAATATGTTTTAGCAAAAGTATGTGGTGTCAGCAGGTTGAGCAGGTCTTCTTTGTGTGTTCTGTGTATCGAGCAGAGCAGAATGAAGGATGATGGCATTGTATTCATTTCCTACATCACCGAATAAACAAACAAACATTCCTGTTACAAAGAGTTTGTGTTTCATTATGTGTTTTTTAAAGTTCGGCTCAGAGAATCGAAACGACACTGAAAACATGCTGTGAATAAAATAGTCAATGAAAACGCTTTTTAAACAGAATCACTGAACAGAAGCTGCTCCTGATAGTTTCAGCTTTCATTTCTAAGATGTCTCTAAGAATCGATTCATTACTGATGCTCAGCAGAGAAACACAAAGTTAACCAGCTCGGCAGTGACATCACTGGAATGTGGCGTTAAACACCTCGAAACAATAAGTTGGCGTGACTCCATCAGTTTTCCTCTGTTTATACCTGCACTGTAAAGGATCCACATGTTACTTCCTGGTATATTTTGGACGTACCGAGTTTAACTACAATGACTCTGTTAACATCAGCTGGTCTCTGCTTAACTCTGCTGTTTGTCTGTGTGGTGGATTTGGCCTCTTCAGGTGAGCTCTCCTTCAGGTACTACTTTCTGTTTGAACTTCATGAACGTTGCTCTCGTTTACTGTAAAACTGTCAAATGCCTTCAAGTCAGTCTATCATTATGTCCTTGAAGTGAACAAAAAGGGTTAAACTGAAAGATACTGTTTTATTCTCAGAAGGATAGATTAAAAAATAAATCAGCTTTTCTGCAGGTCATGTAAGAGTCTCAGGACTCTTGTGCTACGAGGCAGGGGTGCAGTCTGGTAAACAAAAAGCTCTTCTCCCCTCTTTTTACCCGGACCACCATGAGTGATGTCACGAGGTAAAGGAAATGTGTGGAGGAGACTTTATAAAGAGTAGCTCAGAGAATCTGACAGATTAATAATGTGAGTGTGAACACAGTATTCACACTCAGGTGTGACCACAACAACCGATGTGTGAAAAAAACAAAACAAATCAGTTTACAACCTCTAACCAGCTGACTTGCTGACTGCAGGTGTGAAAACGCCATTAGACTCCACCCACCATGTCCCACCTTATCCTGATGAAGCTTCAGAGAACCTGGGACCTTCGGTTTGTTCATGCAGCTCAGATAGAGCAGCAGAAACAGTATAAAGGTCGTGATTTTAAAGAGAAAGAAACGTACAGCTAGGAAATGACATCATCTTAGAAACTGCAGCACAGCAACAAACAGGAGAACCATGATGTTCAGTCACCTTCATATATTCTGATCTTCATTCAGAGAGAATCTGTGTGCAGAAACAGTCATGACAGCAGCAGCAAGTCAACTTTATTTATGAAGGACGTTACGCTCTGAACATATAAATACGTAGTCAGGCTCTCAGACTGAGTGAGTGCATCTCACTATTTTTAAGTTTTTGAAAACAACAGTGCAGCAAAAAGAAACAGACAAACAAACAAAAACAGAGAGAAAAAAACACACATGGGAAGAGTTACAAAAAGGAAGGAGAAAGGAATAAAATACATATGATAAATGTACCTAAATGTACCCCAGATTTAGACAATTGCACTATACAGTTTTCGGCAACGCTGGGATGTCCGACTCCTCCAAAGATCCCTGTTTTCCACTTTGCTGATCATCCATTGCTGATTATTTATTATTCTAATAATTTTTATTATTATTCTTATCAGAAACACAAAGACCTTAGATCCAACTGAAAACCTTTAGATCCTCCTGTTCTCTGTTCACACTGATCTCACCTGGCAAAACTATTTTCTGGTGATTTGATTGTAAGTGGGAAGTACCTGCGCAGCATAGGTTACCATGGTAATGTACACAGGTAAGAAGTAAACCACCTTCATAGTAAATAAAGTTCAGAGTTAAGCTGCAAGTTATCTGACTAAGTCAAAATGCTGCCTCACAGCACAGACCTGTGACAAGAACTAGAACAAATCCAATTTTTCTCATTTTCTCTGAAATGTGCCAACTTGGCAGTGATGTCACTGAAAGTAGATCGATGAATGAGCATGCATCGATATGCTTTTTATTTTGACTTCACGAACAAGCACCTGAAACTCTGCTCTCGTTTACTGGAAAACTGTGAAATCCCCCCGAGACTCAGTCTGTGCATGATGTCCTTGTAGGGAACAAAGACGGTTAACATACAAAATAAATGAATAAAAATACGCAGCTCGTGTGCGCGGTTTGTGGCGCATTGCAGGTCCTGGAAGGGAGGTCTTTTTTTCGAGGTGAGACAGGAGCTGGGTGTTGTGCCAAAAACAGATTTATAATCTATCCGTGTGTTTTTTTTACGTGTAATATCTTTACATATGTTTACAGACTTCAGTGAACAGCGTTTGCAGGGTTATATATAAATTAAAATAAAAAACTTTTATCTTTATAGCTCTGTCTTCTTGTACTTCCATTATAACCAATCCGGTCGTTTTGTCCACTTACAGAACTATTGTTATATATGTTGCACATCCTCGAGGCCAGATTACTCTTGAAAAGACATTTTTAATGTCAATTAGATTTTTTTTAACTGGATAAAGAAAGGATATGTGAAAGTCACTGCCATAAACTGATTGCGGCTGCTACCGTGTAACAGGAATGTTGTTTTTGGCTCAAGTTGACTTGATGTCATTCAGGAGGGAAATATTTGATCTGTTTCACATATTTGAAACCAACAAGGCATTTATAGCAGTTTGAATATAAGTAATCAGCTTTTGGCACAACACCTGTTCATAGTGGGAGAGGGCCGAGGAGAGGGAGAAGAGGAAGAGAGGATGGATGTATGGTAGGAACTCAGCATGGCCCGATGGTTTTGTTTGTTGAGAGACATGAAAAGAAGTTTGGAGGTGTAACATTAGTATTTAGAGATGGACGTTTGTATATAGCTGTTAAGACAGAAGAGCAGGAAAATAAAGTGTTAAATACTGACAGAAGACTGTGAGAGAGAAAAATATTGGGGGAGTTTAAAGTAATGTGGGATGTAATCACAGTAGAGGAAGATTTAGAAAAACAATTAGCCAAAGTAGGGCTCAGCAAGATTAAGAGACTGATGAGAACAGCCAATGAGGAAAGAGCTGACAGAGTGTCTGTAATGCTATATATTGCAATAACCGGTTCTTCCAGGCAGAGTTAGGGTGCCTGAGTTTTCTTGGCGTTCACTTGGATTTTTCTCTCTATGCAAACAAAACAAACCGTGGGGTGAGGGAGGGGACAAGGATACAAACTCATCAGTTCAGTTACTGACTGTAGACTCCGCCCACCACTTTTATATGCTTTATTTTATGTGACGTTCAACAGTGAACTTTAAGTTTTCTTTCTCATCCCCCTCCTCTCTGCTCCTCGTCTCTCTGTGTGTCTGACCTGAACCACTGCTCTCACTGTCTTTGGAATATCTGCAGGAGATTCAGCTCCCACATACCAACAGGACATCAATAATTAATAAATGCTGTCTTAGTCTTGCTCTGTATTTCTTCCCTACAGTATCTGTATGGCTGCTGTAAACCAGAGATCCATAACTCTAATTTCAAAGGACACAAGGACATAAAACCTCTTAGATGAGTCAAACCTGATAAACTGCTTCAGAGTTTTGGTGACTATAACAGATGTACGATGGAGCGACCACATAGCTCACTTACAACACTTTTATTTTCGGTTCTCGGAACAACAACCACCTCAGGACCCACTTCACTCTGCTTTTAAGTCGCTGAGGCGTGATGAGCTGATGCCGCTCAGGTGTGTCGGCCTCCCTCGCACCACAGTGACTTTGTCCCAAAATAAAGTCCAAGAAGTGTCAGCAGAGCTCACTGGTCTCTGATCCTCTCTCTGATTGGCTGCTGTAGAAGTGAACAATTGCACTTTGACTTTTAACCTCTCTGCTCTGTGTGGTTTCCTCTATCAGAGCAGACAACCATCACAGCTGAGTCTGGACAGAACGTCACTCTGACATGTGGAGCTCCATCAGACAAAACCATCAGAGCTGTGAAGTGGAGCAGAGCTGACCTGGGAGATAAATATGTGCTTTTGTACCGAGATGAGCTGTTTGATCCAGACAACCAGCATCCATCTTTTAAGAACCGGGTGGATCTGCAGGACAGACAGATGAAGGATGGAGACGTGTCTCTGATTCTGAAGAATGTGACGACTGCTGATGGTGGATCATACAAGTGTGGTGTCCTTGTGGGAGAATCAGCATCATGGGAGATCGTGGGAACCGTCAACATGAGTGTCGCTCCTCCAGGTGAGCAGAGTTCAGTGTGATCAGAGGTGAAGCTGCTTCCTGGTTGTTAGACTCTACCTGATTGCGGACACGTCTCCTTTTTCTCCTGCAGGTCACACAAAGGATGGATCTAAAGCACAGATGAATCATCTATCAGGTTCTGGTGTGTTTCTTCTTCTTTTCCTTTTTCTTGTTGTCACTGCTGCTCCTGTTTGTCGTTGGATTTTCATCTCCAGAAAATTAAAAAAGAAAATATTTCAGGGGTCATACTAGTCTCCTGATGGTTTAAAAACACTATTTAAAAATGATGTTGGTTCAAAAAGATGAAGAAAGAGATTAGGTGGTCTAATTCATGATGGTTTCACACTACGTAACATTGTGATGATGGAACAACCAGAAGGAAGGTCGGCATAAAAAACAGGAATGTTTCAAAAACAATGAAGGTTTAAACGACTCTTAGGACCTCTAACCCTCGAAATATGAAAGGATTTATTAAATATATTGAAGGTATTAATAAAACCATGACCTCATGCTTATGAGTAAACTTTAACCAAACTCCTGCTTCATTTTCACCTGTGCTTTAAATTTATATAAAACCAACGATGTGGTTTTTGGGAGGTGGTGCAGCAGTGATGTTGTGTTGCTGCAGCTGGAGTTTGTCTCTTTAAGTCAAAAACAGACACCAGAGGAACAGATCTGCACAGGAGGACATACTGGTACCTAACGGACCAATCACAGTCATCGTGGTCGACACAACATGCAGCTACACTTTTATGTTTGTATGTGACAGCGTTACAGAATCCCTCTGAATGTGGAGCTGACATGGATAAAATGGTGACAAATAAATTTTAAATAGGAATTTTTTTTATTTTTAATCTAACTTTTGTATTTTTTTTTTAATCATTGAAACAAAGTATAAAGCTTCTTCTTGTGTTTATTTGTTTATTTTATTTGACAATGCTAAGATCAATATAACAGATGTGCTGCATACAGTAGGTGATTTGTAGCTTTGGGCACTTCTTAAGCTTTTTATCTTAAAATGTCAGACTGTAACTTCACTGCTGAGCCTCGAGTTAAACTGTCTGTGGAGGAAACTTCACAGTGAAACTCTGAGCTGAGGAACAAACAAACTCTTCATCATCCTCAGCAAACAGCAGAGTCTCATCCAGTGATGAAAACAGACACCAGAATTCCTCACAATGTCCCAACACAAGCACCGAGATGTTTTTTGCTCTTTTATCATCATCATCATCATCATCATCATCATCATCATCATTATTATTATTATTATTATTGTACTTGTTTCTTTTATTATGTTTCCCGCAGTCATGTGCATCTTGTGCCAGATTGTTGTGCACCAACATGCTGAATAGAAATCACTTTTTTTGCAGTTCTTCATAAATCTGAATTTAAAAAAAGAGTTTTTTCATCCTGACATCTATCAGCTTCATGTCTATGTTCACTGTTGCCGTCCAATCAAGGCAAAATGCCAAAGAAGTAATGTTCAAAAATAATGTTTGATGCTGATACCTCTTCATGCCACTTTATATGAAACAGCTCATCTCATAAATCAACCAGCAGAGGGCGACGGGGAGCCCGTCTATCCGATGCTTTCCCTTCTCTTCAAATAGAAAATAAATAACTTCTCACTACTGTGTAACATCTGTCCATGACTGATAGTCAACTGTGTGCTGTTTGCTTTCACAGCACTAACAGTGTGTTTACAGGAGGTACTGCATGGTGGATCAATCTGATGCTATTTTTCTGTGTTCATGACTCCATCAGTTTTAACAAGATCACCAACAGCACCGGCTGAAATGAAGCTCCAACCCACAACAGAGCCTCCGCCCTGTTTTACAGCAATACAAGCTCACTGTTGTAACCAGAGGAGGAGCCAGACATTTGAAACACCCGGGGCTTAGCCCTAAAGGGTAGTATGCATGTGGGATTTTTTTTTTTTTTTTTTGAGGGGGGGGGGGGGGGGGTGTAGAAATGACTGAAAGATTAATAGGCTCTGTTTTGAGTTTTGTTCAAAAAAGAATGACTTCATATAGGGAAATATATATATCACACATGCAGGACACCTTAAACTAGTTTTTTAATTGAGCAGCAAGACAGAACGAAGTCGGGGCTGTATCAAGACACAGGGACTAAACCCCAATTCAACCAGACCCAGAACTGATCCAGAATTAAAACAGGACTACAACAGTTCAAAATCAGGACTACTGAGGACTTAACCAAGACAGAACCACAATCAGAACTAGATGATAGTAGCACTAAAAATCATCATAGACCTGCACTACACTTATTTATTTAATTCTACCAAAGTAAAATATTTAGATTGAGAAAAGTTTATATAATTATTTAGCCTTGTTGTGCAAACAAGCCTGCAGAACTTAATAAATATAGAATTTGAAAAATAGCAAACCTAAAAAGAAACACTAGGTACGAGATACATGAGTACCTATGATACAGTGATACTTTTAGTAAGCAACCATTTGACTAACATGTGTGTCTCACCTGCTCTTGTTCATCTCTGTTCTGTCCTCATTCTCCTCTCTCTCCCTCTTTGTGCTGACAATCATCAAATATACAGTTGAAACCAGATATTTACAAACTCTTCAGATCAAAACACAAACACTTTTTTAATTGTAACATCAAATCAGACTAAATGTTTATTTTTTTAGATTGATAAATATAAAAACATATTTGTTAACTTTAAGAGTAAAGAGAGAAACTGTCTGTGTTTTTTAATTGCAAATGGCACCAAATTGTATTCAAATTGAGCCACACTTATGGAGCTCCACGATTCTTTTCCTGGTGTTTTGGTTGACATCTCTTGATTTTCCCATGTGACAGAAACAGGCTCTGTGTTTTGCCTTATATGCATCCACAGCTGTGCCACCAGTTTACTCACATGGACTCTACGAACCTATCAGAAGCCTCTTCAGCTCAGAATGGAATCGTCTGGAGTTTTCTTATTAATTAACAATAAACTTAGTGTACATGTACTCCTAAATTTGATGAAAGTGATAAAAATAGATCTCTCTCTCTCTTTATTCTGACATTTAACTAATTCAAAATATATTTCAATATTTATCTAAAACAAAAGTTTACTCTAAATTGATGTTGTACAGTAAAAATGTTTTATGTTTTCTCCCTAAAGTGTATGTAAATATCTGGTTACAAATGTGAATATCCTGCTGTGTACTGAAATCCCTCTTGTTTTGCATAGAAATATACTGAACAACATACAAAGCATAATATATAAAATAACATTTACCTGAGTTTTTTCTTTGAAAGAAGCCTCTAATGTCCATTCTTATATTTCAGTACATAACTGAAACCGAATTAGTCGGGAGGGTAAGAACTGAAAATATGAAATAAACACACGTAAGCTAAGACTCTCTAAAAAATAGCATTTGTTCGGCTTTTCATTTCGCCATTTGTTGATTCACTTGAAGAGCAAGTAAAATAATATTGGTCAAGTGATCAGTTTCATATCAATCTTTCGTGATGCACCGTCATATTTACATTATTTGTACGGTACGAATGATTTGCTTTGGTACCTGCTCAAACTTAAGCTCTCCTTAGTATGGCTAGCTCCGTCTCTCCAACAGCGCACTCACGGGCAGCAGCTCCCCCCCCCGCCCCCTCGCTCAGTCGCTTAGTGCCTGAGCTTGGATCATACCAATATCAGGGGGGGATTCACGCACAGTCGTAAATTCCCACAGTGTGCACTATGTGCTTCGAATATTGTGTGTACTTTTTGTTTTATACAGTTGTCAGCCAGGCATCTAACTATGAAAAAATTACACTCCAAAATACCCCGGGCTTCTGACAAAACAACCCGGGCTTAAGCCCCGTAAGCCACCCCCACGCTCCGCCCCTGGTTGTAACCTCTTCCTCCGAACATACTGATGATGATTTAAACCAAAACTGTAAAATTTGGATTCGTCACATTTTAAGATCTGTTCCAATTTTCAGTGCAGTTCTTGTGTAATTTGAAATGCTGCCTTTTCATGCATCGTTTTTCTTTAGACCTGATTCTTCTTCTCTCCTCGACTTCTCCTGTTTCCACTTTAACCCAAGTTTTGAGCTTTTAAGAATCATATTGTTGGTGCAATAACATTATACCATAAAATTTATTTATGAAGCACTTTAACATAAAACCAGAGTTGACAAAGAGCTCTATATATGCAAATAGCCTAAGCAAAGTAAAAATAAAATAAAAGTAAGATAAAATAAAATAAAACATGTTAAAAACAAATTGAGTCAGTCCCCTTAAACAGTGCCAAAGGCTTCAGCAAATAAATATGCTTTAAACTAAAAAAATAAAATAAAAGAGGCCTTCCTAACGTGCAGATTCCACAACATTGGAGCAGCTACTGCAAAAGCACAATCACCATTAAGAGATTTAAAAACAAATAAGAGAATTTTAAAACACTCCTAAAATGTTCAGGTAGCCAGTGGAGTTAAATTAAAATGGGGATAATGGGCTCAGAGTTTTTTGTTCCAGTTTAAAGACGCGCTGCAGCATTTTGCACAACCTGCAGGCGCCTAATGGATGCATCACTAACCCCACAGTAAAGTGCGTGACAATAATCCAGCCTAGATGTAACAAAGGCATGAATTACTGTCTCAAAAAGCTGTTTTGATAAGATGGGCTTTATTTTGGCTGATTGCCTCAAATGAAAAAAACTAGATGTTGCAACAGCTCTGACCTGGCTTTCAAGTTGAAGATCTGCCGGCATTTAAACTCCCAGATTAGTGATGACTGGTTTAACAAACTGTGCCAGCAAACCAAGATTTATAGTAGTGGCCTCAGAAGTGCCACCAAAAACCATCACTTTTCTTTTCTGCTCATTAAAATGTAAAACGTTCAAAGTCATCCAGGCACTTATTTCATCTGAGCAGAGGAAGATCTGAGAAGCCATTTATCTTTTTAAGTGGGAAATAAATCTGGGAGTTTGTGTCTGTCAAACTGTGAAATCTTTGGCAGGTTTCCTAAATTTAACTAAAGAAATGTGAACAAATGTGTGGTTGTGACAGACTTCAGGTAACAAAGTCTCTAAAGTTACAGTTGAACATTGGTTCTCTGCTTAATTGAAAAATGTGTATAAACAAACTGGTTGATCCCTTGAATAAGTTCCTTTTACTGCCTGAATGATTCAGGCTCAGCTAATAGGACTGTGTTAAAAATGAGTGTAAAAGTAGCCAATGTCCAAAGACAAACCTTCATCCTGGAGAACTGTTGCTCAAGATCGCGTTTAAAAAATGCCAACAATGTGTCACCGACTGGAGGCAAAATAGGGAGAAATTTATGTTCATAGTTATATATTAACATATAATTTATCACATGAATCTTAATGAATTTAGCGATCCACCACTGTTTGTACGAATGGAGGAAGAACGCGTGCTCAGAGGAAGAGGGCGGGCTTTACCTGGTGTCAGTGACAGAAATGAAAAAAAGCTCAAATCATCCACTCGTCATATCAACACAGCTGAGAGTCTGCTGATGTTAAAAAGAAGAAGTGAAATGTCTGAATCCTCCATAAACAGGCCGTGAATCTAAAGCTGTTTAACGAAATACGATCTGTTTTAAATACATTCAGTGAACTCACTCCAGTGTTTCTTTTACTTCTTAATCACATTTATGTGGCACCAACATTTCTATCTGTCAGACTACTTTTACTCTGCTTTTCTAGTATTTCTACTCACTGACACATGAGCGCAGCGATGACAGCGATTAAAATATTAAATAATATTAAATAATTTTATTTCATTAAAATAAAATACTAATAATAATTTGTAGACTTTGTACATTTTTACTAAAGTATTGCATTAAGTTTTTAAGCTCATGTGATTAAAAATAGTCCAGCTGCAAACATCTGCTCCTTTATTCTTCCTCTTTTCTCGATGGACATGTTGTCAGACTCCTACGTGTCCTCATAGTTATCTTTAACCATTTTTTAAAAAGTAAGGAGCTTATAATGCTACCTTGAAAAGTTCATCTTCACCTACAAACCAGCTGGAATCCCCATTTATCAGGACCCATCACAGATTCAGCTCCTCTGTGCTAAATAGTTCATCTTTGTAGAACAGGAGTGTTAAACGAGGCCAAAACACAAAATATGTTTTTAGTTGCACCCAAACAGGAAAACAGACCGAAACAGAAACAGCCAGACTACTGCCATTGTTCTCAACAATATATAATAATATATATTAATAATATATTAATATATTATATAGTATATAGTATATATATAATATATAGTATATATATTAATATTAATATATATTAACTTTTAAATATTTTTATTTTCCATCAAAATCTCTTTAGGATAAATTTCAAATATCAAAATGCTGATGAAAGCTTTAAAATAAATGTTGTTTCTGATCTCATGAAAACAACAACTTTAAGCTCACATTCAGACCTTTGGGACTCAGTCAAGCTCTCAGACACTGAGCCATGACTCTGTGGTGCATCTCATCCAAATACACGTTTTATAGTTTATTTCATGAATTATTCAACACTGAACTGTAAATTCAATCTGTAGATGGATCCCAGCCTGTCTTTGTATGTCGAATGTATTCAGCTCACTTCTGGTTCCCTCTCTATGACCCCTCACCACTACATGCTGTTGGTTCTTGTTTTCCTGTCCCTCCCTCTTTCATTCACTTTTCATTGATACATGAGGATTAGCCCGGACTAGCAGCAGCCACCTGTCATCGCTGAGGCCTTCCCCAAACTGCAGCCTCAATTCATCTACTTGAAATGCTGTCGAACCTAAAATGATGATGTGGTCTCAGCAGGCTGAGCAGGTTTTTATTTGCATGTTTCCAGCTGATTCAGAAACTCTTCAGAGTAAAATGAAGGACATATTTTTACATATTTTAAATCAGCAAATGAACACATGAACATTCCTGTTATAAAGCGACTCAGCTTTTGCTTAATTCAAGTGATTGCATGTCTACTGATCTCTAATCACAGCATAGGTTACCATGGCAATGTACAGGTAAGAAGTGAAGCACATTTATAGTACATTACAACCCAAGGTTTACCCTGAAGTTATCTCAATAAGCCAAAATCCTGCCTCACAGCACAGACCTGTGACTGAACCAGAACAAATCTAATTTTTCTCATTTTCTCTGGAATGTGCCAACTCAGCAGTGACATGACTGGAATGTGGACTTAAAAAGACCGAAACTACATCGATGAGTGGGCGTGCCTCCATCGGTTTTCCTCTGTTTACACCTGCACCATAAAGGATCCACAGGTCCTGTTTTTTCCCAGTATATTTTGGACATACTGAATTAACCTACGATGACTCCATTAACATCATTATGTCTCTGTGTGGCTCTGCTGTTTGCTGATTTGGCGTCTTCAGGTGAGTTCTTTACTTTCTGTTTCCAAAAAAGTTGATTCTCTTCATCTGGACGGAGTATTTTCAGTTTCTGCACTTTGTCTTTAGACTTCATGAACAAGGCCCTGAAACATTGCTCTCATTTGCTGTAAAACTGCTGAATTTCCTTGAGACCAGCCTGTGCATCCTGTCCTTCTACTGGATAATGATGGTATAACTGATAGTGTTGTTTCTCATAAGGATAGATTAAGAGGAATCCTGAGCTACGAGGCAGGGGTGCAGTCGTAAACCAAAAACCCCTCTTCACCCTTTTTACCCTGGCCGCAATGGAGGTTACACGAGGTGAAGGAACTGTTTGCAGGAGACTTTGGCTACGTCCACACTAGCCCGGATAGATTTGGAAACGGTGTTTTCGTCTGAAACCACTCCGCGTCCACACTAGCGCTTTCAGTCGTTTTCACAGAGTTGCGTGTCCACATTTCCAGTTCTGCACATGTGTGAAACGCAAGACGTTTCGACCTGCCTCGTTTTTGTCCGCCGTTTATTTACTTTTATTTACTTTACACCTATCAATGAGGTGGAGTTGCAAAAGCGAGTGAGAATTAAAGAATTTGAAGAAAAGCTATCTGGAGCATGTACAGACTGATATTAATCTTTTTTTAGGGCTGTCACAAAGCAAACAAAACAATGCTGTATAATGCACTCGGCTCTCTTTTTTTTTAACTGGTCACATGACTGCATCACATGACTAAAATGCGTCATCGTTTTCAAAAGTCTCCGTTTTCACTTCGACTTAAACGCATCGTCTTCAAATGTATGCGTTTTCAAAATGCTGCGTTTTCCATCAGCTAAAACGGCGTCTCAGTGTGGACGGGAGGTTAAAAGGGAGAGAAAACGATTCGTTTTCAAACGAAAACGCATTAGTGTGGACGTAGCCTTTATGAGGAGTAGATCAGAGAATCTGATGGATTAATAGTTATGTGGGTGTGCCTTCGGTTGTTTACTCCGCTGAAATCAAACTCAGGTTTTCTTCCCCAACATTTGATTCTGTTCATCTGGACATTTTCAGTGGGAGAAACATTGGACTCATGGACTGATTCTTATATAGCGCTTTTCTCCCAGAGTACTCAAAGCGCTCTGTACAACATCCCACATTCACCCAATCACACCCACAAGCCCTGTCTCTATACTTGGTGCTTTCTAACGATTTCACACACATTCAGCCACCCCTCATCCAAGTGACTTCTTCAGTCTCAGCTCACTGCAGGTTTCCCCAAACTTATAAACAGTACATTTGCATAATGACTGAAACCAGCCCACTGAAGGAACAATGGGCTGGGGGGTCAGTTCCTTGATTATTAATATGCAAATTCTCATGACGCTGGCTGAGGTGGTAGAGCAGGTCAGAAATTAACTGGAAGGTTAGTGGTTCGATCCCAGCCTCCTCCACTCTGCATGCCAAATATCCTTGGGCAAGATCCAAACTCCATGTTGCTCTCCTATACATCACGGGAGTATGAATGTTATGATGATTGAGCATGAAACTCTTGGTTGGTTTGTGCAGGTGTGAACACAGTAATCACACTCAGGTGTGGACCACAACAACCAGTCTCACTGCAGTTTGTTTATGGTGTGAACGTGATCCAAACTCGCTGCCAGGGGCTCGTTACAAGTTCGGGCTAAAAACGTCCCATAGCCACGTGTGCTTTATAGGCAAGATATCATCTGAATTTCTGGAGTGGGACCACTCCTCCTTCATGCCCTTCTGACCTCAGACTATAAATCCCCCCTTCTCCAATACCTGCTGTTCTCATTTCCATGCCCCCCTTTCCCCCTCTATTCTCCTCCTCCCTTCCTTCATTCACTTCTCGTTAGTAAATGGGAATCTGCCCAACCCGGGAGCCGTTGCCAGTCCCCTTCAAGGCCTTCCCCAAACTGCAGCACCAGTTCATACTTCCTCATCCCTCTTCGCTCATCGTTTCTGAGGATGTGGTCCCAGCTAGTGAATTCTCAATACAGGAAGGAAGTACAAGTGTGCAAAGGTCTGAGTGGTTCAGCAACATGCCCCTGCTGACTGTAGACTCCGCCCACCATGTCCCATCTGATCCTGATGGAGCAGAAACAGTGAAAGTTTCAGTTCATTATCAGGTTGTGATTTTAACGAGGAAGAAACATACAGTAATCAAATGACATCATCTTAGAAACTGCAGCACAGCAACAAACAGGAGCACTGTGAGGTGAAACATGATGTTCAACTTAATATAATCTGATCGGAATTTAGAGAGATTCTGTGTGAAGGAACAATCATGATAGCAGCAGCAAGCCAGCTTTATTTATGAAGGTCTTTAACCTCTGACAGAAGTGCTGAATATAAAAATACTCAGTGTTTTGAGCCATGTGCAGCTTGCTATTCAACAAGGGCGTAGATTTGGCATGGACGGAAGGGACATGTCCACACCAATAATTTGATTTCTTCGAGCATAGCTGGACTGGCCATCGGGCATACCGGGCATTTGCCCGGTGGGCCGCTGGCGATTTTTTGTTTTTATGGGCCGATGGATTTATTTTTTTTTTTAAGGAAGGGTATATATAATAAAAGGTGTTGGATTGGCCAATTGGTCATGATCGACTCTAGGCTGGACCAATTACAGCCGAGGAGGTCAAACTTTAAAGTTAAGGTGAAAAGGAACGCGATTTGTCCCGTACTACTTCAGCTAGAAAGTTGCTAATTCAATCATGAAACTGATCAATGATCAGCTGATCGGCTTTTCTCTCTGTGCCAGAAAGAGGAAACCAGCGGATGTCGCGCTAAACAACAGCAGCACGTTTAAGCTTGATCAGCTGTTGTTAGAGTTTATTTAATATTAATTTCTAGTATCAGCTGATGTTTGCTGGAGCCACAGCTGTAAAGCTGCTGGTCATGATGTCGGTTTGTATATGTGGTGAGAGGGAAACATGAAGATGAAACCAGGAGATGTCCTTACTGAATCATCAGAGCTGTGATGGAGAAACAGGTTTACCTTTTAGGTGACATGAATGAGTTGAAGGGAAGTTATGAACTGTTTCTGAGAGACAAATAACACCAGGATCCTTTTTTAGGTAGCTGACAGCTGGTAACTGTGCAGGGGCAAATCTAGCAAAGTGTTGCCAGGGGGGCAGGTAGGGCATTAACAGGGAGAGGTGGCACAAAGAAATACTTTCTTATTCTCATTTAAAATGTCTCGCTTTTAAAAAAATAATTATCTGAATCTTTCAACCAACGTTTTCATCTGATGTAAAATGTATAGAAATCCATTATTGTATTCAGTAAATATTAAGTCTAGTTAGTATAAACCCTAGTAAGTTATAGTATTCTTTACTTTGGGAAGGAACCATCTGTGCAGTCTGCAATTCTGTTGAAGAAAGATGTTGAATCTATTTAATTACTGGAGAAAAATAATAGATTTATGTGCATTTGTTTTATATGTGCATTAAATTTAAATCGATTTTGTTAGTTAAGCATCTTGAGGCAGAGGGTAGGGGAGTGGTTCCCTACTTTTTTCTTTTCTTTTTTTGCTGGGAGTTGGCAACCCTTTTAGTTATAGGTATATGTAATTATAAATTAGGTGTTACTGTTCAGAATACCAGAATAGGGAAGGTGCTGTAGGTTTAAGCTTATTATAAAGGCTTTAAAGGATTTATGACTTTTCCTATAATACCATGGTGGGCCGGTCACTAGTCAAAATGCCGATATTTTGTCCCAGTCCAGCCCTGCTGAATTTGAACTTATTTTTATTTTTGTATGATACCTGATTTATATTGAATATGGCTGAAGGAAACTAAAGTCTAAAATACTCATTTGTTTAATTGTAATTTAGCATTATATAACTCACACATAAAACTATCAATTGTAATTTTAAATGGTTTAAAAGCAGGTAGAGTAGCATATGTAGGCAAGTATATTTCTCCTTTTGTTGTGAAGAAGCAAAGACAAAAAGGGGAAAAAAACTGAATCATTCGTCCCCACCAATGCCAAAACGAAATCTACGCCCTTGCTATTCAAATACACTTTTATATACTTTATTTTATGTAACATTCAACAGTGAACTTTAAATTTTCTTTCTCATCCCCCTCCTCTCTGCTCCTCGTCTCTCTGTGTGTCTGACCTGAACCACTGCTCTCACTGTCTTTGGAATATCTGCAGGAGATTCAGCTCCCACATACCAACAGGACCCTAATATTGATTTATAATATTTCACCTTAGTCTTGCTCAGTTTTTTTTCCATTCTCTGCGCTCTACAGTGTTTATATGGCTGCTGTCTAAATCACAGATCCATAACTCTAATTTCAAAGGACATAAACACTGATTACATACAAACAGGAGTCAAACATGATAAACTGCATCAAAGGTTTTGGTGACTTTGTCCCAAAATAAAGTCCAAGAAGGTTTTTCTTTCTGTCCTCTTTGTCAGCAGATCTCACTGGTCTCTGATCCTCTCTCTGATTGGCTGCTGTAGAAGTGAACAATTGCACTTTAACCTCTCTGCTCCGTGTTGTTTCACTCTCAGAACAGAAAACCGTCACAGCTAATTCTGGACAGAAGAAGGTCACTCTGACATGTGGAGCTCTAAACAAAAACATCATAGTTGTAGAGTGGAGCAGAGCTGACCTGGGAGATAAATATGTGCTTGTTTACCGGGACGGGCACTTTCTTCCAGACGACCAGCATCCATCTTTTAAGAACCGGGTGGATCTGCAGGACAGACAGATGAAGGATGGAGACGTGTCTTTGATTCTGAAGGATGTGAACACTGCTGATAGTGGAACATATGAGTGTCGTGTTCAGAGAGATGGAGAGGACAGGAAGCTCATCAGCATCATCTATCTGAGAGTTGATCCTCCAGGTGAGCAGAGTTCAGTGTGTGTGATCAGAGGTGAAGCTGCTCCCTGTCGTTGGATTCTGTGCTGTTCTTCACTCATTACCTACATGAATGCTGACATCTCTCCTGTTTCCCTCCTGCAGTTCAGCCAGAACACACAAAGGATGAAGGGAAGGAGGATATCGCTGGTCGACTTAAAATCAGTCTGTCATTTATTGGTGGGATTGTTTCAGATTTTATTTTATATTCAGTGAAGGTGAAGCTGCTTCCTGATTGTTAGACTTTACCTGATTGCTGACACATCTCCTGTTTCTCCTGCAGGTAACACAAAGGATGGATCTAAAGGACTGATGAATTATGTGTATGGTTCTGGTGTGTTTCTTCTTCTTCTTCTTTTTCTTGTTGTCACTGCTGCTCCTGTTTGTCGTTGGATTTTCATCTTCAGAAAATTGAGTCGGGGTCTCCAGATAAAACTCACCAAATAAAAATCCAATAATCAGGATCAAATAATAATCCTAAACTAGAGCTCAGGAGGTTAAACTGAGTCAGACCAACTGTGTTGATGAAGAGATGAACTTTAATCCTGCAGAACTTCAGTCACAACGCAGGTTTTCAACAGGATGAAACCAAAGAGTTTTGTGTGAGTTTTATAAATGTGGGATGTTAAATGATACAAAATATGTTTAAATACTGAATAAACTCAAATAAAAGATTTTGACAGATGTATATAAACTTGGTTAAAATGATTTTATATAAAGTTGGACTGTAGGAGAGAAGCTGCTGCTGTCTGAGCCATAATCTGACTGTTTTATTTTAAACAAAGACGTGATTTCTAATAAAGAGATCTGTTATTCAGGGTTCACTTTCTGTGTGGTCTACAGTGCTGTGAAACAGCACGTGTCTCCTAAACTGAATAACTGGTTGTGCGAGCAACAATCAGTCTTTTTGATAACCTGCACTGATCGATGCTGATCTTCGGAGGCCTGTTTCACTACACTTTCCTGAGCATGAACACCACTGTGCCACGTGTTCTCCATGTGTGGATAACGACTCTCATCATACTTCACTGGAGTCCCAGAGCCTCCGAAATGAATCTGTGACCTTCCCAGTCTGATAGATGTCAGTGACTTTGTTTCTCAGCTCTTCTGTAGATCGTGGCTTGTCGGACACGTTCTACTTCAGTGACTCTTGATTCAGCAAGTCTGTCAGCTTCATGTCTATTTTAACTGTTAAAGACAAAATGCCAAAATATAATATCCAAAATTAATGTTTGATGTTATGAGATAATAAAGTGTGACAAATATGGAAGTAAGAAATCAGTGGGGAGGCTGATACTTAATATGAAACAGCTCATCTCATAAAGTCACCAGCAGAGGGCGATGAGGAGCTGACCTCCTGGTTAAAAGGTCAAGCTGATGCAAGCTCATCCATGCAATGCTTTCCCATCTCTTCAAATACAAAGTAACTTCTCACTAATGTGTAACAACTGTCCATGACTGATAGTCAAATAAGTGTTTTCCTGTCAAAATATGCTTTTACAGCATTGACAGTGTGTTTACACGAGGTTCCTATGAGTAAATTCCTTTTTATGCCTTAATAATTCATGGGTCGGGTACTAGGAATGTGTTAAAAATAGGTTTAAGAGATAAAAAATTTAATCTGGAGAAATATTGTTCACTTTAAAATGAAAAGTTTGAGTGCTTGGAGGCAACAAAGATAGAAAATAAGGCTGGCTCAAGACTTAAATCAGAGTTCAGTGTTATTATTGATGTATTTTAGAATGGCTTTATCACATGAATCTTCATGAATTCAGTGATCCAACAGTGTTTGCACAAAAAGTGGAAAGACCTCATCAGAGGAAGAGGGCGGGCTTCACTTGGTGTCAGTGACAGAAATTAAACTCATTATATCGACACAGCTGAGAGTCTGAAACATGAAATTTTAACATGTTCGTCGTTTCAGTCATGTGTAGCTGTCTTTAAACTTTTGTGCTGTACATAGTGACCGTTACTGTCTGAGCTGTTTGTGGTATAAACAAGAAACTCAAGAAGCTTTTTTTCTTTTTCTTGGGGAAAAGGAAAAAAAGTTGCTTATCTTAAAAAGAGGAAGTTAAACGTCGGAGTCGTCCATAAACAGGCCATGAATCTAAAGCTGTCTAATTAAATGTGATCTGTTTTAAAATACGATTAATAAATATATTGAGTGAACTCACTCCAGTGTTTTCTCTTTAATTTACTTTAATCATATTTATGTGACACCAACTATTTAAATTCTGTCTGTCTGATTGTAACTGAACCTGAACGTCTGACCAATCTGTGACCTGTGGAGACACGAGCCTCGAACCGTTCATAAGTGTTTGGAAAATCATAGTTTTGTAATTTTTGTAGGGCTTTAATAAAAGTCTTGCATTATATTATTAAGATCATGTGATTTAAAATAGTCCAGCTGCTCACATCTGCTCCTTTATTCTTCTTTTCACGATGGCCGCGTCATCAGACTCTTACACGTCCTCGTAATGATCTTTAACCGTCATTAAAAAGAGGAAGGAGCTCATTACATTACCTTGAGAAGTTCGTTTTCACCTACATACCAGCTGGATTAACCCTTTATTTTTAAACATAAAAATGCTGATGAAGCCTTTAAAATAAATATTGTTTATGATCTGATGAAAACATCAACATTATAACAACAGTAATGGCTTCAAGGCCCACAGGCACATTCATACCTGTGGGCCTCAGTCTGACTCTGACACCGAGCTATGATTCTTTGGTGCATTCAGATACATTTTTATATAATTTATGTTTTATTCAACGCTGAGCTGTTACTTTGGGTTTTTTGTAAAAGAAACAAACTAAATGGTATAGATGCTAGTCTGCCTCTGTATCTGCCTGCTTGCATGGTGTGCCCATTATTCGGCTCACTTCTGGTTCCCTCTCTATATACGGCCCCCGCCACTACACGCTGTTCTTCTTGTCTTCGTGTCCCTCCCTTAATTCATTCACTTCTCATATGTACACGAGGATCTGCCCGGCCGGGAGCAGCCACCCCCTGAGGCCTTCCCCACACTGCAGCCTCAGTTCACGCTGAAGTCATCATCGAGTAGAAATGCTGTCAAACCTAAAACGAGGGCGTGGTCTCAGCAGGCTGAGCAGGTTTTCTTTGTGTTGTGTTTCCAGCAGATTTAAAGACTCAGACTTGAATGTAGGACGACGATATTTGATATTTTTTCTAAATTGCCGAATGAACACATGAACACTCCTGTTGTAAAGACACTCAGTTTGTGCTTCATTCAGTGGGTTTCTAAGCTGCCGTTTTAAAAGTACTGCTCAAGAATCTAATTCACACTGAAAACAGTGTCTCGCGCCTCGGCAGTGACGTCACTGTGATGCGGCGTAAACGCCTCAAAAGCACACTGATTAGTGGGTGCATGTTAATTAGTTCTGTTTATACCTGCACCATAAAGGATCCACGGGTCGTGTTTTTCCGGTATATTTTAGACGTATACCGAGTTAAACTAGAATGACTCTGTTAACATCAGCGTGTCTCTGCGTGGCTCTGCTGTTCGTCTGTGTCGTGGATTTGGCTTCCTCAGGTGAGCGCTCCTTCAGGTACTGCTTCCTTTTTCTTCATGAACATCGCTCTCCTTTACTGTCAAACTGTCAAATCCCCCCCCCGAGACCCCGCCTGTGCATTATGTCCTGGTAGTGGACAAAAACGGTTAGGCCGAAATATACTGTTTTGTTTTTAGAAGGATATATTTATTTTAAAAAGAGTGTACGCAGCTTGTGTAAGCTGCTTCAGGACACCTGAGCTACGAGGCAGGGGTTCGGTCTGGTAAACAAGAAGCCCCTCTGCCCTCCTTTCCTGTCACTTTATCCAGACCACCATAAATGACGTCACAAGCTAAAGGAAAGGTGTGCAGGAGAACTTGCACAGTAATGATGAAGGAACTGACCTCACAGCCATTGTGCCAGTCATTGTGCCTTCACTGGGCTGGTTTCAGTCATTATGCAAACGTACTGTTTATAAGATTGAAACCTGCAGTGAGCTGAGACTGAAGGAGTCACCTGGATGAGTGACCAAACGTTTCTCCCACTGAAAACGCTACATCCACGTGAACCGAATCAACTTTTGGGATGTGCAGGAGACTTTGAGGAGATGGTAAATGGCCTGTATTTGTAAAGCGCTTTTCTAGTCCCTAAGGACCCCAAAGCGCTTTACACATTCAGTCATCCACCCATTCACACACTGATTGCAGCTACATTGTAGCCACAGCCACCCTGGGGCGCACTGACAGAGGCGAGGCTGCCGGACACTGGCGCCACCGGGCCCTCTGACCTCCACCAGTAGGCAACGGGTGAAGTGTCTTGCCCAAGGACACAACGACCGAGACTGTCTAAGCCGGGCCTCGAACCGGCAACCTTCCGATTACAAGGCAAACTCCCAACTCTTGAGCCACGATCAGAGAAACTGACAGATTTGTAAATCATGTGGGTGTGGCTTGGGGTGTTCAGGCTTGTTTTCCTGTTTGCTTCGGTTGGTTTGTGCAGGTGTGAACACAGTAATCACACTCATGTGTGGACAACGACACCGAGACCGACTCCTTCAGAGGGTCTCGTTATGGTGTGAACGTGATCCCAACCAGCTGCCAGCGGCGCGTTACAGGTTTGGGTTAAAAACGTCCCGTGGCCACGTGTGCTTTATTTTTTCCAATACAGGGAGGAAGTACAGATGTGCAAAGGTCTGTGTGGGTCAGCAACCAGCCCTGAAACCACTCTGTTTCCTCACACAGCACACTACACCTGTAGTGTGCTCACCGTCTGTGAGTCTGACCAATGAGCGGGCTGAGCGTTCCCACGTGGTTTGTAGCGACGCCTTTTCTCTGTATGTAAACGAATCAAACCAGTTTACAAACTCAACAGCTGACATGCTGACTGTAGACTCCGCCCACCGTGTCCCACCTGATCCCGCTGGAGCAGAAACCGTGAAAGTTTCATTATAAGGTTGCGATTTTAAGGAGCAGGCTGAAAATTCAGCTCCCACACACTGACGGGACATTAAAGTAAAGGTCGTGATTTTACAGCTATGAAATGACACCATCGTAAAAACTGCAGCACAGCAACAAACAGGAGGAATGTGATGTTCAATCATCATGAACTTTATTTATGAGGGACTTTAACCTCTGAGAGAAGTGCTGAACACAGGATCAAATACGTCAGAATAAAATATAAATAAATAAAAGAAACACTTCAATTAAAATAATAACACACAATTAAAACTTTGTCTTCTCTGCTAAAGGACATAATAAACCTCGAAGCTCCTTTTTTACTATTTAGAGAATTCAGACAGTTCTGATCATGGCTGGAGAGACTTAAAGGTCACCTCACTCAGGTAGGCAAACTCACCAAGTACAGATGTGTGTGTCCAAACAGGATCAACAAACTGAAAGCAAAATAAGCTTTTGGATATTTTTGGCTTCCATTTAAACATTTTTGGGACAAATGATAAAATTTCAAATATAAAAATCCTGCTGAAGTAAATACTGTTTGTGATCTGATGGAAACATCCACATTACAACAACAATGATGGCTTCAAGCTGACATTCAGGCCTGTGAGACACAGTTAGACTGTCAGACACTGAGCCGTGACTCCATTCAAATGCACTTTTATATACTATATTTTATTTAATATTCAACACTGAACTATAAATTGTATTTTTAGTTAAACATTTTATTCAGTATTTTTATAAAAGTGTATTTTTTTAAACATTTAATACAACCTGTGAGAACACAGGCCTGTTTGTTTGTCCTCCACAGTGGAAAAAAGGCTGAAAATAATCATTTTAGCAGAACCTCATTTTATAAATTCTGCACTCAGCTTTCTAATGTCTTTGAAATTCAGCACAGCTTGTTTTTCCAGTTTTTCCTTGTTTCTTCTTTCCCGACACGCTCACTTTTAAATCCGTCTCCTCGTTGCTCTCTGTGTGTCTGACCTGAACCACTGCTCTCGCTGTCTTTGGAGTATCTGCAGGATATATAATATCTGACCTTAGTCTTGCTCTGTATTTCTCCCTTCTCCACACCTTCACTATCTATATGCTTGCTGTGTTATTCAGCAGGGAGATCCACAACTCGCTCAGTACTTCCATAAGATACAAGGACATAAACACTGATTACATACAAACAGGAGTCAAACCTGATAAACTCAGAGGTTTGGTGACTTTGTCCCAAAATAAAGTCCAAGAAGGTTTTTTTTTCTGTCCTCTGTGACAGCAGATCTCACTGGTCTCTGATCCTCACTCTGATTGGCTCCTGTAGAAGTGAACAGTTGTACTTTGACCTTTAACCTCTCTGCTCTGTGTTGTTTCCTCTTTCAGAGCAGAAAATCATCACAGCTGAGTCTGGACAGAACGTCACTCTGACATGTCGAGCTCCACAAGGCAAACCCATCAGAGCTGTGAAGTGGAGCAGAGCTGACCTGGGAGATAAATATGTGCTTTTGTACCGAGATGAGCTGTTTGATCAAACAAGCCAGCATCCATCTTTTAAGAACCGGGTGGATCTGCAGGACAGACAGATGAAGGATGGAGACGTGTCTTTGATTCTGAAGGATGTGACGATTAATGATGCTGGAACATACGAGTGTCGTGTCATTGTGGGAGAATCAGCATCATGGGAGATCATGGGAACCGTCAACATGAGTGTTCTTCCTCCAGGTGAGCAGAGTTCACTATGTGTGATCAGAGGTGAAGCTGCTTCCTGACGTTGGATTAGATTCTCTTCTATTCTTCACTCATCATGAATGCTGACACCCTCCTGTTTCTCTCCTGCAGGTCACCAGGGAGACACGGAGGATGGAGGGATAAAGGATATCCCTGTTGGACTTAAAATCGGTCTGTCATTTATTGGTGGGATTGTTTCAGGTTTTCTTTTGTGTTGTTTTGGGATCTTTCTTTGCATTTACTGCAATAATGATGCTGAGATTCAGAGTCAGGAGCTATAAGTCTCCTGACGACCATCACAAGGTTTAAAAAACCCTAAAATGAAAACACAGTTTAAAAACTGATGTTTGTTGAAAACGCCTACAGAAACACATTAAACACGTTAAATATTTTTCAATAACAACGATGGTTTAAAAACCCTTAAAAATATTCATATTAAGAAGGTAAAAAAAATCAATGGATTTATTAAACATATTAAAGCCAGTAGACAAAAATTCTGAGGAGGAGAGCTGAGAGGCACTGCCTTATTAAAAAAAAGACCTCATACTTACTATGTCATTTGATCGAGATTTAACCTACTAGTTAAGCTACTGCTTAATTTATACGTCTGCTGTTTATCTCTTTATATTGATCAAATTGTGTTTAAGTCAAAAACTGTCACCAGAAGAACACATAGCCACATATGCATAGGAGGAAAAAGGGCAATTCCTCACGTCTCAGAACAAGCACCGACATGTTTTTGTTCTTTTATTATTATTATTATTGTACTTGTTTCTTTTCTAATGTTTCCCTCAGTCATGTGCAGTTGACCAATAGGAGCACAGAGCAGTGATTGTCTCAGTTTTTCTGCAGAGTGCAGCTGTTACATGAGACCTGCAGACTGAGAATATTCTGCTTCCTGTGATTGTTGTGCACCAACATGCTGTATATAAATGTAGTGCTGGGAAACAGTGAACACCTCCTGAACTGAGTAACTGGTTGTGCCAGTTTGTTGGCAGCTGTCACGCTGATCTTTGAAGAACCGAGTTCAGTCACTCAAGCATCGACGGCTTATTTCACTACACTTTCCTAACCACGAAGCTTCACCACTGTTCCACGTTTTCTCCATGTGTGGATAACGACTCTCACCGTGCTTCACTGGAGAGTCACACTTCTTTACATCACGTTACATGAAACAGCTCAACTCATAAAGTAACCAGCAGGGGGCGATGAGGAGCTGATCCAATGCTTTCCCATCTCTTTAAATACAAAGTAGCTTCTTACTCATGTGTAACAGCTGTTCATGGCTGATAGTCAACTGTGTGCTGCTCCATCCAAATATGCTTCAACAGTGTGTTTACAGGAGGTACTGCATGGGGGACTCATCAGTTTTAACTAGATCATCAACAGCGACTGAAATGAAGCTCCACAACATGAAATTGTTCACTGATGAGACTTCAGTGAACAGCAGATGAATCAACTGAAGGCTCAGATGCATCTCTCAGGTCCTGTTTATATGCAGATAGTTGTTTTTGTAGGCCTGAAACTTCTTCGTTCCTCTTTCACTTGTCCAGTTTAATCAGATTTTTAAGGACCCACTGCACACTGTACTGAGATGCTCCAAGTTTTAAGATATCTGTTAAAGAATCAGATTGTCGGTGCAATTCTATTATTCTGTCTGTCAAACTGTCTTATCTTTGGCAGGTTCCCTAAATCTAACTAAAGAAATGGAAGCAAATGTGTTGTTGGGACAGGTTGCTTGTAATAAAGTCTCTGAAGTTACAGTTTAACGGTTCTTTGCTTATTTGAAAAATTGTTTAGAAACAAAACAGGTTCATCAATTTGAATTTTTATACCTGAATGATTCATGGATCAGGTGCAAGGACTGTTAAAAATGTGCGGGAAGGAGCCAAAGTCCAGAGACAAACCTTCATCCTGGAGAACTGTTGCTCAAGATCACTTTTTAAAGAATGTGCAACTGATTGGAGGCAAAATAGGGAGAAAATAGTGTCGGTGTGCTCATAATTATATATTAGAATAGCTTCATCACATGAATCTTAATGAAGTTAGTGATCGGCCACTGTTTGTATGAATGGAGGAAGAATACGTGCTCAGAGGAAGAGGGCGGGCTTTACTTGGTGTCAGTGACAGAAATGAAAAAAAGCTCAAATGAGTGAGAAGGACGATGAAGGAAACATCTGTGCTGTGTCTGCTCTGTAAGTAGAATCTCTGTGTTTGTTTGAATTCTTGTACTTTGACTGTCTGCTCTCCTGATAACTGATGATGGAGGAGAAGACATGAAAAACAAATCAGGCTGAGTTCAAGTACAAGAACAGTAAAACCAATAGAAAAAAAACTATAAAATAGATTCAGATAAACAGAATAACATACTATGCAAAATAGAAAGAATACTAGACGATAGAATAAGTACTATACAAATACTTTGTTACATTGGGAAAATTGCTCTTGGTGTCATACATATGTGTGAGTTTGAAACATGAAATGTGTAGCTGTCTTTAAAGCTTTGTGCTGCACATAGTGACCGTTACTCTCTGAGCTGTTTGTGGTTTAAACAGAAACTACAGGAACTCCATTTTTCTGTGTCTGGGGGAAGAAAGTTGCAGCTGTTTCATCAGAAAGCTGCTAAAAAAAAGAGGAAGTAAAATGTCTAAAACCTCCATAAACAGGCCATGAATCTAAAGCTGTTTAACGCTTTAAAGCCGGTCGGAGCGCGCACGCGAACTCACTCCAGTGTTTTGTTTTGTTTTGACTTTTTTATCATATTTATGTGGCACCAACATTTCCATCTGTCAGATTGTGAACGTTTACTCTGCTTTTCTAGTATTTCTACTCACTGACACCTTAATGTTACGTTCAGCTGAGCTTGAACCTGAACGTCTGACTAATCGGTGGCCTGTGGAGCCACGAGCCTCGGACCATCATCAGCAGCAGGTTTGTAGTTTTCAGTTACATGAGCGCAGTGATGGCGGCCATGTTTGAGGAATAACTTCTTCTGAGTTTATGTAACCAGACACAGGTTCATACACATGATTCAGCTTTAAACGACTAAAACTAATTTTGTTGTTTTTGTAGCTTTTTAACAAAAGTATTTGATTACGTTTTTAAGCTCATGTGATTAAAAATAGTTCAGCTGCTGTTTGTTTGAATCTGGAATAACAATTAACTTTTCTTTCAGACATTTCCAAATGTCAGGCCTTGCAGCGCAGTTTGAAATGTGAAAATCTTTCATTCTGTGTATTTGCTGCACCCACTTGAATCAAAGAGCAACCCCACTCATTCGGCTCACTTGTGGTTCCCTGTCTCTATATATGAACACCTCACCCTGATGTGAATAAATCAAAATGCTGCCTCACAGCACAGACCTGTGACAAGAACCAGAACATTTTTCTCCGAAACGCGCCAACGAGTGACGCGCAGTGACGTCATGGATTGCGGCGTTAAACAGAAAGTAGATTGATGAGTGTCAGTTTTTCGCCGTTTGTAGCTACTTGCGCTGCAGAGGATCAAACAGGTCGTGTTTCCCCGGTATGTTTTGGAGGTACCGAATAAAACTACAATGTTAACATCAGCCTGTCTCTGCTTAACTCTGCTGTTTGTCTGTGTCGTGGATTTGGCCTCGTCAGGTGAGCTCTCCTTCAGGTACTACTTTGTTTCAACTTCACGAACAAGGCTCTGAAACATTACGCTGCCTCTTAATGTAAAAATGTTGAATCTCCCCTAGACTGTGCCTTATGTCCATGTAGTGACCGAAAAATGCTTGTTAATTATCAGAAGGATGGATTAAATCTAATAAATTTTTTTAAAAAAAGTATACGCAGGTTGTGTAAGCTTTCTCAGGACACCTGAGCTACGGGGTGCGGTCAGGTAAACGAAAAGCCCCTGTCCCCTCCGTTCCCAATAACTTTACCCTGACTGCTAACGGCACTAAGGCAAGGTGTTTTTACTCTTTACTGACATCAAAGTCTTCTTTTCCTGTTTGGTTCGTGCAGGTGTGAACACAGTAATCACACTCAGGTGCAGCAACAACCCCACCGAGACCCTCAGGAGGAGGAGGTCTCAGTGCGGTTCGTTTATGGTGTGAACGTGATCCCAAACACCTGCACGGGCGCGTTACAGGTTTGAGTTAAAAACGTCCCGTTGCTATGTGTGCTTTATACTCTCAATACAAGGAGGAAGTACAGATATGCAAAGGTTACGTGAGGGTCAGCAACCAGCCCTGAAACGACTCTGTTTTCACTCACAGCACACTCACCTTCTGTGACATCTGACCAATGAGCGGTCTCAGCGTTCTCACGTGGTTTGTAGTGACGTATTATCTCTGTGCGAAAACAAATCAAACCAGTTTACAAACTCAACAGTTGACCTGCTGACTGTAGACTCCGCCCACCGTGTCCCACCTGATCCCGATGGAGCAGAAACGGTGAAAGTTTCCCTTAAAGAGGAAGAAATGTACAGCTCTGAAATGACATCATCATAAGAACTGCAGCACAGCAACACACAGGAGCAATGTGAGGTGAAATATGATGTTCAGTCATCTTCATATATTCTGATCTTCATTCAGAGGGATTCTGTGTGCAGAATCAATCATGTCAGAGATCTTTAACCTCTGATAGAAGTGCTGAGCATCCGAATAAAACATAAATAAATAAATAAATAAAACAAATTGAATAAAAAATAATAACACAAAATAACCACCTCCACAGGAGGAACTTCTCTCTGCCCTACAGCAGACACTCAGTCTTCAGCTCCCAGCCTGTCAAACTAGGCTGACTAAGAGTCGGCTCTCACATGCTGCTCTATTTGAGTGAGATTTGATCTTATTGAGATGTATAAGGAAATTAAAATGGGTATAATTTTAGCCAGGTTCTTATTTGATAAATTATCAATCAATCAATCAATCCTTTATTTATATAGCACATTTAAAGACCAAAGTGCTTCTCAATAGTAAAATTATTCACTCAGCTTTGCAGAGTTTTGGTGACTTTGTCCCAAAATAAAGTCCAAGAAGGTTTTTTTTTTCTGTCTTCTGTGTCAGCAGAGCTCTCTGGTCTTTGATCCTCTCTCTGATTGGCTGCTGTAGAAGTCAAGAGTTGTACTTTGACCTTTAACCTCTCTGCTCTGTTTTGTTTCCTCTTTCAGACCAGAAAAACATCACAGCTGAGTCGGGACAGGATGTAGTTCTACCATGTCGAGTACCATCAAACAAAACCATCAGAGCTGTGAAGTGGAGCAGAGCTGACATGGGAGATAAATATGTGCTTTTGTACCGGGATGATCAGCTGGATCAAGACAACCAGCATCCATCTTTTAAGAACCGGGTGGATCTGCAAGACAGACAGATGAAGGATGGAGACGCGTCTTTGATTCTGAAGAATGTGACGATTGATGATGGTGGATCATACAATTGTAATATCTTCAACGGAGAGACAAGATCATGGGAGAGCATCAACACCGTCAGCCTGACTGTTTCAGGTGAGTGAGTAGAGTTGAGTGTGTGTGTGATCAGAGGTGAAGCTGCTTCCTGCTTGTTGATGTTTGTTTCTAAAGATGTTGTTGATGAGACTTTGTAGAAAGCAGCTGGTCTGAGTGATGTGATCAGAGTGCAGTAGATAATGTCTGACAGCAGTTTGAAGAGGAAATGGATTCTGTTCTGTTCTTCACTCATCACCTACCTGACAGCTGACACCTCACACCTGTTTCTCACCTGCAGGTCACACGGGAGGAGACAAACAGGATGGACCTGTTGGACTGATTGTTGGACTGATTGCTGGCCTGTCAGTTTCTGCTGTTCTTCTTGTTGCTGTTGTTGGATTTTTGATCTACAGAAAACATAAACAACAACAGAGTCAGGATTCACACCAGCCTCCTGTTGAATTTAAGCCTGTTTGAAACATCTCAGAGTTTGTTTTTATACAGCTGAACTCCTGCTGATCCAGACTCTCAGTACTGTTATTGTTACATGTGGAACATTCAGGACTTCATAATTCAAACAAAGAAAAGTTACATATCTGAGAATAAGATCAGTGATATTCAACAACAAAAACCATTTTATGTGACAAACATCTTCTTTGTCTCTGATGTCGACAGAAATAAGTTTGTTCACAGTGATGAATTCAGCGTCGTCTCTGTCACAATATCAGAATCAGTGAGTTTGTGTCATCTTCAGGTTCAGCTGTTTGTGAGGTCAGACTCAGACTGATCCTCGTGTTTAGATGTTACACAATAATTACAGACACTGACTGACAACACAAACACAACACAAAGTGCTCAGGCTCCATTTATCAGCTAGAACTGAACGACTGAATAATCTGATATTATTATGAAACCAAAGAGAAATGTGTTACATGGAGCTGCAGAGTCACATGTTTCCTCTGATCTATGAAGCCTTAACTTGTTCCTCCATGAAGGAGACTCTTCAGTTTAAACATGTCAAGATTATTTATTATTGATTTTTAAATGAGCTTGTTTATCGATAAAGTTTTACACGTGTTGCTCTTGAATGTTTGTCTTTGCTTCCTGTGGCTGTAAATGTTTTTCTGACCTGCTGTTTGAGTGTGAGCAGATTTGATCTCACCTTGAGTGTAACAATGTGAATATTTGTACATTTAACCTGATATTATTACATCCTGTGATCTGTGGAAGCTCAGTAGCCCCTCTCAGAGATAGGAGATAAATAACAGAGCTGAAACCCTGGCAGTTCATGTAAACATGTTACAGACTGCAGTTTTGTGTATTAACTTCTTTGTGCCTACCATGTGAAACAAGCATGTTAAATAAGAACATTGTTAAATTATTGGAATGTTAAAGAGTTACAAGCTGAAGCTGTTCTTTTGTACTGTGAAGTGATAAACCAGATGTATTTCATGACAGACTTTCTGCTTTAGTGCTACTAAAACATGCTGTTCTCCTGTAAAGTGCAAGAACAGATTCTGTTCATATCCACAGCATAAACATAATCTCTGAAAGATCGGCGGGTCTGTCTGTCAGTCACAGATGGACAGTTTGATCATTTTAAACACACTCAAATAACATATTCATGAAAAAATAGCTTTTTAAAGAGTCCTCCTCCTGCTGTATATTTCAGTGTTGGCTTATTTTGCATGCTGAAGGTTGCTAATTCTTTTGCAGCTTCCAATTGTAATCCAACCCGTGGATTCAGTATAGTGTGTGTTACATTATTAGGATCAATGATTTTGTTTTAGCTGCCAAGTTCACGTTCATGTCAGTGTCGAAATTTATTTTCTTTGCATTTGTTGTACTTTGTTAGATTATAATATTATTTTATGCCATGTTATACCCCTAATTAAAGATTGTGAATTATTATGTAGTTTTAGTTTGCATTATTCTCCTGAATTAGAAGAAGCTGATAACTATTACATTAGTTAAACTGATTTGCATTACATTAAACTGCTGACTTGTTGTGAATGAATGATATTGTTTTATGATGCATTATACTGCTGAGTTATAAGAAATCTAATTTGTCTGAGTAGAAGAGAACAGAGTGTGCTGGAGTTTTCTGCCCCATCTCAGCAGGAGCAGATAAACAGGGAGCCAAGGTCGTAGCTCAGGCGCTGTGTGAGAGAAAGCATGTGAATGTTTAGGCTTTGTATGATAAGGTGGAGGCACCAGAGGCTATAAAAGTTTGAGCAATGCTCCACCATTTTGAGATTTTGAGGCTGTCTGCATCAGTGTCCATCTCCCACGCGTGTGATCATTAAAATCATCGTTTGACTCAACCCGGCCGGACCAGTGTTGTTATTGTGGTTTTTTCTCTTGTCTCCATCCCCAATATTTTGAACCTTAACAACTTCTAGAACATCCAGGTTTTTGTAGTTTCAAACAAAGAAAAGTTAGCAAATCTTGACATTAAAAAATTGTACAATTTTCTAAATATTTTGTTATGGCCGATCCGTATTTTTGCATGATCGGGTAAATGCTTTACCAGAAAGGGGCAGTATAGGCACACAGGTGTAGGCAAGAGCCTGTTATTATAATTTACCAAGTACTCAAATCATTTGAGGAGAGCTGCCATTAACAGATGTGGCTGTGACTTTCCTTAACTGCGGGGCCAACTTACTGAGGACATCATCTGATGTGCAGAGTTAGCATTGGATATAAAACTACGTGTGTTTGCCCACCTCTGGCTTAAACAAGTCTCTAGTCGCTATTTCTGCTGGGTTAATAATTATTAGGAGCAGAGTCTTTGACCTACAAGGTCCAGATTTCCTGTACAGGAGTAGCTGGGATCTGATTTATTTATTTAAAAAACAAAAAACAAACTGCGGAAGTATCACTGTTGAGCTGCTTGTGTCCATGGCCAACAGCTCCCTCTAGTGGCCAAATATAAACATGTGTGAGGATGGTGTTCATGTAAAATGTGAATCATAGTGTTCCAGTCAGTCATCAGTGTGTCTCTGCACAGCTGTAATTAAAATGTGTTCAGAGGGCCTCAGTGTCTGAATGGTTCCAGTTCAGCTCCATAACAGCAGCGTCCCTGGTTTGATTCCTGTGTTTCAGCTCATATCTGCCTCTCTCACTGAGGGGGACGTCCACTACATGGACATGGATTTGTTCATCAACCAAACTACAGATCACTGAGAGCAGAGGACATTAGATGATTATATTTTATTATATCTTTTTTTCCCCCTTTGTGAACTGATAAATATCCAATTACACATATAAGGAAATCCAAATGAAAATACTTTATAACAGTGTGTACATTTATTAGTTTTGCCTTTTCATTTACATTCATGGTGGACGAGACAGGTTTTTTAAAAATTTTATATTTTAAAAATATACTTTTACACATGATAGGCTATTACCCACCACATTAAAAACCAATAGAAAGCTGGTGCTCAGAGGAAGAGGGCGGGCTTTACTTGGTGTCAGTGACAGAAATGAAAAAAAGCTCAAATGAGTGAGAAGGACGATGAAGGAAACATCTGTGCTGTGTCTGCTCTGTAAGTAGAATCTCTGTGTTTGTTTGAATTCTTGTACTTTGACTGTCTGCTCTCCTGATAACTCACCGGTTCCCAAACTCTTTTTGCTGGGCCCCCCTTTGTTTTACGGGAAAAATGTTCGACCACCCCCCTCCCGCGCGTGTGCGCGCGCACGCACAAACACCCTCCAACCACACAGCCATATTTTGCTCCATTGCGGTTTATTTCACACCTCAAACATTTAGCCAACAATTAAGCAAATACAAGTAATCTGCAATAAATTACAGGTAGTAATAAAATAAAATACTAACTACTAACACGGGTATTTTTGAAAACGCAGCTGTGTCGTCCACACGTAAACGGCGTTTCGAATCACCGAAAACGGAGATTTTTTTAAAACTCCTTTTTTGCGTTTATGTGTGGACGAGGAATACAGAGTTCCTCAGGCAATGTCAAAGGTATGTGCCTTTTTTCCACGTCAGCTGTGCGCCACATTATTTTTTACATGAGATGAATGGCAGATAGAGACAAAATACTGTTAATCTGACTATCTGCAGGTTTACACGCTTACATATACACGCAGTTACTGTCCCTCCATTTACAAAGGCAGAGGCGTCACGGTGTGTTTTAGATTATTTAACATGTAGTTGTTGTTTTTCCTGTGTAATAATATTCAACATTGCTATCAATACATTTTTCAAAAAAATGCCTCTCTGTGCAAAATAGGTTTAAAAACATAAACAGCTGTGGGATACTGTCTGTGATTTGAACTGAGGGAACAAATCGTGGCAGAATCAGCCTGATGTTATTTGTATCCCGCTGTAGAGCAGGGCGATATGACCAAAAATATTTATCACGATATACATTTGAAAATTTGCGATAACGACTGATGATATAATTGACACTAGACAAAATACTTTACAACTCCACAACTTTATTAGTGCAAAAAAAAAAAAACCATCAATGTATTTGCACTTTAACAAGCAGCTGTTTTTATTTGCATTAAAGTTATATAAAAATGTAACAGTGCAAATTCCTTGCTGACAGTTTAACCAAAAGGCATTTCCAGTGGAAATTGGCCGACATATCCTCAGCATAACCACGTATAATATCCACAAAACTTAGAAAGACCTTATACACACACAACACGGTAATATTATGTTGAAGCACAGTACGTATCACTCTGCGAGGCTCCTGCCTACGACAGCCGTAATGCTCCAACAATCCATCAAGCGGATTCGGTGCGGGTTCGTAGCTTAGCAAAGTTGTACTAAAACATTTGACAGATTTTCGAGCACCGTGTACGACATAAAATCGTTTCGAGGTCAGTAAACACAACCAGAATTCATACATAAGGCACACAGGATTATGAGGGGCACTGTCGATTTTCAGAAAAAATCAAAGGATTGATTTTAAGTGTGCCGTATTTTCCAAAGAACACGGTAATAACGACGGCCCGCTAGCATGCTCTACCAAAAATAGTGCTTAGTTGTTTATCTGACGGACGAAAGCTAAACCAGTTCCACACCACTGAAGTTTTAGCATTTTTACAAACCAATTCTGGGTCATCCGTTTCATTCAACGATTTGCTGTCGCCCTTCTCATTCTCTGTCGCCGCCATGCTTTTTCTGCCATGTGTGTATGAAAACAAAGGCACTGCGCATGCGCGTTTTACCCATGTTCTGTCGCGATATTTCATTTTCTTATCGTTGCCCGACATTATACCGGTATTACCATGAACGGTATGATATGGCCCAGCCCTATCTCTTTAACTTTACTAACATGATAACTTATGGTGACTTGGTAACTTTACATGGTAACTTTACTGTATAAAGAGCTAACATCTCCAAAATGTCAGGAGTAGCTAGTCATTACAACAAGTGTTTGTGAACTAAAAATCAAGAATGTGGGATACTGTTTGTCCATGATTTGAACAGCCCAGCGCTGCTCCCGACGAAGGAAAGACCAATTTCCAAGGGGAGACCTACCTTGGCACTTGTGCAGGTGAAGCCAAAGGGAAGATATACTTCACCATATTTTCTAGTCTTTGGCTTAGAATGAAGTTGGTTTGGAAACATATTCAATAGGGGTACAACGATACTCGTATCAGTATTGAACCGTTCGATATAGTGCTTTCAGTTCGGTACACATATGTATCGAACAATACAAAATTTTTAATTTATTTTATCAACTTTTCTTCTGACGATGTTGTCTGTGTTGAGCGCTCAGTGGATCTGCGTTCGACTACTCCGCCTAGGCTGCACTGTCGAGCGCAGATCCACTGAGCGCAGCGCAAGCTAGCAAGACAGAAGCTAAGCTCCTTGCAACATGACAAATTGAACCTCCTCCACCCTCATTCAGATCTGGCCTTTGGAACTATCTTGGTTTTCATGTGACATATGACCCTGAAGGTAAGCGCGTCATGGACTAAAGTAAAACAGTATGTTGGATGTGCCACGCAATGCTCAATTACATGGGTGGGAGCTAGTGTGTTAGCGCAGTTAGCTCGTTAATGTGTTGATGCCGTCCAGCCCCACGCACGGGGCGATCAGGGGTAGCTCGTTAACGGAGATTTGCCGCGTTGTGGCGTTAACGTCATTTCAGATTAACGCTGACAGCACTAGTGGGAACACAACGAATATGACTGCACATTTACACCGACATCATCCTAGTGCAAAGACAAGTGGAAGCAGACAAAAACAACAAGCATGCATGCTACTAACTTTACCCGAGTCATTTAGACAGCCGTTAGCACATGATTCTCCTTATGGGGACCTGATATGTTTAATATGCTGCTGAGAATATAGCCCAGAAGAAGCGGATAGTATAGCTTTTATTTTGGAAAGAGACATTTCTCTGTAATAAACTCTCTTTTCCAAAAGATGAGTGATTTCTCAGTCAGATTTATTTTTTATTACTTTGTTGTTTCAGCAACATTAAATTTAAAAACTGTATGTTTGAGTTAAAATATATATTTATAATTTTAATAAATGACAAATTAAAAAAGCATGAACATTTTTTTTGTATCAAAAAAATATCAAACCGTGACACCAAAGTACCGAACTGTGAATTTTGTGTATCGTTGCACCCCTACTATATATATAATTCCCTGCTTGCCCCCCTATACAAGCTTAATATTAATATTAATTGTCACGGTTCTGGGTCAGTTTGACCCAGTATTTTGAGTTGCCATGTTTTTGAAGGTTTAGTTTAGTTCCGTGTGTCATTTTCTGTCTCTCAGTGTCGAGTCTGCGTCTTTGTGTGATGGTTTCTTGTTCCTGTTTTATTGTGAAGGTCTGCGTCTCATGTGAGTGTGTTCAGTTTTGCCTCTCGTCTCGTTGTTTACTCCCAGCTGTGTCCCCCACCTCTGTGTAATCTCCCTGTGTTTCTCTGTGTGCATTTAAGTCGCGTCTTCTGTCTTTGTAGTTGCTGGTCCGTCTGTGTATTCACCATGTTTCATCCGTGTGTTCCCTGCCGTCACCATCTTGTACCGTCGTCCACCTTGCTGCATGTTTCAGTTCCGGTTCGTATTCAGTAGTTTAGTTGTCTCCAGTATAGTTCAGTGTGATCTCTGTTTCCGTTTTTCCACTGGCGCATTGTGTTCAATAAACCACCTTCACTTCTCCACTACTGCCTGCGATTGGATCCTCATTTATTATTTTTATACGGCTCATCTCACTAGCCGTGACAGTACTGACCAGCCAGCTATGGATCCAGCGGCATTCAGCCCACCCAGGGAGCTTCAGGAGGCCGTTGTCGACTCTGCTTCTAAATTAATCAACCAGTGGTTAGAGCATGAGGCAGAGGCGTCTCTTTACACTGTGGAAGCCAACCTACAACACCTTATTTCCAGTTACCCCTGGTTATTGGACTCACTGCATCCGCTCGTACAGAATTTTGTTCTTCACGAGCTTCACCTACACCCTCCCGCCGCTACCGCTCGCCCACTCGCTTCAATGGAGGACGTGCCGTCCGACCGGCCGGATGAGGAATTACTCGGTCCATCGGAGCCGTCTCCGAGACAAAAGCGACGTTCGCGCCGCCGGCTGTAGGGACAGCCCACAGCCCACAGCCGGATGTAGGGACATGTAAGCAGTCGGCTGTGGTGAGTGAAAGGGACACTTTTTCTGCTGCGTCAGACTCTGTGACTGTGTTTTCTGGAGCTATTTTTTGTGTGTCTTCTGAAGATAACAATAATTTTTCCGTTTCACCCATGGCCATTGCTCCAAAGACTGCCTTTGCTGAGCCCACATTCAGGGTTAATGACTGTGTTCACGCTATTTTTTCTAAACCTGGAGTTACTGAGTCAAGCACCACGAGTTTAGGGAATGACTATGTTAGGGGAGCCTTTTCGTCTGCATCGGTTCCTTCAGTTAATGCAATGAACTTTCCCGAAACAGTTTTTCCTGACCATATCCCCCCATCCACACCTTCACCACAATTCAATGTGGGGCCTGTAACACAGTTAGCAGTACAGTTAGCAGTTCAGTCAGCTGCCCTCAGTTCAGTCAGCCACTCCACCACCTGTTACAACTTCGCTACCTGTAGCTCAGTTGCCACCAGTTCAGCAGCCTACCCACTCGTTCATTCGGCCACCATCCTTACTGTCTCATTCTAAGCAGGGAACACACTTCACCACAACATCTGCTGGTTCTCTTAAGCTGGCCATCTCAGAGACAGTTGCTCCCTCTAGGGCCTCCCCAGAGACTGGGTGTCAGTCACCAGCCAACTCTTGACCCCTAGAGGTCAAGACGCCAGCGCCAGCAGCCTCACCCAGAGAACTCACCAGAACAGTCTCAGCTCTCAGCACCCCCTGAGAGTTCAAGTGAGTTCACCCATCCACCTCCGTCCTCTGCTGACTGTATTGGGGAACACTTTCAGTCCCAGCCAGTGTCCACACTGGCAGTGGTCTCCGTACCTGCTGCTTCAGTGTCTGTCTCCACTGGAGGGCCCGAGGAGCCCGTCCAGTCTCAAGCCATGTTAGCTGGGGGTTCAGGTGAACCCAGCTAGCGTCCTGCCTCGTCGGCTGGAGGGCCTGAGGAGCCCGTCCTGCCTCAAGTGTCGTCTGCTGGGGGTTCAGGAGAACCCAGCCAGCCTCAAGTGTCGTCTGCTGGTGCGTCCGAGTCGCCCGTCCGGCTTCAAGCCAAGTCAGCTGGTGGGTCCGAGGAGCCCACCCAGCACCACGCTTCGTCTGCTGCAAACACAGCAAAAACACGTCCCATGCCGTCAGGTTGGTCCAGCCTGGTCCAGCCTCTGTGTCTTCATCCACGCCTGGTCCTGGTTCATGTCGGTGTGGCAACCGCAGGACCAGACAAAGACGGAGCTGGACCAGATGAAGACGAAGGCGGCGTCATGGAGGCTTGACCAGGCGTGGATGAAGACACAGAGGCTGAACCAGGCGGCAGCGGGACGGCTGCGGAACCAGACAGTGGTGATGCTGCAGGCGGTGATGCTGCAGGAGGCCGCGATGCCAGCGGCGGCGACGAACCCTTTCCGGAGGCCGTCCCCGAAGGCCATGATGCCAACTTAGAGGCCCGGAAAACGGCTGGCAGAGGCATGAATTTTATATAAGCAAGAGTGAACACCTCGTTACTGTCTGTGTGCGTTTCTTCCACAGTCTAAAGTCTAAAAGTTTCGCTAAGCTGTGATTCTAAACTTGCTGCACGTGTAACTTTGAGAGTGGATAAATGGATAACATTCTTCAACAAGCTATATTTATGATTACAAACTGAGCAGATACATCAGAAAGAGACGAGTTTGTGAGTTTGGCAGCTGTTTGTGTGGAGTTGTTCTTTATGTTCACCTCAAATCAACCTGTCATTTCTCTTTAGTTCTGATCTCACTGCTGAGCTGCACAACAAACCAAGGTCAGTAACCTTCTTCTGTCACAGTTTAAACCTGATAAATGCTCACTGATATGACCTGAATGGGTTCATGTTTCACAATGGATCCATTAGTATAACATACAGTAGATTAGGGCTGCACGATTTTGCATAAAATGAGAATCACGATTTTTTTGGCTTAGAATTGAGATCACGATTCTCTCACGATTTTATTTTCCAGTATAAATATTTATTGCACTTATTAACTGCACATCAACTTCGTAACAGTTGAGACTGAACATAAAAACAATAAATAAACATAAAAACAACAAATGTCTCACGTTTTGTTGTTGCTGCAAAATGTTGTACTGCTTGAAATTCCGTCTCCACCGTTGCTCGACACTGCGTGTACAGGGAGTGGGTAGTGTAACAATACAAAAATAGTTACAAAAGTAGCGTTTGTTTAGGGTGTTGATCATTTTCCTAAATCCCTCGTTTTGCACAGTGTTGATGGGAGCCATATCTTTGGTAAGTGATAGCCTCCGTGATTTCTTTGTGCCTGCGGGAGTTCGACGGGTATAGGGAAGCGCTGTATAAGGTTCCCGTTATTGATGTTTGGGTGGTTGACCGGGACGGATTTTCTCCTGTCACTTTCTCGTCTTCCCTGACGTGCTCTCCGATGTTTTTTCACTACTAATTTTAGCATCACACGGCACAGCTTCTGTATCACGTGGTATAAGGCTCCGCCCTTGTCATTTGTTGAGCAGGAAGAGTGAGCGCTTGTTTTCATGCAGATTACATCCTGGATCAAAATGCGGTACAATCGTCGTCTTTTTTTTTTTCTCTCTTTTTTTTTTTTTTTTTTTAAATCGTCATTTGGAAATGAGATCGCACATAAGTATGAATTGAGATCGCGATTTTCTAACAATTAATCGTGCAGCCCTACAGTAGATCTATTATATTACATGTATTTCTCATTTTAACCCTCACAGCTCGTCTGACTGTGAGTCCCAGCAGCTCTCAGATCTTTAAAGGAGACTTTGTGTCTCTGAGCTGTGAGGAGGACGACAGCTCTGCTGGATGGACTCTGAGGAGAAACACAAGCAAAGGAAACATCACTCAGTGTGGAGATGGGTGGGGAAAACCAGCAGGTTCTTCCTGTAACATCATTAAAGCAGCATCTCACGACAGTGGAGTTTACTGGTGTGAGTCCAGAGAGGGTCCCATCAGTAACATGGTTAACCTGACAGTCACTGGTAAGCTGAGTGTGTGGAGTTAGTGTTGATGAAGCTGTGTGTAAATGGATGAAATGCTGTAGTTTGTCTCTGTGTTGAGGTGGATCAGTGATCCTGCAGAGTCCTGTCCTCCCTGTGATGGAGGGAGATGACGTCACTCTGCTCTGTAAAACAAAGACCACTCCCTCCAACCTCCCAGCTGCTTTCTATAAAGATGGCTCCCTCATCAGGAAGCAGCCTACAGGTCACATGACCATCCAGCATGTTTCCAGGTCTGATGAAGGCCTCTACAAGTGTGACATCAGCGGTCATGGAGAGTCTCCATCCAGCTGGATCACTGTCACAGGTGACACACTCACCTGTCTGTGTTTCTGCAGCTTTCAACATTCACAATGTGACGACAACTTAATGACTGTGTTTGCTTTATTTTAGGGGAACACACCACCACACCTCCACCTACATCCACACCTCCACCTACATCCACCTCTCCTCCTGGTTCTTACCTTTTTCCTGCATTGTCATGTGTTGGATCAGACTGTGCTATGGTTTTACTGGTGTTACTGGTTCTGCTGGTGAGATGATGTGTTCACAGGAAACCTGAAGGTGAGACTCAGACTTCCTGATCTTTCATGTTTTAATTTTATTGTTGTGGATTTGAATAATCTACACATTTATCATGATTTAATGTTTCAGTGTTTACATTTTGTGTCCATTCAAATAACATTTCCGTTTGTCTTATAAATATTTTCACTGTAAATTTTTATTGGATCCAGATAAAGCTGCACGAGATGATGTCACATACATTCAAGTATCACATCGCAGGCTGTGAGACAAAGCAGAAGTAATAACGAGGGACCTTTGGTGGGTGATTTGGTTTTTCCAGTGTGGAGAAAATAGGATGTTTATAAAATTGTATCACTTGAAACTTGGATATTTTCTAAGAGTTCAAAGAAATGCTTAGTGGAAAATGATTACACAGTGCTCTAAGAGCAATATTGATGCTGTTTGAGTGACAGTTTCTGTAACATGTGGTCGTAGTAAAGATGTTGGTCAGTGAACATACAAGACTGTATATCAAAGATGGAAAACACCAGAATGACTTCATCAACTGGTTTCAGAAACTAAAAGTTACAAATTTTTTAACAGCATCATGTTAGCTTTTATAGCCAGGAGAGACTCTATTTATCAGCTATCAGCTAATGTTAGCTAGCTTGGTTATCAAGCTTCTTCCGTAGACTGTATGAGAAAAACAGAAAGGGACTGATAGCTGCTAATTAGTGCTCAGTAACATAATTTCTTCAGCAGAGGTCCAGTTCAGGCAGATATATCTGGTATATGATATCTAATATATCTGGCAGATATAAATAGGCCACGCCCCTAATAATGCAGACTGTAAGCATTAATAACATTTAAACAGGTCAGTTATAACAACAATCACCTCATGCACAGCAAATGAATATCAGTCTGTCTGTAGATTTTCGCACCATGTTAAGTTCTGTGTTTGCTGAACGGTGTGTTTGTCGTCTGTGGTTAACACTAACGAGTCTGCGACTGTTTCTGAGGAAGGAACAATAAGAGCTTCATCTGCAGGTGTTTCAACACAGAGGTGTGAATGTTAAATAGAGGAAGAAACACGTGAGTTATTTGTAAGAGTATTTCTGTAAACTCACACAGGTCAGACGCTGTTATCATATTTACTAAATATGAAATATACTTATTGTATTGTAAATTTCCAATTACTATGAACTAATCTCCTGCAATATTGTTCACGGTTTTCCTTTTAAGATTTACTCTTTCATATTTATGACACCAGCATCTTAAATTTGTTCTGCCTCTCTATCTAAATTCTGAATTTATCTTTTATAAAGTCAATAATTTAACAGTTTGTCTATCTGTGATTTTGATCAGCTGACATGTTAGTCATTAGGTTACTGCTTTGTTAGGTCCCTTTATCTCACATTCGACTTCATGTTGAAATATTTTAAACTTTTAAAATAATCCTAACAGTTTTCATATAAAGATTTGTGAGTGGCAGCAGTTTCATGTCTGTTATCAGCTGTTCTGTCTGCAGTGACGTCCTCTGTGTGTGTTTTACTGCGCAGACACTGATCCAGCTGCAGTTTACTCAGCAGTGAGAACTGAAGACGTCACTTATGGAAAAATCATCACAGACAAGAACAAACGATCACAGACGAGAGGTAAAGCTGCTCTTCTTCACTTCTACAGTCAGGTTTCTCTCAAATCTAAACATTAGAGTGCTGATGTTTCCCCTGCAGCCTCCCTGGACACGTCTATGCCAGGGTGCTGGACAGGGGATAAAACCTTGGGTTCAGGAGGAGCAAAGAGGCTTTTCTTGTGGTCTTGTAACACTGGACCAGGTCTTTATTCTTCTGTATTCAAGTGTGCTTCAGAGGTTTCCAAACTTCAGCTGCATCTCTTTGGGTGATTTGCCAGTGTGCTTCAGGAATATTGAGTATCTGGCCTGCTGCTCTTTGGTCTGTCTCCACCTGGAGGTGACATCACGACCTGGTGGAGCTTTTACTTCTGTGTTTATAGGGACTTAGTAGTTCAACAGTGGAGCTCCCTGTTGTGTTTTAGGAAGAAATTTGCCCAACTGTGGCACATCTGCACTTTTGTTTGGTTAATCTGATGGTAAATTCAGGGAAAGTCTGCTGCAACTCAGCCACAGGTCCACCTTTCATAGATCAGCTGTCCTGTTTGGTGCAACAGAACACAGGTAGTGATGTAACTCAGCCATGTGTACCAAAACTGCCAAAATGAGGCCCAGATGGGTCTGCTGTCTGTTTCTGATACATGAATTTATTGCTAACATGAGTCGTATAAAGAAGAAGGCTGAACAGACCAAAGAGTGTTTTCAGCCTCTCAAACTGTCCTTTAATGAAATGAATCCTTTAAAAACTTTGTAATTATTTAATTTCTAAAAACTGAGTTCAGTAAAACGATAAAACTTCCTGTTGCTGGCTGCAGTCAGACTGAATCTGAGGACACTGATGAGAACATGTCGGCTTTCTTCCTTGTAGATATTGTATCTGCAAAGAAAGAAGATGGTGGCTTTGCTTTCAGCACAGGCGACTTACAGATCTGTCCATTCAGACATTGGTTCACAGCAAAGGTGCTGAGAAGAGAAAGAAACTGAAACCCACTGCAGTCTTTAAAATACCCCCCCACTCTGTACAGGTTCTCAGTCATCCAGGTCATCATAGTCTAAGGAGCTTGGAAAGAAAAGCGTCTGGACTAAGTTGCTTGAGGTGAAACGTCTTCAAGCAATTTAAAGAAGTCCAGACACTCTTTCCAAGCACTTTAGACCACTGCTCGATATTAAGTGCAATCTCAACAGTCATGAAAACTACTATGTATAGACCCTATAGACCTAGTAATACAAAATACAGAAAAGAACCCAACAATCATATGACCCCCTATGAGCAAGCACTTTGGCGACAGTGGGAAGGAAAAACTCCCTTTTAACAGGAAGAAACCTCCGGCAGAACCAGGCTCAGGGAGGGGCGGGGCCATCTGCTGCGACCGGTTGGGGTGAGAGAAGGAAGACAGGATAAAAGACATGCTGTGGAAGAGAGACAGAGGTTAATAACAGATATGATTCAATGCAGAGAGGTCTATTAACACATAGTGAGTGAGAAAGGTGACTGGAAAGGAAAAACTCAATGCATCATGGGAATCCCCGGCAGCCTACGTCTATTGCAGCATAACTAAGGGAGGATTCAGGGTCACCTGGTCCAGCCCTAACTATAAGATAAGATATAACTTTATTAATCCCTCGGGTGGGTTCCTCTGGGAAATTCGGTTTCCAAAAGCACAGCACCGACGGAAGTTACAGAGTTACAGAATATTATATATATATATATATATATACACACACACACACACACACACACACACACACACACATATATATATACATATATATATATATATATATATATATATATATATAACACCCAGCACGCCCCTGCGGGTGGTTTATCCTTCAAGCTCGGGTCCTCTACCAGAGGCCTGGGAGCTTGAGGGTCCTGCGCAGTATCTTAGCTGTTCCCAGGACTGCGCTCTTCTGGACAGAGATCTCCGATGTTATTCCCGGGATCTGCTGGAGCCACTCGCCTAGCTTGGGAGTCACCGCACCTAGTGCTCCGATTACCACGGGGACCACCGTCACCTTCACCCTCCACATCCTCTCGAGCTCTTCTCTGAGCCCTTGGTATTTCTCCAGCTTCTCGTCTTCCTTCTTCCTGATATTGCTGTCATTCGGAACCGCTACATCGATCACTACGGCCGTCTTCTTCTGTTTGTCTACCACCACTATGTCCGGTTGGTTAGCCACCACCATTTTGTCCGTCTGTATCTGGAAGTCCCACAGGATCTTAGCTCGGTCATTCTCCACCACCCTTGGGGGCATCTCCCATTTAGACCTCGGGACTTCCAGGTTATACTCGGCACAGATGTTCCTGTACACTATGCCGGCCACTTGGTTATGGCGTTCCATGTATGCCTTGCCTGCTAGCATCTTGCACCCTGCTGTTATGTGCTGGATTGTCTCTGGGGCATCTTTACACAGCCTGCACCTGGGGTCTTGCCTGGTGTGATAGACCCCAGCCTCTATGGATCTTGTACTCAGAGCTTGTTCTTGTGCTGCCATGATTAGTGCCTCTGTGCTGTCTTTCAGTCCAGCTTTGCCAAGCCACTGGTAGGATTTCTGGATATCAGCCACCTCCTCTATCTGCCGGTGGTACATACCATGCAGGGGCCTGTCCTTCCATGATGGTTCCTCGTCTCCCTCCTCTTTCTTGGGTTTCTGCTGCCTGAGGTATTCACTGAGCACTCGGTCAGTTGGGGCCATCCGGACAGCCGGTGTCACAATGAGATGGGAGCACGCTATCAGTGTTATTCATGATCAGCTCCGTGTTGATGAGTTTGTAGTTTATCAGACACTAAAAAGAAATGATCTCTCTTTTTATCCTAAATTATTGAATCAGCATAAAAGTGACTGATTGTAAAACACTGAAAAGACAACTTGCAGAATCAGGTTTATTCTCCTCTGTGCATGTTTAGTTATGAAGCACAATATGTAGGCTATGATTAAAAATCCACATTTTGAGTTGTTAAAAAGCTAATTTTCAAATTTAAGGAGATTTTATTTAAAAAAAAAAATCAGTATATGCTTACAAAGCACAAATTAAACACTTCTGTTGTTTGAGCACAGAGAAATAAAAACTGCTGCGTCAAACACACCCATCGTGAAACAAAGCTTTTCTGCAGCCACTGAATGATGCTTCCGCTATATTCAGTCTGCAGGAGGTGGAAGGGAGGTGTGTGTCAGTTAGCCACAATCAAACTAGTCAAATTTTCCATCTGACAGTTTTTAGAAACCCACAGAACCACACGAAGAAAACCAGTGAAACCAGATCACTGACATGGAAACAAGAGGCAACAACCATGAATAAAACTACAACAATTACAACCAGTTAGCGAGGGCAGAGAACATATTAACATAGTGCTGATTTTGCATATGTCTGTGAAGAGACCAAGGAGTGAGTGTTTCTGAAAGCAAGGTGTGGAATTTCCTGCATTGTCTTTCTTTTCCTTTAGAGTGTTGGGCCCATTGAGCCTTGTCCACAAACTTGTAAACCTCTTCTAAGATCGGAGAGGGTAGAAGGGTTTCCAGTTCCTGCAGAGTCTGGCTAATCTTGCTCTGAAGGGAATCTATAGTGAAATGGACCCGTCTTATCCTCTCACTTAGAAGCTGATTTTGTGCTCTCCTTAGAGTCAAATCTGCTCTGTATCCCCTGACAGTGGATCCAAGGCGCAAACTCTTAGGAACAACTCTGCTTTGTATGCATCTTAGGTTGAAACAAAGATGGTTCCTATAATCCGCTAGTTTCCTTGATTCCTTTTCATACTCCTGCACCAGAGTGTTCCTCCCAAAATGAACGGCAATATGTCTGCATATGGGTCCTTTGAGTCTAGAAAGAAAGAAAAAATACACAAAATATATAAAAATCTTCAAATCTTTAAACACGTGGATGTCCTTTGGTCTGAGGTGCTGGGGGGACCAGTTAGAGACCAGCAGCTGGGTGTCAGTGGTTGGACTGGTGGACTACTTCAGTGAAGAGTAGACGACGTCTGGCTCTGGTTTGAAGTCTGAACACAAACGCACACAGTTCAAACAATTTGATTTAAGATTGTGCTTTACAACTTCTGTCACCGCTGTGCAGGACATCTTTTTTCTCTCTGGTTAAACCTAACATGGTACAACACAAACTGTATCTGTACAACTGAAGAAGATCTACTCTTCTCATCTCCAGCTTCTAATTGCATGCAGCATGCAGATGGAAAGTAAAGTATCATGCCTCTGTGCTGGGTCAAGCCACAGGACTTCACCCACAACACATGTTATGGTCTCCCTTGCAGTGTAATGAGCCCGAGCAAGATTCCAGTCCTATCTAACCACATGCTCCATTCATTGCTTGAAGTAGATTTTCCTTTGTGTAAGGGTTTCGGTCGTATACTTTACATCTCCATGCTGAGAAAAACTCCTCGATAGGGTTCAAAAAGGGAGAGGATGATGGAAGAAACACATTGATAAAATGCTGCTCATTGTGAAACCAATACATAATATTTTCCCGCTATCTCACAGTGTTTTGTATTTATTTCTGTAGTGTGTAATCGTTGCTAAGATGTGTTTGCAAACTGGCTGGCTTGGTGTGGTTTTTGACAGTAGCGCTTGATTTTGAGAAACGTTCAAATAGTTTGGGGTCAAATGATTGGCTTTACAAGACAAGTTGAAGGTTATGTGGGTGTAGCTTGAATTTTAAAGTTTGTGTTTAGTGTTTTGAGACAAAGAGAAGAGATTTTAGGAAATGTGTTTTAGCAATTCAGAAAAACTGTAATATAGAATCAGAATCAGAAGATTCTGATTCTATATTATACAGTATATAGAATATATATTAGCGTCCTGTCTCAAAGTGTTGTGTAACACCTCTTATGACAGTTTTTTCTGATTGTCTAAACCAGTGGTTCCCAAAGTTTTTTGTTTTTTTTTTTGTTTTTTTTTTTGCTAGGCCCCCCTTTGTTTTACAAGAAAAATGTTTGCGCCCCCACCCCCCCCCCCTTCTCGCACGCACACGTCCTCCAACCACACACACACATATTTTGCTCCATTGCGGTTTCTTTCACACCTCAAACATTTAGTCAACAATTAAGCAAATACAAGTAATCTGCAATAAATTACAGGTAGTAGTAAAATAAACTACTAACTCTTTTACGCTGCGTCCGCACCTGCACAGGTATTTTTGAAATAGCAGCTGTTTCGTCCACATGTAAACGGCGTTTCAAATCACCGAAAACGGAGATTTGTTTTTTTCCTGTGTAATAATATTCAACATTGCTATCAATACATTTTTCAAAAAATGCCTCTCTGTGCAAAATGGGTTTAAAAATATAAACAACTGTGGGATCCTGTTTGTCTGTGATTTAAACAGCCCAGCGCTGCTCCCGACGAAGGGAAAACCAATCCTGCAGGGAGACCTACCTCGGCACTTGTGCAGGTGAAACCAGAGAATCCAGTGAAACCAGGGCAGATATGCTTCACCATATTTTCTAGTCTTTGGCTTAGAATGAAGTTGGTTTGGAAACATATTCGATGCTTCATCTCCTGCTTTGTGTTTCTGTGGGCGCCCGTGCTAGCAGTGTCCAACCCTAACTGTGATTCGTATAGCACAATTTCTAAAACTATTAATACTTATAGCAAAACCACTCACTGAGTTTGCCAAACTAAAAGCACAAACACTGCTTTGCACTCAGTTTGCCATTTTGTAACACACACTTTGCAAATCCGCCTAAGCACTATAAATAAGCTTCAGGTAAGCCATCCATGTGGAGTACAATGGAGGGAGCAGGAAGAGTGAGAAGAGTGAGAATTAGAGGAGGCCAAGGAATAGGACGTGGAGGTGAAGAAGTAGGATGAAGAGGACGACAAGGACAAGGAGGTGAAGTTAGAGGGAGAGGAAAAGGAGGAGCAAGAGGAGGACGAGGAGGGGGAAGAGTAAGAAATAGAATTGCTGATGACATCAGAGCTACAATAGTGGACGATGTAATCAACCGTGGAATGACCCTGAGGGAAGCTGGCCAACGGGTTCAGCCCAACTTGAGCTGCTACACTGTAGCAGGCATCATAAAGACATTTCAAAATGAGAATCAGTTAGCACAGTCACTTTGCACTAAGATTTGTAGCACTGCCATATGCTAATGAGAAACACACCAATACCATAGATGTAAAAATATTGAAATTGTTACTTTACAGAATTGCTAGACGACCAGATGCTGGGGCAGTGGAAGCATGTTCACTGCAGACCAAGTAACCCATATAGTCAATATGGTGATTGCAAATAATTCCATAAGGCTACGCAAATTTCAGCAGACCATAATTGAGGATGACACCACCTTTCAAAACATACAAAATGTGAGCATTTCTGTATTAGGTCGTGTTCTTGCTCGCAACAGAATCCGAATGAAACAAATCTACAGAGCACCTTTGGAAAGAAACGGTGAACGTGTAAAACAGCTGGGATATGACTGTGCAGGTAAGATGTAGTATCATTGGTACTGAATCAGGAAGTGCACACTGTAGTGCTGTGCATGTGCCTGCTGTGCTGAATTAGTTTTGTCTTGTCTAGAGACTTATGGAGCTAGAGGCAGATGGGTCATGAGCAGTTTTTTGTGGATGAGGCTGGTTTTCGCCTCACTAAGACAAGAAGACGTGGCAGGAACATTATTGGACACCGTGCCATAATCAGTGTCCCAGGACAACGTGGTGGTAACAGAACTTTGTGTGCAGCTGTAAGTCAAAATGTGTTTGTTGGGTTTATCGAGGCACAAACCCCGCTGGAACACAAGCCCAAACTGCACGACAAAACTAAACAAGACAGAGCGCTTTGTCTTTGTGGCTCGCGAGGGAAGTCAGCCCAGGCCTTCACCTGTCCTTAGTCAACTTTGACTGATTCCTTTGCTACAGCCTTTTTTTATTGTCAGCAAGCAATCATTCATGAATATGCAATTACAAATGCATGTGACATTCTTAAGCAGGCACATCTGAACAACATCAGTGTCTGTATTCTGTGTGTGTGTGTTTTCAGCTATACCATACATAGACATATGACCTTTCAATGAACTTAAACTGTACTGTGTATGAGGTATGCAGAAAAGCAGAAGTAAGCGTCTCACTAAATGATAAGAACAGGAGCTTGCAATAGATCATCTCTCAAACGAACACTTAAAGGTGTGAAGTCATGCACTTTCAGGAAGAGCAAAGTCTAGTTCCTAAAGCTATAATGGAAATTATAACGTCAACGCTGCTTCCTCTCATCTCATGGTACACAAGTGCACACAGACTTTTAACAGACCTAACAAGGATATGATTTTTATCAGCATACAACTGATTATATGTTTCAAAGCACAAATGACAATATAAAAACTATCAGCTTCAACAGTGTTGTTCACCATAATGCAACCCTGGGCCCATATAACACTGCACGCACTATTACATTCCTGGACACCTTACATGACATGCTCACTACTGTTCAGAGACCAGAGCAGACCAGATACGTCATCATATGGGACAGTGTTAGTTTCCATAGCGCTGCTTTGGTCCGCAACTGGTTTACAGATCACCCACCCCTCACTGTACTCAACCTCCACCCATACTCTCCATTCTTGAATCCAATTGAAGAGTTCTTCTCTGCCTGGCGCTGGAAGGTCTATGACCATCATCCCCATCAACGCAAAGCCCTTTTACAGGCAGTGGAAGAGGCATGTGGGGATATTGACCAGGCATCATGTCAGGCCTGGATACGCCATTCCAGAAGATATTTTTGCCTTGGACTAGAGGACATTGCATGTGATGTATGCAAAATTTTGTGGCCGGACGCAGAGAGACGACGCGATGTAGACTGATTTCTTTTTTTCCTCAGTGAAATTACTATTTTGTTTTAACTTGGAAATAAACACTTGTGTTTGTTTTGATGTGTGTGAATAAACACCAGCACTTGAAGTTTGGATCCCTCTATGTTTACGGACCTACGACAAAAGTATGACCTCAAACTGACATGGCCTACCTTGTGCACAGAGAAAGCAAAAGCCAGATGTGGTTTTTATTCATACCATCAGTGTGTAGTTGGTGCTTCGTGTGCTTATTAATGTGATAGCTTGTGTTAACTGTTTGATACAAAAATACCATTTTTACAAAGGTTTGGAGAGTTAAGCAGGTTTATTAGCTTTTACAAGAAAACCACAATGTTTTGCTGATTTGGTGAAGAGTTTTCTTATTTGTGTGTAGAGTTTTGCAAAAATAGCCAATAGTTAAAAAAAAATGTGCTCAAGCCATCAGAAAAACTGTATTAAATAATAGTCCCTGTCAGTTCTCTGAGAGAGACTAGAATTGAATCCAGAATTGAATTCAAAATCCTGCTCCTCATATACAAGGTCTTAAATAATCAGGCCCCATCTTATCTCAATGACCTTGTAGTACCATATCACCCTATTAGAGCACTTCGCTCTCGCTCTGCAGGCCTACTTGTTGTTCCTAGAGTATTTAAAAGTAGAATGGGAGGCAGAGCCTTTAGTTTTCAGGCCCCTCTTCTGTGGAACCAGCTTCCAGTTTGGATTCGGGAGACAGACACTATCTCTACTTTTAAGATTAGGCTTAAAACTTTCCTTTTTGCTAAAGCATATAGTTAGGGCTGGACCAGGTGACCCTGAATCCTCCCTTAGTTATGCTGCAATAGATGTAGGCTGCCGGGGATTCCCATGATGCATTGAGTTTTTCCTTTCCAGGCACTAAGTGTTTATAAACCTTAAACCACAATTTAATTATTCATTATTATTAATCTAAGTTCCTGATCAAATGCGATTGTCCACTTGTTGGGTTTTCTCTGTATTATCTGGGTTTGTGACTGTTGTTGGGATTTGACCCTAGATAAATAAAACTGAATTGAATCAGTAAATGTTGGATTAAATATTGTAACTGGTTGTAGTCTTTTAAAATAGCTTTAATGCATGAATCTCAAAGACACACGCTCTGTGAACGTTGTGTTTGTACAAATATAGAAAGACTCAGAGGAAGAGGGCGGGCTTTACTTGGTGTCAGTGACAGAAATGAAAAAAAGCTCAAATGAGTGAGAAGGACGATGAAGGAAACATCTGTGCTGTGTCTGCTCTGTAAGTAGAATCTCTGTGTTTGTTTGAATTCTTGTACTTTGACTGTCTGCTCTCCTGATAACTGATGATGGAGGAGAAGACATGAAAAACAAATCAGGCTGAATTCAAGTTCAAACACCACGAGGACCAACTGCAGGTCTGAAGTTTAACAGAGTTACTGATGAATTTATGAGTGAAAAGCTGAAATAAAATGTTGGTGTTTGTGTGAACAGAGCAGAGGACAGACCTTAGTTTAGTTATAGTTTGTATGTATTCAGTGTAACTATAATGTAACTTGAAGGACTTCCTTGTTCTACAGTAACTCCAGAAGCAGCTCATGAAGCATGAAATGATGTGATCAGTTTTATTTAATAATTCTGATCATCGAGAAGTTGAAAGTGAAATCCTGGAGTCTCTGGTTTAGTACGAGCAGCTTTTTGCTGACCTGGTTTAGATCCACGTTTCCTCTGACAGGAAGATCAAACTGGGCTGTAGGCGACACAACATGGAGAGTTTGTTTCTGTCTTAGAGGGAAACATCAAATAATACAAAGTTGTTCTGAGTGATCACCTTTGTGTGTTTATGTCAAATCAACCTGAGTGTCATTTCTCTTTAGTTCTGATCTCACTGCTGAGCTGCACAACAAACCAAGGTCAGTAACCTTCTTCTGTCACAGTTTAAACCTGATAAACTCTGACAGGTTTTACACATTTGGATTAAAACTTTCAGTAAAGATCTCAAAGACGTGATCATCAGTTTTTCATTTTAACCCTCACAGCTCGTCTGACTGTGAGTCCCAGCAGCTCTCAGTTCTTTGAAGGAGACTTTGTGTCTCTGAGCTGTGAGGAGGACGACAGCTCTGCTGGATGGACTCTGAGGAGAAACGCAAGCAATGGACAGAGGACTCAGTGTGGAGATGGGTGGGGAAAAGCAGCTGGTTCTTCATGTAACATCGATGTTTTCACCCATGACAGTGGAGTTTACTGGTGTGAGTCCAGAGAGGGCCCCATCAGTAACATGGTTAACCTGACAGTCACTGGTAAGCTGAGTGTGTGGAGTTAGTGTTGATGAAGCTGTGTGTAAATGGATGAAATGCTGTAGTTTGTCTCTGTGTTGAGGTGGATCAGTGATCCTGCAGAGTCCTGTCCTCCCTGTGATGGAGGGAGATGACGTCACTCTGCTCTGTAAAACAAAGACCACTCCCTCCAACCTCCCAGCTGCTTTCTATAAAGATGGCTCCCTCATAAGCAACAGGACTTCAAATAATATGACCATCCAGCATGTTTCCAGGTCTGATGAAGGCCTCTACAAGTGTGACATCAGCGGTCATGGAGAGTCTCCATCCAGCTGGATCACTGTCACAGGTGACACACTCACCTGTCTGTGTTTCTGCAGGTTCAACATTCACAATAAACTAATGATTACATGTTGTTTATTTCAGGGAAACCTACAACCACATCTCCATCTACTCCCACACCTGTATCTACATCCACCTCTATCCCTACATCAGCTACTCGCCCTGGTTCTTCTGTTCTTCTTCATGTGTTAATCTCTGTTGGATCAGTGTGCGTTTTGGTGCTACTGGTGTTACTGGTTCTACTGGTGAGACAATGTAATCACAGAAAACCTGAAGGTGAGACTTTCTGATCTTTCATGCAAGGAATTTGATTTGTTGAATAATCTAAACATTTATTACGATTACGTGTTAGTGTTTATATTGTGTTTCTGTGCAAGTAACTTTTCGTTTTTCATACAATACTTATTACTGTTAAATTTCAGCAGATCAAGACAAAGCTGCACGAGATGGTGTCACATACAGTGATGTCAAAATATCACATCGCAGACAGCAGCCTGTGAAACACAGCAGAGGTAATAATGAGGGACGTTTGGTGGGGATGTGTGTTTCCAGTGTGGAGAAAACTGTGTTTATAAAACGGTATCACTTGAAATTTTGATATTTTGGAAGAGTTCAGAGAAATGCTGAGTGGAAAACTACAACACTAAGAACCAATATTGATGCTGTTTGAGTGACAGTTTCTGTAACATGTAATTGTAGTAAACATGTTGGTCAGTGAACTTACAAGACTGTATATCAAAGATGGAAGAGAGCACCATGACTTCATATACTGGTTTCAGAAACTAAAAGTTAACATTTTTTAACAGCATCATGTTAGCTTTTATAGCCAGGAGAGACTCTATTTATCAGCTATCAGCTAATGTTAGCTAGCTTGGTTATCAAGCTTCTCCATAGACTGTATGAGACAAACAGAAAGGGACTGATAGCTGCTAATTAGAGCTCAGTAACATCAAAATAAGATCCTAGAATTCCACTCAGCAGAGGTGCAGTTCAGGGACTCCAACAGACAAATAGGCCACACCAAGGGCTTGGATTTGGCATGGATGGTAATTTGATCTCTTCAAGTAAAGAAAAACAAAACCCATAGAAAGAAAAAAAACGATCTGTCAATGTCTCAATCACCCAGCGGTGCAGAAAGAGTTAAATTACGTTCTCTACTGGAGTACTACATCATGTGACAAATATGGCCAATGTGATTGGCTGTGCCTCTCAGGGAGCTCTGTTTAGTTTTAGCAGCGACAAACCTGCACTGAGAAGACCTGCAAGGAGGAGAGGAGGATGGCAGCAAAAAGGAAGAACCTGGATATAAGAAAGTATTTTTCAAAGAAGATAAGATAAGATAAGATAAGATAAGATAAGATAAGATGACCTTTATTAGTCCCACAGGTGGGAAATTTGTTTTGTTACAGCAAAAGTGCAAAGTTATGTAGCAGAAATTAGAAAATACTGGAATGCAATAAAATAAAATAAAATACTATATACAATAGAATAAAATAGAAATACAAATACTATATACAACTGAGTAAGAAAATACAAAAGTACAACTTTGTCAGAAGAAGAATTGTACAAGAATTGCACATATAGCAGTCTTATTGCACATGTGAGGGTTTGATCAGCTGCAAAAGTCATTGTTGTGGAGTCTGACAGCAGTGGGGAGGAAAGAGCTGCGAAATCTCTCCGTCCCACACCGTGGGTGCCGCAGTCTTCCACTGAAGGAGCTGCTCAGTGCTGTCACAGTCTGCTGCATGGGGTGGGAGATGTTGTCCAACAGTGATGACAGCTTAGCCGCCATTCTCCTGTCACTCACCACCTCCACTGGGTCCAGAGGGCATCCTAGGACAGAGCTGGCCCTTCGGATCAGCCTGTTCAGTCTCTTCCTGTCCCCGGCAGAGATGCTGCCGCCCCAGCAGACCACACCATAAAAGATAGCAGAAGCCACCACAGAGTCATAGAAGGTCTTCAGCAGTGGGCCCTCCACTCCAAACGACCTGAGCTGCAGGTACAGCCTGCTCTGCCCTTTCCTGTAGAGGGCGTCTGAGTTATGAGTCCAGTCCAGTTTGTTGTTCAGATGAACACCAAGGTACCTGTAGCTGTCCACAGCCTCAATGTCCATACCTTAGGTGTTCAGTGGTTGCAGTAGAGAATGCTTGTACCTGCGGAAGTCTACCACCAGTTCCTTGGTTTTACTGGCGTTGATCTGGAGGTAGTTCAGCTGGCACCAGTCCACAAAGTCTTGGGTCAGACCTCTGTACTCCTTGTCGTCCCCATCAGTGATGAGGCCGACTATTGCAGAGTCATCAGAGAACTTCTGCAGGAAGCACTGGGTGGAATTGTGGGAGAAGTCTGCAGTGTAGATGGTGAAGAGGAACGGAGCCAGAACCGTTCCCTGTGGGGCCCCCGTACTGCAGACGACCCTGTCCGACACACAGCCCTGAGTCCTCACATACTGTGGTCGGTCGGTGAGGTAGTCCAGGATCCAGGTAGTGAGGTGATGGTCCACTCCAGAGTTCTCCAGCTTGTCCTTCAGAACCGAGGGAAGAATAGTGTTGAAGGCACTGGAGAAATCAAAGAACATGATTCTCACAGTGCTTCCAGCGGTCTCCAGGTGAGCGAGGGAACGATGTAGGAGGTGAATGACGGCATCATCCGCTCCAATGCCAGGCTGGTAGGCAAACTGAAGTGGGTCCAGTGATGAGCTTGTTAGGCGCCGAAGCTGAGCCAGGACCAACCGCTCCAGGGTCTTCATCAGGTGGGATGTCAGAGCCACCGACCTGTAGCTGTTGAGGTCCTTGGGGCGTGAAGTCTTTGGCACTGGTACAACACAGGAGGTTTTCCAGAGCTGTGGGACTCTTCCCAACCTCAGGTTCAGGTTGAAGAGGTGCTCCATCACCCCACACAGTTGGTCCGCGCAGGACCTGACGACCCTCGAGCTGATGCCATCTGGGCCCGCTGCCTTCTTGGCTTTAATCCCCCTCAGTTCCCTCCTAACCTGGGTGGTTGAGAGAGACAGGCTGGAGCCTTGTGTTGAGTGTGTATTGGATGCTTTTGTTGGGGGTGTTGAGGAGTGAGCAGGGTGAATAGAAGTGGTGTGAAGTGTCTGAGGTGTCAGAGGTGGAACAGCAGCAGTGGGGTGGATGAGTCTGCAGCCGATGTTGCAGACTGCCTCATGGCTGAATCAAATCTGTTGAAGAAATGATTCAGTTCATTTGCCCACCTCAGATCCCTCCCAGGCAGAGAGTTCTGATGTTTGTGGCCTGAGATGGTTCTGAGGCCTCTCCAGACTTCAGAAACTATGGCTGTAATGTGACAAAATGTGGAAAAGTTCAAGGGGGCCGAATACTTTTGCAAACCACTGTAGTTTACAGAGGCTGTTAAAATTATATGTTGGTGACACAATAATTTCACCCCAATGGTACTGACATATTCATAGGGTTAATTTTTGAGACAAAATATCATGAGGTAGTCATGAGTAACGTCATTTTTGCGGAAAATGTACTTTTTACTTGTAGGCCTTAAAAGCCTACACTGGTGTTTTTATAAGTCATGTTTGACTTTCTGAATAGTTTCTGGGATGCTTAGAACTCAAATTGCACTGCTGGAAATATTTTATTTTGATGCACATGCTGCTTTCTTTGCAAATTTGCATCGTTTTTCGTTTTTCCTGCAGTATATAAAAATTGGTGTATCTCAAAAATAAAACTATGAAGACACTCAAAATAAATTTCCTGTTGTTGTAAACTATGTTTTGCAACTTTTTTGTATTTAAAGTTTTGAGGGATAAACCTCTTAACCCTGGAGAAACCATGGGGTCAAATTTGACCCCATGGTTTCTCCAGGGTTAAATTTCTCCAAGTAGAAATATATGTTAAAAAAAACCAAAAATGATTTTCAATTTCTTTGTAGTTTATTGCACTTTTTTGCAATTTATGTCGTTACTATGGACTTAATGCAGACATATTATTAAAATTTGGGCTATAACTGTTGTATTGATGTATAGCAACTTGAAATGCTCCCAAAAATGGCACTGCAGCATGTAAAAATATAAAGATGAGCTCTGGCGGCCTTGGTTCTATGGTAGGTGTACCTGATCTATATGTTATATGGCTGAAGTAAACTAAAGCCTAAAATACTTAGTCATGTGTTTAATAGTATTTTAACATTATATAATTCACATATAAAATTGTAATTTTAAATGGTTTAAAAGCAGGTAGAATAGCATATGTAGGCAAGTATATTTACTTCTCTTTTTTTTTTATCAAGAAGCGAAGACAAAAGGGGGGAAAAAAGAAACAGGGAAGGTTTCATTGGTTGAATCATCCATCCTCACCAATGCCAAAACCAAATCTACACCCTTGGGCCACGCCCCTAATTATGCAAACTTTAAGCCTCAATAACATTTAAACAGGTCAGTTATAACAACAATCACCTCATGCACAGCAAATGAATATCAGTCTGTCTGTAGATTTTCACACCATGTTAAGTTCTGTGTGTGCTGAACGGTGTGTTTGTCGTCTGTGGTTAACACTAACGAGTCTGCCACTGTTTCTGAGAAAGAAACGATAAGAGCTTCATCTGCAGGTGTTTCAACACAGAGGTGTGAATGTTAAATAGAGGAAGAAACACGTGAGTTATTTGTAAGAGTATTTCTGTAAACTCACACAGGTCAGAGACTGTTATCATATTCACAAAATATGAAAGACTTAATTATTATTGTAAATTTTCTATTATTGTAAACTAATTTCCTGCAGTATTGTTCACAGTTTTCCTTTTAAGATTTACTCTTTCATATTTATGACACCAGCATCTTAAATTTGTTCTGCCTCTCTATCTAAATTCTGAATTTATCTTTTATAAAGTCAATAATTTAACAGTTTGTCTGACGTCCTGTTATTCTGATCAGCTGACATGTCTGGCATTCAGTTCGTCCTTTATCAGGTCTCTTTACCTCACATTTTAATTCATGTTGAACTATTTTAAACTTGTAGAATAACCTGAGCAGTAACTGAAAACACTCTGAGTGTTTCATATAAAGATTTGTGAGTGGCAGCAGTTTCATGTCTGTTATCAGCTGTTCTGTCTGCAGTGACGTCCTCTGTGTGTGTTTTACTGTGCAGACACTGATCCAGCTGCAGTTTACTCAGCAGTGAGAACTGAAGACGTCACTTATGGAAAAATCATCACAGACAAGAACAAACGATCACAGATAAGAGGTAAAGCTGCTCTTCTTCACTTCTGCATAAAAACGTCCTGATGATGTTCACGTGGTTTTTATCCTTCTGTGTTTGAGTGTGCTTCTGCAGTCGCACAACTTCAGCTGCAGCTCACACACAGGTTGTTAAAAGGATGACTTAGTTGTCAACATGAGTCCTATAAATAAGGCCAAACAGACCAAAGAGTGTTTTCAGCTACACTGTCCTTTAATTCAATTTTACAACATTGTATTTTAGTTTTTGCAAACCACAACAGAATCTTCCTGTTGTTGGCTGCTCTCAGTCTGAAACTGCAGCCATGTTTATCTGCCTGCTCGTTTGGAGCCACCTATAAGCAGCTCTTTAAGTTGACAAAAACTAAGCATAGATTTAGAGGAGACTGTAGCTGCGCCAGAGTTGTGCAATGATCTGCCCTTCCACGTTAGGCCTTGTCTCTTTCTGAGTTTAAAACTTTCACACTTTTTAAGAGGTTGACTGTAATTTTTTTCTAATTCTCTATTTTGAACCTGATTGACTTCATTTTCTGTTCATGCTTTTTGTATATGAACAGCACTGTGTGAACCCTGGTTTATTTTAAAGGTGTTATGGTACGAGTCTGACAACACTGATGAGAACATGTCACCTTTCGTGCTTGTGTTTAGTGTGTCAGTCTGCACTGAGAGAAGATGGCGGCTTTGCTTTTAACACAGACACCTCACAAATCTATCCTTTCACTGATTGGCTCACAGCAAAGGTGCTGAGAGGAGAAACTGTGACGAGCAGTTTATAAAAAATCCCCACTTACCGTGTGTGCGATGCTTCATTACAAATACTGTTTACACACAGTAAGCGCTGCAGTGATTAAACATCTTCTTCTTTGTCTGAACACAAAATATTTAATGATGAGAAGTTTCCACATTACTAAAGCTGCTTCTTTCACACGAGGATGGACTCTTGCTGCACCAAGGCCCAATGTTGGATTGAAGGATTCTGAACTGTGAATTATTCCCAATCAGATTTTCTGTGGAACATGAAGCTCAACTTAAGTTTCCCACACTGAAAGTTGGAGCACCAACTTCCCCTGAGTTAGTAATCCAAGATGGCAGCACTGAATGTAAACAGCAGTAAAAGTGTAAACTTTAAATCTGTCCTGTCCCTGCTGTGTGTTGGTGACTCACTAAATAATCCAAACACAGAGCAGTGACCAGGCTCTATTCATTAAATGTTTTATGAGGACAAATAAGTCAGTATTGTGCTGTTTGCTACTGATACCTGAACGGCTCTAAGAACCAAAATAACTCCTTTATTTTTGTCTCTTTGGCTGTGAAGTGTCTGGAGCCCAGCATTAGTCTGATACCAGCTGCAGCACAAACTGCTTCAGTTAATAAAAGTGCAAGAAGGTGTTTGTGGTTCACAGCAGAGGTGCAGAGAGGAGAAAAAAACAGTGAAACCCTAAATACTCCCCCACCCGCCTCGCACACAAGTGCAGCCTCAGCATCATGGAAACTATTTAAAAACTGTAAACTATATAATGGATAAAAACTAATGAACAAAGACTAAAGCAACCTTTCTACGTTCTCCCAAACTGCACAGCTCCTTAGTGCACAGAGCTCATTCATGTCAGCACTGACTGGTGACACAGCTCTGCAATAAAAACTGTTTTCCAGTCTGTTTGTCCTTGTTTTAATCGTTCGGTTCTGTCTGTCTGATGGTAACAGTTCAAACATGAGCACAGTCCAAAGAAGCCATGATGATGATATTAGCCTTTTTGAGGCAGCAGGAACTATGTAGGTCCTCCAGAGTTGGGAGAAGCCATCCAGTAACCCTGTGGAGCTCCTTTTTCTGTGCAACAGCAAAACCACACACAAGCAATACACTAACATGTGGAGCCATGGTATGGGGATCTTCCTGAGGACCCTCAGGAAAGTCTCTGCTGTGATGTCTTTACCCAATCCGTGTTTAGACCCTGGGTCATTTCTGCCTGAAGTAAACTTGCAGAAACAGGAAGTCCTGACCCTCTCCTCGTGGTCAGTCGGTGATCAGGTCGTTTGTCCTGGACACTGTGGTGTCATCAGGGTTCATCAGATTATAGAGCAGGGGCTCAGCACACAGCTCTGTGAGGATCCAGTGTTGAGCTGCAGGGCTGTGTCGGCCCACTCTGACCCACTGTGGGTGTTGACAGCAAGTTATTGATCCAAAGATACCAGGTGTGTGGCAGTCACAGAAACACACACAGTGTGTGTCTGACTATTATCTGTAACATGTTTTGTCATAGCTGTAATGTGTCAGCTGTTCTGTCTGCAGTGACAGTGTGACTGTGTGTGTTTTACTGTGCAGAGACAGATGCAGCTGCAGGGAGAACTGAAGACGTCACTTATGGAAAAATCATCAAAGAGAAGAAAAAGCGATCAGACATGAGAGGTAAAGCTGCTCTTCTTCACTTCTGCAGTCAGGTATTTTTTAGAGCTAAACATTAGAGTGCTAATGTTCCCCTGGAGCTGTCCTGGACACGTCAGGGGATAAAACCTTGGGATCAGGAGGAAGATGACTCCATGTGATCTCATGACCTGGTGGAGCTCCTACCTCCGTGTTCATAGTAACTGAGCTCTGAAAACAATGTTTGGAGATAAACTCTAATAAGAAGTTTGTGCGTAACTAAAGCTGCTTCTTTCACAGTGAGGATGAACTGAGGTGCTGCACCAAGGCAGATTAAAATATTGTAAACTGTGTCCAAAGCTGCACAGACAGACAGGTTTCAGAGTCTGCTGGTGGTTCCTGTTTTTTAAGTAAATGGCCTGTATTTGTATAACGCTTTACACATCCAGTCATCCACCCATTCACACACTGGTGATGCCAAGCTACATTGTAGCCACAGCTGCCCTGGGGCGCACTGACAGAGGCGAGGCTGCCAGAGACTGGCCTCTGACCACCACCAGTAGGCAACGGGTGAAGTGTCTTGCCCAAGGACACAACGACCAAGACTGTCCAAGCTGGGGCTCGAACCAGCAACCTTCTGATTACAAGACGAACTCCCAACTCTTGAGCCACGAAGTCTCACAGCTCAGCCTGTTGAGGTGGAGAGAAGAGAGACTTAAGCTGATGAGCTCTGTGGGTTAAAGGTTTGAGTTTTGTTTATTTCATCGATGTCTCACAGCTAAACTTTGTGGAGCGTGGAAGTGCTGTAACTTGTTGCTGAGATGGTTTCCAGTAAAGTCTGACTTACGTGTTTTCAGCTTGTCAAACAATCTCTGCGGTAAAGTCTTGAGCAAAGTTTGCAGCTCGGTTGATGGCACCTTTGTTTTTCTCAGAAACACTTCATAGTTCTATCCGATCAGTCATTGGTTCACAGCACAGGTGTTAAGAGGAGAAAAAAAACTGAAACCCCCATCAGTCATTAAAGTACTCCACCACTCAACTGTGCAATGATCCATCACAATAGTCATGACAACTACTGAAGAAGTTTACAAAGAAAAACACCTATAAACTCACAAGTTATCCAAATTGCACAGCCCCATGAAGCACATGTAATGTCCACATGCCTAGCACGGGAATAAAAAGGGTAGAAGGACACCAAGAGCCCTTATCCACTTGGACCTACTCAGGTCACCTCGACTTGGGGTTTTCATTTGGTGGAAGTCCCTGGTACTGTTTATTATTATTATTATTATTATTATTATTATTATTATTATTATTATTATTATTCTGTTTTTAGCACCTGCTAGAAGCCAGAGTTCTAAGCAATCTGAAAAGAAAGAACAAAAGAAAAAATAAAAGAGTCTCAGGGGAAAATATTCTTCATGAGGACCCTGCAGAAGTTAAATCTCTGCTTTGCCTTCTTAACCACACGTTCAGGCTCTTGTTGTTGTAAAATCCCAGAAACTGGACGTCTGTGACCTTTTCCACACAGTTCCTGCTGATAATTACGTGCTTAATCACAGTGAAGTCCATGGTCCTGTCTCGTGTCCTGGACATTTTGGGGACCAAGTTGTTGTCTTTAAACCACTGAGACAGTCGCTGGGTAGACTCATTGTCCCCAGAAATGACAACCATCACCGTGAGTCAACTGCAAATCTGATGAATGTGTTGCTGGTCGCAGTGATATGAGAAGAAAGTATGGAGCAGGGTGCTCAGCACAGCTGTAGAGGTCTGAGGTCATACTCTCACCCTCTTTGTGCATCCTGATGGGAAGCCGTCGATACAAAGTCATAATATGTGGCGTCATTTTCACAAAAAAATAAAATTCTCTAATAATAAGACGGAAACTTTGCTTAAATATGAGAGCGAAGCTGGAAGCAGCAAATCATTCATCTTTTAAAATGTGACTTAATGCACTTGCTTAACAAATTGTTGCAGCTCTGTGGGCTCCAGGCTCAGTTCTGTGAATCAAACAGGCACCTAAAGTGTGATTTGTATCTGAGCTGGTTCCCAGTAAAGTCTGAACTGGGACTGTGTGTGATGCAGAAAGGTTGGAGGTCTTTATTGAACTGCAAAGCTTGTAATCATGTTTCCTGTTGTTTGAACTGTGTTTGTGTTCAGACTTTAAACCAGAGCCAGACGTCGTCTACTCTTCACTGAAGTAGTCCACCAGTCCAACCACTGATGTCCAGCTGCTGGTCTCTAACTGGTCCTCCCAGCACCTCAGAGCAGAGGACATCCACAGATTTCAGAGATTTTTACATGTTTCACTTTCATTTCTCTGTTAATTCGACTCAAACAAGTCATACTTCCTTAGTCTACGAGAAACAAACCATAAAGCAGCTGACATGAAAAAAACAACAGATTTAAAAGTTGTCAGTTTCTGGTAGCAGCTGAAATGTTTTCATGAGTAAAAACTAATTTTTTCTCCTTTTTGTATTTGTTTGTTCAAAACAAAAACAGCAAAAAAGCCTAATTAAAATGTTACAATTACCAGTAAAAGAGTTGAAAACCCGGCTTCTGTCACCACGTGGTCGCCACTGAAAAGGTTTTTTTTTAAATCTGCTGCCATCTACTGGCTACACTGAGTGTTACAGCAGAGCGGCTGCTTTATAAATGAAAAACAGAACAAGAAACCAGCGTTACTCTGCCATCCAGAGGAAATATCTGGCTGTGCATCATGTTTCTGAGATTTTTACAGTAACCTCAGTTTTCTTTGAATTCCATCCTTTTCTTTTGGATGTTCCCTTTACTGGTCTCCATAGTGACTCGTCAGCCTCCATCCCAGCATCCTCCTCCTCCTTCTAACCAACCCTCTGTTGTATTTCTCTTCTCCTCCTGCCTGCAGCTCCATCTTCATGGAACGCCAGGACTGCCATAATGAATTAATTAAATACACCATTAAATAATTACTTAAATGTGGCAATAATGAATTAAAATCAGAAATAATTAATTACATAAATATTTACGACACATGTAATTAATTAATTATTGCCACATTTAATTAACTATTTAATGGTGTATTTAATTAATTCATTATGGCAGTCCTGGCGTTCCATACATCTTCACCACCCTTTGCCCAGTATATCCACTCTCCTTCCTCTGCACACGTCCAAACCATCATAACCTTTTTACGTCTTTAAGATGTGGCTGTAGTTTAGCTAACTTGATGTTTTTCTGTTAGTATGTTGACACAGGTGGACAGTTCCAACCTGCACTGAACACTCTGTTATAATTGTGATGGTTTTATAATTTAATTTTCTTAAATTTCACACATGGCATCACATCTGAGTAGTGTTTACCTGCCTCGTCCATCTTTGTCACAGCTGCAAAATGAAATAGATAAACACCGTGGAGCATGATGCAGGGGCTTTATTTAAGAGGTCAGTACAGGTTAGGTGTCAAAGCAGGTTATTTATTCAAAACTAAAATTTGTTTTCCCACTGTTGTGTAGTTTTCTCTCAGTGAGAAAACTACAGGATACAATGATATGCAAGGCTCTTAAATTTTACTTACAGTAGAACATAGAAAATATCAAATTATTAATCTGAGATTTTTGTTCTGTTTCAAAAAAAATATGAACTTATTTTGAATTGATGGCAGCAACACGTCTAAATCTCTGGATCCAACATGCAGGCAGGAAGTAGTCTGAACAGGGCAAGCAGCATAATTAGTAAATAAACATACTTTTTGAGGGCCCATGTGGACCTAAAATGTGGACACTGACTGTAAGGATGTTTCTGACTAAATTGCTCTCTAGTGCCTGAGACCAATTCGGAGCTGCCCTGTTTTGCTTTATTAATTTATAGTTCTGTTCTACTTTGTAATTCGTGTTCTCTTTATTAGTAAACCACACTGACACAGCACTTGACTCTCTGTAATTCTTACCTGGATGATAACTGGAACCTGTAAAACTTTATAAGAAGAGGTGGACGTCCACTTAGTGGCACACTTTTTACTGTGGAAACAAAGGCAAACAAGAAAGGATGAAGAAATAAAAGATAATAAACACTAAATCTGAACTCGTTATGTGCTGCGAGGGTGTCTGAAAACACTGAATATAAAAAGTTAAAAATATAAATATTAACCTGCAGCTACGGTGGCCCTGAGAGGCCAAATGGACTGCAATGGACTGTTTTCTTAAGTTGCAGGTTTTTTCCCCGTTCAATGCCTACAGTCTACAGCTAATTTCAAACAACTGCTGTGATATTATTGGCTTAAAAAACAAGGTCGACCTTCTGGGTTTTTTTCTTTTTAAAAAACAAGTTCATATTTGACTTAAATTCACTTTGCAAACATTTCATTTCTCTTTCACGATGTTTATTCCTTCTTATTTAAACTTCCAGCCTTTTGTGTGACCTGTGAAACCTCAGTTCACACAATCACCAACAGGGGGCAACGATGAGCTGACCTCATGGGCCAAAAGGTCACATTGATTATGAAATCGCTCCAATGCGACACTTTTCCATCTGTTCAGATCCAAAATAACTTCTCAGTGTTGTGTAATGATTCTTCATCCCCAGCAGACGAGAGAAACGCTGTAACAAGAAGGTTTTACCGTCTGTGTCAGTTTCACTTCCTCCTTCCTGTGACGGTGTGAGGCCTGCATCAGCACCACACTGCAGCGGCAATGATTGATAACACAAACACTCAGACAAACATCCTCAGCAGCCTGATAACACAGTGTGAAACTACCCACAACTGTGACACAATCAATTTGTCTTCATTGTTTCATAAAACCACAGAAAGATTATGAAACAACCTCCGTCTGAGGAGTGACACACCGAGACATGAAACACACCGAGACATGAAACACACCGAGACCCGAAACATCAGAGCTGTGAAATGTAGAGAAAGGGAATTCCCGACATACACTGAAGGGGTTAAATCTGTAGATGGTGCAGGAGGAGAAGCTGGAGATGACTGATATGCAGTGATGGGAATAACGGCGTTACTTTTTTCAGTAACTAGTAATCTAACTAATTACTATTCCTATCGTTACAACGCAGTTACAGTTACTAACAAGAAAATGTGGTCCGTTACTATTTTTCAACAAACAGACGGTTGAAGCTGTGTTCAGCTTACCGCATCATCACGATCACTGTCTAGCACATGATCAACGGTTAATTACGGTACCGGCCGGAGTACCGGGAGCAGTTTGGAAGAACAAAAAGACGCGGAGACTGTTCTAAATTGTCATCCCAAACTAACTCAAAGTTTATTCTTTTGTGCAGCAGTTTTTATAGGCAGAAGGGTTCGTGTGTCAACAAGTTTCAAGTTACAACCATATAAGGAAGTTCCCCCTAGCTCTGAAAGGGGCCTTCTATAATCTCAACATACCTTTGACAGGTCCGTTAAACACTAGACAGTTAGAATCCTTTAGTGATATAAGTTTGCACATGGTAGAATACTGCATGTAGTTATTTGCATTAGGAAATGTTTAACCATATATACCTAGAGGCACACAATCAATTGTGTGTGATCTTTAGCAGGCTGCAAGCTTGGTGTGCACTCCAGGAATGCACCCCCACGTCCTGTGAGCATGAGAGCTTGCACCTTGTCCCATTGTTCCACGGCAGGATCAACGCAGAAATGCCTTCTTTACATATAGATCAACTGTTGGATTTTCCAGACCAGCAGGCCAAGGAAAGTCGCCCATGGGGTCACAGCAAGAGGAGATGAGGTTCAAACAAAGGGCATTGCAGAAACAGGGTCCTTTGTATAATATCATCAAAAACAATACTCAGCAAATGCTATCATGGTATCAAAATATCACAACAGTTACAGTTACTAACAAGAAAATGTGGCCCGTTACTATTTTTCAACAAACAGACGGTTGAAGCTGTGTTCAGCTTACCGCATCAGTTGCAGGCAAGTAGCTGTAAGTAATCTGGGCGCTACAGCTTTAAGCAGCTGCGAGCTCCCACGGACGGTAATCACGATCACTGTCTAGCACTAGCGTCTAACACCTGGAGCTCAGGTGGGCAAAACAATCGCGTGAGTGCTGCTGTTTGACTGAGGAAGAATAAAGTAGTCGTGGTAAGTCAATCACATGACCACTTAAAGACAAAGCAACAAGGTGATAGATACCAGTTTGTAAACTGTGTTGATAGGCCACGTAAAACCAGAGCCATGATAAACAATACGCTGCGTTTTTTCCTCAATAGTTTCGTCACGTTTACTGTCGGCAACCTGCGGCTCTTTAGTCCTTATAGTACAGAACCTGCGGCTCCGCGTGGTTTGGGAAAATAAATTAGAAGTATTTAGCTGAAGTGTAATTTATTTATGTTAGTTCTTTTTTAACCTGTAGTTCTAAATTGGAAGATTATTGTGATATTGAAATAGAAAAATAAAATTATATTTTATTTTTCAATTATTTTTTCATGGCTCAAAATAAGCGTCACACTTGCGGAAGCCAATTATGGATCTTCGGATCCACATTATGTCAGCAGCTGTTCTCCACCGTGAACTATGTTAAAAACAAACACCGCTCACATCTCACAGCTTACAGTTCTGCGTGAAGATGAAAGTGACTTCGTACAGCCCCGATTTGCAGACGCTGTGCGCAGAGGTTCAGGAGCAGAAGTCTTATTGTAAACGGCAGACCCGACGATGTTTACATGAACTCGCTTTTCAGCATCTCTTTATTGACCACTTTTCACACACGGTTGCTGTACGCATACAGCCGGCTGTAGCTTTTCAGCTCACAGCCCGACACACACCAACACAACAGCAGAGAGAGCACAGACGTTAAGGCGGCGAGGCATGATTGCTGGTGCCGCTCAGGTGCGTCCGCCTCCCCTACAGTGGCGCTGCAGACTGCGCTCCGCCAGACACACTAAACCCTGGTAAAATATATATTTAAAAATTCTATTATGAATAATAATATATTATTATTATTATCTATTATATATAATAATATATTATTCATCTTTTAGCAGCATAGTGTTTTTGTTCCAATTATTTTTTAAAAGTCAGGTCAAGGCACCAACAGCCCAAAGGCGATATAAGGGTGGTGGCTCACAACAGTTTTGTTTCCTGGATCATTTTAGTTCAGCATCTTTCCTTTTGTTATATCTCTTTAAGAGTTCAAAATGTGTTAATTACATAAATAAAATGTAATTTTCTCTGTAGCACTTCATGGATTTCAAAAGCAGCACACCTTAGTTGTTCACACAAAGCATAAAAAGTAAAAAACAATATATACAGTGTTATCTTCATTTTAGATGTCACAAATATTTGTGGCTCCCAGTGTTTTCTTTTGCGTGGAAACCGGGTCCAAATGGCTCTTTGGGTGTTAAAGGTTGCAGACTAGCAAGCATTCTCTGCTTATGAGCAAAACAAAAAACAAAAACAGGGGAAGTTTTAGGAGTGAGGGCGAGAGAGAGAGAGTTTAGAGATGTGAGAGATTTGTGATGTTTAGCATGTTTTGAGTGTGTAGTTAATGTGTTGTCTGTGTAGTTAGTGTGTAGTGTGTGGATAGTTTTGTGTTGTGTGTCAGAACAATGAGGCGACTGCTGTCTCCAGGTAGAAACAGCAGTGATACACCTGCTGCTGTCAGACCTGCAGGTATCAGGCTGTGATGTTCTCCTTTATAGAGGAAAGAAATTATGTTTTTGGAGTGGCACAAATAATTTGTGGCATCTTATTGAAGAACAGCTGATTGTTCTGTAAATAGTTTGAAATGGTTATTTAAAAAAGGGTAAAAGGTAAATTTATGCAAATAACTTTGTTTGCAAAACTTGTGCACAGGATTTTAAAATTGACAATTTATATTTGCATTTAAAGTTATGAAAGATCATCATTAAACATATTTGTGGTTGTTACAGTAAAAAATATCAGTTTTTCTACTCTGATTTTATGTTTTTTGTCTGATTTTAGATCAATTGTGTTAATACAGTATATCAACATGAAAACATAACTGTAGATTCAGACACGTGAGGTTGTGCTGAAAAGAATGATACCAAACAAGGCAAAGTAAAGAGTTTTTAGGGGTAAAATATAGAGGGAGAATCAAAAGTAGTTAAAAATGGGCAATTATACCCTGGACCCCAGAGGCTTAAACGTTTTTTGTTTTTTTTAAGTAACGCAATAGTTACTTTTCAAGTAATTAATTACTTTTAGAATTTGTAACTCAGTTATTAACTCAGTTACTTTTTTGAAGAAGTAACTAGTAACTATAATTAATTACTTTTTCAAAGTAACTTGCCCAACACTGCTGATATGTAGCCGACACAGCGATGAAACAGACCTCCTGTGATACTGTGGAGAAAGACTACGAGTAGCAGCTGTGAGCAGCGTCACCTGCAGGTAGATGAGCTGATCTCAGTGCTGACACGTGTTGACACATGCTAGTGTTTCTAAGACAAATGACTTTAGTCGTAAACACAAGAGACAGACAGGGGGCGTAACTGATGCCTGACCAGCTTCAAACTTTGTCCACCAACAGGATGGTGTTGGAGGATGGAGGATTCTGTTAATTATATCCCAGCTACAATTATCACAGAGACAAGCAACTTAATATAAAATGTTTTGCAATAACAAGTTTATATTCTGAAATAGATGTATCACATGAATGAATCATTAAGAGGTTAGGAATCAACCAATAACTCTGAACAAATAGAGGAAGAAACAGACTCAGAGGAAGAGGGCGGGCTTTACTTGGTGTCAGTGACAGAAATGAAAAAAAGCTCAAATGAGTGAGAAGGACGATGAAGGAAACATCTGTGCTGTGTCTGCTCTGTAAGTAGAATCTCTGTGTTTGTTTGAATTCTTGTACTTTGACTGTCTGCTCTCCTGATAACTGATGATGGAGGAGAAGACATGAAAAACAAATCAGGCTGAATTCAAGTTCAAACACCACGAGGACCAACTGCAGGTCTGAAGTTTCACAGAGTTACTGATGAATTTATGAGTGAAAAGCTGAAATAAAATGTTGGTGTTTGTGTGAACAGAGCAGAGGACAGACCTTAGTTCAGTACTAGTTGTTTGTATGTATTCAGTGTAACTATAATGTAACTTGAAGGACTTCCTTGTTCTACAGTAACTCCAGAAGCAGCTCATGAAGCATGAAATGATGTGATCAGTTTTATTTAATAATTCTGATCATCGAGAAGTAGAAATTGAAATCCTGGAGTCTCTGGTTTAGTACGAGCAGCTTTTTGCTGACCTGGTTTAGATCCACGTTTCCTCTGACAGGAAGATCAAACTGGGCTGTAGGCGACACAACATGGAGAGTTTGTTTCTGTCTTAGAGGGAAACATCAAATAATACAAAGTTGTTATGAGTGATCACCTTTGTGTGTTTATGTCAAATCAACCTGAGTGTCATTTCTCTTTAGTTCTGATCTCACTGCTGAGCTGCACAACAAACCAAGGTCAGTAACCTTCTTCTGTCACAGTTTAAACCTGATAAACTCTGACAGGTTTTACACATTTGGATTAAAACTTTCAGTAAAGATCTCAAAGACGTGATCATGAGTTTTTCATTTTAACCCTCACAGCTCGTCTGACTGTGAGTCCCAGCAGCTCTCAGTTCTTTGAAGATGACTTTGTGTCTCTGAGCTGTGAGGAGGACGACAGCTCTGCTGGATGGACTCTGAGGAGAAACACAAGCAAACGACAGAGGACTCAGTGTGGAAGCACATGGGGAAAACCAGCTGGTTCTTCCTGTAACATCACTTTGATGATACCTCAAGACAGTGGAGTTTACTGGTGTGAGTCCAGAGAGGGTCCCATCAGTAACATGGTTAACCTGACAGTCACTGGTAAGCTGAGTGTGTGGAGTTAGTGTTGATGAAGCTGTGTGTAAATGGATGAAATGCTGTAGTTTGTCTCTGTGTTGAGGTGGATCAGTGATCCTGCAGAGTCCTGTCCTCCCTGTGATGGAGGGAGATGACGTCACTCTGCTCTGTAAAACAAAGACCACTCCCTCCAACCTCCCAGCTGCTTTCTATAAAGATGGCTCCCTCATCAGGAAGCAGCCTACAGGTCACATGACCATCCAGCATGTTTCCAGGTCTGATGAAGGCCTCTACAAGTGTGACATCAGCGGTCATGGAGAGTCTCCATCCAGCTGGATCACTGTCACAGGTGACACACTCACCTGTCTGTGTTTCTGCAGCTTTCAACATTCACAATGTGACGACAACTTAATGACTGTGTTTGCTTTATTTTAGGGGAACACACCACCACACCTCCACCTTCACTCTCTCCTCCATCACTCTTTCCTCCTGTTTTCTCTGTATTGTCTGTTGGATCAGTCTTTCTTGTGGTTCTACTGGTGTTACTGGTTCTGCTGGTGAGACAAGATGTTGAGAGGAAAGTTGAAGGTGAGACTCAGACTTTTGTAAATTTACATTTTACGCACACTTCAATGTCTCCAAATGTAGACGTTTTCTTAGATTAAAGGACCATTTAGATGATTTTACAGTAAAATATTTTTGCTATTAAATTTGAAAATGTCAGCAGATGAAGGTAAAGCTGCAGAGCATCAGTCGTGCCAGTAAAACAAAGCAGAGGTGATATTTATGGATTTTACAGATTTGAGAAGCATTCTTTTTATACTCTTTGGGAAGTAAGAACATTTAATAATTTAACATTGAGCACATTTGTAAATACATTCTGACATCTGTGTTGCACTGTGGTGCAGTAGATGGGTTTGATTCCAGCAGCTGACTGCTTCTGTCTGTGTGGAGTTTCTTAGTGTGTTCTCCCTGTGACTGAGTGGGTTCTCTCCGGGTACTCCAGCTTCTCCCACAGTCCAGGAAAAGTTTTTGTGTGTTAGAAGACAACTGACACGTGTGTGAGTCAGCGTTCACTGTTCTGTGTCAGCTAGTTCAACAGTGCAGCTCACTGATGTGTTGTAGCATGAATAAAATATCTCAGTTGTTTGATTCAAATGAGACTTGTCTACATTTTCTTAGAACCACGTGTGGTTGCGAACAATGATGTAGGTCCACCGCTTATGAACCAGTCTGGATGTGTTCAGATTGTTTCCAATAGGAAACAATCTGAACACATCCAGCATCACAGATGCTAACAGAGTATACTCTGTTAGCATCTGTGATGCTGGATGGCTAATTGTCATACAGGTTTTAAATTATTAACCTTTAATATCATGATTTTTGGGCCACATCTGGATCACAGAGTATTTGGCAGTGCAGTAGCGGCACATATGAGGCCCAGATGTGGTTCACAAACAAGTGGTTGAGATGAGACACATAAAGAGGCCAAAGATCATCAAATGTGTGTTTTCAGCCTCTCAAATGGTTCTTTAGTTAAAGCTTCATTTCTAAAGCTCTGCATGTAAAACACAGAAGCAACATGCTGCTGACAACCGCAGTTAGTCTGAACCTGGTGAGAATTCTCACTGCACCGGGTTTTTCGAGCTTGTGGTGAGGCTTCTCAGGCTGCACTGAAAGAAGCTTCGTGGACGCCACCTTCCTGTTCACACAAACTCATGGCCGTTCTGTCGGTCATTCATTGGTTCACAGCAGAGGTGCTGAGAGAAGAAAAAAGGTGTGAATGGCTTCTGCATTTTTTAAATTCAACACTCACTCTCTGCAAGATGCAGTTTTAAAAACTGTGTTTTGACACAGCTGTGCTGCAGTAATTAAAATGTTTAATTCTTCAGAGAGTGATGCAGTTCATACCAGTTATGAACAAACAGCGTTCAGATCGAACAGACCGAGATGTGCAGTTGCTCTTCTCATTTAACTTTTAAAAGAGTCTTTAATTCTCCTTGCAGTCACTGAGTGACATCATGACTCAGGTTCAAGCTTAGATCAGACCTGTGGATGATATTAAACTGAGATATAAATAAAAGCCAGCCTGTCCTTTAAAGAGATATGAACAACACAGTCACTTATAGATTTGCTCTAAAGAGGAAGCAGCTAAACAACTTCCTTTCTGTCTTTAAATGTTCCTCTCACACACAAGACTAAGCAGCCTTTCAGCTGTAGATAAAGATGAACCATTTTGAACAGTGAATAATACAAAGCAGCTCTGGTAGAGCTCATGTAAGATCTATCTATCTATCTATCTATCTATCTATCTATCTATCTATCTATCTATCTATCTATCTATCTATCTATCTATCTATCTATCTATCTATCTATCTATCTATCTATCTATCTATCTATCTATCTATCTATCTATCTATCTATCTATCTATCTATCTATCTATCTATCTATCTATCTATCTATCTATCTATCTATCTATCTATCTATCTATCTATCTATCTATCTATCTATCTATCTATCTATCTATCTATCTATCTATCTATCTATCTATCTATCTATCTATCTATCTATCTATCTATCTATCTATCTATCTATCTATCTACTTCTCTTGCAAGTGTCTGTTTATCCAGGCTAGGGGCCAGTATTATGAAGACTGGGGCCAGTGGGATTATGTTAAATGTCTGTTATACTGACTACTGCAGTTTCTCAACATTCAGAGATGCATTCAGAAAGCAGTCCTACATATTTGTTTAATATGTGCATTGAAGGACGGCTTTATGTCTTTAAGACATTCCTGCAGTTTAACTAATTGGTGTGTGTTATCTGGCTACATGGAAAGATAAAGCAACTCTGTTTCATTTTGCAGAGACTGATACAGCTGTGGTCTACTCAGCAGTAAGAGCTGAAGACATCAGGAATGGACAAACAACCATCAGAACAAGGCCATCCAGGTCTTGCTGCCTTTTAACAGAAACAAGGTGGCTGTCACTCTGTTTCCAGCAATCATGCTAAGCTAAGCTAATATAACCAAATTAAACTAGATCATCTAGAATACGCTCTCATTAGCATAGCGGGGCAGGGCAACAGAAAATTTCTTTAAGCCTCTTATCCAGTACATGTGAACTTAAATGATGCCAACCAACCTGAGTGTTTGGAAAAGTTCAATAACATGTAGGAAGCTTGGTCCTTTAAGGGTGAAGCCTGATGGGAAATGTATTGGGGGTGTGTGTAGCGGGAGTGCCTGTGGGTGTGTGTGTGTTTCAACATCCCCGTGATGTTGAAACAGCTTTCTACGCCAGAGATGTGTGGATGAGCAAATGTTGCCAATTAGGGGCAAGAGCAAATTCAAGCAGTACCTGCCCAGTAAATCTAGAAAACAGGGTTTCGGAATATTGCTGGATTATTTCAGTTCAGTTCAATTTTATTTACACAGTGTCAAAACACAGCAATTCACACAGTTGTGAAATTTACATTGGGTTGCTGTGCAACCAAGCTTGGGCCAAGTGGAAATGTGGTCCTAAACTTGGAATTACACAAAGTCCAAATCCAAAAAAGAAAGCAAGAAGAGAGAATGAAACAGTAGTGGGGTATATGTAAAGAGAAGTGGAAGAAGCAGAGACCCAGAGTTCTCATTCAAAATCAGATTGAGACATTATAATATAATATATCACTCTGGCCAACAACTTATTCACCAACCCCATCACCCAGCTGGTCCTGAAGATGGCCGTCCCTCCCTGAGTCCGGTTCTGCTGGAGCTTTCTTCCTGTGAAAAGGGAGTTTTCCCTTCCTACTGCAGCCAAGTGCTTGCTTATAGGGAGTCATCTAATTGTCAGGGTTTTCTCTACATTGTTGAATGGTCATTACATTACAATATATACCACCTTGAGGCAATTGTTCTTGTGATTTGGGGCAATGCAAATAAAAGTGAAGTGAATCAAACAGGGCATGGTGCAGGGTTCCTGAGTGGACATCTGTTTTACAGCACAGAGGAACTTTTTGGGAAAGTTTCACACAGAATAAAAACAATGTCTCAAACCATGAGAATCAGTATGACATGATACTGTACTATTCAAACCTGAGTCTGTATCATGTTATATAAGTAAACGCGTTTTAAGTGTTTTTTTATGTTTTTATTCCTTAACCACAGTTGTGTAATGATGTGTGAGTTATAATTTCTCTGTTATTTCTTTAGGGGATTTCTGAAATATAACATTTTTCTTTTGGCAATATAATTACCCAAAATTAGTGAGATGTTGAATAATTTTCAGCATGTACCGTCAAAATGTGTGCAGTAGAGGGTTTAAATGAAAAATATGAAGCAGGAAATGAGAAGAGTGAATCTACTTCAGATGTAAAGATTCAGTTTCTGTTATATCATGTTAGATTTAAACAGAGAGGGAAAAAAGTGGAGACAGAGCTTGTGAACGTCGTGAAGCACAATCGTGAATCAGATTGTTTGAACTGTGTGTGTTTGTGTTCAGACTTTAAACCAGAGCCAGACGTCGTCTACTCTTCACTAAAGTAGTCCACCAGTCCAACCACTGACGTCCAGCTGCTGGTTTCTAACTGGTCCCCCCAGCACCTCAGACCACAGGACATGTTTGAAGATTTCTTTATATATTTCATATTTTTTATGTTGTTTTTTTCACTTTCTAGACCAAAATGACTCAAATGCAAAATTTTGTTATGTTACTATGTCCCATGTCCTCGGTAACTGGTTGGAATTGTTGTAGTTCATTCATGATTGTTGGCTCTTGTTTCCCGTCAGTGATCTGTTTTCACTGGTTTTCTTCATGTGCTTCTGTGGGTTTCAAAAAACTGTCACATGGAAAATCTGACTAGTGTGATTGTTGCTAACACACACACAGCTTTAATGCAGAAAGCAAAGAATAAACGTTAAACTACAACCACAGACTGAACACAGCAGAAGCATCATTCAGTGGCCGCAGAAAACCTTCATGATGTTTGTGTTTGATGCTGCAGAGTTTTTATTTCAGGTTCAGGTCTGTTCATGTGTCTCTGCACAGCTGTAATTAAAATGTGTTCAGAGGGCCTCAGTGTCTGAATGGTTCCAGTTCAGCTCCATAACAGCAGCGTCCCTGGTTTGATTCCTGTGTTTCAGCTCATATCTGCCTCTCTCACTGAGGGACACACACACACACACACACACTGACACCTCACTGTCCTTGAACCAATAGAAAGCTGGTGCTCAGAGGAAGAGGGCGGGCTTTACTTGGTGTCAGTGACAGAAATTAAAAAAAGCTCAAATGAGTGAGAAGGACGATGAAGGAAACATCTGTGCTGTGTCTGCTCTGTAAGTAGAATCTCTGTGTTTGTTTGAATTCTTGTACTTTGACTGTCTGCTCTCCTGATAACTGATGATGGAGGAGAAGACATGAAAAACAAATCAGGCTGAATTCAAGTTCAAACACCACGAGGACCAACTGCAGGTCTGAACTGACTCTTTATCTTTGCTCAGGAGTCGAGGAAACACAGCAGGCAGTGAAAAGCTCAAATCATTCACTCATTATATCAACACAGCTGAGAGTCTGAAATACGACATTTAACATTTTCATCCATTTAGTCAACTATATACTATAACTGCCTTTAAAGTTTTTGTGCTGCACAAAGTGACCGTTACTGTTTGTGGTTGAGCCGTTTGTGGTTTAAACAGAAACTAAAGGAGCTCAATTTTTCTTTTTCTGGGGACAGAAAAAAGAAGTTGCAGGTGTTTCCTCACAGGGTTGCCAATCTTATAAGGGGAAGTAACATGTCTGTGACCACAGGCCATGACTCTAAAGCAGTTTGGTTAAAAACCATCTTTTAGTTAATTTAGACCAGTGATCACTTCTTTTGACGGACTTCACTCATTTCTATGAATGGATTTGACTTCAGTGACACCGGATCAAAAACAGGAAAATGAAAAATCAGAAACTGTCTAAACATTTAATTTCTGTTTACAGATTGTTTATTCCTCTTTGACTAAAACTCCAACCTTCATAATGAAATCACATTTTCTCTTTTATTTTATAAAGAGAAAAATATTTCATTTTTCTTAAATGTAATTTTGTAATTTTACTCAGTTACTGTAACTGAGTACTTTTACTCTTTTTCTAGTCTATTCACTGACATCTTAATCCTGGGTTCTCCTGAGCTTGAACCTGAACGTCAGACCAACCATCGACTGCAGGAGACATGAGCCTCAGACCATCTCACCATCACTATCTTCATCATCATCATCTTCATCATCATCATCATCATCAGGTGTGTCATTTTTAGTTACAGGAGCGCAGCGACAACGGCCATGTTTGAGCTGTAACTCTTTTCTGAGTTTATGTAAACAGACACTTGTTCACATACACGAGTCAGCTATAACTAAATAATAATGATAAAATAAGTTGCAGTTGTTGTAGTTTTGCCTCTGCTCACCACCAAAGTAAGATTTCAGTCAAACAATCAAAGTGTAAGTGAAGTGCAGGCATTTTATAAAGTTTGACTGTAATTTTAAATGTAAGGCCCTCAGAGACGTCATCAGAAAAACAAAACAAAGTTATAATGAAACTGCTGCCAGTCAGTCGTTCAGTTGCTTCATCCCCCCTGAGAACAGAGACCTGTATCAAAGCTGAAAGTCTGACCTGCATCACAGTGTTGCTGTATTAAAATCCACTGTGGTGCTGTACAGAGACATTTTACAAAAACATATGGACCTAATTGCATTTTCATGTCTTCGTATCAGGAACAGTTAACTGAAGACCATTTTTAAAATTAAATAAATATCACAAAGGTCCTGGGTTTGAGTCCTCCATCTGGTCAGGGCCTGTGTGGGTTCCTCCCACAGCCTGAATCACTAAGTGTGAACGGTAGCCCGTCTCTTTGCCCTGTGACTCGCTGGGTACCTCGTCTCTCGCCCGATGGCAGTGCCCCTGAATTAGGATCCCCAGCCTGTTATTTGTTTATTTTAATTGAAAATGTGAATTATAGTGTTCTCTCAGTCATCAGAACCAAACAGAAGGATTTCATTTTTCAGAGTCATAAAATACTTATGATAAATTCAGCCTATGAAAATGTATCTTTTCCTATAAACATGTCCTCTGGGATCAAACTGTCATTAGAAGCAAGAATTCAGTCATATGTATATATTATTAATGCTGTTAGTCTTACTATTATTGTCCCTCTCTGTAGCCCACCTTTCAGACAATCGCTGGCATGAGAATCACGGATTCACATGTCCTCAGCTACTTTGTCATGTTACCTCTGTCTACGTCGTGCCTGATTAGACTTGTAGCATTCGTAAGAGACAGTCCTCAGGTACACCACGATTCCGAAGAAATCTCAGAAGCGGGCTATCAGTGTTTGTGTCCATGTTGAAAGCAGGGCATTCAAAGTTAAGTGCCAGTTCTGAAGAGCGTGAGCTCTCCACAACTACCATGGATTTGGGTTTCCGAATGCAACACGTTTTACGTTCTTACAATAAAATTTTTTATTGTAATGGTATTTTTTTTACGTTTGCACAATATATGATCACGTTCGTACAATATGATATTTATATTGTACGAACATGATAATTATGTATATTGTAATAACGTGATATTATGTTGTTCAAACGTGAAAAGTATATTGTACAGACAGGAAAAGTATCTTGTTAGAACAATAAACTTTTCACGTTATAACGTGATATACTTGTATTTTTCCTTTGCCTGGGTGGCAGCTCATACGCTTCCGTACCCTTAACAGATACTCTGACTCATAACTATCGTAAAACGCTACGACCGGAAGTAGAAACCTTTCGCGCATGCGGGGTACCGATCGGGTTTCCGGTGTTGTGCCAAAGTAGTTACCCCCGTCAAAAATTGTTTCCCCATTCACGGGAGCGCGCAAAGTAGGAGGAGCCACTTGCCCAGCTCCGTTCTGTACGCTACTTGTCACTGATCTGCAGTCGACGCGATAAAGAGTAAAAGCTGGAAAACAGCAGACTCGATGAATTTAATATTAGTTTCGTGACATTGTAATGTGCCGTGTGGAAGACAGTTTACCTTATACTGTACACTGAAATAACCTGCTGGGAATACTTTGTCTAGAAAAAGACTTTGATGCTATAATACTGTAAAACCAGATGCGATCATGGAAACACGTTCCTCTCCAGTGACAGTGACACTGACTCTCTTTAGCTACTTGCATGCCATATGTCTTTGAGGATGATGTAGTAAGATGACTTAAAATGATATTAAAGTGTTTTAGGATGATAGTTTAGGGGATATTTGGTGTTTTAAAATAGGCAGTTTATATGTTTCAACTATTTGTGGATTGGCTACAGAGAAGGACTTAAGTGGGTCAGACTAGTCAAGCTCCTCTTTTTGTCAGTGTAAAGATGTTTTAACTAATCCCTGAGATATTTTAGTGTAAGAAAACAGAGCAGTTTCTTTTTTTTTGTCCCGTTTGGCTCTTTTGCCATCAGAATTATTGTCTAAAGGCGAAGAAAGATGCCCAATGGATTTACTTTACCAAATTGACCATCCCAGCCTTGCCATAATGGTCTATTTGATTCACCTTTGCTTTTATTGTTTATTTTATTCTATTTTATTTTCACTTGCTACACACGGGACAGACATGACTGGGGGAAAGAAAGAGAGGTAGGGAAAGAAAAACAGCGAGGAAGAGGAATGGTGATAAAGGACAAAAACAAAAACAAACAGACAAAAAATCCATATATCGATCACCTGGATCACCTGTCGAGCAAGAAATAAGAGAAAACAAGCAAAAAAAAAGCAACATAATAAACAACATCACGATGATATATGGGAATATAACAGTAAATACTAAATATTAAACATTATTGTGCAGCACGTAAGATCGACAGCGCACAGTGTGCTTTGAGGTAGGAGCCAAAAAGGGTGTAGCTTGTGTGTGTGAGCACCTGTGTGTACACCTGTGAGCATGGACGCGCTTGTTTTTAAAAGGTTCCTTCATGCAATGATCTGCTAGAGGGTGTGGGGGGGCCACAGCCCCGTCCTCCAGGGCATGAAGCAGGTGTGGAGGAGATCCAAACTCCAGACATCCAGAGGCCCTCAGAACACAAGAGACCAAGGAAGACCAACAGAGGGGCAGCCGCGCCACTGTCCCAGAAAGAGCTGAGGGGAGTCCCAGATGAGGGCTCACTCAGCAGCGGAGCAGAAGCCAGGGGGGGTTGCAGTGACGTGCCCGTGAGCTCCGCCGGCAGCCAGCTGTGCCAGAGTCACAAAGCTATACTCTAGCCCCGGGTCTAGGTGCCCTTGCCCCTGGAGGGGGAAACTGCACCCAGACCCAGGTAGTGTTACCCTTTTCTCTGGGGTGGAGAGAAGCAGACCGCCCCGACTCGGCAGCAGCAGGGAGGCCCCACACTCCAGACCCCAGTCGGATGGCCAACTCCTCCTCCCAGCCCCCCCGCCCCAACAGGCAACAGAGAACGGGGGTGTGTGAAGACTCCAAACCTCCCTCCTCCCGCTCGTATGTAGTGTTGATGCATGTGTATTCTAAGGTGCATTTAAAACCCAGGAGGGCATGGAGCTACCTGCCAGAGAGCAGCAGGTAAGCACATAGCCCCTCCTGATAGCCCTCAGTGTCTATATGCACTTAAAATTGAGAGGTGGGCAACGACGCCAGGGGTGAGACCAGAAGTTTTGGTCTAAGTTAACCAGACAGAGAGCAATTTGAACAATACCTCTTAATTTTTTACTACATGATAAAGAAATTCTGTTGTGGTAAATGAAAGAAATGTGTCAGCATGATTTAAATTGTAAGAAATAAATGTTTAAAATTAAGGAAGAAGAGAAAGTTTCTGTCAACTCACAGAAGATATCCTGTTGGGTTTTTGTTTTAGTGTGAAAAACCAAAAATAAAAATTCCACGACACATTCTCTAGAACAGGAATCGTGGTGGAGCCTGTCAAAATAAAAGCCCCCGCACTGCTTCGTTTTGTGTTCCAGGGGAAATTTAAAGGCGTGGCATAAAATGATGATAACACGAAGCACTCAGCCCAGGCACGTGAACGCATGCGCATATGGATGCGCACTCACTGATCCACCGTATATGACATTACCGATTATTTTACATATAAATCCTTTATAAATATACATTTCGACTGCAGAATATTTACATTTATAAACATTTTTAGAGATACAAAAAAACAAAAAAAAAACAAAAAAAAAACACGCACTCAGGAACACCGGAAATACACGTATTTCCGTAACAACAGCATCGCTCAGTGGTCTCGTCTACGGGTTCCCTCCATTGTTAAAGTGGAATTATTGAATCCATAGAGTGTGTTGGTGTTTGGGATGTACCGGGATAAACGGGAATGGCTTCACTAACACTCCCGTCTCTCTGCTGGGCTCAGCTGTTCCTCTTTGTCGTGGTTTTCGCTGAAGGTGAGCTCTCCTCCAGCTTCCACTTTCTCATCGGTTACACCACAACGGCAGTACGCGAACATTCCTGTTGTTTACTGTAAACAACTGTCACGTATTTAAAAATAAAATAAAATAGAAACATACAAGCTGCCTCAAGACACAGCGAAGCCTCTGAGGCCCGAGTTTCGTTCACATAAAGGACACAAACAAACAGAAAGCCTCCTGTCATAATCCCTTCACCCTGCCCGCCATGACAGACGTCACGAGGCGAAGGACGGAAGTGCAGGAGACTTGATAAGGAGTAGCTCAGCGAATCAGACTGATTAATAATTTTAATATAGAAGTGGATGAAACTACAAAACCCGAAGATGCACTTTGATCTGGTGGTTTGTTTTTCAGGAATCATGCGGCTGCATTTTCCTGTCTTTTCATTTCATTAAGGATGCTCCCAGTTTCTCCTCTGCTAAAGGAGACAATGAAGGAAGCATTATTCGCGAGCTCAGCAGAGTCAGGTGGTGTAGCTGGCAGGTAGACTGTTGTGCACGGAGGTCCAGTCCCAGTTACCAGGTAAAATATCCTCTGTGGAAACCCAGCAAACATTTAAAAAAAATCTCAGATGTTAAGTCTTTAGTGTGATTTGGCGCATCTCAAATAAATGAATGAATAATCCAACAAGCAGCTATATTAATACTGAAACAAACAAGAAAAGAAGGTAAAATATTCCCTCCAAACAAAACGTATAAATTCTAAAAAGGCAAATCAGTCTGTGCATGAACACATTGCTCCGCCCATCAAAAAGTCACCTATCCGGTCGTTAAGTCTGATGTCACTAGCCGTGTCTGGGCCTAAACTCCGCTGCAGGTCCATATATCAAACGATCAGTAAACTTTAGTTTAAACTAATTAAACTTTCATTTAACGGAGTTAGAAGTTAGCAGGGAGTTAGCTCGCTAGCTTCTATCTAAATACAATATAGCATGTCCTGACTGCGGGGTTTTGGAAACAAATTAAAACGTACAGCTCTGATATCACTTCCAGCATAAATGAAGACAGAAAACTAAACAGCAGTGACGTTTGTAGGGTTACTGAAGTTGGGCTAGCTGGTATATAATGATGTGCTACGTGACCGCTAGCGACACAGCTATGTAAGCATAATATAAACAAGCTAACTTTTTTTCCACTCAATAAAAGTTAACGTGAGTGTTCTCGGTGGTCAGGAACAAATGTAATCGCATGGCATGATGCTGTAAAAGGACCAAACTTCAGCCAGGAGAACAACTGAGATAATCCATCCACAGTACGAGGTTAGTCATTCATATACTGCTGCATGGGCTGGGCTGTAGTTACATCCTAAGGTTTTAAAAACTGAGCTTAAATAAACGATTAGTGGTAATAAAAGCCGAGGGAGGTCAACAGTGATCACTGACTGTTTTAGGAGCTTTTTGAGATTAAATAGAAGAAAATACAAAACATTGAACATGTCTGTTCAGCCTCCTGCCCTCTGGAAAGAGATACAGAAGTCTCCGCTCCCGCACTACCAGGCTCACCAACAGCTTCATCCACCAGGCTGTGAGACTGCTGAACTCTCTTCCCTCCCAGCTCCCAGCCAGCAGAATCACCAGATTGGCAGAAGTATAGGAAGACAGATTGGACTCTACCCCCCCACCCACGCACACTCTCCAACAAGGAAACACTCTCTGAACCAAGAACTGAAAACATTCCTGACTTGCATTGCAATTGCACACACCTGCTGCTATATATTTTTAGTATTTCTTTTAGCACTATTTATATTATTATATTACTATTTATTACCTTATTGTTAGGGCTGTTTTTGTTGTGCATCTGCACCTTATTGTTGTCAATGTCTACGCATGGGACAGTGTGAAACGTAATTTCAATTCCTTTGTATGGCAAGTACATTTGAAGAAATTGACAAATAAAAAGTATTCTATTCTATTCTATTCTATGTTAACAACACAAAAGCCATATTAAACGCAGACTACTTTAGACCCGGAAGTAGGATTCGTCGCGTCATCACTTAACGACCGGATTGTCATTAGGGATGGGTATCGTTTAGGTTTTATCCGATACCAGTACCAAACCGGTACTTTTGAAACGGTGCCGGTGCTTAAACGGTGCTCGAACCAGTGCTTAAACAGGGCTCGCAAAATCGTAGCCCGACGTCCTGGAGCTAGCGATTTTTCCAGTCGGGCTACCAAAATCTATCTCTGCCCTGCCCGTCGGGCTATCGTAGGAAGGAAAAATATATGTCAATGCTTTTGCATTCTTTCGGAAATGTAGCTGGGTAATTATGTCATTGGCATCGGTGAGCCACTGTCAATATGTGACATATTGAAGTCGCGTTTGAATTTGCGCTTGTTTTTTTGCTTTCACTTTGCAGTCGCGCGAACTGTGTATAGAGAGCGACAGCACTGATCTGTGAGTGATGATAATTTGCGCACCAATTCCTCTGACATCGTCTTATCAATCGTTAGCTTACTATGCAAACATGACAAGTGAAATCTCCCGCAGCAAGCTTAAACATGTGAGAGGTTGATCGTGCAGAGAATCGCTGAGCTTATGTGAGTGCGTGTGTAAAAGCAGGAGGATATATATTTCATTTCTTCTGAGCCAAATAAGACAGGTCAGGGTGAAGAAGTGACAGCCAAAGAAAAGTTTACCGCAAAACAGAAAAGTTATGACAAATCAGACTATAAGGCAAAAAGAAAGTGCAGCTTTATGGGTTCATGGACAAAAGAATTTCTGTGGCTGCGATATGACGAGCTAAATAACCAGGGCTGCACATAAGTGGTCCGCAGGTGCGCATTCGCTGTCAAAATAAAAAACAAGCACAAGATAAGAAGTTGCAACACGTGTTTGCATACATAAGATTTTCTGGAGGAGGACAGACATTTGTTTAGAACTCTTAAAGATGTCGAAGAAGCTCCTTTAAGCAATTACTTTGGTTTTCCTCCACCTCCAAACAAATGTCAGGAGTCCGAACCACAAAAGAAGCATTCTCAAGCAAGTATTCTCGGAAAAGTGGTTGCAGGAGGTGAGCTGGCTTCAAACAAATGATGAACGCACAGAGATGTGGTGCAGAATGTGCCGTGAAAATCCCACTCTAGCGGACAAAAACAGTGCTTTTATATGGACGCAAACGCGCGTTGCAACTTCTTATCTGCTGCGCGTCTTTTATTTTGACAGTGAATGCGCACATGCGGACCACTTATGTGCACCCGTGTAAATAACATAATGTTCTGCCAGGTGTGTTGTTGGTTTTCCTTCGATTTCTGAGTGGACAAGCGCCTTTGTTACTGGGACCAGTCATTTTAAGAAAGGCCCCCATTAGAACCCATGAGAAATGCAAGAAATGCATTATTGCTCAGTCTGCAATATCTTTCCCAGAACAAACACCAATTGCAAATAACATACTAAAAATAAACCTGAAAAATCAGTTTAGAACAGCGTACTATGTTGCAAAGAGTGAACTACCACTGGCAAAATTTAGCAGTCTTTGCAAACTTCAAAAAGCAAATGTCCTAGATCTTGGTTCCACTTGTCTCTTACCCGTGACTTCAGTGGAAATTTCAAATTCAGGATCTGACACAGACTGATTCATGTCCTACACAGTTCTTACAAGTTCATAGAAATTTCTGTTTAATTAGAACCAAGTATTTGAGTTGATGATTGTCATTTTTATACAATGTTGTAATTTGTTTTTCAACAATTTTTTGATTAATGTTTTGTTTCCTTTACAATATTATACTTTAATGAATAATATTGTAAAGGAAACAAAACTGGAAACAAAACATCAATCAAAAAATTGCTCTCTTTTTTATTTGGGCTACTTAAATTTATTTTGGGCTACCAAAAACTGAAGAGTCCCTGCCTGAAGGGTTACCAGGGATTTTGAAATTTCGCGAGCCCTGTTAAAGAATGGAGAACACAAACTTTGTCCAAAAACCTCTCGTGTTCAGCTGTTTTTTTGTAAAAAGATAACAATGTGGGAGTATCTGTCATCAAACAAGAATACAGCTGCATGTAACTACAACGGTGTTTGCTAGTTCACCTTACATGCATTAATAACGTGGTTAGCCTACTCAATGTAAATTACACACGAACAACATTTAGCTACTCACGCAGAGAAGAACGGCTGCTGCTGCCATCATCATCCGTCATCATTTCTGCTACACTGGCAGGGCTAGGGGCCAGGACTCTCCTCCTCTCCTCTTCGGGTTTTTGGGGGATGTTGCTAACTCCGGGTCCGATAACAGGCACCACACCCGCAGTAAATGTGCTCGGTGTGAGGTCTCGCAGCAAGCTATCAAATACGGTGCATTTCTCGGCTTTTAAAAAAACGCTATACCAGGTGTTTCATCAGATTCGAGGAGTTGCCTTCTTTGCACAGTACCAGCTTAAAGCACTTGTTGCAGGCTGCTGAGTTTGCATCTTTTGCTGTGAAGTACAGCCAGAATTTGACCGCTTTGCTTTGGGCATTTTTAATCTGTAGCTCTGCTCTAAAAGAACATACGTAAAAGAGCCTACGTACCTGGGCCCGCCTACTACGCTCGCAAAGGTAAAATGATTGGCTAGAATCCAAAGTGTGTGACATCTCAGGGAAAAAAAAATCACTGAAATAAAGCACCGAAATGTGCGCTGCTTTTCGGTCTGGTTACTACGGTTTATGTCAGAACAGGTGCCATAATGGCACCGGTACCCATCCCTAATTGTCATTTATTGGATTGACGAATGTCGGTTGGAAAAATTTCACTTAGTGCCCAACTGTAAGGTCAAGTGGCCTCTGTTCTACTTCCACCTCCACAGCAGCCACAGGTGATCAATACCCACTCCTTTCTGTTTTTCCCCATACACACAAATAAATCAGGTCCATCCTCTGTGCTTTCTAGTGAGCGTTACCGCAGTGATCTTCTTCACTGAGAACTGAAACTTCGCCCAGCTGCCCACATCTACTTATTTCTTCCTGTTTCCCAAAGAGCCAGATCATCAGATTCTCCTGTGTCTTAAAAATATCTATCATTTAATACTTATTATGCAACTAACTGCATGTCTCTGGACTGTGGGAGGAAGTCAGACTACCAAGAGAAAACTGAAAACTGCTTGTATATAACAGGAGTCTGATCTGACTTACAGCTTCAAAGGTTTGGCGACTTTCTTCTAAAATAAAGTACAAGAAGTTTTGGGGGTTGTTTTTCCTCTTATCTGTTTCAGCGGAGTTCACTGGTCTCTCTCTGATTAGCTGATGTAGAAGTGAACAGTTGTACTTTGACCTTTAACCTCTCTGCTCTGTGTTGTTTCCTGTTTCAGCCCAGAACACCATCACAGCTGAGCCTGGACAGGATGTAGTTCTACCATGTCGAATTCCGACAGGCAAAATCATCCAAGGTATGAAGTGGAACAGAGCTGACCTGGATGAATATGTGCTTTTTTTCCGGGATGAGCGGCTGGATCCAGATGGCCAACATCCATTTTTTAAGAACCGGGTGGATCTGCAGGACAGGAAGATGAATAATGGAGACGCGTCTCTGGTTCTGAAGAATGTGACGACTGCTGATGATGGATCATACAGTTGTAATATCTTCAACAAAGAGACAAAATCATGGGAGAGCATCAACACCGTCAGCCTGACTGTTTCAGGTGAGTGAGTAGAGTTCAGTGTGTGTGTGATCAGAGGTGAAGCTGCTTCCTGGTTGTTGATGTTTGTTTCTAAAGATGTTGTTGATGAGACTTTGTAGAAAGCAGCTGGTCTGAGTGATGTGATCAGAGTGCAGTAGATAATGTCTGACAGCAGTTTGAAGAGGAAATGGATTCTGTTCTGTTCTTCACTCATCACCTACCTGACAGCTGACACCTGTTTCTCACCTGCAGGTCAGACAGGAGGATCTGTTGGACTGATCATCGGTCTGAGTGTTTCTGCTGGGGTTTTTGTTGCTGCTGTTGTTGGTTTTTTGATCTACAGGAAACATGAACGAAAGGAGCGGGGTGTTAACTAGCATCCTGATGAACAGCAGGTTTCAAATGTCTCTACGGTTTAGTACGTGTAAACTAACAAAACACTAAACTTACAAAACAACACTGGTTTAAAAACTAAATGTTTAATTTATTCCTGGGTCACACTACATGACATCACTACAGAGTGCAGACAAATGATTTACCCGAATCGCTATAATTGAGAGAAATCCGGGAAAAAAATATTAGGACATAATAAGTGACAAGTTTCACCTGCTCTGTTTGTACTTCAAAGGCCTCTAACACCTGAAATCTTTTATTGTATGAAGGTAAAATATTGTGTAGCTTCAATGTTCATCATCTATCCAGATCTATCACAATGACATGGAACCGCCCACCGTATTATAAAGCCTTTCCATTTAATGTATTTAAAAGGTGGAGGTGTTGCTCTTCCATCACTGTCACTGGCAGGTCTGAATGAATACTGACCTTAAAGGTGAAGGTGAACCCTGTTTGAATGACAGCATGTTGTTTACCAGTTCATTGATATTAGTGAATGACTCTGGGTCAGAGATGTCAAACTGCTTTTACATCGTGGGCCACATTAAACTCTTTCTGTCCATGTAAAGTAGTTTAAGTGCACCTTCAGTCTGACATATCTCTGTGTAGGAAGGAGAAGTGCAACTTTACCAGCACCTCTGAGCTTTCTCTAATGCATTTCTGTACCAGATGGTGAAAAAAACTGGAACTTTCTGGAACTTATCAGCCTGTTTATTGTTTATTTACTTTGGTGTCGTATGAATCACCTTTGATGAGGTCGTCAGCTGTAAAGGAATATGTTTTTTCCCCAATAGCAGCTTATTTTATTATTTATTCATTACCATAGAAAATGATAGCAGGTTATGATATGGATGAGTTACTCAGAGAATTGAATTTGTAATCTCTGACCTTTGTGAAGCTTTTCAGCTTAAAATGTCAGAACGACCAGACACAAACCCACGGCGTACAGGAAACTTTACTACACTACATAAGGAGCAGAAGACGCTAAAATACTAAATAAAAACTAAAACATTTTCATGCTATAACATAAAAACTGACCTCGCGCATGTCAGCTGATCCTTTTGTCATTTTTAGTTTGTCATAGAGACAAAAAGTGACGGAGCATTTAGAGCAGAACATCCTAAGAGGAAGTTCGACTCTGTGGTTTTACAGTTACGCTGTGTGCAACTGTGAATAGTTCAAAGCAAAGGAGGAGTGATGCCAGTGTAGCTTAGAAAACAGTCGACAGCCAGGATCACAAACACTACACAGTTTCTGATTCTTTTCCTGTAAGTAACTCGTTAATGTAACTCTTCTTTCTAGATAACAATTTGATGTCAAACGTGACTCGTGTGTGCAAAGTAAAGGCTTTACTATTTTCTATCCATCCGTCCGTCTAGTGGCTCTAAGCACTCGCTGCAGTTGTTCGTAACTTCATCAGTGATGATGGTGAAACGACAGGGAGCCAACAAATGACATAAAATGTGACTAAATAAAGGGACCAGTGAGGAAGCGTCAGTACAACAAAAAGATGCAGAAAACAAAACGATGGAGTAAAAAAAAACAAGGTTAAAAGGAAAACACAGGAAGTCTGGTACTGATGTATTTTGTTCTTTGGGGTCAGGAAATGACACTAAACATATTTACTTTGCACACAGGAACATGTGAGATATGGAAAATGTTCAAAACAAAGTTTTGACTCGTATTTGTTGATTGATTTATGACCAGCTGCTGCAGCTTGGAGCATGAATGTGATTCTTTGTTTATTTTCACTTGAATGTTCACTTGTTAATGCTTGTTTGCAACGTTCTGCACTACAGGAATAAAAATAAAGTTTAAAAATCATCACTTACTTGCTTTGTTTCTCTTCCTGTGGCGTTTGTGTCTCATGAGCACAGAGTTTCTTTGTTAGCAGGATTCATGCCGGCTTTCTTCTCTGTAGAATAGACATTTCAAACAAAACTTCTTCGACTTCCAAGCTGCTCAGAAAAATAAAGAGTGTGCAGCTCCACACTGGGAGCATGGTTCATTACCTAGTAAGGCTATTTTCTGAACATTTGATTGGTCAGTGGGAGGTGATTGCAAACCTGCGCATCATAAGTTACCATGGTAATGTACCCAGGTAAGGAGTGAACCCCAAAGTTGACCCTGAAGTTATCCGAATAAGCCAAAATCCTGCCTCACAGCACAGACCTGTGACAAGAACGTTGTTTTTTTTCTTATTCTGTCGGCAGTGATGTCATTGGAAGGCGGCGTTAAACTAATCGAAAGTACGCTGATGAGTCAGCGTGTGTCCGTTAGTTTTTCTCCGTTTATACCTGCACCATAATGTCTCTGCTTAACTCTGCTGTTTGTCTGTGTCGTGGATTTGGCCTCTTCAGGTGAGCTCTGTCCTATTATTTCAACTCAGTAATCAGAAAGCTTCGCTTACCTTCTTTTCTAATAAGGTTACCCTGACCGCTGTGGAACAAATTTGGGCTCAAATCGCCCCATAATATACTTTATATTCTCAATTCAGGAAGGAAGTACAGATGTGATGTCTGTGTGGATCAGCAGCCTTTACCTGTTTTTACTTCTGTGACATCTGAGTGGACTAAGCCATCTCGCGTGGTTTGTAGTGACGCATGTCATGTTCTGCCATGTCCCACTTGTTCCTGATGAAGTTTGTTTGCCAGGATGATTCATCAGGAGCTCAGCTCAGGTAAAGCAAATAGGACATAATTGTAAAAACTGCAGTGAATTCTGATGTTCACTTCAATCATCTTCATCTAATCTTAATTTAGAGAGATTCTGTGTGCAGCAACAATCATAACAGCAGCAAACAGCTGTATTTATCAAGGACTTTAACCTCTGACAGAAGTTCTGAACATAGAAATACATCAGAGGAAAATTTATATTACAAATTAATAAAATTACAACACTAAATAAAAGCATCAGCATCATTAGATCAAATTAAACACGGGTTTAAAAAAAAGGAATAAGTAAATAAACAAAACAAACATCTCAAACTGTCTCGGATGCCAAGCAGAAGAGGTCAGTCTTAATGACAAAGTGAAAAAGGTCTGTAGCGTGAAACAGTTTGGGAGCCGCTACAGCAAAAGCCCCGTCCTCACATGTTACATTTTATTTATATATAACTCTTAAAAAGGGTTTACTGAGTGGTTTGACAGGCTAAAGCTGAAGATTTACACAGAGAACCGAACATTAAAATCACAACAACAGCAAAAAAGAATATACAAGAAAACACCTGAAAGTAAAACATGTCAGATGTAACCTCATCAAATGAAAACAATCCATTAGAAATTAGTTTTAAAGCTGATTTAAAGGAGGCCACTGACTCTGAGCCTGATCTGCTTCCAAAGCCGAGGAGCAAAACCTTCACTGTAAAACAGCCGGGAGGCCTTGTGTGTATCTGCTGTACAGCTGGGAACCAGACCAGGTGGGTCTCAATAGGATAAAGAACTTTTATATCAGATATTAGCAAACTGCAGGCCTCTGCAGCCCAGTCAAATGTAACTTGTTTGACTTCTCAGCAAGCTGATCATTTTCAGGAATCAGGATCTGAATACTTTATTAATCCCCGAGGAAATTATGTGGTCACAGTTGCTCCAAGACTATAATATATTGTATTATTTAATTTACCTTTGTTAATTACTCTTCTTACTAAGTTATTAATATAATAAATTTGTGTCTAATTATAAATATACACGCAAATATGTAGAAATGAAAAACTCTCTAAAACCCACAAGTTGAGAGAAAGGTATTAAAAATGAACTAACATTCAATAATAATAAAAATGTCCTTTGTTTGTTTTCCATGAAAACGTCTTTAAGACAAATTAACAGTTGGTTTGAATAATAATGGCTTGCATGCCCTGGGACAGACTGACAGAGGCGAGGCTGCCATATCGCACCATCGGCCCCTCTGGCCATCACCAGTAGGTGAAGAGTCTCGACCACGGACACAATACCGAGAGTGTCCGAGGTGCAGAGGCCTCTTTCTGTTCAGGAATGTTGTGAATACTTTGAGATTCATATTAATTGCAATTCCTACCTCTACGTTTATTTTTTCAAAATATATAATTAGCACAGCGTGGCCGTGCAATGTTTTTATGTGGTTTTTTTTTAGTTTTTATTCCTATTAATTATATTTTCACTTGTTACCTCTGAATTATTGAATCAGACCTACATGACATTTTCAGCACAATTATAATTCAAATACTCCTTTAATTATTGATTATTCTCATTAATTTTTGATCATTTTATATATTTTTCCATAGTTTTACATTTGGATTTAACAGATGATTCTCTCACATAACAGACAAATATTCGTGAAATTATGATACATTTCTGGACATATTTTTACATCTAAATATGCATATGTACAAAAATATATATTTAAAAAACAAGTAAATTGTGTTTTACTATATTTACAGTGATGTTATGTTATTTTACCTTTGACATGTAAGATCACAGTGTACTTATGTAAATTTCATGATATTCTAGAAAGACAGAACAAAACTGAAATATACAGTAAGATACTTTGACATCACTATTTTTTGGAGCAGTGTAACTGAAAACACTCTGTTTTCATATAAAGATTTGTGAGTGGCAGCAGTTTCATGTCTGTTATCAGCTGTTCTGTCTGCAGTGACGTCCTCTGTGTGTTTTACTGTGCAGACACTGATCCAGCTGCAGTTTACTCAGCAGTGAGTAAACACAGCAGGAACTATGTAGGTCCTCCAGAGTTGGGAGAAGCCATCCAGTAACCCTGTGGAGCTCCTTTTTCTGTGCAACAGCAAAACCACACAGAAGCAATACACTAACGTGTGGAGCCATGGTATGGGGATCTTCCTGAGGACCCTCAGGAAAGTCTCTGCTGTGTCATCTTAACCAGCTCTGTGGTGTTTAGACCCTGGGTCATTTCTGCCTGAGGTAAACTTGCAGAAACAGGAAGTCCTGACCCTCTCTTTATGGTTCCAGCTGTCTGTTACTTTTCTTCTTGAAGTCAGTGCTCAGGTCGTTTGTCCTGGACACTGTGGTGTCATCAGGGTTCATCAGATTATAGAGCAGGGGCTCAGCACACAGCTCTGTGAGGATCCAGTGTTGAGGCTGAGAGCTGCAGAGCTGTGTCAGCCCACTCCAGCGTGGGGACTAAGTAACGCGTTACAGTAACTACGTTATTATTGTGGTAACGAGCACGGTAACTAGTTATTATGACAAAATCAGGAACACGTTACTCGTTACTGGGATTTAGATAGGCTCGTTATTCGTTACTTCGTGTGGTGGCTATCGTGGAGCTTCCACAGATTCAGTAACATTAGCAAGTGGTGGAGGCCAGCAGGTGGAAGATGGAAAGGGGACGCAGAAGGAAAAGAGACCCGAGGCGGCCGCCGGTCCAAGTGTTGTTATGATATTTTGATACCACGGTAAGCATTTACAGGATATTGTTTTATACAGGAAAACTGTTACTCAATAAGGCCCATATACTAGTTGTTTTTCTCTTTCTCTGTGACCCAAGAATTAATGTGAGACTCACAAGCTGGTACCTCAAGGTCGAAAACACCACAGAGATGAGACCACTTCTTTACTCCCATCCTCCCTTTTCTTTATCTCCTGGAAAAGGCTCGTTAAAGGCTAGGTGGTTTGTTTCAGAATTCACTGATGAAAGAACTCTGTATTCTATGTCTAGGAGTGTATTTTGCTGGGATGATCATAAATTATAGCTGAACTGATAAACTACACACAGGATACTTCTTTGCTCAGAAGGCAGGAAGACGTTTCCTTATTTGGTCTGTACCGGTTTGAACTGGGAAAGCTGACACACGAACCTTTTTTCATCTATATAAACTGCTGTGTATCAAATAAACCTTTGAGTCGATTGGGAGGGCAACCTAAAGCAGTCTCTGTTTTCTTGTTCTCCCAAGCTGCTCCCGAGCTCGTACTAACACGCTGAATGGCATACCTGAGTGTTACTTTAAATAATTAGGAATCTTAGAAGGAAAGGACAGAACTCTGCTTATCGCTCACGCCACGGAGGAAACCCGGGAAGGCAATTTCCTTCAATTTTGGTGTCAGAAGTGGGATCACTGACAGAAGGTAAATATGCGTCTTTCATATTTATATAAAGACCTATTATACCTCTCTCAGTGATCGATCCATAAAAAAACGGGATATGCTGACGAAGTTTCACTTAGTGATCCAGAGAGATACACTGACTGACTTCCTCAGTCCCCGAATAAAGTAAATTAACCCTTGTGTGGTGTTGGTGGACACAGGAAGTTGCCTGTTGTCTTGAATATTTTAATTTTGTTTAAAAAATAATAATAATAATAATAATTAATTGTTTAATTAAACGTACGTTAAAAAGTGAGAAGTTGCTCACTCAGAAAAAGTGACACAGAAAGTTGCCTGTTGTCTTAAATACTTCTCGTTAAGTGAGAAGTTGCTCATCAAAGAGTGACACAGGGAGTTGCCTGTTATCTTGAAACGTACGTTAAAAAGTGAGAAGTTGCTCACTCACAGAAAGCTAGTAAATAATTAAATTTAATTTTGTTAAAAAAAAAAAAAAAAACGAAAGAAAACTGAAAACGGGTCTCACAGACCCGATTACCATACAAGGGTTAAAAGCAGTAAATTAAAAGCAGAAAGACACAGGAAGTTGCCTGTTGTTTTACGAGAAGTTGCTCGCTAAGTGAGAGTTGCTCACACAAACAAAAAATTGCTAGCAATAAATTTAAAGTGACCTCAGCTGTGCCGCAGCGAAAATACTAACCTAAATCCTCCTAGCGTGTAAACCCCTCTGGAAATCACTGAACATGGGTCAGAATTATTCAAAGACCACAGACAGGTCCGATAAAAAAAAATCTAAAGTACCTGTAAAACCAAAAATTAATAAAATACAAAATAAAGTCTCAAATAACGGCTCAGTACAACTCCCATTTCCGGTTACGTGTAACCTACGTCCGCGAATCGGTGAAGACGTCCATGATCACGTATCCAGAACATGCGGGAGTGCTTATGTGACTGACTTTGTTTACAACTTAAGAAGTTCAATGCATTCTAATTTCTTTCCGGAGCCTTATCCCGAACGATTATCGCCAGAAAACAGGTCAGTAGAAATGTTGAATATCATTTGTGATAAGAAAAGTAGTCTGCTTAAAAAGTCCTGTAGAAAATATATGATAGAATGCCGCGACGTGATGCATCAAATGTTACCGCTATGGACAAAAGGAGGGTAAATAATGACAAAGTCGCCGATTTCTTTAAGAATCTAAAGAAATTCCTGCTAACAATGTCCAGAGACAAAATTGACTTAAATGCAGTAACTATGTGTAAACAGAAGCCTGATGAATCCATCCTAGTATTCATAAAACGCTTTATGCACTGTTGGACAAGCTAGAGGTGCAAATTTAGCTCAGTTTTCCAGCAGCCGCAGACACCCAAAGCAAAAATGAATTTGTGTATTTCATTTAACATAAAGGGTGAAATGTTTGCTGACACTGATAACAGCTTATGTTTTCTCTGCCCTATGTACCGACATGATGGAGAAGGAACATCCTCTGTGTCAGCTGGACCCTCAGCAGAGAATGAACTCAACATCCTTTTTGTCCGGTACTCTATGTCACACACTGTGCCAAAAAAAAAAAAAAAACGTGTACAGACGCCACTAACAGGTAATCCCATGACTGGGAGCCACACTTTTGTTTCTCTCACACTGTTCAACAACATGATAACTGCTCACACAAGTGAAGGTCAAACAGTGATTTTGTTACATAACTCAGACATAGGTTACGAAATATGTCGTCACATAGATCTAACCTACCCTATCCACTGTACTATTTCTGCAGTTACATTGCCAGCTGAATACCAGAATATGACATTGTGGTCTAAAAGTGGGAATGATATAGGATTTATTGACTGCATACCTTATCACGCACAGCTAAAAAACAAAAAGCGAGTATATGTCAGGCAATGTCCCCTTTCCACGGAAAAAGCCGCAGCTCTAGATGTCATCATAGGAGATTTATTGACTACAGGAGTAATAAAGCCCACACTCCTGTCAATCCTGTGCCAAAGCCTAACAAACCTGGCGTATGGCGTTTCATACAAGACTTAAGGCAAATTAATGCAGTCAACATTCCTCTGCCACCTCTCGTTTCAGATGTTCACAGCATATTGACATGCATTGCATACACATTTTACCGTGGTGGATTTATGCTCCGCTCCTTTTTCTCAGTACCTGTGACACACAGCCGTTATTTGCATTCACACATAGAAATAAGCAGTACACTTGCACTCGTCTGCCTCAAGGCATGATAGACAGCCCTGCTGCTTTCTCAATGGTGATCCGTGCTACCCTGGACAGCTTTACTCCTCCTGAGGGCTGTACTCTGATCCACATGTGGATGACCTCCTCCTCTGTGCTGAAAGTGAAAAACTATGTCAAACTGCTACACACATGCTTCTCCAGCACCTCCAAAAGACTGGCCACAAAGCATCTGCAAAGAAAATGCAGTACTGTCAGACTTCTGTTCAATATTTGGGATTCACACTGTCTCACGGAAAACGTTCCATGACTGCAGACAGGGTCAAAGCTGTGACCTCTGTCCCTCGTCCCACTACACAGAAGGAAATGTCGTCCTTCTTAGGCATGGTGAACTATTGCAGACAGTGGATACCAGACTGTTCTTTTCATGACCACATTCTGCGTGACTGTTGTAAAAAAGACAAGCCTCCTCGAATACTGTGATCCACAGAAATGACTGCCTCTTTCAATGCATTACAGGGAGTGCTGACCTCCGCCACTCAAAGGTGCTGCCTGAATTGTTCAGGAATGCCGGCCTGCCTGAGAGCAGTAGCAGCTTGCTCTATCATGATAAGGGACTGCGAGAAGCTCACACTCTCACATGACACTATTCTACACACCAATCACAAGGTCACGACCATTGTAGCAAACATAACTAAACAACATATGCAAATCTCACTATAAAAGCGAGCAGCACACCTGATTCGCCAGCACATTTATTGATCCTATGCTGTGTTCTTCTGACCGACAGGATGGCTCAGACAGGCTTGACGTTCATGACTGCATGACACGTATACAGGAATCCACAGCACAACGTCCAGATTTAGAGCAAACACCTATCTCAGACTCAGCCACGGTTTATGTGGACGGGTCCTGTTCAAGGCCGAGTGACAACTCATTTCTTTGTGGCTATTCAGTGGTAACAGTGCCTGACATCATACTAGAGGCTCACTCATTACCATTTCACTCAGCACAAAAAGCAGAGCTCATGGCTTTAATACGCGCCTGTGAGCTACATTTGGATAAGCATGTGACAATTTGCGCAGACAGCCGCTATGCATTTGGCGTTGTGCATGACTTTGGCACATTGTGGAGACAGAGAGGATTTAGATCTGCTGATGGAAAATAAATTGCTAAATTCTGATTTTGTTCAAAGACTTTTTCAGGCTATACAGCTGCCATCGGCCATTGCAGTTGTAAAAACGAAAGGACACAGTACAGCTGACACAGACGAAGCAACAGGTAATGCTCTAGCAGACGTGACAGCCAAGGCTGCAGCTGCATCACAGCTCCCACCTCCACAGGAAGTATTATCTGTGCCCCTACAGCTGCCACTTGTTACACTCCCAGACTATTTAGACACAAATGTTGATTTAAAATTCATACAAGAGCAAGCCTCTGCATGTGATTACACCTATTGGGAGAATAATGACTGTACCTTAGATGACAGAGATGGCTTATACAAAATCTTAAGGGTTTGATTGCCCTCCCATATTCCCTGATGCCAGTCCTTGTCCGACATTTTCACTGTGTGAGTCATGTCGGACAAAGAGGGGTAATAGGGGCAATAAAATCAAGATTTGTAATTGAGAAAACATGACATGCAGTAAAAAGCATATTAGCAACCTGTCTAACATGTGCACGAACTAATGTAGGAAAATCAAAAGCGAAACATCAGCATTTACCACAACCAGATTTTCCATTTCATACATTACAAATTGATTTTACACATATGCCAGCACAAGGAAGCATCAAGTACTTACTGGTAATAGTGGATCAATTTAGTAAATGAGTAGAAGCTTATCCAACCTCAAAAGAAACTGCAGAAGTAGTCTGTCAAAAATTGAGCAATGAAATAATACCCAGATTCGGAATACCTCACCAGATTAACAGTGATAGAGGATCTTCATTCACATTAGAAGTAATTCAAAAGTGTGCTAAAACTTTAATGACCTGGGTCAAATTACTTACTCAAGTCCTGTGTGAGATTAGAATGACTCAATCTGAAGTAACCAAATTATTTCCATTTGAAATAAGACTATTTCCAAGACCATGGTCAGCTTCCAGAGGGGCACCGCTAGTAGAAGGTGATCTATATTGCATTGTCCACTGATGTTCACAACCTGGTAGAAAAACTGAATAATAACTATCAGAAAGTTTGTCTCTCTCAGCTTTTCCCCTCCACAGTTCCACCAGTGGAGACAAGGAGACGCATGTTGGAGAAGCCACTAAAACCAAGGACACTCTGGGAGGCCGCGTTTTCCAGCCCCCAGGCTTTACTGGCAGTGACGAAGAACCAGCATCCTCACAGACGGACAACCTCAGTGGATTCATGCCAGCAGGGTTAAGACCAGCCCAATCGGACCATCTCAGGCGTCGGATCAAGCAGACGACATCTCCGGCGAGCCAGCGCCCGGAACTAGAGCAAATAAACACACGGGTAGATGACATCTCCGGCGAGCCAGCGCCAGGATCCAATTTACACACACACACAATCACTGATTAAGACACAACGTCTGAAAGAACAACAACAAGGTACTCAAACATCCAGCAGGAACAGAAAGCCAAAAGTACCACATGATGTCTAACCTGATAAAGCCAGACTCATTTCATCCTGATAATGGAGAAAATGAAATGCCCATTGTCATCATACGACGCTTATTCAATGTCTCTCGAACCTGGGACCAGGCCAGGAGACAACTGAAGAACTGTTTTTCTTATATACTTTCTTATATATTTAGGTTATTTATCATATCTATCGCATTAACCTTAGGATTTCTCTTTGCTATTTTGTATTGTAAACTGCAACCATGTTCACATTTCTGCAGGTCATATTTTGCTGACTATACCTCATGCTCCATTTTGCAAGACACCTACTTAATGCACTCCTCACGCTCCCTAAAATCAGTAAATAGCAACATAGACGCCACTAATAAACCATCTTATGCGCCCTCTAGAACAGGAGCTAACGCCTGGTATGAAAATGCCAGAACAGCCGCTCGTGATTTAGGAAACAGTAACTGTTATGTCTGTTCAAAGGCTAATCCAGAACAGGTAATAGTAGGATACCCCATATCCGGTTTCCCCCTCACTGAGGGACTAGAGAAAATCGGCGGAGATAATGCTCTCTTTAAAGACGCTTTACAGTTGACTCTGAGCCCTCTCGACTGCTTACTTAGACACACACACAGTTCAAGTTCGAGCAGAGAATCGATCATTGTTCCCCCAGAGGGTGTCTTAAATGATACTGACTGGGGGGAGTTAGTTAAATCACACATGGTCACGCGCCTAACTAGACCAATCCCACATGTTTATTGGTTGTGCAATAATACTCTTAGATTAGCTTTACCTGTTAATTGGACCGGTACCTGTGGTCTAGTAACCGTTGATGTATGCTGTACTTTCATTCCCAATAATACTGCTCCTAACGGTTCATTCACACAAGCTATGAATAGACTTGAAGCATTGCAGATAGAACTAATTGCCAATACAGGTCACGGTCAGTGGCTACATAAGTGGCTACAGGACACGTTTGGAAGATGGAAGAAACTAATTGTAGCCTTTGTAACCGTTGCAGCATGTTTTTGATGATTATTGTCTGTTGTGTGGTACCCTGTGTACGTTCAATGATAACCCGTATAGCTACTGGTACAGCTACTTCAATGTATTTGCAATTGGCACAAATTGACCCAGATTATGTGTCAGATGTCATCAATGATGATCCTGATGTATGTATTGAGCATTAGATTGTGAATTACTCGATTGTCAAAGAAGAGAATGACGTTTTCTTCTTTTTCTTTTCTTCTTTTTAAGATTTTGATATTAAGCTCACTCGAAGGACCAGTTACATTTATGATTTGTTTCACATTTATGATTTATCTTTATATTATGTTATTACATTCTGTCTTTATACTATGTTATCATTTCATGATAAAAGGGGAGAACTGTTATGATATTTTGATACCACGGTAAGCATTTACAGGATATTGTTTTATACAGGAAAACTGTTACTCAATAAGGCCCATATACTAGTTGTTTTTCTCTTTCTCTGTGACCCAAGAATTAATGTGAGACTCACAAGCTGGTACCTCAAGGTCGAAAACACCACAGAGATGAGACCACTTCCTTACTCCCATCCTCCCTTTTTCTTTATCTCCTGGAAAAGGCTCGTTAAAGGCTAGGTGGTTTGTTTCAGAATTCACTGATGAAAGAACTCTGTATTCTATGTCTAGGAGTGTATTTTGCTGGGATGATCATAAATTATAGCTGAACTGATAAACTACACACAGGATACTTCTTTGCTCAGAAGGCAGGAAGACGTTTCCTTATTTAGTCTGTACCGGTTTGAACTGGGAAAGCTGACACACGAACCTTTTTTCATCTATATAAACTGCTGTGTATCAAATAAACCTTTGAGTCGATTGGGAAGGCAACCTAAAGCAGTCTCTGTTTTCTTGTTCTCCCAAGCTGCTCCCGAGCTCGTACTAACACGCTGAATGGCATACCTGAGTGTTACTTTAAATAATTAGGAATCTTAGAAGGAAAGGACAGAACTCTGCTTATCGCTCACGCCACGGAGGAAACCCGGGAAGGCAATTTCCTTCAAGTGTGAACTGAACTTCAGGTAAGAAGCTATGACCTGCAGTCTATCTGAGTCAGATATAAACCAAGACGTCATCTATTCTTCACTGAAGGAGTCCACCAGTCCAACCACTGACCTCCAGCTGCTGGTCTCTAACTGGTCCTCCCAGCACCTCAGACCAGAGGACATCAACATGTTACAGAGATTTTTATGTGTTTCACTTTCATTTCTTTCTCAATTCGACTCAAACAAGTCAAACAATGTATTCTATAGTTTACTTACATTTTTAAAGTGCGCTTTACTGAAAAACCATCACTGTGTGTTTGATGCTGAAGAGTTTTACTTCCTTACTCAACAATAAATATACCAGGAAGCAGCTGACATTGGAAAAACAAACAAACAACAGATTTAAAAGTTGTCAGTTTCTGGTAGCAGCTGAAATGTTTTCATGAGTAGAAACTAGTTTTTCTCCTTTTTGTATTTGTTTGTTCAAAACAAAAACAGCAAAAAAGCCTAATTAAAATGTTACAATTACCAGTAAAAGAGGAGAAAACCCGGCTTCTGTCACCACGTGGTCGCCACTGAAAAGGTTTTTTTTTTTTTTAATTCATTCCTCCTCCTGGAGGAGAAGCTCAGTATAAATCTGCTGCCATCTAGTGGCTACACTGAGTGTTACAGCAGAGCGGCTGCTTTATAAATGAAAAACAGAACAAGAAACCAGCGTTACTCTGCCATCCAGAGGAAATATCTGGCTGTGCATCATGTTTCTGAGATTTTTACAGTAGCCTCAGTTTTCTTTGAATTCCATCCTTTTCTTTTGGATGTTCCCTTTACTGGTCTCCATAGTGACTCGTCAGCCTCCATCCCAGCATCCTCCTCCTCCTTCTAACATACCCTCTGTTGTATTTCTCTTTTCCTCCTGCCTGCAGCTCCATCTTCACCACCCTTTGCCCAGTATATCCACTCTCCCTCCTCTGCACACGTCCAAACCATCATAACCTTTTTACGTCTTTAAGATGTGGCTGTAGTTTAGCTAGCTTGATTTTTTTCTGTTGACACAGGTGGACAGTTCCAACCTGCACTGAACTCTGTTATAATTGTGATGGTTTTATAATTTAATTTTCTTAAATTTCACACATGGCATCACATCTGAGTAGTGTTTACCTGCCTCGTCCATCTTTGTCACAGCTGCAAAATTAAATTACCATGACAACATCTCAGTACAGCCAGATAAACACCTGATACAGGGGCTTCATCTAAGAGGTAACAAAGTACAGGTTAGGTGTCAAAGTTTACTCATTAAAAGCTAAAATGTGTTTTCGACCCGACTGTTGTGCAGTTTTCTCTCAGTGGGAAAAGTAAAGAATGCAATGATCTGCACATCTCATAAATTTACTTACAGTTAAACATGTAAAACATATCAAATCGTTAAACTGAGATTCCTTTTGTGTTTCATAAAAATAATTCAGCTTATTTTGAGTTACCAACATGTCGAGAGCTCTGGTTCCAACATGCAGGCTGGAAGTGGTCTAAAAAGGGCAAGCAGCATAATAAGTAAATAAACAGGCCTTTTTTGAACCACTAAAACATGTATGAAGGGCCATGTGGGCGTATGTGCTGCCCTCTAGCTGCCGAGACTAATTCAGAGCCGCCACCTTTGGCATTATTAATTTGCAGTTCTTTTCTACTTTGTAATTCGTGTTCTCTTTATCTGTAAACCGCACTGACACAGCACTTGACTCTCTGTAATTCTTACCTGGATGATAACTGGAACCTGTACGACTTAATAAGAAGAGGTGGACGTCCACTTAGTGTGACACTTTTTACTGTGGAAACAAAAACAAACAAGCAAAGAATAAAGAAATAAAAGATAATAAACACTAAATCTGAACTCTTTATGTGCTGTCTCTGAAAACACTGAACATAAAATGTTAAAAATATAAAGATGTTTATTCCTTATTTAAACTTCCAGCCTTTTGTGTGACCTGCATGAAACAGTTCACACAATCACCAACAGGGGGCGATGATGACCTCATGGGCCAAAAGGTCACAATGATTATGAAATCGCTCCAATGCGACACTTCTCCATCTGTTCAGATCCAAAATAACTTCTCACTGTTGTGTAATGATTCTTCATCCCCAGCAGACGAGAGAAATGCTGTAGCAAGAAGGTTTTACCGTCTGTGTCAGTTTCACTTCCTCCTTCCTGTGACGGTGTGAGGCCTGCATCAGCACCACACTGCAGCAGCAATGATTGATAACACAAACACTCAGACAAACATCCTCAGCAGCCTGATAACGCAGTGTGAAACTACCCACAACTGTGAAACAATCAGTTTGTCTTCATTGTTTCATAAAACCACAGAAAGATTATGAAACAACCTCCGACACACCGAGACCTGAAACATCAGAGCTGTGAAATGTAGAAAAAGGGAATTCCCGACATACACTGAAGGGGTTAAATCTGTAGATGGTGCAGGAGGAGGAGAAGCTGCAGATGACTGATATGTAGCTGACACAGCGATGAAACAGACCTCCTGTGATACTGTGGAGAAAGACTACGAGCAGCAGCTGTGAGGAGCGTCACCTGCAGGTAGATGAGCTGATCTCAGTGCTGACACATGTATGTTGCTGTGTGGGAACGAGTGTAGTCAGTTCTCTGTGTGTGCTGACCTCTTCATGGTCTGACAGAGGCCAGGGTACATAACTGGCTCCTGACCAGCTTCAGCCTGTGTCCACCAACAAGGTGTGTTGGTACAATATTTGAGCGTTGATGGCCCAGTGCTCCTCTGCAGACTCAGACACACATTTTCTACACTTATAAAACATTTGAAACAGAAAGAATAAAAAGCAAACAGCACTCAAAAGTCAAATATATTTAAACCAAGAGTTTAATACACAAAATCTGATGACCGTGACAACAAAATATGAAAGATTTTGTTGTCATTGTACCAATGGAAATATTTTGGGGTCATTCTAGACCCAACATTTCCTTCAAGAGTCACATTAATAAAGTGTCCCAGGTACTTAAATTTAATAATCGACATTTTAATCATATACGTAATAATTTAAATATGAATGTTGCAAAAACATATTTTTACTCAATGATCATCTCCCATATGGACTATTGTTTGACGTCCTGGTCACTTGCTTGTCCAACAACACTTAAAACTATTGAAAACATTTATAAAAGAAGTTTAAAACTACTTGGCAAAAAAAACGACTTCCCACGACCACTGTCATGTGTTAAAAATCATAAATTACTGAACTTCAATAACCTAGTGAAACTTAAAAGAATGTGTTTAATATATAAAGTCTTACACTCCCTTGCTCCACCACCACTAAAGCAATTTGTTTAAGGCACAGGTTAAAAACTGGTTATGGACAAATCAAGTGTGTGATCATGTATAAGTTGTATAGTTTAAATGTTTTATTTGGGAATAGAAAAGTGTGTATGTGTGAGTTTGGTGATGGAGTTTTTATTATGAATGAATTATGAATTATCATGTCTATTTTTTTATGTTTTACGGACAAAAGATGGAAATTCGCCCTTGGCTATAATCTGGTATTTTTTATATTAATGGAATTTTTTTTTACATTTGTGTTCATTAACATGCACTGGCCTAAATAAATTAAAATAAAATAACAATGTTAGTATTTAAAGTCCAACATCTCCCTCTAGTGGTCATATATAAACCATGTGGGAGGATGGTGTTCATTATATTCCAGCTACCACAGCTTAACAGGCTGGATAAACTCTGCACGTCTCCTGTCAGTCTTGTGTCTAACACAGACACACAAACATTCACATCTATGACCAATTTAGACTCACAGGTTAATCCAACTGCCTGACTGTGGACTGTGGGAGAAGCAGAGTGCCCAGAAACAGCCATGCAGACCCCACACAGAAAGATGGAGGCTGGATTCAAACCCAGCACCTTCTTCCAGTCAGACAACAGCATCACCATGCTGCCTCAGGGGGACGTCCACTAAATGGTTATAATGGTTGTAGTTTATTTCATTGACTAAGCTACAACACTGACAGCAGACTGAAGTAGAGTCGACGTTTTAAATGATATTTTTAATTGATTTCTTGTGAATGAAGTCATAAATGTCATTTATTGATTATCACAGAGAAACTCAAATATCATGTAATCATCTCAGTTAACCTCAAAATATGTCAAAACAACGTTGCTGGTTTCTTAACTTTTGAAAGCACAAAAGGTTTTATGTGTTTCTGTGTGTTACACTTAAAAAAAAACAACTTAATTTTAAAGGTTTTGCAACAAAAGAGGAACTGCAGAGTGTCTAAGTTCATATTCTGGAATAAATTTATCACATGAATCATTAAGAGGTTAGAAATCCACCAATAACTCTGAAATAGAGGAAGAATACGTGCTCAGAGGAAGAGGGCGGGCTTTACTTGGTGTCAGTGACAGAAATGAAAAAAAGCTCAAATGAGTGAGAAGGACGATGAAGGAAACATCTGTGCTGTGTCTGCTCTGTAAGTAGAATCTCTGTGTTTGTTTGAATTCTTGTACTTTGACTGTCTGCTCTCCTGATAACTGATGATGGAGGAGAAGACATGAAAAACAAATCAGGCTGAAATCAAGTTCAAACACCACGAGGACCAACTGCAGGTCTGAAGTTTCACAGAGTTACTGATGAATTACTGACTGTGAAGCACTATGGTCAACACTGTTGTTTTAATATGTGCTATATAAATAAATTTTGATTTGATTAGATTTTGAATTTATAAGTGAAAAGCTGAAATAAAATGTTGGTGTTTGTGTGAACAGAGCAGAGTGGTGCACTCTTACGTGGACCTCAGTTTAGTGCTAGTCTTTTGTATTTACTAATACATACAGTTACGTATTATTATAACATAAATGTATGTGATTCCTTTTGTAACAGTAACTACATTAGAGCATGAAATATGAAATGATGTGATCAGTTTTATTTTAGAATTCATTATTATCAAATATTACGAAGTTGTTCTTTATGTTCACCTCAAATCAACCTGAGTGTCATTTCTCTTTAGTTCTGATCTCACTGCTGAGCTGCACAACAAACCAAGGTCAGTAACCTTCTTCTGTCACAGTTTAAACCTGAGAAATGCTCACTGATATGACCTGATTGGGGTCATGTTTCACAATGTAAAGTATAACACATCATCAGTTTTTCATTGTAACCCTCACAGCTCATCTGACTGTGAGTCCCAGCAGCTCTCAGTTCTTTGAAGGAGACTCTGTGACTCTGAGCTGTGAGGAGGACGACAGCTCTGCTGGATGGACTCTGAGGAGAAACACAAGCAAACGACAGAGGACTCAGTGTGGAGGAGATGGGTTTGGACAACCAGCTGGTTCTTCTTGTAACATCGATGTTTTCACCCAGGACAGTGGAGTTTACTGGTGTGAGTCCAGAGAGGGTCCCATCAGTAACATGGTTAACCTGACAGTCACTGGTAAGCTGAGTGTGTGGAGTTAGTGTTGATGAAGCTGTGTGTAAATGGATGAAATGCTGTAGTTTGTCTCTGTGTTGAGGTGGATCAGTGATCCTGCAGAGTCCTGTCCTCCCTGTGATGGAGGGAGATGACGTCACTCTGCTCTGTAAAAAGAAGAACTCCTCCAACCTCCCAGCTGCTTTCTATAAAGATGGCATCTTCATTGGGAATGAGTCAACAGGTCACATGACCATCCAGCATGTTTCCAGGTCTGATGAAGGCCTCTACAAGTGTGACATCAGCGGTCATGGAGAGTCTCCATCCAGCTGGATCACTGTCACAGGTGACACACTCACCTGTCTGTGTTTCTGCAGCTTTCAACATTCACAATAAACTAATGATTACATGTTGTATGTTTAAGGGAAATCTACAACCACATCTCCATCTACTCCCACACCTGTATCTACATCCACTTCTATCCCTACATCAGCATCACCGCATCTTGTTCTTCCTGTGTTAATCTCTGTTGGGTCAGTCTGTGTTGTGGTTCTACTGGTGTTACTGGTTCTGCTGGTGAGAAAACATAATCACAGAAAACCTGAAGGTGAATCTCAGACTTCCTGATCTTTCATGTGTGGAGTTTGATTTGTTAAACATTATTATGATTAGATTTCAGTGTTTATTTTATCTGTCTGTGATAATAACATTTGCATTCATACGATAAATTATATTACTGTCACATTTCAGCAGATCAAGACAAAGCTGCAGGAGAAGATGTCACATACAGTGACGTCAAGATATCACATGGTCGACAGCAGCCTGTGAAACACAGCAGAGGTAATGTTTGGGGAAATTTTGGCGGGAGATGGTGTCAGAAAGCTGTATGTTTACGATAAGGGAGATGTGCCAGTTTTATACCACTACAGGATTTTCAAATATATAAAGAAAATCTTTGAAAAGCATGTAGAGTTCACTTCATGTGACAGGAACAGTCGCCTCAGGTAAAGACCTTCAGTAACAGATGATCCTCTACAGGAGAATACGGAAATCTATGACACAGTTCAGTAACATGGAGATTGTTTGAGAAACAAGCATCAGCTGAAATAGGAAACAAATGACTTGTTACTTTTGTAAAGATTTACGTGAGTGCACTTATCATTTTCTTAGCATCCTGTGTCCATGTAGCTTATTCGATAGACTGTATACCAAAGATGGACAAGGCTCTATGACATCATCCAGCAGTTTCTGAAAGTTTGCAGCATTTTCAAGCCTTAAAGTAAATGTTTCTGAGACGTTAGTTTTATTTAGACTAATGTGACTCTGTTTTTTATGAGAAGGAGAAGTGCGAAGTTATCAATGCCAATGCTAGCTAGCTTATATAGCTACATCCACAGACAGCATGGGGCAGATAACTGGGCACATGTTTAGTAGAAGTTGGAGGGAAAGGGGTCTAAGCAGCTTTGATCAGATTTGATTGGCTCCAGAGTGGTTAGATTTGGGCTAACGTTTCAGGAACGTAAAATCGAGGGCACATAAGAAACTGGAAGCATGTGACAGTGTGCGTATTGAGCCCTGGATCATGAGGAGCTTCATCTTTTCAAGCGGTTAAGACTGTGCGTTAGTCTAACGTTGTGGGTTTATGATAGATCGCGAGAATATTATGAAGCATGTTAGGCATATAGCTCACCTTCATAATTTACACATTTACTGATAAAGATTATTCAATTAGTTAAATGACTTTTTCATAGGTAGTATGCAACACCATCTTAGTCAAATATATCTGTATGTAAAGTTTCACACCATACTAAGTGAGAATTGTTCTTTGCATGCTGGACGGTCTGTTGTCTGCGGTTAGCTGAAGCTAACAGCTCCGCAGTTGTTCAGCATCCTGTTTGTGACATAAAGAAAACACTTCAGCTGCAGGTGTTTCAACACAGGGCTGTTAGTTTAAACTTCTTTAAACACGAAAAACATTTATGTGATAACATCTTAAATTCCATTAATCTCAGTATCTTTGTTTAGGCTCTGAATCTACCTTTTATGAAGGTAATCATTTGTTAGTTGTGTGATATCGTGGCACGTTTACCTGATCTGTGGTCACTCAGTTACATTTTATTTGTCACAGAAGCTTTTCACCTTTTCAGTGATTCTATCTTCTGCTTAAACTATTTTAAACATCCTAAATCATCTAAATAGTTTGTGTTTTATTGTGCAGAGAGTGATTCTGCTACAGTCTACTCAGAAACGAGAATTGAAGACGTCAGTTATGGAGAAATCGTCATCAAAGACAAGAAGAAAAAGTCAAAGACAAAAGGTAGAGCTGCTCCTCTTTTTCTCCATCTGGGTTCGTTTCTACATCCAATCACTGAGCTAAATGCTAACATATGAATGCTAACACTTTAATAGTTCATAACATTTGAACTTCACATGTTCACCATCTTAGCAGCACGCTCATATTTAGTAATTACCAAGCATCGTGAACACAAGAAACAAACAACATACTGCTGCATTTAAACAGTGAGCTAAATTGGATCTTTGAGGTTTTAAGCAACAAACGGTTCTTTTTACGTACATGTGCCAGTTTCCTGATTGGCTTCCTACGGTCATGTGATGATGAACATTTTCTCAGAATCCTCAGCTGTTTCGTGAAAAACTAAGTATACCTCATTTATTTATCTTCTTTTCTTCATCTTCTTCTTATCTATATGACTTTCACAGTCTTGTCATTGTGAAGGAATTTTGGCCCACTTTTCTTTGCATCATTGAATCAGGTCTTTGAGGTTTGTGGGCATTTGCGATGCACAGCTCTCTTAATAAGATCACTAACGTTCTCCTAAGCGTTCCAATCAGACTGAGGTCTGGGCTCTAACTGGAGTGTTGCATCTTTGTTTTTTGGGTTCACATTAAACTCTAGAACACTTTGGAAGTTACTGGTTGGTTCATTTACTGCAAGGTGCTCAGGTCCTGTGCTTCAGAACAGGCCCAAATCCTCACACCTCCACCACCATGCTGACAGTCGGTATGTGGCGTCAGTGTTGATGTGCAGTGTTTGGTTTTCCCTCAAATGTTGTCTTGTGCATTATGGACAAACATTTACACTTTGGTCTCATCTGTGTACAAAGTTCCAGAAGTCTTGATTTTTGATTTCTTGGTTTGTTCAGATGCGAAAAATCCCAAAACAAAACATAAAGAGAGAAGACATTTTCCCCTGGGAAGTCTTTTTTTATTTGAATTATTTTAATTTTACCATAATGAACTTTAACATTTAGCATGTAAAACCTGTAGAGTCTGAGGTGTAGCTGTTGGATGTTTTGCAGTTTGGGGTCAATTTGCTGGGATGTTGACTGCTGGGGAAACTGCAGTAAACACTTGCTGATGATCAGTTAATTAAGTGCATTTGATTAGTGTTTGGCTGCTTACCTTAGAAATTCCTGTGGACACAATGAGGTTGTACTTAAACTTGTTATGTGACTGAAAATCCAAACAGTGGCTCGATTATTTACAGGAGCTTTATGAGGGAGGAATAAATCAGCAGCAGTTATATCCTGCAGTTCACATACGTTAAGGTCTGTCACTGTAAGACTAAATGAGGATTTTGTGTGAAGAAAGAATAAAAAATAAACATGTAACTTTTATTCCCCTGGAAAATCTTGTCTGTCAATATTATCTGACATAACCAGACAACAGACTCACCTTCATGACACTAAAACAAATCTGGCATTAAGCTCAGCTCACTGTGGCAGTCTCTCTTCACAGTTACACACAACAGCCGCTTTAACTTGTGGCGTCAGCCCCAAACAGTCGCTGTAAGTTGTAATTTTGCTGTCAAACAATCCCAAACAGCTGCCGCTGGTCATGTCATTACCCCAAAAAAGGCACATCAGATTGGGCAGGTAGTAACATCTGAGGATGTCAGCAGGGTTGATGCTACGATTTGAGCTAATTGTCTACTACTACTCAGCCACAAGCTGTGAGTAGGATCTGGATACAAGATGCAGAGCTGCCCTTGCTCGCTCTTAGACAAAGAGTTTTTTATTAATGCTTTTTATTCATTCCTGTTAACAATAACCTTAGAGAAAGGCCAAAGATAACAATGTATTATTGGTTCTTTCAACACTTCCTGACAGCATGACTGTCCGTGGTGGCTCATTGGTTCCAACCGAATACATAAAATGTTAAAACACTAAAAGTCTAACCTTCAAACTTCCTCTGTGTTGCTTCACTCAAAGAAACAGGAAACGCTGCACTTGTTGTCGATTTTCTTTAGCAGCAGATTAATCCACACTTTTGCGGGATGGTGTGTGTAAGCATGTTGTCATGATGATGAACAGACAGGTCATCCAGCTCAATAGTTCTGCTTTCTGATGTGATTTTAGCACAAATATGGCACATCTGCCATTTTCTTTGAGCGACATGTGGCTCTCAGCGTCTGCCTCAGCTTAGCCACAAGTGCCCTGTGAATTGACCTGATGCCATGTGTGCAGTAACATTTGGGCCACTTCTCTACCACAGAACATCCATCATACTGTAATAGAGCGATACATGCCAAAAGCAGCCCACATTAGGCCCAGATGTGCCTTGGTACATACACAAGATAGAGAAGCGACGTCCTGTGGTTGAAACCAGTTAGTCTGAAGCAGGTGAGATTTCTATCTGCTATGTACTCTGGCTTGGATAGTAATAGTGTTCATGTTGTGAGACTGTAGCTTGTGGTGAAGTGTGTCATTTAGCATTGTAGAAGCAGCAGCTTGGTGGATGTCACCTTTCTTTTTCACACAAAACATCTCACAGGTCTATCCAGCCATTCATTGGCTCAGAGCAGAGAGGTGTTAAGAGGTGTGAGGTGCTGCTGCAGTGTATGAAGTACATGTACTTTCTACATGATGCAACATTGCAAATACAATTTTGACATATTTTCCGTGACCTAACAGTTATTCCCAGCAATCATATCAAAAGCAGTTCTGGAATCAGTTTTGGAAAAAACTAAGCAGGTCGGATCAACGAGGCCCAGAGATAAAGCTCCTGGTTATGTTTAACCTTGAACAGAGTAGATTTACGTCCTCTTGCAGTCACTATTATGAGTGACATTATGACTCACTTTCGGGCTTTGGTCAGAATTGTAACTGAAATCAAACTTTTAAAGTGTAAAGTGTGCGTGTTAGTCACCATAGGGAAATAGTTCCTCAGCATTTAACCCATTCACCCAGTGGGCAGCCACCAATGCAGCGCCCGGGGAGCAGTGTGTAGGGACGGCACCTTGCTCAGGGGTACCTCAGAGTAGCCGTTCAGTGGAGTCGAACCCCCGACCTTCCGATCATGGAGCCACCACTCTACCTACTGAGCTATCCCTGCCCCTTCTCATCTTTCTCCGAAAGCAACCTTTTAATAAAGACATGTGAGCAGCATATGAGGTTAGTTATAGATTGTCTTTGAGGATAAATGATCAACAAACTTTTCTCTTGTTGGTCAACACCATAATCCCAGACATCCCCACCACCAAACTGGACCATCTCTACCCCCAACTGTCACTCAGCAACAGATCCCCACAGCGCTGCCTTCTCAGCCCCCTACTCTACACCCTGTACGACTATGACTGTACACCAACTCACCCAACCAACATCACTGTCAACTATGATGAAGATAAAACCGCACACAGGAGGTAGTGAACATCTCCTGGTGGTGCTCATAAATGAACCTCAAGCTGAATTCCCTTAAACACCCTGGTAAAGAAGGCCCAGCACTTCCTCCGTGTCCTGACGAAGAATAACCAGAAGCTGCTGCTGGCCTTCTCCTCAGTGGAGAGCCCGAGAGAACATGTTTGCTGGGGTGTTGTTTGAACACAGGTAGCTGTGCACTTACTGGACACTCAACTGTAGCTCTCATGCTGACACAGTGAACATTACCATTCAACAAGCATTAGACGACAGCTGTGCTTCATTTAGCTACATTAAAGCTCTACACAGTACAGAAACTTGCCCACTCAAGCTGACAAATAATGTTCATTTAAAAGCTGAAATGGGAGAAAAAGCAACTGTAATTCAATCAAAGTAAAACATGGACTGGCATCAGTGAGTTTTGGGGGTATTTTTTTTTCTTTCCTTTTAGGAAGAAACTTTTTGGTCACCATGGATTACTTCTCTTTATCTACAGCTCACACTGTCTGTGGTGCACCACAAGGTTCAACCTTAGGTCCTATTTTTCTTTCTATTTAAGTTCTTCCATTTAAAAAAAAACCCCCACAACATCTCCTTTATTGTTACACCAGAGCCACACAGATATCACTTCCCAAAAGACCCAGCAGCTGTTTTAAATGATCTCAGTCACGTGACTGTAAATGTTGTCATAAAGCTGGCATCAGCTTAATACTACAGAGATGAGGCCGACTGAATCAGCTAAAAACACATTTATATAAAACTCATTTTGTGTGATTCCATTACTTAATCTGTATCAGTAGGATCGGACGTCTGTGGCTGTGGTAGAGTTGGGTCATACCAGTCAGAAGGTCAGCAGATCAACCCATGACTTCTCCCTGAAACATCGATCGGAGTGTGACTGAATGTGTGAATGCCAGAATGCTTAGGCATAGATAAAAGTACTGTATGTGCTTGTGACTGGGTAAATTAGAGTTGGACAAAGAAGTCAAACTAACAACTGAACATCTGCCTAAAGAACAAATATCTGAACATACCTGTAGAGTCCTAGTTATTATTAGACCATTCAGGCCTGTGGCACAGCAAAAGTTTTCAGTGTTGACACAATTGTACAATTGTAACCATGCTCTCTGGTCTTTCTGGGCTATGGGTGTGTGGTGGGCTTTCTCTTAAAATTATATTTTATTTAAAACAAACAAACAAACAAAAACACCAACAGGGCAGGACGGTGTGCACTCAACCTTTTACTCTATCGTCTCCTCGACACACATGGCACACAGGATACGTTACTCTCCATAAAACAGTCCCTTTGTAACCACTAGGTAGGAACAAAAATTACCTCCTACAAGATGCCTTGTATGAAGTAGTTAAATATGTAAAACAAATATGCAAGCCGGCTCGTTTTCTGTCTGAGACACGAGTTATTCCCATCATAAAAACAGAAGACAGATAAAGTTAAAAAAAGAAACAAAAAAATGGTCTCGGGATGGTTTCTTGTGAGGAAGGACGTAGTGTCTTTAGAAAATCTTGCTGACTCTTGCGATGCAGACAGGCAGCAGACTTTAGAGGTAGTTCCTGTTTTTACGTCTCACACCTCCGCCCATCTGTCAGGGTGGAAAAAAAGAGAGAAGTTGGAATCAACAAGTGTTTGACGTTTTAATGTGGCTTTTTGTTAATTTCATGGATGATTCAAGTAACAGTTAAAGTGTGGGCAGCATGGAAACTGTGATTTGTATCTGAAGTAGTTCCTAGGAGCTTCTCAAGCAGTCCTTTAATACGATTCATTAACTTAGCTTTTTTTAAATTTGCATGTCAAACCACAGCAGAAACTTCCTCCTGTAGCCTGAGGCCAGCTGCAGTGCAGTTTGCTTTGGGTTGGCTAACAGCGGAGTGTTGCAATAAGATGTTTGCTTCATGCGCTGTGGGGAAAGTGTGGCAGTTTGCAGTAAAAGAGCACGGCGGTTTTGTGGATGTCACCTTTGTTTTTCTCATAAACACCTCACGCTTCTATCCACTCACTCATTGGCTTACAGCAGAGGTGTGAAGGGGAGAAGAGATGTGAAAACCCCTTTGGAGTTTAAAAAATACTCATCACTTGTATCACTTGTATTCTTCATGATGCAACATAACAAATAAAGTGTTTTGTAGTAGCTGTGGTGTTGCAGTTGTTGTACCTGCAGTAATTTAAATGTGTTTTATTTTACAGAGAGCGACAGCATGGCGGTCTACTCCTCAGTGAAAACTAAAGACCTCAGTTATGAACAAGTAGCCATCAGCCCAAAGAGAACCAGAGGTACAGCTGCTCTTTATCTCTCACTTTAAACAGAGCAAAGCTAGCAGTGTCATGCTAAGCTAAGCTAACCATGTTCTCACTCAAGCTCAGGATATCAACCTTCGCATCTTGAAAGGCGCAGGAACCAAACAACTTCCTCCTCGTCTTAGTGTGATGCATAAGCATACTACACTGATAACAAGTTTTCAAATGACTAAACCAGGGTGTTTTTAGACAGAAGACGAACCAATCAGCTCAAGGCCCAACGTAAGATAAAGAAGCATTTTTCTTTTTTGAGAACGAGTTTCAATTTCAAGTGCTGCACCAATTTGAGACAAATTTAACTAACAAAATAAACAGCCAAAATCAACCCACACAAGAAGGAAATATCTCAGTGGTCACATTTTAGTGAAGGGCAGGGGTTAATGTGTGATTTGGCAGGTGGGGAAACCTTAAGATTGGCTGTAGTGGTGCAGCGTGGGGAAAAGAGTTACTTAAAAGTGAATCACATAGTAATGTATCATGTGGTAGACTTTACTGTGGGTACAGGCTGTGACTGATATTCACTGATCGTTGTGAACTGAGCCAGCTGATTTAATCACGTAAAAGCAGATGTTTCATGAGCTGTCATAAATTTTAAACCCCTGATAATAGACAGCTAATTTCAAAGGTAGAATTTACTGAGTGAACATCATCACCTTGAATTTAGATCGATGCCTACTGCCTTTGCTGCAACCTACATGAAAACCACAGCCTGCTGTGTACAGTGCAGCATAGAGTATATATGGATACTTAAGTCTGTTTGCAGGATATTTCATGAAAAACAAATCAACAACACACCTAGTTACCAGTGGACCATCCTGGTACATTGTAGACAACATGTAGCCTCAGCTTTTAGTGTCAAACTGCTAATTTTGTCACCACAGACCTACAGACTAAATAGGGACGTTGATCATTTGACGCTTAAAGTTTGTTTCAGTCGGTACAAAAGTTAAAGCAGGGTAAAACAGTAAAAAAAAAAAAAAACCCAGCGATGCCTCAGATGATGGTGTGGAAACTATTTCTGTGTTTCATGTGAGGATTACACTGTTTCCTCTGAAAATCTTGCTGAGTTGCAAACAGGCGGCAGACTCTGGAGCTGGTTCCTGTTTTTAAGCGTCGCTGCTCGTCCTGTCTGATAAAATCTGTCAGTTTAAATTTAAATGTCATTCAGTGACGCTGATGAGCTCATTACTGATCATTAATCGTGTTTCCTGTTGTTTCAACTGCTTGTGTTCAGACTTTAAACCAGAGTCAGAGGTCGTCTACTCTTCACTGAAGTAGTCCACCAGTCCAACCACAGATGTCCAGCTGCTGGTCTCTAACTGGTTCCCCCAGCACCTCAGACCAGAGGACATCCACATGTTACAGATTTTATTAAATATATTTTATGTCTTAATCTCCTGTTGTTGGACCCGTGATTCATAATTTGCATTTTGATGCAAAATCAGCAATGTGAAATATTTATGTAAATAATGTAAAATAGAGATATTTCTATGTAACATTAAAAACTTCCAGATGTTTTGTGGTATTTGTTTACATTTGTCCTGCTCCTGTTCCCACGCAGCATGGGGTCGGGGGTATCTCTGTGGCATTGATTAAATTTTGCTCTCTCATGCTCCTCGTGTGGTTCTGTGGGTTTCAAACATGGGGGGAGATGGAAAACTTGATTTGCTCCACTTTTGTTGTGGCTTACCAATACAAGCCTGACTTCAGTGCAGAAAACAAAACAAAAAGATGTATATTAAACCACAGCCACAGACTCAAAGCAGCAGGCACTGCAAACTGCACAGAGCAGCGTCAGCATGCTTGATGGAGGAAGAGGTTTACTGCTGTAGGCATCCAGAAACCACCTGCACAGCAGCTGGCATGGAAACACTTTTACATTTAAATCAATATGGTTTCTGGCAGCAGTTTCTCTCAGTTTTCTCTCAAACATGAACATGTTTTGGGGTCAACAATATAACAAACCTGAATAGTTAGTTTTCATCATAGTTGCCATTTTACAGTTATGTAGAGAATGAAAGAAGAACCCCCTGTGCTGTCAGTATGTGAACCATGTTTGATGGTTAATTATTTATTATTATTGTCACACTCAGTATTTTAGGATAAAACATGAAACTGAAACATTTTGGTGTCTAATAAAATACACACTTATGACCACGTGACTCTGACTGGCTCCTGATCCAGCACAGAGCTCAAACAGTTACCTCTCAGTAAAGCTGAAAAGCAAAGGCAGATTTAAAGTCTGCTGCCCTCTACTGGTTAAACCTGGTGTTACAACAGACTGCTTTAAAAAACTGCTTTAAACTGCTTTAAAAATGACAGCACTTGAACCTCTACTAGAAGATGTCACATTTTAAATCAGTTATCTTATACTTTCAAATTAGGTACAACACATAGATAGAAAAAAATCAATGACGGTAAAAGGATCACCAGTGTGTGGATAGCAAATTTCCCACGTGTGGGACTAGTAAAGGTTTATCTAATCTAATCAGGAGGTTAGAGTCACTAACATGTGAGATTTTACTGTTTATCTCACCTGGTCTTAGAATAACTGGGAGTTGCTGGAATAAAGCCCGTCTGTCCCTGATCAGCCTGCTGCACATCATTCTTTTGAGTTTTCTTTAATAATACAGTAGAATCTGCACATTTTTTCTCCATCTGACTGTACAATGTAAATAGATCTAAATCTAAAGATATGAAAAGGATCACAGATATGTACTCATCCAGGTCTTTAAGACATCCTTGTAACTAACTGATTAGCATCGTCTGGCTTCATCGATAAAGATGGCTGGGTATCTCCATTGCAATGAAAATAGGTTTTCAATGCCTAAAGCAGGGGTGTCAAACTCAAATACACAGTGGGCCAAAATTCAAAACTGGAACAAAGTCACGGGCTAATGTTAATATTTATTGAAATATATTTATTCCTCCAGATATAAGAATGAATCTTTTCTTATGGACTCAAACACGTTTTGCTGAAAAACTGAATATGGAACAAGCAAAGCTTAATACTAAACAATATATATATTAGCTGTATAATACCAGTAGGCCAGCTCTAATAGTAATTTGGTATGGCTTCGCGGGCCAAATGTAATTAGGCTGCGGGCCAAATTTGGCCCGCGGGCCAGAGTTTGACACCTAGGTGGCTGTGGCTGGGTGGCTGTGGCTCAGGTGGTAGAGCAGGTCATCTCCTGATCGGAAGGTTGGTGGTTCGATTCCCGGCTTCCCCTAGTCTGCATGCCAAATATCCTTGGGCAAGATACTAACCTGAAATTGCTCTCCGATGCATTCATCGGAGTATGAATGTGTGTGAATGTCAGTTGTGCTTGGGTGAATGCACAAGTTGTGTAAAGCGCTTTGAGTGCTCAGAAGAGTGGAAAAGCGCTATATAAGAACCAGTCCATTTACCATTTACCTATGGCCTAAAGGAAAGTGTGTATAACATAAAGCATATTACTGGAGCAAAAAACCCTGTAATTAATTAGTTACTAGTTACTTCTTCAAAAAAGTAACTAACTGAGTTAGTCATTGGGTTAAAATATTCTTAAAGGAACTAGTTACTAAGAAAAGTAGCTATTGTGTTTGTTTTTTACTCTTATTTTTCCAATTTGACATACTGTATTAAAGTAAAACTGCATTGCTTGCGTGCTGGTTTGGCCTATCAACACAATTTAAAACTTGGTGTGTAGTTTGAAGTCAACACTTTTAACACAAAATTGGAGACTCAGGGTTGACTTGGGTTGATGTAGCATCTTGTTGCTATGTCATCTTAAATTGGTCATGTGATTGGTTTACCATGGCTACTATGTTCCTCAGCCAATCAGCAGCACTCATGTGCACTCGCGTTACTTTTAACGCTGTTATTCCCATCACCCTCTGACTACAGAGGGTAACAGTGAGCAGTGGTGCACAGGAGCAACTAGAACATAGGTGTCAAACTCTGGCCCGCGGGCCAAATTTGGCCTAATTACATTTGGCCCGCGAAGCCATACAAAATTACTGACTACGATGACCTGGATGACTGAGAACCTTCACAGACATACAAAAAAAAAGAAATACAAAATTACCATTAGAGCTGGCCTGCCAGTATTATACAGTGCATGTACTGCTAATACTACAATTCCCAGAATGCTCTGTTGGTGTTTTGGCATGTCAACTGCCAAGTGGGCTCATTTTGACCCCATCTTCCAACGATAACAGCAATCCAAAGAAGTATTTTCTTCTAGAAGTAAAGTAAAGTAAATAAAGTTCTTATTATTAAAGTTGTCATTGTAATTTTGAGCAAAAACCCTCTAGGCCAGGGGTGGGCAATCTCAGTCAACGAGGGCCGGTGTCCCTGCAGGTTTTAGATCTCACCTTGGGTCAACACACCTGAATCACATGATTAGTTTGTTACCAGGCCTCTGGAGAACTGCAGGACATGTTGAGGAGCTAATTTAGCCATTTCACTCAGCTGTGTTGGTTCGAGGACACATCTAAAACCTGCAGGGACTCTGGCACTCGTGAAATGAGACTGCCCACCCCTGCTCTAGGCTCTATGCTGGCCATTTGGGCACCCCTGTTGCTCTGCACAGCCAGCAACCTGCCTGGTTCTCCACATTACGGTGGCCCCTAGAGACAAAGCACGTACAAACTCCAAAACACTTGCAAACTCCAAAACACATGCAAATTCCAAAACACATGCAAACTCCAAAACACTTGCAAACTAAAAAACACATGCAAACTCCAAAACACGTACAAACTCCAAAACACTTGCAAAATCCAAAACACTTGCAAACTAAAAAACACATGCAAACTCCAAAACACTTGCAAACTAAAAAACACATGCAAACTCCAAAACACATACAAACTCCAAAACACATGCAAACTCTAAAACACGTACAAACTCCAAAACACATGCAAACTCCAAAACACGTACAAACTCCAAAACACTTGCAAAATCCAAAACACTTGCAAACTAAAAAACACATGCAAACTCCAAAACACGTACAAACTCCAAAACACTTGCAAAATTCAAAACACTTGCAAACTAAAAAACACATGCAAATTCCAAAACACGTACAAATTCCAAAACACTTGCAAAATCTAAAACACGTACAAATTCCAAAACACGTACAAATTCCAAAACACTTGCAAACTCAAAAACACATGCAAATTCCAAAACACAACGGAAGTGCTCCAGGACGCTAGGGGCAGTGTTGAGCTTTTGTTACCTAGTAACTACACAAGCCAGGAAGTACCAATGACCGGATTTGGGGTTTGCAGCCTTAAAGGCCGCATTTTAAGGCCGATTACGTCACAGCGACAAGAGAAGGCTTTCCCAATTCAAAGGCTGCTCGAAATGCGGCCCTCAAATGCGTCCATAATTTCCCTGAATTTTAAGGATGGGTCGGTGTAGCCTTCATGGCCCAACATATCCCAGACTTCATAGTGCGGTGGTGGTGTGGATAATTTTGCCGAAAAAAAACGGTGGAAGCGGAGCGGAGGAAGAGTAAACTTTCAGAAGTAAGTACTGAATATTATGTCACTTATTTATGCGCAAATATTTTTTTAATGAAGAACATTAAACCATTATTGTTGGCCACATGTCGGGAAAGTTATGTGACATTAGTCATGTCTGTACTTTCAGAATTAACTTGGTTTTAAAGCCTTTACTTTAAAAATATATATATAGTCGACCTTAATCTTACAGAGAATGTGATGATTCTGTGGATAATTAAAGTCAGTCATATATCCACAAACACAACAAGCTGAAAGTCAGTGATGCTGCTCGGTTTGCAGTCCTGAATATCACGGCACAAGGAAGATTCACTGCACTGTTAATGTTAGCTATGTTATATTGCTGCCTCTGTTCGGTGGTGTCGAGCCAAACGGACTTTAACGTGTGTTTGAACGAGCTGACGGTTCACTCGTTAAGCTGAAAGAAAGATGCTTTAATCACAGGAGTCACACATGTGTCCACTGCACCAGCTGGGAACTCTTCTTGTTTAGCACTGTAATAACACAAACACTAAATCCTCCTTCTCTTGTGCTGTTGTGTAGCAGTGTATACAGCTGAGACTGTCACCTGTCTGTCTGTCCTGCACTCTGGACAGAGTTTGGAGTTTGCAAGTGTTTTGGATTTTGCATGTGTTTTGGAGTTTGTACTTGCTTTGTCTCTAGGGGCCACCGTATGTAGCAGCTGGAAGAAACTGTGCTTCAGAAAAGAAGCTGTGCTGTGATGGTTTGGTGTGCTTGTGTAACCAGGTCATGGTATAATTATGTACATGTACATGGATGAAGGTCCTCTTCATTATTTAGCCTCATAAACATACTTGACTGATGTTAACATTAATGTTTTAAAAAAAGGCCTTCTGCCTTGGAAAAGACATTTCAATTAGTATGGAAATTTTGGTTAAACTGGTGAAAATATTGCTTTCATACTTTATTCACGTGTAACCTAATAAAAAGGGCCAGTTAGCTGCAGTCTATGCAGCCAGTTATTTTCATTTTACATACAGTGAAATTGTAAATTGAGCCCCTTGTTTTCAAGCCTTCCATTTTGGTCATTAACTGAGCAATTAATCTCACTGTAAGAAATATAAAGAGAAAAACTTACCAAACATTATTTTAATACAGTGAGTATTTTTGACTTCTTTAAATTTCTTAAGCTAAAACCACAGTGCTTTTGCTGATTCTAGTTAACTAACCCCTGAAACTGGTGAGACCTGTCACCATTTTTTCTGGTTTGGCTAAGAATAGTCTTCTTGTTGTGAGAACATGTTTGCTTTGTGCTTTGTGGTAAAATCTGCCAGCATACACTGAAAGAAGATGGTAGCTTTGTAGCTTTGGGTGTTTCCTTTTCACACACATGGATATTAATTCTAAACTGGCAGCCTTCTTCTTCAGAGGTGTTAAGAAGAAGAAGAAGAAGAAATGTGAGACCCTACTGCTTTAAAATAAAGTTATCACTTAGTCTCTTATTTCACCATTGCTGTAGTATAATATTGCAGTTGTTTTAAAATGTAAGATACACAAGAGGGATCCAGGCACAATCTACCTAACAGAGAGAACTGTAGATGTCAGTTGTGGACAAATTGTCGTCAGACCACATACCACTTTCCAGTATCATGAATGGTCATGATTTTGGGAATATTCCACCTTGTAGTGCAGTTTGCACAAATTGTTTTAAAAATGCACTCACAAACATTACTGATGAGTCAAGATCTGCACAAATTGACAGAAACACTGAAGCAGCTCCACATTTTCTTCTTATTGTCATCTATGTCCTATTTGTCAGATGACAGAAGAACCAACACAGAGCTCAGAGAGTAATGGTGACACAAGATCACAGGTGAAACTGGATGAAGACTTGTTGGTTCATGACTGTATTTGAAGCACATGTGTGACTGCATGTATGTGGAATGTCTCACTGTTATTTATCAGGTGACAGAGGCAGCTCTGCCATGTTGTAGCTCGGACAGAGGTGAAGAGGCGAGGTCACAGGTGACTGACTGATGATTTGGTGCTATAGATTAACTAGTATTTATTATCATGACAGTTGTCAGGCTGCTGATGTAAATTGTTTCATTAGTGTATATTTGACAACGAATCTGAATTGACATGGGGGGCGATTGTGGCTCAAGAGTTGGGAGTTCGCCTTGTAATCGGAAGGTTGCCGGTTCGAGCCCCGGCTTGGACAGCCTTGGTCGTTGTGTCCTTGGGCAAGACACTTCACCCGTTGCCTACTGGTGGTGGTCAGAGGGCCCGGTGGCGCCAGTGTCCGGCAGCCTCACCTCTGTCAGTGCGCCCCAGGGTGGCTGTGGCTACAATGTAGCTTGCCATCACCAGTGTGTGTGAATGGGTGGATGACTGGATATGTAAAGCGCTTTGGGGTCCTTAGGGACTAGTAAAGCGCTATATAAATACAGGCCATTTACCATTTTTACCATGTCTCACTTTTATATGGCACGAATCAATGTGTTATTTTATCAGGTGGCAATATGTCCTAGTGCAGTCAGAGGGGAGGACCCAGGGCCAAAGGTGAGGCACATCAAGCACAGAATAATAATTTTAATCTGAGGATAAAACACATGTACAGTGGCTATAAAAAAAAGCTACAAACCCATGTTCAAATGCCAGGTTTTTGTCATGTAAAAAAAAATTACAGCAAGTCAAATAGTTCCAAAACTTCTTCCACCTTTATGTGACCTCTAATGTACAATGCACCTGAAAAACATGCAGAAACCTTTAAAAAGGGGGAAAATAAAATAAAAAACTTAAAATAACCTGGTTGCACAAATATGCACACCCTTATCAAACTAATACTTTGTAGCAGCACCTTTGCCTTTTATTTAATTCACATATAAAACTATGAATTGTAATTTTAAATGTAATATTTAAAGCATGTAGAATAGCATATTTAGGCAAGTATATGTCTCCTTTTTTTATCAAGAAGCAAAGACAAAAATAATTTTAAAAAAAAAGGAAACAGGGCAGGGTTCGGTGGTTGAATCATCCGTCCCCACCAATGCCAAAACCAAATCTACACCCTGCTCTGGATGGACAAGAGATTGTTTTACGTGTCGGTTTGTGCAACAACAACTGTAAAACCAGCTCCGCTATTTGCTTGTTTATTTTTTTATTTTTTTACAAAACTTTTCACAATAAAAGCAACATATCCTTTTGAATCTTTTCAAAAACAAAAGAACATGAAAACATGAAATAACTATAAATGGTGCTAACATTCCAGCCCCTAATTGTTACTGATGAGGCATGACAATTACACATTAACACAATAAAGTGTGATTTAATATCAACAATCAGAATTTAACTGGCTTCACCAAACACTATATGAAACGCAAATAATATGTCTTGAACATAAATCTGTTACACATGAGGCTAAGATTCAAACTGTTGCCTCCATTTCAAGCAATAAACATAACTTGTCGATAGGCCCCTCCAAAATGCTAGTTTTGGTTTTGACAAACACACGTCTGAAAGGTCAATATGAATCAGCAACTGTTCTCTTCTTGGAACTTCTTGGAGCACTGTCGTCAACTAAGATTTTTCTTAGTCACTAACCATTTCTGTCTTTCTTGTAGAAGTGGCAATACTCTTTAGTCAAACGCTTCCAAAAAATGCCTGAGGACCCACCTGTCCTCTCTTTGGAATAATCCAGGTGGCAGTACTGGCTTCTCTTTAAGAAGAAGTAGATGATTGGATGTAAGTGCGTCTAAATCGTTGGAGTCATTAGAAGTTCTGGTAATTGCCCTGCTGTTGACAATTGCCTCAATGAGTTAGCAACATCCCCCAAGAACCCAAAGAGTACAGTCCTGGCCCCTAGCCCTGCCAGTGTAGCAGAAATGATGAGGATGATGATGGCAGCAGAAGCTGTTGTTCTCTGGGCGAATAGCTTAATGTTGTTCATGTGTAATTTCCGTTGAGTAGGCTAACCACATTGTTAACTTAATGTGTGTAAGGTGAACTAGCAAACATCATCATAGCTACATGCAGCTGTCTTCTTGTTTGATGGCAGATACTCCCTTCACCCTGGCCAAAAAGGCTAAAATGACCAAAGAAAAAGTGGAAAACAGCTAAACACGAGAGGTTTTTGGACAAAGTTTGTGTTTTTTCCATTGTTTAACCCTTTAAAGCCGGTCGGAGCGGGCACGCTCCGTTTTGCCTAACTTTTTAAAAATCCTGGTAGCACTGCAACCACGTAAGCTAGCGGAATAAATTTTTTTGCATATGAAACCGGAGGAGTTGTACTTACATCTTATGCCATCAGCTTGTCCTCGGTCACAGTTTCCTTCCACATGTAGCTTTGCAAAAACTGCATAAAAAGCACTTGCAGCAACAAAAACATAATATTCCAGAAACACGCTTTACCGATCCATCAGCTGTTTGTAAAACTTCCTACGTCCATCAGCGTGAACTATTGCATGTCCGCCATGACCTGCCCGAAACCGGAAGTGACATCATTTTGCGGAAATGTAGTCTTTTACCATCAGGGCCTTATGAGCCTATACTTGTGTTTTTAAAAGTTATGTTTGACTTTATGACTTTCTGTGTCGTTTCTGGGATGCTTAGGACTCATATTGCACTGCTGGAAATAGTTTATTTTGATGCAAATGCTGGTTTTTTTTTGCAAATTTGCATTATAATATTGTTTTTCGTTTTTCCTACAGTAAATAAAAATTGGTGTATTTCAAAAATAAAACTATGAAGACACAATTATTTATTATTTATATAAATGATATTTGTAAGGCATCTGATATATTAAAATTAGTATTATTTGCAGATGACACAAATATTTTTTGTTCTGGGGGAATCTAAAGGAGCTGCTGGATACAATTACTTCAGAAATGTGCAAAATTAAAAAATGGTTTAACAGGAACAAACTATCGCTAAATCTAAGTAAAACTAAAATTATCTTATTTGGGAATTCCCTTAGAAATGCACAAGTGCAGATTCATGTAGATGGTGTGGAAATTGAAAGAGTACTTGAACATAAGTTTCTTGGTGTGATTATAGATGATAAATTAAACTGGAAGTCTCATATAAATCATATACATAACAAAATTTCAAGAAGTGTCTCAATCTTGAGTAAAGTAAAACACATTCTGGACCACAAATCACTCCACATTCTCTATTGTTCCCTGATTGCACCGTATTTGAATTACTGTGCAGAGGTTTGGGGCAATACTTACAAATGTTCGCTATCATCAATCTTTATATTACAAAAAAGGGCCATAAGGATAATCCATAAAACTGGTTACAGAGATCATACAAATCCACTATTCTTAAAATCAAAAATTCTAAAATTCACAGATCTGGTTCATTTTCTCACAGCACAAATTATATATAAAGCAATAAATAACCTGCTTCCTGACAATATTCTAAAAATGTTTTCTAAAAGGGAACGGGGATACAATTTGAGGGGGGAATTAAATTTAAAACATCCTCGTATCCGTACAACATTAAAAAGTTTTTGCATCTCTGTGTGTGGAGTGGGCAGCACGGTGGCACGGTGGTTAGCACTGTTGCCGCACAGCAAGAAGGTCCTGAGTTCAATTCCACCATCAGGCCGTGGTCTTTCTGTGTGGAGTTTGCATGTTCTCCCCGTGTTTGCGTGGGTTCTCTCCGGGTACTCCGGCTTCCTCCCACCGTCCAAAGACATGCAGCTTGTGGGGATAGGTTAATTGGATAATCCAAATTGCCACTAGGTGTGAATGTGCGAGTGAATGTGAGTATGAATGGTTGTCTGTCCCTATGTGTTAGCCCTGCGACAGACTGGCGACCTGTCCAGGGTGTACCCCGCCTTTCGCCCTATGACAGCTGGGATAGGCTCCAGCGCCCCCCGCGACCCTGAAAAGGATAAGCGGAAGCGAATGGATGGATGTGTGTGGAGTGAAGCTGTGGAACAGACTAAGTAAAGATATGAAGCAATGTCCAAGCATGGCGCAGTTTAAAAAGCGGTTTAAGGATACGGTTTTTACAGGGTACAGGGAAAAGGTAGAGATTTGATAGGGTGTTCTTGTCTAATAATTTCATGTGTGTGCGCATGCACGGGTTTGTTGGTATGGGTATATATATATATATATATATATATAATTGTAGGCTGTGTATCCTTGAGGTGTTAATGGGGTTATTGAAAATGTGTATATGTGCATATGTGTGTATATACGTATGTATGGATAGATAGAAACATATATGTGTATATATTTAAAAAAAAAAAAAAATTACACATAACATATAATGTAATTGCAAGGAGGTATTTCTGTAGTCTATTGATACTAGATAGTGGAAAAGGGGTGGGATTAAATAAGTTTATGCTTCTTCCTGCTCCTTTTTGAACATGGACGTTATTTGGAGTTGTGGTTGCTCGTTTTCCTTTTGTTTGCTTTGTTCATTTGTCTCTTTTAATTCTATTTTTTTTATACTTTTTCAACATGTTCAAAATAAAGATTCAATCAATCAATCAATCAAAATTTCCTGTGGTGGGAAAGTATTTTGTGCAACTTTTTTGTATTTACAGTTTTGAGGGATAAGCCTCTTAAATTTCTCTAACTAGAAATATATGTTAAAAAAACAAAAATGATTTTCAAATTTTTTGTAGTTTATTACACTTTTTTGCAATTTATGTAGTTACTATGCACTTAATGCATACGTATTATTAAAATATGGGCTATAATGGTTGTATTGATGTATATCAACTTGAAATGCTCCCAGAAATGGCACTACAGCATGTAAAAATATAATATAAGCACCGGCACTGTTTCAAAAGTACCGGTTTGGCATCGATATCGGATAAAACTTAAAGGATACCCATCCCTAGTCAGGATGCTCTCGAAAGATCACTGGTAGAAGTTCACGAGGATGTCTGAGGACAGGTGGTTCTTTCTCAGAGTCCTCAGAAAAGAATAGGCGCTGATGGACCTTTTTGTCCAGCTTGGAGCAGTTGGTCATCCAGGTGAGATTCTTGGAGATGTGGACACCCAGGAACTTGAAGCTGCTCACACGATCCACAGCTGTACCTTTGATATAGATGGGTGGATGTGGGTAAGCATTCCTCCTGTCACTCCTTGATCTTCTCTGTGTTGAGATGCAGGTTGTTGGTGTCCCACCAGTCAGCCAGATGATTCACCTCATCCCTGTCGGCGGTGGGAGTGGAAATGTGTGCAAGTGGAACAATAAAAAGCAACAAAAGAAAGAGGAATCTTCACATCTTCATAAACCACAAAAGCTCATTTGGATCTGGAAGTAGGCAGGTTATGGAAATGACAACAATTCTACACAGCAAATCCAGCATGTCCTAATTAACACTGTCAGATTTGATTTCAACACTATTAAAGTGTCTATATGGGTCCACACCAGAGAGTGTTAATTTAACTCTTTTTGGAGAGTTGGTACGTTAACTCTGATTTAGTGTTAAACACCAAATCTGTCTGGAGTTGATAATTTAACACTTGGTGTTAAGAGTTTATATATTAACTCTCAAAGAGTATTTTAGTTTAACTACGTAAGAGTTATCTTCTAATTCATTCTAAAAAGCAGGAATTTTACTGTTCTGAACTTCTAGAAATTTCTTTTGGAAATAAACATTTACTAAAAAGATGCAATGGTTTTTGAAAAACATTTATTCTGAACTGTGCACCACAATTTCAAAACATTTTCTGGAAGATGTAACATTATACATGTTCTCACTTTCATTAGAATTTTGTTTATCAAAAGGTCTGACATGGTAAATGCAAATAACAGCATTCTCATCACTTATTTCTTCAATACAATATGCTTGTCCTTCATTCATCACTTTGTGGAACTGCAACGCACTTCTGCTCTCCCCCATATTCCATCTTCACAAGCATATCCTATGTGGAGATTGAATAAAAATTAGTTGACACTAATTAATGGCACAAATAATCCAGAAATCAATTGCAGCACAGTAAAAAAAAGGAATCCTCTTTGAGCCATTTTAGTTTGTTTTAGCTGAAAGTGCATTCAAAAATTATACTGGGGAAAAACACATTTGCTTTCTTTATGTGTAGTTTTGGAGTTCCAGAGGGTTCTGTAGTGGGACCGATGGAATTCATCTTGTTCTTTTCCCTCGCAACTATTTCATGCTTACTTGGACGGTTCTGAGATCAGATGAAATACAAAATAGTTTTGTCTATTTAACATAAAAAATGATTTGAATTGGGACATTTAGCATGTCGAGAAAATCCCGCCTTCACTGTTGTGATTGGTGAGGGGGTAAGGGACAGGCTTAGGGCGTCGGGGGGTTCCCCGGAGGCATCTTCCTTGGGGGGGCTCAACCCGGGGTAGCGGTCATGTCCGGTTAGGGGCTCTGTTGGCTCTCCGGTGACTGTTTCCTCGCGGCTGCGTGCAGCGGGGCTAGGGGAGGGTCTGTGCTGACGGACGTGGGTTACTGACCTGGTAGCCTGGCTGCCCCTGGGTGGGTCCGGGATGGGCGTGAGGTTCTGGGGGCGCTCCGTCTCTGGGCTGGGACCCGGACCGGGCCTCGGGGGCTTGGGTCCTGGTTGGTGTGTTGCCGGGGTTGTGGGCGGGTGAGTGCATGGGGGCCCAGCCCTGGAGCATGGTGCCGCCGGTGCGTCGAGCCACCTGGGGGGCTCTTCAACTGGTGGGGGAGATTGTCAGATCTTGCAGGAGCTTTCCTCTCCTCAGGAGCTCCCTCTGCAGGAGGGGGAGATACAGGAGAGGTGGAGGAAGATCTCAGCCTGGGTGTTTATTGTCTTATGTAGTCTGGAAGATGAGTGGATGGTGGGGTGGGTGCAGTTTTCTCTGTGGTGGGGTTGGGTGGACTGTCCCGGGCTCTGTGGGGCCGGGCGGCGCTGCTGCACTGGGCCCGGTCTGGATGGGCCTGGGCCCCCTTTCCCTGGCGGGTCGCGGAGTATGGGGGTGCCTACTGGGGTCAGCGAGGGAGCTGGCCCCAGGGAGGGGTCACCTGCCCCTCCCTTCCTTCCCTCCCCATCTCCAGCTGCCTCCCTCTTCCCGCTCCACCACAACCACCCACACATGCAGGGCCTTGGAGTAGGGGTATGTCACCAGGGTGCAGAGGAGGCTACCCCCCCCCCCCCCCCGTCCCCTTCTGGCTGCCTCTGCCTCAATTTTATCCCACAACTTAGACATTCACATTACTCACACTCTCATTACACATACATATAGGATCTTGGGGGTGGGCACGATACACGGAGTCCAAAGTACCATCAGGGTGTACACCCCACCCCTGGCATCGTTGCCCACCTCTCAATTTTAAATACACGTAGACATTGAGGGCTAGCAGGAGGGACCATGCGCTTACCTGCTGCTCTCTGGCAGGTAGCTCCATGCCCTCCTGGGTTTTAAATGCACCTTAGAACACACATGCATCAACATTACAATGAGCGGGTGGAGGGAGGTTCGGAGTCTTCTCTCACCCCCGTTCTCTGCGACCTGCTGGAGCAGGGGGGCTAGGACTAGGAGGAGGAGTTGGCCGTCCGACTGCGGTCTGGAGTGTGGAGCCTTCCTGCTGCTGCGGAGTCGGGGCGGTCTGCCTCCCCCCACCGCAGGGAAAAGGGAAACACCACCTGGGTCTGGGTGCAGTTCCCCCCTCCAGGGGCGGGGGCACCTAGACCCGGTTTGTAGAGTACGCTTGGGGAGTGTGATCGTGTGTACAACGTCTCTTTATGTATGTCTCCACGTTGGTTGAGTGTGGAGTAAGTGCATATGAGAGCATGAGGGTGGGAATGGATGTTTGTATCTGTGTGTGCCTGTATGTCTGTGTCTATATGTCAGGTTGGGTGTCAGGCGCCACCTCTCTGGGGACATCTCAGGCCCTCCAAGGTTTGGAGGCCTATCTCCCCCTACCACCACTTCCCCTGCCAGTGGCGGACTCCCTCAGACATCGGTGCGTTGGTGGTTCTTTGTGTCCGGGGATGGGCGTCCAGGTACACACCGGCTCACTCCTTGGCGGCCGCTTATCGGGGCCTGGAGCCTGGGGCTCGCTCGGGCCACTTCGGAGGTGGGGTGCCCCCGGCCTCTCGGCTTGGGGCTCGGTCACTCAGGCGCAGCTGGCTGCCGGCGGAGCTCACGGGCGCGTCACTGCAACTCCCCCTGGCTTCTGCTCCGCGGCTGCTGAGTGAGCCCTCATCTGGGACTCTCCTCAGCTCTTTCCGGGACAGTGGCGCAGCTGCCCCTCTGTTGGTCTTCCTTGGTCTCTTGTGTTCTGGGGGCCTCTGGATGTCTGGAGTTTTGATCTCCTCCACACCTGCTTCACGCCCTGGAGGACGGGGCTGTGGCCCCCCCACACCCTCTAGCAGATTATTACATGAAGTAACCTTTTAAAAAAACAAAAAACAAGCGCGTCCATGCTCACAGGTGTACACACGGGTGATCACACCCACAAACTACACCCTTTTTGGCTCCTACCTCAAAGCACACTGTGTTCTGTTGATCTTATGTGCTGCACAATAATGTTTAACATTTAGTATTTACTGTCATATTCCCATATATCATTGTGATGTTGTTTATTCTATTACTCTTGTTCTCTTCTGCTTGCTTTCTTTTTTCTTTCTCAGCAGGTGATCCAGGTGATCGATATATGCATTTTTTCTCTGCCCGTTCTGTTGGTTTTTGTCTTTTGCCCTTCTCCCCCGTCCCTCTTCTCAGCTGTTTCTCTTTCCCTCTTTCTTTCTCCCCTTCTTTCCCCCAGTCAAGTCTGTCCCGTATTCAGTAAGTGAAAATAAAATAAACAATAAAAGGTGAATCAAATGGACCATTACGGCAAGGCTGGGATGGTCAGTTTGGTAAAGTAAATCCGTTGGGCATCTTTCTTTGCCTTTAGACAACAATTCTGATGGCAAAAGAGCCAAACGGGACAGGCCAAAAAAAAAAAAAAAAAGCATGTCGAGAAAATGAACTAAGCCCTAACCCTGCCTGTAAGTGATGACCTAGTCGACATTAAGAGGTTAAATTGTTGCCGTTATTAAAGCTGCTCTGCTGTAACACCAGGTTATACCAGTAGATGGGAGCAGTTTCTAGTGTTACTGGGAGGTTTAACAGGAGGAACTCTGTGCTGGTTTAGGTGATGTGTTCCTGAAAGATTTCTGAGATAAGTCACATGTTCATTTATAGTTCATCAAACAATAAAATAAAGGCCTAGCTTACAAGGAAATATATCACTTGTACTTCCTACTTTTGCCTATGTCATTTGTGGCACATTGCAAACATGTAAAGACAATTTGTTAGTAGCAGCAGCATTTTAAGTTATGTTTAGCATGCAATGTAAAGAAATGATGCTGCTGATCAAAAGCTGGAATGATGGCATTGATATTATTGATCGGTTTCTGAGGGACTAATAAAAAGAAATAAAATCTCTTCAGTCTCAAACACAAATAAATTATGCACTGCAGCTTTTCTTTGTAGTTTGCCCCCACTGAATGATGTCCCTGCTGATTTTAGTCTGTGGTTGCGGAGCAGAGGTGTGTATCGGTTAGCCAGTCAAATTCAAACAAATCATCTTTTCCATCAGACACTAGGTGAAACCCACAACCACATGACAAAAACAACTAAAAAAAGAAAAGACTTTTAAGTGAATACCATGTACGCCCATGACATCACCTCATTGCTACCAACTTAATGACTTTGTCATTTAAAAAAAAAAAGCCTGACAAAACATTTCTGCGCAGCCGTACTGATCAGTAGTGAGTCTGCAGACACAGAAACTGTGCTCTGGCTTCAGTGAGCAGTGGTGCACAGGAACCATTAGAAGACGGGTCCACTCTGGTCATAAAGGGATGGGCTTGGTCAACAACAATAGTCAGGTAGGCTGTTGGGCCTAAGAGGTGGAAAGTAAATAAGCTAATCAAATGAGTGATTTGGTCATTTGATATCTGTGTTAATGAGCAGTTGAATCAGTGTACCTATGATAGGTGAGCGTGTAACCAACCTTACATTCTCCTGTCCATCTCTCTTTTAAAGAAACCGGTCAACTTTCGATGAAACCTTTTTTTCTGACAGAGAGATGAAAAGTCTGATATTATTCTGTCACGGGTCTGGGTCCGTTGGACCCAGTATGTGGAGTTTCATGTTTTTGTTATTTCATGTTTGAGGTTATTATGTTTTGGTTTTAGTTTGCATCAGGGATTGTTTTCTTGTTCTCTTGTTGTGTTGATGATGATGATGTTTATGATGTCTATTATTAGAGTTCCATGTTTCTGTTTATCTGGGTTTAAGATGTGGGTTTAGTTTCATATGTCATTTCCTGTCTGTCTCTCTGTCGAGCCTGCGTGTGATGTTTTATTGTGAAGGTCTGCGTCTTATGTGAGTGTGTTCAGTTTTACCTCTGTCTCGTCTTACGGATTATTCCCAGCTGTGTCCACCACCTGTGTGTAATTCCCGTGTTTCTCTGTGTATTTAAGTCGTGTCCTCCGTCATTGTAGTTGCTGGTCTGTCTGTGTTTCCACCCTGCTTCATCTGTGTGTTTCCCTGCAGTCAACCATCATCTGTTTCCGCCCGCTCTCATTCATGTCCAGGTTCGTGTTCTGTAGTTATTTTGTTCCCAGTTTAGTTTAGTCATTGCTCCGTTCGCCGTTTGTCCATTTCCTTTTTGTGTTTAATAAACCACCCTCACACCCATACAAGTGCCTGCGTTTGGATCCTCCTTTATTTTCCACACGGCTCATCTCACTCGCCGTGACATATTCAAAGATCTGAGGTTATGTCATGATGTGGTTTGGTTAGCTTATCTTGTGATAGCTGGAAACTGAATGAGCAGCTAGCTTGGCTTTGTCCAAATATAAAGATAAAGAGCAGCTGTACCTGGACCTCCTTGCTCAACGTGTCTTCAGTTCTCACTGCAACTGGATCAATCTCTGCAGAATAAAACATTTAAATTACTGCAGGTACAACAACTGGAATAGAAATGTTATGCTGACTCACTGCAAAAAGTCAGATCATAAAAAATGAACAGTACGACTGAGTTATTTTTAATATTGAATGAGAAATCTTTTCCACATGCACAGTGCAAAGAGAACTCAATGGTTGAGACTAAACAGCTGTGAAAACCATTTGTTGGAGACGCTGATCAAAAAAGAAAGCTTTAGTTTGTTAAGGGAATTGAATATTGGACCGTGGACCAATATGGACAATGGTCATGTGATCTGATAAGCCCAGATTTTCCTGTACAATGAGCACATTAGCGTAAAAAGAGCTACTGTTGAAGTGACACCATCATGTTTGCTGTGTACTGAGGATTGGGGTCGCTTTAGCAAAGTTATGTGGCCGATCGTGGCTCAAGAGTTGGCAGTTTGTCTTGTAACTGGAAGATTGCCGGTTCGAGCCCTGGCTTGGACAGTCTCGGTCGTTGTGTCCTTGGGCAAGACACTTCACCCACCGCCTACTGGTGTTGGCAGCCTTGCTTTCTGTCAGTCTGACCCAGGACAGCTGTGGCTACAACCGTAGCTTGCCTCCACCAGTGTGTGAATGTGAGAGTGAATGAATAGTGGAATTGTAAAGTGCTTTGAGGGTGTCAAAAAGTGCTATATAAATGCAATTCATTATTTAAAAAAATTTGGTCAGGGCCAGTTTTTACATAAGTGGATTTTTTTGCGTTACCTAATGGCACATCTTCCAAGATGACAATATCAGGAGAGACAGAGACAGACAGACAGACTTTTATTTTTAACAACACACTTTTTACCAATAAATAAACATCAAGACATCACAAGTTTTGTCACAAAGGGAAAAGAAAAGAAAAAACAAAACTGTCACATGAACATAGATCTGAAGTACAAATGGCCATCTATAACAATGCCACTACTCATTCACTCTCACACTGGTGGAGGCAAGCTACAGTTGTAGCCACAGCTGCCCTGGGGCAGACTAATAGAAGCGAGGCTGCCATATCGCACCATCGGCCCCTCTGGCCAACACCAGTAGGCAGTAGGGTAAAGTGCCTTGTCCAAGGACACAACAACCAGGACAGAGAACCCGGGGATCGAACCGGCGACGTTCCGGTTACAGATACGCTTCCCAACCCCCTGAGCCATGGTCGCCCCAGCCATGGTAGTTTATAATCTAAACCCTCCCTCTATATGACATCTGGGGTAATAACCATCTCCACTTCCCTAATTTCCCCTCAACTGTCCCCAACACCCCTTCCCAGTTCTTGTTTACCATATCCTCATCCCCCAAGTACACACCCAAATACTTTAGACCACCCCTTTTCCACTTCAAACCACCTGGAAGTTGTGGGAGTCCAGTGCGCCAACCCCCTATTGCAAGAGCTTCGCTCTAACAAAAACAATAACATCATCAGCATGCAGATAGGTTAAAAAGCATGTTAAAACCTGCTAAACTCATACCAGCAATAGAACACCTAACATTATGTAACATCGGTTCAATAGACAGAGCATACAACATACCAGAGAGCGGACAAAGGAGAGGGAGAGAGAGGTTTCTGCCCGGATGGACCCTACTGTTTTCTCGCCCCTGACTGTCTTCACTACTGGTGAACTAACTGCTAACTGCCCGTTTCTGATTTCCCCACTAACAAACTCATTGGACTCGTGAGTACTAACTGGAACTAAAGTGCACATATTTTGTTTATTGCTCAGCTTGAGTGAAGCGGCCAACAGTTTTAAGCCTCACCGCACCCGAACTTCGAATCAGGCCTGCAACAAGCACTGTGCTACCGGTGTAGTGTGGACAGGTTAAATATTCAAATGTACACTGTCTCCTGACTGTGCGCAACAAGCTTGGTTCCTTTTAGAGTTTTTCTTTGACTTTTAACTTTATGACTGTTGTGTTGTTTTTTTTATTAAAGTGCACACACCAGTAGCTGTGGGACCTTTGGTGGTGGTTATTTTCCACACTTCCTTTGCTGTACAGCACCTGGAGTGTAAACTTCATTTTTGTGTGGTTTTCAGCTACTGGTAAGTCCAGTTCAATGTATGGTTTTATGTAATCCAGGACACTGTTAAAGAATAGGCGGTGCCACAGTCAGATTTCATCTTTTTTTTTATCTGTTGTTTAATTGTGATAAATACAAATAAATGACATATTAATATTGGAGCCAATCTGCCTCGGTGTTGAGTCCTTAAACCTGTATCTTTTCTAGTTTTTAAGGAGATTTTATATTAACTGGGGGTGAAATACCCCTTGGTGGCATTGTCATTGTATTATTTTGATATAACCCTTGTTGACCACTTGGTCACATATACTTGTGGCCACACCACCATGAGCACACCTGATCTCGATGTTATGTTTTTTAAATACCATCACCATGTTGCATAAATGTTCCCACTGTAAACCTTCACCAAAGTCCACAGAAGCAAATTTAACCACTCAGCAGCCAAACTGGTAATACCTGTCTTAAATATGGGCTACCAAACAGAAACTGGCTGTGTGCAGGCAGGCAGGGAGAAAGGACCCAAAATCTAGGACTCGGAGGCAAAAGTAAACTCAACAAGACTTTATTGCTGATAGCAACAGAACAGGAACTTCACTAAACTGAGAATCCAAAACCGAACTAAGCAGGCAGACAGATCACAGTTAACGTGAGAGTACGATGCGACACCGAGCAAAGGCAAAATAAAACAGGAAACAATACACAAAGACGGAGACTAAGAAACATGGACTTTAAACGGGCAGAACTAAACCTAAACCAGAATAAGCTGGAACATACTAAATAATACTAATCATCGTCATCATCATCATCTCCTGACAATAGATCAAGAAAATAACTAAAAATACAAAATCAAACCAAAACATGAGAACTCGAAATGTTGGGTCAATTTGACCCAGAACCGTGACACTGCCAGAGCCAAAAAATGAACTGGAAAAAAAAGTGCAATTACTCTAATGTCCACTTGAGGCTCCAAAAGCGAATTGGTTCCCACAGACAACCACATTGTCCAGTGCAGTAAAACAACAAGTACACGGACCATCATCTTTACTATGATAACAATGAGCTGAAACTGTCTGACCCTCATCTTTGACCTCCCCACCCCCATGAAGAAAACACAACATTACCTGTGCTTCGTCTGTCTGGTTGTTTTTGATGACTGGATGCTTTGATGTTGTACTTGACATGAGTCAGGATGTCATCTTCTCCAGTTTCCTCTTGATCTGCTGAAATGATCCAACATAAAAAAAACTGTTCAATTAAATATCTAAACAAAGATTACATTTAAGAAAGCACAGACACTGTGCTCCATCCCCGCAATTTGGACATCACAGAGTTACTCGATAAACTGAGATTTTCATCGAGCATGGTGCTCAGACTTAGCCAGCATGTACTGTACATGTTTGGTTGTAAGATTGTAACCCCTTTGTAGTGGAGACCTGTGTTTGGACATTGAGAAGAGGTAATTTCTACATCTCTTAGTACTGTTTTGCCTGCGTTCTGCCTCTCTCTGTATGACCCACACACAGAGGGATTCAGTAGCTCTGAACATGCTAATAAGCAAGACGTCTGGGCAAAACTGCTTTCCGCTGATTCTCTGCAGCTTTATTTCTCTCTGTGCAACATTTCCTGGCATTTGGAGGTTGTCTGTTAAGTCTGCCTCTTTACTCGGAATCAATGAGATGTCACGGAGGTTGACACGCAACATGGCGCCTGTGTTCGGCTTAGCCGCTGTTGCTGCTCCGTGTGTTTGTCGACTGCTTCAGTCGACACCAAAGTCCTTAGAAGCAAATTTAACCATTTAGCAGCCAAACTGGTAAAACTTGTCCACATATGGGTGAGGTTCTGTGCTATAAAGTTTAATCAAACTATCAAACAAACTTCCAGAGATGGAAAAAACTGACAAAAAATGCAATTACTCTAATGTCCACATGAGGCTCCAAAGGTGAATCAGTCACCACAGACAACCATATTGTCCAACCCAGTAATCCAACAAAACAACAAGTAAAATGATCCCCATCTTTACTACGATAACATGGAGCTAAAACTGTCTGAACCTCACCATGAAGAAAACACAAAATTACCTCTGCTTCGTCTGATTGGTTGTTGTTGATGACTGGATGTTTTGATGTTGTACTTGACATGAGTGATGATGTCATCTTCGGTTTCTTCTTGATCTGATGAAATCATTCAACATAAAAAAATTGTTCAATTAAATATCTAAACAGAGATTACATTTAAGAAATTTGTTACTGCACAAACAGAAAACTCCATGGCTGCAATGTCACATTTTCAGAGAGGTAAGTAATTGATAAACTGAGCTCCATGCAGCACAGTGCAGAGACATATTGCTCACATACCCTATATCCACTGTTTAGGTGGTGGTAACCCCTTTGTAGTGGAGACACGTGTTTGCTCATAAGTAAGAGAACATTTATACATTCCTTAACTCTGCTTTTCCTGAGTTCTCTCTGTATGACCCACACAGAGACATCCTCTGATGCTTTTTATCTCTTTGTATGACCCCAATGGGATTGGGTAGCTTGGAGATCATTTGGAATGCTAAATAGTAAAGTGGCAACACTACCGTGTTTGGAAAGACTAGATTGGGCTTAGTTCTAAAAATGAGTCAAGTAACATGCAAGCATGCATCAAGTAACGACCGCACACATAAAAGTGCAGGAAGTTTGATTCTCACCTTCAGGTTTTCTGTGAACACATTGTTTCACCAGCAGAACCAGTAACACCAGTAGAACCACAGCACAGACTGATCCAACACATGACAACACAGGTATGAGAGGGGAACCAGGGCTAGCAATGGAGGCAGGAGGAGAAGTGGATGTAGGTGGAGGTGTGGATGTAGGTGGAGGTGTGGTGGTGTGTTTGCCTAAAATAAAGCAAACACAGTCATTAAGTTGTCGTCACATTGTGAATGTTGAAAGCTGCAGAAACACAGACAGGTGAGTGTGTCACCTGTGACAGTGATCCAGCTGGATGGAGACTCTCCATGACCGCTGATGTTACACTTGTAGAGGCCTTCATCAGACCTGGAAACATGCTGGATGGTCATGTGACCTGTAGGCTGCTTCCTGATGAGGGAGCCATCTTTATAGAAAGCAGCTGGGAGGTTGGAGGGAGTGGTCTTTGTTTTACAGAGCAGAGTGACGTCATCTCCCTCCATCACAGGGAGGACAGGACTCTGCAGGATCACTGATCCACCTCAACACAGAGACAAACTACAGCATTTCATCCATTTACACACAGCTTCATCAACACTAACTCCACACACTCAGCTTACCAGTGACTGTCAGGTTAACCATGTTACTGATGGGACCCTCTCTGGACTCACACCAGTAAACTCCACTGTCCAGTAGGAAAAGAGTGATATTACATGAAGAACCAGCACCTTCTCCCCACCCATCTCTACACTGAGTCCTCTGTCCTTTGCTTGTGTTTCTCCTCAGAGTCCATCCAGCAGAGCTGTCGTCCTCCTCACAACTCAGAGACACAAAGTCTCTTTTAAAGAACTGAGAGCTGCTGGGTCTCACAGTCAGACGAGCTGTGAGGGTTAAAATGAAAAACTTATAATTTTATATGTGATAAAATGGTAAAATCAATGTTTTGCAGAATCCTCATTTCATCACTTTATATGTGCGCTACATTGTGAAACATGAACCCAATCAGGTCATATCAGTGAGCATTTATCAGGTTTAAACGGTGACAGAAGAAGGTTACTGACCTCGGTTTGTTGTGCAGCTCAGCAGTGAGATCAGAACTAAAGAGAAATGACACTCAGGTTGATTCGAGGTGAACATAAAGAACAACTCCACACAAACAGCTGACAAACACACAAACAGCTGTGTTCATATATCGAGTGAATGATTTGATCTTTTCACTGCCTGCTGTGTTTCCTCGACTCCTGAGCAAAGATAAAGAGTCAGTTCAGACCTGCAGTTGGTCCTCGTGGTGTTTTTAACGCTGATAGAGCCTCTCAGTCTCGCTATTGTTCTCTGAAATCTAAAGAAGAACTATGGATTTGATCAACTGGTCCCTTCATGCAATTGACACTCTATTGACAAGAAGCCTAGGTGCAGGAGCACCTGAGTATCCTGGAGGGATGTTCCCTGCTGGATACATGATGAACAGGTGTCAGAAGTGACGTGTTGTGTTCCTGGCGGGACTGTCTATCAAGGATACTGAAGACATCTACCTATTCGGCACCATGATAACGGGGTTCTTCCTGTTTGGAGCTGGCTTGGCTTATCAGAAATTGAAGAAAGCTGTAACTACTGTTGAAAACCCACCTGGCTTGCAACTATGATCGAAAGTGTGGGAAGAGTGGTGAGAGCTCAGACTGTTCTTACTGAACGAAAATATGGGAAAGATCTTGGAAGAGCTCACAGCTCTTAATTCACTAGCTGGGCCAACATCCTCATTTCTGTTTGACAGCGTTTTAGTAGGAAAAAGTGATGCTTTGACATGAAATGAGCTGTGGTTTGGGGAAGGGCTCAAAAGGGGACTGGCGATGGCTCCCGGGCCTGGCAGATCCACATTTACTAAATAGAAGTGAAGCAGTTGAAGAATGGAGACGAAGGGAGGGAGGGTGGGGCACGTAAACGAGAACGATCAGCTTGCAGAACTAGGGGAGCCTATAGAGATGACAGCCGGAAGGAGCGTGTTTGGAAGCGTGGTCCTGCTCCTGAAATTCTGATACATGCTCTCCAAAAGACAGATACACCTGAAGACCAGTGATGGACATTAAAACGACTGAAGAATTAATGCAGTTTGTTCACCCTATTTCACATAACCAACATCTCTCATGCGGATACACCTCCACCCCAGACGGCACCAGCTGCTTAAAGGTTGACAACAACATTCTTCCAAAAGATAGGATAACGAGACTGAACTGACTCTCTGCCCTATTCCTCAAGGCCGCCTGCGTAGGCCGTGGACTTTTGGTCTTTGAGTAATAGGCGAAAGGACACTTTCTCAAGCTGAACTCAGGAAACAAACGCACAGTAATACTGATACGCCCTCACCATTGCCCTCCCTTCTACGGATCCAATGCCTCCTCCCACGCTTACCTCCCACCTGATAGGGACAGCTGCTCAGCCGGAGGCGCGATGAGGTAGCAGCGTCCATGATATCTGTGCTTCTTTGTGTGCTATGGAGTGGTTTTTTTTTGTTTTCTGCCAATAGGGGAGTCATTATGAGCAGAAATCCTTATTTTTTCTCCTGAATTGCCCCTATGTGTTACATATTTCATTGTCTATCCTTTTTTGCTACTTAGCCAGGCCTGTCTCCCCACCATAGCTGGACTGGCCATCGGGCATACCGGGCATTTGCCCGGTGGGCCGCTGGCGATTTTTTGTTTTTATGGGCCGATGGATTATTTTTATTATTATTTTTTTTTTAGGAAGGGTATATATAATGAAAGGTGTTGGATTGGCCAATTGGTCATGATCGACTCTGGGCTGGACCAATTACAGCCGAGGAGGCTGGATGCACCCTCCCCCTTGTTTAACAATCACGTGATTTTCGCGCATTGCATGCCGGGAACTCGTGGCAAAACAATCCAAGTACCGCATCAAATGCAAACATTTGCAGCACCGCAAAACGTTCATTCTCCGGTTCCAATACCTTCTTTTTTTTTCTTTGCCGCACAAAAAAGGAATGTACAAAACAAAAGGAGAACAATGCCGGTCCGTACAAAGACAGACTCGACGAAAAGACAAAGAAAAGATACGAGGAAAAAATCAAAAGAGTGAAAGAGTGGACAAAAGACGTCAGCGTGCTGCCCAACTTTCACCACGCTCAGATTTATAATTATACGGTTCTTGGAGTGAGTGCACACACTCATGAAGTTTAGTAACTTCAGGTCACTGCAACAAGCCCAGGTACAGTTTACCGACGGATGGGTGCAGGACCTTGAAATGCACCGTGTAGAACGAAAGACTATTGTACGTATCATAAGTTTACCAGTCTCACAAATCGTCTTCATAAATACACATTCATTAACAGTTTATTAATAGGACCTTTGAGCTCAACGGTAATTAATTAGTAGTGGAAATAATTTCTGGTAGTGTAACAGTGTTTATGTGGTATTATTCCACTTGCCACAAATATCAGTGTAATGGGGAAACAGCGCCCCCCCTCTCGGTGTGGCTGGCTGCAGTAATCGCTGCCAGTCTGCCGTAGCCATACGAGAGGTGAGTTGTATTGTTCCGCACACAATATAGCTAAGTAGTACAGACACATAAAACATGTTTGATTAGCTGACGAGCACCGAGTGTAATAAGTGCTTAGTGGACACATGTCCAACACCAGTTTTATGTACTTTTCATTTGTTTATTAATGTGTGAAACTGTACGCTAAAGCGGAATGCTAATGAGATGTTCTGCCGTAGTGTGCTGTGCGGAGTGGTGTGTGGCGAGCCTGTGCACTGATAATACACCGTTGTTTCCATTCAGGTACATCATTTGTTGTTGCTGTTATTTTATTGTATATTAGAAATTGTAATATTGCTGCAGTAATCGCTGCCAGTCTGCCGTAGCCATACGAGAGTGTGCTGTGCGGAGTGGTGTATGGCGAGCCTGTGCACTGATAATACACCGTTGTTTCCATTCAGGAAATAAAGTGGCAACGATCGATCAGAGACTCCTTGTCTTTTTAAAAACACTACACAACGCAGAGTCGAGGAGTCTGTTTGGGCCGAACTGTTGCAGCGGGATGAAGCAGAAACCGGTTACAGTAGCATTACAGAAATGTAGCAGTGACAATAATATTGTATGTTGTAATCGCAATGGATAATTAGTGATACAAAACAACTGTTTTATTCTGTGAATAAAAGTATATGGTTTTGTCAGTGTACCATGGTAATAACAGAAGCGAAACGCAATATTGTGTCAGGACAATTCACTATTTATGCACAATAAATAAAGGAGCATAGCGCGACAATTTCTGTTCAGCGCCAGACTTGCTTGTAACCTATATCACCAATTATGTTAAGAAAAATGACGTATTAACTACTACAAAACTCTGACCTTTGTGGGAATGCTTGGAGCAGACTAACATGTGAGCTGGAGTGTTCTGAGATGTTATATTTGGTATATCCAGACCATCCGTCGGCTCTTACTTCGGAAACATGGCTTAAAAAATTTCACTTCAACGACGTAATCCGATAAAAAAAAAAACGATCTCTTTACCCGTCGGCTTCCCGTGGCTGTCATGCGACCGACTATTGCAGTTAATAATACAACAGCTTCTTGGCATTTTTTGGGTTTCTTTTTATCGCTGTGTAACTGAGTTCAATTGAAAGCCTGCGTGCGCTAGTACCTCTTGCCACAAGTTCCCAGAATCCTTTGCGGTTTTATCCCTGAATGACGTCACATTTTCAATCTTTATCCTGGTGGGCCGGTCTCTAGTCAAAATGCCCGGGCCGATTTTTTGTCCCAGTCCAGCCTTGCTCCCCACTGTTTGTATATTGTATGTATGGTTGACTAGGTCTGTCATCTCAGCTGCAGGCAGCTGCAACCGACAAATGCAGCTTATCCTTATTTCCTTAACTTGAATTCAGCCTGATTTGTTTTTCATGTCTTCTCCTCCATCATCAGTTATCAGGAGAGCAGACAGTCAAAGTACAAGAATTCAAACAAACACAGAGATTCTACTTACAGAGCAGACACAGCACAGATGTTTCCTTCATCGTCCTTCTCACTCATTTGAGCTTCTTTTCATTTCTGTCACTGTCACCAAGTAAAGCCCGCCCTCTTCCTCTGAGCACCAGCTTTCTATTGGTTCAAACACTGAAGTACAACACAAACATTTTCCTTTGTGTAAAAAACCCTGAAATTAAAAGATAGTGGCTTAAAGCTTCTATGCAAACAAAGACCAGGAAAACATAAGTGTATACAGAAAATCCACTGTTGTCTATAAAGCAAAACATATATACATAAGAAATGTTTTCACACAGTCTGATTATATTTAATATCAGTGATGCTCTCTATCATTCATTATTTCACATAAATGAAAATGAAGAATTTCAAAAAGGAAAGAGAATGAAGTCCTTTCTGCTCTCAGTGATCTGTAGTTTGGTTGATGAACAAATCCATGTCCATGTAGTTACGTCCCCCTCAGTGAGAGAGGCAGATATGAGCTGAAACACAGGAATCAAACCAGGGACGCTGCTGTTATGGAGCTGAACTGGAACCATTCAGACACTGAGGCCCTCTGAACACATTTTAATTACAGCTGTGCAGAGACACATGAACAGACCTGAACTGCAGACTACAGATAGTGACACGGTATGCTGGTCAAGTATGACTGAGCTATGACTGTTTTGGATTTCCAGATCAGGTTGTAATAACTTTAATAAACTAAAGAAGAGCTGATCAATTTTCCAACACAGTGTTGACTTCAGTTTGATTGAACCAAAGGTTAATTCATCTAAACATTACAAAAACAGACAAAAACATTCATTTTCCTTTATGGGTGATTATAAATTAATGAATAATGAACGAATAAGCCTTTATTTGTCACATGAGAACAGTTTGAGAACAGAGAAAAACAAAACACCTCAGCACAGAGAGCACGTGAATCTTCACACCTTACAACATATAAAGGATGTGCATTGGAGGTGTTTTGAGAGGGGTAGGAGGGTGTGTGTGTGTGTGTGTGTGTGTGTGTGTGTGTGTGTGTGTGTGTGTGTGTGTGTGTGTGTGTGTGTGTGTGTGTATCCTGTGTCAACTGAAGAGAGTGTCATTTCACCCACTTTTAAGAAAAAGTCAACAGGCCTCCATGTTGCGTTCTGTAGCAGTCTGAGTACTCACAGCCCGTCCACAGCAACACTAGATGGAACAGGATGATAGAATCACAAGATGCAATGGATATGTGCAAAATGCTGAGTATTGTGCAAAAGTAACTTAGTCTCTCTCTCTCCCTGTGTGTGTGTGTATGAGAGTGAGAGACTGCAGTTAAGTGCTTGGTAGTCATGAGTATGGAGGTGTGCGAGTGTGTGTGTCATTCCAGTCACTGAGTGTTTAGGAATCTGACGGCTTGGGGGAAGAAACTGTGTGTGGGGTCCTCCACAATACTGGTGGCTTTGCCGATGAAACAGGTGCTATAAGTATCCGTGATGGAGGGAAGAGGAGCTCCAATGATCTTCTCAGCTGCTCTCACGATCTGTTTGAAGTATCTTGTCTTCAGTGTCTCCATCGAGAGTGCCGCCAGGCACACGCCACTCCCCCATCCAGCCAGCCTAACAACCTGCATAACAGACTATATCAGCTTCTGTGTGGATAACACTGTATTGACCAGGAAAGTAGACCAAATTAAAACAGTTTAACAGGTTTGATTCAGAAGCCCTTCCCTCCCCATCCACCAGAGCTCTTCACACCTCTCTGCAACCCCCAACTGACTATATTCCTGAGGCTCATAGCTGGACTGGGCATCGGGCATACCGGGCATTTGCCCGGTGGGCCGCTGGCGATTTTTTGTTTCTACGGGCCGATCGATTTTTTTTTTGGAAGGGTATAAATAATGAAAGGTGTTGGATTGGCCAATTGGTCATGATCGACTCTGGGCTGGACCAATTACAGCCTAGGAGGTCGGATGCACCCTCCCCCTTGTTTAGCAATCTTATAGATGAACTAAAGAAAATGGAGAACAAAAAAAGGAAAGGAGGTGCAGAAAAGATTAGGGCCAAAAAGAAACAAGCCCTTCAGGCAGACGCTGCCAAATGTGTAAAAATAAGTGAATTGTTTGGCGGTAGCTATGGCATAGCTTCCACAGATTTAGCAACATCAGCAAGTGGTGGAGGCCAGCAGGTGGATAAGGGAAAGGGGAGGCAAGAGGAGGAGAGACCCGAGGCGGCCGCCGGTCATAGTGGCAGAGGAACTGAACTTCAGGTAAGAAGTTATGACCTGCTGCCTATCTGTGTCAGATATAAACCAAGTTTAGTTGTAGTTTGTTTTCGTTGTGTTGACTTTTTACAGGCGCTTAGAATAACTGGTACTGCGTACTAGCTAGCATGACGGAGTTTATATACTGCTGGGCGGGTGCTATGAAGTTACTGATAGTAAATTTTATTTTATGCTTAAGGTTAGTTTCTCAAACTCCTCAAAATCTTAACAAATTGTGCCAATCCTTACATGTTGCACCAGGCTGATTTATCATCAAAAGTGGAGAAGTCTGTGACAGAGGAGACAGAAGAGCTGCAGAGAGAGATGGAGAGATGAGTTTATGTCATCCATGAGGGATGCATTTGACATGTGTTTCACATATTATAGCCCAACAAGTTACTTATAGCAATTTAAATACGAGCAAACAGTTTTTGGCAGACAATCACTTTTTGGCACAACACCGGCTATTGCAGTTAATAATACAACAGCTTCTTGCCATTTTTTGTGTTTCTTTTTATCGCTGTGTAACTGAGTTCAATTGAAAGCCTGCATGCGCTAGTACCTCTTGCCACAAGTTCCCAGAATCCTTTGCGGTCTTACCCCTGAATGACGTCACATTTTTGGTGGGCCGGTCTCTAGTCAAAATGCCCGGGCCGATTTTTTGTCCCAGTCCAGCCCTGCTGAGGCTCATTTACTAATTAAGTAGTACTTCCCACGGGTCACATCTATACCAACATATTTTCAAAGTACAGCTGCAAAATGTCAGATATCAGTATCAAACACACTGAAGCTTTTCAGTGTCATTTGAAACTACCGAGTGACACTTCTGCTGTCTTTAGTCTCACACTTTTCTGCACTGAATAGAGGTGTGTCAGTTAGCCAAAGCAAACTCAAGTCAGATTTTCCATCTGATACCTCGGCAAAACCCACAGAAACACACATGGAAAATAAGTGAGAACAAACATTTATTAATCTTGTAGAGGAACTAAATTGCTACTTCAGCAACAAGATCAAGATGTAACAAACATGAATAAAATATAAATAACAGTGATCTTACTGAGGACTTAAAAACATTTGTAACCATACTGTTGATTTTGCAGCAAAATACACTTTAAAAACGCAGATAAAAGATAAGACATTACGCAAAATACACACAAATCTGCATACAAATCTATTTAGCATGTACATATCCTGTGTCTGTGGTGCTTGGGGGACCAGTTAGACACCAGCGGTTGGACCCGTGGACTACTTCATTGAAGAGTAGACAACGTTGGACTCTCGGTTAAAGTCTGAGTACAAAGACACACACACACACACACACACAGTTTAAACAACAGGGAGCCTAAGGAAAGCAACAGAAAATACTGAGAGAAATAATAAACTAATATGATCAATAACTAAAACTAAGGACTAAAGACTCAAAATACTAAGGAAATGCATGAAGATATAAATGTAAATCATAAACAAACATTTAAATACTGACTCAATAATAATCAAAAATTCACAAGTTCAACTCAGAACCATGGCTACAAAACCAGGACCATGCCAATCCCAAATTATTTATTTCCACTTACACCTGCCGTTTTGAGTGTACAAGTGCATTCACACTTAAACGTACGGCTACTTGTGATGCACGAAATATCTTCATTGTTTGCTAATAACTGTTTTTTTTTAATGTGTGTGTGTGTTGGAGTACGCTGAAATGTTGCTGAACTAATCAAGTTAATGTCTGAAAAGACAATTGCTATAAACTGTGGCAACATAAAAATAAAACACATGAACTCTGACTTTGTGTCTGGAATTCACGCTAGCAACATAGTACTACAGTGGTGCCCAACTTCACCCAACACACAGAACTATGTTGGACTGAGGTTGTACAGCCAGTGCAAGCCCTGGCCGAAATCACGGCAGAGCATCAAGAGTAGGCAGTAGCACATTGTATCCCTGCAGATTACCTACAGTGATTTCTAGGCTTGTTTGAGGCCATGCAAGTGGCATGTAAATGTCTGGAAGCACAATGGGCGGTGTGGTTACTTCCTCTGCTGTCTCGGGAGGCCCAGATACCAGTGCTCAGCCTACTGTCAGTATCTTTTGGAAGTCCATAATGCTGTGCTGGATCACTTTGGCTATTCTCAAGAACTACTGTCACCACCTTTGCAGCTCTTGTCTGAAAGTGGGGAAGTGACCCTTCTCCTACAAACAAAAGATGAAGAATGTAGCAATCAGGGAGCTGCAAACGGGAATGGCTGAGGAAGGAACGGACATGCTACAGTTAGATCCTGGAGCAGGTGGTACTGTGGCTTCTAATTAGAAAGGTGGAGTCGATGGACTGCCACTGGCCAGTGAGTGTGAAGACAGCCAAGACCTTCGTAAAAGGGTGGATATGTCGGGACATCCAAAGGGATTGTGGGCATTCTCACAGGAGGAGGCAAGCCAGTGCTGGCCCCAAGAAAAAAGCCTTTTGGCCCTTCATAGACACATCCATTGAGGTTAAATGCAAAATGTAATTCAAAATCCTGCTCCTCACAGTCAAGGTCTAGAATGATCTGGTCCCGTCTTATCTTAATGACCTTATAGTACCACATAACCCAGTTAGAGCACTTTGCTCTCGCTCTGCAGGCCTACAGTACTTGTTGTTCCTAGAGTATTTAAAAGTAGACTGGGAGGGAGAGCCTTCAGTTTTCAGGCCCCTCTTCAGTGGAACCAGCTTCCAGTTTGGATTCAAGACACAGACAGCATCTCTATTTTTAAGGTTAGGCTTAAAACTTTCCTTTTTGCTAAAGCATATAGTTAGGGCTGGACCAGGTGACCTTGAATTCCCCCGTAGTTATGCTGCAATAGATGTAGGCTGCTGGGAGATTCGTATGATGCATCAAGTTTTTCCTTTCCAGTCACCTTTCTCACTCACTATGTGTTAACAGACCTCTCTGCATTGAATCATATCTGTTATTAACCTCTGTCTCTCTTCCACAGCATGTCTTTATCCTGTCTTCCTTCTCTCACCCCAACTGGTCGCAGCAGATGGCCGCCCCTCCCTGAGCCTGGTTCTGCTGGAGGTTTCTTCCTGTTAAAAGGGAGTTTTTCCTTCCCACTGCTTGCTTTTCTATTTTTCTCTGTATGTATAATTGTAGGGTCTACCTTACAATATAAAGCACCTTGAGGCGACTGTTGTTGTGATTTGGTGCTATATAGATAAGAACCTGTGTGCAGATAAAGATAGTGTTGGGAAGGTTTCTTTCTGAGATTAGAAGTTTAATATCCTGAGCTTGAGTCAGGCTGGTTTAGCTACCAACTAACATTCAGCACTGTTCAAAGTTAAAGAGCAGCCGTACTTCTGGGCCTCTTTGATCTGATGTGTGTTTGTCCATAAGTGGCGCCTTCCTAGTTGCTGCAGATACAATAGTAGTAGTAATGGAATAGTATTAAATAGTTGCTATAGCAAAATGTTATTTATACTTGTTTATGAAGAAAATAAGTCCCAACCTTTACAAACATCAGAAGCTTTTCACAGTTTTTTTCCAACTTCTTAACACCTCTGCAGAGAAACGCTAACAGATGACAACGATCTGCGTGATGTTTGTGTGAAAACTGAAGGTGAGCAACCACAAAGCTGCCATTTTCTCTCAGTGCAAAGTGACACATTTCACCACAGAGCACAAAGCAAACGTATTCTAACAACAAGCTGAGTATTCTTCATCAAACTAAAGAAGGCTTCCTATAGATAATTGGAATCATTAAAGCGTGGACTGTCATGCAGAAGTTTAAAGTGAAAATGATGAAACCAAATAAGCTGTTATTTTTGGGGGGAGGGGTGTCATTCATTTTGGCATTTAAGATATACGATCACTAGTCACAAGTCAAGGTAGTGCTGATTACACCACTCTTTTGGAACATTGTAGATTTATTATTATAGCAGTTGTCTATGTGACGAGAGAACATGTAATGATCTGACATATCTGTCATAAAGTCTGAAGTGGAATGAATAACGATGGCTCATTCAGCACCAACAAGCTGCATCTCCTACGGACACATGTATAGTTGTCCATGGATGCTTCCTGTTACCTGTAACAGTGACACATTCAAATAACGTTATTTAGAATAAATAAAAACTTTTGTCCAACCACATACTAGTAAGCTGCACAAAAGTGGCTGGTGAATGTAAACTGGAACTCCTTACATGTCAGGCCATGTGTCATGGGCTGTATCCCAATTCAGGGTCTGCAGCCTTAAAGTACGCATTTCAAGGCCGATTGCGTCACAGCGGCGCGCGACAAAGGCTGTCCCGATTCAAAGGCTGCTCGAAATGCGGCCCTGAAATGCGTCTTTCATTTCCCTGAATTTTAAGGCTGTGGCAGTGTAGACTTTGTGGCCCAACATATCCCAGAATGCATAGCGCGGCGGTGGGTGTGGATGATTTTACCGGAAAAAAAAACGGTGGATGAGGGGCGGCCGAAGAGTAAACTTTAAGTAAGTACTGAATATTATGTCACTTATTTATGTGCAAATATTTAATAACGAAGAACATTAAAACATTACTGTTGGCCACATGTCGGCAAAGTTATGTGACATTAGTGACGTTTGTACTAACTTGGTTTTAAAGCCTTTACTTTAAAATATACGCCGTTCAATCGCTGAGCTTAATCCTGCAGAGAATGATCAAAGCTCATGTAGCAACAAAGAAAGAAATGAACAAATGATTTTCTCCTTCATTTCTGTCAAACAAAGCTGTATGACACGTTTCCAGCTGTTAGTATCATGGTTGCTAGGCAACCTGGGCAGCGCAACGGAGGCTAGACCGTCCCATTACACAAACCTCGCAATTCCGGCCTTAGCGATCCTCAAGTACGCGGCCCTTGAGGATCGTTGGGGCTGCGTACTTTAAGGCTGCAAGTGATTCTAATTGGAGGTTTTAATTTGTACACTGATGAATCCCATGAGCTGCCCAACCACGGACCTTCTTAATATCATCATATTTAAGCAACATGTTTCCAGTGGGTAAACACTGGCCCTTGAGGTAACTTATTATTACTTAGTTATTCCAGTTAAATAAATTGATCTGTCCTCCTTTTAGAGAAATCAAACCTAGATGTTTCTGTTCAAAGAAGCTGGGGACACCAAGTTTGACTGGACCATGTTCTGTATCTTCATTGCTAAGTTGGCTGTTCCCTTGGAAGCTTTGAGACCTTGGAATAAACTCAAAACATGGTGGAGAGATAATTTCTCTGTGAGAGATTTTGTCTTTCTGTTGGCTTGGCTTGGAATTCCTTTACAAGAGTTAAAGGAGGTGGCTCCAGAGAGAGAGGTCTTGTTATCTTTGCAGTCTGGACCAAGAGAAGCAGGAGAAAATGGATGTATGCCAATAAATGGTGCATGTACGAATTCTCTTGTGGACACACAATTATAATTGTTTGCGACTTTGTTCCGAAACAAGGTTTAAAAACAAGTTTAATCGTTCAGTTATGTCACATTCTGTTGCATTTCCAAATGCAATGACAATAAAGGCTTTGAACTTGTGGTATCGCATCAAGAAATTAGTTGGTTATATAAATATATGAGTATGCATAATAGTTATTATTCATAGATACCTACATCCTAAGTTCCTGTTATTCATCTGAAAGAAGCAGAATGAGAATGAGTGTGTCGTTACAATGGTAATGCCAGGAGAGGCAGTATTGGTTCTGTGTTACATTAATGTTGTAAGGAAGTGGAAGAAGAGTGTGTCCTGTAGGAGGCAGTAGAAAATGGATACTGATGTTCTGTACATGCGCTGAAAAGAAGGTTCAGTAAACCATTTGCAACGATACTCCATTGTAAGTCTCAGTTATTTCATTTTTAATTTTTAAAGATGCAACAGAACTGAATTGAATAAATGTCAAATGTTCACAAATGTTAAATGTTCACTTGAGGCTCCAAATGTGATGTTAAAATGTGTAGGCTTACTTCTACTTATGAAATGGTTTTCTACTGTTCTAGAGTAGAAAAGTAGCAGTGCTGCAACTGTTGCAGGATGGAGTCAAAATGATCTCCCTTTGGTGGTTGTCGTGTTGTAGTGTGTGGACTACCTCCTGAGTCACCCAGATAAGGAAATCCCAGAAAGATTTCAAGGTTTGCCTGCTATAATCCAAATCAAATCAAATCACTTTTATTGTCACATCACATGTGCAGGTACATTGGTACAGCACATTTGAGTGAAATTCTTGTGTGCGAGCTTCACAAGCAACAGAGTTGTAATTACATTAAGGCTTAACGTTTGCATTATTAGGGGCGTGGCCTTTTGACTGGCAGGGAAAGCTGCCTGTAGCTGCTAGCTGTCTGTTAGCCTTCACCTCAGCTCATTATCCCAAAACTGGATCCCTGAGACTGTGGCTGTGCTGTTGGAGGTTTTGGGGGCATTTTAATGTAAGTCTGTACAGTAATATGGCTGTTTTGGGGTAAATTGTACAAGAACACTGAGCTCCAGTATTGGTGAGTTAGCATCTAGGATGTTTGTGTCTCTGTGATGCTCTCATACAGTTCACGGAAGCGGATTTAAAACCAAGCTAGCTAACATTAGCTGATAACTTTACAAAAAGCTGAAATGGTCATAATGTTGCTCATTTGTTTCCAAAAATAACTGTTGATTGAGAACTATTTAAAAACGTTATTTAGATTTGTTTCATAGTAATAGCTTTCTCAAAATGTCTTTGTTTCCTTAGTGGAGTGGTTAACACAGTGTCTGGGTAAGTGGAAGACAATTGGTTTGATTGGGAAATGGTATCCCCTACAACACTTTGAAAACAGGTGGAGGTACCCACTTGTGACAAAGAAATGGCAAAAATAGTTTCTTTATTCATTATCTCATGTCTTCACAGTCTCCTGAAATTACGGAATATTTAAATTTGTATATACTTCAAAAACCAAAGTAATCTTGTCCCCACCCCGGAAGCTACTACAAAAACAAACAAAAAGAAGACGAGACCAATATTACCTCTGCTTTGTCTGATTGGCTGCTGCGGACAGTGTGATGTTTTGATCTCACTGTATATGATGTCATCAATGACTTCATTTTCTAAAGTGTTTTCTTGTCCTTCTGAAATTATTTTTAAAAAAAGAACAATTTACTGTATTTAATGTACTGTACAGAATTTAATTGTTAAAAATGTAAGGAAATTATTTAGAAAAATCATTTCTACATTTTACAATGTCCAGAAATAATGACTGTGTAGATTATTCAGCAAAAGAAAACCATGGATGTAAGATCAGGAAGTACCTACAGTACATTGCTGTGCTGTCTCTGTGTAATCATAATGAATGTGAACTTTATTCTATTAGTCTGAGACTCACCTGCAGGTTTACTGTGAACACATCGTCTTACCAGCAGAACCAGTAACACCAGTAGAACCGCAACACAGGCTGATCCAACAGATGACAACACAGAGAAAACAGCAGGAGAGAGTGATGGAGGACGAGTGATGGAGGTGGAACCAAGAGGAGGTGTGGATGTAGGAGGAGGTGTGGATGTAGGTGGAGGTGTGGTGGTGTGTTCCCCTAAAATAAAGCAAACAGTCACTAAGTTGTCGTCACATTGTGAATGTTGAAAGCTGCAGAAACACAGACAGGTGAGTGTGTCACCTGTGACAGTGATCCAGCTGGATGGAGACTCTCCATGACCGCTGATGTCACACTTGTAGAGGCCTTCATCAGACCTGGAAACATGCTGGATGGTCATGTGACCTGTAGGCTGCTTCCTGATGAGGGAGCCATCTTTATAGAAAGCAGCTGGGAGGTTGGAGGGAGTGGTCTTTGTTTTACAGAGCAGAGTGACGTCATCTCCCTCCATCACAGGGAGGACAGGACTCTGCAGGATCACTGATCCACCTCAACACAGAGACAAACTACAGCATTTCATCCATTTACACACAGCTTCATCAACACTAACTCCACACACTCAGCTTACCAGTGACTGTCAGGTTAACCATGTTACTGATGGGACCCTCTCTGGACTCACACCAGTAAACTCCACTGTATGATTGGTAAACCGTGATGTTACATGAAGAACCAGCACCTTCTCCCCACCCATCTCCACACTGAGTCCTCTGTCGTGTGCTTGTGTTTCTCCTCAGAGTCCATTCAGCAGAGCTGTCGTCCTCCTCACAGCTCAGAGACACAAAGTCTCTTTTAAAGAACTGAGAGCTGCTGGGACTCACAGTCAGACGAGCTGTGAGGGTTAAAATGAAAGTTGTATGATCTGTTATGTTTGTCTTATGATGAAACAACAGTGAAAATAATGTTGCATTAAAATTAGTTTGTATTTAGTTATTTACTAAAAGTAAACAACTAAATACTTGAGACATGAGAACAATTACATAATGTGTATGTGTGTGTGTATTTGAGGTTTTGGGGTGAATTATCAGTCCTGATAAAAATTTTGCCTGCCACCAAGGTGCAAGGTGGTGACATGGCTCACTGGCCAAAGTGCTCATGGCTAGACAGAGTCTACCATCATAACAATGTTACCGAGTTGCAGTGTCCTTCTGCCCTGAATCATCATACACCTACGATTTCCACTATGTTTCCTCAGAGGCCCACTGGGCTTGTTATAGGATCTCTGTTGCCCAATATTCAGTAGAGGGGAGAAAGTAAGTGCTGCAAAACTTTGGCTTGGCATGGATTTCTGATTCTTTGGAGCCACTCTTAATCATGCAGTTAGATATGAGGCATCTACTTGTCTCGCATTGGTCTTCTCTACACATAAAAGCAACTGAGCTGATATAGCAGTCAGGGAGGGATATCTGCTTTAGGTGTTCTAACTGCCTTCAAGTCCACATCTGCAGCTCTGCTTCTGACAGCACTGGACAATCCCACGTTCTGGGTCTCCTCCACATGTCTTCCACTGAGATCTTGGCCTCAGGGATAAAGGGAAGGATGAAGCCCAGAGATGTGAAAGACCTGTATAGATATTATTTAGTGCATGTAGGTACAAGGGGATCATGTGGGCAGTATTTGTATCCAAAAGTGTCTGAGTGGCAGAGTCCATCCACTGAATCCAACACTTTGCTTTGGGCCTTGCTATTGGTGATACCAAATGGAAGAACCTCCAACTCATAGATGCAGGTAGAGGCAGATCTGTTTGCCTTTATTTATGAAAATAAAATATTCCCAGAAGGATAATAGCACTCCAGGATGCACTATCAGAAGAAGGCAGTGATGCTTAGGGCCAGTTTATCCTGGGAAACCTTGGGTTATCCCATCCCTGTGAATTTTACTTTAACATGCACTGACCTAAGACCCTGTTAAAGACTAACGGGGTCTTAGGTCGGTGATGATGTTATTTTGTTCCTGTCGAATCCTGAGCGATCTGTTCCTGTACTTTTAGACCTGGTGAGGTCATTTGGGGAAATCTCAGGTTATACAATTAACTGGCAGAAGAGTGAATTTGGGACTTTAACTGCAAACCTGGATGTTGACTTTTTGAAAACTTTAACTTTTAAAATTATAGACAGTGTGAAATACCTGGGTGTTATTATGCTTCTAATTAGTTATTAGTTCCTTGGTGGGACGCATCAATGCAATTAAAATGGTTTCTCTCCCTAAATCTTTTTGAATAAACAGTTTTTCAAATTGATCATCTCAGTGGTATTATCATTTGTCTGGGGCTTGAAAACTTATAGAATATCAAAAGCTCATCTATGTAAGTCTAAAGATGAGGGTGGATTTGGTCTGCCACATTTTCAGTTTTGTTATTTTTGTTATTTTTTTTATATTTTTATTTTATATTTATTATTATTTTATTATTGGGTTGCAAATTTGCACTGCTCTTGCTCTTGATGAAGGCGGTCGCACTTTTCTCTGGAACATTCTCTCACAGTCTGTTCTCTAAAACCTAAAAGAGGAATTGTGGATTTGATCAACTGGTCCCTAAATGCAATTGACACCCCTTTCTCAACGAGAAGTTTGGGCTTGGGTGAGCCTGAGTGCTGAAGATATCTACCTATTCGGAACCATGATTGCTGATCGGAGCTGGCTTGGACCTGACTTATCGAAGAATTAAGAAAGTGGAACCGGCTGTTCAAACCCCCACAAGGCTGCCCGCTGGGATTAAAACGATGGGAAGAGGCGTGAGTTTCTCAAAATGGGCTCATTGAGTCAGCACGGATAAGATCTTGGAGAGGCTACGGCTGCTTTGAATATTCAGAATAAGATCGCTGACTGCAGACTGGATACATCTCAGAAGGGCTAGCCCGGAATAACATCTCTGGGCGCAAATTGGATGACATCTCGGGGAGGCACACTGCCGTGAGTTCTCAGAAATCGGCTCCTTGAGCACAAGAAATGACAACATCACAGAACGCAAGTATGGCGAAGCTCGCGGCTCTCCAACGGGAGATTGAGAGACCAGTGTTGGACTGTAGAACTGCTTTGAAATTCATATGAGCTGTTCACACTAAAGTAAAAAATACCATCACTTATGCAGATACCCCCTTTGGCGCCAGCTGCAAGGCTGGAGCTGAACAACAACACCCTGATAACGACTGTGTTTAGTCTGTTCCTTCCCATTCCATGCAAGGCCACCTGGGTTGGCTGGAAGACTGTTTACTTAGCCTGGCAGGGTGAAGGACACTGTCTCAGCTGAACTATGGACACGCACACATACACTGATATGCACACACTCATCCCCCCTCCCTTTCCAAACGCCTTCGATGCTTATTCCCTTCTGATGCTGCACCCTTTACCCACCCCTGTTGCTTGTCATGTGTTTCTTTGGTGTATTAAGAGTTTTTCATGTGCTATGTGCAGAGGTGTTTTTTTCTGTTCTCAAACTGATCTCCCTGTTGGAGCTCAGTCTGGGGGGAGTTATTTTTTCTCCTTATCTTTCCTCATGTGGTGCATTTTCCATTGTGATACCTCTCTGACCTCTCTTCCCCATGTGATGTTTGTGTAATGTATGTATGGTCAGAGGGTAAGATGGCGCCACCATTGCGTGCAATAGGTCGGCAGCCTTGTGAAATTTCCCCTTGTGGGACTAATAAAGGTATATCAAATCAAATGCCAAAACGTTTGCTTATTGGCAGGAATGGTACAAAAAGGTCAAGTCTGCTAATACCCTCCCTTGGGTGGTCATAGAGAGTGGTGGGGTTGATAATAGTTCCATTCCAGCTCTTCTCTTTTCATCTTCAAATACACGAACCAAGGTCAATAATTTTATAGCTTCGAACTTCGCTAAAATCTTTAGTCAGATCAAAAAAAAGGCTGCGCTCTACCAGAAACTTGATCCATACTCCAATATATTGTAATAATGCATTTCCACCCTCATGTTTAGATCAGATAAAGAGAGATATTAACAGGAAATTTGTGTCATTTCCCCAGTTGCAGAACAAGCTCTCTCCCTGCGTCACATTTTTTCTTCATTATTTACAGATGAGAAACTATGTTCGACATCCGTAAATTCAAAGTTTTATTTGTCACGTACACAGTCATACACAGTACAATATGCAGTGAAATGCTTAGACAACTGCTCGTGACCTAAAGAAGAAAAAAAAGGAAAGGGCTATGAATAAGATAGGAAATAAATATGAAAAATTAAAGTGTAAATTTAACTAGGAAGGAATAAAATATAAAAAATTAAGGTTAAAAATGAAATAACTGTACAACACAAAATTTAATTATCTTTTCAGGAAGAGGGACCAATTTTTTCATTTCTTTGGTTTCCCGGGTTCTAGAAAGTTGGTTTCTGGCTTTGTGAACGCTTTTTCAGGATATTTGAATATTAAATCTCACTGTTTGAAGACGGCATCGGAGGAAGAGTTGGGTTTGCAAATTGGAGATGAGGTGTGAGAGAGGAATCTGTGTAGGATCCACTCTTGCTCTATAAACACCAGTAATTTCAATTCAAAGTGCTTCACAGTCTTCAATATCCAAAAACTAAATTGCAGAGTGTCTGTGAAGGTTCTCAGTCATCCAGGTCATAAATTGCAGAGGATTTTTCCTTCTATTGGTCCGATACGTGATCGTTGTAAACTTGAAGAAGGCTGTCTTATGCATCAATTTTGGACATGCCCCAAATTGTATAATTACTGGCTGGATATCTTTAAATTGTTCTCTGATATGTACAACTGCACATCAGAGCCGGACCCAGTAACTGTGTTGTTTGGCTCTTCCTCTTCTCTTCTATAGCTCTGCTGCACAAACTACAGTTTTGTTCAGAATGGTAATTGCTACGAAACACATATAATAATTCTCTGGAAGTCTGTGTTAGATTTGTGTTCTCATGAGTAAATATATTAATTTATTTTATGTTGTGAAAGACGTTTTCTGATTGTCATTTTATTTTGAAAATAATTTTATTGTGGTGATTATAGATTACTTCACTTCCTGTTCCTGTTGTTCCGAAGCGCGAACTGCTGAAGTAATGTATGGTTTTCCCTCCTGTGTTGTTAACAATTAAAGAAACGGGAAAAGTAATCAACCACCAAGTGTGTGCATTATTAAGAGAACATGACCGAAGAAGAAGAAAACTCTTCGAGCTCAACAGGTTATGGGCCCAGGCGTGACACAACAGGAGGAAGATGGCAGAGGTTAGTTTTCAACGGAGACGAAAACAGTTACGAACTTTGGGAGACAAAGTTTCTCGGCCACATGCGGATCATTGGCCTAAAGGACACTATATTATCAGTCTGTCTGTGAAGGTTCTCAGTCATCCAGGTCATCGTAGTCAAAGGAGCTTGCAAAGAAAAGCGTCTGGACTTCTTTAAGTGGCTTGAAGACGTTTCACCTCTCATCCGAGAAGCTTCTTCAGTTCTAAGGTCTAATGGTGGAGAGTCCCAGATATAAACCTAGTGGGAGTATCCCCCCACAGAGGGACAAAAGGACCCCCTGATGATCCTCTAATCGCCTGAGCCAAGGTGGGAAACTGGGCGTGGGCCCCAATCAGCCAGAGTTTCGGGTGTGTTCATTGTGAAACCTGGCCCCACCTTATCATGTGAATTCCTGAGGTCAGATGGCCCAGGATGTGAGTGGGCGTAAAGGCGTCTGGGAAGGGATCTCAAAACTGGATTATAGATGGCAGAGAGTTGGTGTCGTAAACCCCCGCCTCTGTTCAAAGATGGTCGCTCACAGTGGACATAAATGGCTTCTTTCACTCCTCTTTCAAACCATCTGTCCTCTCTGTCCAAAATGTGAACATTGGCATCCTCGAAAGAGTGTCCTTTATCCTTAAGATGCAGATGGACTGCTGAGTCTTATCCTGTGGAGGTGGCTCTTCTGTGTTGTGCCATGCGCTTGTGAAGTGGCTGTTTGGTCTCTCCAATGTAGAGGTCTGAGCATTCCTCGCTGCACTGTACAGCATACACCACATTGTTAAGTCCATCTGCATCTAAAGGTCAAAGGTCACTCTTTCGAGGATGCCAATGTTCACATTTTGGACAGAGAGGACAGATGGTTTGAAAGAGGAGTGAAAGAAGCCATCTATGTCCACTGTGAGCGACCATCTTTGAACAGAGGCGGGGGTTTACAACACCAACTCTCTGCCATCTATAATCCAGTTTTGAGATCCCTTCCCAGACGCCTTAACGCCCACTCACATCCTGGGCCATCTGACCTCAGGAATTCGCATGATAAGGTGGGGCCAGGTTTCACAATGAACACACCCGAAACTCTGGCTGATTGGGACCCACGCCCAGTTTCCCACCTTGGCTCAGGCGATTAGAGGATCATCAGGGGGTCCTTTTGTCCCTCTGTGGGGGGATACTCCCACTAGGTTTATATCTGGGACTCTCCACCATTTGACCTTAGAACTGAAGAAGCTTCTCGGATGAGAGGTGAAACGTCTTCAAGCAACTTAAAGAAGTCCAGACGCTTTTCTTTGCAAGCTCCTTTGACTATATTATCAGTCACTAACCCAGATGCAGAGAAGAATGCTGAATGCTACGCTGAACTGATACAGTTTCTCGATGATAAAAGTCTGTCACTGGTAATGAGAGATGCGACTGACGACGGAAGAAAAGCTTTAAAAATACTACGTGACCACTACGATAGTAAAGGCAAGCCCAGAATCATCGCACTGTACACAGAGCTGACGTCTTTACAGAAGAAACCAGATGAGACAGTGACAGATTATATTATCCGAGCTGAAAAAGCAGTGACCTCCCTAAGAAATGCAAAAGAAGTCATCAGTAATGGACTTATTATCGCTATGATTCTAAAGGGGCTTCCTGAAACTTACAAGCCATTTGCTATCCACACAACTCAAAGCAGTGAAGATTTAACATTCACACAGTTCAAAAGCAACCTACGAAGTTATGAGGAAACCGAGAAATTCGACAACAAAGTAAAAGCAGATAATGTGATGAAAGTTGATTTAACATCAATCACCTGCCATGGATGCGGAAACCGAGGACATTTTGTAAAAGATTGTCGCCAAAAGGGAACACCTAAGTGGTGTAGCTACCATAGAAGCTCGACACACAGTGATGAGACATGTAGAAGAAAAACCAAGTACAGAGATGATGCGAAACTAACTGTAGTAAAACAAGAGGACAAGAAAGAAGAGCAGACTTTTGTATTTAAAGTTAGTCAAAGACTTCTGCCTACTGACATAATAAGAGAAGGACTAATGGTGGACTGTGGTGCTACTTCACACATCATTACGGAGAAGAACAAGTTCATAAAGTTTGATGAGACTTTTGATCCTGAGAAACCCTACATGGGGAGACGCCAACGTTTCTCTACGGGACATACAAGGACACTGTACCACCATCACACTGAGAGATGCTCTGTTCATCCCATCCTACCCTCAGAGCATATTTTCAGTGAAGGCAGCTACAAACTATGGAGCACAGGTGATCTTCAAGAAGGGACAGAATGAACTGGTGAACAAAGATGGGACAGTCTTCTCCATTGAAAAATACAACAGACTCTACTATTTGAAAACGGTAAACAATGAAACATCATACAATGACATGATGTCCTGTGACACTGTTAATCTGGCTTGTGATGTGAAAACATGGCACGAAATTTTAGGACATTGTAATGTTAGTGATGTGTTAAAGCTACCCGATGTTGTAGATGGCATGAAAATCACAGGCAGTGGCATGTTAGATTGTAATGTGTGCACAGAAGGGAAATTCACTAACAACAGAAACAGACAAAGCGACCCAAAAGCGAGTGAGCCATTACAGTTGGTGCACACTGATCTAGCTGGCCCCATTGAACCAAGTGGCCAAAGTGGTCATAAATACGCTATAGTATTTACAGATGATTTTTCAGGGGCAGTGTCAGTTTACTTTCTAAAACAGAAAAGTGACACCACAGAGGCCACAGCAAAGTTTCTAGCTGACTGTGCACCATACGGCAGTGTTAAGTGCATTAGATCGGACAATGGCACCGAGTTCACAAGCAGTTCCTTCCAGTCTCTTTTACGGAAAAAGGGCATAAAGCATGAGACATCTGCACCATATTCTCCCCATCAGAATGGCACAGCTGAGAGGCAATGGAGAACTCTCTTTGAAATGGGGAGGTGCCTTTTACTAGAAAAAGAGCTGCCAAAAGAATTATGGCCTTACGCCATTCAAAATGCAGCACACACCCGCAACAGATGCTACAGTAACAGGACTAAAAGTACACCATATCAAATGTTAACAGGGAAAAGACCAGATCTCTCAAAACTGTGGATATTTGGGTCAGACTGTTATGCATACACACATAACCACAAGAAACTTGATCCCAGATGTGAAAAAGGAATATTTGTGGGTTATAGTAAAAATAGCCCAGCATACCTGGTTTATAACCCTCACACAGGAAAAGTGTCAAAACACAGACTCGTGAGATTTATCAAGAAGAACACTGTTGAACAACAAACACAGACTGATGAATATAACACAGAAATTCAGACTTATGAACATGTAGTGCCTTTAAAAGAAAGTACAGAACAACAAAATGAAAATGCAGCAGAGAACAGACCTCCTAGAGAAGAGGAAACCAGCACAAATGAACCAAACCCTGACATAGAAAGACATGAGGGTGATGAGCAAAACCAAACTGAGCGCTATCCTAACAGAGAAAGGAAACCTCCTAAATATTTAGAGGATTACACATCTAACTGCAAAGATTTAGCAAATGTAACCTCTGTAAGTGTTGATTATTGTTACAGAGCAACCTGTGGAATCCCCCAAACCTATAAAGAGGCGCTGATGTCACCAGAGGCACCAAGGTGGAAACAGGCAATGACAGACGAAATCAACTCTCTGAAAGAGAATGACACATTCGAACTGACTACTTTACCTACTGGTAGAAATACCATTGGAGGAAAATGGGTCTACGCCCTCAAAGAAAATGAACAAGGACAAATATTCAAAGCCAGGTTTGTAGCAAAAGGTTACAACCAGACACAAGGAATAGATTACCAAGAGACATTTGCACCAACAGCAAACATGACATCTGTGCGAACCCTAATGCAAATAGCAGTCCAGAATGATCTTATTATCCACCAAATGGATGTTAAAACTGCATATTTGCATGCTCCCATTGAGGAAGAAATATACATGGAACAACCAGAAGGTTTTGAGCAAACAGAGTCAGGAGAAAACTTGGTGTACAAATTAAAGAAATCCCTTTACGGGTTAAAACAATCAGGTAGAAACTGGTGCAAACTCTTGAATGACTACCTTGAACAAAATGACTTTGAAAGAAACCTTTCTGATCACTGTGTATACAGAAAGAACATTGGACATGAAACTCTACTGGTTATCATCTGGGTAGATGACTTGATCATTGCAGCTAGCAATACTAACTTGTTAAATACATTCAAAGAAACAATGAGGTCAAAGTTTAACATGAAAGACCTGGGGAAAATATCCAGTTTTCTTGGGATACAGTTTATACAAAAAGAGAGTGAAATCAGGATGAATCAGAAGAGGTACATTCAAAGAATGTTGGAACGCTTTGGGATGTCTGAATGCAAACCCAGATCCACACCGTGTGAACTAAAAATGGACACCACTACATGTGGAGGAAATGATGCAAATGAGACTGTTAACTCAAGAGAGTACAGAGAAATAGTGGGCAGTTTGATATATGCCATGACGTGTACGAGACCAGATATAAGCTGGGTTGTTAGCAGACTATCTCAAACACTAGCTCAACCCACGAGAGAGGACTTAGTAACGGCAAAACAAGTCCTCAGATACCTAAAAGGCACAAACGACTTCGAACTGATCTTTAAGAAAAGCAGTGAGGATCTAGATCTAATTGCTTACAGTGACTCTGACTGGGCATCCTCTGTAAAAGACAGACGCAGTACAACAGGCTACTGTTTTGCACTTACTAAAGAGGGACCAGTAATATCTTGGAAAACAAAGAAACAGCCTACAGTGGCACTCTCAACATGTGAAGCTGAATACATTGGTCTTGCAACCACTACTCAGGAAAGCATGTATTTAACCCAACTGTTAAACGGCATGGACAGAAAAAGGTACACATGTACTAAACTGTTTGGGGACAACCAAGGGGCCATTGCATTGAGTAAAAACCCAGTGAACAGACAGAGGTCAAAGCATATTGATGTGAAATATCACTTCATTCGTGAAGCGGTAAATGAAAGGAAAATCTGCATTGAACACTGTCCATCAGAAGAAATGGCTGCAGACATACTAACAAAACCAGTTACAAGAGTGAGACTCAGAAAGTTTCAAAAATGGTTCTTTGGAAATGCATGAGATGCTATGGGCTAGCAGCATGAGAACAAGGGGGGGGTGTTAGATTTGTGTTCTCATGAGTAAATATATTAATTTATTTTATGTTGTGAAAGACGTTTTCTGATTGTCATTTTATTTTGAAAATGATTTTATTGTGGTGATTATAGATTACTTCACTTCCTGTTCCTGTTGTTCCGAAGCGCGAACTGCTGAAGTAATGTATGGTTTTCCCTCCTGTGTTGCTAACAATTAAAGAAACGGGGAAAGTAATCAACCACCAAGTGTGTGCATTATTAAGAGAACATGACCGAAGAAGAAGAAAACTCTTCGAGCTCAACAGTCTGACATTGTACCTCAATTAAAATGTGGCTAAGAGAACTGACTGCTCTGCTGCACATGGAGAGGATCAGCTATATATTAGAGCAGGTGTCGAACTCCAGGCCTCGAGGGCCGGTGTCCTGCAGGTTTTAAATGTGTCCTTGATCCAACACAGCTGATTCAAATGGCTAAACGACCTCCTCAACATCTCTTGAAGTTCTCCAGAGGCCTGGTAATGAACTAATCATTTGATTCAGGTGTGTTGACCCAGTGTGAGATCTAAAACCTGCAGGACACCAGCCCTCGAGGCCTTGAGTTCAACACCCCTGTATTAGAGGATAAACTTAATAAGATCTTTGATGTGTGGCAAACTTTTTTAGATAAAACACATTTATTTTTGATTGATTGTAAACAACTTGAATAACTTAGTCCACCACCTAAGCGTTGTATTTCTGTTTATTACCAGTGTTGAAGACTAACAGGGTTTAAATATCTGAGACTCTTCACCTGCTGGTTTTTATAACTTAAGAAGCCTCTTGGATGAGAGGTAAAATGTCTTCATCTAAGTCCAGTCACCTTCTTTCCTAGCTCAGGAAAGCTGGAGCAGACCTATATATTCCTGGTCTCACTTGGAGCTTGATGCTGCCATGTCACTTTGTAATAACAACTCAAGCGGACTCCGGCAGGACCACAGTGGATTTACGCTGGAGCCATAAAGCGTCGGGGTGATGAGACGCAGATATTTAAATTTAATTTGGACAACAAGCTGTTGTCCTAAGAGAGAACAGGTCTTCATGTTATGCGTGCCGAATACTGGATTACAGTCAGTGCTTTGGAGTACTCCGGTGTGGCTACTAGAGCTCGCTCAGGTCTCTTGCTGATACTCTCTATGTAATCAGAGAGCTCATCATGTTATTCATCTCTTTTTCAGCCTCACTAAATGGTGTACTGATGGATTGCCACCATTATGATAAAGTAAAGGGAGACTAGCACCCGCTGATGTCCTTAATAAAACAGACTGGGATAGCACTGGGGGTGAGGTCAAGTGCTGTATGATGCCATTTCTAGTGACCTTTCTTGACCTGCTTAATCACACTCAAATTCTCCAGTGACTGAAAAAGTCATTCCGACTTCAGTCGGCGGCTCTGTTCTCTCAGCCACAGGATGCCCATGTCAGCAACATTACCACACTCACACCCTGTTTGGCTGAATGAGTTGTGCCATTAGGCATGCATGCACCAAGAGCATGACCCAGTGACAGCAAAGGGGATAGTGATGTGCACAATTTTGGTCTGCAATGTCAGTGCTTCATAAAAGGTTGTTTCATTTTTTTACTGACCTTGGTTTGTTGTGCAGCTCAGCAGTGAGATCAGAACTAAAGAGAAATGACACTCAGGTTGATTTGAGCTGAACATAAAGAACAACTCCACACAAACCGCAAAAAACCTCTATGTGTGCTCTATTAAACATATCTGCTAATGCTTTGCATTCTGTGTTTTTTAACATTTCTTAACACATATAAGTTGTTTTTTTCACCACTAACTTGATATTAATGACGCTGCTAAGTTACAGTGTTTCCTCGACTCCTGAGCAAAGATAAAGAGTCAGTTCAGACCTGCAGTTGGTCCTCGTGGTGTTTTGAACTTGAATTCAGCCTGATTTGTTTTTCATGTCTTCTCCTCCATCATCAGTTATCAGGAGAGCAGACAGTCAAAGTACAAGAATTCAAACAAACACAGAGATTCTACTTACAGAGCAGACACAGCACAGATGTTTCCTTCATCGTCCTTCTCACTCATTTGAGCTTCTTTTCATTTCTGTCACTGACACCAAGTAAAGCCCGCCCTCTTCCTCTGAGCACCAGCTTTCTATTGGTTCAAACACAGAGGTGGGAAACTCACTTTTTTCCTTTTTTAACAATAGAAGTTATAAAATAATGTAAACATATATCTAAAGGTACACTGTAACACTTCAATTTTATTTCAGAAACAAAAAAGAATGAATCACAATTCTGTTCTTTTAAACTTGGACATGTAAAAAAAGTTTAAGTTGTGCACTGTTGTGACATAATCTAAATTTGACCAGTGAGATTACAATTCATGTCTATGATGCCCAAAAGCATCATATTCAACTTCATTGAATAAATCAGATGTCCTCTGCTCTCTGTGATCTGTAGTTTGGTTGATGAACAAATCCATGTCCATGTAGTTACGTCCCCCTCAGTGAGAGAGGCAGATATGAGCTGAAACACAGGAATCAAACCAGGGACGCTGCTGTTATGGAGCTGAACTGGAACCATTCAGACACTGAGGCCCTCTGAACACATTTTAATTACAGCTGTGCAGAGACACACTGATGACTGACTGGAACACTATGATTCACATTTTACATGAACACCATCCTCACACATGGTTTATATTTGGCCACTAGAGGGAGATGTTGCACTTTGAATACCAACACAGATACAAGCAGATCACCAGTGATGCTTTCAGAGTTTCTTTTGGCATGCTGTGCATGTACTGTTCATAATAAAATGGTTGTTTACTTTATTTCAAATATAGTCAGAGTTACAATGAGATCTGGACTCTTTGACTGCAGAGTTCATTCTACTTTCTGATCAGGCTGTAATATTTCTACTATAAGCTGTTTATTCTAGAGACAATGAATATATTTCATAAACACAGTCAGCAGTAAAAGTACAGTTTGATTACAGTCTGTACTTTGCTGATCCACAGACCAGCCAAGTTTTAGGTTTCCAGAGTCTCTTGCTCTTGCAAAAGCTGTCAACCCAGCAAATGTATTCATACAGAATTTTTTTTACATAGTTTAAGACATACAATACAGATCAAAGTGATGCTCATGAAATACAGCATGCATATATTTCCCATTTTTAGTTAGAAGGAGATTTTGGGAGATTTTGTGTAGTAAAAAAAAAAGGTGCTGACATACAAACTGAGAAATGGAGGTTATCTGTCTTGTACAGAGTCTATGTACAGTCTGTGGGTGGAGGATGACACACAAAGATAATCACCATTAGCTGATAAGTTAGCACTCTCACACTCTAATTCTCATCCCACGGGGACAGTCTCAAAGTTATTTGAATGTTTTGTTACTTATCTTGGGTCTTCCTGCCTGTCCATAAGTTGCTTTGGACTGATTCTACATCACATAGCATCAAGATCAGCTGGTTAAACAAAAACGTTTATAGCCACATTAATCAGCTGAATAATGATTAAAAACATTGAGTGCCAGTATATGCAAATCTTAAGTATTAGGTAATTGCATTCAAAGTATGCAACGACGACAAGGATAAACAAAAGAGGGGGGATTGAAGACTCAAATAAAGTTTCATTGATGCAAGAAAGGAAACGTCTGACTCTGCAGCTACATTTAACACATTTGTGTGTTTGGTTTTATGATACTGCACTCTAACACTCAGTGTTCATGATCCATTTGTCTGCTGTAACTCAATGAGTATCACATAGAGTACTGCTGAGCTATAATTCATAGTATTTTATACGTTCATCATCACATAAAGTGTTTCTGTTGTCAGTTGGCTCAGTATCTGTAATTATTCTGTAACAAACGCACTCACTGATTAGGATATCATGAATCAGTGAGAACACTGAACTTCATGAACAACAGTTTTGTTCTTCCTTTAAACTAATTTCATGAAAATCCTGCCGATGAACAGACACAGCAGCTCCCAGAGTGACACTAACACAGTCTGGACAGGTGTCATGATGATGCTACAGACAGCAAGCAGCCCACAGGCTCAAGAGCCAGTTCTGTGAAAGTATAATAAAATGGATAAACAGTGAGACCAAAGTTATTAAGGTACTGTTAGAAGAATTCTCTTATAAAGTGAGACACTCAGAGTAATGAGCTTCAACGCATTTATTTACTTGCAAGGAAGCAAAAGCATTCACAGTGAAAGACAGCTGAGTTTTATTTATGCACTTCTTACAAAGTTATCCTGGGAACAGATGTGACACTCTCATAGAAAGCAGTTACACAGTGTCCACGAGTCTAACTGTGCTTTGGATGACAGATAGCACAGGGACCACAAGACCTGAGAGGAAGAGATTAGAGGGAAAGAGAGAGCGATGCATTCAGCTTGCTGTAAAGAGTGCTGCGTAGCTCTATTTTCAGAGTCTTGCATAACTGTAACACTTTTCTAGCACTTAGCAATTAATCCATTCACTCAATAATCGACAAATTCACAAGAAAACTCATATAAACCAAAACATTCCACAAACAAAAATGGAGTTTCATACATCATTCCTTCAAAAGCAAAACAGTGCAAATCATTTCAAATGTGTGGGCACATTTCAAAACAAATAAACAGCTTTGCTTGTTGTAACAAAAGGATCCTCATAACTCACGTACTTGATACTGTTTGGTTGAAACACCCTAAAACCTCAGGATACACTTTGACCCAGGTTAGCAGCATAACAGCAACTTTTATTAATGTGTGGATTAAGACATATTTTTAATGCTAAAGTATAATTATTGTTGTTATCCATGAAACTTCAAATTTACTGCTTTACAACAAAAGCAGAAATTTTAACAAAACTAAGTCACATTACTTTTTGGTTGATTAAGATGCTAAAACAGGAAACGTTTGTTTGTTTCCCTGACAACATTGGATGAAGATGTAGATGAACAAACACTGTAGTTCACATAGTCTGCAGGAGGTTGGATCAGACCTGCTCAGTGGTTTGTTTGCACTGATTCCAGATCAGATCAGCTCTGCTTCACCTGTATGGGCTCAAATTGTGGTCATAAATATTTTGTGCTTGTAAATCAGGATTTGTATGTGTAAAAACAATTTGTGTGTGGACTTAGCCAAAAAATACGTGTGAAACTCTGCACTCAAGTTTCATGTAACAAGTATAAATTTTGACCCTGTTTTTCTTCCTTTCATCTGATTGGCCAATGTCAATCACAAATTTAACTATCCAATCAGAGAACAGATGGGTTTGGCTGTCGGAGGGGCGCTTTATGGAGCTTCAGGTCCTTGAAGGGTGATACAGTTTGAAGCTGGAGGATCTCTATATAAATATCTGATAGCAGCTAGGTCCCCTAACTTTCAGCAGCTGTTGAAAGGATAAAGTTGTGGTATATCAGTGGTTAGAAATACCATTATTACTTTAGGATTAGTTTAACACAAAGTCAGGGCTGACCCGGGACCATTGCTGTGAGTCACAGTGCGCAGCATAAAGGTCCTTTCACATCGGACGCAGCATGTGCTGCTAATGCTAACTGCTAACTAAAAGCCAAGGATCCAGAATTTGTTGCTGGCTGCTGGGCTCTGTGGGTTTTTGCAGCAGCTCTACCTGTACTAGATGCACCTGCTTCTTGTCTTTTCTATCTCTGACTTTATGTGAACTACAAGAGTTTGTTTTTTTGCTAGTTCTTCAAATGTTCAATAAAAACATGTATGCTAATTCACAACGAAGAAAGCTTTGTAACCATCCCCAATAGTGAAGACTGTCATTTCCACAATACTGCCCCGCCCCCCACCCTAGGTCCACAGCGCTGTTGAAAAGGCTGTGGAAGTCCCTGTATTAAGCATGTAAACCTGTGACACATAAATCACCAAACTTAGACACCACAGACTGTTTTCCTTCGTGGTGATGAAGGGAAACGCTGGGCTGGCATGTATAAGGGCATTTATTCCCTTCTAGGACCTGAAGCTCCATAAAGCACCCCTTCAATAGCCAAACCCACCTGTTCTTTGATTGGATAGTTAAATTTGTGATTGACATGACATTGGCCAATGAGATGAAAGGAAGAAAAACAGGGTCAATATTCGTACTTGTAACTTGAAAATTGAGTGAAGAGTTTCACACGTATTTTTTGACTAAATCCACACACAAATCTTTTTTACACACACACACACACACACACACACACACACACACACACACACACACACACACACACACACAAATTCTTTTTACACATACAAATCCTGATTTACAAGTACAAAATATTTATGATCACAATTTGAGCCCATACACCTGGTTCAACAAGTCAGAAAACTTCAAATGTAAATAAAGCTCCACAGACAGAAAACAAATGAATCAAGACTGAATTAAGAAAAACATTCAGTAATACTGTTTGTAAAACAATGAACAAACACATTTGCCACATAAGACAAATCACTTCACAGGCTGAAGTGATGTGTGAGCGGTGTTGTGAGAGAGAAATCTGCACCGCTAAGGTAAATAAACCAAAGTGTCTGAGGACAAGGAAAAAGCACAGCTTTCTGAAATGTTTGCGTGATGACTGATATCATTACTTCATCCTGTGAGACTCACTGTGGCTCAAAGAAAGAAGGAAACAGCTGGAGAACAAACTGAACCTGATGTGCAATCGACATGGCAAACAGACAAGATAAGATGTGTTTGAAATAAAATTTTATAAAAACTCTGAATCATTTCATTTAATATCTTATTGTTATGTACTGACTTTATCTCTGCCTTACAGTTTTTGAGTCTCTGTAGTTCACAGAGTGTCTGACAGACAGAGACACACTAACACAGTCTGAACAGCTTTGATGATAATCAGAGGGATTTAACATCAAACCAACTCTGGGCGTGTTTGATGCCTGTCTGCTGGGTGATCAGATCCTCTGTCTGTACCTCAATGTTCACTGACAACACAGAGTCTGAACAGCAGCAGGAGAAAAACTCTGAGACATTTCAAACAGGCTGCAGTTCATCAGGACGCTGCCTCTGCTGTTGTTTATGTTTTCTGTAGATCAAAAATCCAACAACAGCAACAACAAGAAGCACAGCAGACACTGACACACCGACTTTCCATCCTGATTGACCTGCAGGTAAGAAACAGATGTTCAGAAAAAACAAGCATAAGAAACAAACAGGAATAGAACAGAACAGAATAGCTCTTTTTAGTCGTTGAACACGTAAAACCAAATGTGCTGGAATAAAATATAAATAGCTGAGAGCAGGAATAAATAGCAAACGGGAGAAATATCTATAACAACAAGAAAAAGGCACATATTAGAGAACAACATAGTTGCAGCAAAGTGCTTTAAAGTAGTGCAAAGAAAAGACTTTGTCCGAATAGAGTTCATGTGTGTTTGCCTGAGTGATGATGGAGGTACTCAGACCATGGCTCAGATCGGTGATACGGGTCTGCAAGAGTGGGATGTGGAGGGACAGTGTTGGTTAACAGTGCAAATGGCCGAGAGGAAGAAGCTGTTAGTGAGTCTGGAGGTTTGGGACTTGATAGACCTGAGGGGTCAACAGAGGGCAGCGGGTCAAACAGGTGGTGGGCGGGGAACAAAGGGTCACCTGTGGTGGTCCTGGTCTTCCTGAGACAGGAGGATCTAGTGATGATCCCCAGGGGTTGCAGAGGGCAGACAATGACTTTTTGGGCAGTGGTAATTACCCTCAGTGCAGCCTTGTTCTCAGTTGTGGCCCTGTGTAGCAAACACCCAGGCAGCAGGAGAACACACTCTCCACTGAGGAGCAGCAGAAGGCCAGCAGCAGCTTCTGGTCCAGGTTATTCTTTCTCAGGACAAAGAGCAAGTGCAGTTGCTGCTGGGCCTTGGGAGTTGGTGTCCAGGTGAGATCAGTGGAGTTATGGGTGCCCAGAAACCTGAAGGTGGTGACAGATTCCAAGAATCCATCCATTTTCTTCCACTTATCCTGGGCTGGGGTGCGGGGGCAGCAGCTTAAGCAGAAAAGCCCCGACCCAGCCACCTTCTCCAGCCTTTCCAGAAGAGCACCAATGCATTCCCACGCCAGCTGATGGATATTATCTCGCCAGCGTGTCCTATTTCTACCCTGGGGCGTCCTCCCTGTGGGACATGCCCAGAACACCTCACCCAGGAGGCGCCCACAAGGCATCCTAGTCAGTTGCCTGAAACACCTCAGTAATAAGTAAATAAAAGTTTATTTGTATAGCACCTTTCAAGATAAAAATGACACAGGCTGAGGAGTGTGATCCCCTACAGATGGTCGGTCAGACTGACTGAGGATGCTTAGGAAGTCTGTGATCAAAGAGCAGGTGGCAGAGGGGATCTGAATCCTAACATAACTCTTCCTGATCTCCATATGGATCAGTGCTCTGTGAAAGGTGTTGATGCCGGCATCCTCCGTGGACCTACTTGCTCTGTAAGCAAACTAGTGGGACAAGATGGCAGTTCGTATGGTAGTATGCAGTGGCACAGAACTCCAGACTACTGCGCACCTTTTTTGTATATTTGATACCTTTTTCTTACATTTTCCTGCAACACACTGATCACTTTCAGTTGTTAGGAACTAATAGAAATTGCCCACCACCGGAACTTGGACTTTGGACGGACAGTATCCCACCCGAGATTGTAAAATCACCATGTGCTGTGTGGGTGAGTTTGGGAACAGACGGCACAGGGAGAGAAAATAAAAGCAGGATGCAGAGCTGGCTATCATATCCAGCTGCGATAACAACATTATCACTTCCAACTTATAATCAGTAAACAGCAACCAGGAAGCAGCTTCACCTCTGATCACACACACACTCAACTCTACTCACTCACCTGGAGGATCAACATGCAGGTAGACACTGGTGATGAGACTTAAACTTTCTCTCTGTCTCTGAACACGACAGTCGTATGTTCCAGTGTCATTAATCATCACATTGTTCAGAATCAGAGACGCGTCTCCATCCTTCATCTGTCTGTCCAGCAGATCCACCCGGTTCTTAAAAGATGGATGCTCACCCTCTGGATCGAACTGCCCATTCTGCTGCAAAAGAACATGTTGTGGCTCCAGGTCAGCTCGGCTCCACTCTACAACTATGATCTTGTTGATGCTGTTTGGAGCTCGACATGTCAGAGTCACGTCCTGTCCACACTCAGCTGTGATGGTTTTCTGGTCTGAAAGAGGAAACAACACAGGAGAAAGGTTAAAGGTCAAATTACAACGGTTCACTTCTACAGCAGCCAAACAAACAAAAACACACCAACACATCACTTTTAATTTAAACATTTGATGAGCTGGGACAACATCCTCATTTGGATTTGACAGTGGTGGATGGTTTCTCAGTTTAGGTCATGCTTCATAATAAGTGCCCAAATGCAGGACTTGTTTCTAGAAGGATGTTAGAGTCACCAGTTCAAGCAGATGATGTTCTTTAGGATTATTTGTCACTCCTGCTTATATGTTGTAGATTGTAGCTGCTTTAATCCACAAAGAGCAGAAAAGCATCAGAAGCAGCAGCCTGATCACAGCCTGAACACAAAGAAAACAAATCTACTGGAGCTCACAACACTGGTTATTATGGGACTCTTTTAGAGGACACTCTTTCCCCACACTGCACAGCTACACCTGAACTTCAGCTTCCTCCACCTAAAGCTCCAAATTTGACCCTTATTATTCATAACAGTATCTACAGTAAATGAGGAGATTACTGTGCATGACAGTAGCTGTGTTTTGTATAAACACTTATACAGTGAAGCGTGCTGATAATATGAATAGTATGAAAATTGCTCTCAGGGAAATATTTTTAATATGCAGACATTACTTCCTGTTTTATGTCAAAGTTAAATCTCACCTGCAGAGACGAACACGGCAAACATCAAAGTGAATGACGTAATTACAGCGGACATTTCCGGTGTTCTGACTCTTAGTTTGTTCTAAATGTCTCAGTCTGTCCTGGGATTAAAATTTAGGCTGAAAGAAAGCAATTGGATTAGGAACGTTTGTTTTAAGGAAGTTGTGACGTTGTGACGATTGGTACGCTGCACTGCGGGGTCGAGTAGAAACAAGCGCGTCACACCAGAAGAGGTGAAGTCGAAAGAAAGTTTTATTCTTTCTGTTCTTGAACCATCCTCGCAGGAAAAATCTGAACCTGCTTCATGTGTCAGTCGTCATGTATGAACCGTTTTTGTCTTTGAAGCAGAAGTTTGTTTTGTCTCTGCACCGAGTTTGTTTCCCACAGCAAGTTTCGAGCTCACATCCTGCTGCACCTCTTCCTGCTGCGATTTAGGCTTCAGCTCCGAGCAGCTTATCAAACAACACCGCGACACAACTCTGACTAACCTGAGAACCAGCAGCAACTTGCACCAGTTTACAAAACCAGTAGCCTGTAAATCACCAGTCCATCCAGTGCTGTCCGATTAAAGAACAAAGACTCATCAGTTTTAGAATTTGAGGTTTTCTGCTAAGTTTCCTCCTTTTCTATGGAGGTGAATTGTAAAGTGAAACCTTCAAACTGATTTTTTTTAGCTTTTCTTTTAGCTTAAAAGACTAAAAGTGAGTTTTAGAAAAAGAAAGAAAACACTTACTGTTGTTCTGAAGGACGTCTGGAACCCTCGAAGGCCTCTGTGGTCACCAGGGTGGAAAATCTGAAAGAAAATAAAACACACACATTAGATTTCTTTGTCTCTGTCACACAGACAGGGACGTCCACACAGACCCACCCAGCCTCGCGTCTCCTTCACACACACAGACAAACTAAATCAATATAAAAACAATTCTTTGAGAATTATTAATAATAATTTAACCAGAGTGACACTCAGTTTGTTTTATAACAGTTAAATCTCACCCGCAGAGACAAACATGAAGCCTCATCGAACATCAGCAACGTGGAGCAGAGTGACGCAGTTACAGCAGACATTTCCGTGTCTCTGCTGCTGCTGATCTGACTCTTAGTTTGTCCTAAATGTCTGAGTCTGCCGGTATTTTCACCGAATAACTGAACCTGAGTTTAAATCTGACGACACAAGTTTAAATTTAAGGTTTAAAATAAAGCTGAAAGTCACTGACTGTTAGAACAGATCTGTCGTTCAGCCGCTCAGTCTAACTCCACACTTCAACGGTGTAACGTCTCGTACGGAAGTGACGTTGAAGTGACGTCGACCAATAAAATTATCGAGCAATGATTTCATGGTTCAGGATTTACAGGGTTAACGTCCGCTAGAAAGGAAATGACATTTTAAATGAAGTCTCACTCAGTTTTGAAACAGTTTTTCTGTTCAAACATTTTTGTGGGTGGATGTTAACCAAACTGTAACCATGACAACTGAAACCTTTTACCTAAAACACTGAAAACGATGTTAGAAAAAGACAGCAAACACTTACTGTTGTTGTATGGAGATCTGTTAAACCCTTAAACACTCTTCTAATCATCAGGATGCAACAAAAATCCATATAAAGATAAAAAATGTGAGGTTGGTATAATCCATCTGCTTTCTCTGTAGGTCAAAAGAAACCTACTGAAGGTTTATTCAACACAAGCAATTAGAAAAAATAGTAAATTAAAATACTGCGTGGGTGAACTCGACTGTGTACAACCAGCTGAACTAACCTGTCGATCGTTTTGCTTTGACTTCCTGTTTTGCAGACATCTGCTTAGCAAAACCATTCAACCCACAGTCGACCACAATTGCAAAGTGACAGACGAATTAAAGTAAGAGGAAATGAACCTGTAGAGAAAACCTTTCACTCTGTCTGTCAGTTAATTGAAATAAACTTCTTCTAATGAATAAAGTCAAAGGTCACGACCTGCACAGCTGTTCTGAAGAACTTTGTCCACCTTTGATTGTCTTTAAGTTGTGTTGGAGCCACAGAGAGCAAATCTTTGTTCTTTATGGAGAACCAGTGAGGCTGTTTGGACTTTCCTATGAAACATCAGTGCAGGAGTCTCTCAGTACATCTGTTTACAGTGAGGACAAAGAAGCAGCAGAAACACACACAGAGAGGAAACATGTAGAGACAGGCAGCAGCAAATAGTCCGCAGGGAGAGAGGGCATGCATCAGCTGCAGCACTTCCTGGAAATCACATGATTGTAATCACTAAACAGCTAAAAGAGGTCATTAACACTTAATGTTGTTCTGAAGGGTCTCTGAGACCCTCAAACACTCTTCTGATCATCAGGATGGGAAAACAGTTTTGGAAGTTTTATTCCACACAAAGAAAAGTTTTTTGAAAAATGAAAACAGTTCTTTAGAAAGCAACAAGTTCAAATCTGTGGGTAAACTGCACTGTGCCCCAAGTAAGCACAGACCAACTTCCTGTTATCTCCCTTTGACGTTATGTCTATACAGACACGTCTTATATCTGCAGTGCCCATCACATGTCTGAGTAAGAAATCTTGATGAATGTAGCTGAAATATGTGTGTGGGTTGCCATGACAACAGCAGAAGAGCGTCTGAGATCGTTATAGTTTTTCTATTTGTTTTCTTTATTTGGTACTCATGTTTATGTGTTATATACTTGTGCACTTTGTGAAAAGAAGTAAGTGGCTGAGATGGATGTCATATTGATAGCATCTTACCTGTTTCTAGTTTTCACGGTGCGCCGTGATTGTGAGAGGAATAAAAAGGAATTGTGGACATGAAGCGTGGATTCTTTTGACCAGAGTAGATACACAAAGCAACAGGAAGTGAACTTGACTCCATAAAACAGGTTGAACAGATGTGCAGAGACAACGCCCCACTCTGTTTGTGAATTTAGATCATCTTGGTCTGATTAATAAAAGGTCGTGACCTCCTGTACAAACACAAAACAGAAAAAAGGACAAGACTCTACAGGCCTCAGTGATCAGGGAAAATCTTGAAGTTCATGACACACTTAGAAAAAGACTGCAAGCTGCACTACATGAGAGAAATCTCCATTGGCAGGTAAGATAAAGAAACTATATATATATATATAAACTATTTTACATCTTTATAGTGAAAAAAAGAATATAAACAATACTTGTGTGTGCACGGATATGTTAAGAAGTATATTTGATTGTTTGTTCTACTTTTTAAAATTTGTTTATACAGTAAAACTGTTAATTTTCATTTGTTGCCTCAAGGCCACACTGTGCAGTTAGCTTAATTTTTTTCATGACGTCACCACGTTGCGGAGCGTCATTTACCTGGCAGTAAACACGGCGCCTAACGCTCAAAAGTTTGGTTGTACTTTACGAGAACAGATCACAACAGGGCATCTTGCAATACTTGCAAAGTAGATATTTCATTTAAGAGAGGAAACACTACATATACGCAAAAGCATTTGCTCACAAAACACGTGATGACCTTAAATTAACGTGTTTCTAATTCCGCTCCGGACTCGTGAATCTCAACCCAGCAGCAGCGGTAACGTTTGCACGTCCTCTCCCGTTAATGCGGCAGGTAAATAATCAACTAACAGTGCATATTATGTTAGCGCGATCTGCCTTATTACAAAACCTGCCATTACTGTGCATTTAGGTGACCATGATGAGAGAGACAGAGTCTGGCTCAGATGCTGGCAGTTCTCGCTGCAGTCTACCGGTAGCGTCCAGTGTTGGGGAGTAACGGAATACATGTACCGCCATTACGTATTTAAAATACAAAATATGAGTAACTGTATTCCGTTACAGTTACTGTTTAACAAGGTGGTATTCAGAATACAGTTACTTTGTTGAAATAAATGGATTACACTGCGGTACTTTCCTGTTTCATATTGTCGCGGGTCAGGACTGTTTGGGTTTTGTTTGACAGCTACGTTCTGTTGTTCCAGGCGGCAGCGTTACGGTTGCCATGGTTACAGGGCGACGCTCTCTCTCTCTCTGCGACTGTGTGTTTCCTGGGTGAGAGAGCGCCTTTTTGTTGTTGTTGTGCTAAGCTAACAAGCAGAATGCTACAAGCATAGCTCTAAAGAATGTAGCATCATGGGCAGTGTAGTCCGTGTTGCAGGGAGAATGGACTGCCATACACATTATGGGTCTGTGAGCGCGAGGAGGGAGAGAGAAAAAGGGGAGTGGAAAGGTACGAGTTGTCGTCGAGGAAAAACGGGAGCTGGAAGCATGTAAATATAATAATAACCACTGCAGCCAAGAAGAGTGCCTGACGAGCCCAGTTGTAAGTAAGCTATTAAGACTCGACTGTACACCGTGTTCGTGTTTTCCTCCGAAAACAATAAGTTCCGTTGGAGCAGTCTTTCAACGCCTCTCTCTGTCTCTCGCAAGAAAAGTTGACCCACACAACAAAGTAAAGCTATTTTTCGGCTACGAGCCGACAGGGACCCCGCCGTATTAGTCAGAGGTCCCTTTACTACAGTTCGGAGACGCGGACCTTCAGTAATAGTAATAAATCACAAAGCAATAGTACATTCACGTTGTTGTAAAAAGCATGATAATATATTAAGTAATCCAAAGTATTCAGAATACGTTACTGTCATTGAGTAACGTAACGGAATACGTTACAGAATACATTTTGGGGCATGTATTCTGTATTCTGTAATGGAATACATTTTAAAAGTAACCTTCCCAACACTGGCAGCGTCTCTTTTCAGCATAGACGAATGTCACCGAGCAGCACCCATCGAAGAGCTGTGGATCTCTTAAGATCTCACTGTTGGGTTTGTAAGGCCATGATACTCCTAAATTTCTATCTTGTTCAAAGAGAAGATACAAAACAAAGTTCTAAGCTAATCGACCTTAGTGTTCTCCTTTTTTAAAAAGAATCGATAAAGAATCGAAAATTGAATCGAATCGTGAAAATCTTATCAATACCCACCCCTGGTTGTGGGGACACAAATCTGGTTACACAGTCACATTGTGAGGTCTAGCCTACTAAATCATTCAATGTTATTACAAGCTTTTTTTTTTGTAAAATAACAAAATATTAAAACAACTTAAATATTCTTTATAGTGCTGTTTTTCCTTTCTATAACATGTTAAACACAATATTGTGCTACACTCACTGGTGCAGAAAATGAGACTCACTGAGTCTTTTTTTCCTGTGGATGGATAATCTCAGGGAAATCATATAAAATGTTGATCTGATCTGCATGCACCTCTAAATGCCGACAATGACTTCAGCTGAACTTTGCTAAGGAAGACAACAGAAGCAATCAGAGACAAAGAGTCTGCAGTCAGTAATGCTGTACACAGTTTATCTTTGAGTTACCATGGTAATTCAAAGATGAACACACCATTATTCCCAGTTCAGTTTCAATGTATTCTTCTTTTTTTTTTTTTACTCGAGTGTTTTTTTATGATGTTTTTTTACAAAATAAACGAAGAGCTAAATTATGATGATTGTTCAAAACTAAGAAAATGAAACGATGGACAGAAAATTCAGCAGCAGCTACTAAATTACCAAAGTGTTTCCAGCAGCCCTCCTGTGTGGCTGCAGTTACAGCCACACAGTTGTACAATCAGGTTTTGTGTGCTTTATCCCTTTTTGTGTTTTTGTGGGCTGATCAGCCACTATTTAAGGTTCCCCTTTGTCTCTTAGTTAGGTCCGTTTGTTTGAGTTATCAGCATTGTTTGTTGTCAGCTTTGAGTAGAGTTCTGTTATTTTGACCTAGTGATGGCCAAATAAAGCTTCCTGAAGCACGAAGCTTGTGTTGAAAAAGGGATCATTACTAGAAGCTTTAAAACACAGCCCTCTCTGGTGACATCTGGTGGCCAAAAATATGAAGAGCAGCTTGAATCTACAACAAAAACACCAAAACAAAAACGAACTGCTTCACTATGACTCTTCAGAGTGGAGTTCTGTTTGATATTGGGCCACCATTGTGTTGCTTTGAACATGTATTTTTGGGGTGTGTGAAAAAGATTGTTGTTCATTTCTTTAATAAATAATTTTGATGAATAAACTTTCCTTGTTTAAACATTCACCATGGTGTGCTCTTTCTTAACTTCTTGATTTCGGTAAATACAATCATTGAAAAATACAGATAATAATGTACAACTCATGGAGCATGCTTCTGCTCTGAGGTCCCGCCTCCAGGTATTTATGCAATTAATCACTGGACAGGTATGTTTATAAATAATGTATATTAGGCCAATTTTCTTATACATATTTTTGACCTGGAGTAGAATTGATTGTAAACTGTAAAGGGAAAATGCTTCTGAACTTGCAAAGTAAAAACACGATGCATTTAAGGTAAGCCTGTTTCATTTCTTTTAAGAAGAGGATTTGTTTCACTGTGGGATGGCCGACTCTGTTTCTTTTCATGGAGATAATTTCTCCAGCTTTAAAGAAAATCCTCTCACACGGGACAGACGAGGCTGGAGTGCACAGAAATGCAAGGTGGTAGAAGTGCAGTTATACAGTCGTTCTGGGTCCCACAGACTATCAGCTAAAAAGAATAAACAAATTAAATTGCTGCACATTTTGTAGAATAACATTTTAAGATTATTTTAAAAATACACATGTTTTTATTATGTTATTGTTTTGTCAAGTGGAAGTGTTTCTAATGTGAAAAGCAGATTTTTAACATTTTAAGTTTTTCATGTTTTTAGATAAAATAAACACAAAACAAAAGTAAACAACAAGAACTGAACTGAAACACTGACCAACATCAACTCAAAATACTCCCACATGACAGAACCTCCTCTCTTCCTCGCTGGCTCCATATCTCTCACTAGAATGATCAGTGGTTTGCTATCTCTCACTATAAAACACTCCAGAAATCCCACAAATGGTTCACTTCCCTAAAAACCACTGAATCAGTTACGTTCTAAACGAAGCCTCAGAAGTCACTGGTCACGTGACTCTGGCCAAACAAATGCAATGTCTGTTCTCTATGCCATGTCAGATCATTATTGTAATGGAGGGAGGTGGGAATGGTAGAATTTGGCACCTCTGGCTCCAACTCACCTCTTTCCTTAAGCAGACTTTTTTTAATGTGTGCGAGACATGAATGATGGGCCCTGGTCAGTCAGTGTGTTTCAGGCTGACAACTTGGAAGATGACCTGAAACAGCGCCTGCACCAGACTATTTGCTGAAATGGTGCATACGGGCACTGCTTCAAGATACGTGTGCATTCCAGTGAAACGGCCCGATGGGGTCCATCCCAACATGTTCAAACCTCCATTTTTTTGTAGGGGTGCAAAAGCGCTTTTAGAAAGACACTCCGGGCAGGACGCACGCCAACAGTGTGCATCCGCTCGATTGCCCGGTCAATAAATCAGGCCTTTACTCACTCCAGAGTTTTATCATCATGCCTTTCCAAGGGGTTATCATGAGGAAAATCATTGTCCGGCAGCTTTTAGGCACCAAGAATTGTGTGTGCTACTCTTCTGTGCACGTGTCACAACTCAGTTGATGAAGCCTATCTTTCATTAATACAAATTTGCATTTGCAGCACTATGGAATATTTATAAATGTCTCCTTGCACACATCTGACCTCCACCCACTCTGCCTCGAGAACTGCGCCCAGCCCAACCGGGTTTTTGTGGAGCAGAGTCCGCTTGCTGCCCAAATCCACCATGGCCTGGTGTATAATATGTCAGCAGGACAAATGTGAAGAAACACATCAGAAGGGAAGAGAGGAGGAGCAAAGTGTGACCAGGAGGAACCATCAGATGTTCCCTTTATTTAGGTGTGCACAAGACATGTCTATGGTCATCAAACAGTCAGCAAACACTAGAATCAGTCAAAGGAATTAAAGGAAAGAAGGAAAACGGTTGGATTCTGGAATTTCTTTCACTCATTTGCAGTCGGGCTGTGAGAAGTAGAGGTGCTGAGGCTGCAGCAGCACCCCTGGTGGCTGTTAGAGGCTGTGCATGAACTCAAACCTGCACTTCCTCTGTCATCCACCAGTGGGATCTGCAGCTCCTCTGCAGCCATACTTCCTCTGACCTGGTGACCTTTCAGTGTAAAGATGGCTGCAGTGTGAACAAAGCAGCATGCAGGCCAGAAAGACTGAGGGCTGGTGGGATTTAAACAAATGAGGAACAGCTGGAGAAATTTAAGTGTCAGAATTTTGTATTTAGGAACTTGACAAACTCATTTAGATGAACGGATTATACAGAATCAGGACATTTCAGCAACTCTACATCTAATTTTACAGAACATGTTGATCTCAGTTAGTTTGAAGTGGAGACTTTTCCATATAAACATTACACTGAGAGAAAAACACCTTTATTTTATTTTATGCATCATTGTAGACTTTGTTGTTTCTGCTTACAGGAACAGACTCAGATGTCAGTTTGATCTCTCAGTCTGCTGCAGAGAGACTGAAGGCTGAAGTGGAGAAAGCAGCATGATGCCGTGACAGAGAAGTCTGCACCTCTAAGGTAAAATAAACTGAACTGTCTGAGGAGGAAGCCAGAAAACGCAGAGCTTTTTGCAATGTGTGCACTGGAGTGATGACTGACATCTTTGCTGCAGCAAACATCATCCTCACTGTGGCTCAGAGTAAGAAGGAAACAACTGCAGAACAAACAACCTGATGTGCAATTGATAAGATAAGATAATGCTGGATGTATTTGAAATTAAAGAAAAAAACCCTCAGAATCTTTTAATTTAATATCTTATTGAAATGTCCTGACTTTATCTCTGCCTTACAGTTGTTGACCATTGACCTTAAATAAATTATTATAAATAATAACAATAACGGCCAGTTTAAAGTTGTGTGTTTAAAGGTTCGTCTTAATGGTTCCTAAACCAACTCTGGGCATGTTTGATGTCTGTCTGCTGGATGATCAGATCCTCTGTCTGTACCTGAATGTTCACTGACAACACTGAGAGTCTGAACAGATTCAGAGTTCATGTGGAAAAAAACTAATTTGAAACAAGCTGCAGTTCAGAAGGAGGCTGTTATGAATCCTGACTCTGTGGTGATTTATGTTTTCTGTAGATCAAAAATCCAACAGCAGCAACAAGAAGAACAGCAGAAACACTCAGACCAGCAATCAGTCCAACAGATCCATCCTCTGTGTCTCCTCCTGTCTGACCTGCAGGTGAGAAACAGGTGTGAGGTGTCAGCTGTCAGGTAGGTGATGAGTGAAGAACAGAACAGAATCCATTTCCTCTTCAAACTGCTGTCAGACATTATCTACTGCACTCTGATGTCACTCTCTGGAATCAGTCCTGCTGTTTGCTGAGGAGGAAGTAGTTCATTCTCAACTGTCAGAGTGACATCAGGGACCCTTGTGGAGTGCTGGTGACTGTTGTTTGCTTCCGGGTCATTTCTGTCTCTGTGTTAATCAGCAGGAGATCTCTCAGACATTTCAGTTTGTGGTTCAGTGGGATGATCTGAGTCCTGACAACATTTTTTATATATTATGTAGATCAAAACAACAACAACAGCAAAAACAACCACAACAACAATTCGAAGACCAATGATGAGTCCAACAGATCCACTCTTCTCTCCTCCATCCTCCTTCCCTCCATCCTCTGTGTCTCCTCCTGTCTGACCTGCAGGTGAGAAACAGGTGTGAGGTGTCAGCTGTCAGGTAGGTGATGAGTGAAGAACAGAACAGAATCCATTTCCTCTTCAAACTGCTGTCAGACATTATCTACTGCACTCTGATCACATCACTCAGACCAGCTGCTTTCTACAAAGTCTCATCAACAACATCTTTAGAAACAAACATCAACAACCAGGAAGCAGCTTCACCTCTGATCACACACACACTCAACTCTACTCACTCACCTGGAGGAACGACAACCAGGTCGGTGCTGTTGATTAGAGTCATAGGTCCTCCCACTTCCTGGACAACACGACACTCGTATGTTCCATTATCATTAATCGTCACATTCTTCAGAATCAAAGACACGTCTCCATCCTTCATCTGTCTGTCCTGCAGATCCACCCGGTTCTTAAATGATGGATGCTGATCATCTGAGTGAATGTGCCCATCCCGGTACAAAAACACATATCCATCTCCCAGGTCAGCTCTGTTCCACTCAGCAGCTCTGATGTTGTTGTTCGGAGATCGACATGTCAGAGTGACGTTATGTCCCGACTCAGCTGTGATGGTTGTCTGGACTGAAAGAGGAAACAACACAGAGCAGAGAGGTTAAAGGTCAAGGTACAACTGTTTGACCAAAACACCTATTGAGTGGACTCTACCAAGTATCCAACATCATGGGGAATTATTCATAAATGACTGGAGTAATCTTTTTCTTTAATGTCTCAAACTCTACAAGCCTCATCAGCACAATATAGGTTGAAGTTCAGTACAATTAGAAAAAGGCTGAAAAATGCAAAGTTGGATCTGAACAGACAACAGGGGCGGAGACTGTCAGCCAGATCCCTAGCTACTGAATTCACTTACATCCAAGACAACTGGGCGTTCGTGGGCCAAGAGTTGGGAGTTTGCCTTGTAATCAGAAGGTTGCCGGTTCGAGCCCCGGCTTGGACAGTCGTTGTGTCCTTGGGCAAGACACTTCACTCTGTGGTGGTTAGAGGGCCCGGTGGCGCCAGTGTCCGGCAGCCTCGCCTCTGTCAGTGCGCCCCAATGTAGCTTGCCATGACCATCCCCCCTCCAGGGGCAAGGGTACCTAGACCAGGTTCGTAGAGTACGCTTGGGGAGTGTGATCGTGTATACAGCGTCTCTTTATGTCTGTCTCCACATCGGTTGAGTGTGAAGTGCACATGAGAGCATGAGGGTGGGAATGGATGTTTGTGTCTGTGTGTGCCTGTATGTTTGTGTCTATATGTCAGGTTGGGTATCAGACGCCACCTCTCTGGGGACGTCTCGGGCCCTCCAAGGTTTGGAGGCCTATCTCCACCCACCACCACTTCCCCTGCCGGTGGCGGACTCCCTCAGGTGTCGGTGCATTGGTGGTTCTTTGTATCTGGGGGTGGGCGTCCGGGTACACACCGGCTCACTCCTTGGCGGCCGCTTATTGGGGCTCGCTCGGGCCACTTCGGAGGTGGGGTGCCTCCGGCCTCTCGGCCTGGGGCTCGGTCACTCAGGCACAGCTGGCTGCCGGCGGAGCTCACGGGCACGTCACTGCAACTCCCCTGGCTTCTGCTCCGCGGCTGCTGAATGAGCCCTCATCTGGGACTCTCCTCAGCTCTTACTGGGACAGTGGCGCGGCTGCCCCTCTGTGGGTCTTCCTTGGTCTCTTGTGTTCTGGGGGCCTCTGGATGTCTGGAGTTTTCATCTCCTCCATACCTGCTTCATACCATAGAGGACAGGGCTGTGGCTCCCCACACTCCCTAGCAGATCATTACATGGAGAAACCTTTGGAATGCAAGCATGCTGATCCACACAGGTATGCACACAGGTGTACACATGGGTATTCACAGACGCGGACTACAGCTTTCTTGGCTGCTGCCTCAAAGCACATTGTGCGCTGTCTATCTTGCGTGCTGCACAATATCGTTTATTATTTAGTAACTATTGATATCTACTGCTAGCTAGTTTATTGTGATGGTGCTTTTTTTTTTCTTATTATGTTGCTCTTAGTTGTTTGCTGTCTCCTCTGTTTTTTTTTCTCCATACAGGTGACCCAGGAGTTTTGTTTTTTTTGTTTGTTTGTTTTTTTTCTTTCTTCCCCCCCTTCTCACCGTCTCTTCTCTCCTTTGGTTTTCTTTCTCTCCCTCTCTTTCTTTCATTCTTTCCCCCTGTCCTATCCCACAGTCATGTCTGTCCCGTTTGTAGCAACTGAAAATAAAATAAATTCATAATTATAATAAAGGTCAATCAAATGGACCAATATGGCAAGGCCATGATGATCCACTTGGTAAAATAAATCCGCTTGGCATCTTTCTTGGCCTTAAGACAACAATTCTGATGGCTATAGATCCAAACGGGACAAAAAAAAAAAAAAAAAAGAAGAGAAACAGGTGTGAGGTGTCAGCTGTCAGGTAGGTGATGAGTGAAGAACAGAACAGAATCCATTTCCTCTTCAAACTGCTGTCAGACATTATCTACTGCACTCTGATCACATCACTCAGACCAGCTGCTTTCTACAAAGTCTCATCAACAACATCTTTAGAAACAAACATCAACAACCAGGAAGCAGCTTCACCTCTGATCACACACACACTCAACTCTACTCACTCACCTGGAGGAACGACAACCAGGTCGGTGCTGTTGATTAGAGTCATAGGTCCTCCCACTTCCTGGACAACACGACACTCGTATGTTCCATTATCATTAATCGTCACATTCTTCAGAATCAAAGACACGTCTCCATCCTTCATCTGTCTGTCCTGCAGATCCACCCGGTTCTTAAATGATGGATGCTGATCATCTGAGTGAACGTGCCCATCCCGGTACAAAAACACATATCCATCTCCCAGGTCAGCTCTGTTCCACTCAGCAGCTCTGATGTTGTTGTTCGGAGATCGACATGTCAGAGTGACGTTATGTCCCGACTCAGCTGTGATGGTTGTCTGGACTGAAAGAGGAAACAACACAGAGCAGAGAGGTTAAAGGTCAAGGTACAACTGTTTGACCAAAACACCTATTGAGTGGACTCTACCAAGTATCCAACATCATGGGGAATTATTCATAAATGACTGGAGTAATCTTTTTCTTTAATGTCTCAAACTCTACAAGCCTCATCAGCACAATATAGGTTGAAGTTCAGTACAATTAGAAAAAGGCTGAAAAATGCAAAGTTGGATCTGAACAGACAACAGGGGCGGAGACTGTCAGCCAGATCCCCAGCTACTGAATTCACTTACATCCAAGACAACTGGGCGTTCGTGGGCCAAGAGTTGGGAGTTTGCCTTGTAATCAGAAGGTTGCCGGTTCGAGCCCCGGCTTGGACAGTCGTTGTGTCCTTGGGCAAGACACTTCACTCTGTGGTGGTTAGAGGGCCCGGTGGTGCCAGTGTCCGGCAGCCTTGCCTCTGTCAGTGCGCCCCAATGTAGCTTGCCATGACCAGTGTGTGAATGTGGGGATGACTCGGTGTGTGAAGCGCTTTTGGGTCCTTAGGGACTGGTAAACTATACAAATACAGGCCACAGTGTTGTTGATCCTCCAGGTGAGTGAGTAGAGTTGAGTGTGTGTGTGATCAGAGGTGAAGCTGCTTCCTGGTTGTTGAAGTGTGTTTGTGGGTGTGTGACAGCAAATGGAAAAAAAAAAACGAGCCTGGTATACTACTGATTATTATGGGACTCTTTTCTAAAAACCAACATAATGTGTGAGAGAAAGCAGCCTCTCATCATAAGACACTGTGAGTCTCTGCATGCTGCCTTTATGGAGCTACAGCTGTTTGTATACACTGAACTAAAAGCTTTGTAGCTGCATACTGACTCCTGACACTACAACATTTCTAATTGCAGCAACCACATTTTTCACTGTTCACTCTTTTATAGCTCTTAGATAGCTTTTCCCACAATCCATCAGACTCTTGTGTGTATATATTCTTTTGTTGTCTTACTATTGTGTCTCCCCCCACCCAAAACCACCACACACACCCAAACAAACCATTTACTAATTGACTGTATAACCCTCCACATAGCACTGCCTTTGTAATGCAGATGCTGCTCTATGAACAATCCTACTCACATGTCCAGCTCATGTTTACAAGCTGCTACGTTTTCTGGTCACTTTCAATCATTCAACCTGTAAACTGCAAATTTTAATTTGTTATTGATCCTTTTACCTTAGTCTTGATGGCATATAAATTCTCTTCTTATATTTATTGTTGTTTTTTGCACTCAATGGATCTCTATACACACTGTACTGTATATTGCAAAAGTGAAATTTTTGTCTATATACTATATACGATTTCTATTTATTCATTTATTCTTTAATTTATTGTATATTTATATTCTTTTTTTGTCTTAATAGTGTGTCTTTTTCCTTACACTGAACGGGTTTGCATACAATTTTCGTTTTTCTTAAAGCTCAATGACAATAAAGAGTCTGATTCTGAAAAATTTGACAAACTGAATCAATATGAAATCCTTTGAGACATATTATTAATAATTTAACCAGAGTAATACTCCGTTTAGTTTCTAACAGTTAAATCTCACCTGCAGAAACAAACATCAAAGTGGAGCAGAGTGACACTGTTACAGTAGACATGTCTCCCCACTTTTGCCAAATGCCCACACAGGCCACATGACATCTCCTGAACACAGCAATTCCCTCCAGGTTGCTGCAGGCTCCAGGTCAAAAAGGGTTGCACTGTCAACCAGCAGCCTCATCAGGCAGTCCCGGTTGTCTGACCAGAGCCGGGACTGCGGCAGCCAGAGGTGGGGGCGTGCCACCCAAAATGAGGCTAAGAAGGAGCTATGGCTTGCTCCTTCATGAGCGAGGCTAGGCGGTTTGGAAGTAGGAACATGAGGAGTGGAGAGGGCACGTGTAGAGCCAAAAAATCGAGCACGGGCCTACTCCACTCTGTGTAACAGTATACGTGATAAGCAGGGGTTTCACTGCCTAATAAAGCAAGTTGAGAGCCCAAGCAGAGCAGACATTGATCACTCCAATCCTCTAAAGGTATGGAAATGCCACACTAAACAATTTTGAGATGTAGGGGCTGCCATACTGCATGATCAAAACAAAGGGGTGCAGTGACCTACACCTGTTTTCACACCTTGGCTCATGTGATTGTGTAGAGGAACATTAGGGGGTCCTTTGTCCCTCTTGGGTGGGGATATTCCTACAGGGCTTAAATCTGGGACTCTCCACCATTTGACCCTTAGAACTGAAGAAGTTTCTTGGGTGAGAGGTGAAAGATCTTCAAGCAATTGAAAGAAGTTCAGATGCTTTTCTTTCAAAGCTCCTTAGACTACGATGCCTGAACGATGCCCAGAAGTAGCAGAACGACAGTCTTGATATGAAAGAGAAGTTGCATTAAAGTGATGTTTGATATGTTGGATCAATAAAATGTGAATTTCTTTAGAAATTATTTCATGGTTCAGGATTTACGGGGTTAGCATCCACTAGAAAGGAAATGACATTTGAAATTAAGTCTCACTCATTTTTGTGGGTGGATGTTAACTGAATTGTAACCATGGCAACTGAAACTTTTTACCTAAAAGACTGAAAACGATGTTAGAAAAAGACAGCAAACACTTACTGTTGTTCTCAAGAGATCTTGTTAATCGTCCAAAACTCTTCTGATCATCAAAATGGAAAACAAAGATTGATATAAAGATGAATATAAAAAACAATGTGAGGTTGGTATAATCCATCTGCTTTCTCTGTAAGTCAAAAGGAACCTACTGAAGGCTTATTCAAAACAAGCAATTAAAAAACTAGTAAATTAAAATACTCTGTGTGTGAAATCAACTGTGTACAAAACAGCTGAACTAACCTGACTCTTGTTTCGTTTGACATCCTATTTTATAGACGCATCTCAGACATGTCTGCTTAGCAAAACCACTCAACCCACAGTCGACGACTGCAAAGTGACAGACGTATTACAATAACAGGAAATGAACCTGTAGAGACCACCATCCACTCTGTCTGTCAGTTAATTGAAATAAACTTGTTCTAATGAATAAAGTCAAAGGTCATGACCTCCTGCACAGCTGTTCTGAAGAACTTTGTCCACTTTGATTGTCTTTAAGTTGTGTTGGAGCCACAGAGAGCAAATCTTTGTTCTTTATGCCAGCGGTCCCCAACTTTTTTTGTGCCACGGACCGGTTTATGCCCAACATTATTTTCACGGACCGGCCTTTAAGGTGTTGCGGATAAATACAACAGAATAAAACTAGTACCGGTACCAAAAAAAAGAAGATTTATTCATAACACACGTGAAAAGACCCAGGAAAACCGAGTTAACACTAAAAAGGATAACAAAATAACGCTGAACACCGATAAAAACCCTGAAAACCATACATTTCAGACCTGAGCCTCAACTCTTGCGGCCCGGTACCAAACAACTCACGGACCGGTTGGGGGTTGGGGTTGGGGACCGCTGCTTCATGGAGAACCAGTGAGGCTGTTTGGACTTTCCTATGAAACATCAGTGCAGGAGTCTCTCAGTACATCTGTTTACAGTGAGGACAAAGAAGCAGCAGAAACACACACAGAGGAAACATGTAGAGACAGGCAGCAGCAAATAGTCCGCAGGGAGAGAGGGCATGCATCAGCTGCAGCACTTCCTGGAAATCACATGATTGTAATCACTAAACAGCTAAAAGAGGTCATTAACACTTAATGTTGTTCTGAAGGGTCTCTGAGACCCTCAAACACTCTTCTGATCATCAGGATGGAAAAACAGTTTTGGAAGTTTTATTCCACACAAAGAAAAGTTTTTTGAAAAATGAAAACAGTTCTTTAGAAAGCAACAAGTTCAAATCTGTGGGTAAACTGCACTGTGCCCCAAGTAAGCACAGACCAACTTCCTGTTATCTCCCTTTGATGTTATGTCTATACAGACACGTCTTATATCTGCAGTGCCCATCACATGTCTGAGTAAGAAATCTTGATGAATGTAGCTGAAATATGTGTGTGGGTTGCCATGACAACAGCAGAAGAGCGTCTGAGATCGTTATAGTTTTTCTATTTGTTTTCTTTATTTGGTACTCATGTTTATGTGTTATATACTTGTGCACTTTGTGAAAAGAAGTAAGTGGCTGGGATGGATGTCATATTGATAGCATCTTACCTGTTTCTAGTTTTCACGGTGCGCCGTGATTGTGAGAGGAATAAAAAGGAATTGTGGACGTGAAGCGTGGATTCTTTTGACCAGAGTAGATACACAAAGCAACAGGAAGTGAACTTGTTTCCATAAAACAGGTTGAACACATGTGCAGAGACAACGCCCCACTCTGTTTGTGAATTTAGATCATCTTGGTCTGATTAATAAAAGGTCGTGACCTCCTGTACAAACACAAAACAGAAAAAAGGACAAGTGATCAGGCCTCAGTGATCAGGGAAAAGATGAAGGGAGATGTGTAAAAATAACTCAGTTGTTTGGTGGCTATTGCGGAGCTTCCACAGATTCAGTAACATTAGCAAGTGGTGGAGGCCAGCAGATGCAACACGCTGTCAGGTGGATGACAGAAAGGCAGGAGGAGCAGAGACTATTTTGAAAAGGGTCTTGTGTTCTGTGTTCATGTGGTTAGTTTTATTCTTTCCTGTGCATCGTTATGTTTATCCTAATCAGCGGATTCCTCATGTGTCTCCACTTCCCCTGATCGCCTCATGTGTGTATTTAGGTCCCCTGTTTTCTAAATGTCTTTGTCAAGTCGTCTGTTATCCCCACCATTGTCTTAGTCATTGCTATAGTCACAGTCCTAGAGCTTCATAGTGTTTGTTTCGTAGTGTTTTTTAGTTTGCTTAGGGTTACGTGTTTAACTCCTGCCATCATCCAAATAAAGGATTGCTTTTGTTTAAACCTGCAACTCTTCGTCCACATCTACTTTTGGGTCCTGTTTCAAAAACACACCGGCGCACCCCGCCGTGACAGATTGTCCCGTATTTCAGCTACAATGAAAAAGACACAAAGCTGGAGTTATTCTGTGTTTACGCTTCATAGCTGCCTCTTCTTCTCTCATTTGCCCTGCCATGCTGTTTATTGATGTGGTAAATGAATGGTTTATGAAAATATATCTAAATCTGTCATCAGTAATCAGTAATGGTCATGTCTCACCTCTAGTCTTCTCTGTCTTAATTTCAGGTTTTCACCATGTGTTGTAGATAGTTCAGGAGGTTAACTTGACCAAGCAGTCTACTTTCAGGTACTGTTTAGAATACCAGGATAGGGAGGATGGTGTAGGTTTAAGTTTATTAGACTGATGCATATGTACCAACAAGACTGTACATCACTGTGACAACAGCGTTTGTTTTCATTCAAAGGCTTTATGGTTTTTCCTATAATACCTGGTGGGCCGGTCTCTAGTCAAAATGCCCGGGCCAGTACAGCCCTGTGTGTGTGGACGGGTATTACTTATTGTCCTGGGTAGGGATGGGTATCAAAACCTGGTTCTTGTTGAGAACCGGTTCCCACTGTTTCAATTCTTTGGAATTGTTTGCCTTTTTTGCAATCTATTCCCTTATCAACTCCAGTCTACCTGAATGACGTCACCACGTTGCGGAGCGTCATTTACCTGGCAGGAAACTTGGCGCCTAAGCGGCTCAAAGGCTCAAAAGTTTGGTTGTACTTTACGAGAACAGATCACAACAGGGCAACTTGCAATACTTGCAAAGTAGATATTTCATTTAAGGGAGGAAACACTACGAATATGCAAAAGCATTTGCTCACAAAACACGCGATAACCTTAAATGAATGTCGTGTTTTTAATTCCGCTCCGGCCTCGTGAATCTCAACCCAGCAGCAGCGGTAACGTTTGCACGCCCTCTCCCGTTAATGCGGCAGGTAAATAATCAACTAACAGTGCATATTATGTTAGCGCGATCTGCGTTATTACAAAACCTGCCATTACTGTGCATTTAGGTGACCATGATGAGAGAGACAGAGTCTGGCTCAGATGCTGGCAGTTCTCGCTGCAGTCTACCGGTAGCGTCTCTTTTCAGAATAGATGAATGTCACCGAGCAGTGACTAAGTTCGTAGTAATAGGCTTGCACCCCTTTGCACAGCAGATGCCCCCGATTTGCGGTAAGTGAATGTGTTCAATTGTAGGCAGGGACATTACTGGGTATTCTTGTATAATGCTACTGAATAATTTATGTTATTATTTTACTTTTTTTTTTCCTGGGGACCCCGTGACACCCCATCGAAGAGCTGTGGATCTCTTAAGATCTTAAGATGTTAGGTTTGCAAGGCCATGTTACTCCTAAATTACATTACATTACAAGTAACGCGTTACTGCCCATCTCTGTTTATGTCACAAAGGCACATTTGCAATGTAAACACTGTCACTAAGTAGAAAACCAGCAGAGTGATACACCTCCTGTTGTCAGGCCTGCAGGTTTATCCCTGTGCTGTTCTGTCTTTTGGTGGAAAAACATGTTTTTTACTGGCACACATCATTTGTGGGGCATCTTATTGTGACACCTGATTGTTCTCTTATTTTAGTTTTAGTAATATTTTTAAATGGTTGTACAAAATGACTTCTCTGCTAATCACAGTTTGGCCATAACGAACACCCTGTTCGAACATAAGAGTGTCCATAAGTGCACGTGGCACCAGGGTGCTCTAGGCCGTAGGTCGATGATCGATTTTGTAATCGTATCACCAGACCTGCGACCATATGTTCTGGACACTCGGGTAAAGAGAGGGGCTGAGCTGTCAACTGATCACCACCTCGTGGTGAGTTGGATCAGGTGGCGGGGGAGGACGCTGGACAAACCTGGTGCACCTAAACACGTAGTGAGGGTGTGCTGGGAACGTCTAGCAGAGGCCCCAGTCCGCGAGATCTTCAACGCACACCTCCGGCAGAGCTTCAACAGCATTCCAAGGGAGACTGGGGACATTGAGTCCGAATGGACCATGTTCAGCGTCTCCATTGCCGAAGCTGCTGCATTGAGCTGCGGCCGCAAGGTGGTTGGTGCCTGCCGTGGTGGTAATCCCCGAACCAAATGGTGGACACCAGAGGTGAAGGGAGCCACCAGGCTGAAAAAGGAGTCCTATCGGGCTTGGTTAGCCTGTGGGACTCCGGAGGCAGCCAACAGGTATCGACAGGCCAAGTGGAATGCAGCTCGGGCAGTGGCTGAAGTAAAAACTCGGGTGTGGGAGGAGTTCGGAGAGGCCATGGAAAAAGACTTTCGGACTGCCTCGAAGAGATTCTGGCAAACCATCAGGCGTCTCAGGAGGGGAAAGCGGTGCTCTACCTGAACTGTGTATAGTGCTGGCGGAGTGCTGCTGACGTCGACTGAGAAAATGGCCAGGCGGTGGAAGGAATACTTCGAGGACCTCCTTAATCCCACTAACACATCTTCCGAGGAGGAAGCAGAGTCTGGGGATGAGGGGAATGACCCGCCAATTTCCGGGGGCGAGGTCACTGAGGCAGTTAAACAACTCCTTGGTGGCAGAGCCCCTGGTGTTGACGAGGTCCGCCCCGAGTTCCTGAAGGCTCTGGACGTTGTAGGGCTGTCCTGGTTGACACGCCTCTGCAATGTTGCGTGGAGATCAGGGGCAGTACCTGTGGACTGGCAGACCGGGGTGGTGGTCCCCATCTTTAAGAAGGGGGACCGGAGGGTGTGTTCCAACTACAGGGGGATCACACTCCTCAGCCTCCCTGGGAAAGTCTATGCCAGGGTGCTGGAAAGGAGAGTTCGTCCGCTAGTCGAACCTCGGATACAGGAGGAACAATGCGGTTTTCGTCCTGGTCGCGGAACACTGGACCAGCTCTTTATCCTCTCGAGGATACTTGAGGGTGCATGGGAGTTTGCCCAACCAGTCTACATGTGTTTTGTGGACTTGGAGAAGGCATTCGACCGTGTCCCTCGAGGTGTCCTGTGGGAGGTGTTGCGGGAGTATGGGGTGTCTGGCCCATTGCTATGGGCCATTCGATCCCTATACAACCGTTGCAAGAGCTTGGTTCACATTGCCGGCAATAAGTCGGTCTCGTTCCCGGTGGATGATGGGCTCTGCCAGGGCTGCCCTTTGTCTCCGGTTCTGTTCATAATTTTTATGGACAGGATTTCTAGGCACAGCCAAGTGGCGGAGGGCTTTCGCTTTGGTGGCCTCAGAATCTCATCTCTGATTTTTGCAGATGATGTGGTTCTGTTGGCTTCATCGGGTGAGGGCCTCCAGCTCGCACTGGAACGGTTCGCAGCCGAGTGTGAAGCAGCGGGAATGAGGATCAGCACCTCCAAATCTGAGGCCATGGTTCTCAGCGGGAAAAGGGTGGAGTGCCCACTCCGGTTCGGGGATGAGTTCCTGCCCCAAGTGGAGGAGTTCAAGTATCTCGGGGTCTTGTTCGCGAGTGATGGGAGAAGGGAGCCGGAGATCGACAGACGGATTGGGGCTGCAGCTGCAGTAATGCGGACGCTGCACCGGTCTGTCGTGGTGAAGAGGGAGCTGAGTGTAAAAGCGAAGCTCTCAATTTACCGGTCGATCTACGTCCCTACCCTCACCTATGGCCACGAGCTGTGGCTAGTGACCGAAAGAACGAGATCGCGGATACAAGCGGCAGAAATGAGCTTCCTCCGAAGGGTGGCTGGCCTCTCCCTTAGAGATAGGGTGAGAAGTTCGGCCATCCGGGAGGGGCTCAGAGTAGAGCAGCTGCTGCTCCACATCGAAAGGAGCCAGCTGAGGTGGTTTGGGCATCTGACAAGGATGCCCCCCTTGTCAGATGCTACAATGTAGCTTGCCATCACCTGTGTGTGACTGGGTGGATGACTGAATGTAGTGTAAAGCGCTTTGGGGTCGATAGGGACTAAGTAAGGCCCTATACAAATACAGGCCATTTACCATTTTAAGTTGTGTTGGAGCCACAGAGAGCAAATCTTTGTTCTTCATGGAGAACCAGTGAGGCTGTTTGGACTTTCCTATGAAACTTCAGTGCAGGAGTCTCTCAGTACATCTGTTTACAGTGAGGGAGAAAAAAGCAGCAGAAACACACACACTTTCATCTGAATGAAAAAAAACCAAACAAAATTATAATGTATTTAAAAATAAACCTAATATACACCCCCTTGGCTAGCCCAACTGCAGAAACACACTGGTGATCCGCAGCTAGACAAAGGGCCTCCTCCGAGTGGTGTAAAACAAAAACAAAATATACATTAAAATAAATGAATCCTTCAATCTAGAGCATGTATCCAAGTCCTCTAATTGGATGATTCAGTCCATTAATGCCTTCTATATCTGGCATGTACGGCGCCACTGTGCTCTAGAATGTTAACTTCTAGGAAGCTGGCAGCAGAAAGTATTACATATATTACTTATATTACAAGATTTTTTGTAAAATGACAAAAAAAAAAACCCGCAAAACAACTTAAAAATTCTTTATAATGCTGTTTTTCTGTAACATGTTAAACACAACATTGTGCCACAATCACTGATGGATGAAATATGACTCACTGACTCCTTTTTAGGTTTATTCAACACAAGCATTTTTAAATGTGAACAATTAAAATAATGTAGCAAGTTAATCTGTAGGTGAACGGATCTCAGATGAACAAAGCTGATTCAAATTACTCCTGTTTCACTTTGACATCCTGTTTTTACAGATGCATCTTAGATATCTGTAAACCATTTAACCCACAGTCAGCCTCATTTGCAATGTATTACTGTAACAGGAAATGACCTTGTTTCAAAGAAAACAGGTCGGTGTATAGAGACAACCCTCCACAGTGTCTGTCAGTGAAATAAAATGAACTTGGTCTAATGAGTAAAGGTCATGACCTCCTGTGCAGCTGTTCTGGAGAACTTCGTCCAACTCTGATTGTCTTTAAGTTGTGTTGGAGCCACAGAGAGCAAATCTTTGTTCTTCATGGAGAACCAGTGAGGCTGTTTACAGTGAGGGACAAAGAAGCAGCAGAAACAGACGAGCAGTAACCGTTTATAATGGAGGTGATTTTCTTCAATATGTTGTATCAGCTAAGGTCTGACAGTTTTTCTTGAATCTGTTTAATATGTGTTTTCACAGATGAAAGCATCCAACAGTAAAACAGGCTCAGTGTCTCTCCAGAATTTGCTGTGTAGCAGGGTTTTTCATTTTCTCTTGACTGGATTGTTCAGCCTGAATTGCTGTGTGTTGCTGACCTACAGCAGACAAGAGCTTCTGGAAATTACTCCAGTAGTTTTGTCGCCGATCTCGACTCATCCCAGAGATCTCCAGAACACCAGAGGCTGCCCACTATTCCCGGCCGGGCGGATGTGCATGCAGGTGGTGCCAAGAATGTAAACAAAGGTTGGGTTGGTGTAGAGGGCTCTGGGCTAAGCTAAAGCTAACACCACCTTGCTCCCTTTGTTCAACATTTTCCTCGCCAGTGTCCATTCTCTGACAAACAAAATGGATGAGATATAGAGCTCCCTCACCAACAACAGACAGATTATGGACTCAAATGGCATGTTTTTCATCGAAACATGGTTTAACAACAGTTGCCCGGCTGCTATTGAGTTAGTAGGACACCAGATACTGAGCTGACAGGCTAGCAGATGACTCTGGCAAGACCAGAGGTTGTTGTACCATATCACCCTATTAGAGCACTTCGCTCTCGCTCTGCAGGCCTACTTGTTGTTCCTAGAGTATTTAAAAGTAGAATGGGAGGCAGAGCCTTCAGTTTTCAGGCCCCTCTTCTGTGGAACCAGCTTCCAGTTTGGATTCAGGAGACAGACACTATCTCTACTTTTAAGATTAGGCTTAAAACTTTCCTTTTTGCTAAAGCATATAGTTAGGGCTGGATCAGGTGACTCTGAATCCTCCCTTAGTTATGCTGCAATAGACGCAGGCTGCCGGGGGATTCCCATGATGCATTGAGTTTTTCCTTTCCAGTCACCTTTCTCACTCACTATGTATTAACAGACCTCTCTGCACTGAATCATATCTGTTATTAACCTCTGTCTCTCTTCCACAGCATGTCTTTATCCTGTTTTCCTTCTCTCATCCCAACCGGTCGCAGCAGATTGCCCCGCCCCTCCCTGAGCCTGGTTCTGCTGGAGGTTTCTTCCTGTTAAAAGGGAGTTTTGGGGATATTTTGCGGGATATTTTGGCTTCACTTTTGCACAATGGTAGGAGGCGGTGTCGCGTCGTCCATCTTTTCTACAATCAATGGTCTTGACGGCTGCCTCTGTTATTTTCCCCTCAGGAGGAGCGTGGAACATCGGAGGGCAGCAGGCACGGGGTGTGTGTAGAACACACGAGAGTGGAGAACACGGAGCACGGACTTTTTGAGAAGGCACAACACGGGAGTCTGGAGAAAACAGGGGGCTTTATTGTTGTTTGGTTCCACTGTAAATAAACGCACTGTTCGCACACAGAGCACCGCGCCTGGGTCCTTCCCTAAACCCCCACGGTCTGCCAGCCAGACCGTGACACAAACATCCTTTTAATACAGTGAGTACTTTTGACTTCCTTAAATTTCTGAAACTAAAACCACAGTGGTCTTGCTGATTCTAGTTAACTAACCTCATTTTTTTCCTGTTTCGGCTAAGAACCGTCTTCTTCTCGTGAGAAGGTGCTCTGTGGTAAAATGTGTCAGCGTACACTGAAAGCAGATGGCAGCTTTGTGGGTTTGGGTGTTTCCGTTTCAAACAAACTTTTGTATGAAGGCTTTTGTTTCTCATCAGAGATGTTAAGAATACGAAGTGTGGGAACCTGCTGTTTTTTTTATAAAATCTTATATATAAGAAGAAAAGTAAAAGTATTTTGATGTTGCTGTAGTATAATATTGTAGTTGTTTTAAAATTTAAAGTAAAATGTTATGGTCAACAAAGAATAATCCAGCCGTAATCTACTCAACAGAGAAATTGAAGATGTCAGTTATGAGCAAATTGTCATCAGCTGCTTGTCAATTTTGAATAGAGTAAGGCTAGCTGTCTTCATGCTGAACAAAGCCAACCATGACTTAGGTGCAAATTCCCTGCTGGCTGGGCCTCAGGATGTCAAGAATCAAGTGCACCCAAATGAGCGCATCAGTGGTCATGTGCTCATCACGTCGAGGGAGAGTGAGGCTGTGTCCCGATTTGGAGACCGCATTTTGAGTGGAATTACGTCACCGCCACACGACGATGGCTGTCCCAATTTGAAGTGTACTTCAAATGCATACTCCAAATGTGCCGTCGATTTTCCCAGATATCAAGCGTGGTCCGGTGCACACTTCGTGGTCCCATATATCCCACAATGCACAGCGTGATGCAGCCAGGTCAGTGCGTAATGATGGCATCAGCTGCGGACGAGGTTGAAACGGTGGTAGGGGACAGCAACTACTGCAAATGTGTGAAGGAGCGAAACAAATGCCAAGATGTATAAGTTAATGGAAAGTTAATAGTAAATGTCAAGGTGAATCATGTGACACCTGTCGGGCCCACGTGACCGTAATCGCACAGACCCGCAAAGCTGTGAATCCTGTACCAGACGGAGGGCAGTATGAATAAAAGTACCACCACTACAAGTGCAATCAACTGTACTCAGTGTTGGGGAGTAACGGAATGCATGTCTTATTTAAAATACAAAATATGAGTAACTGTATTCCGTTACAGTTACTGTTTAAAAAGGTGGTATTTAGAATACAGTTACTTTGTTGAAATAAATGGATTACACTGCGGTACTTTCCTGTTTCATTTTGTCGCGGGTCAGGACTGTTGTTCCAGGCGGCAGCGTTACGGTTGCCATGGTTACAGGGCGACGCTCTCTCTGCGTTTCCTGGGTGAGAGAGCGCCTTTTTGTTGTTGTTGTTGTGCTAAGCTAACAGGCAGATTGCTACAGGTATAGCTCTAAAGAATGTAGCATCATGGGCAGTGTAGTCCGTGTTGCAGGGAGAATGGACTGCCATACACGTTATGTGTCTGTGAGCAAGAGGAGGGAGAAAAAGGCGAGTGGAAAAGAACGAGCTGTCATCAAGCAGAAACGGGAGCTGGAAGCATGTAAATATAATAATAACCACTGCAGCCAAGAAGAGTGCCTGACGAGCCCAGTTGTAAGTAAGCTATTAAGACTCGACTGTACACCGTGTTCGTGTTTTCCTCCGAAAACAACAAGTTCCGTTGGAGCAGTCTTTCAACGCCTCTCTCTGTCTCTCGCAAGAAAAGTTGACCCACACAACAAAGTAAAGCTAGTTTTCGGCTACGAGCTGACAGGGACCCCGCCGTATTAGTCAGAGGTCCCTTTACTACAGTTCGGAGTCGCGGACCTTCAGTAATAGTAATAAATCACACAGCAATAGTACATTCAGGTAGTTGTAAACAGCATGATAATATATTAAGTAATCCAAAGTATTCAGAATACATTACTCTCATTAAGTAACGTAACAGAATACATTAGAAAATACATTTTGGGGCATGTATTCTGTAATCTGTAGTGGAATACATTTTAAAAGTAACCTTCCCAACACTGACTGTACTAATATGACCCTTCCTGAGCCGCAAACAGAAATGTCAACATATACCAGGCAGGAATGCCAGCCAACTGCCACTTGTGATGCCCTCAGAAGTGCAAGTATCCAGCGACGGGCGAGGGTGCAAGTGGGGAAGCCCACTGCCGCAACATGGCCCTAGTTTGGTGCCATGGATGAGGTGCTAGGACACCTGTCCTAATCTCCTCCATCCAGTAGGACACACCAGGACCCAGTGCAGCAGTTGGCAACCCACTCCCACACCAGAAGGGGTAGGAGGATGAGGAGCCGCCTGAGGCACGGGTGGCGAAAAAGAGGAGGGACGAGGAGGATGAGCTCTTTGCCCTAATAAAAGAGGACATGGCTCAGCAACACCAAATGGAGGAACGGAGAGCCGAGAGGATGGACAGGCTGATAGGTGTCCTCAAAAAGCTAGTGAAGCAGAAAAAGGACTGAGCCATGTCCACAGACAGCCACTGTACATAGTTGCACTTTATTTATGCTGGCACCCCAACCTTTGTTTTGTACAAACATGATTATTTCAGTTGTGTAAATAAAACAGCCAGAACATCCCAACTGTGAGTGCATGTCTGTCACAAACTACATAACACAATTTCGGGGGGGCCTGACCTATTGCACATGCCAAATTGTGAAAATATAAACAGTGCAACGTAAAACACAACATGATTGTGGGAAATGCACTGCCCACTGTGGTCCAGGATAAACCTGAGTGTCCCAGCATGCACATACATCATCAACCAGGCCTGACATTTGCCTGAGCAGGGAGTCTTGGGCAGTGCTGCTTGGTCCGCTGGACCAGGACCAGAGAGATGAGGGAGGTGCCACAGGTAAGACCCCCGGTTCGCATAACCATGTACTGAGTGGAGCATCCCACATAGGCGTCCCCAGATGTTGCTCAGGCATGCTGATTCCCACTGTCCACCACATCATCCACCACTTGGGTCTGCAGGGCTGGTGAAACTGACAGCTGCCATGTCCCTGGATTGTAATCATGGCGGTGGGAAAACGACATGGTAACAACAAGCATGTTAATACAGATCTGTCACGTGAAATCCCAGCACTGTGCAGATGCACCATTAAGGGATACTTGCCTGATGACAATAATCGTGGTCTGGGGGTACCTCCTCCAGGGCAGACACCTCAGCAGATAGCTGGTCCCGCCAGTGTGCACCACTGACTACCTCCACACCATTCTCCCCATCATCTTGGGCATCATCCTCGGGCCCCTCATCTGGGGCCACAATGTCACCAGCACTGATGCAGATGCTGTGCAGCACGGCACGTGCTGTTATGACCTGCGACAGATGTTTAATCTTGTGAGTACAGTGTACATGCCAGATTATACAGTACAGTTGCCATTATGATTCGACAAACAACAATGATGCTCGTATTAGCGTGATGTACATGTGGCACGAAGGTGTGGTGCACCTCCAGCGCTTGCAGGAAGATGACACGGAACCTCATCTTCATCATTCCAAAGGCATGACGGAGTGTGCCCTGGAGTGATGTGCGTCAAAGTGCTGGGCTCCCGCACCGTGGACTGGCCTCTTTTAGGTGGTGATGAGGGGGAGTGGATGTTGGAGACATGAGTACCCTCCATCTGCAAGGATGAAATGCCCTGGGGGATGGTAACGAGCCTGTCGGTACAGTGGGCTGTTGCGGAGGACACTGGAGTCATGCCCTGACCCCGGCCAGCCCACATGTGTATCGACAAAGCGGCCCTGATGGTCACATACCGCCTGCAGGATCATGGAGGGGAACAACTTCCTGTTGCTGTAGCACTGACCGACAGGGCCGCTGGGGGCTTGATGCAGACATGGCAGCAGTCGATTGCACCAGCACCCTTCACAAAGGCCCTGTGGCCTACCAGCTGTGCAAACCCATTGGACATGGCAACTCGTTCTTTTCCACATGGCATCCGTGGGAGGTGGATGACCTGGTGGCGCGTGGCCACCACCTCCTCTGTGACCCTGTGCACGATGCAGTGGACAGTGGAACGGAAAGTGAATGTAAATACAGGACATGACAGACATTCTTTTATTCTACTTATTATTCTGACTGTTGATGTTCCTTTTTTCGCAGGTAGACACTGTGCTTGTGGTGACATTATTTGGGTTTTTGGTTAATTGCACGTGTGTGGCATGTCCTGGGCTGTGCTGCTGCAGTGTGCTGGCTGCGGGCGGGTGCACTCCTATTTGGAGTGTGTGCTTCCTGTTAGTGGTTTTAAAACAAACAGTTTACTATGCAATATTTATTAGTGAGGAAATTTTATGATTGGACTCTTATCATGATACTACTAGAATTCACTGAGCTCCAATTCTTTCACATATGTTTGTAGAAGCAGTCTGGATGCCTAGGTACTTGATTTTATACACCCATGGCCATGGAAGTAATCAGAATACCTGAATTTCAATGACTTGCATGAGTGCTTGCTTTCTATCCTAGCACAGTGTAGGTAAATGGTGAGGACATCACAGTGGAGAGCAAGTCAGGATAGGGGACTGGGAGGGGCTTAAAGTTAAGCAGCTGAATGTTTCAGTACCATTACTGAGAAAAAACAATGGAGGAAACAACTCTGCTGCCACTGCTCTGTAAGCAAAATATGTTTCTTTAACTGTGATGACTTAAAATTACCTTAAAAATCTTACCAGAGAAGTCTACTGCAGATCTGTTGTCTTTTCTAGTTTTCAGTGTACGGAGCTGATCTGGAGTTTTCAGCTCCAAGAATGTTTCTTAGAATGTTTGTGATATTCTCACATTACACTTTCTCCAAACTATGAAATCATTTTAAAACACAAATTTTGAAAAAGTTGATATTATGGTAACAAACCAAATAACCGTATATTCAACAACGTTTGCTATATATGAAATATGTCTTTGCGATAGCTATAGCTGTTCTGTGGGAACATTATTAGAATTTAAAAATCTTCTCATCCCTATGACTGGTTACAGCAGCAACTTTTTAAGTTTACTTCTAACACTTTTACTGTAACAATGATGAGCTGAGTCTGGATTAGACTAAAGAAACAAGAGCTGTATATATTTTGAGAACTATGAAAAGAACATGTTCTGCAGGGCTGAAGCTTCCTGAGCATCAAATAAATGCGCAGTGTGAAAACAAACTAACTTAGGTGTCACTTCCTCTAGTTCTCGCCTCACTGCTGAGCTGCAATGCACATCAAGGTTAGTAATTTTTCTCTTTCAAACTTTAACCCTCTAAAGCACATGTGTCAAACTCAAGGCCCGTGGGCCACATCCAGCCATTTATTTCTGACCAGCGAGATCGTTTTATATAGATTTATTATTATTGTTATGCAGAAGCTGTTTTCAGTGATAAGGATCAACAAAACAGCACACAAGAGTCGTCTCACTGATAAACACCTGCAGTCCACCCTGAGAATCTCTACAACACAAGACCTCACACCAAACTTAAACCAGCTTGTTGCCAAAAAAAGATGCATCCAGCTCTGACAAAATGGCATAAGAGCAAAGAAAATTGAATGTTATGATTTTCTGTTATTTTAACTTTTGCTGAAAAGCTGAAATTTTATTTATATATCCATTTTTTTTTTTTTTTGCATCATGTTCATATTTTGAATATTTATCATTTTGACAGGTCATACTTTAGCGGCCAGGAAAATGGGCCCCAGGGATTTGTTCATGTCAGAGGTTAGAAAATTTGGATGGATCTGCTCTCATTTCAAGAAATCTGGCCGAATTTAATAAACCCCCAAATACATGACTGTTCAGTGCCAGCATCAGGAAGTAGAGTCTCTTGTTATTCCCCCCCAATACCTTAAAACTGTGTTTGTTCCCAGACCATCAAAAACAAAACAAATCCATAAAAAACTCTTAGCATATGAATTGAGCTCAACTTTATTTACTGTGCCTTACAGAAACCTGATTATAGCAGGATCATTGTGTCAATTTAAATGAATCAGCTACCCTTATCTAGGGCCAGATAAACAGGGGCAGCAGCCTAAATAGAGAAGCTCAGACCTGCCACCTCTTCCAGCCTTTCCGGGAGACCACCAAGGGATTCTCAGGCCAGCCAAGAGATACAATCTCTCCAGCCTGTCCTGGAAACATGTGACCTAGGAGACACCCAGGAGGCATCCTTGTCAGAAGCTCGAACCACCTCAACTGTCTCCCTTTCGATGTGGAGCAGCCGCGGCTCTACTCTGAGCCCCTCCCAGATGGCCAAACTCCTCACCCTATCTCTAAAGCAGCGTTCATTTGGTCACCACCCAAAGTTTGTGATCATAGGTGAATTAAGAGATTCACGTAGCTCTCTATCAATCTCTGAATCACTGCCACTGCAGCACCAATCCATCTGTCACTCTCCTGCTACCTTCTCCCCTCACTTGTTAAAAAGACCCCAAGATAAACTCCTCCACTTGGGGCAGGAGCACATCCTTGATCCAGAGTGAGCACTCCATCCTTTTCCGGCTGAGGACCATGGCTTTTGGAGGTGCTGATTTTTATTCCCACCATTTCACACACAGCTGCAAAATGCTCCAGTGTGAGCTGGAAATCGTCACCTGATGAAGCCAACAGAACCACATGATTCTTGTGGTTCTGTTGGCTACGGAGCAGTTTATGTCTGACAATATTTTCACGGACTGGCCTTTAAGGTGTCGTGGATAAATATAACAAAATAAATCCAGTACCGGCACCAAAAAAAAAAAGATAATTTTGCCATGGTCCACAGCTCAGTGTCTGAGGAGCGGTTGGGATGCCCACACCTGCGGGTGTGGCTGTCGTCTTCACACCTTCATCCCATTTCAGGCGATCACCAGGGGGACTATTTAACCCCTCACTGCCGGCTGCTCCACGCTAGTTCGCCCCTTGCGAAGGTTGATGAGGAATTTCTGCTTTCTATGAACTGTGTTAATCCTGTTACTGTGTTTCCTGCTACTGTGTTACTGAGCTTTCACCTGCATGTCCTCCTGCCTGCCTGGAGTTCAGATAAACCACCTGTCATCATCCTCTCCGTCTCCCTGGAATCCTCTCCCGCGGACATTCACCCCTGCCTCCATTTCCAACGGTCCGGCCCGATCGTAAGATAAATAGCTCTACCCCGTTGTATGCTGTTATCTCCCTGCTCCCCAGTAACTCGCTCCCTTTTCTGTTGCAGCCTCCCACGGTTCTGATCATGGCGTTCCCAAATCATTTATCTCCAGGTCACTTCTGTTCTAACATTGAAACAGCATGTTCCCTTTGGTTATTCCGGGTCGCCTTTAGTTGAGAAATAAAGTTTATTCTGTGCGCATTTCCTGCGTATTGTGTTTGCTTCTGGGTCAAGCTTGCATGTTAGAACTACAGTTCTTGACAAATTTATTCATAACATACGAGAAAAGACCCAGGGAAACTATGTTAACGATGAAAGACAAGAAATAATAACGATAAAACGATAAACACCAATAAAAACCCCCGAAAACCATAAATTTCACACCCGAACCTCAACTCTCGCAGCCCTGTACCAAACAACTCATGGACCGGTTCTGGTCCATGGCCTGGGGGTTGGGGACCACTGGTCTAAATGACCAAGGCATGCACTGTGGTCTCATAAGGAAACTCAGCTTTTTGATATGAAGTTTTTCTGTTCCCAGATACAAATATTTTTGTTCCAAATAACTATTTGGTAATATCTTATGTCCCCCTTACCGAACAGCTCATCTCACTGTGAGTCCCAGCAGCTCTCAATTCTTTAAAGGAAGCCTTGTAACTTTGCACTGTGAGGAGGATGACGGCTCTGCTCGCAGCTCGTTCAGTCTGTGGAGAAACACAAGCAAAAAACTGATGATTCAGTGTGGAGCTGACTTTGGAATATGGTCTGTTTCTTCATGTACCATGAGCTACATCTACACGTGGGACAGTGGAGTTTACTGGTGTGAGTCCAGAGAGGGTCCCATCAGTAACATGGTTAACCTGACAGTCACTGGTAAGCTGAGTGTGTGGAGTTAGTGTTGATGAAGCTGTGTGTAAATGGATGAAATGCTGTAGTTTGTCTCTGTGTTGAGGTGGATCAGTGATCCTGCAGAGTCCTGTCCTCCCTGTGATGGAGGGAGATGACGTCACTCTGCTCTGTAAAACAAAGACCACTCCCTCCAACCTCCCAGCTGCTTTCTATAAAGATGGCTCCCTCATCAGGAAGCAGCCTACAGGTCACATGACCATCCAGCATGTTTCCAGGTCTGATGAAGGCCTCTACAAGTGTGACATCAGCGGTCATGGAGAGTCTCCATCCAGCTGGATCACTGTCACAGGTGAGGAGCTTCACTCTGATTTTTTTCCACTCACTTCATCCACATTTTCACCTGAACAGGTGGGATTCTGTCTGCAGATATACCTGCAATTACAGCCCTTCCTACTCCAGAAACTCCAGGAACTTCTCAAACTTCCCTTCATTTTGACTTTACACTCATTCGCTATCTGGTGGTCTTCTGTCCATACTTCATCTCTACTCTCATCATGGTATCTTTATATCGATGTAGAGGTAAAGCATTAAAATAATATAGATGCTAATATACATCTAAATAATAAATACATAATACATAATTAAAAAAATTAAATACATATATATTTTCTATCTGAATCTGCAGGAAATGACCTGTCCATCTCTGAACCAATGAGCATAGGGATTGAATGAAGAGGATGATATTCTCACAAAAGAGCATCTAGAGAGCCATCCCATCAAGGAGCGGCGAGTGCTTTTTCAAAGCACATAGATATGCTGTGAAAACAACCAGAAAAGGCTGCTGCATATAAGCAAATTATATGCAGGGAGTCTGACCCAATAATAATAATAATTTGCCTCATCCCATGAGCCAAGATGTGAAAAAAATGGGTCATGGGTCATTATCAGAGATTTCAGGTGAAACCACGATGAGACCTTCCCTTATTATTGGAACTACTGAGATCATCTGATGCAAGGTGTGAGTGGCCATTGAGGCGCCTGGGAAGGGATCTCAAAACTGCGTTATCGATGGCAGACAGTTGGTGTCGTAGAGATGCTTGTCTCCTCTGGATCTCAGGGAAAGCCAGGTCCAATCCTTTCCCCTCACTCGCCTTCCAAGATGCTCACCAAGCCACTCTCCCCTCCCTCCAGAGCCATATGCGCTCCAACTGTCAAGTAAGACACAAATCCAGTAACCCTCACTTCACCAGTCTTCGCTCCCCTCACTTACTTCCTAACCACACTCTCCCTCTGTTTACAGTTTCACCACGTCAGAGACTTCCTGCCAAGCTTTCTTCCCTCGTGTCGATCTTTACTCTTGTGGTCAATAAGGCTTACGTGAAATCTTATCACTGCCTCCTGTGGTTGAATCTTCACTTGAGTCCACATTTTACGTACTGGCCTCCGAGCCCTTTTCACAATCAGCAGCTGGAATTGCGCCATGGAGGGATACTCTTTGAGAAGAAATCTCCTGACAACTAACTTTTCAATTTCATAACTTCCAAGAGGAGTGAAATGAATGGGCATTAATATACATGCTAACTACTCACTTATGTGTGTTGGCCCTACAAGAAAAGACGTTTAAGTTTTTCAATTTCATCTCCAGATTTTAAGCATCGACAAAATGTTAATACAACATCCATCACTTGGTATGTATAATTTGTGTTGTTGTAAATAAAATTTGGGGGTAAGCATACCAGATTGGGGTGTTCATGGCAAAAAAAGATATAACTAATATTGAGTATATTAGCTATTCTCTATTTTTAAATGTTTTTCATGAAAGATAAAACAAAAACTAGGCTAATCCATACATAACAAGATAAACAAGCATAAAATTCTTAAAAATCTAAAACAGACATGCACATTGATTACCAAACACAAATATTCAATATCCACACAACATTTTTGAGTAGTTAGATCTTGAAGGCTTCCTGGGCTTCTGTCTCTTGCAGAGCAGACACATCCTTCTCACGGTACTTTAGTGCAGACAGGTGAGAAGAGGTCAAGGGGGATCAGAGCAGAGGGGGGTGAGGGCTGCAGGAAGTCTTGTGTAGATGTGAGGTGAACAGATTGGAGGTGTGAACAGACTGACTTTCAAATCTGCAGTAGAAGGTGTGAAGCCAGTTGAGGATTTTCCTCAGGGTGGAGGGATGGACTCCTCTAGCTGGTGGTGTGGTGCAGGCCTCTCAAAATTGATGCAAGCTGTTTGGTTGAGAAGCTGTTTTTTTAGCTTCTCACTGCAATTCATTTCTTCAATGATTTTAAGATTAGGCTTAAAACTTTCCTTTTTGCTAAAGCATATAGTTAGGGCTGGATCAGGTGACTCTGAATCCTCCCTTAGTTATGCTGCAATAGACGCAGGCTGCCGGGGGATTCCCATGATGCATTGAGTTTTTCCTTTCCAGTCACCTTTCTCACTCACTATGTAACAGACCTCTCTGCATTGAATCATATCTGTTATTAACCTCTGTCTCTCTTCCACAGCATGTCTTTATCCTGTCTTCCTTCTCTCACTCCAACCGGTCGCAGCAGATGGCCGCCCCTCCCTGAGCCTGGTTCTGCCGGAGGTTTCTTCCTGTTAAAAGGGAGTTTTTCCTTCCCACTATCGCCAAAGTGCTTGCTCATAGGGGGTCATATGATTGTTGGGTTTTTCTCTGTATCTATGAAGCGCCTTGAGGCGACTTTTGTTGTGATTTGGCGCTATATAAATAAAATTGAATTGAATTGAATGTTTGAACTATAAGCACTAGAATATTGGGTCCTGGTTATTAAATTGTATTTGACTGTTTATTTGTTTTTGAATTATTTTGTTTATTGCTCTTATAAGTTGTTTTGATGATCTTTCAGTGACATATTTTTTATTTTGTGCTGTACTGGCAGGCGTGTGACACACACAGATCAGACCCGTATTTCTGTGTTGCAGATGTGTAGTAAAGAGCCAAAGACCCAGTGCTTTCTCCTGCCTCTTACTTTCACACCAGAACACAACGGAATGAAAGGCATAACACATGAACAGGTTACAAAAAGCACAGACCTGGGGAAGAAAGTGTTTAGGAAGCATTTAATGGTGAAGATTAGTGTTGTGTGAACTCTGCAGCTTCTAACCGTGGCTCAGGGGTGACCGTGTAAGCGTATCTGTAACCAGAAGGTCGCCAGTTCGATCCCCGGGCTCTCTGTCCTGGTCGTTGTGTCGTTGTGTCGTACCGCCTACTGGTGTTGGCCAGAGGGGCTGATGGTGCGATATGGCAGCCTCGCTTCTGTCAGTCTGCCCCAGGGCAGCTGTGGCTACAACTGTAGCTGCCTCCACCAGTGTGTGAATGCGAGAGTGACTGAATAGTGACATTGCAAAGCGCTTTGGGTGCCTATAAAGCGCTATATAAATCCAATCCTTTATTATTATTAATAAAAAAGGGGGACATTTCTCTGTGTATTTAGCAGGTGGAACTGTATTGGTTGGCCCCAGACTTTCCAGAATTGTGTGATATTCGGGAGCACTTGTGGGCAACCAGTAAATATGATGTGGGGAAAATGAACAAAGGTAGTGACTCTTAAGTCTGATTTCAGACCATGTAAGCGTCAGTTATTAATTAAAGCCAGAATCAGTGACTGCAGTGTAACACACCCAAAGAAAGATTCTAGGTCTGACCAACCATCTCAGTCGTGGGCAAAAAGATGACAGTCAATAAAATTCTAAAAGATAATTTATTGAGAAAAAAAAATCAAGAGATAAAAGATAAATCAGTCCAGTGTCCCATTTATGAATCAAATAAAAACACACAGTCCCAAGGCCAGAGCCAGCTATGCCACACTGCCAGTTGCACTCCACGTGTTGCCTTTAACAGGGTTAGAAGTTGTCCTCTGAGACCCACCACCCTGCAAGCACATAGCCAGTGGTCACTCAAGCCTCTGCAACTCTGCCTCCAATAGGCTGTGGCATATAATAGGCCGTGGCCTGCACAGAGAGACAAAACAACACTTTCACTATAGAATTCATAGCGCAAAACCCATCCATCCCAAACATATCTGGTTTCATCACATTCCATTCCATATTGCTAACGTTTGTTTCTCTCTAAGAGTGCTTGTGAAGGATTCAACACAGACAGACAAGTGATGTTAGAGTAGAAGTGCAGTGATTGTGTGACATTTGTAGTGTTGGGCTCCTTATCTGATTACTGTTGAGCTCATAGTGATGCAAAGTGTGAGTGACATTGCTTAAGGAAAGTCACCGGTCACAGTAATGTTGCTGTGTGGTCGGCTGCAATGTTCAATCACACGACTGGCAACAGAGTATAAGCTTGAAAATGGTTTATCTTTTCATTCTTTCCCAACCTGGAAGCAACATGAGGCAGCTCGTGTACCGATGTTAGCAAACGAAGGCGTCTAGTCTGGATAGCAGCTGTGAGACGAGCTGATATCCAGTTCTCTTCCATCTCCAAATATCTGTCGGTGCTCCAGACATTTTCGTTTCGGTAAGTTCTAAATATGTTCATATCACTCTTTATAGCCTATTAGTTTTATTTTCGATGCGCTCTGAGCTCATAGCAAATTAGAACAAACATCCTACTGAGTGATTTTGCAGAACTACCTTCTATTTATAGAGTTGCTAATAATTTGGCATTATTTTAGCAAACCAGCCTATGAAATGGATGAAACATCGTGACTGGGTTGCAGCGCTACACAAGGGACCTGCTTCAAACATACCACCATCAGATTACTTCTTCCATGTGAGGGTGAAGAGGTGACCCTCCTGGATAAGATGGTGAAGGTTTGCTGCGTTTGATTTCTGAACGAAATCGGTCTCTATACAGTCCATTCTCTTTTGAGCTGCTTTTAAGCATCTTGTAATCTTCGTTCCAACACAGTGTGTTTGTTTTGATTCGTAGACCCCGAAAATGGTGCCACGCTCCCACAATGCTTTGCGGCGTGACGTCAACGCCAAAGCGCTAAGCGCTAATTTTGAAACTACACCCCGCGTGGTTACGTTGCGCAAATGAGTCATGTGACCAAACCGAGTAACAAATCACGGCAGAGTCGGGAAGAAGGGGCGGAGAAATTGTGTGTGTGCAGGAGAGGTGTCGAGCAGAGAGAGAGTTACTTTTTCATGAAACGGGAGTAAAGTAGTAAACTTACTGGAACATATACCACTACCAACGTTGGGATCAATTTCTGCATCGATCTGCACACCCTTGTTTCCTGGATCGTAGCTCAGATCAGCGTGAACCACGTGGGTCTCTGCTCCCTGATCTGTTTGTTGAGACTTCCAGCTTCATCACGGAGTTTCTCTCGGTTTGTGGGCTCATCTAAAGGTAAGCTTTTAGCGCTGTTGAGAATAATAGATTGCTTGGTATACATTGGAGTTAGACAGACTTAGAACTTGTGATTGCGTGCAACATTACAATACGACGGGTTTTAGGGGGTAAGAATACATACAGAAAAACGGTCTTTGAATATGAACAAAAGGATTGGGTGCAGGGCAGGAGAACAACCAGCCCCCACCCCCAGGACAGAAAGCCACAGGTACAAGCGTGGGGGAGGGCAATCAGCCTTTAGAATAGGACTTAATAGGACCGTCTCCAGATGCATCCAGGGCTGGACTGGGACAAAAAATCGGCCCGTGTTCCAGATTAACTGGCGTTGGTCGAACAGATGTGTGGTAGACTTGCGTTTCAGGAGCTGCTACCGACAAACCAGCAAAAAAACACCAAATGTGTCATCTGTGACAGTTGTGAGGTTAACTCAAACACACTCCGTCAGTCTTGATGCTGTTGAACAACAAAATGTTTAAAAATGTGGCGAGTTGGTGATATTGTCAAACAATTAACACCACGCCGGTGTTGTTCACAGGAAGGCGAGAGTAAACGATCGGGAGACTCTTGTCGTCGTTATCGTTCTCCTCGCACGTTTTATTACCCCGATTTCAGCGTTTTTGCTTCACAACTAAAGCGTGCAGTTTACTTTGTTTGCACTAACATGGACTCGAATCAACCAGCGCCACCTCTGGCCAAGTGCCACAGCCTACAGTCAGCCAGATTCATTTCGTTTCATTTAACGATCCACTTTCGCTCTTCTCATTCTCCGTCACCACTGTGCTTTTTCCAGCCATGTGCGTATGAAAACAAAAGCAATGCGCATGCGTGTTTTACCCTTATTTTATTGCGGTATTTAATTTTCTTATCGTTGCCCAACATTATACCGGTATTACCGTGAGCAGTATGATATAGCCCAGCCCTATATTTAAAAGTTTACTATTTGGCTGCCCCACATCAACCATCCACTGTTTTTTTTTGGGGGGGGTTGAAAAAATTATCCACACCTACCACTACGCTATGAAATTTGAGGCAGCTCTTACTGCTCATTTTATGACAGGCAGACCCCCACTGTCATTCTTGTGGGTTTGGTATCATAAGATTAATTGTAAGGTGGAGAAGCTCACTTTACGATCGTTTTTAAAGCAACAGTGTTGTATAGCACTTTTAGTTCCAATCATGCAGGCCTGCTTGAAGGAGAGCAGATTCTCAAACCTAACTTTCAGTGCACTCCTCAAACATTAAAAAATAAAATAAAATTCTACAAAATGTAAAAATATGAAAGCCTAGTTTTAGGACTTTTCACTTCCACTTGGTAACAAAAATGCAAGTTTCATCCCATGTAACAAGGTGTATGTCATGGTAAAACCTCCCCTACACATCAGGAACAAGAAACTAAGAATCTACTAGTCTCACTCATTTAGTCCCTCTGCTGCATTCTGTTCACCCCTGCTATAATTCAATCATCTTTCCTAATATAATATTAGTCCACTAGTTCATATATTGCTTCTCATCCCACTAAGTGAACCGAACAACATGATAAAATCAGAAACACAGGCTTAAAATACTATCTGGTCTTCTTGAGCTTCATTACATGCGTGTATGTGTTAGTAGGATTAATACATTTTGTGCTCCTTAAAGGTTAAAATATCAATACTACAGTCTAAATATCAGGAGAGCAAATCAATATGTCCTTCTTGTTTCAGAAACATCTAAAGTCAAGTTCAGCTAAATCCTAAGCGTTTGCAAGTTCACCAAGTGAATGTGAAGGTGTTGTTAACACCGTCAACAGGTGATGTGATGTGTGCCACTTCCAATGTGATTTTTGACACCCCCATATGGAGGACAACAAGAGCCACGCACATCGAAATAAAGAATTCTGTGCTTGAATAATGAATTGTAGAATAAATTCTTCATTTGTGAAATTTTTCAATCCCTCATTAACAAAGTGATTTTTTAAATGTTTTTTAAACTCCTAGGATGGTAATGAGGTTCAGTATAAACTTAGTTGGCTGAGTTCATACTGCTACCGATGAGTCTGAGCGGGACTCTTTTGTGGATCTATGGAAGTCCATATTTACTTATTTAATTTTTTGTTTCACACATGGTACAGTAATTCATTTCCTATACACAACCTTCCTGTTAATTAAAGTAACACTGTTTCCATGCATGAACAGGAGCATTGACACCTGCCCCCTATCTGTGATGATACAAGTAGGCAACCAAAATTACACTCTGACAATATTCTACACAAAACAAGACAAAACAAACAGAACAATATAATCAACAGTGAGCAATACCACTAAATATCAAACGAAAAGGATAATTTTTTCTACAGTTAAATTCTGTTATTTTCAACTTCTTCATATTGGTTTATCGTTTTATTGTTATAGCAGATTTTAAATTGAGAAACCTTTGTACAACACGTGAGATGATCATTGAGAGAATTCCAGTTTCTTATGCCCATGACTGTTGGACACATTTGCCTTTGTGTGGTTCGAGCAAACCAATGCTTAAAATAAAACTTCCTTCTTCCCTCCCCATGTTCTGAACACAATACAAATACACTTTGTAACTTAAGAGATAGTGTTTTATTTTTTGCCCTGAATATAATAATGTCTATAATTTCACTATCTCTTCTAGTTTTAATAATTTAGATTTTATATACAAACTGTTACTGTGTTCTCTATACTATATGTATATATATACACACACACACACACACACACACACACACACACACACACACACACACACACACACACACACACACACACACATATAAAAAAAAAAAAACACCCAGCACGCCCCTGCGGGCGGTTTATCCTTCAAGCTCGGGTCCTCTACCAGAGGCCTGGGAGCTTGAGGGTCCTGCGCAGTATCTTAGCTGTTCCCAGGACTGCGCTCTTCTGGACAGAGATCTCCGATGTTATTCCCGGGATCTGCTGGAGCCACTCGCCTAGCTTGGGAGTCACCGCACCTAGTGCTCCGATTACCACGGGGACCACCGTTACCTTCACCCTCCACATCCTCTCGAGCTCTTCTCTGAGCCCTTGGTATTTCTCCAGCTTCTCGTGTTCCTTCTTCCTGATATTGCTGTCATTTGGAACCGCTACATCGATCACTACGGCCGTGTTCTTCTGTTTGTCAACCACCACTATGTCCGGTTGGTTAGCCACCACCATTTTGTCCGTCTGTATCTGGAAGTCCCACAGGATCTTAGCTCGGTCATTCTCCACCACCCTTGGGGGCATCTCCCATTTTGACCTCGGGACTTCCAGGTTATACTCGGCACAGATGTTCCTGTACACTTGGTTATGGCGTTCCATGTATGCCTTGCCTGCTAGCATCTTGCACCCTGCTGTTATGTGCTGGATTGTCTCTGGGGCATCTTTACACAGCCTGCACCTGGGGTCTTGCCTGGTGTGATAGACCCCAGCCTCTATGGATCTTGTACTCAGAGCTTGTTCTTGTGCTGCCATGATTAGTGCCTCTGTGCTGTCTTTCAGTCCAGCTTTGTCCAGCCACTGGTAGGATTTCTGGATATCAGCCACCTCCTCTATCTGCCGGTGGTACATACCGTGCAGGGGCCTGTCCTTCCATGATGGTTCCTCGTCTCCCTCCTCTTTCTTGGGTTTCTGCTGCCTGAGGTATTCACTGAGCACTCGGTCAGTTGGGGCCATCTTCCCAATGTATTCTTGGATGTTCGTTGTCTCATCCTGGACTGTGGTGCTGACACTCACCAGTCCCCGGCCCCCTTCCTTCCGCTTAGCGTACAGCCTCAGGGTGCTGGACTTGGGGTGAAACCCTCCATGCATGGTAAGGAGCTTTCTTGTCTTTATGTCAGTGGCTTCTATCTCCTCCTTTGGCCAGCCTATTACCCCAGCAGGGTACCTGATCACGGGCAGGGCGTACGTGTTGATGGCCCGGATCTTGTTCTTACCATTCAGCTGACTCCTCAGGACTTGCCTGACCCTCTGCAGGTACTTGGTGGTTGCAGCTTTTCTAGCGGCCTCTTCATGGTTCCCATTTGCCTGCGGGATCCCCAGGTACTTGTAACTGTCCTCTATGTCTGCAATGTTGCCTTCTGGTAGTTCAATCCCCTCAGTTCTGACTACCTTCCCTCTCTTTGTTACCATCCGACTACACTTCTCCAGTCCGAACGACATTCCAATGTCATTGCTGTATAGCCTGGTAGTGTGGATCAGTGAATCGATGTCTCGTTCACTCTTGGCATACAGCTTGATGTCATCCATGTACAGGAGGTGGCTGACAACTGCTCCGTTCCGTAGTCGGTATCCGTAGCCAGTCTTGTTAATGATCTCACTGAGGGGGTTCAGGCCTATGCAGAACAGCAGTGGGGACAGAGCATCTCCTTGGTAGATCCCGCACTTGATGGTGACTTGTGCTATGGGCTTGGAGTTGGCCTCTAGTGTTGTACGCCACATCCCCATAGGGTCCCATTGATCTTGTACAATTCTAGGCATTCCAGTATCCAGCTGTGGGGCATTGAGTCATAGGCCTTCTTGTAATCAATCCAGGGAGTGCACAGGTTGGTCAGTCTGGTCTTGCAGTCTCGGCTGACTGTTCTGTCTACCAGTAGCTGGTGTTTTGCGCCTCTGGTATTCTTGCCAATTCCTTTCTGTGTCCCACTCATGTATTGACCCATGTGCCTGTTCATCTTAGCCGCTATGATGCCTGACAGGAGCTTCCATGTAGTACTGAGGCAGGTTATTGGTCGGTAGTTGGAGGGGACCGGTCCCTTCTTGGGGTCCTTGGGGATCAGGACCGTCCGACCTTCGGTTAGCCATTCCGGGTGTCTCTCGTTAACTAGCAGCTGGTTCATTTGTGCTGCCAGACGCTCGTGGAGTGCAGTCAGCTTCTTTAGCCAGTAGGCGTGAACCATGTCGGGCCCTGGTGCTGTCCAACTCTTCATACTGGAGACCCTTTC